>NC_059104.1:168557306-169862806 GCF_020740685.1 Jaculus jaculus
ACCAGAAGTCTAAGCTACCCAGAAGCAAACACCCTGACACGATGTACACAACAGTGCAATAGTGGCACACAGACTCAGTGGGCAACCAATAGCTTTCTGATTGGCTAAGAGATCTGCTCAGTATAAAGGAACCCATATCTGGAACTGGGAACCAGATCAGAATCCTATGGAGACAAAGATTATGTTCTCCACTGTCAAGATCTCACTAGTCTTTGGCTAAAAGAGGGATTACAAGCATCAAATTCTCCCTAAATTAATAATGCTTATCCCATTTAAACTATGCTGACTTCACTCTCCATTGGAGAATCTGTTAATTCTTTTTCAGAAAGTAGCAAGACCAGAGGAGATAAACTCCCCACTCACTTCAGCCAAGCCACAGCTGAAACCACGGAGGAATAGGGAGATGAGCAAGAGTGCTGCTTCCATGCTGAACCTGATAATCAGCGCCAGGGTGAAGGAGACAGACCCTGAGGACACTCAACATTCACCAAATCAGAGATCCAGAGGTTCCTAAGAGCTCATCACTGAAGTAGACTGAGAACTCACCCATCACGGCTCAGGGAATTTTGCAGAAGAGGGGGTAGAAAGATTGTAAGAGCCACAGGTTGAGACATCATGTCCAGAGGCATTCTCCAACCCCCAAATAACTGACTACTGCTCCCACAATGCATAAACCACAACCCTATAGGGAATACCTGCAACCCCACTGAGGAGTGTGTCCCCAGTGGAATGGGGGCAGGGAAGAGGGAAAAGAGTGTTTCAATACATGATGTATCCATATTAAACATCTAAATAACAATAATAATAATAATAATAATACAGCCAGGCATGGTGGCACATGCCTTTAATCCCAGCACTTGGGAGGCAGAGGCAGGAGAATTGCCCTGAGTTGAGGCCACCCTGAGTCTACATAGTGAATTCCAGGTCAGCCTGAGCTACATTGAGACCAAAATATAAATAAATAAATAAAATAATGAGACACATTAAAAACTTTACTTTTGAAGCCAGGCGTAGTGGTGCATGCCTTTAATCCCAGCACTCGGGAGGCAGAGGTAGGAAGATCGCTGTGAGTTTGAGGCCACCCTGAGACTACATAGTGAATTCTAGGTCAGTGTGGGATAGAGTGAGACCCTACCTTGAGAAAACAAACAAACAAACAAAGCATAAAATGGCACTGCAACCCTAAAACAAGTCAGTCCCTTTTGAACAGTGCAAATCCTCACTCTGAAAAAAGGGTGAGTTGAATAAGCAAATAAAATGTAAAGAAATAGGTTCAATAAATAATCTGGCTCCTGGTACATAAGTCCCAATGCAAAAATACAAGTAACATGAAAAACCAAAGCAACATAACTCCTCCCAAAATTAATCATGCATTCTTTCTTTCTCTATCTGCTTCTTTCTCATTCTCTCTCAAGTAAATAAATAAATAAATAAATAAATAAAACCCTACAGTAATGGCCTCTGGGGACAGTGAATTTGATGAAATCCCAGAAATAGAAGTCAAAAGAATGATTATAAGTATGTTCAAGGGAATCAAAGAAGAAAATAAACTCCTGAACAAGTTTTTTCTTTTAAATTAATTTCTCTATGAGAGAGGAAGAGAGATAATTGTTATACCAGGGCCTCTTGCCACTGCAAATGACCTCAGATGCATGAGCAATTTTGTGCACCTGGCTTTCCTGGGGAATTGAACCCAGACTGTCATGTTCTGCAAGCAAGCCCCTTTAACCACTGAGCTATCTGCCCAGAACTGTCATTAACAAAGTCTAAATAGCACACACACAATTGGATGAAATCAGGAAGGTGATAAGATATGAAACAGGGATTCAGTAAAGAAAAAAACAAACTGAAATGTTGAAATAAAAACATATTAAGTCAAATAAAGCACTGTGGGGGCAGAAGGGATGGCTTACCAGTTATGACATTTGCCTGCAAAGCCAAAGGACTCAGGTTTATTTCCCCAGGACTCACATAAGCCAGATGCACAAGGTGGAGCATACATCTGCAGTTCATTTGCAGCAGCTGGAGGGCCTAGAGTGCCCATTCTCTCTCTCCCTCTCCCTCTTTCTGTTTGTCAAATAAATAAATGAAAATAAAAAATATTTTTTGAATAAAAGCTCTGTGGAAGCCTCTCCGCTTGCAAATAAATAAATAAAAATAGGGGGCTAGAGGGGCTGGAAAGATGGCTTCGTGGTTAAGGCGTTTGCCTGCAAAGCCAAAGGATCCTGGTTCGACTGTCCAGGACCAATGTAAGCCAGATGCACAAGGGGGCGCATACATCTGAAGTTCATTTGCAGTGAGTGGAGGCCCTGGCATGCTCATTCTCTCTCTGTCTTTCTCTGAAATAAATAAATAAATAGATAGATAGATAGATAGATAGATAGATAGATAAATAAATAAATAAAAATATATTTAAAAATAGGGGGCTAGAAAGAAGACTCAGTAGTTAAGGCACTTTCCTGTAAATCTTAATGATGGGGGTTTGATTCCTCAGTGGCTGGAGGCCCTGGTGTGCCCATTCTCTCTGTCTCTCTTCTCTCTTTGGTTGCAAATGTGTATGTGTATATATATATATTTTTTAATTTTTTTTTTTTGAGGTAGGGTCTCACTCTGGCCCAGGCTAACCTGGAATTAACTATGTAGCCTCAGGGTGGCCTCTAACTCATGATGATCCTCCTACCTTTGCCTCCCGAGTGCTAGGATTAAAGGTGTGTGCCTTCATGCCCAGCTAATAAATATTTTTCTGTAATAACAGATTTCTCAGAAGATACTTGAAAAGATGGGAAGTATTAGAATGATGTATTTCAAGCTTGGAAAGTTTCAAACTCAGAAAAATTAGTCAGAAGAGATAAAGGTCACTACATAGTGATTACAGGCGCACTCCATCAAGAGGTCATTATAATTCTAAGCCTAAATGCACCAAACACAGCTGCACTCAATTTCATAGAACGAATATGATTAGAAGTAAATGTCACAGATCAACTCCAGCATAATAATGGTGAGTGACTTCAATACCCCACACTCACCAAGTGATAAGTCACCCAGGCAAAAAATACAGAAACATCTGCATTAAATGATGTCATAGATCAAATGGAATTAACAGATACCTTAGAGCATTCAATCCAATCTCTGACTAATTCACATTCTTCTCTGCAGCCCATGGAAAATAAGAAAGGAAGGAAAATTTCCAAACTCTACGAATTCAGCATTATCCTCATAAAAAAAAAAAAGTAGATAGAAGCTGGGTATGGTGGTGCACACCTTTGATTCCAGCACTCAGAAGGCAGAGTTAGGCGGATTGCTGTGAGTTTGAGGCCACCCAGGGACTACATAGTGAATTCCAGGTCAGCCTGGGCTTGAAAGCCAATCTTGAAAAACCAAAATATAAAAAAAAATAAAGTGGACAGATAGGCAAAAAAAAAAAACAAACAAAAAAAAAAAACCATAGGCTAACCTCCCTAAGGAATATAGATGCAAATATTCTCAACAAAACACTTGCAAACCAAATTCAAGAACACATCAAAAAGATGATTCATGGACTGGAAAGATTGCTTAGCGGTTAAGGCATTTACCTGTGAAGCCTAAGGACCCAGGTTCAATTCCCCAGTACCCATGTAAGCTAGATGCACGTGGTGGCACACACATCTGGAGCTCATTTGCAGTGGCTAGAGGTTCTGGTGCACCCATTCTCTCTTTCTCTGACTCTTTCTCTCACTCTCAAAATGAATAAATAAATAAAACATTAAAAAAGATGATTCATCATGATAAAGTTGACATTAAAGAGCCAGGGATCATAAAACATATGCAAAGCAAAAAGTGAAATTCATTATATAAATAAATGCAAGGACAAATATCACATGATCATCTCAAGAAAAGGCTTTTGGGGGCTGGAAAGATGGCTGAGAGATTAAAGGCTCTTGCATGCAAAGTCTGATGGCCTGGGTTCAATTCCCTAGTACCCATGTAAAGCCAGGTACACAAAGTGGTGCATGTGTCTAGAATTCGTTTGCAGTGACAAGAGGTCCTGGCATGCCCAGATTCATTCATTCATTCTCTCTCTCTCTCTTTTTTTCAAGGTAGGGTTTCATTCTAGCGCAGCCTGACCTGGAATTCACTACGTAGTCTCAGGATGGCCTCGAACTCATGGTGATCCACCTACCTCTGACTCATTCATTCTATCTCTCCTTGCAAATAAATAATAAAATATATTTTAAATATTTTTATTTATTTATTTGAGAGAGAGAGAAAGAAGGAATGGGTGTGCCAGGGCCCCCAGTCACTGCAAATGAACTCCAGATGCATGCGCCCCCTTGTGCATTATGTGGGTCCTGGAGAGTCAAACTGGGATCCTTTGGCTTTGCAGGCAAATGCCTTAACTTTAAGCTACCTCTCCAGCCCATGAATAAAATATTTTTTAATAGAAAAGGCTTTTGATGAAATCCAGCATCCTTTCATAATCATTTCATGATAAAAGTCCTGAAGAAACTGTGAATAGAAGGAACATATCTTAACACAATAAAGACTATCTATGCCACCATTATACTAAACATAAAAAACTCACAGCTTTTCCACTAAAATTAGGATCAAGACCAAGCTGTCCACTTTCCCCACTCTTGTTTAACATAGAGCCAGAAGTCTTTGCTACAGTAATAAGAAAAGAGAAGCAAATCAAAGGGATACAAATAAGAAAGAAGCCACCATACCCAATTTGCAAGTGATATAATTTTATACATAAGAAACATTAAAAACACCACCAGAAAACTTTTGGAACTGATGAACACTTTCAACAAAGTTAACACACAGACTAACATACATAAATCAATAGTTTTCAAACATACCCAGTAACAAAGAAGCCAAGGAAGAAATCAGAGAAGTAAACCCATTCATAATTGCCTCAAAAATACCTAGGCTGGAGAGATGGCTTAGCGGTTAAACGCTTGCCTGTGAAGCCTAATGACCCTGGTTCGAGGCATGATTCCCCAGGACCCACGTTAGCCAGATGCACAAGGGGGCACATGCGTCTGGAGTTCATTTGCAGTGGCTGGAGGCCCTGGCACGCCCATTCTCTCTCTCTTTCTCTCTCTCTCTCTCGCTCTCAAATAAATAAATAAAACTAAACAAAAAAAAATTTTTTTAAATACCTAGGGAAAAAGCTAACCAAGGAAGTAAATGATTTCTATAATGAAAAGAGAAATTGAAAAAGATACCAGAAGACAAAAAGACAGCCCATGCTCATGGATTGGAGGGAAAATATTGTGAAAATGGCTATCCTATAAAAAGCAATCAGCAGATTCAATGCAATTTCTAGCAAAAAAAAAAAAAAAAAAAAAAAAAAAAAATTTGCCGGAGGTGGCTGGAGACATGGCTTAGCAGTGAAGGTGCTTGTCTGAGAAGCCTAAGGACCCAGTTCCACTCCCCAGAACCCACGTAACCCAGATGCAGATGGTGGTGCATGCGTCTGAAGTTCATTTGCAGAGACTGGAGGCCCTAGCATGACCATTCTCCCTTTGTCTCCATGCCTCTTTCCATCAAGTAAATAAATTAATTAAATAGTTAAAAAAATTAAATGCCAAATTTCACAATAACTTTCCTGACTCTTTGAAAAAAAAAAAGGAATTTAAACACATCAAGTAAGTATCTAAATGAAAGAGCTTAAAGCATTAAAGTATCAGAAGTAAACAGCGTAAATCTCCAAGACCTGGAATTTGGTAAAGAATCTTTTTGTTGTTGTTTGCTTTTTTGTCTTTTGTTTTTGTTTTGTTTTGTTTTTCAAGGTAGGGTCTCACTGTGGCCCAGACTGACCTGGAATTCACTATGTAGTCTCAGGGTGGCCTCGAACTCACGACGATCCTCCTACCTCTGCCTCCCGTGTGCTGGGATTAAAGGCATGCGCCACCATGCTCGGCAAGTAAAGGATCTTTTGATATGACATAAAAGTATGAGCAACAAAAAGAAAAATGAGTCAACCTGGACTTTATCAAAACTGAAAAATCCATGCTCCAAAACATTCATGACTCAGGGCAAAGGTACCAGGGTGGATTTACACAGAAGCAGCAGCTATAGTTGCCACAGTTTCACCTTCAGCTCCACAACGCCTCCTTGGCCAAAACAAGCACTAAGTCATCTTCAAGTCTGAAGCATTTAACAAACAATGGCAGGGCCACCAGACACAGACACCTGATTTGCATGACAAATATGGTAATGCTGTATTAGCAAATGGAGTCATTTTCCACATTGCTGTATGGAATATACCAAGGTACAAATTTGATTTATGTTTATTTATTTTTTTATTTTGGAGGTAGGGTCTCGCTCTAGCCTAGGCTGACCTGGAATTCACTATGTAGTTTCAGGGTGGCCTTGAACTCACAGCAATCCTCCTACTTCTGCCTCCCGAGTGCTGGGATTAAAGGTGTGCACCACCATGCCTGGCCTGAGGCACAAATTTGAATAGAACAGGACCTGTTCCCTACTGGCAGAGTCATTCTAGTGGAATGGAGAGATCATGTCAGCTGGTGTATGATGAATTGTTTAAAAGCCAACTCACAATTGATGTCAAGTAAAAGAATCATGTATTCATTAAAATTTTGCACAGTGAAAAATACGGTATCTTTGAAACTAAAAACTAACATCAGGCTGGAGAGATGATGTGGTGGTTTGATTCAGGTATCCCCCATAAACTTAGGTGTTCTGAATGCTAGGTTCCCAGCTGATGGATATTTGGGAATTAATGCCTCCTGAAGGGAGTGTATTGTTGGGGGCGGGCTTATGAGCTTTATAGCCAGTTTCCCCATGCCAGTGTTTGGCACACTCTCCTGTTGCTAGGTTCACCTTATGTTGGCCAGGGGGTGATGTCCACCCTCTGCTCATGCCATCGTTTTCCCCTGCCATCGTGGAGCTTCCCCTTGAGCCTGTAAGCCAAAATAAATCTCTTTTTCCCAGAAGCTGCTGTTGGTTGGGTGATTTCTACCAGCAATGCGAACCGGACTGCAACAGATGGCTTACCAGTTAAGGTGCTTGCCTGAAAAGCCTAAGGCCCCAGGTTCAATTCCCCAGTACCCAAGAAAGCCAGATGCACAAGGTAGCACATGCATCTGGAGTTTGTTTGCAGTGGCTTGAGGCCCTGGAGTACCCATTCATTCTCTCTCTGTCTCCCTGCCTCTTTCTCTTATAAATAAAATAAAATAAAATAATAATAATAATAACCTTCCATCAAGCCAGGTGTGGTGGCGCACACCTTTAATCCCAGCACTCGGGAGGCGGAGGTAGGAGGATCACCGTGAGTTCAAGGCTGTCCTGAGATTACGTAGTTAATTCCAGGTCAGCCTGGGCCAGAGTGAGACCCTACCTCGAAAAACAAACAAACAAACAAACAAAAAAAACCTTCCATCAAGCTCAGTCAGTAATGTGTTTGCCTCATAAGCATGAGTATCTGAGTTCAGATCCTCAGAACCCATGTAAAAGCCAGCTGTGGTGGCATGTGACTGTAATTCCAGCGGTGGGGAGGAGGAGACAGGAGGATCTCCAGACCTTGCTGGCTAGCTTGTCTAGCTAAATCGATGAGCTCTGGGTTCAGTGAGAGAACCTGTTTCACAGACCTAAAGGGGGACATGATTGAGGAAGACACTTGACGTCAGCCTCTATATTCCACATGCTAGTGCATACATGTGCATGGGCACCCCCACACATATAACCACGAATACACATATGCTCACAACACACACATATGTAGGCAAAATACAAAAATATTACTAAGTTGTAGTGTATGTGAACAATACCTAAATATAGATACTGAAAATATAATGAGGCGTTCACTCTCAGGAATCCACCCTACACTTCCTCACATCTGAAAGGGCCTCTTTGCATTTTGCACCCTGGGTTCTTCACCTTGCTTTCCAATAACCCTGGTTGTGTCGGCATCATTCTTTCTTATACATAATAGATAACTTTTTGTTATTGTTGTGTCTCCTTGCATCATAAGAGGTTACGCACATCTTCCTCTCTTAACACAGGGCGAACTAAGGTTTAAGACAAGTATCTTTTTCATGCGTGTGTAATATGTGTAGTGTAATATATATGTGCGTGTGTGGCATGTGTATGTGTGTGTCCTCCTCTATCGCTCTTCCATCTTTTTTCTCTGAGACAGAGTCTCTCATTGAACCCAGAGCTTCCTGTTTTTCGGGTAGACTGGCTATCGTGGAAGCCCCAACAATCCTTCTGTCTCTGTCCCTCTCAGTGTTGAGGCTACAGACATGTAGCCGTGTCCAGCTTTTTTTTTTTTTATTTTATGGGAGTTAGGGACCAAACTCAGGCCCCCATACTTGCATAGCAAGTGCTCTTACCTGCTGAGCCATCTCCCGAGCCCCAGACAAGTATCCTAGTGATCAACAAGGAAATATTGGTGTTTTCAGGATGATCATGGAACAGAAGGGTAGATTCCCTCAAGTTCTCATGTTCTAATGTAGGAAGGTGATAGAAAGCATCCTTACGCTATAACTGGGTGAAAGTGTTTCAAGGAATTGGCAAGGTTTTGGAGAGGATTGCTATGTGGTAAACCTAGATGGAAGATTTAGCGGTCATAGCTTAAACCAAGTTTCCTGGTTATTGTTTATGACTAGTATGTAAGGAGAAAGCTGACAGGCTTCCAATATTTTAGCAACCAGCATGGTCCTAGATCATGCAGATACCAGCAGAATCTTGATGGATTTGAGGCATAGGCTCTTTCTATTCTTTCCAGTATCACATAAAGCCAAAAACTTAATGACTTTCATTCATATTTTTTGTGTCAGTGTTATCAAATCTAGGGACTCATGTGTACCAAGTAAGTATTCTACCACTAAGCTACACTGCTAGTCCCCCAATTTAGTATCATGTGTGTATGTGTGTGTGTGTGTGTGTGTGTGTACAGGTGACACACATGACCAAAAGACAACTTTGGGTGTTATTCCTTAAGTACAATCCACCTTTAAAAATATTTAAATAAATAAATAAAATTTTAAAAAAGGGTTAGAGAGATGGCTTTGAGGTTAAGGCGCTTGCCTGCAATGCCTAAGGACCCAGGTTCAATTCCTCAGTTCCCATGTAAGCCAGATGCACAAAGTGGCACATGCATCTGGAGTTTGTTTGCAGCAGCTAGAAGCCCTGGTGTGCCCATTCTCTCTCTCTATCTGCCTCTTCTCCCCTCTCTCTTTCTCAAATAAATAATTTAATTAAATAAAAATATTTATTGATGGGGCTGGAGAGATGGCTCAGCAGTTAAGGCACTTGCCTGCAGAGCCTAATGACATGAGTTTGATTCTCCAGTATTCATGTAAAGTCAGATGCACAAAGTGGCACATGCATCTGGAGTTTGTTTGCAGTGGCTAGAGGTCCTGGCAACCCACTCTTGCTCTTTCTCTCTTTTTCTATAGCTCTCTGCTTACAAACTAAATAAGTATTTATTGAGGCTGGAGAGACTGCTCAGTAGTTGAAGGTGCTTGCTTGCAAAGCCTGGCAACCTGGGTTCAATTCCTTAGTACCCACATAAAGCCAGACACACAAAGTGGTGCATGTGTCTGGAGTTCACTTGCAGAAGCAGGAGGCTTTGGCATGCCTACTCTCATTCTCTCTCAAATAAATAAAATATAAGAAATATTAATTCATTTGTTTGCATAGGTATGTGTGTGGTATATGTGTGTGTGTTCATATGTGTGTGAGTGCACATATGCCTACATGAATGTGGAGGTTGACATGAAGTGTCTGCCTCAGTTACTCTCCACCTTTTTTTTTTGAAGTAGGGTCTTGTGGGGTACCAGATTAAATAGCTTTAAAAATATTTTTATTTATTTATTTGCAAGCAGAGAGAGATAGAGACAGGCGGAAAGAATGGGCGTGTCAGGGCTTCCAGCCACTGCAGATGAACTCCAGATGTATACACCACCTTGTCCAGCTGGCTTTACATGGTTACTGGGAAATGTAACCCAGGTTGTTAGGCTTTGCACACAAGTGCCTTATTGGCTGAGCCATGTTTCTAGCCCCCTGAAAACTGGATCTCCCAACTACAGCACATTATGTTTAAAAAATTGGCACTACAATCTGTTTGTACCTTAGTAGTTTGGATTTGATTATGGCAAATGATAATTGAAAGAAGTGCTTTGAATCTGTCATTATTGATTTGAGAGAAAGAGGGAGGGAGAGAATGGGTGTGCCAGAGCCTCTAGCCAGTGCAAACGAACTCCAGACGCTTGCACCACCTTGTGCATGCATCTGGTTTTTACCGCAGGTTTGATTCCAGTGGGTACCGGGGAATCAAACTTGGGTCCTTTGGTTTTTCAAGCAAGCGCTTAAACCTCTAACTCATCTCTCAGCTAAGCTCTGTCCTTTCGTTTTGCAAGCAAGCGTCTTAACCGCTAAAGCCATCTCTCCAGCCCCTAAATTTGTTATTAAAACATTGTAAAAAAATTTATTCGGTTACTATTCTGCCATGCTATAAATATTATACACTCCTTATTGAAAAAACAACTGAGAGTTGTAAGATAGTTGGTTTTAAAAAAAGCTATTCTAAGAAGGCCACACGACGAAACTGGGGAGCCACTGAGTGACCAACAGAACTCAGCATCTCCCAGACCCCAAGTCATGTGACTTGAAAAGTAAGCGTCCTGTACAAGAAGGGTGGCTACGATGAGAAGCAATGACTCTGCATTTTGGAGAGTCAATTTCCTTTTGCTCTGCATTGCCACTGGTTTCGCTCTGTGCGTCTTAGGATGCTCGTACATGCACGGTTACATGGTGACCCATTCCCACCTCTTCACAAACAGCATCCCTACCTATTTTCCAGACATCTCGTTCTCCCTACTTCCTACTCCACTGTCGCAGCAAGCAAAGAAAGAAAAAAAAAAAAAAAAAGAACTGCTAGCTGAGGATAACTGAGGAGGTTGGTACTCTCACTTCACCCATTCATGGCATTACCTTGTCGAGAAACCTTCATTGTGTGTGCAAAATCGGAATGGAGTCCACCACCTGCCTCACCGCATGGCTGAAGCATCAGAATGTGATTCGTGCACTGTCAGGAACTGAACGGATAGGAGCTGTTCCATACTTCGTTCCTTATTTAACATAACGCGCTGCCTTACTAAGGCTTGTCAGTAGGAAGCTGCTTTTTGCCTCTGAGGAAAGGGAGAGAACAAGGCTGTTGGGAGTAGTCTCCCCCGTGCCGGGTGCGCTCGGGGAACAAGGCTCGAACTACAACTCCCGTGAGGCCTCGCGCGGGCAGCCCGCGCCTCCGAGGCGGAGTGGGTGGGGCCTGCGCGCGGGGCCGGGAGACTCGGCGCGAGCATGGAAGCGCGCTTCCCTGTGGCGCCTGTGACACCGGGTGTGGGTGGGCGGGCAGAAGAGACCCGTGGGAGTTTGGGGACGGTGACAAGCGAAAACACGCCTGCAGAAAGACATTTCACAAAATCCAAACTGCTGTGAGGCTCTTTTTTTTTTTTTTTTTTCTCGGCTGATAGTAAACGGCAGCGTCGGCCGCGCGCTCCCGGGCTCGCGCTTTCGGCCAGGACGACTCTGATTGGCCGGGGCGGGCTGGGGGCGGGGCCTGAGGCGGCCGGCGAGGGCGGCGACGGCTGCGACCCAGACATCTGGGACTGTTGTTGTTCGTTCCCTGCCCGCCAGCCTGCCCGCCTCGGTCCGTTCCCGCGGACACCGGACCTGATCTGCTCCCGGGGGGGGCTGGCGGGGTGCTGCCGGTTGCGTTCCCACCCTCTCTCTTGGGTCACTGAAGCTGTGGCTGGAGCTGGCGCTCACGTCCTCGCGCGGTCGGTCTCGGATGCCCTGCAGTGAGGAGGGGGCGCCCGGACCCTGGTGAGCGCACCCAGATCCCCCTTCCTCCCTCCCTCCGGACTCGGTGTCTTGGCCGGCCTCCTTCACTCAGATCCGCACACCCATCTGTCTACCATGGCTGAAAACGCAGAGGGCGATCTGAACTCCAACTTGCTCCACGCCCCCTGCCGTACTGGGGACCCTCAGCTGGATACGGCCATCGGCCAGTGGCTCCGGTGGGACAAGGTGGGTACCTGATCACCTCCCCGCCTCCACCCCCTAGCACCACCGGCATCCATCCGCTCCCTCTTCCCGCACACCCTCCTCACACAGTCCGCCCTTTCCGGTGCCCACCCAGGTCTCTGCAGGCTTCAGGGGAGGCGGCATGGGTCACCGCAGGACCAGCGAAGCCGGGTGTTGCCACCCTCCCTTGTGCCTGGGAAGCCTCCTTAGGGACGGGTGGGCTGGGCCAGGACATCTGCAGTCCTCTCAATGGAGACCCTTTTCTTGTCCTCTCACCCTCCTCCCTCCCAATGCATTCCATCTCATTCTCAAAAAAAAAAAAAAAAAAATCATCATCACCCTAATCATCCTAAATTATTCTCCACCCCGGGGCTATTTCCTTTCCCCTTTCTCCCTGTACTTCCTTCTTTGCAAACCTGAACGTGCTTTCTGGCTCCCTTCCGACGACGACTCTAACCGCTATCTGCCTTGCTGCTAATCCTTCGGTCGCTAGGTAGTCGCAGGTGACTTCCAGGTATTTTCTAGTATCGTCTTTTGCTCGAAAAAGACAAGGGTTCTCTTGACTCTTTCTTTCCTTTCCTTCTTTCTTTCTGTCCCTTGCTGACAGCTTTTTATTTTTGTGTTTTGGAAATAGCCTGTTCAAAACATCGTGTTTTATAGGTTGCATATGATATTCCCAGTACAGAATTGCTTTTGCGTTTCAAAGTCCTCCCCTTTTCTCTCCGTCTCCTAGTGCAGTCATATGGGATGGATTTGTGAAAGCCAGAATTAAAATACATCTATCTCAATTGTAACGGAGGCCCGTGGAAATTCCACCTGATGACAAGATGATAATCCAAGCTTTTGCTTTGTCAGGTGCACCCAGTGAATTCCTTGGAGGAGAGAAGGTGGAACATTTGAAACAATACACAATTAAGGGATTTGTATGTGAATTTATGTTATACAAAAGAAATTCCTAAATTAGGTTTTTGTTGTTGTTGTTTTTGGTTCTTCGAGGTAGGGTCTCATTCTAACCCTAGGCTGACCTGGAATTCACTCTCTAGTCTCAGGTGGCCTCAAACTCACAGTGATCCTCCTACCTCTGCCTCCTGAGTGCTGAGATTAAAGGCATGCGCCACCACACCCGGTTTAAATTAGCTTTCTGAAACAGTTTTATTTTCAATTTGTTCTGTCAAACTGAATTACATTCAAAAGGAAAACAAGACAAAACACTTGAGTACTGAGTGTTCTTAGGCCCTTAGGGTCAGGAAATAATAGTGGTGAGAAAGATAGGAGTTCCTGTCTGCAGTAAGCCGGTTAAAAGATAAGAAAGGCTAACAAATAAACCATTACAATGAGGTATTTGGTGCTAATAGGTCAAATGCATCTTGAATATTCTAATTATTTTTCTAGTCTAAACTAGTATTTCCCAAACCTAAATGTATTTAAAAATCATCTGAGAAGATTAAAAAGACTTTGATCAGACATCTGGGAGGGAGGGTTGAATGATGTCCTCAGAATGAGCCTTCCAGGTTGCCCCAATGCTGCTTGTCTGTAGCCCACCTTAGTAACACTTTCTGTCCCCTTTCAGTGTTAGCTTTTAATATATCTTCCTTCCTTCCTAACTCTCTCTCTTTTTAATTTGTGAGAGAGAGGGAGTGAGAGAATGGGCATGCCAGGGTTTCTAGCCACTGCAAATGAACTCCAGACGCATGTGCCACCTTGTGCATCTGGCCACGTGGGACCTGGAGAATCAAACCTGGGTCCTTAGGGTTCGAAGGCAAGCGCCTAAACACCTAAGCCATCTCTCCAGCCCTGAATATATGTTTCTTAATGAATTTTTTTTAATTTTAAATATTTTATTTATTTGAGACAGAGAGAGGGAGAGAGATAGAGTGCACCAGTTCCTACAGCCACTGCAAATGAACTCCAGGCACATGCACTACCATGTGCATCTGGCTTTTGTGGGACCTGGAGAATCAAACCTGGGTCCTTAGGTTTCACAGGCATATACCTTAACCACTAAGATATCTCTCCAGCCCCTTAATGAATGTTTTCTGTGGGTTTTTTTTTGTTTGTTTGTTTTTTTGTTTTTTGGGTTTTCGAGGTAGGGTCTCACTCACTCTAGCCCAGGCTGATCTGGAATTTGCTATGTAGTCTCAGGATGGCCTCGAACTCACAGTGATCCTCCTACCTCTGTCTCCCAACTGCTGGGATTAAGAGCATGTGCCACCACACCCAGCTTTGATTTTTTTTTTTAATAGATAGGTTAAATAAATTAACATTTATTAATTGTTCATGCTACACATAGATACTGCTGACATATTCCAAAATATTTTTGTTTTTTGTTTTTTTTTTTTTTTTATTTGACATAGGGTCTCTGGCCCAGGCTGACCTGGAATTAACTATGTAGTCCTAGGGTGGCCTCAAACTCGCGTTGATCCTCCTACCTCTACCTCCCAAGTGCCAGGATTAAAGGCATGCGCCACCATGCCTGGGTCCAAAATAGTTTTTAATTTATTTTTTTTTTTATTTGAGAGTGATAGACAGAGAAAGAGGCAGAGAGAGAGAGAATGGGCACACCAGGGCCTCCAGCCACTGCAAACAAACTCCAGATGCATGTGCCCCCTTGTGCATCTGGCTTACGTGGGTCCTGGGGTATCAAGCCTCAGACTGGGGTCCTTAGACTTCACAGGCAAGCTCCTAACCGCTAAGCCATTTCTCCAGCCCCCCAAATATTTTTTCTTAATTTTTAATTTATTTATTTGAGAACAACAGACACAGAGAGAAAGACAGATAGAGGGAGAGAGAATGGGCACGCCGGGGCTTCCAGCCTCTGCAAACGAACTCCAGACGCGTGCGCCCCCTTGTGCATCTGGCTAACGTGGGACCTGGGGAACCAAGCCTTGAACCGGGGTCCTTAGGCTTCACAGGCAAGCGCTTAACCGCTAAGCCATCTCTCCAGCCCGCCCAAAATATTTTTAAAAGGCTGTAAAATACATATGGAAAATAATGCTACCATAGTTACAGTGGCAATAAAAGGGGAGATGGGCAGTCGGTTCCTACGGGAGTTTGAAAGTGAGAGTTTTATGTGGAGTGGAACTGTCAAAGAAGACTGAGAAGATGGGATGCATGTAGAAAGAAATGCTATATTTCAAGTCCCTTGCACTGTCTGGACACCTGTGTGAGACAGAAAGATGAAGTAGATGCAGGTCAGGCATTCAGAATACATGGAAGGGAAGATAAAACCAAGGCTCCGAAATAAAACACAGGGAGCAAACAAACAAATGCCTTTCACAGAGGATAGATTAAAGCAGTTTTATTAATTAATTAATAAAAGCAATGTCTTCATTGATCTCCTCTGTAATGGGATAGAATACTTTTTTATCTGGGAAGCAAAGGTTATTTTCTGTAGATGGATACTTGAGTAAGCTAGGCTAAGGCCTAGATCACTGATATTTAGAATACAAAAATGAGATATAATCAGACTTACAGCACTTGTTCCATTGCACACTGACAGCACATGTAGACTTTTAGGGAATCTGAGCTTATATCCTGATTAATACCAGTTAAGGAACCTTTCAACTGTTGCTGGGTTTTAATGACTCTGATGAAGCATGTAATGAGTTATAAATTGATCTCAGGGTATTTTGCTGTGTGCTGTAGTCAACAAAATTACTCAGTTCAGTCTTGGTGTGGTATATTGAAAACTCTTCATGAAAAGTAAATTGTGTTGAATTTTCACAGTTAGTTAAAATTCAGATTTCCTGGTGTGGAAAAGGAAGCAATATGCAAATTTTAATGTGTGTAGTTAAAACATTTGTTTCTCTAGTAGCTTAGAAAAATCTTTGGATTTAGTATGGCTTTAGTGGCCTTGAAAAAAATAAGTGTATGAAAATGTTAAAAAGAAAATACTTGGGCTGAAGAGATGGCTTAGTGGTTCAGGTGCTTGCCTGAGAAGCCTAAGGACCCATGTTTGACTCACTCTCCAGATCCACATAAGCCAGATGCACAAGGTGATGCAAGTGCGCAAGATCACAATGCGCACAAGGTGGCACATGCATCTGGAGTTTGAATGCAGTGGCTAGAGGCCCTGGCAAACTAATTCTCTCTCCCCACCCTCATTTAAAAAAAAAAAAAAAGGAAAGAAAAGAAAAGAAAATACTGCCAGAAAGTGGGCTTGGTGTGGTGCTCAAACCTATAACCCCAGCACTTGGGAGACTGAGACAGGAGGATCAGTTGAAGTTCTAGGCTATCCAGGGCTACAGCATGAGACCCTGTTTTAAAGATGAAGCTGGGCTAGAGACATGGCTCAGTGGGTAAGGGCTTGCCTGCAAAGCAAAAGAACCTACGTTTGATTCCCCAGGACCCACATCAGCTAGATGACCAAGGTGGCGCATGTGTCTAGAGTTCATTTTCAGGAAGGCCCTGGCACTCCCATTCTGCCCCTCCCCAATAAAAATAAATAAATAAAGATGAAGCTGAGCATGGTAGCCCATGCCTATAATGCCAACACTGAGGAGGCTGAGATAGGAGGATCACTGTGAGCTCAGGGCAGCCTGGACTTAAAGAGTGAGTTTCAGGTCAGTCTAGGTTAGACTGAGACCATGCTTCAAAAAACCAACCAACAAACAAACAACAACAATCAAAAAGAGAAGTGAGATTTATCTTGGTAGTCTGGGGCACTCCATGTAGTAGCCATGGGTATCTCTTTATGTCAGCCTACCTTGTCTCAGAACAGACCCACTCTGCTCAAGGACACAGAAAGTGATGGCTGATTTAAGAAAGCTATTTTACTTATGGCACAGAAAAATAGCCAAGTGAATTTGTTTCTAGGCAGGGCAGTTTATAGATGGACCAAAGGGAGAATCAAAGAATCAGATTTTTGGTGATCATAAAACCCAGTCACAGGGAGTCAGATATTTAACCTAAGCATCTACAAGTAAATGCGCCCACCTCTGTGGGCACTGTGCTATCACTAGAACCCAGTAAGTCAGTGGGTTGAGATGGTCCTCCAGGCTTTCACGCACAGTCTAGTTACACACCAGCCATGCTGGCCTAGGAGCTTTGTCAGCATGCCAACGGCCTTTTGAGTCTGTTCCTTTGTGAATCTTAACTCTCTGAAAGCAGTCACATATCTAAGATATTAAACACTGGAGAAGCCTGGGTGGGGTGGATAAGGAGAGGACTGGGACACAGCTGCCCAGGAAATAGTAAGTGAGCCCTCTGACCTCAGTACAGCTGATAACTGTTCAGGCTTGTAAAAGACCTGAAAATGGAAATAAAAGACTTCAACCAAAGCCAGTGATTTTTTTTTTAAAAACATATTAACAGTAGAACATTTCCAAGCAAAGTGACACCCAGAACAGAAAGGTTGTGAATAAATTCCCTTTTATGTTATTATGCCATGGAAAATATACCCAGGAAGCACCTCCACAAATGCAGCCTAACCCAATTTTGTTGTAGCCGCCCAAGGTCATTTGTGGAGGTCATCCATTCGTATAACCTGGACAAGTGCATGAATCTGCTGTCTAGCTCAATATTTCTTATGGAGCTAGTTAATGTAACATTTTTACACATTTTGGTAATACTTAGATTAGCATTTAGTGAAAAGTACAGAATATTATGTATAGTTTTATTAATTTTCAAAAATAGTAGTACTTATTCCTTGAATTTATTTTGGTAGAATTTCAACCATTGTATAGTGCACTACGTTAATGTTCACAGCAACCTGGCATAAGAGGCATGTATAAAGTAATTTTCTCCATTTTTACAAATGAAGAATCTCAGGGGCTGGGGAGATGACTTAGCAGTTAAGGCACTTACCTGCAAAGCCAAAGGACCCAGGTTTGATTCCCCAGGACCCATGTAAGCCGGATGCACAAAGTAGCACATGCATCTTGGAGTTCGTTTTCAGTGGCCAGAGACCCTGGCATGCCCATTCTCTCTCTCACTGTCTCGCTTTCTAATACATAAATAAAATATATACTTTTTTTTTTGTTTGTTTCTCGAGGTAGGGTCTTGCTCTAGCCCAGGCCAACCTGGAATTCATTATGTAGTCTAAGGGTGGCCTCAAATTCATGGCAATCCTCCCACCTCTGCCCTCCAAGTGCTGGGATCAAAAGCGTGTGCCACCATGCCTGGCTATAAAATGTTTTTTTAAAAGAAGAGTCTTAGGCTGGAAAAAGAAAATTATTTACTTAAGGACATACTGCTTTTCAGTAGGCCATTTGAGACTATAAGTCATGACTTTTAAAAAATTTTTTTTGTTTATTTTATTTATATGGGAGCTACAGACAGAAAGAGGGAGAGAATGGGCGCACCAGGGCTTCCAGCCACTGCAAACGAACTCCAGATGCATGCTCCCCCTTATGCATCTGGCTAACGTGGGTCCTGGGGAATTGAGCCTCGAACGGGGGTCCTTCAGCTTCACAGGCAAGCGCTTAACCACTAAGCCATCTCTCCAGCCCAAGTCATATGACTATTGCCCTAGTTGTTTTTTTTTTAATCAGTGTAGTAGACTCTGAAAATCAAATATTTAGTAGATGTTGAAGACATAAGCCAAGCTTTAGGGAACTCATTAAAAATCATTTTACAGGGCTGGAGAGATGGCTTAGCGGTTAAGCGCTTGCCTGTGAAGCCTAAGGACCCCGGTTCGAGGCTTGGTTCCCCAGGTCCCACGTTAGCCAGATGCACAAGGGGGCGCACGCGTCTGGAGTTCGTTTGCAGAGGCTGGAAGCCCTGGCGCGCCCATTCTCTCTCTCTCCCTCTATCTATCTTTCTCTGTGCCTGTCGCTCTCAAATAAATAAAAAATAAATTTAAAAAAAATAATAAAAAATCATTTTACAGATTTTTGTAAATCTAGAGTAAGATGTAATATTTTGAAAAATAAATTGTCATGGATTTTTTTCTAAAAGAACTGAATTTGCTCTTCAACAGTTGCTTTGGTCTCCCTGGCAACCATATCTCCCTTTTTCCAAGATAGTACATATGAATGAGTATCTTATTTTTTTCTTTTTAGAGTTAATTTTTTAAAAAGTATTTTATTTGTGTATTTATTTATTTGAGAGAGAGGAAGAGGCAGATATAGAATGGGCACACCAGGGCCTCCAGCCACTGCAAACTAACTCCAGACACATGTGCCTCCTTGTGCATTTGGCTTATGTGGGTACCAGGGAATTGAATCCAGGGCCTTAGGCTTTGCAGGCAGGCGTCTTAACCACTAAGCCATCTCCCTTCTGAAATAAATTTCTTTTTTTAATACTTCATTTTTATTTATTTGAGAAAGATACACAGGAGGAGACAGACAGAAAGAGAGAGAGAAAAAATGGGCACACCAGGGCCTCTAGCCACTGCAAATGTACTCCAGATGCATGCACCACCTGTGCATCTGGCCTATGTGGGACCTGGGGAATCAAACTGAGGTCCTTTGGCTTCGCAGGTGAGCACCTTAATCACTAAGCCATCTCTCTAGCCCTGAAATAAATTTCTTATATTTTTCCCTCAACTTCTGTAATTTTAATTGACATGCTTATGATTTTTAAAGGGTAGTACAGAGGGGCTGTGGGGGAAAGTAATGCTCCTAATTGCGTCTTCTTTCTCTTTTGCCCGTAGAAGCCATCTTTTTAATAGTGGGTTTATGAGGCTTTGTTTGCTTTAAGGCAGGGTCTCACTGTGGCCCCAGTTGGCCTGGAGCTCATTCTGTAACACAGACTGGCCTAGATCTCATGACGATCCTCTTTCCTCAGCCTTCTGAGCGTGCTGTTACAGGTGTAAGCCACCGCACCCAGGTTATTACTTATTTTTATAATTACCATCAATAGATGGAATAACATGCTAGTGTTACTCTTTCTAAAGTACATTTTAAAGCTTTAGAAGTTACTTCCTGTCAAATAAATGCCTATGCTATGAAAACTAGGAGCTCACTGACTATTCTCTATGCCTGCTTTATTAGTCCATCTTAACGTTGCTGTAGCAAATACCTCAGATCGGGTAATTGTATATTATAAGGAAGAGGGTTATTTAATAAGCACACACTTTTGGAGATTGGAAGTACAAGGCCAGGTAATTCCGTTTGTCTGGTCTTTAGTTAGAGCCTACGGCTGATGAC
The DNA here is from genome assembly GCF_020740685.1 of Jaculus jaculus. NCBI lineage: Eukaryota > Metazoa > Chordata > Mammalia > Rodentia > Dipodidae > Jaculus > Jaculus jaculus. Next base: position 168,577,433 of record NC_059104.1, read on the forward strand.
GTAGCAGGACCATATGTGAGAGGGATTGCACAATGAGATAGGAAGCCGGAGAGCTGAATTTACTCTTAAAATGTCCTCTTTCTCTTCTTTTCTCTTCCCGTCCATGCTTTCTCTCCTTCCCTACCTCTGTATCTGTCTATATCTATATAGATCTTCCTTCCTTCCTTCTGTCCTTCCCTCCCTCCCATCTGTCTGTCTGTCTGTCTGTCTGGCCATCCATCCATCCATCCATCCATCCATCCATCCATCCATCCATCCGGCATCTCTCAAAGGTTTTACTACCTCACTACCTCCACACAGAGAACTAAGCCTTCAACACTTTCATATAGCAAACCATTTATCCAAACTACAGGACTTTCTGAGGTTTCATATTATCAATCCTTTAGTTATTCATTTGAAAATTTAACTGTTATTTGTGGTAATAAAATCCACAGAACCCCTGCATAATAGTATGGTAAAAAATAATGACATCAGCTGGGCATGGTGGCACACGCTTTTAATCTCAGCACTCAGGAGGCAGAGGTAGGAGGATTGCCATGAGGTCGAGGCTACCCTGAGACTGAAGAGTGAATTCCAGGTCAGCCTGAGCTAGAGTGAGACCCTACCTAAAAATAAAATAAAATAATAGTTGAAACAGCAAAAAGCAGTAGGAGATATGAGAGAGGTTTGACATGGAAAAACTATCTCAGGAGTTCAGTGTAAAGAAACCCTCCTTGAGAAGTTGTGTGCTAGATCTACAGTGTGCTTCCAAAAATATGTCACCGAGCCGGGCGTGCTGGTGCACACCTTTAATCCCAGTACTTGGGAGGCAGAGGTAGGAGGATTGCTGTGAATTTGAGGCCACCCTGAGACTACATAATGAATTCCAGGTCAGCCTGGGCTAGCGTTAGACCCTGCCTTGAAAAAAAAAACAAAAAAAAGTCACCGATAAAGAATGCAATGATGGGCTGGAGAGATGGCTTAGTGGTTGGGCATTTGCCTGCAAAGCCAAAGGATCCCGGTTTGATTCTCCAGGACCCTGATGCACAAGGGGGCACATGCATCTGGTGTTTATTTGCAATGGCTGGAGGCCCTGGTGTGCCTATTTCTCTCTCTGCCTTTCTCTGTCTCAAATAAATAAATAAATGAAATATGTTTGGAAAAAAAAAAAAAGAAAAACCAACCAAACAAAAAAAGAATGCAATGTTTGTTATAAATAGTAAAAAATAAAAAAACTTGCTGAAAGATGGTAATGATATGGTGAGCATTGCATGTTATTTCTGTCAATGACATTTTTAAAAAGGAAGAAAAACAAGCAGTTACCCATGAAGAAAGGAAACCAGGGAAAGAGGCAGGGTGGGTGAGTCGAAGGAAGGAAGGGAGGGAAGGAAAGGGAATAGGACTAGCATGCATGAGGTCCTGAGTTTAAAATAAGAAAAAAGCCTAAAAAAAGTAAGCTATTGGCCAAAGCTAAAGCAAATTAAAACAGCATGATTTTGAATAATTAACTGATCCAGTTTAAGAAAGGAAATCTCTGTGATCTCTGCTCTTCAGATGACTCAAAGTGTAAAAGAAGGAAACTTAATCTAAGCCCACTACTAGAGTCCAAAGTGAACAATATTTGGACCATCTTCACCTGGTAATTCCATTATTTTCTATTTTCATGAACAACCAAAAGATAAAACTCAAAACTCATGCTTTCATTTGTGTTGGGAAATGCATAATAAAACGTGCTATTTTGGTTATTTATATTTATTTGTCTCCCATTTGGGTCTTTTTGTTTTGTTTTATTTTGTTTTGTTTTTCAAGGTAGAGTTTTGCTCTAGCCCATTGCTGATTTGGAATTCACTATGTAGTCCCAGGCTGGCCTCAAACTCATGGTGATTCTCCTACCTCTGACTCCCAAGTGCTGGGACTAGTGGTATGTGCCACCATGCCCAATCCTCCATCTTGGTCATTTTTTTTTTATATTTAAAAAATTTTTTTTTAAATTTATTTATTTGAGAGCAACAGACACAGAGAGAAAGACAGATAGAGGGAGAGAGAGAGAATGGGCGCGCCAGGGCTTCCAGCCTCTGCAAACGAACTCCAGACACTTGCGCACCCTTGTGCATCTGGCTAACGTGGGACCTGGGGAACCGAGCCTTGAACCGGGGTCCTTAGGCTTCACAGGCAGGCGCTTAACCGCTAAGCCATCTCTCCAGCCCCATCTTGGTCATTTTTTAAGTGAGCACTTTAATATATGAACATATAGTAATTTGATTGTGTTCCTAACCCTTTATCTCTTGTTTTCCCCTCACCCATCTCCTAAGGACCTTCCTCTTTTTAAGGTAGCCCTTCCTCTGTTTTGTTGTCTCGTTTCTTTCCTTTTGACCACCTCCATCCTTCATGAAAACATGTTGATGGACTCAGAACCTTGCTGGTCTTGAGGGGATATTGTTTTTTGTTTGTTTTGTTTTTCGAGGCAGAGTCTGGCTCCATCTAGCCCAGGCTGACCTGGAGTTCACTGTGCAGTCTCAGAATGGCCTTGAACTCATAGCAATCCTCCTACCTGTTCAGGGATTAAAGGCGTGTGCCACTACACCTAATTTTGAGGGGATATTGTTAACCACATGCCCATGTACCCTGTGGCTCTTACTTTTTTTTTTTTTTTTTTTTTTCCGAGGTAGGGTCTTACTCTGGCCCAGGCTGTGCTGGAATTCACTATGTAGTTTCAAGGTGGCTTCAAACTCACAGTGGTTCCTTTACCTCTGCTTTTCAAGTGCTGGGATTAGAAGCATGCGTCATGATGCTTGGCTCTTCCTCAGTGTTTCTTGAGCCTTGGAAGGTGTGATAGGAGTCTCTTTATTTAGTGTTGAGCTCTGGACAGTCTCTTATCTTCTACTCTGATGAGTTTTGAGTCTCCTGAGTGCCTACCACCATCTCTGTAGTGCGAGGCCAGCAGTGAGAACAGCACTGGATTGCTTTCCATGACTACCTCTGCGGTGTTCCCTGAGCCCTGGTGGATGTGAGAGATGACTGCTCCAGTACTAAGCACTGTGCTTTCTCTTCTTGTGATCTTTTTAAGTTAATTTTTTATTTTATATAAATCATACAGGTTATGTACTTCTTTATCCCCTTTTCCCAGCCCCTGTTACCCTAGAGGCCCTCCTCAGCAGGGTAAATGGTATTCACCATTGGGTCATGAAGGCCTCAGTCAGTCCTGCGGGGTAGTGGTCAGGGCGGGGGTTACTTCAGGATGTCCTTACCCACCATATGGTTCTTACAGTGTTTCCAGCCCCACTTCTGCAATGTTCCTGAGCCATAGCAGGCCCAATGGCAGTCTAATTTAGTATTGAGTTCTCTGTGGCCTCTGTGTTTCTGTTTTGATAGGTTTTGATTAATCACTGTATCTTTGATTGGCCCAGGAGCTGGTTGTCATGTTAGCAGTAAGAGCAGTATTCATGTTGTCACTTCCTCTGCAATTTCTCCTGGACCCTGGAAAATATAGACTTAGCGTGTCTTGGAGTAGGCAGTTGGCTTTATTAATTTATTTGCTTATTTATTTGAGAAAGAGGTACAGAGAAAGAAATAATAGGTATGCCAAGGCCTCCGGCCATTGTAAAGAAACTCCAGATGCATGCACCACCTTGTGCATCTACCTTTACGTGGGTACTGGCGAATCAAACCTGGCTCCTTAGGCTTTGCAGGCAAGTGCCTTAACCTCTGAACCATCTTTCCAAACCCCTGTCTTCTTGTCTTACTGATGGAATTTGGTTCTCATTTTCCTTGCCATCTTCTGCTGGTTTGATCCTTCCCAGACAGATGACCTAGAATGGTGTTTAGCCCTGGCAAGCAGCCCCGGTGCCCAGCTCTGCCTCACGGTGGCACACAGCCCTCTCTCCTTGTTGTTTTCATGACTCTTGGGTCTCCCAGGGATTTGACACCATCTACATCCAGAACCTTTGTGGAGTCGAGTGGCCAGGTGCATCCTTCTGGTTCCCTTGTCCCTTGATCATTTTTAGGTGAATAGTTCATTAGTGTTTAAAAAAAATATTCACACTATTGTGTAACAGAGCTCCAGGATTTTTTTATCTTTCCAAACTGAGACTCTATACCCATTTAAACAACCCATTTCCTTCATTCCTGGATCCTTCTTCCTGTTTCTACAAATTTAATTACTCTGGGTACTTTATGTAAATAGAATCATACGTTGTTTGTTGCTGGCTTACTTCAGTTAGCTGAATGTTCTCAGTGTTCATCTATGTTGAAAATAAGGATTTAAAAAATCTTTTAAAACTTTATTTGCAAGTAGAGAGACAGAGCAAAGAGAGAACTAGTGAGAGTGGGCACACAAAGGCCTCTAGCCACTGCAGATGAGCTCCAGATACATGTGCCACGTTGTGCATCTGGCCTTAAAATGGGTACTAGAAAATTGAACTGGGGTCATTAGGCTTTGCAGGTAAGTGCCTTAACTGCTGAGCCATTTTCCAGCCTGAAGATAGGATTTAATTTTGATTGTACAACAAAATGCAGAGGATATATACTGATTTTGGATTTTGAGTTATTGTGTTTTATGTTACTTCCTTTTTTTCTTTTCTTTTTTTTTTTTTTTTTTTTTTTTGGTTTTTCAAGGTAGGGTCTCACTCTAGCCCAGGCTGACCTGGAATTCACTATGTAGTCTCAGGGTGGCCTTGAACTCATGGCAATCCTCCTACCTCTGCCTCCTGAGTACTGGGATTAAAGGTATGTGCCACCACGCCCAGATTTTTTTTTTTTTTGCTTTTTTTTTTCATGTTACTTCCTGCCTTCAAAATATTTGTAGAAGTTTTATCCATTCTTTTTTTTTTTTTTTTTTAATTTTCAAGACATACTCTATTCTTTTACTACATGGTATACTGAGTGCATCAGACCACATTTCCTCAATTACCAAAAGAGACACAAAGATAACTGTGCCTTGATTCTCTTGAGAACCTCATATCCATCATCTGTCTTTTGGAGGATTCAGTTTCTTACGACGTCTGTGATACTGTCCCCGAGGATACCAGTGATGCTTCGTAGTGAAGAACACTTTGCTAAGTTGCTCTATCATGGGTCCTTGCTCAAGGGGTTCACTTTTGACTTCTAATTTGGTTTTTAGCACTTGGTCATGTGTTTCTTCATGATTATGCACAGGATCTGGTCGAGGGATAGGTTTTGTATGTTCATATGGAATGTCCACAGAAGGGTGATAGCACACTATGGTTCTGCCATCAGAGGTCAAGGCGAGCTCTACTTTGCAGTTATAGTCATCTGGAAGTGAAGAATATGTAGATTTATGACAAACATAAGTTCCACTTTTACTTTGAATTGGAAATAAATGCTTCAAGATAGTTCTGTTTGATAGCACCCGTTTTACTGTTGCAGCCGCCATGGTGTATTGAAATCCTATCAGGTGAAATGGGAAAAGATGTTTTGAAGAGAAGGTGCCTTTAAGATCTGCTTCTAGGCACACCAAATTTCATTCCTTGACAGCTATTCACAGCGGACCAGCCATCTTGCCTCAATCCTGGTCCTCCGCGGCTGCCGAAATTTTGTCCATTCTTTAAAAAAATTTTTCAATTAAAAAAATTTGTTTGAGAGAGAGAGAGAGGGAGGGAGAGGATAGGTGCACCAGGGCCTCTAGCTGCTGCAAATGAACTCCAGATGCATGTTCCACCTTGTGCATCTGGCTCACGTGGGTCCTGGGAAAATTGAACCTAGGTCCTTTGGCTTTACAGGCAAGCTCCTTAACTGCTAAGCCATTTCTCCAGCCTCCATCCATTCTTTTGTACATGCCCTTCCTCCAGTTCTTTTCCTAATGTGGGTTTAGTCCATTTATGTTGCTACTGTAATAAGTTCTCAGGAGGAAAGAAAGCCAGTGTTTAAGTCTATTATCATGAGTCTTTCTTCCTTTAGGTTTTCAAATTAAAAGTATACTTGAAAAAGCTGGGCATGCAGAGCACGCCTTTAATCCCAGCACTTGGGAGGCAGAGGTAGGAGGATTGCCGTAAATTCAAGGCCACCCTGAGACTATATAGTGAATTCCAGGTCAGGCTGAGCTAGAGTGAGACCCTACCTTGGAAAAAAAAAAAAAGAAAAGGAAAAGAAAGAAAGGGGCTGTAATGCCATGTAAAGACTTGCACAGATTGCTTACTGAAAGGAGATATGAGAAAACAAAACCATAGAGAACAAAAAATCAGAATTTACTGGGAAATTAAAATAGAAAGGAAGGATAGATAGGTGGGACACATGGGAATTTTAGAGCAGCTAAATTATTCTGTATGATATCATAATGGAATATATGTGCTTATAGATCAAAACCCACCAAAGTCTATAACACAAAGAATGAACCCCAAAAAAGTCTGTGTATTTTAATCATGATGTATTGGTATTAGATGAATTGTATTTAATGTGCCATAAATGTAAAATAGTAATAATAGAAAAATATGGAATAGAGATTTTGAAAGAATATCTCACTGTCTGCTCAAATGTCTGTAAGCCTAAAACTGTTCTAAAGTCCATTAGTAATTTATATGTGTGTGTAATTAAAAAGGAAGCAATTAATATTTGAAAGGCTTTTCTTTTTCTACTTGTCATTTTTCAAAATTGGTAGAATGACAACTTCTACTTGTCATTGGAGGGCAAACTTTGCCTTTCTTTTTTTCTCAAGGTAGGGTCTCACTCTAGCCCAGGCTGACCTGGAATTCACTATGTGGTCTCAGGTTGGCAGACTGGCCTTGAGCTCACTGATCCTCCCACCTCTGCCTCCCAAGTGCTGGGATTAAAGGCGTGTGACACCATGCCCAGCCTAAACTTTGCCTTTTGTTTGGCACTTTCCAAAAGGATTTTAGCTCTTTCAGGTTTTCTGTAAGGTCATTAGAAAACCTAGCTGGGGTACAGAAAAGATGGCTGTCAGTAAAGTGCTCGAAGTACAAGCATGAAGACCTGGGTGCAGATACCCAGCGCCTAAGTAAAAGCGGGGTTCACAGTGCACACCTGTAACCCCAGGGCTGGGGAATCAAACAGGAGGTCTGTGGGGCTTTCTGGTAGTAGTGTAGACAAATCAGTGAGCTGCAGGTTCAGTGAAAGAGCCTGCCTCAAAATAAGGTGAAGAAAGACTGACAGCTGCACCCAGCATGTCCACACAAGTGTACGTACACGTTTGCCTACATACATACATGCACACCACACATACATGATACAAAAAAGATAGAAAGCTTATTTAGATGTAATCTTTGATCTAGAATTATTAGCCCTTTCTCTTTTTTTTTTTTTTTTTTTTTTTGAGGGAGGGTCTCACTCTAGCTCAGGCTGACCCGGAATTCATTATGGAGTCTCAGGGTGGCCTTGAACTCACAGTCATCCTATCTCTGCCTCCCAAGTGCTGGGATTAAAGGTGTGTGCCACCACACCCGGCTCTTTTATTTTATAACTCAGATAGAACCAGGAGAATCTAATAAAATGAATTTAATATCATTTCTTTTAGATTTTACTTGTGCAATAAATTGAATTGACAAAAAATATAAATATAAATATTATATGCCACCCGGCTCAGATTTTCATGGTCCTTTCTGGGTGGTAATCAGATTTTTTCAACTATCCTTTTGGAGAGACAGTATGACTTGACTTGTGTCACTATTTTACCTAATTTATATTTATAGGTTGCCTAGTAATTTAGTGCAGACTTTACTAAAGGAGTGTTTTTTCATTAGTCACTTGCTGTCTGCATTACTGCTAATTAGTATCGAGTGGGGCTGCTGCCCTCTGGTGTTGGGTGTTAATGGAGTGGTGATTTATGCTGGAGGGAAAGAGGCAAGGAGATGCAGAGTGAGCGACTGTTACCAATCCCGTATAGGGTCTCTTTGTTAAATAGTGGAGTTAGCACTTGTATTAATTACTTTCTCATTCTCATTGCTGTGACAAAAGAGCTGACGAAAGCAATTTAGGGAAGGAAGAGTTTACTTTGGGTCACAGCTTGAGGTTGTGGTTCATCACAGGAGGAAGCATGAGAGCGGCAACATGAGGTGGCTGTCACATTGCATCCGTAGTCAGGAAGCAGAGAGAGTGAATGCTGGTGCTCTCTCCTCACCTGCTTTCTATCCAATCCAGGACCTCAGCTACCCACATTCAGGGGTAGTCTTCTCATCTCCATTAACCTCTTTTTTTTTTTTTTTTTTTTTTTTTTTTTTTTTTTTTGAGGTAGGTAGGTTCTCACTGTAGCCCAGGCTGACCTGGAATTCACTCTGTAGTCTCAGGGTGGCCTCGAACTCTCGGCGATTCTCCTACCTCTGCCTCCCAAGTGCTGGGATTAAAGGCGTGCACCACCACGCCCAGCCCAGTTAACCTTTATTATAAACTCCGTCACAGACACATGCAGTGGCTTGTCTCTTAGAGGATTTTAAACCTTATCAAGTTGATATGTTAGCCACCACAGCACTGTATCTTACCAAAATGTAAAAATGGTAATATAAAGCAGGGCATGGTGGCGCACGCCTTTAATCCCAGCACTTGGAGGCAGAGGTAGGAGGATCACCGTGAGTTCGAGGCCACCCTGAGACTACAGAGTGAATTCCAGGTCAGCCTGGGCTAGAGTGATACTTTTTTTTTTTTTTTTTTGGTTTTTCAAGATAAGGTAATATATTTAATACCCCAAAGACTTAATATTGTAAATGCAAAATATTGTCTCAGATACAAATGCAGCTTAGTTTTTCGCTAACCAGAACTTTGTTAGAAATTCTATTTGATGTAAGTGGTTTTGTATTTCTCCTATAGAAATTTTCTCATGTCATTTAAAAAATTTTTATTTAAATATTTTTATTTATCTATTTGAGAGAGAGGGAGAGAGAGAAAATGGATGTGCCAGGGCATGTGCCACATTCTACATCTGGCTTATGTCGGTCCTGGAGAATTGAACCTGTGTCCTCTGGCTTTGCAGGCAAATGCCTTAACTGCTAGCCATCTCTCCAGCCCTCCTTTAAAAAATTATTTATTTTATTTGAGAGAGAGAGAGAGAGAGTGAGGCAGATAGAAAGATAATGGGTATGCCAGGCCCTCAAGCCACTGCAAATGAACTCCAGATAAATGCACCACCTTGTGCATCTGGCTTATGTGGGTCCTTTGGCTTTGTAGGCAAGTGCTTTAGCTGCTGAGCCATTTCTCCAGCTCTTATGTCATTTTTCTTTTTTTCTTCTTCTCAATTTTTATTAACATTTTCCATGATTATAAAAAATATACCATGGTAATACCTTCCCTCCCCCCACTTTCCCCTTTGAAATTCCATTCTCCATCATATCCCCTCCCCATCTCAATCAGTCTCTCTTTTATTTTGATGCCATGATCTTTTCCTCCTCTTATGATGGTCTTGTGTAGGTAGTGTCAGGCACTATGAGGTCATGGATATTCAGGCCATTTTATGTCTGGAGGAAACAAGTTGTAAGGAGTCCTACCCTTCCTTTGGCTCTTACATTCTTTCCGTCACCTCTTCCGCATTGGGCCCTGAGCCTTGGAAGGTGTGATCGAGATGTTACTCAGTACTCCAGACACTTCTTTCCAGCACTATGATACCTTCTGAGTCATCCCAAGGTCACTGCCATCTGAAAAGAGAAGATTCTCTACCCAAAGTGAGAGTAGCATTAATATAAGGGTATAAATATTAAGAGAAGTGCTTACTGGGCAGTTTGATAAGCATAGTATATACATTTTTCCAAACATCAGCAGATGTTATACCCCTAGGGCTCATGACTACCCCTGTTTTAAGTTTGTTTTTCGAGGCAGGGTCTCACTCTGGCTCAGGCTGACCTGGAATTCACTATGTAGTCTCAGGGTGGCCTCGAACTCACAGCGATCCTCCTACCTTTGCCTCCTGAGTGCTGGGATTCAAGGCGTGTGCCACCACGCCCGGCTTCTGTTTTAAGTTTTCAGTATCAGGGATGTGTTCCCCCAATGGAGCGGGCCTCCAGTCCAGTTGAGGGGCAGTTGGTTTCCACCATGACAGACCTGCCACTATTGTACCCGTTGGCTCATTTGGCCTGGCTGGCCAGTTATAAGGCTTGCAGTGTCCACTGTTGAGTGTCTTCACTGATGGTATCTCTTTCTCCCATTGAACTACATGTAGAATGGCTTCTTCCAGCTTTCTGTCAGCTGCTCTACATGGAGGAGGTTATCAGCTCAGTTCCAGCAGGATTTCTCAGTGGCCTTGCAGCCCAAGTATGTGGAATCTTCAGCAATATCTTATGTCATTTTTCTACCTAAAATATTTCAATACTTAATGCAATTGAAAAAATTTGTAAATACATATACTTTTTTAGTTCACTTTTACTTAGTTATTTGAAAGTGACAGACAGAGAAGGACGCGTGTGCCCCCTTGTGCATCTGGCTAACATGGGTCCTGTTGAATGGAGCCTCCAACCAGGGTCCTTAGGCTTCACAGGCAAGCGCTTAACCGCTAAGCCATCTCTCTAGCCCATGCAAATTGAAAATTTTAAGAAACCTAAATGTTCATTCTTTTAGTCAGCTTTCTACCACAATTACAAAATACTTGAGAAATACTTTACCTAGAAAAAAATTGGGGGCTTATGACTTTTCCCATTTAGTGTTGTTACTAAGCATATCTTTATATATATATTTTTTAAGGTAGGGTCTCATTCTAGCCCAGGGTGACCTGGAATTCACTATGTAGTCTCAGGGTGGCCTTGAACTCAAGGTAATTCTCCTACCTCGCCTTCCAAGTGCTGGGATTAAAGGTGTGCACCACCACACCCAACCAGCATATCTAATTTTTATTGCCACAACACATTATACTTAAAGTTTTTAATTTTTTTCTGTTTACTTTCTTTTTTCAGTTTTTATTTATTTTTACATGTGTGTGCACTTCCACATGTGCACATATGCATTAGAGTCTCTTGCCACTGCAAATGAACACGAAGTGCTTACACCTCTTTCTGTCTGGTTTATGTAGGTGGTTTGGGAATAGAAGGAGGACCAGCAGGCTTTGCAAGCAAGCACCTTTAACTGCTGAGCTATCTCCTCAGCAATTTCCTAAATTCTTGTCTCCATAGCTCACTTTTACATATTTGTCTCTGTCAGTTTGAAGAACAAAGACTGCCTCTAGTTTTAATTTCTATTTTTCTTATAAATGAGACTGAGTAATTGCTTTATATGAATTGTCTTAACATCTTGCTAATTTTCTTACTGAGTCATTGGCCTTTCTCTTTTTTATTTATTTTAGTATTAGAAATAAGAGTGTGGGAGCTGAAGAGATGGTTCAGCACTTAAGGCGCTTGCCTATAAAGCCTAACAACCCAGGCTCAGATCCTCACTACCCACATAAAGCTAGATGCACAGAGTGGATCTGCATATGCATCTGTAGTTTATTTGCAGGAGCTTTAGGTCCTGGTGCACCTATTTTTTCTGTCTTTCTCTCTGCTTACAAACAAATAAAAATATTTTTAAAAAAGAAATGATTAGGATATGTCAGAATATCTAAGAAAGACAATGAATATTTGACTATGCACATATGAAATATTTTTCATTTGAAATTATTTTTTTGTTTAATCTTAACAGCAACAAGTTTGTGTTGTTGACCAGAAAAAATTTAGTTAAATCTGTACGCTTTATTAGAAAAAATAGATTTTTAAAGACTGTCTAGGGATGCTAGATTGTGTGTGTGTGTGTGTGTGTGTGTGTTTGTGTGTGTGTGTGAGTGTGGCATGTTGGTATGGTATAGGTAGTGTGTGCTTATGTAGAGGCCAGAGGAGAATGTTGGATATTCTTTGATACTGCTTTCTCAGTGGTGTTTTCTTGAGACAGAGTCTTTCATTGAGCCTATAACTGTTGATTTTTTGGTCAGACTGGTTGACCAGCAGGTCCTAGTGATTCTCCAGTCTCTGTTCCCCACAGTACTGGGGTTATAGGTGTGTGTGGCCGTGCCTAGCTGTTTACGTGGGTGCTGGGGGATCAAACTCAGAGTGAATCAGGCCCTCTCAGGCCCTCACACTCATGGAGGCAAGCTTTCTTACCCACTGAGCGCTCCCTTCAGCCCCATTTTGTTTTTGACACAGAGTCTCAAATACCCCAGTCTGGCCTGGAACTTGCTATGTTGCTGAGGATGACTTTGAACTCCTGATCTTCCTGCATGTATGTCAGGAATAGTGGGACTGCAGGCATGAGTCCCAATACCCAGCTCAAACTCAAATTGTTTTTATTTATTTGTTTTTCTGTTTACAGTGCTAGGGATCAACTTGCGGCCCAGTGCAAATGCCTACCACTGAGCTGTATCTCTAGTGAGGCTTAAACTTTAAAATATATCAGTTAACTTTTTTTTTTTTTGGTCCAGGCTGACCTAGAATTCTCTATGTAGTCTCAGGGTGGCCTCAAACTCACTGCGATCCACCTACCTCTGCCTCCCAAGTGCTGGAATTAAAGGCGTGCACCACCACACCTGACTTACTATTAACATTTTTATTTTTATCTTTTAACACTAGTTTTGGCCTATCCAATATTATATACTTAAATGGTAATAATATGCTACATTTCAAAACTTAATTTCTGCTCTTGGGTTACTTTGTATCTTCATTTCTTGGATTTTTATTTTATTTTATTTTATTATTTAAATAAGTTTTGTTTTGTATGGCAAGTATTGTCATTGAATTTTTTTTATTCTAAGCCAACTAAGTTATTGCTAATTTGGATGAATTTTTTAAGATAGGAAAATTTAATTTAGAATTACAAAAAATCCTTAAATGGGCAAACACTGGTTTAGCATGACTATCTTTTGAACTCCATAAGGAAGAATCTGATTTGGAAAGCATGCTGTGCTCCAGGACTCTGGAAATGGATCTCCAGGCTGGCTGACCTTCAGAAGCAAATGTCACCCTACGCATTTTCAGATTCTACTCTCCTACTTTAACTTTTCTTGAGACATAAAGTTTAAATTTCTTTCCCTGTAGTTTTATTAAACTGGCATTTGGCTAACCCCAGATCTCTGGCAGTCATATATAAAAATATTATTTACTCCAGGCGTGGTGGCGCACGCCTTTAATCCCAGCATTCAGAAGGCAGAGGTTGGAGGATCACCATGAGTTCAAGGTCATCCTGAGACTGCATAGTGAATTCCAGGTCAGCCTGAGCTAGAGTGAGACCCTACCTCAAAAAAAAAAAAAAAAAAAAAGTATATATATTATTTACAGGTTTGTAATTTTAGGTATATTGAGTTACTAAAGAGGTATTTTGTGCATTGGCTCTCTTTTGGATGAATAGCAGTATTTGAATTTGGGATTGTTTATATATTATAGTCTCTTAGACCTGTTTTAATCTTCTAAATAATACAATTTATGGTTTAGATTGTTTTTAAGTTGTTAGGTATAGTTGTATAATATTAATAAGTAGATTCAAATTGTGTAAGAATTACAAGAATGTTAGTATTATAAAATAAAGAGTGTGTTAATTACTTTTCTTTTGCTGTGACCAAATACCTCACAAAAAACAAGTTAGGGAACGAAGAGATTATTTTGGCTGGCAGCCATTACGGTAAGGAGGGCATGGCAGCAGAAGTAGGACCCTAATGTATTGCTTACACTCAGGGTGGGTCTTCCCTCCTCACTTCAACCTTTTTTGTTGGGTGGGGGGCATTGGACTTTTTAAAGTGATATTTTGACTTACTCATTTGAGAAAGGGAGATCATGGGTATGTCAGAGCCTCTTGCCACTGCAAACAAATTACAAATGCATGTGCCATTTAGTGCACCAGGTTTTATGTGGGTACAGGGGAACCAGACCTGGGCAAGCGGGCTTTGCAGGCAAGCACCTTTAATCATTAAAACATCTTTTTAGAAACAGAGGTGTGTTCCCATAGCGATTCTAAGTTCAATCAAGTGACCATAAAAATTAACTATCACAGGTATGGGGAAAAGAGTTAAAAGTAAACTCATTGGCAAACTTGGTTGTGCATGTGTGTGCGTGCTAAAATACATTTTATTTATTTATTTGACAGAAAAAGAGAGACAGGGAGAGAGAGAAAGAGTGAGAGAATGGGCACGCCAGGGCTTCAGCCACTGCAAACAAACTCTAGACACGTGTGCCCCCTTGTGCATCTGGCTTATGTGGGTCCTAGGGAATCGAACTTGTGTCCTTTGGCTTTGCAGACAAACACCTTAACTGTTAAGCCATCCCTCCAGCCCAATTTCCGGTTTTGGTTAGCCTGGTTGACCAGTGAGCCCAGTTGTCCTTCTGTCCCTATCCCCTTCAGTGTTGGGGTTACAGGTTTGAGTGACGACTGCCCAGTGATTTGTGGAGGAGCCAGGGCGCAAACTCTGATGCTCATGCTTACTCAGGCAGCGTCCTCACCACTGAGCCATTGCCCCAGCCCCATGGTTACTTTTATATACACTTACATTTGTTACACACAAATAATACAAAAGTCCCTAGTTATGAACACAATAGGTGCAGAAAAGCTTGGGCAAGTCCAAAAGGATCCATTATACATACGAGAATGTTGACACATTCCTTTAATGACAGGCAAAGTTGATGTGATTTTGATTGGTGTGTAGCTTCATATCTATGAAAGTTTGTAAGAAATTGAACTTGCTTTAAAAAAAAAAACAAAAACATCTTTTAAGAAAATCTGACCAAGCGGGGTGGTGGCACACGCCTTTAATCCCAGCACTTGAGAGGCAGAGGTAGGAGGATCACCATGAGTTCAAAGCCACCCTGAGACTACGGAGTGAATTCCAAGTCAGCCTGGGCTAGAGTGAAAACAAACAAACAAAAACTGTCCTTTTTTTTTTTTTAGTTTTTCAAGGTAGGGTCTCACTCTGATCCAGGCTGACCTGGAATTCACCCTGTCATCTCAGGGTGGCCTTGAACTCATGGCAATCCTCTTACCTCTGCCTCCCGAGTGCTGGGATGAAAGGCGTGCGCCACCACGCCTGCCTGTTTTTTTTTGTTTTGGTTTGGTTTTTTTGGAGCCTTATGGTACTGCAATATTAGAAAAAACATCTGTTTTTCTTTCTCTCATCCTTTCTTTTTTTAAAATTTTTTTTTCTTTATTTATTTGAGAGTGACAGAGAGAGAAAGAGGCAGAGGGAGAGAGAAAGAGAATGGACACGCCAGGGCTTCCAGCCAGTGCAAACAAACACCAGACACATGTGCCCCATTGTGCATCTGCCTAACGTGAGACCTGGGGAATCAAGCCTTGCACCAGGGTCCTTAGGCTAAGCCATCTCTCCAGCCCTCATCCTTTCTTTCTTTCGAACTCCAGACACATGTGTCACCTAGTACACATGCATGTGCATGTTTCACCTTGTGCACCTGGCTTATGTAGGATCTGGAGAGCTGAACCTGGGTCATTAGGCTTCACAGGCAATAACTGGTAAGCCTTCTCTTCAGCCCCCCCCACACACACCTTTTTTTGTTTTTGAAGCAAGATTTCACTTTAATCCAGGCTGACCCAGAACTCACTCTGTAGCCCAGGCTGGACTTAAACTCACAGTTATTTTCCTACCTCAGCCTCTAGATTGCTGAGATTAATAGCATGTTCTTGGGGCTGGAGAGCTGGATCAGCAGTTAAAAGGTACTTACTTGCAAAACCTAACAACCTGGGTTCAGGTCCCCTCAATACCTGTGTAAACGCAGCTACATCAGTTGCAGTGGCAAGAGGCCCTAGCAGTTCTCCCCAACCTTTCTGCTTGCAAATAAATAAGGAAATAAATAAATATTTTTTAAGACATGTGCTATCATAGCTGGTGAAATGTTACCTCTCTACTTCAGTCTCCATCCCTTGTGTTCCCTTTAAAAATATAGTGATTGTATCTGAATGACATACACATATCTCTTTTTATATAAATTAAAATATTTAATGTTCTGCTTTCCATATACATCTGATATGTACATGGAAATTGTATATAAAAATAATTTGTTCTTGCTGGGTGTGGTGGCGCACACCTTTAATCTCAGCACTCGGGAGGCAGAGGCAGGAGGATTGCCATGAGTTTGAGGCCACCCTGAGACTACATAGTGAATTCCAGGTTAGCCTGGGCTAGAATGAGACCCTACCTCAAAAAACCAAAAACTTAACTAACTAACTAAATAAATAAAAATAATATTAATAATTTGTTTTTTAGCTCTTTGTATTTTATTAAAATCATAGTGATTTTTTTAACTTTAGCAACAAATTTCATGATGTGGGAAACACATTTATGACTACAAAGCTTTTAAGATTTTTTTAAAAAAATTATTTATTTGACAGAGAGAGAGAGAGAGAGAGTGGGTGCACCAGGGCCTCTAGCCACTGCAAATGAACCCCAGACACTTGTGCCACCTTGTGCACCTAGCTTTACATGAATCCGGAAATTGAAAAACATATTTTTATGAAGTGGAAAAGTGATCCAAAAAGCATGTGCAATTTAAATTTTCATACTTTGTTACAAAATTACTCTAAAAAGACCATCCCAATTTATAGTCTCACTATATGGCGTATCTACTATGTACATATAGAAAAATTAATTGTGTTTTCTATTCTCAAACCTGTCTTTAATTGTTAACCTTTCCCAAGTCTCTTTTACTTCTCTCAAATCTACTATCTTCGGCATTGGAATAGTTTGTTAGTAGTACAAATAGTATTTTGTTTAGATTTTTTTGCTTAATAGCTATTCATATTTTATGTACACTATGAAACTGTTAATGTGTAGCTTTCTGAATCTAGATTTTTAAAAAATATTTTATTTCTATTTATGAGAAAATGAGAGGAGAGAGAGAAAGATAAAGAGAGAATGGGTGCAACAGGGCCTCTAGCTACTGCAAATGAATTCTAGGTACATGTGCCACCATGTGCATCTGGCTTACATGGGTTCTGGGGAATTGGACCTGGGTCCTTAGGCCTTGCAGGCAAGTGCCTTAACTGCTAAGCCATTTTTCCAGCCCTGGAATCTAGATTTTATACACATGTATATTTTAACACCCATAGATGTCAAATAGGTTATTATTATTATTATTATGGTTTTTTGAGGTAGGCTCTCACTCTAGCCCAGGCTGACCTGGGATTCACTATGAGTGAATCAGGGTGGCCTCAAACTCACAGCGATCCTCTACCACTGCCTTCCAAGTGCCGAGATTAAAGGCATGTGCCACCACACCCGGCTCTTAGATTAAAATTTTAATTAAAGGACTGGGGATATAACTTGGTAGAGTGCTCTGCCTACCATATACAGGTCCTAGGTTCAATCCCCACCTCAACTGAGTTTGTATCATGGCTCATTCTGTATTCTGTAATCTCAGCAACTGGTTGGTAGAAACAGGTTAATCAGAAGTTCAAGGCCTGCTTTGACTCCACAATGAATTTCAGGACAACCTGAGATACATGATACATGAGACCCTGTCTCAAACAGGTAAGTAAACAAAACAGAAAAAATAAAAGTTTTTAGTAATAGAATTTCACATCTTCTTATTAGTTTGGCAGTATGTCTTTATGTCCTTACAAGTACAAATACATTCTAATAGCACCTTTTAGGTGTCTCTGAGTACTTATTATCATTATATAGGCTAAAGGTAAATAGTACAGACGCAATCCATAATGACCTTGAAGAAAGGAGATATGTTTACTTTATTTTCTTAATCAAATGATTGTCCCAACAAGTACCTAGTGAATATTTTATTATTTAAATGCCACTATAACTTAATTTCAATTCGAAATCTACTAGTCTTTATGATTTGTGTGTGTGTGTGTGTGTGTGTGTGTGTGTGTGTGTGTGTGCTGGGGATTAAACCCAAGGTCTTGCACATGCTAAGCATGTGCTACACTAGTGAGTTAACTGTGTCCTATCCCAACATCTTCTACTGTTTTGTGAAGCAGCATTTCAGCCATAGATATCTTAAGATTTATGAAAATAAGCTAAAGTTCATGCTAATGAAACACAGAGTCCTGAAACATGGATGCTGGCATGCCTTGCCTCTCCAGCCAGGTTTTGGTTTTGAATGACGATCCAGCATGATGTGCTTGATACCCAAAATCATCTTATGGTCAGCTTGGGCTGTAGATAAGTTGAATGGTTTTCTGGGATTTTAAAGAATAGTAAAGTTTTATTTGGTCAGTTTTTTGTTTTTTTTTATTTGTTTGATTTTGGAAAGTATATCTCGTGTAGCCTAGGCTGGCCTCACCTATACTGGTAACTAAAGTGGCCTCTGAACTGCTGCTCTTCCTGCCTCTGCCTCACAAGTGCTGAGATTGGCCATGTGCCACTATGCCCAGTTAACTGTTAGCTTGATTTGCAGAAGTTTAGGTAGGTAATTAGTGGGTATTTTTAAAAGATTTATTATTACTATTATTATTATTATTTTTATTTTTTGTTCATTTTTTATTTACTTATTTGAGAGCGACAGACATAGAGAGAAAGACAGATAGAGAGAGAGAGAGAGAATGGGCGCGCCAGGGCTTCCAGCCTCTGCAAATGATCTCCAGACGCGTGCGCCCCCTTGTGCATCTGGCTAACGTGGGACCTGGGGAACCAAGCCTTGAACCGGGGTCCTTAGGCTTCACAGGCAGGCGCTTAACCGCTAAGCCATCTCTCCAGCCCTTATTATTATTATTTATTTGAGAGAGAAAATGGACACGCCAGGGCCTCTAGCCACTATAAACAAACTCCAGACACATGTTCCATCTTGTGCATCTGGCTTACATGGGTCCTGGGGAATCAAACCTGGGTCCTTTGGCTTTGTAGGCAAGTACCTTAACCACTAAGCCAACTCTCCAGCTCATAGGTATGTTTTGATAGCATTTAACCAATAGCTTCCATACATCTTTTAAATTTTAATATAGACTCTAAATTGATGTTAGTTTTTATTCAGAGGGTTATTTTGGATTCATAGCTCTTAAATTTAAAAGTTATATAAAAGTAATGGTATATTTTGGGTGTGGTGTCACACGCCTTTAATCCCAGCACTCAGGGTGTAGAGATAGGAGGATAGCTGTGAGTTCAGGTCCAGCCTGAGACTACATAGTGAATTGCAGGTCAGCCTGGGCTAGAGCAAGACCCTACCTTGCAAAACCAATAAATAAGTAAAATAGAGGTATGTAAATCACCCTTAATAGAGCCTGGCTCAGTTGGGGACTCAGTAAGTGGCAGGTATTATTTTGTCCTACATACTAATTCTAATAGATAGCACTTTGGAGTCTAATAAACATGGAACTTTGTGACATGTACCTGTTGTGTTCTCAGCTTGATAACGGAACTTTATGGTCCTAATTATCTTTAACTCTTCCTTTTTTAAAAAACAGAATCCCAAAACAAAAGAGCAGATTGAAAATCTGTTACGGAATGGGATGAACAAGGAATTGCGAGACCGTCTTTGTTGCC
The DNA here is from genome assembly GCF_020740685.1 of Jaculus jaculus. NCBI lineage: Eukaryota > Metazoa > Chordata > Mammalia > Rodentia > Dipodidae > Jaculus > Jaculus jaculus. The sequence goes on from NC_059104.1 coordinate 168,596,757, forward strand.
GAATGACTTTTGGGACTGCGGGACTTCGATCTGCCATGGGGGCGGGATTTTGCTATATTAATGACCTCACAGTAATACAGTCAACGCAGGTAAAGTTATCAACATGCATATGTGTGTGTGTATAAACATACATAGTTTTTTCTCACTCTATTATTTTACTTTATAAATATATGTGGTACTATTCTTTAAAATGTTAGTTCAAAGCTGGGTGTGGTGGTGCATGCCTTTAATCCCAGCACTTGGGAGGCAGAGGTAGGAGGATCGCCATGAATTTGAGGCCACCCTGAGATTGCATAGTAAATTCCAGGTCAGCCTGAGCTATACTGAAACCCTACCTTGAAAAAAAAAAAAATTAGTTCAAGAAAATATTCTCATATAAATAAAAAGAACAGATCAAATTCTAACACTTAGTTTTTCCCAAGATTTATCTTTTTAAAAATTATTTATTTAATTTTTATTTGCATGTGTATGTATGAGTCTCTTGCTGCTGCAAGTGAATGCCCAACTGGCCTTACATGGGTGGCTGAGGAATTGAACCCAGGCCAGTGGGTTTTGCAAGCAAGTACCTTAAACCCCTGAGCCATCTCCCTAGCACCTCAAGATTTATCTTAAGTCATTTATAGGTCTTTAAGGTCACAGACTTTCTCCCTAAGAACTATTTTGGTTAATTTTATTAACTGTACAATATTACTTTGCATGTCAAACTGAACAAAGTAGAGATTAGCAGGTTCAATTAATGCAGACTTAAAGGCTGGTTACTTACTGTGGACAGGTGGCCATTCACAGAGTAACCAGAATATTCAGAACATTTACACATGGGTTCCTATCATATCTATTTAGAATTACAGTTTTTCTCCATTTTGGGGCAACTTGCATTAGAAACAAAATTGCTTCTCTTCTCAGTGGTTCATCCTCTCTACTTCATAGGAACTATTCTATACGTATTTAGCATATACTAAAAATAGTCCTGGGCTATACATACCTCAACAAACCCAGTTCTTATCAATACTGCCAGACAGTAAACCATCTTTGGCTTTGTTCTGTGGGATATCAATAAAGCCTAACGCATGAACTTGGAGGACAGGGGATGACAAGATGGTGTGATATGTGGAATCTATGCTGCCTTTGTTTTCTGTTCCTTTCCCAGATCCTTCCTCATCTACAACCAGAAATATACACAGATATGCATGTGTAATTGGTTGTTTCTGTGTCTTTGTCACCAAGTATCTGGCAAAAACAGCTTAAGAAAAGAAGGATTTATTTTTTTCTCAATTTTTATTAATATTTTCCATGATTATAAAAAATATCCCATGGTAATACCTTCCCCCTCCCCCCCACTTTCCCCTTTGAAATTCCATTCTCTATCATATTCCCTCCCCATCTCAGTCAGTCTCTCTTTTATTTTGATGTCTTGATCTTTTCCTCCTCTTATGTTGGTCTTGTGTAGGTAGTGTCAGGCACTATGAGGTCATAGATATCCAGGCCATTTTATGTCTGGAGGGAGCATGTTGTAAGGAGTCCTACCCTTCCTTTGGCTCTTACATTCTTTCTGTTACCTCTTCTGCATTAGGCCCTGAGCCTTGGAAGGTGTGATCGAGATGTTACTCAGTACTCCAGTCACTTCTTTCCAGCACTATGATACCTTCTGAGTCATCCCAAGGTCACTGCCATCTGAAAAGAGAAGATTCTCTACCCAAAGTGAGAGTAGCATTAATATAAGGGAATAAATATTAAGAGAAGTGCTTACTGGGCATTTTGATAAGCATAGTATATACATTTAGCCAGGCATCAGCAGATATTATACCCCTGGGGCTCATGACTACCCCTGTTTTAAGTTTTCAGTGTCAGGGATGTATTCCCTCCCATGGGGTGGGCCTCCAGTCCAGTTGGAGGGCAGTTGGTTTCCACCATGATAGACATGCCACTTTTGCACCCGTTGGCTCATTTGGCCTGGCTGGCCAATTATAAGGCTTGCAGTGTCCACTGTTGAGTACCTTCACTGGTGGTATCTCTTTCTCCCATTGAACTGCATGTAGAATGGCTTCTTCCAGCTTTCTGTCAGCTGGTCTACAGGGAGGAGGTTTTCAGCTCAGTTCCAGCAGGATTTCTCAGTGGCCTTGCAGCCCAAGTATGTGGAATCTTCAGCAATAGGGTCTTACTATCCCTGGTGGGAAACCAAGGGCCTTGGTAATAGCCTATAATGTTTTGGGGGCATCAGGGACCTCCCTGGCCAAGAACTCACTAGAGGTATCCCATTCCTGGTACTGAAAAATTTCTAACAATGATCTATAGCTCCTGAGTGTTCCATTGTCCAAAACCGGAAGATTCCATATGACTTATTTGTATCCTCTTAGATTTTGATTAGCCAACCCTTCACCTTTCCTTTACTCAATCTCTTCCCCTGGCCTCACTTTGTGCCTTTTCACCCCCATTAATCTATTCTTCTACTTACCTATATATAATACCAACCTATTAAGTACCCTCCTGCAAGGAAGGATTTATTTTAACTTGTGGTTTTAGGAGAGTCAGTCCATAATGTCGGGGAGGGCATGATGAAGTATAAAGCAGTTCATTTCCGGGCAGCCCAGGAAGCAGAGGAAGGGAACTCTGGCACCCACCTGGCTTTCTCTGGACCTTTCGCCATTGGGATGGTCTTCCCTCTCAGTTAATTCTCTGGAAATCCCCCACATACATAATCAGAGATGTGTCTCACCATTTCCAAGGTGATTCTAAATCCAGTCAGGTTGATAATAAAGATAACCATTTCTCTTACACACAGCACGACTACACATCATATATATATTATTATAATACAAATGTATGCACATATACATATGTACATACATACATACATACGAACTAGAGAGTTATAAGCAAAGCCAAATGACATCTCATTCTTAAGCCCTAACCCTTTCTTTCAGATTGTGGTTATAAGGTGACGATGAGGTAGGTGGATTCTCACAGCAGAGGTCTCTCAGGGTTCACAGGAGGTATCTTGGGAAATATAATTGTCCTCGAAAGACCTATGCACTGCAGTCACTGGGGCCTCCGTCAGTGCTGCCACATACATAGCAGTGTTCATACAGTAAATGGGTCTTCATTAAACAAAAATAACTCAGTTGAATGAATGTATGAATGTCCTTCAGCAGGTTATTAGAGGGAACTTAATCTTATTATTTTTGTGAAAGAGAGAGAGAGAGAATTGGCACACCAGGGCCTCTAGCCACTGCAGTCAAACTCCAGACATGTGGGCCACCTTGGATGCATGCATCACACCTTGTGTGTCTGGCTTACATGGGTTCTGGGGAGTTGAACCCAGGTCCTTAGGCTTCGCAGGCAAGCACCTTAACCACTAAGCCATCTCTCCAACTCCATCTTCTGCTTTCTTCAGAGAGAAATTGGAAGACAAAATGGTATTTGTATTTCTTTTCAGGGTTGTTACAAGAATTAAAATTTCTATCTTTTGTGAAAATAATCTTAAAAGACTGTAAAATAAGAGCTGTTATTTTAGATAGGAATATATACTTAAATTTAATAAATCATTCCTAAGATAGCACAAATAGTTTACCATTAATGTATTTTCAGTGTGAAGTGCTTCCATTTTTTGTTAACCTTCATGCAAATTTTTCTCCTCAATAAGATATTTTTCTGTGAGATTTTAAAACCAATCACAAATAGAATTACAAATGTGAATGTTAAACATTCTAGTGAAGAACTGTGTCACTGATTTAAAATGCTTGGCATAACTAGATAAAATATCTTTGTTAGCTTTGGTCTTATTATTTAGAGAAGACCTAAGATGGTGAAAATTCTATCCTTGAGATCCTTGAAACCAGAAACAGCGTTTTTGGTCTCTGTCAATTTTTTTTAAGCTTATTGACTATCATCTCCCATCTTCTTTCCCCTCATATTTTATGCATTGTATTAGATTTTGAGGCTAGTAAATTGTTATTTCTATAGTACTAATTGTGTCTGGTAATCCAGGAAATGTTTGTTATATTATATTTAATGATTGAACGGTATGGCTCCCACATTAAGCAGAAGGAAGTTCCCTGTAAGCTGCACACTAAATGTAAAAATAAGAGACTTTTGCTAGGCTTTGTGGCGTACACTTTTAATCTCAGTACTCTAGAGGATTGCCATTAGTTCAAGGCCACCCTGAGACTGCATAGTGAATTCCAGGTCAGCCTGAGCTAGGGCAAAACCCTACCTTGAAAAAAAAAAAAGGAGAGAGAGAGAGAGAGAAGGAGAGAGACTTTCAAATGGTACAAAATGCATGTATATAGCTCAGTGCTGGAGCTCTTGCCTAGCAGGCCTGAGGCCCTAGGTTCATCCACAGCACTGAAAAACCAAGGGGTGGAAAAATTTTAAATGTAAATATTCATCAGGAACTAATATTTTGTGTTTATCTGCTTCAGGGGATGTACAGATACCTGGAAAGATGCTTCTCAGACTTCAAGCAGAGAGGGTTTGTTGTTGGGTATGATACTCGCGGTCAGGTAACCAGCAGCTGCAGCAGCCAGAGGTACATTGTCAATTATTTCAAAGGTTCAATTAGAATGAAATAAAATACTTTATTTATTTATTTATTGGTTTTTCGAGGTAGGCTTTCACTGCAGCCCAGGCTGACCTGGAATTCACTCTGTAGTCTCAGGGTGGCCTCGGGCTCACAGTAATCCTCCTACCTCTGCTTCCCGAGTGCTGGGATTAAAGGCGTGCGCCACCACGCCTGGCTCGAAATTTTATTTATTTATGTGGGTCCTGGGGGAACAGAACCTGGATCCTCTGGCTTTGCAGGCAAATGCCTTAACAGCTAAGCCATCTCTCCAGCCCTCTTGTAGGAGATATTAAATGGTCTCTGAGTGCTGGGATTAAAGGTGTGTGCCACCACACCTGGCAGCATTAAATTTTATATGAGTAGGTATTTAAGAATAAAATCCTAAAGTACTTAGAGTCCCATTTAGAACAAATTCTTAGTAAAAGCACCAAGTAAGAGTAATTATGAATCCTGTGTTCTCTTAATGTAATCCTGCTTTAGAGTGTGTTCATAAATGGATATCATGGCATGGGGATACTTTTTACTGGGGATAATTGTACATATTGAGTTTATTTTATTTCGCTTTCCTCTAATCTTGTTTCCTGTTGAGGATTTTATTTCTTAGTTTTAAAAGAAAGTCATCCTCCAGGCTGGAGAAGATGGCTTAGTGGTTAAGGCATTTGCCTGCAAAGCCAAAGGACCCCAGGTCCCCCGTAAGCCAGATGCACAAGGTGGCACATACATCTGGAGTTCGTTTGCAGTGGCTAGAGGCCCTGGCATGCCCATTTTTTCTCTCTCTCAATAAATAAATAAAACATTTTAAAAAAAAATCATCCTCCAAAGATGAAAAAGAAATACAGAAAATTATAGTGTTAGTTCTGTTCATTTTTAAGCTCCTTTTAAGTTTCCACATGTTTTGGGGGTTTGGAAGGAGGTTGTTTATTCTTGCTTTTGTTTTGTGTGGGTATAGCTCTATGGATGAGCCTAGGTAGGACCTCTCATGTTAAGCTCTATTGCTAAGTTCTACCCCAGGCTAAACCTCTTTTAAAGATATTATTTAACACTTTCAAGTTAGAGCATGAAGCTTATAAGAATTGATTGGCTGGGCATGTTCATACATGCCTAGAAAGGGAGGTTGAGGCAGGGAAATGCTTGAGCTTGAGGCAAACCTAGGCAACATTGTGAGTTTCAGACTAGTTTAGGCTATAGAACAAGATCTTACCTCAAAGAATATTCAGAATAATTCTATTATGAAACATTGGCTCTGTGTAAGGTTTGTTTTTTCAAATAATTATTATAAACAATTTTAATATTTATATTTTTAATTACGATGTTTTTATTATTTATATTTATTTTAATAATAAATATTATAAGTAATTATTATGGCATTTACTAAGGACTAATGACTAATATAATAATGTTTTTTAGGCTTGCTAAACTCACTGCTGCAGTCTTACTGGCTAAAGACGTTCCTGTTTACCTTTTTTCAAGATATGTTCCTACACCTTTTGTAGTAAGTATGTTATGACAGCAGTCATTCCATCTGGTGTCCTTCACAAGCTTTAAGTCAAGTAGGCTTTCTTCAAATCTTTGTCTTGCATGATATGTGAGGAACCAAAGGAAGGAACACCATTTTGCTTTGAGTTTATTTTCATTCAGCAACCACTTTGAAACCCTTAATACTGTTCTTTCAGAAATTAATTTTTCAGGGATACAGAAGTGATTATAGGTAAATTTTAACACACTAACAGGTTTGAACTATATTGTATGTGTGAAAACTGTATATTCAATGATGATAGAATACACATTATCATAAACAGTAACCAAAGAAGTCTCAACAAATGCCCAAGAACTACTAAGCCAAATATACCTGGTCCCCAGTGCAATAAAATTAAACACATACACACGTTCCTATTAAAAACACATTCCTGGGCTGGAGAGATGGCATAGCGGTTAAGCGCTTGCCTGTGAAGCCTAAGGACCCCGGTTCGAGGCTCGCTTCCCCAGGTCCCACGTTAGCCAGATGCACAAGGGGGCGCACGCGTCTGGAGTTCGTTTGCAGAGGCTGGAAGCCCTGGCGCGCCCATTCTCTCACTCCCTCTCTCTATCTGTCTTTCTCTCTATGTCTGTCGCTCTCAATTAAATAAAATAAAAAAATAAAAATTATAAAAAAAAACTCATTCCTATTAAAAACACATTCATAAATATTTGTATATTAGGAAGATGCCATAATAAATATGAGAAAATACAGGGGATTGTTACATTGAATGGTAGCACAGGGCCATAAAAACAACTGTGCCAGCTAAAAGTGATTGTAAAAATCAATGGAAAAATACAGTTGTTTCATGATTTATTTTTTGTTTTTTTTTAACATGTATTTTCATTATATTTAGATAGGAGGGATTGTGCCATATTTTATATCATACAATCCTGTCGTGTAGGACATAATCTTTTTTAACTACTCCACAGTATTTTTGATAGGGGTACCTAATGATTTATCTTTTTTCTTTGTTTCTTTTTCTTTTTTTGGTTTTTTTGAGGTAGGGTCACTCTGGCCCAGGCTAACCTGGAAGTCTCAGGGTGGCCTCAAACTCACAGCAATCCTCTTACCTCTGCCTCCTCCCGAGTGCTGGGATTGAAGGTGTGTGCCACTACACCCAGCCTGGTTTATCTTTTTTTTTTTTTTTTTCTCAATTTTGTTTTTTAATTTTTATTAGCATTTTCTATGATTATAAAAAATATCCCATGGTAATACCCTCCCTACCCTCCCCCAACTTTCCCCTTTGAAATTCCATTCTCCATCATATCCCCTCCCCCTCTTAATCATTCTATTTACATATATACAATACCAACCTATTAAGTACCCTCCTCCCTTCCTTTCTCTTCCCTTTATATCTCCTTTTTAATTTACTGGCCCCTGCTACTGAGTTTTTTCCTTCTCAGGCAGAAGCCCAATCATCTGTAGTATCCACATATGAGGGAGAACTTGTGGCGCTTGGCTTTCTGGGCCTGGGTTACCTCACTTAGTATAATCCTTTCCAGATTCATCCATTTTTCTGCAAATTTCATAACTTTGTTTTTCTTTACTGCTGAGTAGAACTTCATTGTATAAATGTGCCACATCTTCATTATCATCAGTTGAGGGACATCTAGGCTGGTTCCATTTCCCAGCTATTATAAATTGAGCAGCAATAAACATGGTTGAGCGCATACTTCTAAGGAAATTAGATGAGTCCTTAGGATATATGCCTAGAAATGCTATAGCTGGTTTTTTTTTTTTTTAATTTTAATTTATTTATTTGACAGAGAAAGAGGGAGGGAGGGAGGGAGAGAGAGAGAGAGAGAATGGGCATGCCAGGGCCTCCAGCCACTGCAAATGAACTCCAGATGCGTGTGCCCCCTGTGCATCTGGTTAACATGGGTCCTGGGGAATGGAACTTGGGTCCTCTGGCTTTGCAGGCAAATGCCTTAATTGCTAAGCCACCCCTCCAGCCCTTTTTTCCTTTTTTTTGTTATTTTTATTTATTTTGTTTTCATTTCCTTTTTTTTTCTTTTTGTTTAATTATTTCTTTTGTCTTTTTGTTGTTTTCTTACAAACCCTTGTGTTGAGGGCTGACTTTCAATAGATCGCAGCGAGGGAGCTGCTCTGCTACATACGAAATCACGACCCAGTTTTTTTGGTTTTTTGAGGTAGGGTCTCACTCTAGCCCCAGGCTGGCCTGGAATTCACTCTGTAGCCTCAGGGTGGCCTTGAACTCGCAGCAATCCTCCTACCTCTGTCTCCTGAGTGCTGGGATTAAAGGCGTGAGCCACCACGACCAGCTGTTTCATGGTTTTTACAGTATTTTTATCTTAAGGTAAGCCAACAAACTGACCTCCTTTTTTTATTGTTTTATTCAAGAGAGTGAGAGTGAGATGGAAAGAGAGAATTGGTGTGCCAGGGCCTCCAGCCATTGTAATCGAACTCCAGACATGTGCGCCCCTTGTGCACATGTGCAGCCTTGCACACTTGTATCATTTTGTGCATTTGGCTTACATGGGATCTGGAGAGTTGAACATGAGTCATTAGGCTTTGCAGGCAAGTGCCATAACTGCTAAGCCATCTCTCCAGCACAGTGTTGTTTTTAACTCTGTAGCACAGACTGTACTGAACTCACAGTGTAGACCAGACTAGCTTTGAACTCATGGCAGTCGACCTGCCTTGGTTTCCCAAGTACTGAGATTGCAGGCGTGAGCCACCATACCTGGCCTTTGCAATATCTGTATTTTAAACATTTTATTGACAATTTCCATAACTATAGACAATAAACAATGATAATTCCGTCCCCTTTCCTACTTTCCCTTTCACAAATCCACTCTCCATCATATCCCATCCCTCTCTCGATTAGTCTCTCTCTTATTTTGATGTCATCATCTTTTCCTCCCGTTATGCTGGTCTTGTGTAGGTAGTGTCAGGCACTGCAAGGTCATGGATATCCAGGCTTTTTTGTGTCTGGAAGATTGCATTGTAAGCAGTCCTACCCTTCCTTTGGCTCTTACATTCTTCCTGCCACCTCTTCCACAATAGACCCTGAGCCTTGGAAGGTGTGATAGAGATGTTTTGGTGCTGAGCACTCCTCTGTCACTTCTTCTCAGTACTATGGTGCCTTTTGAGTCATCCCAGAGGTCACTGCCATCTGAAAAGAGAAGCTTCTCTAACCAAAAGTGAAAGTAGCATAAATATATGGGTATGAACATTATGAGACATGCTTACCAGGCAGTTTGGTGAGCATGCTATATGCATTTATCCAGACACCAGTAAACATTACACCCCTAGGGCTCATGACCTTCCTCTATCATAGGCTTCTGACTAGGTTTTCAGTCTCAGGCATGTATTCTCTCAGGAGCGGGCCTCCAGTTCAATTAGAGGGTGATTGGTTTCCCCCATAAATGACATGCCACAGCCTGGTGTAGTGTTGCATGCCTTTAATCCCAGCACTTGGGAGGAAGAAGTAGGAGGATTGCTGTGCTTTGAGGCCACGCTGAAACTACATAGTGATTTCCATGTCAGTCTGGGCTAGAATGAGACCTTACCTCAAAAAAAAAAAAAAAAAAAAAGCCTGGAGAGATGGCTTAGTGGTTAAGTGCTTGCCTGTGAAGCCTAAGGACCCCAGTTCGAGGCTTGATTCCCCAGGACCCATGTTAGCCAGATGCACAAGGGGGCTCATGCATCTGGAGTTCGTTGGCAGTGGCTGGAGGCCCTGGTGCACCTCTCTCTCTCTGCCTCTTTCTCTCTGTGTCGCTCTCAAATAAATAAATAAAAGATATTAAAAAGAAGACATGCCACTATTACACCCATTGGTTCATTTGGCCTGGTTGGACAAACTTAAGGCTTGCAGTGTCTGCTGATGACGTCTCTCTCCCATATGACCGCATGCATGTAACTTTTTCCAGCTTTCTGTCAGCTGGTGTACAGTGATTTCTCAATGACCTTGTAGCCCAAGTATGTGGAGTCTTCAGCAATTGGGTCTTACCATCTATTCCCAGTGGGAAACCAAGAGCCTTTAATGGCCTGTAATGTTGGGTTGGGGGGATTCAGGGACCTCCCTGACCAACAGCTCACTGGAAAGTATCCTATCCCTGGTAGTGAAATTTTTCTAGCAACAATCTATGGCTTCTGAGTGTGCCATTGTCCAAAAAAGAAGGTTTCCATAAAGCTTATTCATACCCTCTAAGATTTTGATTAACCCTCCCCCTACCCTTCCTTCATTTAATCTCTTTCCCTAACCTCACTTTGGCCATTCCTCCCCCAGGAATCTGTTCATCTACTTACATGTATACAATACCATCCCCTTAGGTCCTCCCCTCTCCTCCGTCCCTAATTGCCCCTTTCTAGCTTACTGGCCTCTGCTACCAATTTTTACTCCAATTTACATACAAGTCTAAACATTGGTAGCTAGGATTCCCATATGAGAGAGAACATGTAGCATTTGGCTTTCTGAGCCTGAGTTACCTTACTTAGGATAATCCTTCCCAGATCTACCCATTTCCCTGCAAATTTCATTTTTCTTTACTGCTGAATAGATCTCCAGTGTATAAATGTGCTGCATCTTCATTATCCATTCATCAGTTGAGGACATCTAGGCTGGTTCCATGTCCTAGATATTGTGAATAGAGCAGCAATAAGCATGAATGTGCAAATATCTCTAAGGTAGTGAGAAGAGTCCTTAGGATATATGCCTAGGAGTGCTATAGCTGGGTCATATGGTAAATCTATCTTTAGCTGTCTCAGGAACCTCCACACTGATTTCCACAATGCCTGTACCAGATTACATTCCCACTAACAGGTAGAAGGGTCCCCCTTTTTCCACATTCTCACCAGCATTTATGGTCATTTGTTTTCTTGATGGTAGCCATTTGACAGGAGTGAGATGGAATCTCAAAGTAGTTTTAGTTTCCATTTCCCTGATGGCTAAGGATGTAGAACATTTTTTTTAGATGTTTATATGCCATCTGTATTTCTTCTTTTGAGAACTCTGTTTAGTTCTATAGCCCATTTTTTAATTGGGCTGTTTGATGTCTTATTATGTAGTTTTTTATGTTCTTTGTATGTCCTGGATATGAATCCTCTGTCAGATGCAGAGCTGACAAAGATTTTCTCCCATTCTGTAGCTTGTCTCTTTGCTCTATTCATAGTGTCCTTTGCTATACAAAAGCTTTATAATTTCATGAGATCCCAGTGGTTGATTAGTGGTTTTATTTCCTAAGTAACTGGAATTATATTCAGAAAGAACACGGATGTCTTTCCATTTCCTGGTGTCTTCTGCAGTTTCTCGTGTTTTGAAGTTTTCATTGTAGAGATCCTTTTTTTTTTTTTGAGGCAGTTGTGAATGGGAGTGATTCACTGATTTCATCCTCATCATGCTTTTTGTTAGTATATAGGAAGGCTACTGATTTTGTTGTGTTTATTTTGTATCCTGCTATATTGCTAAAAGTGTTTATCATCTCTGACAGTTTGCAGGTAAAGTCTTTAAGGTCCTTTATGTATAGAATCATATCATCTGCAAATAATGATAATTTAATCTCTTCCTTTCCAATTTGTATCCCTTTTATGTATGTCTTTTGACTTATTGCTATGGTTAAGACATCCAGTACTATATTAAATAAAGTTGGGACAGTGGAGAGCCTTGTCTTGTCCTGATGTGAATGAAAAAGCTGAAGCTTTTTCCCCATTTAGTATTTTGTTGGCTGTAGGTTTGTCATAAATAGCCTTTGTTAGTTGAAATATGATCCTTCTATTCCCAGTTTCTTTAGGACTTTTACCATGAAGAGATGGTGGACTTTGTCAAATGCCTTTTGCATCTGTTGAATCATCCCTGCATGTCTGGGATAAATCCTCCTTGGTTGGAGTGAATGATCTTTTTTGTATTCTTGTATTCTGATTGCCAGTATTTTGTTGCAGTGGTAGGAGCTAAGTCTGGCTGGTTTCCTGCTTGCTTGGGTCTCTTCTGCTTCTCTCCTGGGGTTGATAATTTCTTATATACCTTCACTTTTTCGTGAAAGAGTGTAGTTTGCTGTTTCCTGCTTATTTCACAGCCTCCCCCGCTCCCAACCAGGCTGTTGGCATGGCCGCTGCACCACCATCTTACCCGGAAGTTTTTTTCAGTGTCTTAACAAGACATTAAAACCATCCATACTCTTGGTTTAAAAAGTGTAGAGACACTCGGGAGGCAGAGGTAGGAGGATTGCCGAGAGTTTGAGGCCACCCTGAGACTCCATGGTGAATTCCAGGTCAGCCTGAGCCAGAGTGAGACCCTACCTCGAAAAAACCAAAAAAAAAAAAAAAAAAAAAAAAAAAGTGTAGAGAATGGAGAAAATGATAAAACTAGTATGTAGAAAACTATAAAATATTAGAAGAATTAAGATCTAAGGTGTTTTCTTTCTCTGTAAAAGAAAACTTCTTACCAAGATTATGAACAGTTCTTGACTGCCACACAATTTACAATATAAATGAACACTTCTTCCAGGCCTTCTCAGATTGTTACATACAGCTTGCTCAGCATTTTTAAAATTTGTTACTTTCAATGTGGTGAAATGTTACTGAGAGGGTTTTTGTTGTTGTTGTTTATTTTTTATTTATTTAAGAGCAACAGAGAGAGAAAGAGGCAGAGAGAGAGAATGTTTGCAGTGGCTGGAGGCCCTGGTGCGCCCAAACTCCAGACGCGTGTGCCCCCTTGTGCATTGGCTAACGTGGGTCCTGGGGAATCGAGCCTTGAACTGGGGTCCTTAGGCTTCACAGACAAGTGCTTAACCACTAAGCCATCTCTGCAGCCCCGAGAATTCTTCTAAGATGAAGTTTTTGCTGAAGTCTCCTCCTCTTCAGCATTTTCATCACAACCCCATTCCTCGTTTCCTCTGCATGTCCGTTTCAATAAGCTCCTGTGTTTCATATTTAGAGTCTCTTGAAGGGTGAAAATATTGACATATACCAGCTATTTTTATAAATCCATTTGTTTTTTCTTCATATTTCCTTTCCAACATTATCACTTTTTTTTTCTTTGCTGCACGTCTATCTTTATTGGCCAATTCACACCTTTTTGTTTTTTGAGGTAGGATCTCACTCTAGTCCAGGCTGACTTGGAATTCACTATGTAGTCTCAGGGTGGCCTCAAATTCATAGTGATCCTCCTACCTCTGCCTCCATGCCCGGCCAGTTCCCACTTTTGATTATCCATTGCTATAAACTGTAGCATGGGTTTATCACTGGGAGACAAGAAAATAACATAGCTATGTGCTTAGCTATCTGAGAGCTAGGAAGCAGATGCACAGTGACAGGTTAGTCAAAAGACTAATGTGATTGGTCACTGACCATGATGGAATGATTGTTATAAATAGTGATTGGCCTGAAGGCCTAAGAACCATATTTGTACTTAATAAAATTGCTATACCATGTTATAGTTACAGTTAATATACTATGGTTACTGAAATTTGAACATGTTGTTAGGTGACTTGGTGCTATTTAACAAAAATGTGGTATTAGAAATTTGTATAGATTGGGACTAGGCAAAGCAAGGAGTAGATGTATTTAAAACTGAATGGTAATCAAAAAAATAAACAGCAAACATTACGAGATAGGACTACTTAAAGAATATTTATAGATTTAACGAATAAATTAGGGGGAAAGTTTTTTTCCAGCCCTAAACTTTTTATTGACAATTTCCGTAATTATAGACAATAAACCATGATTAATTCCCTCCCCTCCTCCACAAAGGAAAAGATATTAAAACAGTGAGCTCAGCGTTTAACAATGTTTATACTAAAACAGAATAAATCTAAATTAAGTAAAAGGAATGAAGTAATAAAGGTATGAGAAAAAAAAAGTACATGAACTTAAGAAAGGTAGTAACAAAAGTAAAAGTTAGATCTTTGGAGAGGCCAAATAGGCAAACTCTGGAAAGAGTGTGAAGGAAACAAGACAAATAAACAAAGTAGGGCATTAATAAAATATAGTGGAAATTGAGTGAATGATAATATTCTCAGCAGTATCATGTAAATAAGTGTGCAAACTTAAATAAATTAGGCAATTTCCTAGCCTAACAATTGAGGCATCAAAAATGATAAGAAAAATTTTAAAACCTAAATAGATCCATAACTATTAAATAAATTGAATTAATATTTTTAAAGTATCCTCGAATTTAAAATATAAAAACTAGACAATTTTGTAGGCAAGTTTATAGATGACTTATAGACTAGTGATTTTTTTTTTTAAAGAAATTTATTGAGCAACTCAAAGAACTGAAGGAGTGTGGGGCTGGAAAGATTGCTCAGTGATTAAAGGTGCTTGCATGCAAAGACTGCCAGTCCAGGTTCAGGTTGCAAACCACTCATGGAAGCCAGACACAAAAGTGGCGCAAGTACCTGGCTTTCATTTGCAGTAGCAAGAGGAACTGGTAAATAAATAATTTTTTAGAAAGGTTGAAGGAATTGTTAAAAATAAAATAAATTTAAAAAGCAAAAAAAATAAATAAATAAAAAATAAAATAAATTATCACCAATGAATAATAGAAACCAGGAAGGATCTGGAAATCTCGACCGTTTATATAAGATTCTGTCATTGAGTTGCCTGTTGTAACTGCCATCAGTCCCAGTGTCCTGGGATAAGATGATTTCTAAAGTTACTTCAAATTCCAACTAAATTTTTCCTTTTGCGTTTTTGAGACAGAGTCTCACTCTGTAGCACAGACTGTCTTTAACTCACTGTGTAGACCAGGCTAGTCTTGAACTCTTGGTGATCTGCCTGCTTCAGCCTCCGTCGTAGTTTAAATGTGTGGCCCCATAGACAGGCTTGAATCTTGACTCTCCAGTGGGCAGAGCCCTATTAAGGAAGAGGTTTGTCACTGAGGGCAGATCTTGGAGTCCAACCATAAGTTATGTTTGGGGGTATATGTAGCCCTACAGTGTGTGGAGAGCATTTGGAACTCTGTTTTATGGTGCTGGCTGTTGATAATGTCTCTCTGCTTGAATTTATGGAAGTCAACCAGCTTCTTGCACAATTGATGATGGTCCCCTAAACTCTGAAAACCTGAAATAAACCCCTTTCCTCCTATAAGCTGCTTTTGGTGGGGTGTTTGTCCAGCACCACAAAACTGACTGCAACAGCCTCCCAAGGGATTTTATGGGCATGAGCCACCACAGCTGGCTTACAACTACAATGTTTTACAGTTGTATTTGCCATCCATATCTCTAGGTTCCCATAAAGCATCTGGCACATAGCAGCTAGTCATTAAATACTGCTCTACGGACAAATTATAAGAAGCGTTTATACCACCCAGCCAAAGGAGACTGGGGAAAATGGCCATTCAAGATTGTTGAGCTGTGTATTTTAGAAATGGACTCCACGTAACCGAAGTTGATGAAGCCTGCGATTATTGATACACATGTTTTCTGTTATTTGACCAGCTTGTGCTCGTGTCACATGTATGAGCAGCTAAGCAGCAAAGTGGAATGTTGATGATGTTATTTTTCAGCCGTATGCAGTGCAAGAACTCAAAGCAGTTGCAGGGGTGATGATTACGGCGTCTCACAACCGCAAGGAGGACAACGGGTACAAGGTAAGCCCGGAACTCCCGGCCTTTGCTCGTTTACTTGAATGCTACGCACCAACTCCGTTTCCTCTACAGGGAGCAAAGCCAGACATGGAGGCCAGCCCTCATGGAATGTGTATCTCTAATAGGTCCATTTATCATCTCTGTGACCAAAATGCCTGACAGAAACAACCTCAGGAAGTGGGGTGCACAGTTTAGGGATACATTCATTCCATTATGGTGGAGAAAGCTTGGTAACTGGAGCGGCTAGATCCACGGAGGCGGGAATTTGCAATATGGCTTCTGAAACTCTACAGATCAGAAGCAGAGGGAGCTTGCCCCAAAGCTACCTGGCCTTGAGCCTTCAAGCCTATGATCCTATGTTTGCCAGCCAGGCTTCAGGTTCAAAAGCTTATACAAAGGCCAGGTGTGGTGGCGCACGCTTTTAATCCCAGCACTCGGGAGGCAGAGGTAGGAGGATCGCCATGAGTTCAAGGCCACCCTGAGAATACAGAGTGAATTCCAGGTCAGCCTGGGCTAAAGTGAGACCCTACCTTGAAAAAAAAAAAAAAGAATAAGCCAAGTGTGGTAGCGCATGCCTTTAATCCCAACACTCTGGAGGCAGAGGTCAGAGGATCGCTGTAAGTTCAAGGCCACCCTGAGACTGCAGAGGGAATTCCAGGTCAGCCTGAGCTAGAGTGAGACCCTACCTCGAAAAACAACAAAAAAAAAGCTTCAACAGCTGGAGACCAAGTGTTCAAACACATGAGCATAGTAAGGGGACATTTTAATTCAAAACTAGCACTAATATATTAACAATATTATGGTGTCATCTATAGTGTATTTGAAATGATTTGGTTAATATTTATCAGAACCTGAAGGGTTTCACTGACCTAAGCAGTCTCTGTGTTGACTTATACATGCTTCCTCATCTCTCTGTAACAGCAAATTAAGCAGTTTCTGTTTTGCGTTTTTACTGAGTGTTAAATGCTTCAAGAATCATGTTGGGGGCAGGGGCGGGGGAAAGAGTTCAGTGGACTGTTTACCAAGCAAGCATGAGTCCCCAAATGTGGAACGACAGCACCCACATAAAGAGCCAGACACTGTGTTCTGGCAGGTGTTTATAACCCCAGCCATTGCCACTGGGGAGAATGGAGGCAGAGGCAGGAGAACCCACCCGAAGCTCCTCGGTCATCTAGCCTGGCACAAAAGCGGCAATGAAAAATGTGAGATCTTGCCCAAGAGGAAAATTTTTTTGCATGTCTCAAAGAAGGTAGAAGATGAGGACACCCAAAAGTTGCCCTCTGACCAGATGTACCCACACACATGAACACACGCATCATGCACACAACACTGGATCTCATTTTCAGTAGGAATCCTTGGTTCCCACACCCCACCTTGAACCGGAGACCAAGAACCAGAGGAACGGGCAGTTCTAAAACCTGAGGCTGCCATTACTAGCATTAGCCTACAGGCTTATCACTCCGATTTTATTTGTTTCTTGTTTCTGAAATAGGATCTTGCTCTAGTCAAGGCTGACCTGGAACTCACAGGCTAGCTTGGAACTCATGGTCATCCTCCTATCTCAGCCTCCCAAGTTCTGGGACTAAAAGTGTGCACCACTGCACCCTCACTCTGGCTTTTAGCCTTTGATATTTTTTCCCCACTGCCTGGTTTTCTTTTTTTTAAAAAAAGAAAAAAAATTAGAGAGAATTGGCATGCCAGGGCCTCAGCCACTGAAATTGAGTTCCAACATTTGCACCTCCTAGTGGGCATGTGTGACCTTGCGCTTGCCTCACCTTTTGTGCATCTGGCTGACGTGGGGTCTGAAGAGTCAAACATGGATCTTTAGGCTTCGCAGGCCAGCGCCTTCACTGCTGAACCATCTCTCCAGCCCATGGATTTCTTCTTTTCTGCTCTTGTGAATTGGGCTTTGTATTTAAGATAATACTTTTTCCATTTTATCTAGCATTTTGAGGTGTTAACATAGCAATAAATTTTATATTTATTTTTAATTGACATAGTGATTAATAAGAGGAAGGCTTTTGATAGACTTTTTTTTTTTAATTTGCAAGCAGAAGAGATAGAGATAGAAGAGAAACAGAGAGAGAATGGGCACGCCAGGGCCTCTAGTCACTGCAAGCAAACTCCAGACACATGTGCCCCTTGTGCATCTGACTTATGTGGGTCCTGGGGAATCAAACAAGGGTCCTTTGGCTTTGTAGGCAAACACCATCTCTCCAGCCCTAATGAATTTTTTTTTTTTTTTTTGCAACCAGGGCTTCCATATGTTGGGAGAAGTGCTTTATCATTGAGCCACACTCCTTGCCCCATTAGGAAAATTTTTTTGCATGTGTATATAGTATGTGTGCTTATGTGTATAGGTACATGTGTGTGTATGTGTGTGTTTGGAGGCCAGAGGTCAATGTTTAGTGTCTGCCCCAATTACTACTTCCCACATTATTTTTTTATTTTATTTTATTTTATTTTTGGTTTATCAAGGTAGGGTCTCACTCTAGTCCAGGCTGACCTGGAATTCACTCTGTAGTCTCAGGGTAGCCTCGAACTCACAACGATCCTCCTACCTCTGCCTCCCAAGTGCTGGGATTAAAGGTATGTGCCATGCCTTGCCACTTTATTTATTTAATTTATTTGTTTTGGTTTTTCAAGGTAGGGTCTCACTGTAGCCCAGGCTGGCCTGGAATTCACTGTGTAGTCCCAGGGTGGCCTTGAACTCATGGCAATCCTCCTGCCTCTCCCACTCCATTTTTGAGATAGGACTTCTCAGTGAACCAGGAGAATTCTCTTTCAACTCCCCAATGCACTGTCATACTCAGCTTTTATGTGAGTCCTGGGGATTCAAACTCAGGTTCTCATGCTTGCCTAGCAAGCACTTTACCAACTGAACGCGATCTCTCCAGTCCCCCAAGAGAAAGAATTTTAAAATTGACTAGGCTCATATTGCTTAGCACAGATCATAATATATTGTTTATACTCAAATGTACTTTGCTGTCCTTCCTTTGAGACATAATGAAAGGTTGCATGTCATATACATGGTAGAAGTCAGTATAAATATTGCTTAAGCAGTCTCTTCTAACTTTGAAATCCTATGAACTATTAGAATTACTTTTTGTGGGCTGATGAGATGGCTTAGCAGTTAAGGCACCTGCCTGCAAAGCCAAAGGACCCAGGTTCTATTCCCCAGGACCCATGTAAGCCAGATGCATAAGGTGGCGCATGTGTGTGGAGTTTGTTTACAGCTGATAGCAGCCCTGGTGTGCCCATTCTCTCTCTCTATTTGCCTCTTTCTCTTTGTCAATTAAATTTTTTAAAAAAATTTAAAAAGGAATTACTTTTTATGCTTGTTTTTGCTTTGTTTGGTGACTCTTCCTGATGCCTTATTTAGTAAACTACTTGATAAATTGAAAACTTACTGAAATGTATGTGGATAATTAACATGTCTTTCCTGATATGTATTTTATTTGGTGTTATAAAAATTCTATTTTAACTTACAATGAAAAAATTATTTAGCTTTGCGCAGTGGCAGTATCGTAGCCAATGAGGTTTATCCGAGGCGCGATTATTGCTAATTGAAAACTTTTCCCAATACCCCGCTGTGACGACTTGCAATATAGTCAGCATTGGCAATTTTTGACAGTCTCTACGGAGACTGAAAAAAAAAAATGATTTAAACAGAACTATTTTCTAATGCTAAGTTTAATAGTATAAATTTTTATGGGCTATTTCAGATTTCTCATCTATGTATCTAGTTACAAATCTAAGGGTATGATTGGATGCTGTAGTAGAGGCATATTATAAGGTGGTCATGCTACCTGTTTATATTAACTGTAACTAAAGTAAGTTCTAAGAAAAGAATATGTGATTATTTTATTGATAAGTCTCTGGAAAATCATTATAAATATGTTTTGCTATTTAATATGTCTCTTTTTATAGTTTAATGTATTTTAATAGCAAGTTTACAGGTACAATACAGAAGACAGGCAATATTAAAAATATAATGGCGTATAAGGTAACTCAGTTAGAAAAGTATAGTGAATGGGAAGGATCTACTGTTTGATAAAAAATACTACAAACACCATTTAGTTGCTGTCAATAAGAAATTCACTTTAAAAAAAATTCAAATGCTAGAATTTCCCAGAAAAATTTAACAGGTTTATTTATAATTGTTATAAAGTGTTGGAACTTGTTCACTGAACCGTTTTGTCTTGCATTAATGCTTTACATCTCTGCATTTATATTAAAATTCCACACACAAATGAACATGGGAAAATTGCCAGTATCTGATTTCTGTCTCCTGGTTCTTCACTCACAGTCATATGCTTAAGTACCTTCTGATCCCATGGAAAAAAAATACCTAACATTCACAACTACTGATATCAGGAAGAGAAAAAAATGTTTTTTTCGAGAATGAACTGTTTCCTATCATAGTGCACTCCTAAGCATGCTCTCCACATATGTGTGTGCTAGCTGGATATATTTTGGCATATTTATTTCACATTTGGCATGGACAGCACACAGGTTGGTATCTTCAAAAAGGCCAACCAAATAGGCCTCACTTGCCTCCTGCAAAGCACCACTAGCTTCACTTTGAAATCACAGGTCTGTTTTGAAGTCCTGAGCAATTTCTTATACCAGATGCTGGAAGGGCAGTTTTTAAATCAGAAGTTCAATGGACTTCTGAGAGCATCTAATTTCACAGAGTGCCACAGTACCAGGCCTGTAACAATGAGGTTCCTTCACTCCCTCCAGTAGAGGGCGCACTCTTGCAAGCTGCTTTTGTAGCTAGTTCCTTGGGTGTTTTACCACGGGTGGATTTGTGGGCGGTGGGCTTTGTATGAGCCATAGTATAGAGCGCCTCACCTACCTAACCCAAGCAAGCTAGAGACAGCGCTGGCATTAGAGAACGGAGTGGTGGCTGCTCATGGCGATATTTTTAACTTGGTAGTAAATTTGATATGCTTTTTCATGAAGCCAGATATTTCTGTTATAGCCAAGAAAGGATCTGATAAGCATTTAAGTAACTGTAGCTATGTTTTTCTATCACTAGGTTTATTGGGAAACTGGTGCTCAAATCACATCTCCTCATGATAAAGAAATTCTGAAATGTATAGAGGAGTGTGTGGAACCCTGGAATGGTTCCTGGAATGATAACTTGGTGGACACCAGCCCCTTGAAGAAAGATCCTCTGCAGGACATTTGCAAGAGATACCTGGAAGATCTGAAAAAAATCTGTTTTTACAGGTATCCAAATGGAAAAATACCAGAGCATTTTTATGTGAAACAATATGGTGACTGGAATAAAAGATGCCAGAGTGACATGTTCATAACTATCAAAGCAATAGGTGTTCTCCTTACATGCCTATCAAAAAAATGTTAAATTTTTATAATAAATGTTGTTCATTATAGGGAATGGTTAGTAAATAAGTAAGAATGTAAAAAGTTGCAATGGAAGAGACCAAAGACACTGAGACTAGATGCTAATAAGGAGGACTCAGAAGAGAGCAGGTAACCTAAGTATTAAGTTCTTGAGAGGAAGACTAGAAAAGAAGTGGAGATACTTGCCATTGAGAAAATAACACTTCCTCACTATTGTCAAATGGAAGAAGGAAGAGATAGGAAAGACGTCAGTTGGTTTTAGAGCTGGTGTGGGAAAATTAGGATGTTCCCATCAGATGGCTTCTATGTCTCGATGTTATTAGGTGAAAGAAAAAGAGAACTAAGAAGAGAAGGTATTGCATCATTTTGGAGAGTAAAAATCTAAGTTTTGGGGATGACCATTTGGGATTGCCTGATAGCATTTAATGTCTGTTGAAAGTGAAGTTATTCAGTTTCCCATGAAATTTTTCTACCAGTATTTAACTATTTTGGTGTGTGTTTGGAAAAGGTATATTGTCAGGTTCACCAAGGGTTGAGATATTGGCGGGCCAAGCTAATCAAAATGACATAAAAGAGGGTGATTAAGCTAGGTGTCTTGAAAGCTAAGCTGGACATGAAAGGCATGAGGGGTCTGCCAGAGAGTGAGAAGAACCAGCTAGGAAGCTTTGTGATGGTTCTGGTAAGAGTCCATGTGGGCCTGGTCAGGAGAAGGGCATTGCACGTGGAGGGATGGGACCTAGGTCAGCAGGTGGAGCCACAAAAGGAGAGGGTAGCTGAACTCAACTGACCGTGCCACCAAAAACAGTGCAACCCCAGTCAGATTCCAGAGTCACTTTTTACAGCAATAGAAAACAATTAAAACTCATATGGAGGCACAAAAAGACCCTGGATAGCCAAAGCAGTCCTGCACAAAAACAATAATGCTGGCGGTATCACCATACCTGATCTCAGGTTATACTGTAGATCTACAGGTAGTAAAAACAGCATGGTACAGGCCCCAAACCAGACATATAGATAAATTAAATAAAACAGAGGCCCTTATAAGACAACGCAACTACAAAATACCAAAAAGCCAAAAAAAAAACCACATTGGAAAAAAGAGCATCTTCAACAAATGGAGCTAGGAAAACTGGTTATCTACATGTAGGCAATGAAACTCAATTCACTATATTAATTATTCTAATCCATGAATTTGGGAAGTCTTTCTTTCTTTGGTATTTTAAATTTTCATTGTAATGGTCCTTTACTCCCCTTTTTAGGTTTCTTCCAAGATATTCTTGGACATCTACTGAAGGTTTTATTCATTTTTTTTTCTCAGAATTTGAGTGTTTTAAGTATTCTTGAAGTAACAAGTAGTTTTATGCTGTTGAATGAATGGTGATTTTCCTTTACAGGGAATTGAACTCCAAAACCACTTTGAAATTTGTACATTCGTCCTTTCATGGAGTTGGACATGATTATGTGCAGTTGGCTTTTCAAGTGTTTGGTTTTAACCCTCCCATTCCAGTCCCGGAACAAAAAGACCCAGATCCAGACTTCTCTACCGTCAAATGCCCAAACCCGGAAGAAGGAGAATCTGTGCTGGTACTCTGCTTACGTACTTAAACGTGGGTGGGACTCACTGACAGTTCAAAGGTTGCTCACATGCTCCATGCAGCCCGGTGGCTCTGCACCTGGTCAGTTAAACTGTACTGGAGCTGTAGATTGAGTTTTGTCTGAGCTCTTTGTGGTGAGTGTTCCTGGTTCTGTGCTTCTTGTTTTCAACTTAACTGAGCAATGTGCCTCCTAAAGTCCATGTCACTGCCATAGTACCTACCCTTAAGAACATTAACATGGAATTTAGGTTCTTCAATACAATCCAGCCTGTTGGGTCGCTGTTTCAGGAACTCTCCCTAAGACTGGCAGAGAAAGAAAATGCTCGAATTGTACTAGCCACAGACCCTGATGCAGACCGACTGGCCGTGGCAGAACTGCAGGAGAAGTGAGTAGTAGCCTGAATGAGACACCTGAGCTTTGAAAAGCAACTATTATCTTACATCTTACAGACTCACTGAAAGTAGTAAAAATATAAGAGAATGACATAAATGTTATCTGAGCCAGGGATAACCTCCTAGGTTGGTATTTTGATGCTTCCTGTCTTTCTTCTCCTCAAAGATCTATTTATTCTTACAAAACTTTGATCAGGCTACATGTGGTCTTTTGTTGTTATTGCTGTCGTCGTCATTGTTTGATTTTTTTCAAGGTAGGGTCTCACTCCAGCCCAGGCGACCTGAAATTCACTATGTAGTCTCAGGGTGGCCTCGAACTCATGGCAATCCTCCTACCTCTGCCTCCCAAGTGCTGGAATTAAAAGTGTGCCACTGTGTCCAGCAATATATATAGTTTTATTTCTTGAATATCTTTGATGAATATTTCCCCTGTATTTACACATTGTTTGAAAACATTAATTTTGAAATGTTTAATTGCTAGCACTCGGGAGGCAGAGGTAGGAAGATCATTGTGAGTTCAGGGCCACCCTGAGGCTACATAGTGAATTCCAGATCAGTCTGGACTAGAGTAAAGCCCTACCTCGAAAAAACAACAACAACAAAAAGATACTGCAAATGTTCTTACACCAGAAAGTCTTAAACATTCATTTAGCAGTTATGTATGTTCTCATTGCTGGAGCAAAACACCCAACTCGAAACAACTATGGGAGTAAAGTTTTTACTTCAGCCTTACGGTTTCAAGGGGAAGCTGCATCATGCCAGAGAAAAGCTTAGCAGCCTGCTCAAAACTTTACATATCCACAGCAGAGAGGGAGAAAAAGGGAAGGAGGGGGAAGAGAGAGGAAGAGAGAGAGAGAGAGAGCGAGAGAGAGAGAGCGCACAAGCAAGAGCACGCTGGCTCTGAACACACAGTGAGCTGGACTAATCAGCCCCAAGGTCCACTCCCAGCAACACGCCTTCAGCAAGGTTCCACCTTTCAAAGGTTCCACCAGCTGGGGGCTAAGTAGGAAGCTTAATCCCAAACACCTGAAGCTATGGAGGATATTTTATATTCAAGCCAGCATAATTCATTATAATTTTTATCATAAGTAGAGTAAAAATTAAAAAGGAGGGCTGGAAACATAGCTTAGCGATTAAGATGTTTGCCTCCAAAGCCTAACAACCTAGGTTCAGTTCCTCACTATCCCTCTAAAGCCAGATACACAAAGTGGCTTATGGGTCTAGAGTTTGCTTGCAGTGACTAGAGGCCCTGGTGTGCCTGTTCTGTCTATCTCTCTCTGCTTACAAATAAAAATAATTTTTAAAAACAAGGCTGGTCGTGGTAGCACACGCCTTTAATCCCAGCACTCAGGAGGCAGAGGTAGGAGGATCGCCGTGAGTTTGAGGCCACCCTGAGACTACATAGTGAATTCCAGGTCAGCCTGAACCAGAGTGAGACCCTACCTTGAAAAAGCAAACAACAAACAAAAAAAACCCACATACAGCCGGGCGTGGTGGCACACGCCTTTAATCCCAGCACTTGGGAGGCAGAGGTAGGAGGATCGCCGAGAGTTCAAGGCCATCCTGAGACTACATAGTGAATTCCAGGTCAGCCTGAGCCAGAGTGAGACCCTACCTCAAAAAACAAAAAAACAAAACAAACAAAAAAAACCCCCCACATACACAAAGTAATAATTTTCCAAAGATTCCTACTAGTAGTACCTAATCAATACTATTCTTACACTAAAGGTTACCCCAGGTCAATTATAAAAAAAGAGTAAATATTTTGTCAAAAGTTCCATATAATAGCTTTTGAATGATGCTAATTTGATTCCTAACTCATGAGAAGTTAGAAAGATCTTGACTTTGAATTTTCGTTGTCTTGACAGTGGTCAATGGAAAGTTTTCACGGGGAATGAGTTGGCAGCATTGTTTGGGTGGTGGATGTTTGATTGCTGGAAGAAAAATAAGTCAAGAAATGCTGATGTGAAGAATGTTTATATGCTGGCCACCACCGTCTCTTCTAAAATTTTAAAAGCAATTGCACTTAAAGAAGGATTTCATTTTGAAGTAAGTATGGATAAGATCTGTGTGTTATTTTTCTAAGCCTCTTTCTTTAAAGATCTCCTGGTTTTATTTATAATTTCCCCAGTTTTTAAAATTCTGTTCACACTTGCTTAATATTTCTGATAACTTGGGTACTATGAACCAAATTCATCTAGTATGTGAGTTTCTGCAATATTCTTCAAAAATTACATCATTACTTCTTAGCCTGTACAACAGTGTCTTGCTCACCAGCAACACAGACTTCACTGCAAAAAAAAAAAAAAAAAAAAAATAGAGCTATCATCAACCCTTTGTTTAGATTCTTTAAGCACACTAAAAACTTCCTGACTTGAGAACTCTGAATTGTACATTAAAATCTAGTGATTCTAAGTGCTGCTCTCATTGCTTGCCTAGCAGCCTCCTCCAAGGAGATGGTGATAGACATTGAGGGGACTCAAAACTCATCAAAGCAAAGCTGGGCGTGGTGGCGCACGCCTTTAATCCCAACACTCGGGAGGCAGAGGTAGGAGGATCCCTGTGAGTTCAAGGCCATCCTGAGACTACAAAGCTAATTCCAGGTCAGCCTAGGCCAGAATGAGACCCTCCCTTGAAAAACAACAATAACATTCAACAACAAACAAACAAAAAAATCATCAAGACAGAAATTTAGATGATGCAAAGAGCTCAGCACTAAAGAAGACTTCTAATGTGTTCTCCAGGGCCCAGGGAGCATCACAGAAGAGGGTCAGAAAGATTGTAGGAGCCACAGGGCGGGAAGGAGTATCCTGAGGCCTTGTCCCCTCAACAGTGAATACCAGTAACCCCACTGAGGAGGGCACTCAGTGGGACATGGGTGAGGAAAAGGGAGAGGATGTAAGAGTATAACCCAGTGGTTGGTTGGAGAGATGGCTTAGAAGTTAAGCACTTGCCTGTGAAGCCTAAGGACCCAGGTTTGAGGCCTCATTCTCCCAGATCCATGTAAGCCAGTTGCACAAGGTGGGTGCATGCATCCGGAGTTCGTTTGCAGTAGCTGGAGGCCCTGCTTCACCCGTTCTCTCACCCCCCTTCTTTCTGTCTCTCTCTCAAATAAAAATAAAACAAAAATTTAAAAAAGAGTATAACCCAATGGGAATATAACCAACATGCACTATCTATGTAGTAAAGTCCATAATAATTAAAGATCCAGTGATTCTACATTCACAAAATAAGCAATAATCATTAGCCCATATCATTCACCTTTGTAGACTTGCTGCAGGTAATGATCATTTTACTACTTGGACTAATGCCAGTTAAGCTCTTTTTCCTCTGCCACCCTTGCCAGATGTCAGTGAAAGCATCTTTCTTGAACCATCAACTTACAGATCTTAATACTAATTAGATAATAAAAGATAATTATACTTCTCCAAACACAAGTAGAAAAATAGAAGGTATTGAAATTTTATTCAAGTTTAAGGTTATGAATTGTAATATTACATTTTCTTCATAGCAGGAAAAATATAAGCATAAAAGGGAAAAAATAATGTTACTATAGTATCATAATTATTTGTTTCTGTAGGCATGTTCTTGGCTTTTTTATTTGGGAGGAGGAGATAGAGAAGTGAAATTAGGAACCAAGTTAGTGATGGCAAGCTCTAGAACTAGTGTATATCACATGCTCAGGGCATTGCTGAAAGTAGACAGCAGCTCATCAGACAACAACTCCTCGATTCTAATTCCTGAAGAAGGCCTTAGTGTTACAGGAGGGTACACTTGGCTAAGTCCTATGATGTGACGCCCTTCATAAGCACTCATGCTAGGGGCTATGATGAAGCTTGAAGGACACTTTCAGGAAAGCAATAGAATTAAGCTCCGCCTCCATCTCTTACATGCACAGTCTTAGGAATTTACTTAATCTCTGAGTCTGTCAGGCAACACTGCTTGCGAGCATTAGAAATGATCATGCAAAACACATATTATAGTACTTAATAAGTAGGTGGTTATAACATGCATATATTTATGTTACTTTGTACCTATATTCATAAATATGTTTGGTGTAAGTCCCCTGTTGCTGTACTGTATGTATAGCATAGTGGCTATGTGTGTAGTTACAGCCCTTTGTGACTATATACTTGCCACAGTATAAATGTTTATGTACAAGGACCATCACAGAAGATCGCTGCACGTGGTTAGGTGCGTTTAATGATGGGCTTTTCTCTAGTGTGTATTCATGGGTCCCTTAATGAGAGTGGGTTCTTCTGCATTTCAGGAAACATTACCAGGCTTTAAGTGGATTGGAAGTAGGATAAAAGACCTCCTGGAAAATGGGAAAGAAGTCCTTTTTGCATTTGAAGAGTCTATTGGTATGTAGTAAATATTAAAATCTTTTCTTTTAAGATTTTTTTTCAGTGTGGTAATTACATAGAGAGAAATTTTGCCTTGGGGTTTTAATTGTAAATTGAAAAACACAGAGAAATCAGTAATATGTCCATCAGGGAGGGAAAAAAAGCTACAAGTCCCCTCTATTATTTAATATTGATGGGCTTCATCTATGACTAGGCCCTTATGTGACTGGCTTCCTGATTTTGTTTTTTGTTGCTGTTGTTGGTTTTTTTTTTTTTAATTTGTTTGTTATTTCTGTTTTGAGATAAATTCTTGCTAGGTAGCCCAGGCTGATCTTGAACTTGTGATCCTCCTGGCTCAGCCTCCTGAGTACTAGGACTTTGCACCACCACATCTGACTTAACACTAGGCCCTTCATTTCACTGGTCCTCCTGAAGAAGTGTAAAATTAACTGCAGTAGCGGGCTTAAATTCTCCCCTTTTCTAAAGAGCCTGCTTACCCGTCAGGCTTCCTGTGTGGAACCTCAGTGCTGGATAAGGATGGGGTGAGCGCGGCCGCTGTTGTTGCCGAGATGGCGTCCTTCCTGGAAACCAGGAGCACCACACTCCAGGAGCAGCTGAGTAATGTTTATCAACTGTAAGTTCTAGAAACTTTACAGGCTGGATCATGCTTGCTTTTTTATTAGTATTATTATTTCAGTCCTACCCTTGAGGAACAGCCAGGTTTCTTTAATGTTAAAATTGTCTGAATTAGAGTATCACTTTCTGTAAAATATTATAATAGGCCTATTTTTGGGATATATGTATGTATGTATGTATATATGTATATGTATATTTCTAAAGGGTTGCCTGAGCTCTGACTTTAGCTTTAAATTTCTGTGCAGATATGGTTATCACATGTCAAAAACTTCATATTTCTTGTGCTATGATCCACCTACCATAAAAACTATATTTGAGAGGATTCGCAATTTTGAGTCTCCCAAGGAATATCCAAAATTTTGTGGGACATTTGCTATATTGCATGTACGGGACATTACCACTGGTTATGACAGCAGCCAGCCTAATAAAAAATCAGTAAGTACCTTCTCCCCCCACAAACAATGCGCATAATTTAAATGGCTGATATCACCAAAAAGTCCAGAGCGTGTTCACTTCCTTATTACAAAGGTCATTGTTTAGGGTCAGCCAGGTGGAAGAAACGCGGAGGCAAGGTACCACAGCGAAGTCAGGGTAAGGCCTTCCATGCAGTCTGCAGGGCCCCACCCTCCTGTCCCAGTGCGTCCGTATTTCCCTCTGCAAGCTGAAGTCCTGAAACACAATATCTTTTTAAAAAATATTTTTATATTTCTATTATTTTTATTTATTTGAGAGAGAAAGAGACAGATAGACAGAGAAAGAATGGGCATGTCATGGCCTCCAGCTGCTGCAAATGAACTCCAGACACATGTACCACCTTGTACATCTGCCTTACGTAGATCCTGGGGAAATTGAACCTGGGTCCTTTGGCTTTGCAGGCAATCACTTAAACTCCTAAACCATCCTTAAGCCCATAAAACACATATTTTTTAAAATATATTTTTTTATTTATATAAATTTTTGAAAGCAGAGAGAGAGAGAAGTGAGACAGAGAAAATAGGCATACCAGGGCCTCCAGCTACTGCAAACAAACTCCAGATGCATGTGCCACTTTGTGTATCTGGCTTTACATGGGAACTGGAGAATCAAACCTGGATCTTTAGGCTTTTCAGGCAAGCATCTTAACCACTGAGCTATCTCTCCAGCCCCTAAAACACGTATTTTTTAAGAAAAGATTTTTGCTTTTTTTCTTTAATTTTTATTTACTTATTTGAGAGAGAAAGCAGCAGATAGAGAGAATGGGCATGCCAGGGCCTCCAACCACTGCAAATGAACACCAGATACATGTGTCACCTTGTGCATCTGGCTTACCTGGATCCTGGGGAATTGAACCTGCATCCTTTGGCTTCACAGGCAAACGCCTTAACCACTAAATCATCTCTCCAGCCCAATTAAAGTTTTTTTATTACAATAATTCATGCTATAATAAAATAGCATCCTATACTTTCTTTTAAAAAATATTTATTTATTTGAGAAAGAGGCAGATAGAAAGAAAGGGAGGGAGAGAATGGACCTGCTAGGGCCTTCCAGCTACTGCAGAAGAACTCCAGATGCATGTGCCACCTTGTGCATCTGGCTTTACATGGGTGGGTCCTGGGGAATCAAACTCATGTTCTTGGGATTTGCAGGCAAGTGTCTTAACCATTGAGCCATCTCTCCAGTCTCTCCTGTACTTTCTTAAGAGCAGGACCAGTGGTTTTCTCCGGAGTCGTCTTTAGTACATGGATTGTCTCTCTGATTTTAGTGCTCATCACTCTCCCCTGTCATTTGTGATACCTCAGGCAAGGGGGATTGGGTAGATAGAGAGAAGGACCAAGCAGTGCAAAGGTGGAGACAGAGTTCAGTGATGACAAATAATGTGGAACATGAGGTCTGTGGCTGGGGAGATGGCTCAATGGTTGAAGGCGCTCACTTGCAAAGCCTGCTTGGCCCAGGTTCAGTTCCTCAGTATTCACATAAAACCAGATGCACAAAGTGGTACATGCATCTGGAGTTTCTAGGCAAGAGACCTTGATACACCATATATTCATTATCTCTCAAATTAAATAGAGAATGGTGTATTTATTCTCTCTCTCCCTTTTTCTCTCTCAAATGAATAAATATTTTAAGAAAGAAAATGAAATAAAAAGCTTAAGCCATACAAGCCATCTTTGTAATTTTGACTTCACTTTCTCCCTGTGCCTCTAGACAAATAAAACAACTTAGAGTTTGTTATACACCGAATTTAAGTTTTTCTGTAGTCTTGGCACTTTGGGCTTGGAGTTTCTGTTTCTTGTTCTACTGCTTAGCTGATTGCCTCAAACAGGCCACTTATTGCCTTTGAGCCTTATCTGTAAAATGCTAGTGATATTGGTTACTGACCTGCAGGATTTTGTTGAGGCCCAGATATTACATATATATTACTGAAGGCCTGAGTTATTGTGAGAGCTCAGTAAACGATTAAGTTATTATGTTGTCAAGCTTCTATATCTTGCTTTTGGTTTTGTTTAACTTTTTTCAAGGTAGGGTCCATTATATAGTCTAGGCCGACCTGGAACTCACTCTGTAGCCCCAGGCTGGTTTCGAACTCACTGTGATCCTACTACTTCAGCCTCCTGAGTACTGGCACTAAAGCCACCATACCTGGATTATATATTATATATATTTTTAAAGACAGGATCTCATTTGTAGCCCTGGCTGGCCTTGAATTTACAAAGATCCTTCTGCATCTGTCTACCAAGTACCAAGATTATAGATGTGTGTCACCACACACACACATATTCTAATTTCTTTTTTTTGGTGGGGGGGCAGGGAGAGGTTTGAGGTAGGGTCTCACTCTAGCCCAGGCTGGCTTTGAACTTATAATGATCCTCCTACCTTGGCCTCCCAAGTGCTGGGATTAAAAGCATGCACCACCATACCCAGCCTATATTTCTTTTTTTTTTTTTTTTTTGGTCATTTTTTATTTATTTATTTGAGAGTGACAGACACAGAGAGAAAGACAAATAGAGGGAGAGAGAGAGAATGGGCGAGCCAGGGCTTCTAGCCACTGCAAACGAACTCCAGACGCGTGCGCCCCCTTGTGCATCTGGCTAACGTGGGACCTGGGGAACCGAGCCTCGAACAGGGGTCCTTAGGCTTCACAGGCAAGCGCTTAGCCACTAAGCCATCTCTCCAGCCCTATATTTCTTTTTTTTTTTTTTTTTGATTTTTTGAGGTAGGGTCTCACTCTACCCAGGCTGACCTGGAATTCACTATGTAGTCTCAGGGTGGCCTCGAACTCACAGCGATCCTCCTACCTCTGCCTCCCAAGTGCTGGGATTAAAGGCGTGCGCCACCACGCCCGGCTCTGGCCCTGTATTTCTTTTTTAATTAAAAAATTTAGCCTGGCATGGTGGTGCACGCCTTTAATCCCAGCATTTGGAAGGCAGAGGTAGAAGGATTGATGGGAGTTCAAGGCCAGTCTGAGACTCCATAGTGAATTCCAGGTCCGCCTGGGCCAGAGTGAGACCCTACCTTGAAAAACAAACAAACAAACAAATTTACTATCCTGCCCATTTTTAAACAGTCAGGACTGTAGGGTTAAGAATATTCCTATTGTTCTACAACAGAGTTCCAAACCTTTTTGCCGTGCTCAGTTGAAATTCTGTACCCCCGTTAAGTGACACCCTCCCACCGCACCCGCCAGCCTCGGCACCCAGCCTGTCTGCTTGGTTTCTGTGAACCGCTTTAGCTGTTGCATGAAAGTGAAGTGTGTTCAGTAGCCCTCTGCAGTGGTGATGGTCTCACGTAGAAATGTCGTTGCGTTTTGCACAGGTGCTGCCTGTGAGTAAAAGCAGCCAAATGATTACATTTACTTTTCAAAATGGCTGCGTGGCTACTCTTCGTACAAGCGGGACAGAACCAAAGATAAAGTATTACGCAGAGATGTGTGCGTCACCCGACCAAAGGTGAGAATTGATTTTGTGTGTATATATATAAGAGCTTTATTGAAACATAATTCATGCACCATACAGTGTGCCCATTTAAAACCTACGATTCAGTGGTTTTTAATGTATTCAGAGTTGTATAACTATCAATTAACTACAGTTAATTTTAGAACATTTTCACCACCCCAAATAGATGCTGCATGCTCATTAGAACTATTCCTGTTTCCCTCCCTCACTACATTAAGCGCCACCAATGTACGATTTCTCGCTGTAGGCTTGCTTATGCTGGGCAAGTATTAGCCATTGTGTTGCTGTGACAAAACACTTACAGGCAGCGTGAGGAGGATTTATGTGCGGTCCCGCTTCCAGAGGCTTCGTTCGTGATCAGCTGGGTTCACTACTTTGGACCTGAGGCAAGCCTGCACATGCTGGTAGTGGAGGCACATGGAAGAGGATGCTGTCACCTGAGGGTGGACAGGAAGCAAAGAGACAGGGACCAGGCACAGCCTTTAAAGGCACACCTCCAGTGACCTACTTCCTTCAGCGGGGCTCCCAACAAAAGAGCATCAGTAGCCGAAGACCAAGCATTTCTCTCTCAAAACTTGGGGGATGATCCAGATCCAAACCACTACAGGACATTTCACATAAATGAAATACAATGGATTATTGCCCTTTGTGGCTGGCAGCTTTTTTGGCATAAGATTTTTTAGGTCCATCTATGATATTTTTTTGTTTTTTTAATTTTTTCAAGGTAGGGTTTTACTTTTTGAAAAACTGTCAGACTGTTTTCTAAAGAAAACATTTTTTGGAAATTGAACTTCAAAATTATAGTGAATTCCTATCCTTAGATTTCTGAGCTTTTTTTTTTTTTTTTTTTTTTTTTTTTTTTTTTTTTTTTTTGGTTTTTCGAGGTAGGGTCTCACTCTGGCTCAGGCTGACCTGGAATTCACTATGGAGTCTCAGGGTGGCCTCGAACTCTCGGAGATCCTCCTACCTCTGCCTCCCGAGTGCTGGGATTAAAGGCGTGCGCCACCACGCCCGGCTGATTTCTGAGCTTTAATATTACATGGGGAACATCAACAAATGATCAACACATAATCTGTATTTATTGCCAAACATTTGGTTTCTGTGTCTAATATGGTTTGACCTAATCTGTTCAACTTACTTCCTAAGATTATGAATTTAGTTTGACATAAAATGGTTTAATAAACATATCAAAAATTTATTTAAACTTAGTAAAATCTATACTTCCTGTAATGCTGTCTTTGACCAATGTGCTTTTTGGGAGTACACTTTTTGAAATTGTCTTCAGAAACTGGGTAGGGTACATTGTTCTGTATGTGCATGTATCTTTATATTAAGATTTTATTTCCACTGGGAAGGACAAGGACCCCCCTAGCATCATTCAGAATAGCATTTAAAGCTGTCCAGGTCAGTGAATGCTGTATTTGGTTAAAAGTGAAAGAACTGTTGAAAATAAAAACTGATTTGTTGTGGTGCCTGTAAAATAACTGTGGGGGCAGTGCAGCAAAAGCTTCTCTAGGAAGGTCTGGGCGGCGGCAGCTCCTCAGTGGATGGTAGGAAGGCCCTCCTTGTTAAGTATAGAATTATTTTTACAAATACCTCATCCTTTTAATCATAATCCTTCTACCACCTGAAAAAAAATCTGCCACATCATTCCATGTCATGTGTAGTGAGTATCCTTCTGAGTATTCAGGAAGCCATTGTACCATAAAATGAATATAGAATGTGGTGGTGTCACAGCTATTAGATTGCCTGACCTAGAATTCGTCAGACTTACTTAACTCAAGCTGAATCATGGACCAAGTAACACCTATGAAGACAGTTCAGTTTTAATTTATTAGTGGTGTTTTCTTTGTGTATGGTTTTATGAGGGTGTCTTTTATTTTGTTTTACCTGAATGAATTTCTCATTTGTTTACTAATTAATCACCCCATCAGGCCCTCTTCAAAGTAAAAAATAGCTAAATAGAATTTGAGGTTATTTAAACAAATAATTTTGAACTCTGTTTTTTCTCAGTGATACTGCCTTATTGGAAGAAGAACTGAAGAAACTCATTGAGGCTCTGATAGAGAATTTTCTTGAACCCAGTAAGAATGGACTGATCTGGCGCTCTGTGTAGGCCCACCAATATGTCAAGACTTTGCTCTTGAGTATGGGACAGAATGTCCAAGAACTCTGTGAATTGAACCCTGTTTTAGAATTCTCTCTCATCTGGCCAAGTATCTTTCCCTTTTTCTTTTCTTTCCACTGTTCAGCTGGTTAAACTGTATAAATTTGAAATGAAAATATCTAGAGGGATATAATTCAAGAATTTTATCTTGAATGAAAATAATTAGATTAAGAGTATTAAAGTGACACATCATTCTTTAACATAAACAAAGTACAAAAGTAAGCTTTCTTAGTGAACTGTGGTTATGCTTAGTTCCTTATATTGTAATTGTGTATAGCATGGTTTAAAAAAAGAGTCAAATGGATGTTATATAATTATAGGGTTAGTTAAGGAAATTAGTCCTTAAAGGTAGAAAGTCTGTAGTACTGTTTATAGTCCATTATGGAAAAACCATCACTGTTATGTTATAGGCATTGACTTTCAAATTGTTAGCCCAGCTTGGTGACACATTCCTGTAGTTACAGCCCTTAGATGGCTGAGGCAGGAGGATCTTCAGTTAGTTCAAGGCGAGCCTGGGCTACATAGAAAGATTTTTGTCAAAATGAAGTATTTAGGTTTGCTAATTTAAGGCACACATGTGGTTTTGCACCTCTGTTCTGGGTGTCCTTCGTGCAGTGTATGTTTACTGTATGTATTTAAGACTCCGACGTTTACTGAACATAAAGCAATAGTGGCAACGCGCTGGTGGCTGTGCCCTTGTCAAGCTTTTCAGTGCCTCCTCAGGGTCTGCTGTGTGCTCAAATAATGTTCCTGCATTGAATACGATGTTATCAGTCAATTCCCAAATAATTAAGGAAAATCTTCTAACCTATGTAGGTGCTTTCTCGATAGAAAACCAATTTGTTGAGTTTAAGATTCTGTGGTTTTCAGAAAAAAAAGGTCAAAATAAAAGCTGACAGTACAGCTAGTTGAATTCTGTCAGTTATCATAACCTTTAAGTAAAGAAAGCATCTAACTGGGGAATGTGCTCTGCATTTGTCTGTTTGAAAGTCTTTTTGAGTTACATTTAGTCTTTCATCTGGTGAGGAAGTGCTTAGAACCACATACCGCCTGCTCCAGTGCCCGTCCTGAGCTGACTCTGGAAGCTGAGCAGGTGAGGCCTGGTTCGTAGCTGGGTGGGAGGTCGTAGGGATTAGCAAACACGAAAACTGAAGGCTGTTAGGTTCCAATTTATTTTAACGTCTTGCTGCCTTCTGTGGAATTTCTGATCACTTAATATTAAACATCTCTTTAACGTGGTCAAAATTTCTTCAGACAAGTCACCTTTAGTTGACCTAATAGAGAAGTGCTGTTTTGTCTGCTTTATATGTGCCTTGTCGTCCAGAATGCACGTGCGGTAGCTAAATGCCAATGACAAGGCCCTGGGGGCAGTCATTTAAACCAGCTGAATTAGGAGATAACATTGGTATTAGACCATTTATTTCCCCCAAATAATAATGTAAAAGTCAAACTGACTAGAATGTTAATTGAATTGCTCTTTGAGCTGTTACCACTATCACCTAACTTTGGTTGAGCTCATATAATCCAAATAATTTTCCAATTACTGCATTGCCACTATTGTTAATTTGTTCCTTCCTTAGTTCCTTATAGCTGGATCTTATATGACTGTAGATAATGCTAGTTAATATAAAGTGCCATTTTTCTGTGTGAGCTTATTTTAAAGGCTTTGTATTAGAGAAGAAAGATGGAGAATTTTTTTTATTTTAAAAATGTGTAAAATATTTTGTTGCATTGGCTTTTAGGAATGTAGGTTGTAACTTAAGAAACGGCATATATTCTACAAAGCAGTATGAACAATGTTTTATATATATATATATATATATATATATATATATATATATATATATATATATATATGCTGTATTTCAGTGACCCAAGAACAAAATGAAAGTAACGTGATATGAAGGTTCATTCACAATCACTAGGCATGCTATGAATGTCATTCTTTCCTGAAGAGAACATTTTTACTTGAATGTTTTAATATTTAATATGTAAGTCATCTGTAGGTGAAAAGTATAGATTCTTATCTCAAAAGTTAAATTACAAAGTTAAAATTCACAAAATTTTACAAAAGCTCCCATAGTATATACATTGAGGGAATAATATGATTCTGTTCAAATTCTTTTTTTAATCTATTTCATTTATTTATTTGAGACAGAGAGATAGAATTAGTGAGAATGGGTACTCCAGGGCCTCCAGCCACTGCAAATGAACTCCAGACGCATGTGCCACCATGTGCATCTGGCTTATGTGGGACCTGGAGAATCGAACCTGGGTCCTTAGGCTTCACAGGCATATGCCTTAACTGCTAAGCCATCTCTCCAGCCTGATTCTGTGCAAATTCTTGAATCTAAGCATATCTTAACATGCACTTGACATAATGGGTGTGCACTTGCATGACAGGATAAATTCAATGACAGCTCAAGGATGCTGACGTATGTGTCCTCAGCCTTGGCCACTGCACTGTTTATCTCCCTTTTAAAAAAAAAACATATTATGAAAATCATTATATTTTCACTGAGTGAGTAAATCAAATGTCTTTTCTGGGGCTTTGGGGAAAAGAAAAGACTAGACTGGGGATCTAGCCCAGGACTAAAGTACTTGTCAGGCATGTATAAGGGTCTGCACTTAATCCCCAGCAAAGAATCAGTGAAACAATATCAGACCATAAATTGGAAGTAATAACAGAAATAGACAAGAAATAAAGCCAGGCAAGAGTATACAGGAAATGTTGGCAAAGGACAGATCTCACAGTGAACTGTGTTCAGGGTATTTACTTGTGTTTGTTTATGGTGAGAAGATGGTGGTGAACCCACTGTCTCCTTTCCTTAGTGATCACTGAGGAGACTAGTGTTCCTTAAGGGGTGAGGAAAACGATCAGTTCCTGCTAGGATGTTGTATCAGAATCATGTGAGAACACAAGAAGAGATAGACAGGAAACTAACAGGAATAAACCTCACATTGAAATGTAAGACCCGAGAAAAAGTTCAAGATATTAAGACTGCCTAGCTCTGCACCTGAGGAAGCTCTTGAGATTGTTTGATAAGTTATGAGTTACAAATCAGCATTTATGTTGAAGGACTCAGAGTAAGAAGTGCTAACACCATGCTGTCCTCATTTCGCGTGAGTACAGGTCACAGAATAAGGGCATCAAGAGCAGATGATGTGAAATATTTAAGAGATAAGAACTTCTTAGGTAGAAATTATACTAAGACCTATTAGAACTATTTTCTGTTTTTAAGGGAATAAAATTTTGAGATATTAAGGGTTATAGTAAGTGGGTTTTTTAAAGGTTCTGTCACACACATTAAAAAAAAAAAAAAAAAGATGTTGTAACAAATGGTGCTGTAAAGAGCACTCTAGGAACTCTGGGCTTGCACTCCAGAGCTAGAAG
This sequence comes from Jaculus jaculus, assembly GCF_020740685.1. Taxonomy (NCBI): domain Eukaryota; kingdom Metazoa; phylum Chordata; class Mammalia; order Rodentia; family Dipodidae; genus Jaculus; species Jaculus jaculus. Next base: position 168,634,217 of record NC_059104.1, read on the forward strand.
TAACTCACAGCTTAATTTGGGTCGATTTTGAATGGTCAATGCATGAGTGCAACAAATGAAGACACGCTTGGATGTTATTTTTTTTTTAATTTTTTGTTCATTTTTATTTGTTTATTTGAGAGTTATAGAGAGAAAGAGAGAGAAAGAGGCAGATAGAAAGAGAGAGAATGGGCGTGCCAGGGCCTCCAACCACTGCAAACAAACTCCAGATGCATGCTCCCCCTTGTGCATCTGGCTAACGTGGGTCCTGGGGAATCAAGCCTCGAACCGGGGTCCTTAGGCTTCATAGGCAAGCACTTAACCGCTAAGCCATCTCTCCAGCTCGGATGTTATTTTTTAATTTGACCTGGCAAATTAAGTGAGACTTGAATGTAATTGTGTTCATCTTGAAGAATGGATAGCATTATACAACATTTGAAGTTTTACTTTAAGCATAAAGTATCATTATTTAGATATGATAACTTCAGAAGTTTTGAGAGACGGGATTCTCTGGGATATCTATATAGAGGAAATAGACCTCCCGTGTCTTAATCAAGATGCTTCTGAAACCAGTTCTGCAGAGACATAAGCTAGAATCTGTTGAAGAAACTGTTGAGTGAATGCTGCTATTGAAACTGTTCCAAATATGTTTCTACTATGTTTGTAACGCTTGAAAAAGTCCAGATTTCCATTTGGATGCACTTAATTTTATGTCTTTATTTTTTTTTTTTCCTTTTTGCTCTACCTCCCTCTTTCTCTAGACAGTCTTCCACATTTTGTTACTGTGAAATGCTGTGGCTCTGTTACCTCAGTGATGAGAAATATTAACTCTCTTCATTCAGAATGCTTTAAAATTGGTCATAAACTGCTTGTTCACGGACTGTTATTTTGTTATTGTCATAATATTTAAGACTTATTGTAAGAAGTAATTTTGAATCTATTTCATAGCCTGTTTTTTGTCTGCCTAGAAAGTGATGTATGTTGTTACTGTGGCCTTTTACAATTCACTTGTATCCTGAGCTTACTAAGAAAACAGTCATGCTGACCAAAGTGATTGGTCGGTCTATCATTTTATTGGGGGTTTTGAAACCTTGTGCTTTGGGCAGCCAAGGTGCAAAAATTTTAGAAAAGCTTCTATGTATTTGTCCCTCCACGTATTTTATCATGAGCCACGAATAGCTGAAATAGAGAAATGCCTGTGGAGATTCACCTGGGCAGTCTCAGCACTTGGATGGCTGAGGTGGAGAATTACTGAGTTCAAGGCCAGCCTGGGCTGCTCAGCAAGTTGCAGGCCAAAACTCAACCTGCACTGCAGAGTGAGATCCTATCTCAAAACACCAGAGAGAGAGAAGAGAAGAAAAATGTAAATAGAAGAGAATGGTACATTCTGACTCTACCAAACATTACTTTAGTTGCAGTTGGAAACAAACTAGTGTTGGCTATTGATTATTTTTTAGTTAATTTATTTTTATTTGAGATATATTTATTTTATTACAGGGAGAGAGAAAGAGAATGGGCACACCAGGGCCTCTAGCCACTGCAAACGAACTCCAGATGCTTGTGCCACCTTCTTTATCTGGCTTACGTGGGACCTGAAGACTCAAACCTGGGTCTTTAGGCTTCGCAGGCAACCTCCCTAACCACTAAGCAATCTCTCCAGCCCTATTGGTTATTTTTAAATATTCACTATCCTGCTTATTCAACAAACTATCTTTGCTCAAGAATTAGAGCCTATAAGAATGAGTGAAGTGACCAGGATAGGGGCAAAGTGACACATGGAGAGTTTCTACCAGCAGGACCTTCAGGTGAAGGAGCATAAAGGAAGGGGAGGGAGCCCTGAGAGCAAATCCAACGAAGCCTGCCACTGACATGACATCTCCTGTCCCAGCTTCTAAGCTCTAAGTGACACTTTCAGTCTCTGTACTAAGACTGTTTTAATAGAAACATCACTCCGTCTTCAGTTAGAAAGGATTACCATTTTTATCACGTGGCCTGTTTTCTTCCCCAGAGCTCCTACACGTGACTACTGCGTTTCCCTTGAGGTGCGCACACTGCCTTTACTGTGATGAATGTTAACATAGGAACACGTCTAGGGATAGCCATTGCCCTTCCTAAAGAATGAATGTCATATCAAACTGACCCAAAACAGTTTTGCTACTGTTGGACCTTATATCATCTGAGGTCTTGGCCGGTTTACTCTTCTTGAATTCATTGACACCCTTGATGCAGAAGGGGCACACACCTTTCAGCCGTCCGAAGGCAAGGATCATGGTTCGTTGTTTCTCATATCTATACCACCCAACTCAGTACCTGTCACCCAGTGCTTAACCAGTGATTTTAGTTTAAAGAAGAAAATAGTTTAACATAATAAAGATTTTCCAGTTCACTTTTAAAAATACTATTACCAATATTTGTAATAGGTGATGTTTCCTAAGCATGCACACCCGCCCTCAGTTTCTTTGAAGCAAGCAGAGCGTCTTTCTACATGGTAATCATAATGTAATCATAGTATTCCACACACAAAGTAAGGGGTTAGCCAGGAAGGCTGACAAAGTGACCATGTGAACTTCATATCCCTAGTCTAAGTGTCATTTTGCGCCTTCCAACTAGCATGACCTTCCAACGGAGTCACAACTAATTTGATACTATTTGATATATTTGTGTCCAACATTATGATGCATCTTGTGACTTACAGGAGCCACTCAGGCCAAGGAAAAAAAAAGGCTGCACTTACATATGGTGTGTTATAGATTAGAATGAACTCTCAGTATATGTACCAATGAGTATATAAAATACAATATATACGGTTAAGAATGAATTCCTTTTCTAAGTGTGTAATAGTTCAAAAATCATGTCCTTGTTTTAATAGTTTGTCAGTATCTCATTTTTTCCCTGTAAAAATAACAGGGCGTATTTATAAGTACTTCCTGTGAGAATTTGCACTTTATATATGTGTGGATTTCTTGTGGCTTTAACCAAATGAAATGTTACCAGTAATAAACCAGTCTCTTCATAAGCATGGGTTTCTACATTTTTTAAATCTCAGATACTACATTGTTCATAAAATTTGTTATCCAAACCAAAAATGTTCTTAAAATATAGGCATAACCTACATTAGAATCTACTTTGAGTCTAAATGCACATTTTGGTATTTTGCCTCCTCACTTAGTAGATTATCTAATTGGTTATCTGGAAGTCCCTTGAGTAAGAACTTCTATGACATTTCTTTGGTTTTACTTTTCTCTCTTTCAGTTGAACTAATAGAAATCCTCCAAGGTAGTAACTATAGATCTGTGATTCAAGAGTGGTGATGGAGTGTCAAGGCAAGGGCTATTAAAACCACAGTTCGGGGGCTGGTGAGAGGGCTTAGTGGTTAAAGTGCTTGCCTGCAAAGCCAAAGGACCCAGGTTTGATTCCCCGGGACCCACGTAAGCCAAGGTGATGCAAAAATCTGGAAGTTCATTTACAGTGGCTGGAGGCCCTGGCGCTCCCATTCATTCTCATTCTTCCTCTCCCTCTCTCTGTCTCTCTCTCTCTCTAATAAAAATAAAATATTAGGCCAAGCATGGTGGCACATGCCTTTCAGTTCTAGCACTTGGGAGGCAGAAGTAGGATAGGAGGATCGCTGTGAGTTTGAGGCCACCCTGAGACTGCTTAGTGGATTCCAAGTCAACCTGAGCTAGAGTGAGACCGTACCTTGAAAACTAAAAATAAAGAACACAGTTCTGGGCTCTTAACATCTGCCTCTCTCCTACTGAGGTCAACTGACTAGAATAGTTCCTACAAGGTACTTTCATTGCCCTAAGCCAACCCTTCACGTCTTATTGTTCTTTATAGGTACATAAACAAGTGAACAGAAAAATTAAGTAGTTGTGGGCTGGAGATGATGGCTTAGTGCTTAAGCGCTTGCCTGTGAAGCCTAAGGACCCCGGTTCAAGGCTTAATTCCCCAGGACCCATGTAAGCCAGATGCACAAAGGGGCGCATGCATCTGACGTTTGCAGTGGCTAGAGGCCCTGGCTTGCCCATTCTCTCTCTATCTGCCTCTTTCTCTGTCTGTCACTCTCAAACAAATATGCAAAAATAAGCAAACAAAAAAATTTTTTAATTAAATAGTCGTGTTGTCTGTTCATGAGTGTGGATTTTTTCCACTACCACTGCTTAGATCAGTTCATGGCACACAGGTGCCCAGTAAATATTTATCAAGTGAACAAATCCATCTCAGGTTTCTTATTGCATAAGAAAAACCCTAAGTCTTTGATCCTGAGCTGTGGGGAGTACGCGACGTTGGCAGTGCCATCTGCATAAGACACTGCTTTGCCCCTGTGCCCACAACACATGCTGCCGTGCGCTCAGGCTCACTGTTGTGTTCCTACCTTTCTTTAGTGGCCCTGTGTCTCCACACCACCAACTCAACCACCTTCAAGTCACTGGCTTTTATTTTTATTTGTTTTTCAAAGTAGGGTCTCACTCTAGCCCATCTAGAATTTACTATGTACTCTGAGGCTGGCCTTGACAAACTCACAGTTATCCTCCTATCTCTGCCTCCTGAGTACCGGAATTAAAGGCTCAACCATGCCCAGCCTGATTGTTTTTGTTTGTTTGTCCCCCCCACCACCACCACCCCCCAAGGTAGTGTCTCACTCTAGTCCGGGCTGACCTAGAATTCACTATGTAGTCTCAGTTCACTATGTAGAACTCAGGGTGATCCTCCTACCTCTGTCTCCTGAGTGCTGGGATTAAAGGCGTGCACCACCATGCCCGGCTTGATTGTTATTTTTATTTTTGCACTGGATATGGGCTATTTGGCAGGTCAACAGACTCTGAAGACAAGGCTACAAAACCCACCTAAACAGAAAGAAACAAGAAAGCTAATAGCCTGACAGGACAAGAGTTGGTATGTTTATACGTGGGGGAAAAGAATCTTAAAGGGGGGGGACTATAGAGGAAAAGCATGTTACCGCCTTACCTACCTGACCTCCTTAAACTGGCACCTTCTCATTTCTGTTAGAAATATGACCAGTCTTCTATTCATATTCTTGTTCTGATAAGTCATCCAACATTACATGTTATTTGTTTTTGTTAAGTCTGACTTACTTGCTTTATTCATTTTTATAAATATTTTTCACCTGGAAGTGGGAATGAAAGGCATTCCAGGAAGCCAAAAAGTTGTGGAGACAAAAGATAATAGAAACAGGGTATTGTCTAAATAGTGTTCTCAGGCCAGGTATGGTGGCACACGCCTTTAATCCCAGCACTCAGGAAGCTGAGGTAGGAGGATCTCTGTGATCAGCCTGAGACTAGAGAATAGATTCCAGGTCAGCCTGGGCTAGACCAAGACACCTCAAGAAAGCACTACTACTACTACTAATAATAATACTGTGCTCAGAACACCATCTTCACTGCCTCCACACCACCAAATAAACATCCAGTGTGCCTCGTCTGTCTTTGAACTCACAGCACCTTGAAAGAAGGCCCACTTTGAGAAGAAACTGGACATTGTTCACATCCTTGCCTCCTCCATTTACATCTCCTGTAACTGGAGATGGGGAAGGATCTCTCCTTCCCTTGAGACAATACAGGACTTAATATACAAAATCAGGACTTAAGATGCGGGCAAAAGATGACCAGCACCCACTCCCACCACAGCAGCTTGCTCAGAGAATTAAGCTCCAAGCAGAAGCACAGGAACAAGGCGGAGGGAGACCAATGGTTTGGCGCAATTGCCCCTGCACAGTGAGGCTGGTTTGGGAAGGGAAGGGTGTGGTCAGAGCCCTGGGCTACCTTGTGGAGCTCATGGCTGAAGGGCGCTGGTTATGGTGGGGCTGGGTATGCCATCGAATCTGCGCTGAAATTAACTCATCATTTTCCACAGTACCCCACAAATGAGGATGTGTTTGCATCCCTCTAGTGACGGCCTGCTAAGACAAGCTGGTCTTGTTCTAAAAGCTAATCGAGTCCTTTCTTGCATTCATCCAAAATCGGCTTCCTGCAGCTAGTTGCTCTCAGAAACAATGCTATGTAAAAGGCCAGTTTGGTTTTGCTCAGTCTAAATGTGCATAATGCAGCTGTTGTTCTCTATATATCCTGTCATGGGTACCTTTCTGTTCCTGATCACTCTATGGACAGTTGGCTTGTTTTGAAAGCTGGGTCCAGAAATTAATAAGCCCTAGAAATGGTGGTGCCTGCCCAAACTAGGGAAAGGTGGGACTTGAAATGAAACGCAAAACAAGGAAAGAAGAGACTCACCGCCGCACTTCTCTTTGGTGCCAGCTCCCTGGAGCATCACCCCTTTGCAAACACCAGCCTGTCTCCCCGGCCAAGCTTAGCAGGGCCCTGCCTCTATTTCCACCTCTGTTACAGTATTTCCCACACCAAGCAGAAAGGTTCTGTTTGTGTGGAGGCCATACCCCTCCCACAGTTGGTTGTGGGCTCCCTGGTGAGAGCTGGAATTGACTAACTCAGTGACGGTTCCAGGTGCTCAGAGTACAGTCAAGACATATAATGAACCCTTAGCAAGAAAAAAAAAAAAAAGGCTAACGAGATTGTTCAGTGGTTAAGGCACTCAGCTACAAAGCCTAGGACCCAGGTTTGATGCTCCAGTACCCATGTAAGCCAGATGCACGAGGTGATGCATGCATCTGGATTTTGTTTGCAGTGGCTGGGGGCCCTGGCATGCCCATTCTCTCTCTGTCTCAAATATTTTTTAAAAATAATAAAAGGTCTGAATCAAAGTGTAATCTGAGCAAAAATATGTTTTTGTTTTTTTTGTTTTTTGAGGTAGGGTCTCAATCTAGCTCAGGCTGACCTGGAATTCACTGTAGTCTCAGGGTGGCCTTGAACTCATGGTAATCTGCCTACCTCTGCCTCAGTGCTGGGATTAAAGGTGCATACCACCATGTCCAACTGAGCAAAATCTTTTTTAGTTTCAGTTTTTTTCTAGCGTAATATTTTTTCTTTTATTTATTTGAGAGAGAAAGAGGCAAAGAGGGAATGGGCATGCCAGGGCCTTCAGCCACTGCAAAGGAACTCCAGATGTGTGCGCCCCCTTGTGTGCATGTGCAACATTGCATGTTCGCATCACTGCATCTGACTCACATGGGACCTGGAGATTTGAACATGAGTTCTTAGGCTTTGCAGGCAAATGCCTTAGCTGCTAAGCTAACTCTCCAGCCTCCTTTTTTTTTTTTTTAATTTTCAGTGCAAGGGATCAAACACCAGGGCCTTGGCCATGTTAGGTGCTGTACCAGTGAGCTGCACTCCAAGCTGAGTTGGTTGTTTGGGCACACGTAATATATGTATGTGTGTGTTGAGTGTGTGCAGGTGTCGCACTGTGTGCAGAGGCCAGAGAAGACCACTGGATGTCCTGTTTTCACTCACCTGTTTCCTTGCGACAGAATCTCAACCTGGAGTGTGGGTGGAGTCATCTGAGGTTCCCTTGGCTGAAGTGAAGCCTCCCAGAGTGATTGCAGGGTGCTGGAGCAAAATTCCCCCAAAGCAGAAACCATAGTGGGAGCTGAGGTCACGACCACAGTGGCAGTTCCTGTGGAAGTCTTTGCAGGCGCCATGGGACTCTCTGAGAAGCTGTGGTGGTTTATATTGAATAGCAACTAGAATCACCTGGGAAGGGTAATTTAGATTGGTTAGCCTCTGAGCAAACTGTGAGGATTATTCTGATTAGGTAAATTGAGAGGGGAAGACCCACCTTCACCGTGAGCCAGACTGTTCCAAGGGCTGGCTTGTGAGTTTTGTTTGTTTGAGGCAAGGTCTCACTACTAGCTCAGACTAACCTGGAACTGACTCGAATCCAGGCTGGTCTTGAACTTATATACTGTGATCCTCCAATCTCAGCCTCAGGTGTGCTGGGATTGAGGGCATGTGCCACCATACCCAGCCACAAATAAGGTTGGCACAGTCTAGCTTTCACTCAGACTTTTTTTTTTTGGCTATTACATTCTTTTTATTTATTTATTTTTCTTTTTTCTCAATTTTTATTAATATTTTCCATGATTATAAAAAATATCCCATGGTAATACCCTTCCTCCCCCTCCCACTTTCCCTTTGAAACTCTACTCTCCATCATATCCCCTCCCCATTTCAATCAGTCTCTCTTTTATTTTGATGCCATGATCTTTTCCTCCTCTTATGCTGGTCTTGTGTAGGTAGTGTCAGGCACTATGAGGTCATGGATATCCAGGCCATTTTATGTCTGGAGGGAGCACATTGTGAGGAGTCCTACCCTTCTTTTGGCTCTTACGTTCTTTCCGCCACCTCTTCCATAATGGACCCTGAGCCTTGGAAGGTGTGATAGATATTGTAGTGCTGAGCACTCCAGTCACTTCTTTCTAGCAACATGATGCCTTCTGAGTCATCCCAAAGTCACTGCCATCTGAAAAAAGATTCTGTACCCAAAGTGAGAGTAGTGTTAATATAAGGGTATAAATATTAAGAGAAGTGCTTACTGGGCAGTTTGATAAGCATTTTTCCAGACATCAGCAGATGTTACATCCCTAGGGCTCATGACTACCCCTGTTTTAAGTTTTCAGTATCAGGGATGTGTTTACCCCTCCCCACCTTAGAGCAGGCCTCCAGTCCAATTAGAGGGCAGTTGGTTTCCACCATGACAGACCTGCCACTATTGCACCCGTTGGCTCATTTGGCCTGGTTGGCCAATTATAAGGCTTGCAGTGTCCTGTTGAGTATCTTCACTGGTGGTATCTCTTTCTCCCATTGAACTGCATGTAGAATGGCTTCTTCCAGCTTTCTGTCAGCTCAGACTCTAAGTATAAGGTTATGATACACACCTAGGGCCATCCATCTGACACTTTTAACATTCTGTTAAAATCAGGCTGGAAGATTTTGCCAGTTTTGCCACACATTACCATTTCTTTAGCCTTCAATAATAATTTCCTCATCATTCTTCTAAACTTTACTGCTTGCCATTTTTCTGTCTCCTCCCATCCCTAATTCCAAAGTCAGTGACATGAATTTTAGGGTTCTGTTAAAAAATAACATCTCAGGGCTGAGGAGATGCTCAGTGATTAAAGGTACTTGCTTGCAAAGCCTGCCAGCCTGCATTTGATTCCCCAGTGCCCATGTAAAGCCAGACACACACAATGGTACATGCATCTGGAGTTCATCTGCAGTTAGTAGCAAGAGGCCCCGGCATACACAAAAGTAAATAAAAAGATATATTTAAGGGCTAGAGAAATTGCTTAGTGGTTAGAGAGCTTGCCTGTGAAGCCTAAAGACCTAAGTTCAGTTCCCTAGGACCCACATAAGCCAAATGCACAAGGTGACTCCTGCATCTGGAGTTTGTTTGCAGTGGCTGGAGGCCCTGGCATACCCATCATACCCATTTTCTCTCACTCTCTTTATCTCTCTCTCTCTCTCTCTCTCTCTCTCTCTCTCTCTCTCTCCATATATATATATATATATATATATATATATATATATATATATATATATATATATAGGCCAGGTGGGTCTGGACCTGGTTGACTTAACTACCAGAGGTCAGTTTGGCAGTTCAGCTTCACTTTAGGATACCTTCACCTGGGTTGGCTGAGCCCTGGTCCATGTGGTCTCTATTGTAGCAGGCTAGCGTAGGCATGTTCACAGGGGCGCCTATGCAGGGGGGCAAAGAGAACTCAAGTAGACAGAGCCTCCAGAGGCCTGTGCTCAGAATGGTCACACTGCACTTTCTGCTGCCAAGGGTTGGCCAAAGAAAGTCATACACCCCTCCTAGATCCAAGGGGAGGGCATGAGAGCTCCCCTGCCTTCACATCTCTGTCAGAACATAGTATGGTCACAGCCCCACCCTCTTTTTATTTATTTTTTTGTTTATTTTTATTTATTTATTTGAAAGCTATGGACAGAGAGAGAGAGAGAGAGAGAGAGAGAGAGAGAGGGAAGTGTGCCAGGGCCTCCGGCCACTGCAAACGAACTCCAGACGCGTGCGCCCCCTTGTGCATCTGGCTAACGTGGGTCCTGGGGAATCAAGCCTCGAACCGGGGTCCTTAGGCTTCACAGGCAAGCGCTTAACTGCTAAGCCATCTCTACAGTCCAGCCCCACACTCTTAATGGAATAGATAGGTTATTCAGTAAAGGGACTGGATTTGGGGAGGAATGAAGAGCGCAGCTATTCACAGTCTATCAAACCTCCTCTGCAGCCACCCTTACTATGAGGTTGGCATATATTTTGCCCTTTCATGTTTTTAAATTTATGTGGCACCTCCACATATCAAAGGATATAGTATTTCCCTGGAAGCTTTATGGGTTTATTTTTACTTTTGCGTTTTCTGTGTGTGGAGACACTGATTGGCTTCCTTAGTCACTCTCCACTTCGTCTTTTGAACAGAATCTCTCAGGGATGGAGAGGTGGCTTAGCAGTTAAGGCGCTTGCCTGTGAAGCCTAAGGACCCAGGTTTGATTCCACAGTACCCACGTAAGCCAGGTGCACAGGTGGTGCATGCATTTGGAGTTTGTTTGCAATGGCTAGAGGCCATGGTGCACTCATTCTGTCTTTCTCTTTGCCAAATAAGTAAATTAATTAAAGAATTTAAAAAAAAAAAAAAGAAGGAGCTAGGCATGGTGGTGCACGCCTTTAATCCCAGCACTCGGGAGGCAGAGGTAGGAGGATCACCATGAGTTTGAGGCCACCCTGAGACTACATAGTAAATTCCAGGTCAGCCTGGGCTGGAGTGAGACCCTACCCTGAAAATAAAAAAGATTCAATGAATGTGGAGCTCACCATTTCAGGTAGATTATCTAGCCGTGAGCTCCAGGGGATTTCCTTTTCCCGCCTTCCCAGGGCTGGGACTACAGACGGCCACTGTACCTTGCAGCTTCTTGCAGCTTCGATGTGGGTGCTGGGCTCTGTTGCAGCCAGGTCTGCATTACTGGGAGAAATCACCCAACCAAGAGCAGCTTGTGTAAAAAAGAGGTTTATTTTGGCTTACAGGCTTGAGGGGAAGCTCCACGATGGCAGGGGAAAACGATGGCATGAGCAGAGGGTGGACATCACCCCCGGCCAACATTAGGTGGAGAACAGGAACAGGAGAGTGTGCCAGACACTGGCAAGAGGAAACTGGCTATAATACCCTAAGCCCGCCCCCAACAATACACTCCCTCCAGGAGGTGTTAATTCCCAAATCACCATCAGCTGGGAACCTAGCATTCACAACACCTAAGTTTATGGCGGACACCTGAATCAAACCACCATATTCCACACCTGGACCCCATAAACTGGTATCCAGGCATGATATAAAATGCAATGCATTAAATCCAACTTTAAAAGTCCCCATAGTTTTTATCAATTCCACTGATGTTCATACATCCCCATAGTCCAAGGTCTTTTAACTGAGCCATAATACCAAAAGAATCCAAAAAAAAACCATAATGGCACAGAACAAACATTCACACTGCAAAAGATGGCATTGGCATAGCAATGAAATATTCAACCAATACAAGATTTAAAACAACCAGGGCAAACATCAAACTCTATAGCTTCAAGTCCAACAACTCTAGCCAGTGATAAATCTCCCAGTCCGATAATTCTAACCAGCAACAAGTCTCTGACATTTCAATTCCATCCCTCCAGCTAGGCCACTCACAGTACTGGGAAACTTCATCGGGGCCGGCAGCTTTCCTGAGCAGTCATCTCGTGGTCCCGGCATCACCACAGGGTCTCCACTGCAATCCACAGTTTGTACTCATGGCCCCATGGGGTCTCCATGTAGGCATCCAGCAAACCCGCTTCACACTGCCCATGGCCATTTCCAAAAGACAAGGAGAGTGTGCCAAACACTGGCATGGGGAAACTGGCTGTAACACCTATAAGCCCGCCTCCAACAATACACTCCCTCCAGGAGGTGTTAATTCCCAAATCTCCATCAGCTGGGAACCTAGCGTTCAGAACACCTAAGTTTATGGGGGACACCTGAGTCAAACCACCGCAGGATCCAAATTCAGGCCCTCATGCTTGCATAGCAAGTGCTTCACTGACTGAACTGCCTCCCTAGTCCCTTGGATTATGATTTCAATTGAACTATCTCATGCTTATGAAAGTATTTGTGAGGCCGGGCATGGTGGCACACACCTTCAATCCCAGCACTTGGGAGGCAGAGGTAGGAGGATTGCTATTGGTTAAAGGCCACCCTGAGACTACATTGTGAAATCCTGGTCAGCCTGAGCTAGAGTGAGACCCTACCTCATAAAACAAACAAAACAAAACAAAACAAAACAAAAAAGTATTTGTGTAGCTCGGCATAGTGGCTCATGCTTGTAATCCCAGCATTTAGGAGGCTAAGGCAGGAGGATTGCCAGGAGTTCAAAGTTACTCTAAAATACAAAGTGAGTTCCAGGCCAGCCTGGGCTATAGAGTGAGCTCTTGTCTCATAGAAAGGTGCTGGAGGTCTGGAGAGATGGCTTAGTGATTAAGGCACATGCCTGCAAAGCCAGAGGACCCAGGTTCAATTCCCTAGGACCCACATAAGCCAGATGCACAAGGGGCACATGAATCTGGAGTTCGTTTGCAGTGGTTGGAGGCCTTGGCGTGCCCATCCTCTCTGTTTCCCACACACACACACACTCTCTCCCTCACTATATACAAATACATAAATAAAAATATTTTTAACAAAAAAGGGCTGGAGAGATAGCTCAGCAGTTAAGGTACTTGCCTGCAAAGCCTAATGATCCAAGATCAATTCCCCAGCACCCAGGTAAAGCCAGATGCACAAGGTGGCACATGCATCTGGAATTTGTCTACAGCAGCAGGAGGCCCTGGTACGCCCATTCTCTTTGTCTCTCTCTGTGTCTCTGTCTCTCTTTCTCCCCCACCCAGTGTGGTGGTGCACGCCTTTAATCCCAGCACTCCAGAGACAGAAGTAGGACGATCACTTTCACTTTGAGTTTGAGGCCAGACTGCATAATGAATTCCAGGTCAGCCTAGGCTAGAGTGAGACCCTGCCTCAAAAAGAAAAAAAAAAAAAGGGCTGGAGAGATGGCTTAGCGGTTAAGCGCTTGCCTGTGAAGCCTAAGGACCCCAGTTCGAGGCTCAGTTCCCCAGGTCCCACGTTAGCCAGATGCACAAGGGGGCGCACACGTCTGCAGTTCGTTTGCAGTGGCTGGAAGTCCTGGCGCGCCCATTCTCTTTCTCTCCCTCTATTTGTCTTTCTCTCTATGTCTGTCGCTCTCAAATAAATAAATAAAAAATGAACAAAAAAAATTTAAAAATAAATAAATAAATAAATAAAAAGATGTAAGTAGAAATGTATGATACAATGAAGAAAAACCCTTTGTACCCACCACTCAGAGAAAGAAATGCAATATTGCCAATAAGTTTAAATTTGTAAATTTCTTGCATGCCCCTCCTGACCTAACACTGGTTTTCTTTTTGTTGTTAAACACATTTATTCATTTACCATTATGCAGACACCCATGTGCACATGTGTGTGTGCCTGCTCATATGGAGGAGTGGGGCCATGCTTGTAGAAGTCAGAGATTGGAGCTGGGAAGATAGCTCAGTGGTTAAATGCACTTGCTTGCAAAGCCTGCTGGCTCTTGTTCAATTCCCAAGCCATGTAAACTGGACACAAAAAGTGACACAAGTGTCTGGTATTAATTTGCAGTGGTAAGAGGCCCTAGTGTGCCCATACAACACATGTGCAAATAAATAAATAAAAATTAAAACAAGAAGTCAGAGACTGGTTCTCACTCTACCATTCTGAGGCAGGGACTCTCCTTCACTGTTCTCCCGGAAGTTATTTTTACTTTTGCGTTTTCTGTGTGTGGAGACATTGAGTGTCTCCTTCCTCCTTCTCCCTGCAGTTGCACTGGGATTAAAGAAGCCTGCCAAAAGCCAGGCACACACCTTTAATCCCAGCACTTGGGAGGCAGAGGTAGGAGGATCACCGTGAGTTCGAGGCCACCCTGAGACTCCATAGTGAATTCCAGGTCAGCCTGGGCTAGAGTGAGACCCTACCTCAAAAAAAAAAAAAAAAAAAAAAAAAAAAAAAAAACAACAACAAAAAAGCCTGCCTCAGCTTCTGGCTTTTTTTTTTCTTCCAAATTTTTATTAACAACTTCCATGATTATAAAAAACACCATATGGTAATACCTCCCTCCCCCTACTTTTCCCTTTGAAACTCCACTCTCCATCATACCCCCTCCCCATCTCAATCAGTCTCTCTTTTAGTTTTGATGTCATCATCTTTTCCTCCTCTTATGGTCTTGTGCAGGTAGTGTCAGGCGCTGTGACACTGGTTTTCTAACAAGCCTCCAGTCAGACCACACACTGTGTAGCCAACGTGATCTTTACAAACCCAAGTCCACCGCACCAGTCTTCAGCTTAGAGCTGCTCACTCACTCTGGCTGACCTTAGCATAAAACTTGAATTCATTAGTAGAAGAGACCCCTCACCGGCCCGTCGGGCTGTCATTATGCTATCTCCCTGCATGTGCTGGGATGCTTTTTCTGAACACATCTCTGAGTTTGGGCCCAAGACAGCATCTTCTAGCGGTCTCTGCACTCCCTCCTTTATAGCATGTAACACCTTTTTTTTTTTTTTTTTTTTTTTTTTTGAGGCAAGCTCAACAGGCTCTCCTCCTTTTTTATGAGAGAGAAAAAGAGAGAATTGGCACCTCAGAGCCTCCAGCCACTGTACACGAACTCCAGATGCATGCGCCACCTTGTGCGCATGGGCCATCTTGCGTGCTTGCATCACCTTGTGGGTGTGGCTTACATGGGATCTGGAGAGTTGGACATGGGTCCTTAGGCTTTGCAGGCAAGTGCCTTAACCATTAAGCCATCTCTCCAGCCCACACCTTATACTCTTATACATTTTTTGTTTGTTTTTTGAAGTAGGATTTCATTCTAGCCCAGAATGACCTGGAACTCACTATATCGTCTCAGGGTGGCCTCAAATTCACAGTGATCCTCCTACCTCTGCCTCCCAAGTGCTGGGATTTAAAGCGAGCGCCACCACATTTGGCTCAACTTTTTTTTTTTTTTTTTTCGAGGTAGGGTGTCACTGTAGCCCAGGCTGACCTGGAATTCACTATGGAGTCTCAGGGAGGCCTCGAATTCACAGCAATCCTTCTACCTCTGCCTCCTGAGTGCTGGGATTAAAGGCGTGTGCCACCACGCCGGGCGCCAGCTCAACTTTTAAGGTAACTATTCCACACACATTAAAGGATTTATGCAGTCAGGTGTGGTAACTCATGTCTATAATCCCAGCTTTCAGGAGGCTGAAGCAGGAGGATTGCCACAAGTTTAAGGCCATCCTGGGATACAGAGTGAGATCCTATCTCCAAAAGAGAGAGCAAGAGAGAGAGGAGAAAAAGGAGAAAGAGAGGGAAATGGAAGGGAAGGGTAAGAGGTGAGAAAGGGAAGGGAAAAGACGTGTGTGGCACTTGGCTTGTCTGTTTCCAGTTCTTGATCCTCAGGACTCGGGGAAGAGAATCCACTCGATTCCTTGGTAGCCAAGAGTGGCAACTGGCATCACGGATGTTAGTCATGGTTCAATGAATGAATGAATGAATGAACAAAGTGAAGTCCCATGGTTTCTATTCTAGGTTTAGAAGAGATATATACAACCATCCCTCAGTAACCATAGAGATCCCCATAGGTATTAAAACATGATCAATATGCAAGTCCCTTACAAAATGGCCCTGTGTTTGCATACAGTCTACATGCATTCTCCTATATACTTTAAACTACCCCCAGATTGCTCATGTTAACACCTTGTACAATGTAAATGGTGCTATAATGTATTGTTTGGGGGATAATGTCAAGACATGTCTGTACATGTTTAATACATCATAGTTTTTCTACCATATTTCTAAATACTCTGTTAAGGATATGGAGGACTGATTGTATAATAATTAATTAATAATTAGTAATTTAAATAAATCCTTTTGCTAAAACACCAGCAAATGTGTAACGATGGTGAATGTGAGCTGGCTTCTGAGTCCCACCAGGGGGCACTACAAGAATGCTTCAGATTCTCCTAAAAATTTATGTTTTTAGACAGACCCTATTTGAATGTAAGTAGATTTGAGTGATGTTTGTGGCTATTTTAATAATCTTCCTACTCAGTTGTTGGGGAGAACTGCACCTGAGCCACCTGCAAGGCCAAAGGACCAAGAAACCTTGAGGATAGCGTCCACTTCACTCCTATAGCAGTTATTCAACGTGGAATCATTGCAAGAGCTTTCAAAATGTGATTTCATTTACCTCCCTGTCAGCCTTTAGGAGCCAGGATAGGGATTATTCTGTCCTTTCTTAAAAAAAAAAAATGGGGCTGGAGAGATGGCTTAGCGGTTAAGCGCTTGCCTGTGAAGCCTAAGGACCCGGGTTCGAGGCTCGATTCCCCAGGACCCACGTTAGCCAGATGCACAAGGGGGCGCACGCGTCTGGAGTTTGTTTGCAGTGGATGGAGGCCCTGGCGCGCCCATTCTCTCTCTCTCTATCTCTATCTGCCTCTTTCTCTCTCTGTCACTTTCAAATAAATAAATAAATAAATAAAAATTTAAAAAATATTTAATTATTTGTAAGCAGAAAGAGACACACAGAAAGAGAGAGAAACAGAGACAGAGAATGGGCCTAGCCACTGCAAATGAGCTCCAGATCCATGTGTCACTTTGTGCATCTGGCTTTAGGTGGGTGCTGGAAAATGGAACCCTGGTCATTAGGCTTTGCAGGTCAGTGCCTTTAACTATTGAGCCACCTCTACATCCCCTGTCCTTTTTCCTTTTTTAAAGAAATGTTTCATATATATATATATATATATATATATATATATATATATATATGGAGAGAGAGAGAGTTTATTTTTATTTATTTATTTGAGAGTGACAGACACAGAGAAAGAAAGAGGCAGATAGAGAGGTAGAATGGGTGCGCCAGGGCTTCCAGCCTCTGCAAACAAACTCCAGACGCGTGCGCCCCCTTGTGCATCTGGCTAACGTGGGACCTGGGGAATCGAGCCTCGAACTGGGGTCCTTAGGCTTCACAGGCAAGCACTTAACCACTAAGCCATCTCTCCAGCCCACCCTTGTCCTTTCTTAATACACAAGAGAAGAGAGAAGTGAGTTGAAGTGAGTCTGCAAGCAACTCTCTTTGGATATGGAAGGGAGGTTGACCCAGGAACTGTTAAGAACATAAATGGTTCAATGGAAAGAGTTTATGTAGCTAAGAGTCAAGAGACCCTGTGCTCACTTTCAGGCTTTACTGACTGGCAGCTGAGTTTATCCTTCCAGTGAATTATAAGTGCCACTAATGCAAAATGCAGGACAATGTATGTCATAGGCTCATGGTAAGAAGAAAAGTAGGTGAGTGTTGTCAAAGATGTGGCAGAGGACTGGCACGCAGAAGACTCTCGATGAAGCAGTTGCTCCATGAGGTTGTTTTGAACACCTTTTCTACCTTATTTTATTCTTTTAAATTAGTAGCTCTTATTGCCAGGCATTCTGTTAGGTACGGTCTTGCCTGCTTAAAGCCTTATGAGCTAGTGGGGCAGTGACTTACCACACAGATAATTATAATAAGTCCTCTTAATGGAAAATATAGGATGTGTTTTGGATAATATGAGGACTTGAACATAGCTAGCGAATAAAATGTTCCTTTGGGATGACTCAAAGGATGGATGGGAGGTGAGTGGGAATTTCGCATGAGTCAGGGAAGAACTTGGCAGAAAGGAGAGGCGACCACACCAAAGGCCAGCGTGGCTGGAGTGCAGCGAGGGGCTGGGGAAGTGATGGCGACATGTCTGCAAAGGCCATAAATGCTTGTCACTGTTTTGAAACAGGGATGGTGTGCTCTCGCCTCACCGCCCCCCAGCCCCCCACTCTCTGTGCCTCCTTCTCCTTCTCAAATAAATAAATTAATTAAATTAAAAACAATTTTTTTTTTTGGTTTTTCAAGGTAGGGTCTCACTCTGGCCCAGACTGACCTGGAATTCACTATGGAATCTCAGGGTGGCCTTGAACTCATGGCAATCCTCCTACCTCTGCCTCCCGAGTGCTGGGATTAAAGGTGTGCGCCACCACGTCTAGCTCTGTTTTTTATTCTGTTAAGTAGAAATTTGTATGAGTACATCATGTGTTAATACCATCATTTCCCTTCTCACTGCCTCTATTCCAGCAATCAGAAACAAACAAACAAAAAAAGTTGATGACCTGATGGGAAAATCACCAAGTTGCAGCTTGTTCATACATTAAAGTCTCCAGTAAAAATTTTGGATTTTTTTTTCTTTCTTTCTTTCTTTCTTTTTTTTTTTTTTTTTGTCTTTTTTCAAGGTAGGGTCTCACTCTGGTCCAGGCTGACCTGGAATTAACTCTGTAGTCTCAGGGTGGCCTTGAACTCATGGCGATCCTCCTACCTCTGCCTCCTGAGTGCTGGGATTAAAGGCGTGCGCCACCACGCCCGGCTCCAGTAAAAATTTAAAAAATTAAAAAAAAAAAACCAAACAACAGAAAAAAGGGGGGAGGGGTGAGAAGAAGAAAATAGGAATAAATTTAATCACATTGTATACAGAAAACTTGGGAGCAAAAGCCAGTCATAATAAGCATAGTTAGCATCCAGAACTTGGTTTTTGAATTCAATTGATAGGATTCTAACTATTTCTACCTGAAAACATTGGTATGCATTAAGTACTTTCTGCCAGGATGACCCATTCCTCCCTTGCCTGCCATCTTCCAGACATGTCCTTTTACTCCGACTTCAAGCTCTGTGAAGCCCCCCCCCATCTATGTCCACAAGGTGGGCTCTCTCCCAAGAACTGCTCAGTGCACAATTTTGCAGTTACGCTGATAAACATGCTTTTGGGGTTGTTAACCTTTCCATCTCTCCCCTAGTGAGTGTGTATGGTTAGATGTTTTTGCATCCCTAGCCCAGTAACATGGACATTAAGAAATAGTTGGTGATGCTGGAAAGAGCTATGCAGACTGCTGGAGGAGAAAAAGCATCGATAGTCTCAACCAGCAGTGTACCCTACAAGCTACACAATTGGCCAGCCAGGCAAGCTGTGCCCTTTAGTGCAATGGTGGCGTGTCTGTCATGGGGGTAACCAACTGCTCTCTGATTGGATTTGAGGCCCACTTCATGGGAGGGAATTTGTGCCTGGTACTCAAAACTTAGTCAAAAGCCTATGGATGGCACACGGGAGGCAGAGGTAGGAGGATCACCATGAGTTCAAGGCCACCCTGAGACTACATAGTGAATTCCAGGTGAGCCTGAACTACAGTGAGACCCTACCTCAAAAAAAAAAGTCTATGCATGGGAAGGTCATAAGCCCTAGGGGAGAAGCTATTATTGTTTGAATAAATTGATATATTATGCCCACCACATATTAAATGCTGCCTGTACTTTCAGTTAGAGAAGCGTTTCTTTTCAGATAAGCAATGACCACTGGGGACACTCAAAACTCATCAAAGTGCTGAGAAGTGACAGCACCAAGTGAGACATCTCTGTCACAGCCTCCAAGGCTCAGGGACCGTTGCTGAAGAGGTGAATGAAAGCATGTAAGCATCAAATGATGGGGAAGAGTTCTTGGGAATTCTGTCTTCCAGACACCAAGTGGCAGTTGCATATTTGACCTCACAGTGGATATTGCTACCTGCCCAAGACCTGCATGATATGAAGGGGGGAAAATTATTTTTTTGTATCAAAATAGAAGAGGGACTAGTTGGAAAGAAGGAGTTCAAGGGTTGGAGAGATGGCTCAGTGGTTAAGTCCTTGCTTGCAAAGCCTAACGACCCAGGTTCGATTGCCCAGTATCCACATAAAGCCAAATTCACAGAGTGGTGCATGTGTCTGGAATTCAATTGCAGTGGCTAGGAGCCCTGATGTACCCATTCTCTGTGTATGTGTCTGTCCCTGCTTGCAAATAAATACATATATATACATATATATATATACAGTAAGAGAGCAGGGCATGGTGATGCATGCCTTTAATCCCAGCACTCGGGAGGTAGAAGTAGGAGGGTCGCCATGAGTTCGAGGTCACCCTGAGAATATAGAGTGAATTCCAGGTCAGCCTGGGCTAGAGTGAAACCCTACCTCAGAAAAACAAAACATAAAACTTAAATAAAAAAGATGGGCTGGAGAGATGGCTTAGTGGTTAAGCGCTTGCCTGTGAAGCCTAAGGACCCCGGTTCGAGGCTCGGTTCCCCAGGTCCCACGTTAGCCAGATGCACAAGGGGGCGCACGCATCTGGAGTTTGTTTGCAGAGGCTGGAAGCCCTGGCGCGCCCATTCTCTCTCTCTCCCTCTATCTGTCTTTCTCTCTGTGTCTGTCGCTCTCAAAAATAAATAAAAAATTTAAAAAAAAACTTAAATAAAAAGGAAAAAAAGAAGAAGAAAGGGCTCATTGGAGGGAGGATAGAGGAGATAAACAAGGGTGGTAAGAGGAAATTATGCTCAGAGAAGAATTTTGTATATGAATGGAGGTTGCCAATAGAAAGTTTTTTAAAAAGAAACATAAATTTGTTCAAAGAATGAGTACATGAATGAACACTGTCTGGGGAATGAGTACCAGGAGAAAAGAGTAAGAAGCCTAGTAGATACATTAACAACACTTTAAAAAATTATTTATATTAATTACTCGAGAGAGAAAGAGGCAGAGAGAGAGAGAGAGAGAGAAGAAAATGGTCCCATCAGGGCCTCCAACCGCTGGAAACGATCTCCAGAAGCATGCACCACCATGAGCATCTGGTTTACGTGGGTCCTGGAAAAAAAATCGAGCCTGGGTCCTTTGGTTTTGCAGGCAAGCGCCTTAACCGCTAAGCCATCTCCGCAACCCGGTAAACACTTTTAAGTGATGACATGCGTTTTGATTGGTGGCCTGGAACCAGAGAGCTTCACTCCGAGGTCGGGTCTCGGAGCAGCATTCCCCGGCCCATCTGCCCTTCCTTTTCCTCTGGATTTCTTTGCCCATCAGGCTCCAGTGGTCTTCGCGTACTTTTCCCCGGCTCGGGTGGTGAATACTGTGGGTGCCGCATCAGGGCCCGTTGAAATTCGGTGCTCGCCCCATGCCCTGCCTCAGTTTCCCTGAGTGTGACGGGGCAGCGGAGAGGCGCGATTTGGAGGCGGGCTGGCACTGGGGCGCGCGCCCCGGGAGCGGAGAGGCGGGAAGGGCGGGCGAGGGCGGCGCCCGGGGGGCGGGCAGCGCGCGGGCGGCGCCGGGGAGGGCGCGGGCGCCCGGCAGCGACCGCGATGGGCCCCGGCGCGCGGCTGGCGGCGGTGCTGGCGGTGCTGGCGCTCGGGGCCGGGGAGCGTCCCGGGGCTGCGGCGCGGGGAGACACGTTCTCGGCGATGACCAGCGTGGCGCGCGCCCTGGCGCCCGAGCGCCGGCTGCTGGCGACGCTGCGGCGCTACCTGCGCGGGGAGGAGGCGCGGCTGCGGGACCTGACCAGGTGAGCGGGCGGGGGACCGTCCCGGGATCGCGGATGGGGGTGGGGTGGGGCACCCCCCCCCACCCCGTACCGTGGGAGAGCCTGCGTCACCGGGAGCGGGGTGTTGGAGAGCCGGTGCGGTGTCCTCCCTGTCTCTCTCTCTCTCTCTCCCTCTCTCCTTCCCTCCAGCCCCTCTCCCCCCATACACTGTGCGAGAATGCGGGTGAGGTGTGATTCTAGAAGCCACTTGGACTTCACAAGTACAAGCTAATGTGGCACCTCCAGGATCTGTGTCACACTGCCACGGACACGCTGTGGAATGTAGTGACACAAACCCACCGGCAGGTCTTGGGGGAGATTGCTCACTGGGTTCGGTGTTTTGCAAGCATGAGGACCTGAGTTCGATCCCCCAGTACCCACATAAACTCCAGGTCATGAGTGTAAGGAAAGGGTCAGAGAAAAGCAAAATGAGAACACCGGACTTGATCTCTACAGACAGTTTCGGGCAGGATGAGGGCTGAAGCACTGAGCCGGGCTAGGGTGCAAGTTTTTAAGGGGGATCCTAAAAAAAACAGCTGAGGGGAGCTGGTGGCGCAGGCCTTTAATCCCAGCACCCAGGAGGCAGAGGTAGGAGGATCACCATGAGTTCGAGGCCATCCCAAGACTACATAGTGAATTCCAGGTCAGCCTGCGCTAGAGTGAGGCCCTACCTCGAAAAACTAAAAAAATGAATAAAAACAGACTGTACCGGGTGCAGTAGATAAGGAACCAGTAGCTGTTTGTGTCCTTGTTCAGAATAGGCTTCTTCAGCCAGGAATGTCTAAGAGGGGATACCCGGATGGTCTCTGGTCCTTCAAGGCCACCTGAGCTAAGGGGAGTACATCAGTCAGGGGAACTCCTCTGTTCCCTCTGTCTGCTTCTTTTATAGCCTTCTAGCCTTAGGGACAGTTATTAATGTTTTCATTCCCTCAGGTTTTCAGGGAAAGCTATTATGCCTTCAATGAGGGCCCACTTGTATCCCGGCATTGAGGAGGCGAAGATAGGCAAAGATCCATTGGCTCACTAGCCAGCTGGTCTAAACTAATTGGCCAATGAGAGCCAGGTCTCAAAACGAGGTGAAGGGAGTTTTTTGAGAGAGTGACACCAGAGATTGTCCTCTCACCTCCACCCACAAGCCCACACACATATGGACCCATGTAACACACACAGGCTCACCACATAGGGAAAAAAACACATTGGGAGATGTGAGTAGGGGCTGATGCTATAACCACACATCTTGGCCTTTTCAGTGGCCCCCGTGAAAGACCATGCAAGTCCAGCAGAATGATGTTTAAGTTTTGTTAGTTGCTAGAGTATATGGTGGTTCATAAATGGATTCAAGAGTCCAAGAGAGCCAGGCATAGTGGCGCACGCCTTTAGTCCCAGCACTCGAGAGGCAGAGGTAATAGGAGGATCGCTGTGAGTTTGAGGCCACCCTGAGACTACATAGTTAATACCAGGTCAGCCTGGGCTAGAGTGAAACCCTACCTCAAAAAAACAAAAAACAAAAACAAAACAAAACAAGGGCTGGAGAGATAGCTTAGTGGTTAAGCTCTTGTCTGTGAAGCCTAAGGACCCCAGTTCAAGGATCGATTCCCCAGAGTTCGTTTGCAGTGGCTGGAGGCCCTGGCACGCCCATTCTCTCTCCCTCTCTCTGCCTCTTTCTCCCTCTCTCTCAAATAAATAAATAAAAATAAAGTTTAAAAAAATAAAAACATCGTATACATTTGCAAACTAAAGCTTAAAGAGATAAAGAAACTTGTCAAAGGTCAGGATCAAGAATTCAAATAAGAGGTCTCTTGGACTCTTTTGTTTTGTTCTGTTTTGTTTTTAATTGTTTGTTTTATTTTGATTTCTATCTCTTCTCTCTCCCTAACAAATAAATTTAAAAAAAAATGACTGGATCGGGCATGGTGGTGCACACCTTTAATCCCAGCACTTGGGAGACAAAGGTAGGATGATCACCATGAGTTCAAAGCCACCCGGAGATTGCATAGTGAATTCCAGGTCAGCCTGAGCTAGCGTGAGACCCTACCTCAGAAACCTCCCCCCCCCAAAAAAAAAGAAAGACTGGCCAGTCAGATAGATTGGCTCATGCCTGCAATCCTATCACTGAGGAAATTGAGGCATAAGGATTGCCATGAATTCAAGGTCTCAAACATAAACAAACAAGCAAAACAAAACCTGGCTAGTCAAAATTTTCCTGTTGCCTCTAAGCATTAACTAGAATTCTAAAAGTCCAGATAAAGAGTTAGAGGTAGTATTTGCCTAGTATGCACCAAGCCTGGATTCTAGCCCCAACTCCACATAATCCTGTAAAGTGGAATAGGTAGAAAATTTGAGGCTAGCCTAGGCTACATGAGACCCCCATGATAAAATTAAGATGAAGACCAGATGAAAAGAATTAGAAAAATTCTATATTCTTTTTCCAGATGGCTTATGAACATCTATTTTCTTAAAGTTCAGTGTAATGTTCAATAGACAATAATTCTGTTTTCCAGTCAAGATACTTGCTTCCTAAAATGACAGTTTTGGCAGTTCCTGCCCATTTTTCTGTACTCTCAAACCAGTGATCCTATGTAACTTGAGATGTTATCTCTGAGGCCCTTGGTGTAGTCTGAATTGCTAAACTGAGAAATTAAGTGTTTTTGGATGTTGAAACTATACCCTACCTCAAGCTGATGGATGAAAAATATGCTGTTGTATCTATAGTTAAATGCGCATAGCACACATATACTGGTCTTGGATTGGTGATTACTTACCAGTTTATTTTGTTTCTGCTGTTTAAAAGCTACACAGAATAAAAGAGAAAAGATAATTCTGGGTTCAGAATGAAGCATCCAGGACATCTCAGAAGGAGTGAGATAAAAGCATTTCTAAATTTCAAAGGAGGGCTGGAGAGATGGCTTAGAGGTTAAGGCGCTTGCTTGTGAAGCCTAAAGACCCAGGTTCTATTCCCCAGCACCCATGTAAGCCAGATGCACAGGGTGGCACATGCGTCTGGAGTTCACTTGCAGTGGCTGGAGGCCCTGGCGTGCCCATTCTCACTCTCTGTCTGCCTCTTTCTCTCTCAAATAAATAAATAATAAGATAGGTTAAATTCAAAGGAGGAACATATTGAATTGGCAGGGCCCATGTCTTGTGGTTGGATAACCTACCCAGGCTCTGTGTCATGCAGGGATAGGATTACAAATTTTATGTGCAGATTCCTGAAGGAAAGGATCTGATTTTCCACTCTCAGCAGCATTTGTTCAGGCAAAAAACCATTTAGGAGAGAAAGCCTGAGGTTTGCCTTCGGCATCCCTTAACTCAGTCTCTGGAAAGGAGCTATTTGCTCAGAGGCTGGGCACACAGCCAGTTTTACATACCACACCAGCCTCAGATATCAGTCCATAGATTTTTTTTTTCTTTGTGTGACAGAAACAAAAAAATGTTATATTTGAACACTGCATTAGCCTGATACTCTGTAGTAAAGAAAAGACCCAACGCCTGGTCTAAAACAAATCACCCACAGTGCATTGGACTTGATGACTGACCTGGAGCAAATATTGTAAGTCTCACCTCTTTCCCTTTGTGCTTCAGTTTCCTCCGATGCCTTTTAAACATTAGTCATTAAGCTAATGAGGAATCTATTCAGTCATGGAAGCGGTGTGGGAAGACATACCACAATGTGCATAATGGAAGGATGCGTAGGGATTGTGGAGACCAGACCGGTGTTTCTTTTCATCTTCCAGAGCTGAGGATGGGTTGGCAGCTGGGTCAGAATTAGACTCAGGTCTCCTCCTGGCTCCTCCTGGTCCAGCTGTCTGATAAAATAGCTGTGTGCTCAGTCTCAACTGTTCCTGGACACTTACTCCTAAAGCTGGACTCCGCTCCAGTCTCCCTGCCCCTACGTCTTTCCGTCTGGCAGTTCACTAAGTGGTTCCATATGGAGCCAGAGCCGGAAATAATGGGCAGTAAAAAGATCCCAGGCTGGTTTGGTTTTCGAAAGCCTGGAGTAGCAGCTCACAAGTGAATCAGAGACACCCTGGGATGTGACAGGCTCCCATGTCCTCTGCCTGGACACCCCGCACCCCCAGGCCCACATTCCCATTCCATAGTTTATGTTGAACATTTGATGCCCTGGAAGTTTCCAGCCAAGTCATCATCTATTTCAGGCTTGCTTTCTTAGTTTAAAGCCTGGTTCTGGAAATCCTCACAGAGCCCTCTGCATCAAAGAGTTAGAACCCCCGACTCTTCCCTTTCACACTGGCCATTCCCTTTCATCCCATTCCACTGGAGGAAATCTCCAACTTTTGCCAAAATACTCTTTGCTTTTGTACGCATTCATATATATACCTTGTTCAGCTATTTTTCTCTCTGACTTCCACTGTTGTTACACTGTTTTTAAATTTAGTTTTAGGGGCTGGAGAGATGCTCAGCAGTTAAAGGCGCTTGCCTGCGGAACCTAACGACCCAAGTTCGCTTCCCCAGTATGCACTTAAAGCCAGATGCATAAAGTGTCACATGCATCTGGAGTCTGTTTGCAGCAGCTGGAGACCCTACCATGCCTATTCTCTCTGTTTGTCTCTTTTCTATCCCTCTCTACTTTCAAATACATAAATTCATTTTAAAGTTAAAATATTACTTCTTAGATAAGGAGAAAAACCTTTTAGAGGGCAAGACATACACTTTATTTATTTATTTGACAGAGGAAGGGGGAAGAGAGAGAGAGAATGGGCACACCAGGTCCTTCAGCCACTGCAAACGAACCCCAGACGCATGCACCCCCTTGTGCATCTGCCTTATGTGGGTCCTGGAGAGTCAAACCAAGATCCTTTGGCTTTGCAGACAAACACCTTAACCGCTAAGCCATCCTCCAGCCCAAAACATGCACTCTTTCTTAACTTGTCCTCTTCAATATGAACAATAAATTTTGATATCATTATATCAGTTTGCTTTTTTCATTGCTGGAACAAAATACCTGATCAGAAGAAGTTAGGGAAGAAAAGGGTTTACTCTCAGCTTACAGATTCAAGGCGAAGTCCATCACAGCAGAGGAAATCATGACGGGAGCAGGAAACCTGCATCACATCACCACATCGACAGGGAGGAAATAGAGAGGAAGAAGAGTAAGCAAGCAAGACTGGGCCGTAACTCCTCAAGGCCCATGCCCAACGACCCCCTAGTTTCTCCAGCAAGACCCTCCCTGCTGAAGGTTCCCTAACCACAATCCCAAGCAGCACCAGCTGGGGGTTAAGTGTTCAAACACACGAGTCTATGGGGGACATTTTGCATTTATAGCATCACCTATGTAAATTCCATCAATATGTTAGAAATGGAATAACCACCACTTTCAGGAAGGGAAATGGCATCTTTTGCCTATATAGGCATTCTCTTTTTTTGTTGTTTATTTTAATTTATTTATTTGAGAGTGACAGACAGAGAGAGAAAGAGGCAGAGAAAGAGAGAGAATGGGTGTGCCAGGGCCTCTAGCCACTGAAAATGAACTCCAGACACGTGCGCCCCCTTGTGCATCTGGCTAATGTGGGTCCTGGGGAATGGAGCCTCGAACTGGGGTCCTTAGGCTTCACAGGCAGGCGCTTAACCGCTAAGCCATCTCTCCAGACCTATACAGGCATTCTTATAGGATGTCCAGGAAGAAATTAATTAGAGAGATAGTTACTTAAGGTCCCACCATTTCCAGCCCTTTTCTGCAAATGTCACCAGGCTGGAAAGTTGGAAATGAGTTGGATAACCTCACACTGTTCCCATTACTATCATCATCTTTTGTGTATTTCCTCAATACACTTTTTGAGTCCATCCCATTCTCTGCCCCACGATCACTGCTACAGCTCAAGCTCTCCTGTTTCTTGCTTCCTGTTGACGTGACCTCCTCCATGGTCTTTGTGCCTTCAGTCCCTTGCACTTCGGAATCCACTTCCCCACCAGTTTACAACATCACATATGTGAACAAGCCCAAGCAATTCCACTCTCACTTGCTCTGGCCAAATTAACCTCCTTCTCACTCTCATCCCGTCTCTTTCTTTAATCTGGGGCAGCATTGATAATGTGATAATGGTATTTAGCTCGCTGGCTAGCAATGGCTCAGGAAGTAGCAGCCATCAAGAGCTGAACAAATCTTTTAAGAATCAGGTAAAGTACTTCTCTTCTGGGAAGCCTTCCCTTACTGCTTCTAATGCCCACACGGGTGAGGTGCCCTACCCTCAAACTACCATTTTTATTGCTCTTTTAGTACATGTCAGAATCACTGTGATTTGTTCAGAAATGTTTTTCAAGCTTCTACTAAAAATGCTTGACTGGTATAGTGATAACAGAAGAGAAGGACATCCTTGGGCTGGAGAGATGGTTTAGTGGTTAAGGTGCTTGCCTGTGAAAGGACCCATGACCAACTCTCCAGATCCCATGTAAGCCAGACACACTAAGTGACACAAGCGTGCAAGGTTGCACATGTGCACAAGATGGTGCATGCATGTGGAGTTTAAATGTAATGGATGAAGACCGTGGTGCACCAATTCTGTCACTCTCTCTCATTAAAAAGTACAAGAGGGCTGGAGAGATGGCTTAGCAGTTAAGCACTTGCCTGTGAAGCCTAAGGACCCCGGTTCGAGGCTCGGTTCCCCAGGTCCCACGTTAGCCAGATGCACAAGGGGGCGCACGCGTCTGGAGTTCGTTTGCAGAGGCTGGAAGCCCTGGCGTGCCCATTCTCTCTTTCCCTCTATCTTTCTTTCTGTGTCTGTCACTCTCAAATAAATAAATAAAAAAAAGTACAAGAAAAAGACATCCTTGTCTGTAAACTTTTAAAAAAATATATGTATATTAAATATAATAACTAATATATATTAAATTATATATGTACATATATATATGTGACAACTTCTATACTTACAGACAACAAACCATGGTATTTCCCTCCCCTCCTCCACTTTCCCCTTCATAACTCTGTTCTCCGTCATAACCCTTCCCTCTCTCCATTAGTCTCTCTTTTAATTTAATGTCATCAGCTTTTTCTCCTATTATGAGGGTCTTGTGTGGGGTATTGCTAGGCGCTGCAAGGTCTTGGATATAGAGGCCAAATTTTGTCTGGACAATTGTATGTAAGGAGTGGTGCCCTTCCTTTGGCTCTTACATTCTTTCCATCACCTCTTCCACAATGGACCCTGAGCCTTGAAGGGTGTGAGATGTTTCAATGCTGGATACTTCTCTGCTCCTTCTTCTCAGCACTATGTTGCCTTTTGGGTCATCCCAGTGGTCATCGCCATCTGAAAAGAGAAGCTTCTCTAACCAGAAGTGAGAGTAGTATTAATATATGAGGATAAACATTAAGTGTAGTGCTTTCAGTGTATAAACTTTTTTAAAATAATTTTTTTTCTTTTTTTAAAATTTTTTTGGTTTTTCGAGGTAGGGTCTCACTCTGATCCAGGCTGACCTGGAATTAACTCTGTCATCTCAGGGTGGCCTTGAACTCATGGCAATCCTCCTACCTCTGCCTCCCGAGTGCTGGGATTAAAGGCGTGCGCCACCACGCCTGGCTCAAATTTTTTTTTCGTTTTGAGGTAAGGTCTCACTCTGGCCCAGGCTGACCTGGAATTTACTATGTAGACTCAAGGTGGCCTCGAATCCATGGCGATCCTCCTACCTCTGCCTCCCAAGTGCCAGAATTAAAGGCGTGCGCCACCATGCCTGGCTTAAATAATGGTTTTTTTGACTGAGAAAGGAGAGAGAGAGAGAATGGGCACACCAGGGTTTCTAGCCACTGCAAACAAACTCCAGATGCTTGCACCCCATTGCGCATCTGGCTAACATGGGTCCTTGGAAATCGAACCTGGGTCCTTTGGCTTTGCAGGCAAACACCTTAACCGCTAAGCCATCCCTCCAGCTGTCTGTAAACTTTTTGAGCTGGATTTGTCTTGACTTTGCGTCTCTAAAATCTGAGCCGGGCGTGGCGGCGCACGCCTTTAACGCCAGCACTCAGGAGGCAGAGGTAGGAGGATTGCCGTGAGTTCGAGGCCACCCTGAGATGACAGAGTGAATTCCATGTCAGCCTTGGCTAGAGTGAGACCCTACCTCAAAACAAGACAAAACAAAACAAAAAAAAAAAACAATAAAACCTGGCATGGTGCCAGACATATATTAATTGACTAGTGTAATCTGACTCATTCAATGAATAAGTGACCAAACTTGCTTTTCTGATTTACTTGTGTTTTTTTTTTTTAAATATTTTGTTTGGGCTGGAGAGATGGCTTAATGTTTAAAGTGCTTGCCTGCTGAGCCTAAGGATCCTGGTTCAATTCCCCTGCCTGTACCCACTTAAGCCAGATGTAAAAGGTGGCACATGCATTTGGAGTTCATTTGCAGTGGCTAAGGCTCTGGCATGTCCATTCTCTTTTTCTTATCTGCCTTCTCTTTCTCCCTCTTAATCAATAAATAAATAATTAAAAATATTTTTATTTATTTGCAATCAGAGAGATAGAAGAGAGATGAAAGAACATGTGGCTTTAAAAATTTTTGTTGTTGTTGTTTATTTTTATTTATCTATTTATTTGAGAGTGACAGACAGACAGAAAAAAAGGCAGAGAGAGAGAGAGGGCATGGGTGCATCAGGGCATCCAGGCACTGTAAAAGAACTCCAGATACATGTGCCACCTTTTGCATCTGGCTTATGTGGGTACTGGGGAATAGAGCCTTGAACTGGGGTCCCTGGGCTTCATAGGCAAGCACTTAACGGCTAAGCCATTTCTCCAGCCCCAAGAGAACATGCAGCTTAAAAGAAATTTTTTTTTCTTCATTTATTTGCAAGTAGATAGAAGAGGGACAGAAAGAATGGGCGTTCCAGGGCCTTCAGACTTTGCAAATGACTCCAGGTCCACTTTGTGCATCTAGCTTTATGTGTGTACTAAGTAGGGAATCAAACTTGGGTTGTTAGCCCCTTTGCAGGCAAGCCCCTTAAACCACGCCTTAACTGCTAAGCCACCTCTTCAGCCCACATCTGGCTTTTTGAGAGGGGGGAGGGAGAGAATGGGCATGCCAGGGCCTCTAGCCCCTGCAAACAAACTTTGGACACATGCACCACCTTATGCATCTGGCTTATGTGGGTACTGGGGAATTGAATCTGGGTCCTTAGGCTTCATAGGCAAGCACCTTAATGGCTAGCCCGTTTCTCCAGCCATATTTGCAATTTTGTTTTTGTTTTTTGAGGTCCAGGCTGACCTGGAATTCACTATGGAGTCTCAGGGTGGCCTTGAACTCACGGTGATCCACCTACCTGTGCCTCCCGAGTGCTGGGATTAAAGGCGTGTGCCACCATGCTTGGTTTGTATTTGTGGTTTTTATATTCTTTGTGATGGCCTGGCTTTTTTTTTTTTTTTTTTTTTTTTGAAGTAGGGTCTTACTCTAGCCCAGGCTGACCTGGAATTCACTCTATTCTCAGAGCGGCCTCAAACTTGGCAATCCTCGTACCTCTGCCTCCTGAGTGCTGGGATTAAGTGCATGTACCACCATGCCTGCTGGCCTGGCTTTTTTTTTTTTAAGTGAAAAACCATTTTTTAAATATTTTACTTATTTATTTGAGAGAGAGAGAGAGAATGGGCACACCAGGGCCTCCAGATGCATGCTCCCCATTGTGCATCTGGCTTACATGGGTCCTGGAGAGTTGAATGGGGATCCTTTGTCTTTTCAGGCAATTGCCTTAACCTCTAAGCCATCTCTCCAGCCCCCAGCCTGGCCTTTTGTTGTTGTTGTTTTCGAGGTAGGGTCTCACTCTAGCCCAGGCTGAATTCACTATGTAGTCTCAGGGTGGCCTCGAACTCATGTCGATCCTCCTTTCTCTGACTCCGGAGTGCTGGGATTAAAGACGTGTGCTACTACGCTTGGCTCTGGCCTAGATTTTTGAATCAAAACTAATCACATGAATCTCAAGGGAGTCTTTTCTCTCTCCCATTCCCTCCCTTCCTCTCCCCATTTTCACCTTACCCAAACCGGTCTTCAACTCCTGTCTCAGTTTACCTGGGACTACAGAAAGGTGGCGGGCGCATCGGGCTGTGTGAGTGTGTGTGTGTGTGTGTGTGTGTGTGTGTGTGTGTGTGTATTTTCACGTGTGTATGGACCATGAGACCAGAGGGTGACATTGGTGTCTTTCCAAATTGCTCCTCACTTTATTTTTTTAAATTTTTTGTTTATTTTATTTATTTATTATAGAGCTATGGACAGAAAGAGAAAGAGGCAGATAGAGAGAGAGAATGGGCGCACCAGGGCCTCCAGCCACTGCAAATGAACTCCAGACGCATGCGCCCCCTTGCGCATCTGGCTAACGTGGGTCCTGGGGAACCAAGCCTCGAACCTGGGTCCTTAGGCTTCACAGGCAAGCGCTTAACCACTAAGCCATCTCTCCAGCCTGCTCCTCACTTTATTTGCTGAGGCAGGGGCACTTGAATCCAGAGCTCACAGTGTCATCTTGTCTAGTTGGCCAGCTTGCCCTGGGGATCGCGTCTCTAATTCCAGCATGCTGGGATTACAGGCACTGCCATACTCACCCAGAATTGATATGGGCGCTGGGGAGCCAAACTCTGGTCCTCACATTTGCACAGCAAGTGCTTTATCCACTGAGCCATCCCTCCACCCCCTTAGCTGCTCTTTTTTTAAAAAAAAAATTATTTTTCTTTATTTATTTTAGAGAGAGAAGGAGGGAGGGAGAGAATGGGTGCGCCAGGGCCTCCAGCCCTTGCAAAGGAATACCAGATGTGTGCGCCCCCTTGTGCATCTGGCTTAAGTAGGTTCTCTTGAAATCAAACCGGGGTCCTTTGGCTTTGCAGGCAAGTGCCGTAACCACTAAGCCGTTTCTCCAGCCACCCTTAGCTGCTCTTAATGCATTCCTGCTATGCCAGCCTTCCTGACATACAATGGCTGTTATCTAGAGGTGGGGTCATTCCACTTCTCTCTTTCAGGTTCTATGAGAAGGTACTTTCTTTGCATGAGGACTCAGCTGTCGCTGTGGAGAACCCTCTGCTTGCCTACACGCTCATCAAACGCCTGCAGTCTGACTGGAAGAATGTGGTCCACAGCCTGGAGGCCAGTGAAAACATCCGAGGTAAAGCAAATGCTTGCAGGATGTAGGAGAAGGTTCTAGTTCTTGACTCCATGCTAAGGAGAGAGGTTCCACTGGGATATGCGGTGGGTAGATATTACCCCCAAGCAGTTGTAAATCCAAAGGATTGGTCCCTTTCGTGATATGTTTATGTGATTATAGATTAGAAAACACCTTCAATCCTGTGAGGAAGTGTGTACCAATCCATTTACATTATGTATAGAAAATAGTGGTCTTCTAGTAGTTTCTATTTCTTTTTCTTAATTTTTAATTTTAATTTGTACTTATTTATTTATTCTTTGGTTATTCAAGGCAGGGGCTCACCATTGCCTAGGCTGACCTGGAATTCACTGTGTAATCTCAGGGTGGCCTCTAACTCACGGTGATCCTCCTACCTCTGCCTCCCAAGCGCTGAGTGCTGGAATTAAAGGCATGCGCCAACACATCCTGCATTTGTGGGGTTGTTTTTTTGCTTTTGTTTTTTCATTTTGAAAAGGAAAATAATGCAATGTGATATGTAGTAAGATCACTTTCCTAATTTATTCTACTGTATACTTTAATAAGTTTATTAATTTGGGGGAGTTAGAAAGTAGAGTTGTCAAAAAAAAGAAAAAAGAAAAAAAGAAAAAGAAAGTAGAGTTGTCCCCTAAAAGATAAGATTCCTGGAGACATAGCAGATGGGACTATAAGAATATAGGTCTTATATTTTTACAATCAAGTGCTTTGTTTTTGAAATAAAACATTTCTTAGAATGACTTACCCAAGGATAGGATGATGGTGTTTGTCCTAATTACAGTGTTATTTGGGTTGCAAGACATGTTTACCCTTAAAAAACCCACACACACAAAGTAAATATGAAACTATCTGCTAAAAGGAAAACACAGCTTAAGTTTTGGAGTATTTGAAAGTTTGGTATTTTGTACAAAATAATCCTACTGAAACATCTCTGAAATAATCCAGTCTTACTAAATAGTTGTCTCCCATTCCTTATTTTTTTCTTACAAACTGTTAGGAGGTAGGTGGTATTATCTCTGATTTACAAAAGAAGGCATCTGTTTATGTGCTAACCTTCACAAGAGATAAAAATGCCTATGGTCTACACATTTCTCCAGTGAACACACCTTGTGCCGCCAAGTCCTTTTTACCTTCCATATTTTAATCCTTGAATAGTTATCATTCAAATAGTCATGTCCCTCAACAAAACAAAAGGTAAACTTCTATATACTAAAGGTTGTCCATGAGGTCATTGTTGTGTATATCTAGGTAGATTTACAATGTTTTATCTCATTTCTCAGTGTTAGAATACGGGCAATTTTAATTTTGAATATAATATAAAAATTGCTATTTTTATTACCAGGAGTGGGATTCTTTTGATATTAGAGAGTTGAAAACTTTATAAAATTCAAGATTTTGTAATGTATCTTAAACAGTAACATATTGTACTCTCAAAAACATATTTGAAATTTGTTGATATTAAAATTCTGTTTCCAAGTATAAAAAAAAAAAAAAAAAAGAACATGGGTTTTCTTGTTTTTGTTTTTTCAAGGTAGGGTCTCACTGTGGCCCAGGCTGACCTGGAATTCACTATGTAGTCTCAGGGTGGCCTCGAACTCATGGCAATCCTCCTACCTCTGCCTCCCTAATGCTGGGATTAAAGGCATGCACCACCACGCCCAGCAGTGCTTTCTTTTTATTTATTTATTTTTTTACTCCTCATTGGCACTCATTTTGCATGTCCTTCATCCAGACAACAGCATTCACAATCCACTCAGTGACAGGAACCGAGCTTGCCACTGAGTCATTGTCTCTCGAAATGTTTGCACGGGTGGTCACGCTTGCGTGCAATGTCCATCGCCTGCGTTGTAAAGGATGGGTCATGGTTCTCCTGCCTTTTCAGCTCTGAAGGATGGATATGAGAAGGTGGAGCAAGACCTTCCAGCCTTTGAGGACCTCGAGGGAGCAGCCCGGGCCCTGATGCGGCTGCAGGATGTGTACATGCTCAACGTGAAGGGCCTGGCCCGAGGCGTCTTCC
The DNA here is from genome assembly GCF_020740685.1 of Jaculus jaculus. Taxonomy (NCBI): domain Eukaryota; kingdom Metazoa; phylum Chordata; class Mammalia; order Rodentia; family Dipodidae; genus Jaculus; species Jaculus jaculus. Next base: position 168,668,743 of record NC_059104.1, read on the forward strand.
AGAGGGTCACGGGCTCCGACGTCACGGACCTGTACAGTCCCAGGCGCTTTTTCTCCCTCACAGCCGATGACTGCTTCCAAGTAGGCAAGGTGACAACATTCAGAGAAGGCAGATTGCTCAGCTTGGCTTCTTGTGGATGAAATGACAATGTCCTAATTACTTTCATGTCGTGCTTATGCTGGTAATAAGCTTGGAAACTGAAATAGGATGTCACTCCCACTTTCAGAGCAAGAAACCACAGTCTTTAGAGAGGGTAGATAAGTTAATTCAAGTAACTTTGACCAAAGTAACTGAACCAAAGTTTGAATCCAGCTTTTTAACTGTAAACCCCATACTCTTTCTATGGAAAAATGAAGTGATTGAGTACATAGGACACTTATTTTTTTTCAAATATCTTATTTATTTATTTATTCATTTATTTGAGACAGAGATATATAGATACAGAAATAGGCAGGGAGAGAGGGGGTGGGGAGAATGGGAGCACCAGAGCCTCCAGCCCTGTAAACGAACTCCAGATGCATGTGCCCCCTTGTGCATCTGGCTTACGTGGGTCCTGGGGAATCGAACCGAGGCACTTTGGCCTTGCAGGCAAGCACCTTCACCGCTAAGCCATCTCTCCAGCCCCCACAGAACACTTTTTGTGCACAACAGAGTTTCATGCAGTAGCCCAGGCTCGCTTCAAAGTCACTACGGAGCCATTGAACTCCTGCCCTTCCGCCCTCCATCTCCCAAGTGCTGGGATTACAGGTGTGTGCCAGCATGCCTGGTTTATGTGGTACTAGGGTTGGAACCCAGGGCTTTGTCCATGCTCAGCAAGAACACTACCAACGGGGATTTATTAGTTGTGCCATGGGAACAGACATGAACTAGACAGAATGGTCCTTTTTCACTCTGACTGTAGTCCCTGCCCGTGGATGGACCCATGGGGTGGAAAGGGGAAGCAGGGTGAATAAGAAGAGGATGCCAGATGATGTGAATGTAAGATCGTGGAAACGCAGCCTCTCTGCGATTCCCTGGAATCCATATATATATATATATATATATATATATATATATATATGTATATTATATATGATGTGAACGTAAGATCGTGGAAACGCAGCCTCTCTGTGATTCCCTGGAATCCATATATATATATATATATATATATATATATATATATATATATATATATATATGTATATTATATATATAATATTATATATTATATATATCCATATATATATATATGTATATTTAAATATTTATTCCTTAAGAGGAGAGGAAGAGAATGGGCACACCAGGAACTCCTGCTGCTGCAAAGGAACTCCAGACACATGTGCCACTTTGTGCATCTGGCTTTATGTAGGTCCTGGGGAATCAAACCCAGGCTGTCAGGCTTTCCAAGCAAGTGCCTTTAACCACTGAGCCATCTCCTGGAACCAGTGTGTATTTTTTAGTTACTCTTTTGCCTAAGATGTAGTTATTCATGAAACCCATGTTTATGTGTGTCTTAGTTCCAAGTCCTAGGGCTTTTAGGTTTCAGGAAGGCTATCTTCTCTGTCATACAGGCTTCATAACCCTTTTGGTTTTTCAAGGTAGGGTCTCACTCTAGCTCAGGCTGACCTGGAATTCACGATGGAGTCTCAGAGTGGCCTCGAACTCACAGCAATCCTCCTACCTCTGTCTCCCGAGTGCTGGGATTAAGGCGTGCACCACCACACCAGGCTCAGTGTTTTCAATTTTTTAGTAAAAACATATAATCACAGGTTTTATTTTATTCAAAATGCCTAAATATTTGTGTTTAGAAGAGTTCCAGCCATCTCAATCTACCATATTGCTGGAATGTGAAGTGCCTCATGAAAATATGAAATCAGTGGCTGGGTCTGGGGGTGATGTAGCTTTATGGGTTCAATCTCCAGTATAAAAAATAAAAGCAGCTAAATTGGTAGGAAAAGTTTAGCTACTTTAAAAGTATTTATTTATCCTCAAGGAGAGGCACAGAGAGAAGGAGGGAGAGGAAATGGGCATGCTAGGGCCTCCAGCCTCTGCAAATGACTTCAGATTGCGTGTGCCAGTTTGTGTATCTGGCTTCATGTGGGTACAGAGGAATTGAACCCCAGGCATTAGGCTTTGTAGGCAAGTACCTTAACCACTGAGCCATCTCTTCTGTCCAGTTTAGCTACTTTTTTTTCTTTCTTTCTTTGTTTTGGTTTTCCGAGATAGAGTCTTTCACTAGTCCAGGATGACCTGGAATTCACTATGTAGTCTCTCGGGGTGGCCTCGAACTCACGGTGATCCTCCTACCTCTACCTCCCGAGTGCTGGGATTAAAGGTGTGTGCCACTACACCCGGCTCTAAAAAATATTTTTTATTCATTTATTTGAGAGAGAGAGCAAGCATAGGCACACCAGGGCATCCAGCCACTACAAACTCCAGACACAAGCGCCCCTTTGTGCATCTGGCTTTATGTGGGCCCTGGGGATTTGAACCAGGGCCAGCATGCTTTGCAAGCAAGCACCTTTAACCACTGAGCCATCTCCGCAGACCCTCACATACCACTTTTGTGAAGCCCAGTGTGATCCCAAGTCTCTTCCCTTCTCCATGCCTCCATAGTATAGCAGGCATTTTTTTTTAAAATATTTTTTTGTTCATTTTTTATTTATTTATTTGAGAGCGACAGACACAGAGAGAAAGACAGATAGAGGGAGAGAGAGAGAATGGGCGCGCCAGGGCTTCCAGACTCTGCAAACGAACTCCAGACGTGTGTGCCCCCTTGTGCATCTGGCTAACGTGGGATCTGGGGAACCGAGCCTCGAACCGGGGTCCTTAGGCTTCACAGGCAAGCGCTTAACCGCTAAGCCATCTCTCCAGCCCAAGCAGGCATTTTTCCTTCAAGCACTCACACCATATTATAGTTTCTCTCCCATATTATAAATGCCTGAAATTCAAGAACTATTGAGTCTTTTCTGCACAAAGTACAATTCCATGTACTGTTATTGTGATATAATAGGTGCTTAACAGATGGAATTAAAATGAATTTGACATTAAAGCTTACCTTCTTGGGTTCCAGAGACCCAGGCCCTCCTTCCAAAGCCCCGGCTCCTCCTCGTCTGTGAATAGTCAACTCCTCTGTCTATGGACTCAATTCACAGCTGTGACTGTGCTTCCTGCAGGTGGCCTACGACATGGGGGATTACTACCATGCCATTCCATGGCTCGAGGAGGCTGTCAGTCTCTTCCGAGGATCCTATGGTGAGTGGAAGACAGAGGATGAGGCGAGTCTGGAGGATGCCTTGGATCACCTGGCTTTTGCCTGTTTCCAGGTAGGGGGGGTCAATGGAGCATACTTTTCTTCCGTGTGTGTGTGTGTGTGTGTGTGTGTGTGTGTGTGTGTGTGTGTGTGTAATATGCGTGTGATAGAAGATGTATGGTGTATGTACCTGTGCAGGTGTACGTGTTCCTGCACATGCGTGCAGAGGCCAGAGGAGAAATTGGGGTGACCTCCTCTGTTGCTCACCCATGTATGTCATTGAGATAAGGTCACTTCCGCAACCAGGAGCCGCCAGCAGTTAGCAGGTCGCAGCAGTTCTCCAGTCTTGGCCTTCTCCCCTTCTTCACTGGGGGTTACAGCCAGCTTCGTACATGGGTTCTGGGGAGTTGAACTCGGCGGAGGTCTCCTGCCTGAGGCCTTCATTCGTAAATACTCCTTAACAGCTGAGCCATCTCCCCGGCCCTGAAACATACTCTTTTTTTATATTTATTTATTTATTTGACACAGAGAGAAAGAGGCAGATAGATAGAGTGAGAATGGGCATGCCAGGGCCTCCAGCCACTGCAAACGAATTCCAGACACATGCGCCCCCTTGTGCATCTGGCTTATGTGGGTCCTGGGGAATCGAGCCTTGAACCAAGGTCCTTAGGCTTCATAGGCAAGCATTTAACTGCTAAGCCATCTCTCCAGCCCTGAAACATACTCTTACTATAGCAGATATAATGTTCCACTGCTTTTCAACTCTCTAAGCCTGCTCATGTCTTCTGTCCTATTTCATCATCCCAATAGGACCAAATTCAGAGAAGTTACTTTATTACTACCATAGAGTACATGTTAATAAAAACCAAGCTTCCAACTAATTATATTTTTTATCTGAAGATTATTATATTTATTTAATAACACATATAGGTTAAAGGTTATACATATCACTTTTTTTTTAGCAAACTCTTGAAGTTGTTTTTTTTTTTTTTTTTTTTTTTTATCTTTCGAGGTGGGGTTTCACTCTATCTCAGGCAGACCTGGAACTCAAGTCTCAGGGTGGAACTCAACAGTGATCCTCCTACCTCTGCCTCCTGAGTGCTGGGATTAAAGACATGCGCCACCATGCCTGGCTTTTGACTTTTTTTTTTTATTATTATTGACAGCTTCCATACTTACAGACAATAAACCATGATAATTCCCTCCCCTCCCCCACCCCCTTCACAAATCTGCACTCCATCATATCCCCGCCCTCTCTCCAGTAGTCTCTCTATTTCGATGTCATCATCTTTTCCTCCTATTATGAAGGTCTTGTGAAGGTAGTGCCAGGCACTGCAAGGTCATGGATATGGTGGCCAATTTCTGTCTGGTTGATTGCATTGAAAGCAGTCCTACCCTTCCTTTGGCTCTTACATTCTTTCTGCCACCTCTTCCTCAATGGACCCTGAGCCCAAATAATTCTTAACTTGGCAGGAAGCTCATAGAGCTGGGCTCAGAACACAAGTCTGCCTGTGAATCCAGAGCACTAAGCAATGTTGCACTGATCTCTTTACAATCATCACACTCCACAACCTCAGCTGCTACCGTAGTAAGTGTTGAGATATACATACATACATATATATATATATTTTTTAGGTAGGGTCTCATTGCAGCTCAGGCTGACCTGGAATTCACTATGGAGTCTCAGGGTGTCCTTGAACTCACAGTGATCGTTCTACCTCTGCCTCCTGAGTGCTGGGATTAGAGGCGTGCGCCACCACGGCCGGCTTGCCATGTATGTTTAATGGGGGCACAGTAAATGGAGAGCACTCTGTGCTCTCAGCACCTAATGACTCACCGTGGAGAATATACCCTGATGCTACCAGGGAGGAAGAAGTTTGAGTATCCTCTCTGCCACTGACTGCAACTGGAATGTGGCCACTGTCAGTGACAAGAGCTGGCATCTTGCTCCATTGGATCAGCCTTGGAGCTTCCTTCAGATATCATCTTTCCTTGGCACTGCTGATCTGCTGCCTGTTGGGCCCTATGAAGAAATTCACTGTCCTAAATATAGCAACTGTCATCTTTTTGTATGACTAACCTCATTTCCCACCAGTTGTATAGTCTTTAAAAACAGGCTAGTCAGACATGATGGTGCACGCCTTTAATCCCAGCACTGGGGAGGCAGAGGTAGGAGGATCGCCGTGAGTTCGAGGCCACCCTGAGACACCATAGTGAATTCCAGGTCAGCCTGAGCTAGTGAGACCCTGCCTTGAAAACAAAACAAAAATAATAATAAATTAAATAAAAATAGGCTGGAAAAATTGCCATGAAGCCAGTTTCCTGGAGTATCCAAAGCTAATACACCATGCTATTCCATGTATGTGTACATGTACACATATGTACATAGTGGTATTTAGTGGTGCTGGAACCCAGGATATGCTAGGTAAGCATTCTGTCACTAAGCTACACCCAGCCCCCGGCATTCCTTTCCTGAGAAAATAAAGAGGAGCATGTGAATGTTCCAAATCTGCATGCCACTGAAAAACCTGATTCATTCTCAGATCAGCCTACAGTCACGTTTCCCTCCACCAAGTTCCTGGTAAATGGGACTTGGTTATACATCTATACACCCTTCCTACCGCTCCTGACCAATTGCTTCTTGTTAAGGAGAAACAGGAGGGCTGGAGAGATGGCTTAGCGGTTAAGCGCTTGCCTGTGAAGCCTAAGGACCCCGGTTTGAGGCTCGGTTCCCCAGGTCCCATGTTAGCCAGATGCACAAGGGGCGCACGTGTCTGGAGTTCGTTTGCAGAGGCTGGAAGCCCTGGCGCGCCCATTCTCTCTCTCTCTCCCTCTATCTGTCTTTCTCTCTGTGTCTGTCGCTCTCAAATAAATAAATAAAAATTAAAAAAAATAAATAAATAAAGAGAAACAGGATAACTGTGATGTAACAAAAGACAAGAATTGATAGAGTTTTAGTAGAGGAGGAAAACAGAGACTCAAAGATGGCAGGCTGAAGCAGTTCACCTCCAGACAGGATTATAAATACTGTGCCCCACTGATTATTTTGTTTTGTTTCCACTAATTCCTCTGCTCACTGGTAGATTCCCTTTCACATCCTGTTGTCTGGTGAAGTTCTGTCGGAATGACGGGCTCAGCTCAGAAGTCACCAGCTCTATGAAGTCTTCCATAGTTCTCACTCCCCAGCTTGCCTTATGGACCCTTATTTTATTTTAAATTTTATTTATTTATTTGTAAGGAGAAAGAGAGAGAGAGAGAGAAGGGAAGAGAAGAGGAGAGGAGAGGGGAGGGGAGAGGAGAGGAGAGGAGAGGAGAGGAGAGGAGAGGAGAGGAGAGGAGAGGAGAGGAGAGGAGAGGAGAGGAGAGGAGAGGAGAGGAGAGGAGAGGAAAGGAGACAGACAGAGAATGGGCACACCAGGGCCTCTAGGCACTGCAAACGAACTCCAGATGCATGTGCATCTGGCTTATGTAGGTCCTGGGGAATCGAACCTAAGTCCTTTGGCTTCATAGGCCCATACATTTTATTTTTATTTTAACATTAAAAAGTAGGGGCTGGGGCTGGAGAGATGGCTTAGCGGTTAAGCGCTTGCCTGTGAAGCCTAAGGACCCCGGTTTGAGGCTCAATTCCCCAGGACCCACATTAGCCAGATGCACAAGAGGATGAACACATCTGGAGTTTGTTTGCAGTGGCTTGAGGCCCTGGCATGCTCATTCTCTCTCTCTCTCATCCTCTTTCTCTCTGTCTGTCACTTTCAAATAAATAAATAAAAATAAACAAAAAAAAATTTTTTTAAGTAGGGGTTGGGAAGATTGCTCAGTGGTTAAAGGCACCAGCTTGCAACACCTGTTGGCCTGGGTTCAATACCCAAGCCCTCCATGTAAGCCATACCCAGAAGACATTTCAATGAGTTGTAAAAAACGAAGTGAGCTGTACATGTAAAGGCTTTAACACAATGTGTGACTCACACCATGCACCAGCAAGTGTAACTTTAATATAATGCATGACTCACACCATGCACTAATAGATGCAAGCCTTTGTTATTATCTTATAACTTCAAGAGTGTCTTCTTGGACTGGAGGGATAGCCTAGCAGCTAAGGAACTTGCCTGCAAAGCCAAAGGACCTAGTTTCGATTCCCCAGGACCCATGTAAACCAGATGTACAAGGTGGTGCATGAATCTGGAGTTTGTTTACAGTGGCTAGAGGTCCTGGAGTGCCCATTCTCTCTGTCTCTCTGACTCTCGCTCTCTCTCATAAATAAATAATAAATTCATTAGCTAATTTAAAAAAAAATTTAAAAAGAGTGTTTTCAGGCTGGAGAGATGGCTTGGTGGTTAAGGCTGCTTTGGCTTTGCCTGAAAGCCAAAGGATCCTAGTTCGACTCTCCAGGACCCATGTAAGCGAGATGCACAAGGAGGCGCATGCATCTGGAGTTCGTTTACAGTGGCTGGAAGCCCTGTTGCACCCATTCTCTCTCTGTGCCTCTTTCTCTGAAATAAATTTTATATATATATATTTTTTTTAATTTTTTTTTTAAAGAGTGTTTTCTTCATTTTCATTTAATGTGACTTTATGAGTGCATTTCCAGAGAAATTTAACTGGAGATGAATAGTCACATCCAGCTCAGTTCATCTTGATTTATTTCCTGCCTTCCCTGGTAAGGATGATAATAAGGCTTTTGTTAATGAGGAAGCTTGATTTGCATTAGGGCCACAATCCTCCACATTTCAGTGAATCTCATTATCTACTGTGGTAAGAATATTTTATAGTTGCTTTTTCAATACATTCAGTGATTTGGTTGGAAAAAAAAAATAATCTCATTGTTAACATTTCCTTTTCCTTCTATTCTAATTAGGCAGGAAATGTGTCACGTGCCCTCAGCCTCTCCCGAGAGTTTCTTCTTTACAGTAAGTGGTGAGATTTCTGACTTCTGTTCCTGGCCTTTAATCCCTGCAAGTGAAACACAGATCTTTTTATTATAATTTCATTATCCAAGGGCCATTTCTACTTTGGGGTGTAATCTTGGTTATATGCAGATTATTGAAAGGGGGAATGTGCATCATTTACCTGGAAAGTGTTTAGAGAAGGTCAGCCTGCCCCTTCCCTCCTTGCCCTCTCAATGGAAACAAGTACAGGCTAGAAGCCAGTTTCTTCAGGGACATTTTCAAGACCCAGGTTTTCAAAGTAGACGTGGGAATGAATGAAATCAATGTGTGCAGTATGTGAATAGCTGAGAGAGTTATTCACTCTGGCTGTTTACTGAGAGCTATGGGCTCTTCCCCCTAAACCCAGAGCTCACTGAGCTATGCAGGCATCCTGCCCGGGTGTCTGCAAAGCTCTGCTTTGGTCCCCTCAGGGAATGCCTTGCCAACAACAAAATGAGTTGAACCAGAGGAGGTGCTGCCTAGAGCCTAGATCAGCTTGGGTATTTTTTGAAAAATTTTTTTTTTTTTTAAAGTTTGTATTCACACTAATTGTATGTTTTAATTTTTTGTTTTAATTTTTATTTATTTATTTGAGAGCAACAGACACAGAGAAAAAGACAGGTAGAGGGAGAGAGAGAGAATGGGCGCGCCAGGGCTTCCGGCCTCTGCAAACGAACTCCAGACGCGTGCGCCCCCTTGTGCATCTGGCTAACGTGGGACCTGGGGAACCGAGCCTCGAACCGGGGTCCTTAGGCTTCACAGGCAAGCGCTTAACCGCTACGCCATCTCTCCAGCCCATTTTTTGAAATTTTTAATGGTAGGTGGCTTCCTAAGTTTTTCTTTTCTATTTTTTATTTTTTTTATTTTTTTCCTCTTTCAAAGTAGGGTCTCACTCTAGTCCAGGCTGACCTGGAATTCACTGTGTAGTCTCAGGGCATGGAGATCCTCCTACCTCTGCTTCCCCAGTGCTGACCTCTAAGTTTTCCTTTTATGAAGTAGTTAGCTACTAAAATAAGATGGAAGATTACTAATACTAATAAGATTTCTTGTAGAACTTTTAAACTGCATTTATTGATAACTTAAATTTTAAAGTTTTATTTGTGTGTACATGTGTGTTTATGGACACACCAGACACCTGGCTTTATATGGGTGCTGGGGAATTGAACTGAGGCTGGCTTTAACTGCTGAGCTATCTCCCAGCCCCCAGTTCATAACCCAGCCCTTCATCTCTATGGGTTCTACATCCATGGATTCAACCATCCCTGGGTCAAAATGTTTGAAAAACAGAGGCTAGACCACAGGCTGAGACTGTTATGGGATCTGGTGTCGCACAGTAAGACCATAGACTCGCAGAATGTGAGGCAAAGTTTTATTAGATTAAAAAAAGAAAGAAAGAAAGAAAAGAAAAAGACAAAAGAAAGAAACCGCTGCCGGAAGTGTCAGCTTTTACTGGAGAAAACCACGAGGTGTTCATTGCAAAAACAGGATGGAAGTTAAAATACAAAGTTATATTGAATTACTGTTAAACAAGCAGGGCAATGGGGCTCATTACCAAAAAAAGTCACAAGGTGGGCTGGAGAGATGGCTTAGCGGTTAAATGCTTGCCTGAGAAGCCTAAGGACCCCGGTTCGAGGCTGAATTCCCCAGGACCCACGTTAGCCAGATGCACAAGAGGATGAACACATCTGGAGTTCGTTTGCAGTGGCTGGAGCCCCTGGCGTGCCCATTCTCTGTCTCTCTCTCTCTCTCTCTGCCTCTTTCTCTGTCACTCTCAAATAAATAAATAAAAATATTTAAAAAAAAAAGTCACAAGGTGTTCATTACATAGGTCACCTAGGCAGAACTGAGGCAAGAAACATCCTTTGTCCGTTGCTCAAGGTAGGGTCTCACTTTAGTCCAGGCAGACCTGGAACTCACTCTGTGTAGTCTCAGGGTGGCCTTGAACTCATGAATCCTCCTACCTCTGTCTCCCGAGTGCTGGGATTAAAGGCATGAGCCACCACGCCTGGCATTTTTTTTTTTTTTTTTGGCAAGAAACATTCTATGCTATGTAAACACAAAGGTATTTAGAAACAGAGAGGTACAGGAAGGTCATGGTACATTGCACAGTGGGGGTCATCCCACTCCTTAGGTAACAGAACACACCTGCATTTGGCAATAAGGCCTGTGGTAACCATTCCTGGACCTTCTCCTTTTACTGCCAGGAAGATCACCTTGGGTGGTGGCCTCCATTATGTGTGCCTAAAGGCAGGGGCTGCATAGGAGGATGTTTAACCAGGTCTACTGTGTCCCTTTACAGGGACATCATACCCAGAGACATTACCTTCCCCCAATAAGTGATTGCTGCTCCCACAACGCATAACTCACAACTCTATGGGGAATATCAGCAACCCCACCGAGGAGGGCTCTCTGTGGAATGGGGACAGGAAAGAGGGAAAAGATGGTACCAACACATGATGTATCCACACAAAATAAGTTCTGAAGGTTTAGAAAGAAAGGGAGACAGAGAGAGAGAAACAAATAAACAAAAAGGGCTAGAGAGACGGCTTATCAGTTAAGGCATTTGCTTGCGAAGCCAAAGGACCCAGGTTTGATTCCCCAGAACCCACGTAAGCCAGATGCACAAGGGGCACATGCATCTGGAGTTCATTTGCAGTGGCTACAGGCCCTGGTGTACCTATTCTCTTTCTGTCTGTCTCTCCTCTATCTCTTTGGGGGATCATGAAAGATATCTGACATCAACCTCTAGCCTACACATACACACATGCACATACATGTATACACATTGCATACACACATGACTGCAATCACAAAAGAAAACAAAAATATTTTAAAAACAAACATGTCTGTATGGAACATGTACAGATTTTTTCAATCATTATTCCCTGGTAGGACAGTGTAACAACTATTTACATACTTGTATATAACATAGCATTTACATTCTGTTAGTATTATAAAGAACTAGAGGGCTGGAGAGATGGCTTAGTGGTTAAGCTCTTGCCTGTGAAGCCTAAGGACCCCAGTTCAAGGCTCGATTCCCCAGGACCCACATTAGCCGGATGCACAGGTGGACACATGTGTCTGGAGTTCGTTTGCAGTGGCTGGAGGCCCTGAAGCACCCATTCTCTCTATCTATCTATCTATCTATCTATCTATCTATCTGCCTCTTTGTCTGTTGCTCTCAAATAAATAAATAATTAATTAAAAGAAAGAAAGAAAGAAAAGGCTTAAAAAAAAAAGAACTAGAGATGATTTCTACTGTATAAGCAGATAAGCATATGCTACTGCAAATCTACACTATTTTATAAAAGGGACTTTTTGAGCATTTATGGATTTTGTTACCCACAGAGGTCCAGGAATCAATCAGTTCTCCAAGGATATTGAGGAATGACTATAACATTCTGTTCTGATAATTTGGCAAATAGTACCATATGGAAGTCACTGTGTAGTCTTGTAAAAGGACTTCCTAAATCCCTAGCCCTAGGTTCATGTCTAATTTCAATCAAAGAATTGAATATAATAAGGCTGAGAATGATAGTTATTAGATTATTATATTTATTTAAGGAATAATATTATATTTATATCTATTCATATTATAATGTTATATTTATTTAAGAACCAAGGAAAAACACTCACATGGCTTGAGAGCCTGACACAGGATTTGGGAGTTCAGGAGGGTTCCCCAGAATTTATGAACTCCAAGTTTTGGGTTCTGTCCTACCTTTAATAAGAATTAATAAAGACAGACTCAGGCTAGAGAGATGGCTTAGCAGTTAAGGCACTTGCCTGTGAAGCCTAAGGATCCAAGTTCAATTCTCCAGGTCCTACATAAGCCAGATGCACAAGGTGGCACATGCATCTGGAGTTCATTTGTGGTGGCTAGAGGCTGTGGCATACCCATTCTTTCTTTCTCTCTCTCTCTCTCTAATAAATAAATTAAAATAAGATAAAATATTTTTAAAAAACCTGGATCATGTCATAAAATTATTAAAGCCTCTTTTCCATTCCAAAAAAAAAAATATTTTTAAAAAGACAGACTCAAGAAGGATAAATTATGAGCTATTAAGTATATTTAGGGGGAAATCACTAATTGTGGTGCTTAGGAAACACGCTGTCATGTGGAAACACTGTGTCATCCATAAGGTTCATTAAAGAGAAATTGAGGTTTCTCAGAAAGGACTGCAACAGAGTTGTAAGCACATGAGAGTAGAATTTAGATGTCTGTGTAGAGAGACTCAGAAAACATATTATGGCATCTGCCATGTGCTTTCCTGGAGAGGGAAATTATCAAAGAAGGAGAGAAATCGAGGGTCTCTGGGGAAGAACGGGAGTAGAGCCGCAGCTTGTGGAGAAGTAAACTCAGACTTAAAGAGAAATTGGGGTAAAGCTACAAGCACGTGAAAAGCAGAATCTAAGAGCTTGTGTAGGGAGACCTAGGAGGAACCCACATGGCATCGTCCGTGTTTTGTTTTGTTTCGGTTTTATTTCAATTTTTCAAGGTAGGGTCTCACTTTAGCCCAGGCTGACCTGGAATTCACTTTGTAGTCTCAGGGTGGCCTCGAACTCACAGCAATTCACCTACCTCTGCCTCCCAAGTGCTGGGATTAAAGGCGTGTGCCACCACACTTGACTTGTTCTGGTGTTTTTCTTTTTCTTTTTCTTTTTTTCTTTCTTTTTTTTTTTTGTTTTTCAAGGTAGGGTCTCACTTTAGCTCAGGCTGACCTGGAATTCACTATGTAGTCTCAAGGTGGCCTCAAACTCATGGCGATCCTACCTCTGCCTTCCTAGTGCTGGGATTAAAGGTGTGTGTTACCACATTGGCTTAAATCAGTTTATACACACACACACACACACACACACACACACACAGTTTTTTTCCAAGGTAAGGGCTCACTATAGCCTACACTGACCTGTAATTCACTATGTAGTCTTAAACTGGTCTCGAACTCACAGCAATTCCCTCACCTCTGCCTCTCTAGTGCTGGGGTTAAAAGCGTGCGCCACCATGCCTGGCTTAAATCAGTATCCTTTTAATACCAGATGCTCTTCTGAAAGGAAGGATTGACGTGAGGAATTTTCATGGTGTCCACATGCCAGTCCTGTGAAACTGCAGAAATCCCAAAAGGTCTTCCTGGGGTCAGTGTTTATTGATATATATTATTTCCTGCTTGGATTTCCCCCAGGCCCAGAGAATAAGAGGGTGGCCAGGAATGTGTTGAAATATGAAAGGCTTTTGGCAGAGAGCCCTCACCAGGCAGCGGCTGAGGCTGTCATCCAGAGGCCCAATGTACCTCACCTGCAGACCAGAGACGCCTACGAAGAGTTATGCCAGACCCTGGGTACCCAGGTAGGATTCCTCAAGGAGAGAGGAAGGGGGACACAGTTGACCAGAGAGAGAGGGAAGATAGGCTTGGGGTAACTTGTGGGGAAAGCGAATGCCTTACAAAATCTTAAGGCTCACTCATACAATGTCTGAGTAACTATACCCTGAATCTTTCAAATTCAGGCTTTGGGTGTGTATGTGTGTGAATATGTGTGTGTGTGTGTGCGCGCACGCGTAAGGGCGCGTTTGTGCCACAGCTCACGCGCAGAGATCGGAGGACAACCTTGAGGCACTATTCTAACCTCCCAGCTTGTCGGTAAGACAGGGATCCTCGTCGTGACGCCACTGTGAATGGTTCGGGAGCTTCGGGATTTTCCTGACGCTGCCTCCCACTGCTGTGGGCGCTTTGGGGTTACGGAAGCGCGACTCCCCGCATCCAGCCTCACGAGCATTCTGTGTTGTTGCCAGGCTTGCGCAGCGAGCTCTTTGAACCACTGAGCCACCTCCCCAGCTCAGATTCCTGCTTTTTTACTTACTTACTTACTTACTTATTTGTTTGTTTGTTTGTTTATTTATTTATTTATTTATTTATTTATTTATTTATTTATTTATTTATTTGAGAGCGACAGACATAGAGAGAGAATGGGCGCGCCAGGACCTCCAGTCACTGCAAATGAACTCCAGATGCGTGCGCCCCTTGTGCATCTGGCTAATGGGGTCCTTAGGCTTCACAGGCAAGCGCTTAACCGCTAAGCCATCTCTCCAGCCCAAATTCCTGGCTTTTTATGCCATAGTTCCTAGGACGTGCTCCTAGGCACTGCTTCTGTGTCAATTCTACTCTCCTTCCAGCCCGTTCGTTACCAGATCCCCAGCCTCTACTGCTCCTACGAAACCAACTCCAGCCCCTACCTGCTGCTGCAGCCCATCCGCAAGGAGGTCGTCCACCTGCAGCCCTCCATTGTTCTCTACCATGACTTCGTCAGCGACTCGGAGGCTCAGAAAATTCGAGAGCTTGCGGAACCGTGGGTGAGTGTCCCCGAAGCCTCTCTGTGTTTGCACATGGAGTTCAGGAGTGTGAGGCAGGCAACCAGCACAACCAAGCCCTCCTTATAGGAGTTCCAGATGCCAACCATTCCATACACAAGAGCAGTCCTCGGTCTCCACGTTGATTCTAATGGGAAAGGCTTAACTGAGGCGGCACCAGGGCCGTTTCTGGGAGGTTCAAAATGTGCTGTCAGCATCCTCCTAGGGATGTGGATGTGTGCACTGTGTATGTGTGTGTGTTAGACTTCAGAAAGTAGTGTGCTTGAGACCTATGCAAATCATCATATCTAAATGTGAAAATGTTTAGAACATAGAAAGGAAACTCCCCAAAATGTCAACCATTCCTCATAATTAGTGGAAGAAAAGAATATGGCAGGCGGCTGGAGAGATGGCTTAGTGGTTAAGCGCTTGCCTGTGAAGCCTAAGGACACCGGTTCGAGGCTCAGTTCCCCAGGACCCACGTTAGCCAGATGCACAAGGGGGCACACGCATGTGGAATTCGTCTGTAGTGGCTGGAAGCCCTGGCGTGCCCATTCTCTCTCTCTCTGCCTCTTTCTCTGTCTGTCTCTCTCAAATAAATAAATAAAAATAAAACAAAAACAAAACAAAAAAAAAAGAATATGGCAGGGAAAAGGAGTGAAATCCTACTACATATTCATAATTAATGGAATAGAAAGATTATCAGGGGGCTGGAGAATGGCTTAGCAGTTAAGGCATTTGCTTGCAAAGCCAAAGGACCTAGGTTCGATTCCCCAGGACCTATGTAAGCCAGATGCACAAGGGGGCCAAGTGTCTGGAGTTCATTTGCAGTGGCTGGAAGCCCTGGGGTGCCCATTTTCTCTCTCTCTCTCTCTCTCTCTCTCTTACACACACACATACAAATGAAGAAATAAATAAAAGAATATATATATATATGTATATGTATATGTGTATGTGTATATATATATATATCTGGTTCAACTTCATGATTTTGTTAAAGAGGGAACTGAGGCCCAGAGAGGGAACCAGCTTGATAAGGTCTCATCTACGGCTAGAGTTGTGACTGGAATTTGGAGGTACATTGATTGCCACTCTATCAGTTAGCTTAGATTTAATACAGTTGGTGACAAGCAGCCCCTGAGCCCTGGAGACAGCAGCAGCACTTTACCACATTGTGTGTGTGTGCTGGCTTTGCTGAGGCTCTGCCCTGCCCGGCCTCCAATCTGGGAACCAGTGTGGCAGAGAAGCCTCTATTTGGGACCCTGCCCGTCTCACCCGAGACGAGGAAGACAGAAGTGGCAAATGTGTGCTGACTTTTAATGCTTCTGCTTGGAAGTGCAGACATTCCGCCACCCACATTATCACTGGTGAAAGCAAAGAGGGCAGCCATTATCGTCAAACACCAGGAGTCCATCATGGAGTCTCAGAGAGGCCTCGAACTCACGGCGATCCTTCTACCTCTGCCTCCCGAGTGCTGGGACTAAAGACGTGCACCACCATGCCCAGCACACCTTTAATCCCAGCCCTCGGGAGGCAGAGGTGGGTGGATCTCCATGAGTTCGAGGCCACCCTGACACTACATAGTTAATTCCAGGTCATCCTGGATCAAAAAAAAAAAACAAAACAAAACAGGAGTCCGTCGAGTCCTTCCTCAGGGCGGACGCTGCCAGTCACCAAGCCAAGCTTGATGCCAATGCAACAGGGATGCTTCATCAGGAAGCCTGATGACGATTTAGGGAAAAAAGAAGCCAGACATGGTGGTAGAGGTAGGAGGATCACCATGAGTTTGAGGCCAGCCTGGGAATACATAGTGAATTTGAGGTCAGCCTGGGCTAGAGTGAGACCCTACCTCGAAAAACCACACACACACACATACACACACACACACACACACACACACACACACACAAGATTTAGAAAAAAAGTAGTCTATCTCACTTCTATAAGCCTGTTGTCTTTTTTCTTTGTTTTTATGTATTTTTTATTTTTTTAATCTTATTTTATTTTTATCAATTTTTTAAAAACACTTTTCATGATTATAAAAAAAATATTCCATGGTAATACCCTTCCTCCCCCCCTTTTCCCCTTTGAAATTACATTTTCTATCATATCCCCTCCCCATCTCAATAAGTCTCTCTTTCATTTTGATGTCGTGATCTTTCCCTCCTCTTATGATGGTCTTGTGTAGGTAGTGTCAGGCACTGTGAGGTCATGGATATCGAGGCCATTTTATGTCTGGAGGGAGAAGCCTGTTGTCTTTTTTAAAAGATGGGACAATAATTTGTCTCAGAATTCTTTATTTCCATCCAGACGCCATGGTCTTCATGTGTGTTAATTCATCCAGTTCGACACTTAGTCATTCATTAGTGGACCACAGCCTGCCCGGGCCAACACTTTGTTTTTATAAAGACATGAGCTATTTCTTTCCCTCTGGGAGCCTCCTGTGTAATGGGAAGACAGCTCCCTATACCTGCTGTAAACTGTGAGAAGGGACATGGGAGGAGAGCCATGGAGATGAGAGGGAGGAGCAGGCTTCTTACACTGCGTAGAACGAAGCCATTCATTGCAAGCGCCTGATAGGCTCGGTGGCGCACGTCTTTAATCCTAGTACTTGGGAGGCAGAGGTAAGAGGGTCGCTACAAGATCGAGGCCACCCTGAGACTAAATAATGAATTTTCTAGGTCGGCCTGGGCTAGAGTGAGGCCCTACCTCAAAAACAGAAAGGAAGGAAAGAAAGAAAAGAAAACAATGTGTTTTCACTAGACACTGATTCTCAGGGAGCTTTTGACCAGCAGTACACAAGGAAGCCCATGCGTCTGGAGTTCGTTCACAGTGGTTAAAGGCCCTGGCGTGCCCACTCTCTCTCTCTCTTTCTCAGTAAATAATAAAAAATATATATATAAAGTGGTGACTTCAAACCTGTTGTGTTTTTCATAAGCAAGTGATTCTCTATAAGGAAGTGCTTTGGTCAGAATTGCTCAGAAAGAACGGGCTGCCTCTGAGTGCAGACCTTGATGTTATTGGAGATGTTCATTTAATTTGAAAAACACAAGTGTTACCCTAGTTCAAGCCTCAGGCCTGAGTGCAACATGACATAACAGGGATGAGAGATAGCCTTGCTCTTCTGTAACTCAACCGGCACAAAAGAGATTCGGACATTAGCTTATTTCAGTTCAACCAGCTTACTGTATCTAACAGACACAGTGCTAAAGGTTACTTTCAAACTAGTATCATTTATTCATTTTTTTAATTAAAAAATTATTTACTTATTTGCAAGCAAAGATATACACACGAGAGAGAGAAAGGGAGGAAGTAAGTATGGGCCTCTAGCCACTGCAAACGAACTCCAGACGTATGCACCACTTTGTGCCTTTGGTTTTTCGTGGGTACTGGGGAATGGAACCTAGGTTGCTAGGCTGTTCAGGCATGCGCCTGAAGTGCAGAGCCATCTCTCCAGCCCAGGTGGTTATCTATTTTATTTTTTATTGTTTTTTTTTTTTTTTTTTTCCCAAGGTATAGTCTCACTCTAGCTCAAGTTGACCTGGAAACTCACTCTGTAGTTATAGGCTGGCCTTGAGCTCACAGTGATCCTCCTACCTCTGCTTCTCAAGTGCTGGGATTAAATGCATGCACCACCATGCCCAGCTTAGTTTTATTTATTTATTTATTTTTGAGATCAACAGCTATCACTAAATCAGCACCATGCACAAAATATCCTTTAATCAGCAAGGAACTAGCAATTGTTATATTTAAGCTTCAGAGACATGTCAGTCCTCCTGTTTGCATCAAAGCCACCTGGGCTTTGTCTTGTCCCCCCTACCAGCTCCAGAGGTCAGTGGTGGCATCAGGGGAAAAGCAGTTACAAGTGGAGTACCGCATCAGTAAAAGGTAAGACGGGCCCTCACATATAGGGATTCCTGCCTGGGGCTGAGGGCACAGCAAAGCCTTTCAGGGACCCCAGAGAGCTTGTCATACTCAGAGTTTAAATCTATACGTTGTTTGGCTGGAGGGATGGCTTAGCGGTTAAGGTGTTTGCCTGCAAAGCCAAAGGACCCAGGTTCAATTCCCCAGGACCCACGTTAGCCAGCTGCACAAGGGGGCGCATGCACCTGGAGTTTGCTTGCAGTGGCTGGAGACCCTGGTGCACCTATTCTCTCTCTCTCTCTCTCCCCCCCCACCTCTCTCTCTCTCCCTCCCTCTTTCTCTATCAAATAAATAAAAATCTATACGTTGTTTTTGAGAGGGAGAAGTTTTCACTCCTTCACTCAAGGGCCTTCCTCAGGTTGTAAGATCATCTGAGGGATTAGTTGAGAAGAGACAGTAAGAAAACACTGAAAAGAATGACTCAGCCTTCAGCCAGAAAATAAGCATCGAGGTTTTCTTACCAGAGAATACAGCCCATATTTGAAAATTGGCTTGACAGATTCCATCCCCACCTCCTGACTCATGTATGAAGCATGACTTGGTAGCACTTAGGCAAAAGTCAGGAAGGGGGCTGGGGAGATGGCTCAGTAGGCAAAGTGCTTGCCATACAAGATGAGGACCAGGCATGGTGGGGCCCTCCTATAAGTGCCAACTCTGGGGGAGGCACAAACAGGATCCCTAGCTTGCTAGCTAGCTAGTCTACCGGAATTGGTGAACTCCAGGTTCAGTCAGAGACCCTATCTCAAAAATTAAGGTGGAAAATAAAAATAAACAAAAAAATTAAAAAAAAAAAAGGGCTGGAGAGATGGCTTAGCGGTTAAGCGCTTGCCTGTGAAGCCTGAGGACCCCGGTTTGAGGCTCGATTCCCCAGGACCCATGTTAGCCAATACACAAGGGGGCGCATGTGGCTGGAGTTTGTTTGCAGTGGCTGGAGGCCCTGGCACACCCATTCTCCCTCTCTCTCTCTATCTGCCTCTTTCTCTGTCTGTTGCTCTCAAATAAATAAATTAAAATAAACAAAAAATTAAAAAAAGTTAAGGCGGAGGTGGGCACAGTGACACACACACACCTTTAGTCCCAGCTCTTGGAAGGCTGAGGCAGGAGGATTGCGGTGAGTTCAAGGCTAGCCTGAGACTATATAGTGAATTTCAGATCAGCCTGGACTAGAGCAAGACCCTACTTGAAAAAAACAAAAATAAATAAATAAATGTGGTAGAAAGCAATTGAAGAAGCCACCCAATGCTGGCCTATGGCCTCCACATGCCAACACACACGTGCACATGCACTTACACATGTGTGCCCATACACATACAAACATGTATACATAGATATAAAATACCATACACATATATGCAAAAAAAAATTAAAAAGGCAGGAATGGATTCCTTGGGCCTCCTGGCTTCCCCAAAGAGCAGGTTCCAATGGGGGTGCAGAGTCCTATCCTCCTTATCATCTTCCCTCCATCCCCACCAATCACCCCAGGTCTTTATTTGCACTGTAAGGACCAGACTAGAGAGGCAGTGACAAGAGGCCTGTCCATCAAAGCCACATGAGGGGCTGGGAGATAGCTCAGTCCATAAGGCGCTTGCCATGAAAACTGGCATTGTGGTGCGTATTTGTAATCCCAGCGCTGAGATACCTGCCGATTCACTGGCCAGCTAGTCTAGCCTGTAAGGCAAGCTTCAGGCCAATGAAAGATGCCTGTGGAATGATACCCAACCTTGTCTTTTGGCCTCTACATACACTTGTACATACATGTGTGTGTACCTGTACACACATATACACACAGACACACACACCCCAGAGCTATGTGAGAAAGTGGCTTCAGCATTCTAAGAAAAGGCCAGTTTGGGCTGGAGAGATGGCTTAGTGGTTAAGGCACTTGCCTGCAAAGCCAAAGGACCCGGGTTCAATTCTCCAGGACCCACGCAAGTCAGATGCACAAAGTGGTGCATGCATCTGGAGTTTGTTTGCTGTGGTTGGAGGCTCTGGCACACCCATTCTCTCCCTCTCTCTCAATCTGTCTCTTTTCTCTGTCTCTCTCAAATGAATAAGTGAAAACTTAAATAAATATTTTTAAAAAGCCAGAAAAGGGCTCAAGGGAATGGCTTAATGGTTAAGGTGTTTGCCTACAAAGCCAAAGGACCCAGGTTTGATTCCCTAGGACTCACATTAGCCAGATGCACAAGGGGGCTCACGCATCTGGAGTTTGTTTGCAGTGGCTGGAGGCCCTGGTGCTCCCATTCATTCTCTCCCTCTCCCTCTTTCACTGTCAAATAAATAAATAAAAATAAAATGCTAAAGAAAGCCAGAAATGGGCTGGAGAGATGGCTTAGCGGTTAAGCGCTTGCCTGTGAAGCCAAAGGACTCTGGTTCGAGGCTCGATTCCCCAGGACCCACGTTAGCCAGACGCACAAGGGGCGCATGCATCTGGAGTTCGTTTGCAGTGGCTGGAGGCCCTGGTGCGCCCATTCTCTCTGTTTCTCTGCCTCTTCCTCTCTCTGTCTGTCGCTCTCAAATAAATAAAAAAATAGAGGGAATTACCATGGGATATATTTTATAATCATGGAAAATGTTAATAAAAATTAAAATATATATATATATATATATATATATATATATATATAAAATTTAAAAAATTGTTTAAAAAAAAAGAAAGCCAGAAAAGACCAGCTCTTAGGAATCTGGTCTGTGTTGTCTGAGAAGTGAGGTGATTAGACATTCATGGTTCCTTCTCCCTATACCTCTCACTCCCTCCTTCTGCCCCTCCTTCTCTGACATCATTCATTCATTCACGACATCATGTTGTCATTTCCAGCATCGGATTAATGATGCTTCAATCTATGCTATGTTTTAGTGCTTGGCTGAAGGACACTGTTGACCCAATGCTGGTGTCCCTTGACCACCGCATTGCTGCCCTCACAGGCCTTGATGTCCAGCCTCCCTATGCAGAGTATCTCCAAGTGGTGAATTATGGAATCGGAGGGCACTATGAACCTCACTTCGACCATGCTACGGTAATGATGGGCTCGGGAACCAGTGGCCTGGGGTAGGGAGCCAGCACATTATTTCTCTGAGGCATAGTTCTGGTAGGGATCTCAGATATATATAGAACAAAACAGAACAAAAGATCTTATTCCAGAAATATCTGGAAGCATTGGTTTCACTGTGGATTCATTTTCTTATTTGCCACCATCCTCCTCTCCAGAATTTGCTAGTGGGTAAAGAAGGTGGCTTATAATGAAATCCTATTATCATGGTTCACTTAGGGGCGTTCCAGGGAGACTTGTCCCCGAGTCTCTCTCCTTTCCTTATAATCCTAACTGCCCACTCTTACTGACAGTAGCATGTATTTTTGCAGGAAAATGGAGGTGACTGGAAATATTAAGAGAAATGTCAGAATCAGAAAGACAAATATCACATTTTCTCTTATGAGGGTTAAAAAGATCTCTCCATAGTCACTTGGCAAGAGAGATGCTATGATCAAAAAGATCTCCCCATTGGGCTGGAGAGATGGCTTAGCGGTTAAGCGTTTGCCTGTGAAGCCTAAGGACCCCGGTTCGAGGCTCGGTTCCCCAGGTCCCACGTTAGCCAGATGCACAAGGGGGCGCACGCGTCTGGAGTTCGTTTGTAGAGGCTGGAAGCCCTGGCGCGCCCATTCTCTCTCTCTCTCTCTCTCTCTCTCTCTCTCTCTATCTGCCTCTCTCTGTGTGTCTGTTGCTCTCAAATAAATAAAAAAAAATTAAAAAATAAATAATAAAAAAAAGATCTCCCCAAGATATAGCCATGATTAAAGCACTATTTGCATATATGAAATGTCACAGTGAAAGCCATTCATACAATTAACATGTGTTACTAATTTTCAATGAGCCAAAACCCAGGTTCAATTCTACAGGACCCATGTAAGCCAGATGCACAAGGTGGCACATGCATCTGGAGTTCATTTGCAGCAGCTAAAGACTCTGGAGTACCCATTCACTGTCTTTCTCTCTCCCAGTCTGCCTCTTTCTCTCTCAAATAAATAAGTAAAATATATTTTTTTAAAGACTGCTGTAGCCAGGCGTGGTGGCGCGCACCTTTAATGCCAGCACTAGGGAGGCAGAGGTAGGAGGATCGCTGTGAGTTTGAGGCCACCCTGAGACTCCATAGTGAATTCCAGGTCAGCCTAGACTATAGCGTGACTCTGCCTCAAAGCCCCCTCCCCCTCCAAAAAGAACACTGTACAATTGTTCTATAGATTTAGCCCCTAATTTTTCAAGAGTTCAAGAGGGTTTTTTTTGTAGAAACTAGCAAGCAGATCCTAAAATGTATGCTGAAATGCCAGGTACCTAGAGCAGTCAAGAAATTTTGAAAAAGAATAGATCTGGAGTATAGATACTACCTGATTTCAAAGCTTAGTGCAGAAAATGTTACAGGAATCCCACAGTATATTGCTGGCATGAGAACAGACACACAAGTCAGTGGAATAGCACAGAGGTTTCAGATATAAACCCTAAATTTATGGGCAGTTGTTTATTGACAAGGTTTGCAAGAAAAGTCAGTGAAGGAAAGAGAGTCTTTTCATCAACTAGTGCTGGGATAATCCAATGATCTAGTGCATCTAGTTTACATGGGTCCTGGGGAATTGAACCTCGGTTGTTTGGCTTTGTAGGAAAACGCCCTAATTGCTAAGCCATCTCCCTAGCCCATGATTTGGTATTTCTACAGAATGAATATCTTTCCAGAATGAATAACTTTTCATAAACTGATTTGTTTTGCTAAGAACGTAATATGTAACAATGTATCCTTGGTTCATCATTGATAAGAAGTTCTATCCGATTACTATAGAATTCATCCATGTGAATGTTTAATAAAAAGTGTAATTAAGTACCTGCCAGCAAAAACAACCATATACTCCATCTGGTAAAGTTTAGAATTGTGTTCCATACTTAGTACTCCCATTTTAACCCTATGTTAATGGTAATTCTTGGCTGTCACTCTGGTGCCATCTGCTTAAAATAATATATTCTTTTTTTTTTTTTTTTTTGGTGTGTGTGTGTGTGTGTGTGTGTGTGTGTGTCTCAGTCACCAACCAGTCCCCTATACAGGATGAAGTCTGGGAACCGAATTGCAACATTTATGATCTATGTGAGTCTTGCTCTGGAGAGACCAGGGCTTCTTACTTAACGCTTCATTATATCTCTATTTTATTTTATGGTTTTCAAAACAATTTCATGTATTGATTTGATCTGTTACCAAACACAATATATATATATATCCATATATATATATATATATATATATATATATATATATATATATATATATATATATCTATCTATCTCCAGGGATTTTGTGAATTCCAGACAGCATTTTGTTTGTTTGTTTTTTGAGGCAGGGTTTCACTGTAGCTCAGGCTGACCTGGAATTCACTATGTAGTCTCAGGGTGGCTTTGAACTCATGGCGATCCTCCTTCCTCTGCCTCCCAAGTGCTGGGATTAAAAGGTGTGTGCCACCATGCCTGGCCAGTCAGCCTTTTTTTTTTTTTTCGAGGTAGGGTCTCACTCTAGCCCAGGCTGACCTGGAATTCACTATGGAGTCTCAGGGTGGCCTCGAACTCACAGCAGTCCTCCTACCTCTGCCTCCCGAGTGCTGGCGTTAAAGGCATGTGCCACCATGCCTGGCCCAGGCAGCAGTTTTGCTAGGTATGATAGGAGACATAAGGGAATATGGGACTTGAAGAAGAGTCTCTCTCTCTTGAAGCTCCCAGAGTCTAGGCAGGGCTGAGATGCATGGGCGCCCCAGGGAGCTCGTGGAGCTTGTGAGAAAGATGCAGAAATGAGGCAGCGGAGACCATAAACAGAGACGCAGAGAAATTCAACAAGTGTCTCTGCTATGAGATGAAAAATGTTCCTCCTTGTCGTCCATCAAATCTTCAGTAGAGTCTTCACTCTTTCCCCTAATAAAACAGCACAGCAATGACGGGGCTCCTCTCCCGCTTCCCAGCCTGGCGTAGAGGATGCGGCCTCCATCTTCATGGTCCCTTCGGCTCATGCGGGCTTGCTGCCTTTTGTGTGAACTAGCTGCAAATCCAATCATCTGTCACGTAGAAGAGACTCTTAGAAGCAATCATGTATTAGAACAGATTCTTTAATGCTTCTTTTGGCTCAAGTCGAGTGTCAACGAGATTCATTATTGGAAACAGAAGGACAACCAAAGCTAGAGGCTTGCTTTCAGACTCTTCTCCCAGGCCGGGGCTGGTATCTCAGCACATCTGAGCAAGACAATCAGAGGCCGGCTTTCCGTATCAGCTCTATGCTGACGATGCCAGTGTGTCTCTGAGTGGCTCTGTGTCACCCATCCAACTGTTAAGATTTGTAGGAAACAAGAGCAGTATTGTAGGGAGAAAACCAAGTTGAGATCAGAAGAGTGGTTTTCTGCTCAAGACTAGATCTAAGGTCAGCCAAGTATGACCCAGGGGAAGGTAGACAGAGAGAAGACTTCTCTCCTCTCCTGGTCTAACAATCCATGCCCTAGTCGAGGCATATTGAGCCAGATTTTTTTTCATGTGTATTTGTGTAGGCGTGCTCACAAGTGTGTAGATGCACGCTTGTCTGCAGGTGCTTGTGCAAATATGTACCAAGGCCAGTGGTTGATATTGGGTGTCTTTCTCACTCTCCATCTTTTTTTTAAATTAAAATTTCTTTATTTATTTGTTATTTATCTGAGAGAGAGTGGCAAATAGGGAGATGATGGGTGCACCAGAGCCTCTAGCCACTGCAAGTGAACTCCAACACATGTACTATCTTGTACCACTGGCTTTATGTGGGCCCTGGGACTCAAACCTGGGTCATTTGGCTTTGCAGGCAAGCACCTTAACCACTGAGCAATCTCTCCAGTCCTCCATCTTGTTTTCTTGAGGCAAGATCTCTCACTGAGCCTGGCGCTCACTGATTTTGGTTAGACTAACTGGCCGGCAAGCCCAGTGATCTTCCTGCCTCTAGTACCAGGATCACAGGAACGCATCCCAGCACCCGGGTTTTTGTTTTGTTTTGTTTTTCGAGGTAGGGTGTCACTCTAGCCCAGGCTGACCTGGAATTCACTAGGTAGTCTCAGGGTGGCCTCGAACTCATGGCGATCCTCCTACCTCTGCCTCCCAAGTGCTGGGATTAAAGGCGTGCACCACCATGCCCAGCTAACACCCGGTTTTTTACGTGGTTGCTGGGGAACTGAATTTAAGTCCTCCTGTTTACATAACAAACACTTTACCAACCAAGCCCTCTCCCCAGGTCCCATAGTTTCCTTTTTAACAAGTTGAATTTCATCCCTTTCCATTATGTTGTAAAACCATGGGTGAAAGATTGCAGGAGCAGTCAGTGACCTCTGTGGTGTCTTGCTTCTATCTATAGTGACTGACGGTGGGAATGGAAATTTCAAGTTACTTTCCCACAGGATGTGACTTGGTGCTCTCAATGCCTTCGCATGCAGGCAGAGGGATGGGGTTAGCAAGGAGTGGTAAAAAAAAAAAGCCCACTGCCAGGCCAGGCATGGTGGAGCATGCCTTTAATCCCAGCACTCGGTAGGCAGAGGTAGGAGGATTATGGTGAGTTCAAGGCCACCCTGAGACTACATACTACATAGTGAGTTCCAGGTCAGCCTGAGCCAGGGTGAGACCCTACTTCGAAAAACGAAAACAGAGCTGGAGAGATGGCTTAGTGGTTAAACGCTTGCCTGTGAAGCCTAAGGACCCCGGTTCGAGGCTCGGTTCCCCAGGTCCCACGTTAGCCAGATGCACAAGGGGGCACGCGTCTGGAGTTCGTTTGCAGAGGCTGGAAGCCCTGGCGCGCCCATTCTCTCTCTCTCCCTCTATCTGTCTTTCTCTCTGTGTCTGTCACTCTCAAATAAATAAATTAAAAAAAAAATTTTAAGTTTTATTTCTTTATTTGAAAGTGACAGACAGAGAAAGAGGCAGATAGAGAGAGAGAGAGTAGCCACTGCAAACGAACTCCAGACATATGCGCCCCTTGTGCATCTGGCTAACGTGGGGGTCCTGGGGAATCGAGCCTTGAACTGGGGTCCTTAGGCTTCACAGGCAAGCGCTTAACCGCTAAGCCATCTCTCCAGCCTTAACAAAAATGTTTTAAAGAAAACAAAAACAAAACAAGAAAGCCCACTGCCATTGCCATGTTGTGAATTACCAAGTTAGTTCTGTTACCTCTTTGGGCCAACATCCTGACTCAGTTCTTTGTTGTAACGCAAATGGATGTGGTGAGTTTGATTGCCACAGGATTGAAGAGCATGAACCGTCAAGTTAGCTTTCCTGTGTCATGTGGCTGGTGAGAAAACAATTTAGTAGCATGCATCCGCAGTAGTAAAGTTATGCATACTCTTTAACTCAATAACATGAACGCTAGGACTCTTTCCTAAGAAAACAAATCAAGCCAGGAGTGGGGGCGCACGCCTATAATCCCAGCACTCTGGAGGAGGAAGAGGTAGGAGGATCTCCATGAATTTGAGGGCACCCAGAGATTACATAGTGAATCCCAGGTCATCCTGAGCTAGAGTGAGACCCTATCTAGAAAAAAAAAAAAAAGGCAAAAATAATTTCATTCACTAATATTCATTGCAAGGCTGTGGAAACGGCTCGCTGAGTACAGTGATCGCTATGCAAGCATACCTACCTAGTTCAGATCCCCAGAACCCGCGTAAAGCTGGGGGCTAGAGTGTGACCGGTCTGCAGTCCCTGAATATGTAAGAGAGGAGGTGGGCAGGCAATGTAGAATAGCCTGGAAACTTGTAGAACAGCTTGCTTGGTGAGTGCAGCCGTAAGTGATGAGAGGCTGCTTCAAACAAGATGGAAGACAGGAGTCAACACCTGAAGTTGTCCTCTGACCTCCACACGTGTGCTGTGGAACATGTGCTCACGCTCATGCAAATGCACACACACACACACACACACACACACACACTCCTCAAAAAGATGTTCATGGAAGTATTGTTTATCATGCCAAGTGTTTGGAGATAGCCTAAACGTCCCAAAGTGTATCGTGGTGGATATAAACAGGGACTTTGAAGCCAGATAGCATTGACTCAGCTCAAATCCTGGCTTTGTCTGGGAAGAGTTCTGCAAAGGACTTTATCTTTCTGAGACTTGATCTTCTCATCGGTAAAATGTGAATAATAATAGCAATGGTAACACAGGATTCACGAGGAGTGAAGTAATATATTTGTAAGAATGTAGCATAATGCCCACCATATATGCCAGTTACTATTCAGTAGATGCCAACTATTATGTATTATGTAAGTTATAACAGTGCTTTTTCTAGATGGTAGGGTGATGTGTGATGTTATTTTTAATACCTTACTATATTTTTTAAATAATCTTACAAGCCGGGTGTTATGGCACACACCTTGAATCCTAGCACTTAGGTGGCAGAGGTAGGAGGATTGCTGTGAGTTTGAGGCCACTCTGAACCCTGAGACTACATAGTAAATTCTAGGTCAGCCTGGGCTAGAGTGAGACTCTATCTCAAAAAAAAAAATAATAACTTACATTGTTGTATATTTATTTGACAATCAGAAAAGAACCGTTATGTTAATAAAAAAATATCTGGGTTGGAGAGATAGTTTAGCAGTTAAGTGCTTGCCTATGAAGCCTAAGGACCCCGGTTCGAGGTTCAATTCTACAGGACCCATGTTAGCCAGATGTACAAGGGGGCACATGCGTCTGGAGTTCATTTGCAGTGGCTAGAAGCTCTAGTGTGCTCATTCTCTCTCTCTCTGTCTTTTTCTCTCTCTGTCACTCTCAAATAAATAAATAAAAATGAACAACAAAAAAATTTTTTTTTAAAAATCTACAACCCTAGAATATTGCAATAGTAAAAGCCCTCAGTTTAGGTTAGAAGGGACACTGAGTGACCTGAGATGCTTACAACAAGGGACAGTAAGTTCCTCTGATTCCCATCCTCAGAAATATATTCAGTCAAAAAGGTTTAAATGGGGCTGGAGAGATGGCTTAGCGGTTAAACGCTTGCCTGTGAAGCTAAGGACCCCGGTTCGCGGCTCCATTCCCCAGGACCCACGTTAGCCAGATGCACAAGGGGGCGCACGCATCTGGAGCTTGTTTGCAGTGGCTGGAGGTCCTGGCACACGCATTCTCTCTCCCTCTCTCTCTGCCTCTTTCTCTCTCTGTCTGTTGCTCTCAAATAAATAAATAAACAAAATAAAATTTAAAAAAGGTTTAAATGGAGCTGGACACATGTTTTTAATCCCAGCACTCAGGAGGCAGAGACAGGAGGATTGCCATGAGTTTGAGGCCACCCTGAGACTACATAGTGAACTCCAGGTCAGCTTGGGCTAGAGTGAGACCCTACCTCGAAAGAAAAAAAAAAAGGTTTAAATGTATTTATTCTAACCCTCCATAAGAGAGAATGTTATCTAGAAGAGAAAAGAAAGAGGGAGTTCCAAAATCCTGCCTTGCTTAGTGGTTAAGCGCATGCCTGTGAAGCCTAAGGACCCCGGTTTGAAGCTCAATTCCCCAGGACCCACGTTAGCCAGATGCACAAGGGAGCTCAAACATCTGGAATTTGTTTGCAGCGGCTAGAGGCCCTGGAGCGCTCATTCTCTCTCTCTCTCTCTCTTTCTCTCTCTCCCTTTCTCTCTGCCTCTTTCACTCTGTTGCTCTCAAATAAATAAATAAATAATAATAGGTAACCCAGGCCCAGAAAGCCAAGCACCACGTGTTCTCCGTCATATGTGGATCCTAGCTACAGATGATTGGGCTTCTGCGTGAGAAGGAAAATGCTTAGTAGCAGAGGCCAGTAAGTTAAAAAGGAGATATAAAGGGAAGAGAAAGGAAGGGAGGAGGGTACTTAATAGGTTGGTATTGTATATATGTAAGTACAATGATTGAGATGGGGAGGTAATATGATGGACAATGGAATGTCAAAAGGGAAAGTGTGGGGGGGAGGTATTACCATGGGATCATTTTTATAGTCATGGAAAATGTTAATAAAAATTGTGAAAAGATAAAAAACATTTAAAAAATAAATAAAAATAAAAAAATAAGCTGGGCGTGGTGGCACACACCTTTAATCCCAGCACTCTGGAGGCAGAGGTAGGAGGATTGCCATGAGTTCGAGGCCACCCTGAGACTCCATAGTGAATTCCAGGTCAGCCTGGGCCAGAGTGAGACCCTACCTCAAAAAAAACAAACAAACAACAAAAAAAAAAAAACCCACAAAAACAAACAAAAAATAAAAACCACAGAATCCTGCCTTGTAGCAAGTGGCCCTGTAGCACGTCACTGTGGAGGCTCCCCGAATGCTAAGGAGGATGGCCATCTTCCAAGGATTTCTTTGAGCGTTGAAGTCGGGGAGCTCTCAGCAGTGAGTGCATGCAGACGTGGCCTCTCGCTCCGCGTTCACGGGCACAAGGCAAGGAAGCAGCCCCAGCCGGCGGGCAGCTGCTTTAACCCTGCATCGCATTTAACCCTTCTCGCATCGCAGCTGAGCTCGGTGGAAGCCGGAGGAGCCACGGCCTTCATCTACGCCAACCTCAGCGTGCCTGTGGTGAAGGTGAGTGAGGTTGGGTTGGGAGGGTGCGAACTCACCTCCTTCCCTTCATGCTGTCAGCTTGCAAGCCGATGCCTGGGCAGGAAGACACACAGAGAGAGAGAGATCTTTCTTTTTATTTATTTATTTATTTATTTGAGAGAGAGAAAGGCAGGCAGGCAGAGAGAGAGAGAGAGAGAGAGAGAGAATGGGCGCGCCAGGGCTTCCAGCCTCTGCAAATGAACTCCAGACGCGTGCGTCCCCTTGTGCATCTGGCTAACGTGGGTCCTGGGAAATCGAGCCTTGAACCGGGGTCCACAGGCTTCACCGGCAA
The DNA here is from genome assembly GCF_020740685.1 of Jaculus jaculus. Taxonomy (NCBI): domain Eukaryota; kingdom Metazoa; phylum Chordata; class Mammalia; order Rodentia; family Dipodidae; genus Jaculus; species Jaculus jaculus. The sequence goes on from NC_059104.1 coordinate 168,699,036, forward strand.
GCGCTTAACCGCTAAGCCATCTCTCCAGCCCGAGAAATCTCTTTCTATTCGCAAAGATAATCTCCAAGTCTTATTTATCACCGCAGCACGTTGCTATGGCCTTGTTATTTTATGTGTCTGTATATTACCAAGGCACGTAAACGTAGGCCTGGCATTCCTGTCACAACAGAGGGCAGAACGCTGACGCCCCTTCTCACATTCTCCACAGCAGCTCCACTCTGTCCACGTGGAGAGCTGGAGGCAGCCAGGGTATAGAGTGAGGCTCAGAGCCCTGTCCCCCAGGAGCTCCGAGAGAAAACCCAAGTTCCACACACTACCCTGCATGGCAGCTGTGGGAGAGACAGGCCGGAGGAGACCCCACGTGGTGAGAGGCCTGTTCAGCACACGAATGTTGCCCCCCCGTTTCAGCTTGACCAAACTCCTTTACTAATTCGAGAATGAAATAAAGGTTTGGTTTTGCTTTCAAGGTAGGGTCTCACTCTAACCCACGCTGACCTGGAACTCACTCTGTAGTTCCAGACTGGCCTCAAAATCACAGTGATCCTCCTATCTCTGCTTCTCAAGTGCTGGGATTAAAGGCAAAAGCAGTATTTTTTTTTTATTTTTTGCTTTATGTTTATTTATTTATTTGAAAGTGACAGACAGAGAAAGAGGCAGAGAGAGAGAGAATGGGCATGACAGGGCCTCCAGCCACTGCAAACAAACTCCAGATGCGTGCGCCCCCTTGTGCATCTGGCTAACGTGGGTCTGGGGAATCAAGCCTTGAACCGGGGTCCTTAGGCTTCACAGGCAAGCGCTTAACCACTAAGCCATCTCTCCAGCCCAAAAGCAGTATTTTTTTTTTTTTTAGGTAGGTTCTCACTCTAGGCCTGGCTGACCTGGAGTTCACTCTGTAGTTCCAGGCTGACCTTGAACTCACAGGGATCCTCTTATCTCTGCCCCCCAAGCACTGTGATTAGAGGCTTGAGCCACCATGCCTGGCTAAGAATGAAATAAAGAGAGACTGTGCCGATACAGCCATGTAGCACAGTGCCTGGCACATGCCAGGTATTCAGTAAGTAAATGCCAGGTGTGTGTGAGTGTCCAGGGTCTTGGAAGCCTCTCTCAGCCAAGAACCAGGTTACCACTACTCCTTGGACCTCAGGAGGACTCCATGTAGTCTAATGGCCAAGGTTAAATTGAGTCCAGGGAGTCCAGGGTCATGGGGGTCATGGCAGCTCATGGGAGAATACTCTACGACCTGACATCAAAACACAGGGGCTTGAGTCCTAACTTCACCTCTTCCTAGTTACTTCTTTTTCTTAATAATTAAAAATATATACTTATTTATTTGCAAGCAGAGAGTGAGAGAGATAGAAGAGAGACAGAGAAAATGGGCATGTCAGGGCCTATAGCTACTGCAAACCAACTCCAGATGCATGTGTCCCTTGTGCATCTGGCTTAAGTGGGTCCTGGGGAATCGAACCTGGGTCCTTTGGCTTCTCAGGCAAACGCCTTAACCACTAAGCGCTCTCTCCAGTCCATTACTTTTTAATATTTTTTATTTTATTTTAGCTTTATTTGAGACAGAGAGAGAGAGAGATAGAGAGAGAGACAGAGAGAGAGAATGGGCACACCAGGACCTCTAGCCACTGCAAATGAACTCCAGACGCAAGTGCTACCTTGTGCATCGGGTTTACGTGATTACTGGAGAATTGAACCTGGGTTCTTTGGCTTAGCAGGCAAATGACTTAACCACTAAGCCATCTCTCCAGCCCCCATTACTTTTTTTTTTTTTTAAGGGGGCATCCCATGAATTCATTGCCTAGCCAAAGATGACCTTGACTTTCTGATCCTTGCTGCACCTTGTTTAGGTAGTGTTGGGAAATCAAACCCAGGGCTCTCTGCAAGTCAGACAATCACTCTTCAACTGGACTACGCCCCCAGCCCCTAGTTACATGACTTAAAAGCCCTAAGGGTCAACTTCTTTATCAGGACTGAGGGATTATGGTGAGGCCTGCTTCCTAGGGGTCAGCGCCTAAAGAAGCAAGCACTTCGGAGTGGACGCAGGGCTAAGTTCTACAAGGACTATGATTCTGCCTTTGGGCGTCTGTCCTCAGTGACCCCACGACACCTGTGCTTTCCTTGTTCCTAGCGCCCACCACACTGTCCTGTCCTGGTCTCTTTTGTATCTATCTCTCTTGAGCTCCCCAGCACAAAACTGAATGTGATCCGTCTCTATAGGCCCAGGACCCTCATCTGGCAGTGACCTATGCCTGAATAAGTGAACAGTAACTTAGACTGTCCCGTGCTTTTTCATACATGCCTTGCTCCAAACTGCATGGAAGTGTTTTCTTTTTCTTTCTTTCTTTTTTTTTTTTTTCGGTTTTTTGAGGTAAGGTCGCACTCACTATAGCCCAGGCTGACCTAGAATTCACTATGTGGTCTCAGAGTGGCCTCGAACTCATGATGATCCTCCTACCTCTGCCTCCTGAGTGCTGGAATTAAAGACGTGTACCACCATACCCAGCTTCTTTTTCTTTTCCTTTTTTCTAAAATATTTTTATTTTTATTTATTTATTTGAGAGAAGAGATACAGAAATAGGCAGGGAGAGAGAGAGAGAAGGAGGGAGAATTGGCATGTCAGGGCCTCCAGCCACTTACAAACGAACCCCCAGATGCATGTGCCTCCTTGTGCATCTGGCTTACATGGGTCCTAGGGAATTAAACCTGGATCCTTTGGCTTTGCAGGCAAGTGCCCTAACAGCTAAGTCATCTCTCCAGCCCAAGATTTTTTTTAATTTAAAGACATGAATGCAATGTCTTTAGTCATGTCACCCAAGGACTGCGACTCTTGGCTGACATCCCCACCCCCGGCCCTGGGCTGGGCCTTCTTGTTTTCAGAACGCAGCGCTGTTTTGGTGGAACCTGCGCAGGAATGGTGAGGGCGACGGTGACACGCTTCACGCTGGCTGTCCTGTCCTGGTGGGAGATAAGTGGGGTGAGTCCTGCCATTGTTGTGGGAGACAATGGGGCGAGGGGTGCAGAGAAAAGTGAAATGGAGAGACTGTCCTTCCCCTTTCAAAGACTACGTGCCACTGGATTGTCCATTGAGTGCCCCCATGAGGTGCAGATTGGGGCCCCATAAAGAAGAGGGGGTTCTGTCACAGAGCAGGCGTCAGCAAAGTGGTACCGAGTGTCTCCACCCGAGGAAAGCACCAGCAAGCTCACGGTGCCATCACTTAGCACTGCCCCCAGGGGACCAGGATGCGATGAACAAGCAAATGGATCTGTTTATGGCAGATGGACATGCTGATGGCATGTGTGTCCAAGGGCACCTAGTTCTGAAGCCGGAAAGGACAGTGGAGAAGGGCTGTCATGAAACAGGGAGGCTGCCAGGGGGGAAGGTAGTCACTCCTACTTGGCATTGGCTTCATGGAGCAGGTGGGCTTTTTCCACTAAGGGTGGGTCGCCTGGGTGCTGTTTGGTTTCTAGTTAGCAGGATCCACTGGAATTTTTCTGGAGTGTCCTGTTCGGTATTTATCTGGGCTCGAGGCAGCAGCATTTAGACTACGGTGGAGACGGGATTAGGCCAGGCTGGCGAGAGGCTGGCTGCAGGACAATTGGCCGTACCCCCCATTCTCTGCGAGCCAGTGCCCAGTCTGCAACCGTCCACCCCGCTCAGCTCGCTCTCCTCCCTCTCGCTCTCTTCCAGTGGCCAACAAATGGATACATGAGTACGGGCAGGAATCCCGCAGACCCTGCACCTCCAGCCCCGAAGACTGAAGCTGGCCAGACCGCAGCTGCGGAGCACCAGGGCCCGCCAGGAACAGGAGCCAAAGCCAGCGTCGCGGAGGGGAGCAGCCAGCCTGTGAGAAGACCTCGCAGCATCGCCGGGTTCCTTGCAGATGGAGGCAAGAAATGGCCTTCCCCAGGCAACCCCTGAGAACTCGCATTTGTTTCTTCTCCGGCCAGTGGTGTCAGAGTGGAATGAACAATACAAAGGAGTCCTGAGAAGAAGTTTCTGGTGTTCAGACATTGCTGGGAATCCAGGGTATAACAGACCTAGGGCTTTTGCAGCTCAGTGACAGAGGACTTGCCTACCATGTACAAAGCCCTGGGTTGTTTCCTAGTACTGGGGGCGGGGGACCCTATTTTGGGAATGGAATATGTCACCTAACTTCTGCTAAAACCCAAGCAGGGAGTACCTGACCCAGAGGTGTCCCTCATACGAATGGTATACCATGTGATTTTTTTTTAAGTGGAAAGTAATTTCATTTGATTTTTTTATATAAAACTCACTCATTAAAAATGTTTACAAATTGCCCGTGCCAACTAGAATATTCTTATATAATGTTGAGTGGGGAAAAAAAACCAGAGTGACATTATTTATGTTCTTACCTCACCTCCCTCGGGTCTTCCCCTCAGTGCATTCTAACACCGTCCAACGTGCTGTTCCTCAGAGCCATGGAGCCCAAAGCCACCATCACTCCGTCTCCCATTTGCTGTTCCTTCAGAGAGACCTTCCAGGACCACCCTACTTTAAGTCACTTCCTGTTATGTTAACTTTATTTTCTTCCTAGCCTTTTTGTGAGTTGAAATGATTTTATTCTCTGTTTGATTTGGGGCCAGTTGCCTTTCTTGCAGGCCCAGTGGTTGGTGGTCCCCTGGACTCTGTAAATGCCTCTGTTATAGGGACCCCTGGGAATGCATTTGCACACTTGTTCACTTCTCAGTCCTCTCGGAATCCCCAGAGGGGCTGGTCCAAACTAAGTCGCAGTGAGCATCTGTGCAAAGGCATCCTTTGGGGGGAAAGTGTGGGTGGGGGGAGGGAGGGAATTACCATGGGATTTTTTTTATAATCATGGAAAATGCTAATAATTTTTTTTTTTAAAAAAAGGCATCCTTTGGGCTGCAGAGGTACATTTTACTGGCAGTGTGACGAGTGTTTCCTAGCAGGACAAGTGAGCTCTGGCTAAAACACTGGGTGCTGGTAAGGTGTGAGTGTTTGTGCCAAGAGAACATTGAGGCCACTTAGCCTGCGTTCCTCCCCCAGGGATGTCGTGTATTTTGCTGACAAGGAGCCACATGATGAAAGGACCGGGTGATTACCCTCAGTGTTCCTTGCCTCTGCCCCCTCCCATGCTCCACCCTTCCCTCCAGGAGCTCAGCTTCCCAGAGCTCTGAGAGTCCCCAGGCCAGGCTCTGGTATTCCACTATCCAGCTTCCTCAGAAGCTCAATGGGCACCTCATCACATGCCCTGCACTTCAGCTGAGTGTGCCAGGGTTTGGGAAATCTTACTAAATGACTGTCACCTACCTGACCTGCCTCTTCCAGCTCTGTAGGAACACCTTGAGACAAAGAGCTCCTGTTGGTCAGGAGACAAACACACATACATGAACATACATACATATATGAAAGACTATGTTACTCTGTGGCTACAGAGATGGATGACTCAATAGTTAAGACACTTGCTTGTGTTGCCTAATGATCTGGGTTCAACTCCCCAGTACCCACATAAAGCCAGATGCACAAAGTGGTGCATGCATCTGGGGTTCCTTTGCAGTGGCTAGAGGCCTTGGCATACCCATTCTTCTCTCCCTCTTTCTCTCCTTGAAAAACAAACAAACAAAAAAAAGAGTCAGGTGTGGTGGCACACACCTTTAAATCCCAGCACTTGGGAGGCAGAAGTAGGAAGATTGCCATGAGTTTGAGGCCACCCTGAGACTAATGCCAGGTCAGCCTGGGCTACAGAGAAACCCTACCTCAAAAAAAAAAAAAAATGTGTTATGTGTTAAACTGGATACTGGATATGTAATCCCAGCAGTTAGTAGGCTGAACAAGTGCCTCTCCAGGCCTGAATTTTTGATACTATGTAGCCCAGGCTAAATTTGAATTCACATTGAACTTGAGATCCTCCTGTTCAGCCTAAAGACTCAGATTTGATTCCCCAGTACCCACATAAGCCAGATGCACAAGGTGGCACATGCATCTGTTATTTGTTTGCAGTGACTAGAGGATCTGCCATACCAATTCTCATTCTCTCTCCATTTTTCTCTCTCAAATAACTAAATAAGATATTAAAAAATTCAAACAGGGCTGGAGAGATGGCTTAGTGGTTAAGGCACTTGCCTGCAAAGTCAAAGGACCCAGCTTCGATTCCCCAGGACCCATGTAAAGGCAGATGCACAGGTGGTGCATGTGTTTGGAATTTGTTTGCAGTGGCTAAAGGACCTGGCATGCCCATTCTCTCCCTCTCTCAAATAAATAAATAAATAAATATAAAAGAGAAAATCTGGGCCGGGTATGGTGGCACACACCTTAAATCCCAGTGCTTGTAAGGCCAAGGTAGGAGGATTGCCGTGAGTTCAAGGCCAGCCTGAGACTACATAATGAATTCCAGGTCTATGTGGGCTAAAGCAAGACCCTACCTCAAAAAAAAAAAAAAATTTTAAATACTAAAACCCTGTTAATATTGAGGTTACTCTCAGGCTAGAGGAGGGTTTACAGTGGTAGGCAGCACTCAACCTTCAAGTGCATACCAAGTTCAAATAACTTCTATTTTTAAAATATTTTTATTTATTTATTTATTTATTTTAAAAATTTTTTTGTTCATTTTTATTTATTTATTTGAGAATGACAGAGAGAAAGAGGCAGAGGGAGAGAGAGAGAGAAAGAGAGAGAGAGAGAATGGGCGTACCAGGGCTTCCAGTCACTGCAAACGAACTCCAGACATGTGCGCCCCCCTGTGTATCTGGCTAACATGGGTCCTGGGGAATCGAGCCTCGAACCAGGGTCCTTAGGCTTCTCAGGCAAGCGCCTAACTGCTAAGCCATCTCTCCAGCCCTATTTTTTAAATTTATTTAAGAGACAGAAGTTGGGTTGGGAGGAGAGACAGAATGGGTGTGCCAGGGCCTCCAGCCACTGCAAACAAACTCCAGATGCATGCATCCCCTTGTGCATCTGGCTTACGTGGGTCCTGGAGAATTGAACCCGGGTCCTTTGGTTCTGCAGGCAAATGCCTTAACTACTAAGTCATCTCTCCAGTCCTCAACTAACTTTTTTTTTTCCTTTTTGTTTTTTTGAGGTAAGGTTTCACTCTGGCCCAGGCTGGCCTGGAACGTACTATGTAGTCTCAGGGTGGCCTTGAACTCATGGTGATCCTCCTACCTCTGCCTCCCATCAAGTGGGGGGAGGTGAACCCAACAGCTTGTATAATGGCTTTCCAGTCAGGATGAACCCCTTGTCTCCCTAGCACCCTGGTTTAGGTTGCATTTCCTCCACGGATAGAGCACATGTTTACTGTACTTCCCCCCCATAGGGCTCATGTACCCCTCACAACATTTCGGGGTGAGGAGCTTGAAGTTCTGAACGAAGGTGTGGGGCCAAGGTCACCCGGCACTTAGTAAAAGGCTGCACTGGGGGCTGGAGAGATGGCTTAGCGGTTAAGCGCTTGCCTGTGAAGCCTAAGGACCCCGGTTCGAGGCTTGATTCCCCAGGACCCACATTAGCCAGATGCACAAGGGGGCGCATGCGTCTAGAGTTCGTTTGCAGTGGCTGGAGGCCCTGGTACACCCACTCTCTCTCTCTCTCTCTCTCTCTCTCTCTCTCTCTCTCTCTCTTTCTCTGTCTGTCGCTCTCAAATAACAACAAAAAATATTAAAAAAAAAAAAAAAAAGGCTGCACTGGGTGGACCGAGTCCTCCTTCCTGTCCCCTGCTCCCATCTTCCTGGTGTGGCTTGGGAATGACAGGCACTCGCTGACCTGGGAGTTATATGACCTGGGCTGTAATCCAGATGTCTGGGCAGTCCTGGGCAAATCACTTGGTCAGAGCTGCTCTCTCATGTGCACGATGGTGCCAGCCTGCCCACTCTTCCCATTCCCCGGAGGTGAGGTAGTGTTTTACAAATGGCGTCTGTTGGCTGCCCTAGGGTTATGCTTTATCAGTCATCAGTAAGTACCATCCCTGTCGGCTAGGAAAAACTTTTCTTCCCCACACTCAATGAACGGGTGAGATCGCCCACTTGGGAGAGGCCAACCACTTGGACCACGTCTGGTTCCGCCCTTCTAAGGGCTGGGGTTTTCTACTAAACCAGAGAGAGGAAGCTAGCTCAAGGAGTAAGGGCACCTCCGGGGTTGACATAACTTGCTGAACCCTGCAGCCAGCCTGTAAGTGTGTTGACTCTGGCTGCGACAGGGTGGCCAACAGGGGAAGACCAGAGTTGCCTCCAATCTGCAAAGCAGGGATCCTACAGAGAGGACTGGAGTGCCCCAGCTTCCTCCACTGCTAGCATACTTCTCTTGCTTTCCTTGTTAAGGTCTTGAACTTTTACCTCTGGAGCCCCACTTCTGATGACAGGCCCTTCAACCTGACAGAGGCTTTGGTCCCTCTTTCTCAATCCCATTAGCTCTTGTTTATTCTATCTCCAAATACCGTCCTTTTCTCTCCTATGTTCCTGTTCCAGTTGTGCACGCTGGTCTTTACCTAGACACAACTGCCTCGCTATCTACCATCCATGCATCCATTTTTGTTTTTTCAAGGTAGCGTCTCACTTTAGCCCAGCCTGCCCTGGAACTTGCTCTGTAGTCCCCGGTTGGTCCCGAACTCACAGTGATCTTCCCTACCTCTGCCTCCTGAGTGCTGGGATTAAAGGCGTGCGCCACCACACCAAGCACAACTACCTCTCTATGATTGGCCCTGCCTCTAGTGTGACACCCACTAATCCATCTGCACATGTTGCTGTGGTGACTTTGGAAACAAACAAAACTCCTCTGCTCTTGTCACATGTTTAATAGGAAACACCCTGCTGGTACCTTTTCTTTTCTTTTCTTTTTTCTTTTCTTTTCTTTTCTTTTCTTTTCTTTTCTTTTCTTTTCTTTTCTTTTCTTTTCCTTTTCTTTTCTTTTCTTTTCTTTTCTTTTCGACATAGGGTCTCACTCTAGCCCAGGCTGACCTGGAATTCACTATGGAGTCTCAGGGTAGCCTTGAACTCATGGTGATCCTCCTACCTCTGTCTCCCGAGTGCTGGGATTAAAGGCGTGCGCCACCATGCCCGCCTTTGCTGGTACCTTTTCAAAGCCTTTATTCCCTCTTTTCATCCTTGCACCAGTTCTGATTTTCAATCTCCGGGGCTGGTCTCTGTGGTCACCTCTAACTTAACGGAGTCATCTTCCTTCAGCCCCTTCACCAGGTGAGGTTTCAAGGCTTATCATTCATTTCTGTCCCCAAAGTCCCACTGGATCCTTAGTCCAGAGGAGGTGCTCAGGGTCAGTGAATGAACATTAGGACCTCAAGAGCACAGTGCCACCCAGAAGTCAGGTCCTGCTCCCTTTGTGTCTGACTCCTCTGACTCAAGAGCCCTCCCTTCCCCATCAGGTCTATGGCTGTCTCCTTCCTTTCTATGGAGGGTTCCCCTTGGACATCCTTCAGTGTATGACAGAATGGCGTGCTTCCTGCCTGTGCTGCAGTTCCTCAGTCAAGGGTCCTGGGACCCCTCGTGACCCCTTCCTGAGTTTCTATCTGCTCATCTGTAGGCTGTGCAGGACACTGCTATGGCCAGCAAATGGCAGGTGCTCATTAAGGGGATCAGAAGTCCTTTTTCTGTTGGGATGTGGTGGGTGTTCAGTAGAATTAGGATCAGAAGACAAGTATGCTGCCTCCCCCCCTCCACGCACACACAAAGTCGTGGCTGTGAGCAAGCCATCCCACGCTTTTGTACTTTGGTTACTACGTCTATGCTAGATGGATGCTGGACACGCATCCTTGATGGACAGTACTTTGCACAACACTTGACATAAAAGCCAACTAACGTTTTGTTCATTCTTGGTCTCTATAATGTTCACAGGCCTCATTTCTCTGGTTTTCTCCTCCTGGATTTTTTTTTTTTTTATTTGAGACAGAGAGAGACATAGAGAGAGAGAGAATGGGCGCTCTAGGGCCTTGAGCTGCTGCAATCAAACTCCAGACACACGTGCTACCCTGTGCATCTGGCTTACGTAGGTTCTGGGGAGTTGAACCTGGGTCCTTAGGCTTCGCAGGCAAGCACCTTAACCGCTAAGCCATCTTCCTCCTGCTTTTTAAATCAGGTTTCTGGGCCCAAATAACTTCTGTCCAGGGTCCTTTGTATCATTTAGGAGGAGTATGCTGTGGAAATAACTTGGGTTTGAACTGTCACTTCTGAGCCACATAAATATATTGGTGTATCCCTACCAGTAAAATGAACATAACCACACTTATCTCATAGGTCAAGTACATTAAATGGGGCTCAAAATTTGATTAAGCTTCACTTGCTGAACAAAACTGGAGTGATTCTGAAAGCCACACAGGTGATCATGCTGCCCTCTTGTGGAGGAGGTGGAATATAGCCCAAAGGCTCCTCACAGGATTGGTTATAGGAATCACAACTTCTCCAACATTAATGTACTTGAATGGCGATGATGAGCTCTCACTCTGTGGGTGTGGAGTAAGGAAAAAACCTGCAGCAAGCCACCAAGTGATGCTGATGCCAGTGGCTTCTGGACCACTTGGCATAGGGTGGGAAGATGGCTGGACATGGCAAAGTTACACACCCCCCCAAACCCAAGTACAAAGCTGGGGATGGCCATACGTGGGTAACACCAGTCTACAGGGTGGGGTGTGCACACACAAATTGGAGAATCAACGGGGCTTGCCAGTGGCTCTGCGTTAATAGAGGGACTAACTAAGTGCTTGTCATGGGCCAGTTCCTGGGGTATCGGTTGACCTACCTTACCTTCTGGGGTCCTCTAGGCCCTGTGGTAGGCGCTCTGCCCCCTTCCACACGAGGAAGCTGGAGGCTGTAGTACAGGAGGCAGGACAGGCTCGTGGGTGCTGACGTAGAGAGCCTGGTCGGGGGAGCGCCTGGTGCTCCATAGTACAGTCTGGGGGGGGGGTGCAGGGCGGGGCACGAAAGTAATCCAGGGGTGAGATGAGGCGGCCCAGGCCAGGGGGCACTTGTGGGACGGGAAAGCACATAATAAAGAGTAGACAAGACTTGGTGGCAAACTGGATATGGGAAAAGGAAACAGGTCAGGGGAGTCTTGGTGTCCAGTGTGGACACCTGGAGATGTGCCCTCTGGCTGAGCTAGGAACGGCAGGCCCAGTTCTTGGAGACCAGATGCGGGGGCTTTCAGTGATCTGGGAGAGACACGCGGGGGGATGGACCGAAGGGTCTCAAGCTCAGAAGACGGTCTGGGCTGTGGGTAAAGCTTGGTTTTTGCGTAAGTGAGGCTGTCAGTGATGGAGGTCACGTCAATACACAGTCCAGCTCTGGGCCAATTGAGGACTAAAATCCCAGTTTTCTGGCCTACTGTGTGGAATTGGATCCAGGGAGTGGGCCAAGCCTAAGTTACTGTAAGGGCTTTTGGGAAAGGGCGTTCTGGAATTTGGGGGCAACTAAGCCCAATGTATTGCTCCCCTGCACACAGATCAGCAAAAATAAGGACAACTCCACAAGTGAATAAAGGTTGGGAGATATTTATTTATTTCTTTTAAACAAGGTCATAAATAGCAAAGAAACAGAGTAGGCCCCTGACTCTGGACCGTGCAGCAGAACAGGGATAGAAAGTTGTTGGGTGAAAGATGGAGAGGGCTACGGATCACCTAAGACAGTCACAGAAACACAGGCTTCAGGAGACTGCCTCTCCCTGCCCGTGGAATTGGCGTGCGTGGGCAGCAGGGGGAGGCCGCAGGGCTGTGATGGGGCAGCTGGACGAGGGCAAAGACTGAGGGTGCTAGGCTATAATGTCCCTATGTAGAATGACAAGGATACCACAAATAGCAACAAGAAGCTGTGGGTCTACAAGAGGCAAACAGGCACTCTGCACACCTCCAGGAACCGACTATGAAAATGGTTAACTCTGATTATTAAAAATTCCACTGGCTTTATAGAGCCTGTGGATTTGTGCATGGGCTGTATTTAACCTGGGTTGTTCTGTGGCAGATGAGGGCTCAAGAGGCCCCTGGAGCAGCCTGGCCTCAGCCCAGGGCAGGTGCCCAGACATGTGGGAGTGGGACAGTGGCTCACCCAGATGGGAGGCCATGTGCTTGGACTGCTGGACCTGGTTTGCAGGCTGGTCTCCTGGGATGCTTACTATCTACCACCCCTCCCTGAACCTACCGCTGGGGTCCTGGCTTCTCTAGATCTTCTGAACCCGGGAGAGTGAGCCTGGAATAAAGGTACTTGACTGGTGTTTTATTTGAAAGAGAAAAACAAGGACTGCCATGTGCAGTGTCCACCCTATGAGGTAGGGCAGGACCATGCCAAGAACAGTCTCAAGGAATGGAGGTCCCTGAGCCTGAGACTTGTGGGCCCTGGTGCACTGCCTGATGCCAGGAATAGGGACCCAGGGTGGGGGCAGCTCTGGAGGCGTCACCCTAGGCGAGGCAAGGCAGGGAGAACACACAGGAGAGTAAGAGCTGCAGATCCTGGACTGGGCAGGCCAACACTGGCCAAGGGTCCTGGAAAAGAATGTGTTTTTTGGCAGAACACACGGAAGGTTGTGTACATGTGGGAAGCCCGTCTACAGGGAGCCGGCGTCACGTGGCAGGGCAGAATGGTGAAGAGGAGAGAGCAGCATCACAGTGGCCTCTGGTACGATGTAGTCACAACAGAGCTCGATGTAGAGGGAGGGGGGACAGCAGGCCACTAACAGCCAGGAAACACACTGTCAAGAGTAGAAAGAGAAAGGAAACAGGTAACCATCACCAGCTTTGCCCATCTCCTGCAGAGTGCTCTACGTAGGGCCCAGGAAGGCCCCTGCCGGTCCGGTCTCGTCTCCTCACAGCCCACCGAGGGCAGGGCAAGGCCGCGAGTCTACTCCTAGAAAACTTTTCTGGATAAGGACTGATTTCTGCCTCATCTGCGAACTGTGCACTGCAGTGGGGGCAGGGGATGAGGCGTGGCAGTCACAGCTCAGCAAGACCCCAGATGACACAGCCCACATCCAACCAAAGCGGCTTGGAGGGTCTACGCGCGGGGGGACAGAGCCACGGTGTTCCAGGCCAGGCAGGGCTAAGGCAGAGACTCAGAGCTCTGCAGATACTTGAGTCTTGGGGTGGACCAGCTCTACTGGGCTCACACCCCCCTGTATCCTTACCACTGGAATCCTCCGATGGGCTCTGCAAACCTGTTCCGGATCAGGAAAGTGGCAACAGCTTCGGCTACCTGGAAAAGGAAGAGGCCCTGAAGGTAAGGGCTTCGCTGGAAGGTTGGGCCTGCTGGCTGTGATCTGTCCCAGCAGGCTAGGCAGCTTGAGACAAAGGGAGCTGGGCTCACTTCTGCTGTGAGATAATAAAGTACCTTCTCCCCACGGGAGGAACCCTAATTCCTAGCTGGGTCCATCCCCACCACCCTTCTCCCACATGCCTTTAGGGGAAGGAAGCAGCAGATCTTGAGCACAGGGTGTGGAATGAAACAGGAAGGTGCTATCCGTTCCTTGGTCCAGACACGCGGGCTAAGATAGCAGTGTCCAGGGAGAGGCTGGGGGCTGCCCAGGCTTGTGCCAGCTTCTGTGAAGCCCAGTTACTGCCCTGTCTCCTCTAAGCACCACTCACCTTGTCAGGAGCATCCTCATGGACTGCATGGCCACACTGGGGTAAGACCTGCATCTGGAACTTCCCTGGGGAGGAAACAAAGGCAGGGGACCTCAGAGACCTCCACTCACCACGTATGCAGTTTCCAGGAGCCAGGACCTTCCCCCCAAACTCAGTATTTATTTATTTCAGTTTTATATATTTATTTATTTATTTTTGAAGTAGGGTCTCACTCTAGCTCAAGCTGACCTGGAATTCACTGTGTAGTCTCAGGGTGGCCTTGAACTCATGGTGATTCTGCTGATCCTCCTATTAAAGGCATGTGCCACCACGCCCTGCTAGTTTTATTTATTTATTTGAGATACAGAGAAGTGGACAGAGAGAGAGAGAGAGAGAGAGAGAGAGAGAGAGAGAGAGAGAGAGAGAGAGAGGGAGGGAGAGCGCGCGCACGCGCGCGCAAGCGAATGGGTGTGCCTGGGCCTCTAGCTGCTGCAAAGAAACTCCAGACACATCAGCTACCTTGCATATATGTGTTATGTAGGTTCTAAGGACTCAAACCTGAGTCCTTAGGCTTTGCAGGCAAATGTCTTTATTGCTAAGCCATCTCTCCAGCCACCCCTACCCCAACACTTTAGACACATCTACCAGTCAGAGGATAATGTTTAATACTTGTGTAATTGTAACCTTGGATCACTCATTTTCCCTTCATTTCCTTCTTCTAAACCTACACAGTGTAATTTATTTTGGCAAGGCCCACAAGAAGCAACTCCTGTCCTCACAGGCTTTACAGCCCAGGAGGGGAGTCAAACACAGAAACCACCGTCTTTTATTTTATTTATTTATTTAATATTTCATTTATTTATTTGACAGAGAGACACAGAGAGAGAATGGGTGTGCCAGGGCCTCCAGCCACTGTAAAGGAACTCCAGGTGCATTCGCCCCTTGTGCATCTGGCTAACGTGGGTCCTGGGGAACGAACCTGGGTCTTTTGCTTTGGAGGCAAACGCCTTAATCGCTAAGCCACCCCTCCAAGCCCCCGTCTTTTCTTTTTAAAAGGATTAAGTTTTGCATGCATGAGCATGAGTGTGGTATATGGCATATGGTATATGCACAAGTATGGGCCCTTGCGGTGCCCTGTAAGCTTGCCTGCAGAGGCTAGAGTGGAATGTCGGGTGAACCACTCCATCGCTCGTCTGGTCTTGTTTTGAGGTCAATAAGGCACTCGCTCAAATAAGAACAGGTGGAGGAGTAATGGAGCAGAATGCCTGATACTCTACCCCAAGAGCAATGGAGCAAACACCTGACTACTCCGGCAACCAGACAAGTACATGGGAAGCCTCAAGGGCACACATGTGCATACACACACACACACACACACACACACATACACACACACGAGAAAAAAAGTTATAGTACCAGATCATGGTCTAACCTAAGGACTCAGGATTGCAAGGACACAAGGATCTGGGGACAGAATTTTATAAGTCATTCTAGAGACTCTGGAGCCTTTATAAATTCGTGGAGAGTTTAAGGATGGATAAATAAACAGTTTCCTTTGAGAGACATCTAAGTAGAGACACCTAGCAAGTGGGCCTGGACTGGACCTCAAGAGAGGAGGAATTATTTAACTCTGGCAGAAATCAGGGTATAAATGAAATACTACTTAGCAATAAAAAGGAATGAACTAGCCAGGCGTGGTGGTGCACACCTTTAATCCCAACATTCAGGAGGCAGAGGTAGGAGGATCACCATGAGTTTGAGGCCACATTGCGACTACATAGTGAATTCCAGGTCAGCGTGGGCTACAGTGAGCCCCTACCTCAAAAAAACAAAAACAAAAAAATATATATATTTACATATATATGTAATATATGTGTATGTGTGTGTGTGTATAGGGCTGGAGAGATAGATTAGCAGTTAAGGCACATGCCTGCAAAGCCTAAGGACCCAGGTTTGATTCTCCAGGTCCCATGTAAGCCAGATGCACATGGTGGCACATGCATTGGGAGTTCATTTGCAGTGGCTGGAGGTCCTGGTGTGCCCATTCTCACTCTCTCTCTAATAACTAAATAAAAAAATAAATGGAAGCCATGAAATTGCCCATGGAGATGACATAGAGAAGAAAGAAAGTTAAGAACACAATCTGAAACCTTGGTCTTGAAGTTGGCGCCTTCTCTTCCCATAACCGCACTGTGACGCTTATTGGCTTTGCCCTCACCGGTGCGCCACTCCCTCTACGACATCCCAGAACTCGGAGCCCTCGCCCGCCACCACTCTCCGCTGCTGCCCACCGCACCTGCGCACGGCGCACATGCTCCTCACACCCCGCGAGGCTGACGCCTCACATGGAAAGCAAACTTATCTTGCTCACAGTCAAAAATTTACTAGGAAAGCAGTATTTAGAATCCATGCCCCCCAACTCTAAACTCTTTTTTTTTTTTTAACCACTTCATCACTGTGGTAGTTTGAATAGATGGCTCCTGATATATTCAGTGTTTTATTAGTTTGGATCTTCAGTCACCTGGCTGGAGGGGGTGTCACTGGACAGTCTAGCCCTAAGGTGTGGTGGTGGGTTTGAAATTCCAATCTAAAGATATGCAAAGTATGTCTAGCTAGAGTTCCTAAAGTATGCTGGGTGGCTTTTAGCTTGGAGCTTCTCTTCTCTCTCTCTGCTTGGCCCTTTAAGATGGGATCACTTTCTGCCATTATGGGACTTCCCCAGGATCTGTAAGCTTCAATAAATATCTCTTCCTCCTAACTATGACTAGTTCTAGTTTGAAATTTCATCTCAGTGAACTTGAAGCTGTCTGCTACAACCATGTATCTTTTTAAAAAATTTATTTGAGAGAGAGAAAAAGAATGGGTACGCCAGAGCCTCCAGCCAAATGAACTCCAGACACATGTGCCACTTTGTGCATCTGGCTTACATGGGTCCTGGGGAATTGAACCTGTGTCCTTTGGCTTGGCAGGCAATCACCTTAACCACTAAGCCATCTCTCCAACACTACTGTGTATCTTCTAAACAGACTTTATAACCTTGGAGACCTACATTATATTATACATTTCCTTTTCCTAAGAAAGTCTAGTAGGATAGGCTGGGGAGATGGCTCAGCAGTTAAAATATATTTATTTAGCCCAGTTAAATAAATGCATTTCTAAAAAATTGTAGCAGTCACCAGGCGTGGTGGCATATGCCTTTAATCCCAGCACTCGGGAGGCAGGGTAGGAGGATTGCTATGAGTTCAAGGTCACCCTGAGACTACATAGTGAATTCCAGGTCAGCCTGAGCTAGAGCAAGACCCTACCTTGATAAAACAAAAACAAAAACAAAAACAAACAAACTAGCAGTCATAAAAGTATTGATCAAAATTCAGATTCACAATATCATAGAATTATGAAATACTTTACAATTTTCAAATACATTTTAATCCTTATAACTCTGAGACAGATAGTGCCATTCTCAGTTTTAGATGGAAAAAAAGAAAAATCAGTATAGAGACAAGGGAAATTGCTCATGCTGTGTGTCAGCACAGAGGGAGAGGTTAAACACAGGTCTGACTCTAAAGTTTGTGCTCTCTCCATTCACTTCAAAATCTAAGAACAGCCGGGTGTGGTGGCGCATGCCTTTAATCCCAACACTTGGGACGCAGAAATAGGATCGCTGTGAGTTCAAGGACACCCTAAGACTATGTAGTGAATTCCAGGTCTGCCTGGACTAGAGTGAGACCCTACCTCGAAAAACTAAAAAAAAAAAAAAAAAATCTATGAACATCAATTTTACATGACTGCCCATTTCTCTACCCTCAAAAAAGATCCAAGGGCATAATTTTGGGATAACTTACCCTGCATCTGGCCAATGGTAAGATCTTTATCCAACCGATCAACACCTAAAACAGAACAAGAGAATCTTTGAGTAGTTCATTAGAAAAGGCCCTATAAGGATTGTTACAAAGTTGTAAAAATGGTAACATTTGGGATGGTGAGATGGCTTAGTGGTTAAGCCTAAGGACCTGGGTTTGATTCCCCAGTACCCACATAAAGTCAGGTGCACAAAGTAGCACATGTGTCTGGTGTTTATTTGTAGTGGCTAGAGGCCCTGGTGTGTCCATTCTCTCTCTGTCACAAACACAAATACACACACACACAAACAGACACAAACACACATACAGACACATGCATACACAAGTATGTGCAGCAAGTTATCTATTGAGCCATCTCCCCAGCCTGTTTTACTGTTTTGATTTTCATAATACTCAGGATATAATTATACTAATGCATCGAGCTTGAGGAGAAGTACTTGGGCTTGACCAGATACAAAGGCCAAGCCAAAATCAGGCCATCCTGATTGGGTGTGTATGCTCACTTATGTTTAGGGGTTGGGTGTGGGGAGGTTAAGAGCACAGGTAAGTGAGGTGGTCTTGGAACTCCCTACCCATTTGGTTAGTAGTTCTAATGAGGACATATGCAAATGACAACATACTCACACTTTAAAAAAAATTTTTTTTTGTTCATTTTATTTATTTGAGAGCAACAGACACAGAGAGAAAGAGGTAAAGAGAGAGTGAGAGAGAGAGAAAGAGAGGGAGAGAATGGGCATGCCAGGGCCTCCAGCCACTGCAAACAAACTCCAGATGTGTGCGCCTCCTTGTGCATCTGTCTAATGTGAGTCCTGGGGAATTGAGCCTCGAACCGTGGTCCTGAGGCTTCACAGGCAAGCACTTAACTGCTAAGCCATCTCTCCAGCCCAACATGCTCACGCTTTTAGAGACTGAACTGCGTCCCCTACAACAGACCTTGAAGTCTTAATACCCAACGTAACTCTGTTTGAAGATAGGGTTTATAAGAAAGTATGTAAGTGTGGTTAAATGAAGTCATAAGGGTGAGGCTCCAATACAATTAGATGAGTGTCCTTTTAAAGAGAGGCCCCAGAGAGCACCCAGTCTTTCTTTCTCCAGGTATGTGAAAGCACACAGAGAAGGGAGCAGTTGGCAAATCAAAAGGAGATCCCTGAGCAGAACTCAACCTTACTTTGATCTTGGGCTTTCAGCCCCCAGACTATAAGAAAATACACTGCTGTTGTTGAGGCCAATCAATCTATAGTACTTTTCTATGGCAGCCAAGCTGGCACTTTGTCTCTCTCTCCCTCCCTCTATCCCTCTCTCTCTCTCTTTCTCTCTCTCACACACAACTTACCAGCCAAGAGCAGCAATTTAGGAATAGGACAACTGAGAAAGAGATTGGATAAGCCTCGGAACCAGCCATCCCAGTACTTTTCTGTTTTTGCCAGTTCAATCCTCCAGGTATATGGATGGTCTTTCTTGGTCTGGAAGAATGAAAGTAAACTCTTGAGTGTCTGAGGACAACCCTTACAGAAACAGGATAAAAACTAGGTCCTTGAGGGAAAAAAAAGGGAAGGAAATTAACACTTATTAAGAATCTGTATTGAAGGACAAAAATCACAAGATCATCTCATTAGAAGCAGAGAAAGCATTTGACAAAATCCAACATCCCTTCATGATAAAAGTCCTACAGAGACTGGGAATAGAAGGAACATATCTCAATATAATAAAGGCTATTTATGATAAGCCTACAAGCCAACATATTACTAAATGGGGAGAAACTGGAAGCTTTTCCACTAAAATCAGGAATAAGACAAGAGTATCCACTGTCCCCACTTTTATTTAATATAGTTTTGGAAGTCTTAGCCATACTATTAAGGCAAGAGAGACACATAAAAGGGATACAAATTGGAAAGGAAGAGATCAAGTTATCATTATTTGCAGATGACATGATTCTATACATAAAGGACCCTAAAAACTCTACTAGCAAACTGTTAGAGCTGATCAAAACCTACAGCAATGTAGCAGGATACAAAATAAATACACAGAAATATATATATGCTAGCAACATATATGCTAACAACAAACACACAGAGGATGAAATCAGAGAATTACTCCCATTCACAACTGCATCAAAAAAAATAAAGTACCTTGGAATAAACCTAACCAAGGAAGTAAAGAATCTATACAATGAGAACTTTAAAACACTCCAGCGAGAAATTACAGAAGACACTAGAAAGTGGAGGAACATCCCTAGTTCCTGGATTAGAAGAATCAATATTGTGAAAATGGCAATCTTACCTAAAGCAATCTACACATTTAATGCAATCCCTATCAAAATTCCAAAGGCATTCTTCATGGAAATAGAAAAAATAATCCAAACATTCATTTGGAATCACAAGAAACCTCGAATATCTAAAATACTGAGCAACAAAAATAAGGCTGGTGGTATCACCATACCTGATTTTAACCTATACTACAGAGCCATAGTAACAAAAACAGCGTGGTACTGGCACAAAAACAGACATGTAGATCAGTGGAACAGAATAGAAGACCCAGATGTAAGCCCAAGTAGCTACAGCCACCTGCTATTCGATAAAAATGCCAAAAATACTCATTGGAGAAAAGACAGCCTCTTCAGCAAATGGTGTTGGGAAAACTGGATATATATCTGCAGAAGGATGAAAATAGATTATTCTCTCTCGCCATGCACAAGAATTAAGTCCAAATGGATTAAAGACCTTAACATCAGACCTGAAACTCTGAAACTGCTAGAGGAAAAAGCAGGGGAAACCCTTCAACATATTGGTCTTGGCAAAGACTTTCTGAATACAACCCCAATTGCTCAGGCAATAAAACCACAGATTAATCATTGGGACCTCTTGAGATTACAAAGATTTTGCACTGTAAAGGACACAGTCAAAAAAGCAAAGAGACAACCTACAGAATGGGAAAAAATCTTCACCAGCTATATATGAGATAGAGGATTAATATCTAGAATATACAAAGAACTCAAAAAGCTAAATAATAAGGAATCAAACAAGCCAATCAAAAAATGGGCTTTGGAGCTAAATAGAGCATTCTCAAAGGAAGAAATACAAATGGCATATAAGCATCTAAAAAAATGTTCTACGTCACTAGTCATCAGGGAAATGCAGATTAAAACTACATTGAGATTCCATCTCACTCCTGTCAGATTGGCCACCATCATGAAAACAAATGATCATAAATGTTGGCAGGGATGTGGAAAAAGAGGAACCCTTCTACACTGCTGATGGGAATGCAATCTGGTCCAGCCATTGTGGAAATCAGTATGGAGGTTCCTAAAACAGCTAAAGGTTGGCTGGAGAGATGGCTTAGCGGTTAAGCGCTTGCCTGTGAAGCCTAAGGACCCCGGTTTGAGGCTCGGTTCCCCAGGTCCCACATTAGCCAGATGCACAAGAGGGCGCACGCGTCTGGAGTTTGTTTGCAGAGGCTGGAAGCCCTGGCGCGCCCATTCTCTCTCTCTCCCTTTATCTGTCTTTCTCTCTGTGTCTGTCGCTGTCAAATAAATAAATAAAAATTTAAAAATAAAAAATAAAAAAAATAAAAACAGCTAAAGGTTGATCTACCATATGACCCAGCTATAGCACTCCTAGGCATATATCCTAGGGACTCATCTCATTTCCTTAGAAGTACATGCTCAACCATGTTTATTGCTGCTCAATTTATAATAGCTGGGAAATGGAACCAGCCTAGATGTCCCTCAACTGATGAGTGGATAATGAAGATGTGGCACATTTATACAATGGAGTTCTACTCAGTGGTAAAGAAAAATGAAGTTATGAAATTTGCAGAAAAATGGACGGATCTGGAAAGGATTATACTAAGTGAGGTAACCCAGGCCCAGAAAGCCAAGCGCCACATGTTCTCCCTCATATGTGGATCCTAGCTACAGATGATTGGGCTCCTGTGTGAGAAGGAAAATACTTAGTAGCAGAGGCCAGTAAGTTAAAAAGGAGATATAAAGGGAAGAGAAAGGAAGGGAAGAGGGTACTTAATAGGTTGATATTGTATATATGTAATTACAATGATTGAGATGGGGAGGTAATATGATGGAGAATGGAATTTCAAAGGGGAAAGTGTAGGAGGGGGAGGGAGGGAATTACCATGGGATTTTTTTTATAATCATGGAAAATGTTAATAAAAATTAAAAAAAAAGAACCTGTCATATCCCAGGCATTTTAATATACATTCAATCCTTGTAAGAGTCTGGAACAGGTCGTAGAAAGTTCACCTTCAGATAATTATTAATTTTCTCCTTTCTCCCCTCCCTTCCTACATTGCCTTCTATATCCTTCCTGGCTCACTTGATTTTATTGCCTCAACCTCCCAGGCAGATGGTACTCCAGATGCATGCCATCATACCCAACTACTTCTATTTTAGTTTAGTGAATTTAGGAAACTTTCTTAAGATCAAAGGTAGTTAACTGTATAGCCAAGATGAGGCTTTTTTTATTCTAGGGGGAAAAACGAACATATCAAAAGAATACTAAGACCACACTAGTAAAAAATGGTTACAATATGGTCAATGAAAGAAACAAAGTACAATGTATCATATAAATTGATATTAGTATCGAAAAATGAATTAGGTAGGAAAGTTTAAGTTAAGCTGGTTTTTAGTTAGAGTGCTTTTAAAAATATGATTTATGATAATGACATAAAACTCTAGTAACTCTAAAAAGAAAATATGAATGTTATATCTTGACAGAAAGCACATGGGTAAACAAAGAAGTGATTCTTTATATTTTCTTTTTTTTTGTTGGTTTTTCGAGGCAGGGTCTCACTCTGGCTCAGGCTGACCTGGAATTCACTATGTAGTCTCAGGGTGGCCTCGAACTCACGGTGATCCTCCTACCTCTGCCTCCCGAGTGCTGGGATTAAAGGCGTGCGCCACCACGCCCGGCATGATTCTTTATATTTTCTTGTATCACTTAAATTGGTCAAATATTATAAATGAAATAACTGGAACACTGACTGCATCAATCACGATTGAAAATGTAGATGTGAACATGAAACAGTACCGTACCATGTTTAAAGATCAATGGATGAGGGCTGGAGAGAAGGCTTAGCGGTTAAGGCGCTTGCCTGCAAAGCTAAAGGACCTCGGTTTGATTCCCCAGGACCCACGTAAGCCAGATGCACAAGGTGGTGCATGCGTCTGGAGTTTGTCTGCAGTGGCGGGAGGCCCTGGTGTGCCTTTTTTCTCTCTGTGTCTACCTCTTTCTCTCTCTCTTGTTCTCTTTCCCTCTCTCAAATAAATAAATAAATAAATTTTTAAAAAGATCAATGGATGATTAAGCTATCCACACTACCAGCTGGGTATGATGTCACACACCTTTAATCCCAGCACTTGAGAGGCTGGGGTAGGAGGATTGCTGTGAGTTCGAGACCAGCCTAAGACTACATAGTGAGTGAATTCTAGATCAGCGCGAGCTAAAGTGAAACCCTATCTTGAAAACCCATGCCCCCCCAAAAAGAGATATCCACACTACCCAAAGTTATCCACAGATTCACTGTAATCCTATCAAAATTTCAATAGCAGAAACATAAAATGAAAAAATAAAAAATAAATCTCAACAGCATTTAAATTTTTTTTAGTCTTAAAATCATATGTAATCCAAAAATACAAGGAAGGAATAATCAAAACAATTTTCTAACGACAGGAACAAAACTACAATACTCATACTCCCTGATTTCAAAACCATTACAAAGCTATAGAAATTAATGTTTGGGATTGGCAATATAGCTCAACGGTAGAACATTAGCCTAGCATGTGTGAAGCCTTATGTTCAATTCCTAGAACCAAAAAAAATAAAAAAATAAAAATGTTTAGTTCTTGAATAACCCTGTAATCACATAGTGAATTCTAGGTCAGTCTGGGCTAAAGCGATACCCTATCTCAAAAAAAAAAAAGTACTCTCTTTGCTGAAAGTGGCATCTTTTAACACAAAGGAATAAGTTTCCATCAAGTTTATTATCTGATATTAGTAAGGTGCTTATAGTTATCCCAGAAAGTCTGTTACTTATAATCACTAAACATTTCCAAAAAAGTAACTTTCCAGTACTATCCTCACTGTCTAACCGCTAATCAAGTACTCACTGCTCACACAAACCTGAGTAAATGAAATTCATGCAATTGGTTTCTGACCTTAAAACACACAATTCACTTGGGATCTGGTTTTTACATACAGAGAGCACAATAAGAATCAGCTTTATCAGGAGATCACAGCATCTTTAAGTGTGGCTCCACTTCCTAACTTCAGTGCACATGCGCACAAGGGGGCGCACATGTCTGAAGGCCCTGGCATGCCCATTCTCTCTCTCTCAAAATAAATAATAATAATAATGAGATAAGGGCTAAGTTGCCATAGTGATCTAAACTGAGGTCAGAAAGCTTTCTCAAGGAGATAAGCTTTGGTCAGTGGGGAAGATCTTGATAGACTAAAACAGGTAGGAAAAACAGTTTTTCTACAGAGAAAACCACTGGAACATAAGAACTGAGGTGAGAGGGCTGGAGAGATGGCTTAGCGGTTAAGCGCTTGCCTATGAAGCCTAAGGACCCCGGTTCGAGGCTCAGTTCCCCAGGTCCCACGTTAGCCAGATGCACAAGGGGGCGCACGTGTCTGGAGTTCGTTTGCAGAGGCTGGAAGCCCTGGCGCGCCCATTCTCTCTCCCTCTATCTGTCTTTCTCTCTGTGTCTGTCACTCTCAAATAAATAAATAAATAAAAGACATTCCCTTTAAAAAAAAAAAGAACTGAGGTGAGAAAGCAGTCTGAGGTGAGCCATCTCTCCAGCCCAAGTATCTCTTATAATAATGTCTTGGCCCCCTAAGACATCAAATTTGACCAAAAAAAGTGTTACTCCTCCTCCACCCAGTCATACTGAAAATCACCCAACTCCATCTTTC
This sequence comes from Jaculus jaculus, assembly GCF_020740685.1. Classification (NCBI taxonomy): domain Eukaryota; kingdom Metazoa; phylum Chordata; class Mammalia; order Rodentia; family Dipodidae; genus Jaculus; species Jaculus jaculus. The sequence goes on from NC_059104.1 coordinate 168,723,357, forward strand.
CAAGAATGCAGGCCTTCACTTACCTCCATGTCATCTTCTTTTTTCCTCTTGTTTACTGACTCGCTTCCTTCTTCATCTTCCTCCTCCTCCTCTATGATTCCTTCTACGATAGATTTTGAGCCTTCTGGACTTGTAACTCCTTCACACCTAGATTATTTAAAAGTGCTATTATGAATATCTTCAGGGTAGAAATTATCTCAGATATACTTCTGACCTTTTCTAGTCAAATGTTAATTAAAACTTGGACAGTCTTCCTAGGAGTCAGACCCGGAGATCTGCACTTCTTGGGCTGTGGAAAACCATGGAAAACCATGGCTGATGTGTCACTATCCTCTAACGGGCTGGTTTACAGTTGTTTACCAATGCTGACCCACAAGAAAGGAATGACCATATTCTCAGACATGGTGACAAGAGTTTTTATTGGTGTTCTTTTTTGATTTTTTTTTATATTTTTTTAATTTTTATTTATTTGAAAGTGACAGAGAGAGAAAGAGGCAGATAGAGAGAGAGAATGGGCACGCCAGGGCCTCCAGCCACTGTAGACAAACTCCAGATGTGTGTACCCACTTGTGCATCTGTGTAATGTGGGTCCTGGGGAATACAGCCTCGAACTGGGGTCCTTAGGCTTCATAGGCAAGCGCTTACCTGCTAAGCCATCTCTCCAGCCCTGTTTTTTGTTTTCTTAAAGTAGGCTCTCACCCTAGCCCAGGCTGTCCTCAAACTCACAGTGGTCCTCCTACTTTAGTCTCCTGAGTGCTGGGGTTAAAGGTGTGAGCCACTAAGCTCAGCTTTACTGGCATTCTTACATGATCCTCATAGTAATCTATGAAGTAACCTTGAAAGGTTAAGAAAATAGTCATTAGTGGAAAAGGATAGGATGTTAGCCAACAGGCCCTACAGATCCTTCTGCCTTCTTCTTCCCAGTGGCCCAGACTGTAGGCATGTACCTACATGCCTGGCATTTTTTTTTTTAATCTGGATATTGAGGGCTGGAGAGAGAGCTTAGCGGTTAAGCGCTTGCCTGTGAAGCCTAAGGACCCCGGTTCGAGGCTTGGTTCCCCAGGTCCCACGTTAGCCAGATGCACAAGGGGGCGCACGCATCTGGAGTTTGTTTGCAGAGGCTGGAAGCCCTGGCACGCCCATTCTCTCTTTCTCCCTCTACCTGTCTTTCTCTCTGTGTCTGTCGCTCTTAAATAAATAAATAAATAAATAAATAAATAAATAAATAAATAAAATTTTTTTAAAAATCTGGATATTGAGGAGCTAAAGTAGGTCCTCATGCTTTCATGGCAAGCCCTTTACCCCTTGAGAAATCTGCTCAGGCCCATCTCCCAGTTTTAGTTGATAGAAATTGGTAAGTAAGTACATTGACCATAGTCAGCTGAACCTTGCTGACTGGACCATCTGATCCAACCAATTATTGTTATTGTATCTCCTTAAAATAGCACCTCTCTACGATGCAAAATATGTAGTACCATAATTACTTTTAGAGAAAACTAAATGTACCAAAAATATAGTAACAAATGTTAAAGGCACAACTCCCAAGTGCCAGAGTTTTCACTGCATGGAGCCTTGAAGGAGAGACCATGACCACAGAGGAAAGAGAAGAAGCATGGAAAAGAGAAGCTAGAATAAACTGAAGGGACAGTGGAAGACTTTTTTAAAAAATATATTTTATGTATTTCAGAAAGAGAGAGAGAGAGAGAATGAGCACACTAGGGCCTCCAGCCACTGCAAACGGACTCCAGATGCATGTGCCACCTTGTGCATCTGGTTAATGTGGGTCCTGGGGAAATCAAACTGGGATCCTCTGGCTTTGCAGGTAAATGCCTTAACTGCTAAGCCATCCTCCAGCTCATTGTGGAAGATTTTTAAGAATGGTTACTTCACCTTTCTGGCTTTAAACTTTTTAGTATATGCTCACAAGTAGGAGTTGTCTATAAACCCTGAGGTGGTAAGTTTCATGTCTAGTATGTAAGAGTTATTTTCTTGAAAAGAACATGAAATATCTATATGGCTGGCCTAATTTAACTCACCTAAAAAGTTATCTAAAATAATTAAGACCTTGAGCCAGGTATAAGACAAAAGCAGCAGCTGGTAATTCTCTCACCCTGTGTCAGCTTCTAACTAGCCAACAAAGCAAAGTAAGACCTACTGTTTGACTTGTCCAAACATTGAGACACGAGCAGACTCTAGATTTCGAATCTGGCCACTCTTCACACTAGGAAGGAAAGAGAGAGGAGTTTTTAGTAATCATCTCATCACAGTGTAACAGTCAAATGACTAGTACATCTGTGGAGTCCCCAAGCCGCCTGCCATGCAGATTGCTGCTACTCTTCATGCAGTGACTATAGCCATAAGTTAGGCAGAAAAATTAGGTGAAGAAACTGTAGCCATTGCAGAGGGCAATGCCCACGCCAAGTCTGTGCTTCAGTACATAATCCAGGAGGAGAGACAGCCAGATGATGCTACTGCAATAAGGCAAGTTCAGAGGAAGCGTTTCATTTTGGATGAGGAGACTGAAAAGCCTCCCAAAGGTGCTGCTAAAGCTATGGACTGAAGACAAGTTATTTTTTCTTCTGATGACAGAAGCTGAACCTAATTCATCTATAATTCTTTGTTCAGACACTAGAGAAACTGCTATTTGAATAAACTTTTAAAATTTGTAAAAGGATAAATCTGAACTAACAGAGCCCTATCCAGCATAACTTTCCACTGATCATGTAAGGGGAAGCAGGCAGGCACCCAAGGTGTATGCTGAGCCGCCTTCTCAAACCCATGGCTATCCAGGACAGACTGCTGATGCATCTGAGAACAGGAATCCTGTTGTGGTTATGAGCAAGGTGTGGGGGGAGAAGCAATCTCAACAAACACAGTGTGGTTCTAATAAGCCATATTCTATCACGATACCCTCATTCCTGGAAAAACTCCTAGAGCATACCAGTAGGTCCTAAATTTCTATTTGGTATCTCTGACTTACTAAACAGACATAGTCTACCCACTAGAAAAGCCCACACTATGCTACATGGTATATGAAAGCACAAAAGAACCAGCTTCTACCCTTGTCATAGAGGAGGGTATTAAGAGACATTAATATTTTCAACGAAGCACTGGAAGCCTCAGGAGTACAAAGTGCAATATAAAGGCTGCTGACAATTTTACTGTGAGGTATCTGGTGATTTAGGAGTTGAAAGGGGTATTTTGGAGATTTTGAAGACAGGTAGGAAGTTAGGATGGTAAAGATATTTTATCCCAAGATTTATCTCTTTGTGGAGAGAACAATGTTTCATACATCTCTAAAACCTCATCCTGTAGCACAAAGGAAGCTAAATAAATATTTAATAAAATTGTTGATTGAATTAGTGAATGTATTTATGATTGAAGAGCCTTTAAATGGAACCAAAAACCAATTCTGTTAGCAATAAAACTACTCATAAAGTTTTTATTTATCTGAAACACAAATAGATTATAGAGAAGAGAACCAATATCTGCCTTGTATCTCCATCATTTTGTCTGAAACACAGAAGTGAATCTAGAACCATGGAGTGTCAAAAGGAGAAAGGGCCTTAGAGGCCACCTGGTCCATTTTTCTTTTCTCTCTCTATTTTTTTTTCCAACGTAGGGTCTCACTTTAGCCCAGGCTGACCTGGAATTCATTATGTTGCCTTAGGGTGGCCTTGAACTCACAGTGATCCTCCTACCACAGCCTCCCAAGTGCTGGGATTTATTATTTATTTATTTATTAAGGTAGGAACTCACTCTAGCCTAGGCTGACCTGGAATTCACTATGTAGTCTCAAGGGTAGCACCGAACTCACGGTGACCCTCCTACCTCTGCCTTCTGAGTGCTGGGATTAAAGGTGTGCACCACCACACCCTGCTCCAGCTAGATAACTGATGACCCAAATATACTACTATCCTAGGAGATACGACAGTTTTTTGGAAAGGAACAGGTATTTAAACAAATCAGTCATTTCTAAAATATTTAAAATATTTTTAATACACTGCTTTAAAATATTCTCTCACATACTATTACAAAAAAGTTTAAAAAGTTAAAAAAAAAAAACCTATTCCTTGGATCTTCGTGCTTGAGCTGACAAAAAAGAAGAGCTGTAATCTAACACTTAAAATTAAGACAACACAGATTGATGAATTACCTCCATTCAATAGCATTCTCCAGAGACTTGAAGGTTTTAGGACGACCACGCAAGAAATTCTGCATGCTATTAAGAGCATCCATGGCTGTACCTGGATGGTAAAGAAAAGTTTTACCCATGAATACTTTTTTTGCTTTGCAATTCTACTTAATATGTTCTATTTATTTTATTTCTGGTGTACACGTGTATAGCATGTGTGGTGTGGTGCAAGCATGTATGTATAATATACGCATGTACATGTGCAGACGCACATACCTCATGAGCATGTGTGCAGAGGTCAGGGGCTTCACCACCAGGTGGCCTCCTCTACTGCTCTTTGGCTTTATTACCTGGTGACAGTCTCCCACTGAATCTATCGCTGCCATTTTCTTGGTCAGACTGGCTGACCTGTGAGCCTCAGCCATTCTCCAGTCTCCGACCCGCACAGGAGGGGTCCGGGCCTGTGTGGCCATGCCCAGCTTTTCCATGAGTACCAGGATCAAACTCAGGTACTCTCAGGAACCCCCTGCTTGTACAGCAAGCGCTCTTACTTGCTGAGCCATTTCCTCAGCAACATGTATTTATTCATTATGTTAGCACACCAGGTACTGGGCTTCATCATGCCATCTTCACACACGTGTCTCATTACACTTAGTTCTCAGTTCTTCCCTTTCCTTCTCCAGATGGTTCTCTTCTTTCTCCAGCTAGGCCCCCTTTCTGCTTTGTTATTATATGTAATCCATTACCCTAGGATCCTCCCTTAGGATCTCTTCTGCCCCTTTCATAACTTTGTGGCCTACACACACACACACACACCTTTAAATTTAGAGTACACATATAAAAAGAAACACATAGAACCGGGCGTGGTGGCGCACGCCTTTAATCCCAGCACTCGGGAGGCAGAGGTAGGAGGATCACCGTGAGTTTGAGGCCACCCTGAGACTCCATAGTGAATTCCAGGTCAGCCTGGGCTACAGTGAGACCCTACCTCGAAAAACAAAATAAAAACTACAAGAAAAAAAAAGAAAAAAAGAAAGAAAGAAACACACAAAGCCGGGAGTGGTGGCACATCACATGCCTTTAATCCCAGCACTCGAAAGGCTGAGGTAGGAGGATCACTGTGAGTTCAAGGCCACCCTGAGACTACATAGTGAATTCCAGGTCAATCTGGACTAGAGTGAAACCCTACCTCAAAAAACTAAAAAGAAAAAAAAAAAAAAAAAAGCAGCAGCAGCAAAGAAAAAGAAACATACAGTATTTGTCTGAGCCTGACTTATTTTACTTAGTATGACAACATCCAGTTGTATCTATTTTCATGCAAATGTTACAATTTCATTTTTTATGGCTGTATAAAATTCCACTGTGTGTATGTACAGTTTTTATTCTGTCATCTGCTTATGGGCACCTAGGAATTTTCCATCTCCTGGCTACTTTAAATAATGAAGAGTCCTCCAGGTATATATATATCCAAGAATGGCATAGTTGAGTCATATGGTAGCTTTACTTTTATTTTTTTAAGGAACCTCCATACTATTTTACAAGTTTACATTCCCACCAGCAGTGAATAAGGGTTCTTCTTTTCCCACATCCTTACCAGCATTTGTCATTTGTTTTCTGGATGACAGCCAATCTGCCTGAGGCAAAATGGAATCTCAGAGCAGTTTTCCTCTGCATTTTCCTCACAGAGAAGGGTACTTTTTAAAGTATTCATTTGACCATTTGTCTTCCTCTTGTTGAGAACTGTCTATGCAGGTTCCTTAGACCATTTATAAACTGGATGATTTGGGTTTTTTGGGGGGGGTTCTTTTATTTTCATGGTAGGGTCTCATTCTAGGCCCGGCTGACCTGGAACACAACCTATAGTCTCAGGCTGGCTTCAAACTCACAGCCAACCCCTACCTCTGGCTCCTGAGTGCGGAACTAAAGGTGTGTGTCACCATGTCGGGCTCAAGTAAGGCTTTTAGTGATTAAGTTCATAAAGTAAAAGTAACTGGGGGCATGCCTCCCAAAGTTATACTTTGTTCCCAGTCTCTACTTTTCTCTCAGAGATCTGGGTTTTTTTTTTGCTGCTATGAGCTAAGCACACCTGTGTTCACAAGTGTCTCCTGCAAATGAACGATTCCGCACTAAAGAAACTTACCTTCCACAACATCAATCATACACAGGCCCAGGAGGCTTGGCAGCAGGTTAGATGATGCTGTGTGCACGGCAATGGCACCACCCATGCTGTGTCCAATCAGCATAATCGGAGGAGGGAGGTCTCCATACATGGCTTCAACCACATTGCCCACATCTCTGCAGAGACACACACGCACAAAAGGCTGGGAATGTTATAGGACAAAATTTTGAAAATAGTTTTCTTTCTCAGTTCCTTCCTTTGGTTTTGGTCTGTAACTAGTAGTTCTAGAAAATGGCAAGGATTGATTGGTTTATCTTACAAATATAGCTATGTAAACCTTCTAACATGGCCTCTAGCATCTATGCAGATAGCCACACACTAACTCTCAAAACAAGATCAAGCTGAGCATGGTGGCATATGCCTTTAATCCCAGCACTTGGGAGGCAGAAGTAGGAGGATCACCTTGAGTTCGAGGCCACCCTGATACTACAGAGTGAATTCCAGGAAAGCCTGGGCTAGAGCAAGACCCTCGAAAAACAAAATAAAACAAACAAATAAACAAAAAAGATCAAGTTAAGAACTAAGTGAATTCCAAATGCTCTCATCATCCTATATATTTAGTATAGTTATATAAAGTTACTTATATTTATTTTGAGCCTAAGTTGAAACTCCAAAGAAATAATTTAACTACTGAAAGGCTTGGCTTCCCCATTTATGATGCAATGAAGTTTGGAGTAACAAGCGTAAGTCTCAGTTTATTTTTAATATGTGAGTAATCTTGAATTTGTTAATCTCCAGACACTGAGTTTTACACCTATATATTTAATAACTATATGAAGGTAGGGATATTATTTACTTTTCTAAATTGCTTTGAGGACTAATTGAGAAGTAAGTGTGAAAAAATACTTTGAAAGAATAAAGTGCTATTAGTTATAATAAAAAGTCTAAGCTTCAAATTAAAGACAAAAATCCAAGTTTTTCATATCAGTGCTGCTTCTACACTAAATATAAAATTTCCGTGAAGGACAAAATGGTATGAGAAGAAAAATTAACGAAATGTTGCTTTGGCTTACATGCCTCCCCCAAATTCATTCTGTTAATTATAAAGAGTAAATTACTGTTTACAGTTTCTCATGTATATCTGTTGGTTGAATGAACATTTATAAACGTATGTATCTCTAACAAACTCGAAAGGAATTCAGAGCTCATTTTTACTGGCTTTTGTTCTAATTACTAGTATTTGGAGGTGGAGCTATTGAATGTGATCAAGTCATAAGGAAACCTCCCTTGTGAAAAAATCAATCCAGGGAAGGAATTACCATGGGATATATTTTATAATCATGGAAAATGTTAATAAAAATTTTAAAAAATAAAAAAAATAAAAAAGAAATTTTTAAAAAGAAAAAAAAAAATCAATCCAGCTACAGATTAATGACTTATGACACTGGCTTGTTATAAAACAGAACTCTCTGGCTCATAGCTCTGTCTCACCATGTAAAACCCTCCGCCATGTTATGATCCAAGAAATGCATGAGTCCATGACAGATATAAAGATTCCATTTAACCAACAGAAGTAAACTTTTCAACAGTCTACCCAAACTAAACTTATACAATTTTCCCGTGCTTTCTGTGATCATCACAGTGGACACACCAAGAAAGATGGAGGTTTGTTTAAGGATAAATCAAATGGTGAAGAGCGAGAACACAAGTAAAAAATGTTTTTGTGTTAACTATTTTCCAACACCTTCACTAGTTCAGTGACAGTCTTAGTACTACTTATGATGGTGCAGAGCCAGGCAATCTACAAGCAGCATTTGGTTCTTTACTTTGCCATTGTTTCTGCAGACAGGTCTTCAGAATTCTTGACTTTTGTTTCACCTAAAAAGAAAATAGTTTAAAATTCAAATTCTCAAGAATAGGAATTATAAAGCAAGAGCAATAAAAAGAGGAACTTTACAATATTTTATGATGGAGTTTACAGATAAACTACATTGAAGACAAATCTCTGGTTACTATCCTACATCCCCCCAAATGTCCAAATGGAACACACTGGGTGGCCGCACTAAAATTTACAATAGTTTATCCCAAGGAGCTTGACAACATCATTGAGTCAGTGTATAATTAAGAAAGATACTCACCATGACCTCGCAGATCCAAGGCCACAATCCTACACTGAACTCTACTAATGATGGCTGCCTAGGAACAAATGAACAAAGTAGTAAGATACACATTTTGCCAAATTACGGATGATAACTTTGTTACGTGAGCTGCCATTAGAATTCAATGTTCCCAGCCAGCTAGTCTGATGGTCACTTGCAGTCTGGCAGTTTGTTTGCAGGGGCAGGAAACCCTGTCTCAAAGAAGGCGGAGCACTGACACCTTGAAGTCATTCTCTGACCTTCACATGTGCACTGTGACATGCACGTGTGCACACACACATGCAAACAAATGAAAGTTAAAAACAATCAGCAATGGCTGAGTTCAGGTGGATTATTGCCTGTATTTGAGGACAGGCTAGGAAGAATTAAGGAAGGATTTTGGTTTAGGTGGAGAAAACCACCTTTTGATGTGTGAACAGACCACAATATGTGACTCCCACCCCCCCAAAAAAAAGCAGAGAATCATCAGTCTTTTGTTTGTAGAAAAACTGTGAAAGTGCTTGTCACATAAGCATGAGAACCTGAGTTTGATCCCCAGCACCTATTTTGCACCCCTATAGTCGCAGCACTAGGGAGACAGAAACATAAGAATCCCTGGGGCTTCCTGCCTAGCTAGTCTGTCCAAACTGGTGAGCTCCAGGACCAGGGAGAGACCATGTCTCAGAAAATAAGATGGGCTAGGTGTGGTGGTACATGTTTTTAATCCCAGCACTGGACTAGTAGGAGGATCACTGTGAGTTCAAGGTCAGCCTGAGACTACAAAATGAGTTTCAGGTCAACCTGGGATACAGGGAGACCAGTCCTCAAAACACCACCACCAAAAAAAAAAAAAAAAAAAAAAAAAAAAACAGCAAGCCAGGTGTGGTGGCGCACTCCTTTAATCCCAGCACTCAGGAGGCAGAGGCAGGAGGATGACCATGAGATCCAGGCCACCCAGAGACTATATAGTTAATTCCAGGTCAGCCTGGGCCAGAGTAAGACCCTACGTCCAAAACAAAACAAGACAACAAAAAGTTTGAGCTGGAGAGGTGGTTAAGGCACTTGCTTACAAGCCTGATGGCCTAGGTTCAAATCCCCAGTACCCACATAACACCAGATGTACATCTGGAGTTTGTTTGTAGTGGCAAGAAGCCCAGGCAGGCCCATTTGCATTTTCATTTTCATTTTCATTCTCTCTCTCTCTCTCTCTCTCTCTCTCCCCTCCCCTGCTTGCAAAAAAAAAAAAAAAAAAAAAAAAAGCTGAAGAGTGAATGAGAAAGACACCAGACATTGATCTCTGGCCTCTACATACTTGCACTTGTGTGCACATGCACATGCACACACACACACAAATACACATATTAAGTGATAGAGTTTTAGCATGTTTTGTTACAGGAAAGAGTATGACACTTGTTACTCTTTGTAAAACTTGTATCAGGGAGGTGGAGCAAAGGCTTAGTGGTTAAGCGCTTGTCTGTGAAGCCTAAGGACCCCAGTTCAAGGCTAAATTCCTCAGGACCCATGTAAGCCAGATGTGCAAGGTGGCACATACATCTGGAACTCATTTGCAGTGGCTGGAGGCCCTGGCGCACCCATTCTCTCTCTGTCTGATGCTCTCAAATAAATAAATACAAACAAAAATAAATTTAAAACTTGTATAGGACTGGAGAGATGGCTCAGCAGTTAAGGCGTTTGCCTGCAAAGCCAAAGGACCCAATTCCCCAGGACCCATCTAAGCCAGATGCACAAGGTGGCACATGTGTCTGGAGATCATTTGCAGTGGCTGGAGGCCCTGGCATGCGCTCTCTCTCTCTCTCTCTCTCAAATAAATTATATTTTAAAACTTGTATCACTAAGTGTTTTTTATTCTATGTGAATTTTAGTTTGTTGATTCTCATGTATCAACGAACTAGCCAGATTAGTTGTGTTCATATAATATGATTTCTGGGGTGGGAGATGGCTCAGTGCTTAAAAATGCTTGCTGCGTATGAGGACCCCAGGCTGGGATCACCAGTACTCATATATAGCCAGACACAGTAGCATAGCATCTGAAATTCTGCATGCCTATTTTCTTTGAATTTTAGAGTAGCCATCCATGACAGTAGTGCAAAATAGAGTATTTGAGATTCAGGGTCCTGGAGAAGAGGACCTTGGAAGGCCAGAACCATTTTACCTGAAGCAACTATTGCTTTAAGGGAAGAACAATGAAATAGGAGAATCCAAGAAACTTGGGGCTACTAACCCATGGCATGTACATAGCAGCAAATAAGACCCTGTCTGAAACAAGGTGGAAGGTAAGGACTGACACCCCGAAGTTGTCCTCTGACAGCACATGTGTGCACATGAACACACAGATACTTTTTTTTTTTTTGGTTTTTCAAGGTCGGGTCTCACTCTAGCCCAGGCTGACCTGGAATTCACTCTGTATTCTCAGGGTGACCTCGAACTCACAGCAATCCTTCTACCTCTGCTTCACGAGTTTTGGGATTAAAGGCGTGCACCACCACACCTGGCTCAGAGACACTTTTTTTTTTGTTTATTTTTATTTATTTATTTGAAAGCGATGGAGAGAGAGAGAGAGAGAGAGACAGAGGCAGGCAGATAGAGAGAGACATAGAGAATGGGCATGCCAGGGCCTCTAGCCACTGCAAACAAACTCCAGACACGTGTGCATCTGGCTAACATGGGTCCTGGAGAATCAAGCCTCAAACTGGGGTCCTTAGGCTTCACAGGCAAGTGCTTAACTGCTAAGCCATCTCTCCAGCCCCAGAGACATTTTTATTTGGAAACTTGAGTTCATTAATTTTAGATAATAGGTTTCCCTCAATATAGAATCATAATATGCTACTATGTTGAATGATACAAATATTTTGTGGATTCAATCATAGCAAATGATCTCTACTGATTTACACCACCACTCAAAGTGTGTAGTAACTGCCAACTCTAAGGATTTGGGCAGATAAAATATGATACCTCCAATACATCACTAATTGCTACTGAAAATGCATATCCTCCACATCTGTCCATTCCCTGCAAACTACCTCTGTATTCTTTGGCCACGTCTTCTAGGTTTGAGATCTTTCTAAACATACCATACAACTTTATCAGTCATATATGATGATTTAATGAAGCCTTTTAAATCATCTCATCGTTTATTGCTTTCTAAGTAGAATAAAGCAACCAACAGTTAACCTAAGCGTTCAGAAACGACGTGAAAATATTCAAGGAGTCATTACTGAGCAGAGCTCCACGGAGGCCTGTGCACAGAATGTGAAGGCGGGCTCTGCTCGCAAGGATCTGAGGATCTGACACCATGGACACAATCACAGCAAGACCTATTCTGGTCGTCCACATATCCTCCCACTATGCCTGGGCCTTCTGCTTTTTCACTGCCGTATTTTAGCAATTACTCTCTTGGCGAGGGCCTAAGGAAGTTCTATCTCATGACTATGAGATGCTTAGGCTTATTCCTGCTACTGAATCCACAGAAATGTTCCAAGGTTTAAGGAATTCTGACCTTTGGGGTTAAGTCAATTGCTAGAGTGCCAATTTTCACATAGCATTTCTATCTTCAAAGCACTGTCATTCAGTGGACTGATACACTGTCAGGAACAACAGTCACAAAAAAAGGACAAGGAGAGCTGGAGAGATGGCTCAGTGGTTAAAGCACTTGCCTTTAAGGCCTAAGGACCCAGGTTGGATTCCTCATTACCCACTTAAGCCAGATGCACAAACTGGTGCATGCATCTGGGGTTCATGTGGACGCCCTGGTGTGCCCATTCCGTCTGTCTCTATTCTGTCTGTCTGTCTGTCTCTGTTAATTAAAAAAATTGTTTTTTGAAAAGGAAAAGTAAGTTTTTTGTTTTTTTAATATTTTACTTTTATTTATTTATTTGAGAGAGTGAAAGAGAGAGAGAGAGAGAATGGGTACGCCAGGGCCTCTAGCCACCGCAACTGAACTCCAGACACATGCACCCCCTTGTGCAGCTGGCTTATGTGGGTACTGGGGAATTGAACCAAGGTCCTTTGGCTTTGCAGGCAAGTAGCTTAACCACTAAGCCATCTTTCCAGCCCAGGACAAGTAAGTTTTAACAGCTGTATAAATTCAAGGTATTGAATAGCAGAGAATTTTCTTCTGCATACAAATAACCCAGGTAAATCTGGGTGTGGTGGCACATGCCTTTAATCCCAGCACTCAGGAGGCAGGGGTAAGGGGATTGTCATGAATTCACAAGGCCACCCTGAGACTACATAGTGAGTTCAAGGTCAGCCTGGGCTAGAGTGAGACTCTACCTCAAAAGGAAAACAAAACGAAACAAATAAACAAGCAAAAGAACACACCAGGTAAGCAGTTGGAAGCAAATGACTTACTGTGGTGGTTTGACAAAGGTGTCCCCCATAAACTTAGGTCGTCTGGATGTTAGGTTTCCCACTGATGGCAATTGGAAAGTAAAGCCTCCTGGAGGCAGTGTACTGTTGGGGGTGAGCTTATGGGTTTTATAGCCAGTTTCCTGATGCCAGTGTTTGGCACACTCTCCTGTTGCTATGGTTCACTTTATGTTGGCCAGGGGTGATGTCCACCCTCTGCTCATGCCATCATTTTCCCTGTTATTATGGAGCTTCCCCCTCGAGCCTGTAAGCCAAACAAACAAACAAACAAAAAAAAAAAAGAACCTCTTTTTTCCCCACAAGCTGCTCTCTTGGTTGGGTGATTTTTACCTAAATGCAACACTTACCTATAACAGAGTTTCACAAAATAAAATGCTAATAGGTGTTTCAGAGAAAGGGAATAGAGTGTCAAATACATTTGGAAGACTTACTTAAGATTAAACAGCTCTACTTAGGACAACTCTTCATAGCTGTTAACAACATGTTAATGTGTAGGATGAATTTCCAAGAGGAAGGAAAAAGAAATGATCAGGTTGAGTATTCCTAACCTGAAATGCTCAGGACCAAAAAGTTTTCAGATTTAAGAATATATTTACATAGCCGGGCATGGTGACACACACCTTTAATCCCAGCACTCAGGAGGCAGAGGCAGGAGGATCGCCGTGAGTTCGAGGGCCACCCTGAGACTACATAGTGAATTCCAGGTCAGCCTGGACTAGAGTGAGACCCTACCTCAAGGAAAAAAAAAAGCGTGTGTGTGTGTGTGTGTGTGCATTTACAGACTACTGGAGTTAAAACTTCCTAATCTAAAACTCCCAAATCTAAAAAGATCTAAAATTCAAAAACTTTTGAATGCTAACATAATACTAAAAAGGTTTTTATTTTGGAGTCTTTTGGATTTTTAGATTAAGGATATTCAACTTATATGTGCAATATTTTTTAACTTCATTTAATCATGAAATCCGTATTTTATTACTTCCTCATGGCATATCTATAGAATACACTTTTGCAAAACAATGGCCACACATTTAACAATATCAGCTGCCATTTCCCAGTCACCTCTATGTGCCAGGTTCTTCTTAGTGTAGTCACTGCTCTGTCTATGGCATTACGAACATCTAATAACAATACTTGTCAAGAAGTGGGCTATTTAGAGTGTCATAAATAATAAAAAGTTCATATCTATCACTTTCTATAATCTTTAAAGAATCCTTACATTGTCAGTAGACTATATTTAGAGAGTGAAGGCGTAAGTGGTCTGCTGAAAAGCTTAAGTAGTTTTTTGGAAGCCATGTAACTAGAACTGGTAAAAACAAGGGTCGGACATCACATCGTGCTCCTCCTTCACTGCTCTTCCTTGAAAGTCATACTTGTTTCAGGGAAAACTTCCAGGACCCTGGCTTCTCAAATGTTCTATTTTGCACTAGAGTCCTGAACAGTTGCTCTAAAACTCACAGAAAATAGCAAGGTTACCTGTGGCCTACATATGTAATTCTCATTAAAATTTGAAAAATTTTGGGATTCACTAAACACTAGACTTGGAATAAACCCACTGTTTGTTTGTCAAACTTCTTATGAAGCTGAACCTGGGGTCACTGCCCCTGTGGTATGTCACTGAAGACAGTGCCACTTTCCTCTCCCAGTCACCCATCTCTTTCCTTCCATGTCTCCAATATGTTGGCTGGTCAGTGACACTGTTAGCATAGACCAGAATAAGCCAAGTTACGACACATGAGCTGTTTCTGGTGGCTGACCTTTGCTCTAGACACAGTGCATTCATTTTGATAGCTGCTGCATGAGAACACACTTCATGCACAGAAAATCTCTGAATATACACATTCACAGTATATGCCTTCAACAAAGTGAAGTATGCTCTGTAAAACACATGCTGGCTTTGAAAGATAGTACACAGGACCTTATCATATGTTGTTATGATTTGGATAAAGTTTGAGGTCCTTCCTGCAGAGCTTCACATGTCAATATAATGCCCCTAGTCAAGAAGTAACAGGGCAAAAGCTTAAAGTGACATGTAGCCTGGGGCTACAGAGTGACTTCCAGGTCATCTGGGACTAGAGTGAGACCCCTCAATATAAACAAACAAAAGACAACAAAAAAGACAAATGTGTCGGGCGTGGCGGTGCACGCCTTTGATCCCAGTCCTCCAGAGGTAGAGGTAGGAGGATCACCGTGAGTTTGAGGCCAGCCTGAGACTACTTAGTGAATTCCAGGTCAGCCTGGGCTAGAGACCCTACCTTGAAAAACCAAAGGAAAAGCAAAAAACAAACAACAAAAACAAATTTCATTTCCCCTCCAGTACTGAGGACTTCATGTTGAATCCCAATTACCCCGCCACCAGGAAGGAAATGCAAGTCCAGGGTCTGAACCACACAGCTACTCGGCTCTCGGTATCTAGCGCTGCACTCGCATTTGCTTCCGTTTTCTAATCTTCAGCATTCCTAGTAGTAAACAGAGGAAGTATGGATATTTCATGACACACACAGAGCGATCACTTCATTGTAGACAAAGGTGTTGCTAGCATCTCCTCAGAAGCATCTCTTCTTGCACATGGGCTGCCCGAATCCTAAGTCAAAGACATGACCAAGATTTACAAGTGGCAGCATTCACATAGGCACATATCCTCTACAGTGGACCAGAGCACCGTTCTTTGCTTCCTAGTAGTCACAAGTGTCACTTTAAAAAAGAAGAAATATTTTCAAATATTCACGAGACATCTCCATATGCAAAGTATCATGTAGTCAGTCTCCAAAGGAGCTGAAATAAAAGCCATCTAACGTGCTGAATCAAATGTCTACTTGTCTATTATTTAAAGTACCAAGATAGAGACCTCCACTTTAGCCAAGGTACAAATTCCACTGCCCTGATCCCAATGTACATATATGCAATGTTTTATGAACTCTTAGAAGGCACTAAGACCCACCCCACTTAACAGCTGCTTTTTTGCGGAGGGAGGGGTTGAGATAGTCTCACTCTAGCTCAGGCTGACCTGGAATTCACTATATAGTCTCACGGTGGCCTTGAACTCATGGTGATCCTACTACCTCTGCCTCCCGAGTGCTGGGATTAAAGGCAGGCCCCACTGTGCCTGGTTCCAGTTAACAACAGGAGATCTTGAACACACTATAACTATCTAGAATCCTCTCAATCCCTAGTGTTCCTACTCCAAGTAATATTAATGAGCATGGAAAGAAGTAGTCAAATTCATGCAAAAGAAAATAACCACATTTTAACATCCACTTACCGTGAACACAGCCCAAGAGAGGGCAGAATGGCCTCCTCCATGCAAGAGAAGCAGCACTGGACCCTCGGAGCCACTCTTGTAAACTCGAAAAGTGTATGAACAGTTAAGGACCACGTATTTAAGTCTTTTCTTAGTTAGGGTTTTGATTACTTAGTCATAGTAATTGATTTTATAAAATCCAAGCAACAGGAAAACTACATGCGAAATTGTACACTTGCCTACTTAAATAGATGTTTTCAAGATATCAACCCTCTGTTCTGAGGTAAGGTAGCCAGTATAACCATTTTTTAATGACAAATAAATATTCCCTTTGCCTAATGAGGACACAGTCCCTGGTTTCCACAAACTAAATTAGTTTAACTTATATCATTCATGGAACTTCTCCCTAGGCACCCCACAAAGATATATTACTTTTAGGAATTTAATACTTAATCCCTTCCCATGCATTAAACAATGATAGTCAATTAACAGACTGAAAAGGACTTGTAGGTAACATTCCATGCTTTACAAGAACAGGTAAGGAATAAAATAAAATAAAATAAGTAGCAGGAACCACTAACATTTTAGGAACTTTACAAGTCTTCACTTATACAACCTAATATTACTAATAAGTAAGCTTTGCAGAGGATATATCCTTGCCAGTTTCATTCTCTATTTCCACATCTTCCATAGACTCAAAGTACTGACTCCAAGGAACAGGAGAAAAGTCTCGCTTCCTTCCAGGGCTAAGGAGGCAAAAAAAAAAAGAGGCACTTAAAGTAAAAGAAATTGTTCTTCAGAAGGTAAAATCTTGGTTAAAATATGCCAAATGTAAATCTGAAATGAGAATATCAGGTATATTTTCTTATAAAGATTTGGAAAGGTCACAGAGATTCATTTAAATATGTTTAAGTTTAAACATAGATATGAGTAAACATTTTATGATTTAAGAAATATTTTATCTATTTATTTATTAGAGAGAGTGGGAGAGAATGGGTGCACCAGAGCCTCTAGCCACTGCAAACAAGCTCCAGACGCATGTGCCACCTTGTGCATTTGGCTTTACATGGGTACTGGGGAATCAAACCTGGGTCCTTAGGATTCACAGGCAAGCGCCTTAACCACTGAGCAATTTTTCTAGCCCACATATTATGGTTTTATAAAATAATTCACTAGGGCTGTAGAGATGGGTTAGCAGTTAAGACACTTGCCTGCTAAGCCTAAGGACCCATGTCTGACTCCCCAAATCCCACATAAGCCAGATGCACAAAGTGGCACACTTATCGGGAGTTCAACTACAGTGGTTAGAGGCTCTGGTGCACCACTTCTCTCTCTCTCTCATAAAAATTATCCACTAGTATAATCACAAATAAATTCTGCATGTGTATAAATATACATCAAGATAGCTAGCTAGCTACCTACCTACCTGCCTACCTACCTGTCTGTCTGTCTCACAAAATCCACTAATTCTCCTGATCTTAGTTGCAAGCTCACTCCTATCCTAGTATCATTCCTACCAAAGTCATTATGGTCATTATCATTCCTAACATTCTGAATCTCACACTCTTTCATGTTCCTTTGTCATTTTCCAACCAGCCAACACAGCCATCACAGAAAGCAGACATCCTGAACACCTAGGAATTAATCTGAAGATATGCTCACATTGTAGCATTGGCTGTGTAATAGAGAAAAGTCAGAAGCAACATAAATATCCATAAGTAGGCAATTCTCTATGTAGCACACAGAAATATATTTAGTTAAAAAGGAAGGAATTATATATTGATAAAATTTGTTATAGACAGGTATGGTGATGCAAAGGTTGTAATCCCAGAATTTGGGAGGTAAAGGTGGCAGGATCAAGCGTTCAAGGTCATCTTTGTCTATAATAATGATATTTATGGCTTCAAGAGACCTTGTGTCAAGTAAAATATATATATATATTGCTAAATAAAAAGACAAACATGATACACATACTACTATTTGTACAAAATTGAGAAAATGTAAATATAATTATTTACATAAGTATGAAGTATCTCTGAAAAGTTACTAACAATCATTATATCCTGAGAGGAAGATGAATAAGAAAGAACTTTTAAAAAAAGATTTTATTTTTATTTATTTATTAGAGAGAGAAAGAGAATGGACACACCAGGGCCTCTAGCCACTGCAAATGAACTCCAGATGCATGTGCCACCATCTGCACCTGGCTTATGTGGGACCTGAAGAATCAAACTTGGGTCCTTAGTTTTCACAGGCAAGTGTCTTAACTGCTAAACCATTCCTCCAGCCCAGAAATAACTTTTTCATGATGATTATCAAAAAACATAAAATTTGAACAGTATTCTTCATCCTTGATGAGACAGCAGATAAATCCCAAGCCTTTCCCTATTTTCCTATTCTTCTTCCCAGCAATGGAGAGAGTTCAGAATTCTATCAGCAGCAAAACCTTACCTTTGGCCAGGCATCATTGTCTACATGCCATGGGGAAGAATGGAAAATATCTATAAGTATAAGAAAAAGCCTCTTTAAAGTTAATACAGGGCTAGAGAGATGGCTCAGCAGTTAAAGCACTTGCCTGCAAAGCCTAATGACGTGGGTTCAATTCCCTAGTGCCCACATAAAGCCATATGCACAAAGTTGCACATGCATCTGGAGTTTGTCTGCAGTGGCCAGAGGCCCTGGTGTGCCCTTCCTTCCTCCCTCCTTCTCTCCCTTCCATCCCCCTCTGCTTGCAAATAAATAAAATAAAAAAGTTAATATAAAAACATTCTTGGTTGTCTATAATAATGAAAAGAATGACAATGGAGCAGTTGGATGGTCAGGAATGAATGTATCAAAAGTGAAGCAATTACTGTATCAAATGTCTACTTTGTTCCCAGCATTAGCCAAGTCAGTAGCTCTCGATATCTGTAACGATGAGATAACCTACAGAAGTTTAAAGTGTACTGATTCTTAGGTCTCATTCCTGGATACTGACTTACATGACCTAGAATATAACCTGGGCACTGAAAATTCTTAAAGCTTCCAAGTTGAGACAAATGCTAGAAATATAAAGGTAAAGGTAAAGTACATGATTTAGAATGAGGGATGATTTCAAATTCTTTAACATACCTCCCATTCTGTAATATTTCCTGTAAGTTCCCAATACCTATGGTTCAGACTTGGTCAAATTAATCAAGATGTTTCTGCCTTGAATTGTAGTGAATACATAAAACAACATGACTTTTTTTTTTTTTTTTTTTTTTTTTTTGGTTTTTCGAGGTAGGGTCTCACTCTGGTCCAGGCTGACCTGGAATTAACTCTGTAGTCTCAGGGTGGTCTTGAACTCACAGCGATCCTCCTACCTCTGCCTCCCGAGTGCTGGGATTAAAGGCGTGTGCCACCATGCCCGGCTTAAAACAACATGACTTTTAAAGAATATATTATACCTAGCAATTGGCAGTTGATCAGAATATGGACAATCTATCTTCTAGTAGAAAAAGCATCAATGTTGAAGTATATTATTACAATTTTGATCTGAACCAGTTTGGTTTTGTAGCTGTACATGAATTCCTATGCGAGCACTATTAACAAATTTTCTAATTTTACTTACTCTTTCTCATTCACAATATGCCAATGCATATACTTATTTTGTATCCATAGAATAGCATGTCAAACATCATAAAAGATTCTACAGCTCCAAATATGACTTTGGATACCTGGACCAAGGTTATCATAGCAATAGTACCTAATATTTACTGTATATACACTGAGTCACTGACCCTAATACTTCACTGGAATGATTCATTTAATCCATAGAAAGCTGATTTTTTAAAAAAAATTATTTATTTATTTGAGAGAGAGAAAGAGGGAGAGAGAGACAGAATGGCCATATCAGGGCTCTAGCCACTGCAAACGAACTCCAGGTGCATGGCCCACTTGTACATCTGGCTTACGTGGGTCCTGGAGAATCAAACTGGGATCCTTTGGCTTTGCAGGCAAACATCTTAACCACTAAGTCATCTCACCAGTCGAAAGCTAAATCATTTTTTATCCAATTTCATAGATGAAAAAATTTTACATATATGAAGTAATAGGCTCAAGGCCACAGAATTATTAAGTAGCAAAGAGGATGAAAGAAAAAGGAAAGAGAAGAATTTATTGATTCAATGAATATTTACCAAGAACTTATATGTGTAAGGCTGGGTCTGAGGTGAAGTGCTATTCCTCTACATGGATAGTTATAAATCTAGAGACAATGCCTCTGTCCTCAAGAAACTAGTAGGAGTATATAAACATCTTACACAATGCAGAAAGGGGTAAATATCCTAAGATTACAGCTGAAGTGCTATGACTGTTCAAAGAAGAAAGGTTACTTTCAGGTTGGGGAATGAAGAAAGGCTTCAAAAGGGGGGAGGGACAACCCTAAGCATTTGAAGACAGACTGAAGGAGACAGGGAGGGTTAAGCAAGACATGGAGGAAGAGAGTATGAATAGAACTTATCACAGAGCGTGCTGGAGGAAACCTGCAGACAGCAAAGCAGAAAGAAGTGGGAATGGGCACTGCAGCTAAAAGAAGCTGACAGACCTGAAAGCAACAGTGGAGACTGAACGCTGGCTACAACAGTGAAAGTGTGTGTACGTGCATGTGCACGCGCTTTCTTTTTGCTGCGTGTACTTGGCAGGGATCCAAAGCCAAGGAAGGGCTGGACGGCATGGGAAGTGCCAATTAAACTGTACAGATAAAACTATTTTAGAAAAAAATCAATGCAATGAAAAGTACAAGATGGACTTGATTCTAGAAAAAAAATATGCTGTGATAAACTTGTTAGGAAGGGTTAAGAGTCTTTACTGGCAGTGAAATTGAAAAGGAAAAAAGGGCTGGAGGAATAGCTCAGTGGTGAAGGTACTTGCCCAGAAAGGCTAAGGACCTGGGTTTGATTCCCCAGTGCCCACATAAAGCCAGATACATAAAGAGGTGTATGCATCTGAGGTTTTTTTTGCAGTAGCTAGAAGCCCTGGTGTGTCCATCTTCTCTGTCTGCCCATTTTCTCTGTCTCTTCCTCTTCTCTCTTGCAAATAAATAAACAAATAAGTAAATAAGAGTTTTGTTAGGTCAATATATGTGATATTACATGCCAAAATAAAATTTGGGGGGCTGAAGAGAAGGCTTAGCAGTTAAGGCGCTTACCTGCAAAGCCAAAGAACCCAGGTTTGATTCCCCAGGACCCATGTAAGCCAGATGCACAAAGTGGTGTATGCATCTGGAATTTGTTTATAGCAGCTGGAAGCCCTAATGTGCCCATTCTCTCTCTTTCTCTCTCTCTCTCTCTCTCTCTACTTGCCTATTTCTCTCTCTCTCAAATAAATACAAAAAAAAACTTCAAAAAAATTAAAATAAAATAAAATTTGAGGACTGAAGAGATGGTTTAGCAGTAGACACTTGCCTACAACCCAGGTTCAATTCCCAATACTGGTGTAAAGCCAAATGCAAAGTGGTACATACATCTGGAATTCGTGTGCAGCAGCTGGAAGCCCTAGCATGCCCATGCTGTCTGTCTTTTTTTTTCTATCTCTCTTTGCTTGCAAATATATAAAAATTCAAAATTAAAAAAATAAAATTTGGGGGGCTGGAGAGATGGCTTAGCAGTTAAGTGCTTGCCTATGAAGCCTAAGGACCCCGGTTCGAGGCTTGATTCCCCAGGACCCACATTAGCCAGATACACAACAGGGTGCACGCGTCTGGAGTTCGTTTGCAGTGGCCGGAGGCCCTGGCGCACCCATTCTCTCTGTCTCTCTCTATCTGCCTTTCTCTCTGTCTGTTGCTCTCAAATAAATAAATAAAAATGAACAAAAAAATTAAAAAATAAAATAAAAAATAAAATTTTATGGGTTGTGGAGATGGTCCAGTGGTTAAGGTGCTTACTTGCAAAGCCTCCTGGCCTTGGTTCAATTCCCTAGTACCCATGTAAAGCCAGATACATAAAGTGGCACGTGTGTCTGGAGTTCCTTTAGTGGCAAGAGGCCCTGGTGCACCCATTCTCTCCCCACTGAAGTAAATAAATAAAAATATAACAAAATATAATTTATTTTAAACCTAACAAAATGAACGTTCTTTCTAGTCCCTGCTCCCCTCTTAGCAGAGGGAGGGACAAAGTGGTACTGTGATAGACAAGCAGATGTGGCTTCTGCCTAAGGCACGTGATCAAATGTTCCCTGGCCCTTTGTTGTGATCACAGAACACATTCAGAATCTGATGAGCCATGCATGAGCTTGCACTCTGGGAAACACGCAGGCAAATATGTTGTGCAAACAACTGCACTAGCTTCGGGAAACCCATTTGTAAATCCTGAATTAAAAGTCAACAACCAGCCTGGCATGGTGGCACACTCCTTTAATCCCAGCACTTAGGAGGCAGAAATAGCAGGAGCACTGAGAGTTCAAGGCCACCCGGAGACTACACGGTGAATTCCAGGTCAGCCTGGGTTAGAGCAAGACCCTGCCTCAAAACACAACAGTAACAAAAAAGAGTCAACAACCTATTCCTAGGGGAGAGAGAAAGAGACAGAAGATAGTGTATTGTGGGGGGGGGGTATGTTGCATGTGGTGTACACACACGTGTGAGCAGATGTGTATGACCTGTGCACAGACGTGCGAAGACCAGAGGACACTGGACGTCCTCTTCTGCCTGATTTTCTGAAGACAGAGTCTCTCTCTGAACCTGGAGCTCACCACTAGGCTGACTGACCAGTGAGCAAGCCCAGTGACCCTACTGTCCCTGCCTGCGCCAGCACTGGCTCACAGGCATGCACAGCCACACTGGGCTTTGTACACGGGCACTGGGGCCTGATGTCAGGTCGTCATGCTTGCGCAGTTAGTGCTCTTATACGCTGAACCATCTCCCAGCCTGAGGTAATGTTTTCTGTTCTAAAAAAAAAAATTGTTGGGCTGGAGAGATGACTTAGTGGTTAAGCGCTTGCCTGTGAAGCCTAAGGACCCCGGTTCGAGGCTTGATTCCCCAGGACCCACGTTAGCCGGATGCACAAGGGGGCACACGCATCTGGAGTTCGTTTGCAGTGGCTGAAAGCCCTGGTGCACCCATTCTCTCTCTCTCCCTCTATCTGTCTTTCTCCCTGTGTCTGTCACTCTCAAATAAATAAATAAAATTGAAAAAAAATTGTTCATTTTTATTTATTTATTTGAGAGCGACACACAGTGAGAGAAACAGGCAGATAGAAAGAGACGGAGAGAGAGAGGGGATGGGCACGCCAGGGCCTCCAGCCACTGCAAACAAACTCCAAATGCATGTGTCCCCTTGTGCATCTGGCTAATGGGGATCCTGGAGAATTGAGTCTTGAACCGGGGTCCTTAGGCTTCAAAGGCAAGTGCTTAGCCACTAAGCCATCTCTCCAGCCCAATATTTTCATTAGTTACTGAAACCTGAAGTCATATTTATTTGCTACCAAATAAAAGTTTATTTTCATAACCCAATTTTGCATTTATTAAGTATGTGACCTTAAGCAAGTCCTTTAATTCCTTCATGCTGAGCTCCTTTAGGTCAGATAGGGTTATATTATCAATTTTATATGTGCTGTTACAAGAATTAAAGGAACCTTCTCATTGTTTACTCTAAAATTAGCTTGTTCTATTTTTATACTCATAGAACCCATCATTTTCTAAAGTTATTTTAGTTCTGTATTTGTTATAGTTATCCAGCCAATCTGATTTGGCATTAACGTGAGATTCCTTAGAGTATTTTGTTCTCCCCCCCCCACGACACACTGGTGTTTTCAGAGCCTGGCGCATCAATAATTAATTTTGTTGACAGTATGAAATCAGCTAATGTGCATCAGCTCTTAGCGTGGTATCTCAGTAACTTTTTATTATTACCATTATTGAACAGCTGTGAGGCTAATAAATATAATGCCCCTTACTTAAACCTATTAAAGTTTCCAGTAAAAGAAAATGAGACACTACAAAATGATGCTCAAGAAGATCATGGTACAAACATAAAGATAATCAAATAATGTGTGACCCAAGACAATTGTTCTTCATTCATTGTAGCCCAGAAGCCAAAAGTTTCAATACCCCTCCTACAGAACAACCAATAGAGTCCAGGAATAAACATCACATTCACATCCTTTTCAAAAAAGGGACCAATACAATTCCATGGAAGAAAAGAATAGTCTTTCCTACAAATGGTGTTGGGGTGACTAAATAGCCACATGCAAAAGTACAAAACTGAATGCTTTCTACTTTTTAAAAAAGGGTTTTTTATGGACTGGAGAGATGGTGTAGCGGTTAAGTGCTTGCTTGTGAAGCCTAAGGACCCAGGTTCAAGACTCAATTACCCAGGACCCACGTTAGCCAGATGCACAAAGGGGGCGCACGCGTCTGGAGTTCGTTCGCAGTGGCTAAAAGCCCTGGCATACCCATTCTCTCTCTCTCTGCCTCTTTCTCTCTGTCACTCTCAAATAAATGAATAAAAATCTAAAAAAAAATTTTTTTAAAGGGTTTTTTTTGTTTATTTTTATTCATTTGTTTGAGAGCGACAGACAAAGAGGCAGAGAATGGGTGTGTCAGGGCCTCCAGCCACTGCCAACGAACTCCAGATGCATGTTCCCCCTTGTGCATCTAGCTTACGTGGGTCCTGGGGAATCGAGCCTCAAACTGGGGTCCTTAGGCTTCACAGGCGAGTGCTTAATCACTCTCCTGCCCCAGAACCCTTTCTTCATACTTCATATATAATTAAATAAAAGTGAATCATAAACCTGGATGTATGTGCTGAAACCACAAACCTCCAAGAAGGAAACCTAAGACTAAAATTTTGTGAATTTTGGGTTAGAAAACAATTTCCTAGATATCAATGCTATTGAAGTAAGGTTTGCACTGCTGGTAGAAATCACCCAACCAAGAGCAGCTTCTGGGAAAAAGAGGTTTATTTAGGCTTACAGGCTTGAGGGGAAGCCCCATGATGGCAGGGGAAAACGATGGCATGAGCAGAGGGTGGACATCACCCCCTGGCCAACCTAAGGTGAACAATAACAACAGGAGAGTGTGCCAAACACTGGCATGGGGAACTGCCTATAATACCCATAAGTCCACTCCCAACAATACACTCCATCCAGGAGGCGTTAATTCTCCAATCTTCATCAGCCAGAAATCTAGCAGCCAGAACACCTAAGTTTATGGGGGACACCTGAATCAAACCACCACAAATACCAAAAGAGAAATGATTTTTTAAAAAAGGACTTAGGACGTGGGCTTCACCAAAATTAAAAGGTTTTCTTTCTTTCTTTCTATTTTTCCTTTTTTGATTTTTCGAGGTAGAGTCTCACTGTAGCCCAGGCTGACCTGGAATTCACTATGTAGTCTCAGGGTGGTCTCGAACTCATGGCGATCCTCCTACCTCTGCCTCCTGAGTGCTGGGATTAAAGGCGTGTGCCACCACACCAGGCTCAATTAAAAAGTTTTCATTAAAGTATAAGCAGTTTTTACACTATTACTACCTTCAGAGGGATAGATGAGTATAGTTTTGTTGTCAATCACATGGGCTCAGACGTCAGGTTTATTTCATTTCCAATAATTACAAGACGTTGTCTCGGGAGCACGCACACAATCAGGGTAGGCGGGCTGAGGTACTCTCTAGCTCCTGCCACTTTCCAATTCTGTGCACCACCCACTTCAACCTGAAATTTCCCAGCCAAACACTGGGCCCAGCCAGATTCTTCTGGACAGTTCTATTAAATAAGGTTTAGTGGTTAAGACACTTGTCTGCAAAGCCAGAGGACCCAGGTTTGATTCCCCAAGATCCATGTAAGCCAAAGGCACAAAGTGGTGCATTTGTCTGGAGTTCATTTGCAGCAGCTGGAGGCCCTAGTGTGCCATTCTCATTCTCTCTCTCCCTCTCTCTGCCTCCTCTCTCAAATAAATTAAAAAAAATAAATAAATTTAAAAGGCTTCTAAGTCTATGGAACAGTCATCAGACTTTAGCAACAAGCTGAAGCTGACTCAGTCCTCAGCCCCCAGCCCATGACAAAGGACCTTCAGAAAGTCTGAATGCCTCAATTTCTTGTTCAAAACTGGATTGGTGACGTCGAGCAGTCTGCAGGATCAAGGATTCTGGCTGTCTTCCACAGCTACCAGCACCTACTATGGTTGTTGAATTTGTGTGGGGTGATGTAGCACATGGCCTCATCCAAGTTTCTTATTGTGAGAGGACAACACATGGACTACGTGTTTGTGGCCAGATTCCTAGGCAGGAAATGAGGCTGGCTGACATGCCTGGCCAGCTCCAGAGGCGCAGAGGAGGCAGCAGGGACCACAGCCTCAGCCAGAGCGCGCATGGCCTGCAGCACCTGCCAGTTTCACATCGGCTGCTCCTGCCTGCATGCCCGGGGCCCCACTCCAGG
This sequence comes from Jaculus jaculus, assembly GCF_020740685.1. Taxonomy (NCBI): domain Eukaryota; kingdom Metazoa; phylum Chordata; class Mammalia; order Rodentia; family Dipodidae; genus Jaculus; species Jaculus jaculus. Next base: position 168,749,767 of record NC_059104.1, read on the forward strand.
GGGCCTGAGAGGACACAGCACCCCAGGTTCCTCTCACTCAGGCAGTCTATCAAGAACTTTGTATCTGGGCTGGAGAGATGGCTTAGCGGTTAAGCATTTGCCTGTGAAACCTAAGGACCCCGGTTCAAGGCTTGACTCCCCAGGACCCATGTTAGCCAGATGCACAAGGGGGCGCATGCACCTGGAGTTCGTGTTCAGTGGCTGGAGGCCTTAGCGTGCCCATTCTCTCTCCCTTTCTCTCTCTGCCTCTTTCTTTGTCACTCTCAAATAGATAAATAAAAATTTTAAAAAAGAACTTTGTATCTATACTCATCAGTGAAATTGGTCATAGTTTTCATTTTCTATTTTGCTTTATTTTACTTTTGTAGTTTTGGTTTCTTGAGGTAAGTTCCCACTCTAGCCCAGGCTGACCTAGAATTCATTATATTCACTGCAATCCTTCTACCTCTTCCTCCTGAGTGCTAGGATTAAAGGTGTGGCCGACTTCACCCAGCTACCTATTTTTAAATTTTTTTTTTTTAAAGTTTGTTTTTTGAGGCAGGATCTCCCTGTAGCTCAGGCTGTCCTGGATCTCACTCTATAAGCCCAGGATGGCCTTGAATTCACAGTGATCCTCCTACCTCTGCTTCTTGAGTGCTGGAATTAAAGGTCTGTGCCACCACACTGGGCTTTTTAAGTTTTTTATATTTTATTTATTTGAGAGAGACTGAGAAAAGACAAAAGATAGGTTAAAGAGGAAGATAGAGAGACTGGGTGTGCCAGGGCCACTAGCCGCTACAATAAACTCCAGATTCATGCACTACCTTCTGCATCTGGCTTTACATGGGTACTGGGGAATCAAACCTGGGTTCATAGGCTTTGCAGGCAAGTGCCTTAACTATTAAGCCATCTCTCCAGCCCTTATTTATTTATTTTTGTTTTTGAGGTAGGGTCTCAACTCTAGCTCAGGCTGGAATTCACTATGTAGTCTCAGGGTGGCCTCAAACTCACAGCGATCCTCCTACCTCTGCCTCCTGAGTGCTGGGACTAAAGGCATGCGCCACCACACCTGGCTTCCAGCCTTTATTTTTAACTTTTAATTTAATTTTGGAGACAGGTGCTCAGACTGCCCTAGAATTCTTTACTTGTAATAGACTAGAATAGCTTCAAAATCACAATACTCCTGCCTCAACTCCCTGTGTGTTAGAATTATAAGCATGTACCACCATGCCCTGCACTCAAATTTTACTTGTCTGGAAAGCCAAAGGACCTCGGTTCAATTCCCCAGGACTCATGTAAGCCAAATGCGCCAGGTGGCACACATGTCTGGAGTTTGTTTGCAGTGGCTGGAGGCCCTGGCATGCCCATTCTCTCTCTCTCTCAAATCAATAAATAAAATAAAAAGCTTTAAAAAAAATCTGCTTATTGAAAAAAAATTACTTAACAAATAAATGATGGCTGGGCATGGTGGCAAATGCCTTTAATCCTAGCACTCCGGAGGCTGAGATAGGAGGATCAAGGCTAGCCTGAGACTAATTCCAGGTCAGTCTGGACTAGAACAAGATCCTACTTTGAAAAATCAATACACACACACACACACACACACACACACACACTTTTAAAAACAATTGTCATCTCTTTAAAAAAAGGAACAAGGGGCTGGAGGGATGGCTTAGTGGTTAAGGTGTTTGCCTGCAATGCCAAAGGACCCAGGTTCAATTCTCCAGGACCCATTTAGCCAGATGCACAAGGGGGCGCATGCATCTGGAGTTAGTTTGCATCGGCTGGAGGCCCTGACACGACCATACTCTCTCTCCCCCCACCCCTTCCTTTCTCTGTCAAATAAAAAAAATATGTTTTAAAATAATAATAATTTAAAAAGGAACAAATTAATGGTATATTGGAAATTATCCTAAGTGACTTCAATTATTTTACTGCACATGGTGGGACATACCTTAAGGAAAAATTAAGAACTGGAAAGAAATTTTAGAGAGCATCTATGTCATAACCACTTTGAAGCATAAAATATAAGTGGGAGCTTATAATTAAACAAGTAAATCACCATCATGTTACTGGTAGTATAGATGAAGCATATACAAAGCACCATCAAGGGCAAGATGAACTGTCAAGTAAAAGACCTACCAATAAAAGTATAACACAATACTTTACCATACTTTATTTAAAAAATACTGCATTTTTATTTGCATGTAAAAATTCATATTTTATATAAGAGGTCTATTACGCTGAGATTTATCACTTTCACTTTTGAATATTTACAAAAAAAGGAAAATGAGAATAAAATAAAACTTAGGATACTCCTTAAACTTTCTTCATATTTAGAGTCATTCTCTTCTGAATCACACTGACCAATATAGTCCTCTGTGCCTCACAGGAACACTGTGGAGAGAGCGTTTCTGAAAACTGAACACCAGCCCATGTGCCAGCTTTATGATTATGTAAAGCTGTCTTACGTCTGACTCTCAATACCTAACTCATCTGACTGAACACCAGGCCCTCCTCATAACCAGTGGTTCTTAGTGGTTAAAGGAACACTACACATTAGTCTCCAAGATCTTCCTGCAAGTTGTCAAGCACCTATCTTGAAAGCTCTAACACCGGTTTAGTTGTTCACTCCAGTACAAGCAGTGAGCACTGTCAGAGCTGTTACTTGGCCATCTGCATTGTTAAAACACTATCATATGAAAAGAAATGTATCTAGGAATTGATGACATAAAGGAAATAAGTATCCACTACTTTACAACTTTAATGATTCCACATGTGTACCATCTCGTTTTCTCCTTAGTACTGTGTAAAGCTAGTTTATCTACGTTTTAAGAAAACAAAAGTCAGGGTTATATGAGTTATTAGTTAAGCAGTGAAACCAAGAAAGGAATTTCAGGTTGTTGGAACTTTCAAAAACTGATTTTCTTTCTCTTTACAGAACAGCAGAAATACTGAACTAATAAGCATCGAAACAGAGTTGGCAAACCAATATCTACAGGCAAATGTAACCAACCATGTATGGTCCAGGGGTTGAGAAACATTTTTACATTTTTGAAAGGTTAGTAGGAAAGAGACTAATGACATGTGAAAATTACATGATCAAAGGATGTAGCTTTTTTGGTATTCCAATTCAGACAAATTGTTACAGCAAACAATAACAAAGACAATTATGTAATATTCAAATTTCAGTTTCTACAAGTAAAATGTTGGGACACAGGTACATTAGCTTCCTTTACCCTACAACAATAGAGCTGAACAGGTGCAACCGATTCTCTATGATCTGTAATGCAAAGCCTAAGGTATGTATTTCCTCTGTGCCCCTTCAAAAGCATCACTACTCCCTGCCGTAAATGGCAGGTGCCACAAACATCAGCAAGCAGAGAAATGACAGGAGCCTGACTGAACAGGCAAAGTTCCAGGACTCATTTTAGGTGGATGTTGTATAAGCATCAAATCAAATTTTGCGAAAACCTTTACTTAACTGTGCTTCTTTAAAAAGGCACAAAGAAATACAAACAAGGGCCCTTGCACTCCAGGAACTCTTAATTTTATTGGCAAAACAATAAATTTGGATTGATTTACTATTGTGGTTTGAGTGTGAAATGTCCCTCACAGGCTCATGGGTTTGGACACTTGGTTCCAGCTAGCGGTGCTGTTGGGGAGGGTGTGAACCTTTCTGGAGGTAGTGGTTACTGGGGACAGGCCTTGAAGGTGCAGAGCTCTACACCACTTCCTCTTGGTCCTCTGCTTGCTGACTGGATGCAAAGGGACCAGCCAGCCCCCCACTCCTGGCTGCCATGCCTTCCCCACCATAATGGAAAGCATCCCTTGGAACTGTATTCAAAAGTAACCCTTCCTTCCTAAAGCTGCTTCTTGTCAGGCCACAGAAATGGGTAAAGTAACTAATACAGCCACCACAGAGAAGTTTGACACAATGAAAACTGTAAAACCAAGACATAACTTACAGGGTGGAAATGACAAAAAGTGTTAAAGGTGCTCAAATTCTGGAGAGAACACGAATGAGCTTGATCAGTCTCAAAGAGCTTCATGAGGATAGGGTCTGATGAAGTGAAGAAAAAGGGAGGTGTTGCAAATAAACAAACAAACTTGGCAGGGCTGGAGAGAAAGCTCAGCAGTTAAAGGCACTTGCTTTCAAAGCCTGCTGACCAGGGTGCAATTCCCCAGTATCCATGTAAAGGCAGATGTACAACATAACACATGCGTTTGGAGTATATTAACAGTGACAGGGAGCCCTGGCAAGTGCTCTATCTCTCTCCTTGCATAAAAATAATTTTTTTTGGGGGGGGAGCGGGTTTCAGCCCAGGCTGATTTGGAATTCAGTATGTAGTCTCAGGGTGGCCTCAAACTCAAGGCAATCCTCCCACCTCAGCCTCCAGAGTGCTGGGATTAAGGCGTGTGCCACCACGCCTGGCTTAATAAAAATAATTTTAAAAATAAAATAAACTTAGCAAATGGTATGTGCAAAAAGAAACAGCTGGTGGTTTGGGTGTGTAACTCAGCAGAAGGGAGCATAATTAGCATGCATGCAAACCTGGGCTCACTTGCCACAAAAAAATTAAACTGGGCAAATCTTGGGTATGGCTGTGAGGGACCTTGAATGCTCCCATTGAAAAAATGAACTGCAGGGTGGAGAGATGGCTTAGCAGTTAAGGCATTTGCCTGCAAAGCCAAAGGACTCAGGTTCGATTCCCCAGGACCCATGTTAGCCAGATGCACAAGGGGCGCACATGTGTCTGGATTCATTTGCAGTGGCTCGAAGCCCTGGTGTGCCCATTCTCTCTCTCTGCCTCTTTCTCTGTTAAATAAATAAATAAATAAAAATAAAATATTTGTAAAGGAATTTTTTTTTGTTTGTTTTTTTGTTTTTTTGTTTTTCGAGGTAGGGTCTCAATCTAGCTCAGGCTGACCTGGAATTCACTATGTAGTCTCAGGGTGGCCTTGAACTCATGGCGATCCTCCTTCCTACCTCTGCCTCCCAAGTGTTGGGATTAAAGGCGTGCGCCACCACGCCCGGCTAAGAATAAAATAGTTTTTAAAATGAACTGCTTGCACTAGTACCTGGAACTTCTGGCAGAGTCACCCATGAATAGGTAGCACCTCTTAGAAAATTAGCTTTTATTTACAGAATAAAAGATGGGTTGGCAAATAATTTTATAAAATAAAGCAACAAACATTTACTTTCTATAGTAATGAACTTGCTCTGAGTTGGGAAAATCAAAGAGGATAAGAGAAATTGTAAAATTAAAGTAATAGGAATGAATCTTTATAAGAAAGAGATCAGAATGATTGAGATGGGGAGGGGATATGATGGAGAATGGAATTTCAAAGGGGAAAGTGGGGGGGGGAGAGAGGGTATTACCATGTGATATTTTTTATAACCATGGAAAATGTTAATAAAAATTGAGAAAAAAATAAGTAAAATTTAGAAAAAAGAAAGAGAACATTCATAAATTTCAATCTCAAGTTTAAATTTTATAAACAAACTGGGCGTGGTGGCACACACCTTTAATCCCAGCACTTGGGAGGCAGAGGTAGGAGGATCACCATGAGTTTGAGGCCACCCTGAGACTACATAGTGAATTCCAGGTCAGCCTGGGCTACAGTGAGACCCTACCTCAAAAAAACAAAAACAAACAAAAAAAAAAAAAAGTTTTATAAACATTCACATTGGACATAAAACCAGGCGAAATAAAGTAGAAATTCTATTTTTCTATAAAGTATATCAAGCTTTCAGAAGTAAGGGACTATAGCTCTGGTTATGCCATCTTGGTGGAAGTGGTAGAGATAATAAGGTTGTCCTTATAAAACAAGGATAATCAGGTTCAAGACTTGGGTTAATTCGGTCAGTACTTAAGAAAGCACCAAAACCATTCAGACAAACAAAACAAAACCCTACCCTGAAGAAGCTCACAGTCTCGAGGAGCAGACAGTTGGACAGTAATTATAAGTGTTATATTCATACAGTGCCAAGGGAGCCTGGACCATACAGTGCTTGCCTATAATGTGATGTCTACTAAGAGATACTGACCAATATGAAGAAAACAACATCAACCAACTGCTTGCTAAGGCAAGAAGGAAGTAAGGGATTGTTTATCCTGAGAGAACAAGGACTAAGAAATAGAAGACACATATTTTTAAGTCAGTGTCTGAACTATAAGTAGGACTACTATATTTCCACATCTACCAGTTGCTCAGTGTGTTGTGAGGGCCACTGGTGAGTCATGACCCCCACAGCAGCAGTCCTAGTCAGTATTGTCACAACTCTCCAGAAGAGGGATTCTGCAGGGAAGACGAAGCACTGAAGTTTAATTACAGCCAGCTATTTAAATCAAGACTTCGCTGCTCTTAAAATGGCCTCATTAATCGTATTTTAGAGAACAGACGGAAAGGCAACCAAATAGCTGGCTGAGAGTCCTGGTAGGTCTTGAGTGCTCCTCACTAGTAATAAGGGCATTTTATGAAAGTAGAAGACATGAAGATTCTAAAAATTATGATTTTAATCGAGCTATAAAAAAAATCACCTGACCCAAATAGATATTACTGTATAGATGAAACACTTGTAGTTTCTGTTATGGATCAAGTAGGGCTTTAAATTCTCCAAGTGAAATATTTCTATTTTAAAGGTGGCTCAGAGATTTTTTTTTTTTTTTTTTTTGGTTTTTCGAGGTAGGGTCTCACTCTGGTCCAGGCTGACCTGGAAATAACTATATAGTCTCAGGGTGGCCTTGAACTCTCGGTGATCTTCCAACCTCTGCCTCCCAAGTGCTGGGATTAAAGGTGTGTGCCACCACATCCGGCTAAGATTTTTTTTTTCTTTAACTTGCCTATATCCATTTTCTATTACGGAGCTTGGATTTATACCCTATGTCTGACGCCAAAATGTTCTTTCTACTACACCATGATGGTTAGGACCCAGACAGAGAAAAGGAACTGATCACAGCTACATGGCTTATTGATGGCAAAAAGACAATTTCTACTTATACTTGGGAAAAGCCCATGGTTAAGGATGCATGTTAAGATGCCTCCTTTTTTGTAAAAGAACTCAATAGTAAACAACTCTAATCTTCTGGTATGATTTGAAGTGGTTGGACTTTTCTCCAGTCTCTTATTCAATCTTCAAAATATAATAGTAATATGTGCTTGAGATTAGGAGTCAATACTGCATTTGGAACATCTAAGAGTGAAATAAATGAGATTAACTTTTTTATTCTTTTGGTTTTTTGAGGTAGGGTCTTGCTCTAGCGTAGGCTGACCTGGAAGTCATTATGTTGTCTCAGGCTGGCCTCGAACTCAAAGCGATCCTCCTACCTCAGCCTCCCAAGTGCTGGATTAAAGGCATGTGCCAGCATGCCTAGCTGAGCTAACTTTTATTTATTTATTTATTTATTTATTTGAGAGTGACAGACACAGATAGAAAGACAGATAGAAGAGAGAGAGAGAATGGGCGCGCCAGGGCTTCCAGCCTCTGCAAACGAACTCCAGACGCGTGCGCCCCCTTGTGCATCTGGCTAACGTGGGACCTGGGGAACCGAGCCTCGAACCAGGGTCCTTAGGCTTCACAGGCAAGCACTAAACCGCTAAGCCATCTCTCCAGCCCTGAGCTAACTTTTATTGATACTATTAAGCAAAAGTTTCTTCTTGGGCTGGATAGATAGATGGCTTAGCAGCTAAGATACTTGCCTGCAAAGCCTAAGGACCTAGGTTCAACTCCCCAGAACCTATGTAAGTCAGATGCATATGGGGGCATATGCATCTGGAGTTCATTTGCAATGACTAGAGATCATGGAATGACCATTTTTCTCTCCCACATAAATAAATAAAAACAAAATATTTTCTAAAGCCCAGCTTAAGTAAGATCTTTTGCGCAATTCTCAAGGTATAATAATCTAACATTTCTTAAGACCATATATGGGGTTGGGAAGATTGCTCAATGGTTAAGGCACTTGGCTACATAGCCTAATGACCCTGGTTTGATCCCCCAGTAAAGCTAGACACACATAGATATGCATCCATCTGGAATCTGTTTGCAGTGGCTGGAGGCCCTGGCACCCCTTTTTGTCTGTGTGTATCTCTCTTCTCTGTCTGCTTGCAAATAAATATAAAAAAATATTTTTTTAAAAAAAAAGAGCTAATGTAGCCAGGCATACACCCTTAATCCCAGCACTCGGGAGGCAGAGGTAGGACGATGGCTGTGAATTCAAGGCCACCCTGAGAATAGAGTGATTCCAGGTCAGCCTGTACTAAAGTGAAACCCTAACTTGAAAATCAAAACAAAACAAAACAAAAAAGATGGGCTGGGGAAATGGCTCAGTGGTTAAGGCACTTGCCTGGGAAGCCCAAGGACCCAGCTTCGACTACCCCATTGCCCATGTAAGCCAGATGCACAAGGTCACACCTGTGTCTGGAGTTTGTTTTTGTGTGCATGCATACCAGGGCCTCTTGGAAATGAACTCCAGATGTATGTGCCACTTTTTGCATCTGGCTTTTTGTGGGTATAAGGGAATTGAACCCAGGCCAGCACAGCAGACTTTTCAAAAAATGTCTTACTGGTGAGCAACCTCCCTAGCCCCAGCAATGTTTTATAAATTAAATAATACCATGGCAGCTGAGCGTGGTGGTGCACATCTTTAATCCCACTACTTAGGAGGCAGAGGTGGGAGGACTGCTGTGACTTCAAGGCCACCCTGAGAATACAGAGTGATTCCAGGTCAGCCTGTACTAAAGTGAAACCCTAACTTGAAAATCAAAACAAAAAACAAAAAAGATGGGCTGGGGAAATGGCTCAGTGGTTAAGGCACTTGCCTAAAAAGCCTAGTGACCCAGATTTGATTCCCCAGTACCTACATAAAGCCAGATGCACAGAGTGGCACATGCAGCATGCATCTGGAGTTCATTTGCCGTGGCTAGAGGCCCTGGCATGACCATTCATGTTCTTTATCTCTCCTTCCCTCCCTCCTTGCAAATAAATAATTTTTTTAAAGATATGAAAAAAAAATCAAGTAAATAGGAGGAGAAATAAAGAATGTTTTGAAACTGACAGAAGAAAGATTTCACATATCAGAACTAAGAAAACATGAAATCCTAGGATCTCTGTAAAGCAATAAAATGTACAACTCAAAATATTAAGTATTCTAGGATGACAACTACAAATTCAAAAAACCAAATGTATTAGAGTGAAGCGATCCAGATCCTAGTCCTTTGAGACCTACCAATTAGCTTCAAAACATGCCTTACTATCAGGAATACTTGAGTCTCGGTTTCCACAATTATGAACAGGAAGTATTTCCCCTGCATCTGAGTTTACATTACGGAGCAAGAATAGAGCATTTGAGTCTCTGGTTCCTCAGCTATAAGATGTAGTGGTAAATGAGACTGTTTTTAAATTCTTTTCCAGCTTTGCGATTCAAGGAGAAAGAGAATATCTCCACTAGCATGACACTTAGATAAGGCTCGCTTATGTACCAATACAGAGACAGGAAAGAAAATTACAGGAAAACAAGTCACTTGAGGACCACATAAAATTCATCAACATCTATTCTTCTCTTCATAATACTATAACACAGAAACATTTTTATGAAGGGCATGGTAGTACACGCCTGTAAGCCCAGCACCCAGACTAAGATGGTAGAGGCAAGAGAATCAATTCCAGGTCAACCTGTATGCACATGAACACACTCAGACACGTTTTTTTGTTTGTTTGTTTTTCGAGGTAAGGTCTCATTCTAGCTGAGGCTGAACTAGGATTTATTTGAGAGAGAGAGAGAGGGAGAGAGAGAGCGCGTGCGCGCGCAAGAGGCAGAAAGAGAGAGAACGGGCATGCCAGGGCCACTAGCCTCTGCAAACAAACTGGAGATGCTTGCACCACTTAGTGTTTCTGGCGTACAAGGGTACAGGGAATTGAACCTGGGTCCTTAGGCTTCCCAGGCAAGTGCCTTAACTGTTAAGCCATCTCTCCTGTTTCCTGTTACTTTCTTTTTCTTTTCTTTTTTTTTTTTTTTTTTTTTTTTGGAAGCAGAATTTCACTCTATCTCAGGCTGACTTGGAACTCACTGTGCAGCCCACGCTGGCCTTGAACTCATGGTGATGCTCCTACTACCTCTTGAGTGCTGGAATTGAATGTGTGTGCTACAGCATCCAGTTTCTTTTTTTTTGTTTGTTTGGGTTTTTTTCAAGGTAGGGTCTCACTGTAGCTCAGGCTGACCTGGAGTTCACTATGTAGTCTCAGGGTGGCCTTGAACTCAACGCAATCCTCCTACCTCTGCCTCCCAAGTGCTGGAATTAAAGGCACACACCACCACAGCTGGCTGAAAGCTGACATTTTTATATATCTGTACAGAAGCATTTTTGTATGTTGAAAGAGCAAACTTTATTTTATTTTATCTTACTTTAAAGACACCAACTACACCAGGCATCATAGAATATGCCTTGCAATCCCAGCACATGGCATGTAAAACAGGATCATGAGCTCAAGGCTGGCCTTGGCTATACAGGAAGAGCATGTCTCACAAAAACAACAACAAAAAAGGCAGAAGTAACTGGGGAGGTTGTTCAGTAGTTAATGGTGCTTGCTTACAAAGCATGCCAAGCTAGGTTCAATTCCCCATTTCCCATGTAAATCCAGAAGCACAAAGAGGCACATGCATCTGGAGATCATTTGCAGTGGCAGGAGGCCCTGGCACACTCATTCTCTTTCTTTCTCTCTGTTCACAAATAAACATAAATAAAAATGTTTTTCGAAGGCAACACACACACACACACACACACACACACACACACATATAGAATTCTAGATTAATTTCTCAAATAATGCTATGGGACAGATTCCAAATCCTCTTAATTTATAATAGTTTGTAATCCAAACTGTCTTTCCAAACCAACCTTTACTTAAACCTCTTCTTTCTGTTATGCATCTATCAGTCTGTCATTCTGTTATGTGTCACAGGTTTTTCATCTCAATTTTTCACTATGCATCAGTCAGGGTACCATTTATTTGTCTGCCTGGCTTGTCCCAGACATCTTGCCACCCCTCAGCCATGCTGTTCTAATTGTAGGGTTCCCTTTTCATTCCTATGATCGACCTTCACAGTATTGGAGCTCCTCTCTTCATCTCCTTTTGATCAATTTTTGGACATATTTCTTCAAAATCCAAATGCATCTCCTTTCTAGTCATTTCCCCAGGAACCAACTCATCTCTAGAATCCAAACTACAGTACACACCCCTGTTTCTCTTTATAAGCAGCAAATCTCCAATTCCTGTCTGATTCTACAAGTATCCTCCAAGACCCAATGCCTATTCCCCAGTTCTGCTTTCCTGCAACTATCTCTAACATGTTCAGCTTATGCTTTTTTCCTACAGCTAATAATCTACCTATCTATAATAATCTAATAATTCTACAGCTCATAATCTGTCACAAAGCAGTCAAGGACCTAAAATTTCAAAGCTTTTTTAAACACAGCTCCAGATCTGGGCATGTGGCCCTGTGGCATTCCACTTGCCTAGTATGTGTATGGCCCTTGGTTCTATTTCAGCATTATAAAACTAAATAATGTTGAAAAAAAATTTAAAGCCACAAAATACATGGGGGGGGGCAGACAGACAGACTTTGCTCCCTTCCCAACAAACTGTTTTCCCCCATTTTATTGTAAGTGAATCTCCCCAGTGCTGTTCCAATTCTGAATCATACAGTCAGGACATAGCTTACCACAGCCCTATCTGCAAAGAAGCCATGGCCCAAATCTTCCTCTTTAATCGTCACAGATGTTTATCTTTGCAGTATTTCCCGTGTCAAGAGCCTGTTCCAACACTCAGCTCTCTCCCTAGTCACACCCCACCTATTCCCCTAGCTTCTCTACACATCCCTATTGCCCTTAACAGTATTTCTGAACACGTTCCCTACATCTCCTCGTGCCTATTCTCCAAGCTTTCTGGTTCTCCATCAAGTACTCTCCTAGCTCACCCCTTCACTCTTTGAACCCAACTCTTAGACTTCTGGTGATTCTCTCTGGAATCTTCCACTCTAGAGCTTTATCCCCTCCAGTTCTCTTCCCAATCCTGCCTTTGGGTGCTCACTTTTCTCCTCACCTTTTCTGACACCAGTTCTCAGTCGTCTTTAGTCCTGCCAACTCTTTCCTCACTTGTTCCCCTAATTACCTTCAACTTTCAGTCATTTTCCCCATCTCCCTCAAGTCTGTCTTGGCAGATCTCCCCCCATTCCCGTCACTGTTTTTTTTTTTTCTCTTTTCTCCAGCCTCATCCCTTCCAGAGTTGCTTCACCCATCCCTTAAAATCACCCTCTTGGTGACTCAATCTTTCTCTCCCATTCCAGTATCCTTTCAATAATCTAACTCCTTCGTTCTACAATTTCTACTGACTTAGCGGCGCCTTCCCTAGCCCTCCAATCTACCTTCTCCTCCATCTAAAACACCTCCAGGCTAAGGCCACTTATTTCCTACTGTCAGCCTCCCTCCCCGAGGCCCTCCGATCGTCCAGACACCATTCTCCCATGGCCTAGGCCTAGGCCTGGCCTCCAGGGAGACAGGCACAAGTCACGTACCCAATTCGCATCTTCGCTCCGCTCTGACTGCCCCCGCTGCTGGGGAGAGGAGGGCGCGAAGGCAGGCGGCCGAGGTGCATGCTCTTCTCCAGGGCCGACATCAAGGGGAGGCCGCACGTCGTCCAACGGCAGCTGAAGCTTTGTCCCACGTACGTGCAGGGGTCTACCGGCTCCGCAGCTCACTCCTGCAACGACGCCCAGTCGCCTCTGGACAGCACCCAAGCTCCCGGCAGCACCGCCCACCGCCCACGGGCTCAATTAAGCCCCGCCCCCTCACCGCCGCGCTTCCACCGGAAGTGCGCAGCAGCCTTTCCCACAAAGGATGCTGGGTAACGAAGTCCGCGGCGCCTTCGGACTCGCCGAAAGGAGAAGCGCTCCTCAAAAGGCAGTGCACGCTGGGCAATGGAGTCCGTAACTGGCATAGCCCTCTGCGCTTGCGCACCCGCTGGTGCTCCCGTTCAATCCCGCGGAGGTAAGGCCGCAAGGCATCCTGGGGGTTGTAGTCTATCGGCGGGAAAGGCGTCTTGGCGCCTTCCTTGGGCGCTGCTTTCCCGAGACTGTTAAAGGAAGAGCTGCTTCTTCCTGCCTCCCAGACTGCCCGGCGGTGCCCGTTGCCGGGGAACGCAGGCGCCGTGGGTAGGGATGGCGGGAGGGAACGGCTCAGGTGCTGGCATCCGCGTTGAGTTGGCTAGGAAAACCAACTCGGGCTCGCCATGAAACAACGGAGAGGCCCAGGGCCTGGGGGCGGCCGCGGGCGCAGGAAAAGAGGTAACCTTATCTGTCGAAGGTCAAAGAAAGTAGTACTGTGCGGGCTTAGTAGAGAAGAGGAAGGGATTCCATGAAGACCTCCAGCTAAGGCAAACAAAAAAGGATGAAGTTAAGAATAACCGGGAAACCGGAAAGTTAAAAGAGAGGATCTTTCAGAAAACTGAAAGAATAGCGCCTATGGGGCATGGTGAGGATTAAAGGTACGGATAGAACAAGAAGAAAAAAGAAACTGTATTTTTTCATAACAAAGGTTTTTTTAAAAAAGTATGTGTGCTAGTGGGATTTGGAGTAGGGGAAAAGTGCATGGGAACCTCCTGAAAGGTCTGTGTGATCAAAGAGTGTAGCAGCCAGAGAGCCTCCTTAGGTCAGTAAACCACGGAGAAACAAGCTGGCTCCAAGAGTCAGGAACGGGACCTGCAGGGAGAACAGTTACTCTAGGAATTAATCTTTTTGTCCAACCAGGCAAGCATGGGTTGATAGGAAGAAAATGAAGAAATAATGGAATAGCACTATAGAAAAGGATGTACTTACTCTACCATGTGCATATACAGAACACTCATGTATACACCTGCATATAATTTTATATTGCAGCTGATCTAGTTATTGGTCTTTTCTACACTACTGAGGGTAAAGATGGTGTTTGCTCTACAAGTTTGAAGATTCCAGTGTGTTTTCTTATGAAGCTTGACCACTCCCCAAAGGAAAAGTCAGAAAAGATGTATGTGTGTGTGTGTGTGTGTGTGTGAGTTTTGCCTGGAGTTTTGACATACACCTTTAATCCCAGCGCTTGGGAGGCAGAGGTAGGAGAATCGCCACGAGTTAGTTGCGACCGTGAAACTACATAGTGAATTCCAGGTCAGCCTGGGCTACACTGAGACCCTACCTTGAAAAACCTAAATAAATATATGTGTGTGTGTGTGTATGTATATATATATATATATATATATATATATATATATATATATATGTAATAATGTTTTTCTGGGCATGATGGTATAGACACCTTTAATCCCAGACCAGTGCTACAGAGTGAGTTCAACCTGGGCTAGAAACCCTACCTTGAAAAGAAAACAAAAAAAAAAAGTTTTGTTTGCATTTTGCTTATTTGTTGAGACAAGATTGCTCTATAGAATCAGATTGACCTTGAACTTGAGTTGAGATACCCCTGCCTCAGCCTTTCAAGTTTAGGAATGATTTTTAAGGGATATTATACACATTTATTTTTGATAGGACAGGCAGTTTTTGCTCCAGAGGTTGGTCAGATTATTTATCTGAATGATTTTTAAGTCTCCTCTAAATCAGAAAAGAAATTGACTGAAAACAAAACCAGGGTTGTGATTCATTGCCTCGCTTACATTTTTGATTTATCGTCTTTCTGAAATATTTTAAAAATATTTAATTTATATGAGAGAGAGAGAATGAGTGCGGCAGGATTGCCAGCCACTGCAAACAAACTCCAGACACACCACCACCCGGTGCGTGGCTTTTTTACATGGATCCTGGGGAATTGAACCTGGCTCCTTTGGCTTTGCAGGCCAGCGCCTTAAATGCCAAGCCATCTCTCTAGCCCTGGAATCTTTAAAATTAAGAATCAAAGTTAGTATTATGAACCCAGTACTAAAAAGTAGTGGCAAAATCTGAAGATGTTAGTGTATGTCCTTGACTGTGTATGATCTTGGCAAGAAAGACAATTTAAAATGATTTTTGTTTTTGTTTTTGCTTTTGTTTTTGTTGTTTTTTTTTTGAGGTAGGATTTCACTCTAGCCCAGGCTGACCTGGAATTCACAATAGAGTCTCAGGGTGGCCTTGAACTCATTCAGAGCCATCCTCCCACCTCTGCCTCCCCAAGTACTGGGATTAAAGGCATGCACCACCACACACAGTGTTCTTTGTTAAAATACTGAATTTTGAGGGGGAAAAAAAAAAACTGAATTGTAGGAGATACACTAAATTATTTGTTAAGTGAACGTAGTGATCGTAGTGATCGTTGTAACATAAGGCAAAAAATACATTAACTGGCACCGGGCGTGGTGGCCCATGCCTTTAATCCCAGCACTTGGGAGACAGAGGTAGGAGGATGGCTGTGGTGAGTTCGAGGCCACCATGAGACTCCATAGTGAATTCCAGGTCAGCCTGGGCTAGAGTAAGAACTACCTCGAAAAACCAAAATATATATATATATATAAGTATGTTAACTGTAGATTTGCATCAAAGCTGCAGGAAAATTTCATCTACTGATGTAGTTACCTTCATGTAGTTGGGATAAAATAAAGCACCTGACCAAAAGTAGCTGATGGAAGGGAAGTTTTTATTATTTTGCAATACAGTCTCAAGGGAAAGCTCCATGGTGGCAGGGGAAAGCATGACATGAATAGAGGAGAGGATATCACCTCTGCCACAGCAAGTGGAAAACAGAAGCAGGAGAGGGAGCTGAGGACAGCTGGCCATAAGACCCTTAAGTCCACCCACAACAACACACCTCCTCCAAAAAGGGCCCACCTCCCAAATTGCCACCAAGCGTTCAGAGCACATGAATTTGTGGGGAACATCTGATTCAAACCACCACACCTGAAATTTAAAAATCTCTTTACTTGTATCATTGGTATTTTCAACTGGTATCTTATGTTATGCTTGTATTAACATGTCTTAATTGGTCTATTCCTTAGAATAACCTTAATCTAACCCAAATACTAATTAGCTACCAGGTTAGCATAAGTGCTCAAGTAGGTTATTCTGTGCTCTGTTTTGCTAGTTACTTCTCTTTTATTATAGCAGGTAGGATATAACCCAGAGTGGTGGTTTACATCTGTAATCTCAGCACTTGGGAGGCTAAGGTAGGAAGACAGCCATGAGTTCCAGGCCAGTTTGGGCTACAGAATGAGTTCCCAGTCAGCCTGAGCTAGAGCAAGCCCCTGCCTCAAAAAACAAAACAGGAAAACTTTTGATTTTTTTAAGTGTGTGTGGTCATTTAAGCAGCACATATACTAAAAGTGTGCGTGGAATGCATGTATGTTCGTGTGGGGGGGCACATGTATGTGCGGGTATGTGTGCACATGCCTGTGGAGGCCAGAGGTTAACATTTCTTCCTCAGTCACTCTCCACTTTAATCTTTGAGCCGGTTCTCTCCCGTGCAGTGTGATGAACTACCCAACAAGCCAAGCTCCAGGGATCATCCTGTCTTTGCCTCCCCCAGCACTGGGATTACAGGTGTGCACCAATCATTATACCCAGCATTTTTACATGGACTGTGGGGATCTGAATTCAGGTGCTCATGTTTCTGCACGACAAACACTTTGCAGATTGGGCCCTCTTCCCAGTCCCTGGTTTATGTTTTTTCATTCAAAGAGCAAATTATGTTTTCTGTCCTGATTCCAAATTTTGACTTGGTGTCCTTTTGGATATCTCCATAGGTTTGAGTGACATTCCACCATCTACAAGCCTGCCACCTCTGGTTGAAGGCCAGCTCCGCTGCTTCCTCAGACTTACTGTTAATAAAGTCATATGGAAAGTTGCAAAACCTCCCACGTGTGTACTTGTCCGAGTGAGATGGTGGGGAGAAACATCAGATGGAACCCTCTTTTGTCCCAGAGATGCATTGCAGACTGAACCGAAAGCTGTGAGAACAACTACTCGCTACGCTATACGTTGTGGTCCAAAGCAGTTTACCTCTTACCTAACAGGTAGGTTTTTGTTTCATCATTTTAACTGCACACCTAATGTGAAATAAGCGCTAATGTTGTCAGTAGCAGGTGTGATTGTATTCCTAGGATCTCTGGCCGTTATTGAGGCATCAGAAAGGCTTTATGGTGGTCATTATTTATTGTGTTCTCTGTATGTGATAACAGTTGACACATTCTACTTATGATAATCCTGTAAGATAGGTATTTTCTCTCTTTTGTAATCAATGAAGATTACATAAAATGAATGCTTTCTAAGGTTATATAGTTAATAAATGGCACAACTGGAATTTGGGGCCACTTTTTTACTTTTCATTTTTTTAAATTTTCTTTTATTGAGTTGAGAGAGTAATAGAAAGAGGCGCATAGCTAGAGAAAGAGAAAATGGGCGTGTCAGGGCCGTCAGCCACTGCAAACTCAAGGACGCATGCTGCACCACCTTGTGCATCTGGCTTATATGGGGCCTGGGGAATCAAACCTGGGTTCTTTGGCTTTGTAGGCAAGTGCCTTAACCACTAAGGAATCTCTGCATCCCTGAGGCAACTTTTGAATGATACCAAAACTCAAACTCCATAATTCCAACCTCATTAAGAATGAGGAAGGGGGGGCTGGAGAGATGGCTTAGCAATTAAGATACTTTGCCTGCAAAACCTGAGGACCCAGGTTTGATTCCCCAGATCCCACGTACGGCCAGATGCACGAGGTGGTACATGTGTCTGGAGTCCGTTTGCAGCAGCTGGAGGCCCTGGGGTGTCCATTCTCTCTGTCTGTCTTTCTTCTCCCTCTCTCTGACTCTCTCTGCTTGCAAATAAATAAATAAATATTATTAAAAAAAAAAAAAAAGAATGAGGAAGGGGCATTACTTGAACCCAGGAATGTAAGACCTGTCTGGACAATGGAGTAAGATGCTGTCTCAAGAAACAAACAAATAGGGCTTGAGAGATGGCTTAATGGTTAAGATGCTTGCCTGCAAAGCCAAAGGATCCAGGTTTGAGTCCTTAGGACCCACATAAGCTAGATGCACAAGGTGGCACAGCATAGGTCTTTGAGTTTGCAGCAGTTGAAGGCCCTGGTGTGCCCATTATTTCTCTCTCTCTCTCTCTCTCTCTCTCTCTCTCTCTATGTATTTACCTGTCTCTTTCTCTCTCAAATAAATAAATAAATAAATAAGCCAGGCGTGGTGGTGCATACCTTTAATCCCAGCATTTGGGAGGCAGAGGTAGGAGGATCACTGTGAATTCAAGAGGCCACCCTGAGACTACATAGTGAGTTCCAGGTCAGCCTGAGCTAGACTGAGACCCTACCTCAAAAAACAAACAAACAAACAAAAAAACTGGAGGCAGAAGTAGGAGGATCACTGTCCCAGCCTGGGACTACAGAGTGAATTCCAGGTCAGCCTGGGCTTGAGTAAGATCCTGCCTCAGGAAAATAAACCAAACCAAAAAAAAAAAAAAAAAAAAAAATCAGGAAGAAGGAAGGAATAAAAAAGAAGGGGAAGTGAGCTACTCTTGCTCCTTGACATTGAGCAAGCCATTTCATCTTCTTAGACTCTTAGTTTTCCTGTCAGTAAATTGAAGGAGATAAACACAGAATATGCCAGTTTTTCTAATCAGTGAAGAAATAAAGAAGTCATGGGAAAGATAGTAATTGTTTAGGATAGTCGTGGTGAGCCTTGTAAGTATGACCCAGCTGGGGATATAATCCTGACTTAAAAAATTTATTTATTTATTTATTTATTAGAGGGAGAGAGAGAATGGGCATGCTAGGGCCTCCAGCCACTACAGATGAACTCCAGACATATCGGATTTACGTGGGTTTTGGGGAATTGAATTTGGGTCCTTTAGGCTTTGCAGGCAAGCACCTTAGCCACGAAGCCATCTCTCCAGCTGAATCATGACATACATTTTAGGAAATGAAGAGCCAATAGGTCAAATATTAGTTAATAAGAATGTGTACTTAAGGATATATTTTATAATCATGGAAAATGTTAATAAAAATTAAAAAAAAAAAGCCCCTAAAAAAAAAAAAGAATGTGTACTTAAAAAAAAAAAAAAATTTGTAAGCCAGGCGTGGTGGCGCACGCCTTTAATCCTAGCACTTAGGAGACAGAGGTAGGATGATTGCTGAGAGTTTGAGGCCACCCTGAGACTACATAGTGATATATATATATATATATATATATATACACACATACACACACACACATATACACACACATACATACATACATACACACACACACACATACATATACACTCTACCTAAAAGCTTGAAGCTTGGGAAACTATTTCTTAAGCAGTGTAATGGGCATTTGTTTTATTGTTAGTGTTTTATGCACTCTTGTGTGTGCATATCCACTTCATGCAAAAAATAAACTAACTAATATGTTGTTACATATTTAGCATAAAACATGAATAAAGCCAGATAGAAAGTGAAGAGGTGGCTGAGTTTGAGATAAGAGATGACAGATAAGAGATTAGGAAAACAGGAAAAGGATTTTAGAGTGTATGAAATACTTCCACTTTTGTCATCTTATTTGATGTTTAAAATGATCCTGAAGTAGGTGAGGTGACTGTTTTATTTACTTCTTTTTGGGTTTTTTGTTGTTGTTGTTTCTATTTTTTTGAGGTAGGGTCTCCCTGTAGCACAGGCTGACCTGGAATTCACTGTGGAGTCTCAGGATGGCCTTGTACTCACAGCGATCCTCCTACCCCTCCCTCCCCAGTGCTGGGATTAAAGGCGTGTGCCACCACGCCCAGCTTTATTTACTCCTTTTTTAAAAATTTATTTGTGGGGCTGGAGAGATGGCTTAGCGGTTAAGCGCTTGCCTGTGAAGCCTAAGGACCCCGGTTCGAGGCTCGGTTCCCCAGGTCCCACGTTAGCCAGATGCACAAGGGGGCGCACGCGTCTGGAGTTCGTTTGCAGAGGCTGGAAGCCCTGGCTCGCCCATTCTCTCTCTCTCCCTCTATCTGTCTTTCTCTCTGTGTCTGTCGCTCTCAAATAAATTTAAAAAAAAAAAAATTTATTTGTGGGCTGGAGAGATGGCTTAGCGGTTAAGCGCTTGCCTGTGAAGCCTAAGGACCCCGGTTCGAGACTTGGTTCCCCAGGTCCCACGTTAGCCAGATGCACAAGGGGGCGCATGCGTCTGGAGTTCGTTTGCAGAGGCTGGAAGCCCTGGCGTGCCCATTCCCCCCCCCCCCCTCTCTCTCTCGGTCTTTCTCTCTGTGTCTGTCGCTCTCAAATAAAGAAATTAAAAAAAAAAATAAAAAAAAAATTTATTTGCAAGTAGAGAGAAATAGAAGACAGACAAACAGAGAGAGTGGGTATGCCAGGACCTACAGCCACTGAAAACAAACTCCAAATGCGTGTGCCTCTTTGTGCATCAGGAGCTACATGGGTACTGGGACTCAAGCTCTGGTCGCTAGGCTTTGTAGTCAAGCACCTTAATTCCTGAGCCATCTCTCCACCCCCTTATTTACTCCTTTTTATCAGTTTGTCTTTTACTGAAAATGGGTTAAAACAATTGCAAAAGCATATTAAATACAGCTTTTTTAAAGAAAGCATTTATTTTTTTAAATTTTAAAAAATAATTTATTTGCAAGCAGATATATAGAAGAGAGACAGAAAGAATGGATGCACCAAGGTGGACTCCAGATGCATGCACCACTTTGTGTATCTGGCTTTACATGGGTCCTGGGGAATCAAAGCCAGATTGTGAGGCTCTGCAGGCAAGTGCCTTAACTGTGGAGCCATCTTTCCAACCCTAAATTCAGTTTTTTAAATTGAAAACAATGCTTACATTTTAAGTGGTCAGACCTTTTTGTTTGAGGAACGTGAAATTTTAGTTGGGAGACAAAGATGAAGTCTCTTAGAGGTTCTAGAACCCAGCTGTGAGGCCCTGTCCATTGCCGTGGATACTAGCCTTGTTATGCATTTGAAATTCAGAGTTAAAAGGGATTGACTTGGTCTGGAGGGATGGCTTAGCGGGTAAGGCAGTTTGTTAAAGGACCCAGGTTTGATTCTCCAGGACCCACGTCATCCAGATGCACAAGGGAGCACATGCATTTGGAGTTTGTTTGCAGTGGCTGGAGGCCTATTCTCTCTCTCTCCCTCCCTTCCTCCCTCTTTCTCTGTCAAATAAATAAAAATAAAATATTTTCTTAAAAAAAGGATTGATTTAAGGTCACCCTTACATGAGCTCTAATTTCAGTAAGACTCTTGACTCAACATCACTATCACTAATAGTTCTGCTATACCATCTCAAAAAGGGGAGAGGGGATTTGGGGCTAGGGAGGATGGATCAACTGGTTAAAGGCATTTGATTGCAAATCTGCTACCTGAGTTTGATCCCTCAGCACCTACATAAGGCCAGATCCAACAATGGGAGAAGCAGTGGGAGGCAGAGCTGGTTTGTGGGCCAGCTAGGCTTGCACACACATGTGACAGCAAAAAACAAAGATGAGACCTTGTTTAAAGCAAGGTGGAAGGAAAAGACCAATACCTTGATGTTGTCCTCAGATCTCCACACTTGCACTGTGGCACAATGTGTCTGTACACACACACACACACACACACACACACACACACACAAATACATACACACAGTTTTAAAAATAGTTGCTGTAAACCAGGCATGGTGTCACACGCCTTTAATCCCAGCACTCGAGAGGCAGAGGTAGGAGGATAGCTGTGAGGTCCAGGTCAACCTGGGCTAGTGTGAGAACCTACCTCGAAAAACCAAAAAAAGAAAAAAGAAAAAAGTTACTGTAGGATTCTGAGATACATTTCATACTCTCGTTTTGATGCAAGATTTTGGGATTCAGGAGGGTCCCCCAAATATATGTACCCCAATTTTGGGTCCTGTCCTACTTTTAACAAAGAATTGATAAAAACTGACTCAAAGCAGGGCGTGGTGGTTTATGCCTTTAATCCCAGCACTCTGGAGGCAGAGGTAGGAGGATCACCGTGGGTTCGAGGCCACCCTGAGACTCCATAGTGAATTCCAGGTCAGCCTGGGCTAGAGTGAGACCCTACCTCGAAAAAACAAAAAAAAAAACAAAAAAAACACCTGACTCAAGAAGGATAAATTATGATTTACTGAGTTTATTTATGGAGAAATCACACATTGTAGGGTTTACTTAAGAGCCATTCGGATTTAGGAAACCCTCCAGCGGAGTCACAAGCACATGGGAAGTAGGAAGCGCACACTCGGGTGGAAGGCACTGCACGGGTCATGAGGTTCATTCAAGAGGCCTGGAGAGCTTTAGAGCAAGAGGCTGGACCAGAGCTGTAAGCGTGTGGGAGAGAAGACTACATAGAGAACTTTAGAGGAAACATGGGCTCGTGTAGAAGACACAGTATCCTCCCTGAGCCTCCTCGTGGGAGAATGTTAACAGTAAGCGGGGATGGTTTGAGAAAGAGTGCCATGCAGAGAAAAATGGATGGTAAAGAGACTTTTACTCATGGTTGCCCCAAGTTTAGAGAAATTACATGGATAGCAGGCCCAGAGTTTAGAGGAGATAACCGTGTGGTAGATCTAGAATGTAAGGGAAATACAGACGTGGTAAATTCAGCAATCAGAGGAAGATCATACATGTAATTAAAGGGAGAAGTTACCCCAAAGTATAAGGTGTAAATCAGAGGCAAGCAGAAAATTACCTAGGCAAAGAAACAGTGCTCTGCTCTTCTCCCACCCAGCCAGGCTGGGTGGGGCAGAGGAAGCCAGAGGTTTAAGGTTTTTTTTTTTTTAATTTATTTATTAGAGACAGAGAGGGAGGGAGAGGGAGAATGTGCATGCCAGTGCAAGCCACTGCAAATGAACTCCAAAGGGATGTGCTACCTTGTGCATCTGGCTTATGTGGAATCTGGAGAACCGAACCTGGGTCCTTGGGCTTTGCAGGCAAGCACTTCAACCGTTAACCCATCTCTCCAGCCCGAAAATGGATTCTTAAGTCAGATTCAGATATGTGAGGGGAAGACCCAGTTGGTTTGTAGGGTTTGTTTGTTTGTTTGGGGAGGGTTGGTTTGTAGACTTAAAGAGCAGTTCCAGAAGGCCAGTCCAGCCCATCTAGGTAATGCAGTAGACTGTGGGCAACATGGGACACTGCAGCTGTTGTGGAAGAATCTTGATCAAACAGGAGTTCCATTCATGCCAAGGTGGGGTAGCATCTTCTGGTTTCTCCTTTGGGCTTTTGTCCCTAACTAAAATTGCCTAAAAGAAGCTAGCTTTCTCCTGAGTTCCCTACAGTTTTATGTCTCTTCTCCTTTATTCTCTACTTCTTTGCCAGAAATAGTGGTCATGAAAATGCTTGGAGCATGGGGAGTGAGAGTAGAAACTGGAAGCATTACAATACTTCAGTGATATCCTCACCATTTGATTTTTGCTTCTGTTTAGTCAGAGTAGTTCAACTGGAGCATGGGTAACAGTGAGGGTGGGAGTGATATTAGACAATAACAGCTCCATTCCACAGACAGCATGTAAGGTAAAGGTCAGAAAGCTCGTAGGAGCATTGCTGAGTTTCAGGTCAGCATGGGACTACGGAGTTGAGTTCCACAAAGGCATTTGCCTGCAAGGCCAAAGGACCTCAGTTCGACACCCCAGGACCCAGGTAAACCATATGCACAAGGTGGCACATGCGCCTGGAGTTCTTTTGTAGTAGCTGGAGGCCCTGGTGTGCCCATTCTCTTTCTGTCTGCCTCTTTTTCTCATTCTCGCAAGTAAATAAACAAATAAATTTTTTAAAAAGGAAAATAAAATTAATTCCTTAAAGATAAATAAGTTGTGCGTGGTGGCGCACGCCTTTAATCCAAGCACTTGGGAGGCAGAGGTAGGAGGATCACCGTAAGTTCAAGGCCACCCTGAGACTACTGAGTGAATTCCAGGTCAGCCTGGACTAGAGTAAAATCCTACCTCGAAAAGCCAAAATAATAATAATAATAAATAAATAAATAGCCAGGCATGGTGGCGCCTGCCTTTAATCCCAGCACTGGGAAGGCAGAAGTAGGAGAATCACCATGAGTTTGAGGCCAGCCTGAGAGTGCATGGTGAATTCCAGATCAGCTTGTGCTAGAGCGATGCCTCACCTCAAAAATAAATAAAAAAGCAGGCCAGACGTGGTGGCGCACACCCACCAGCACTTGGGAGGCTGAGGTCAGAGAAACGCGGTGAGTTCGAGGCCACCCTGAGACAACATAGTGAATTCCACATCAGCCTGGGCTAGAGTGAGACCCTACCTCAAAAAGCCTAAGTAAATAAATAAGCAACATCGTATAGTTAACTTTATCATTGGATAGAACTGAGTTGTAGTCCACTTGGATCCCATTAAAACTCTGAACTTCTCCACCCAGGCCCAGCCCGGATGAGCCGAGGGGAGGGCCCCCTAGACCTTGCTCTCCACATGGGCTCTTCTCCCCCTCCAGCTCCCTACACGGCAGGATCTCCTTGAACTTTCTTTTCTCTTGCTTCTTTCCATGGCTTTCCCAGGCCCTCCACATGGGATCTCTACCCAAGTGGGTGCCTTTCCTTGGCTCTGTACTTCCCTCAATAACTATAACAATGTAATAATTAAAAAAAAAAAACAAACCTCAGTGAACTTAGAAATGTTAGATGACCTCTCTGGTCTTTTGTCTGTAACCTAGTGAGACACACAGAGTTGTGAAGAGAATTGATGAGATGCAGAAGAATCTGGATGTTAGTAATAACCAGCAAGTGTTGGTCTGTTTCCTTCTTCCACAGGTCTATCATTTCATAGCCTACAAAGCAGTTTTACATATATCAGCTCATACAAGTTTTACATAACCACCCAGAAAAAGATGTGATATGTTAAATAGTCTAACACCATATAACAGTCATTCAGTAACTGTTATGTGGAAGGACAGTGTCCTGGGCGATCTCTGTGACGGGTCCCCAACTCCCCACACAAATGAAAGATGCCCATTTTACATTTGCTTGTAAATTACACAGAAATTGCTTATGAATATTGGAACCAGGATGTGCCCACAACTCTTCACATTTTAAATCCTACATACTCTTTTTTTTTTTTAAGTCCTTCATACTCTTCATTGCAATAGCCATGAACCATTTTCTCAACTTTGGTAAGAAAATATTCAGAAGTTGCTATCTTGAAATGATCTTAGATTCCATTTGCATAGATCTCCTTTCTATTTCTATGAATTATGATTATGTATGCTAATTAGTGATAAATTGAAATCTAGCTAAAGTGTTTTGTTTTGTTTCAATAAAGGGTTTCACTGTAGCCCAGGCTGACCTGGAATTCACTATGTAGTCTCAGGCAGGCCTTGAACTTGCAACAATCCTCCTACCTCTGCCTCCCAAGTGCTGAGATTACATTCCTCATAGTTCAGGTGTTTTCAATACCTCAATACAATAGACATTACTTAGGAGTAAGATATTGCAAAGAGGTAAGGACCAACCCTTGGAGCTATGCAAGGGTAGCCCTTTCTCTAATTCAGAACAAACAGAATGAAAAAACTGAGATTTGTCACTTTTATATTTTAAAACCAAAGCCCAAGAACTTGGCAAATACATTTAATACTCTTTAATGGTATTTGTCTTAGCAAATACTTGATATGCTAAATATTTTATTTAGTGTAATTTTTACCCTTAATATACTTGTCATTCTCTAAAATTTTATTACTCTTTTGATCTTGGCTCACTACTCCCTCCCTTCAATGCTATGTATGGTATGTAAGTGATTTCTTTGAAACTTAAATAATTTTTTAAATATTTTATTTTTATTTATATTTGAAAGAGAAAGAGGCAAATAGAGAAAATGGGCATGCCAGGGCTCTAGCCACTGCAAACGAACTACAGACATGTGCACCACCTTGTGCATTCTGGCTTACATGGATTCTAGGGAATCGAACCTGTGTCTTTTCATTTTATAGGCAAGGGCCTTGACTGGTAACTCACCTCTCCAGCCCTGAAATTTAATTTTTTTTAAGTAAAAAATCATTTCAGAGCTGGGCATAGTGACTCTCACCTGTAGTTGTAGCAAATGGACAGTGAGGGCAAGAGGATCAGTAGTTCAGGGTCATCTTGAGCTACATAGTAAGTTGGAGTCAGTCTGAGATACATGAGACCCTGTCTCAAAGTTTTTAAAAAAAAAAAAAGAGAGAGAGAGAGAGAATAAAACTTGGACTGGAGAAATGGCTTAGCAAGTTAAGCGCTTGCCTGTGAAGCCTAAGGACCCCGGTTCGAGGCTCGATTCTCTGGGACCCACATCAGCCAGAGGCACAAGGGGGTGCATGCATCTGGAGTTTGTTTGTAGTGTCTGGAGGCCCTGGCGTGCCCATTCTCTCTCTGTCTCTCTCACTCTGTCTGTCTCTCTCTGCATCGCTCTAAATTAAATAAAAATTTTTAAAAAAGAATAAAACTCAACATAGTGCTGAGAAGGAGTGACAGTGGAGTGTTCAGCACTAAGAGACATCTCTATCACACCCTCCAAGGCTCAGGGTCCATTGCAGAAGAGGTGGTGGCAAGAATGTAAGAGGCAAAGGAAGAGGAGGGCTTCTTTTTTTTTCTTTTTTTTTCTTGGCTTTTCGAGGTAGGGTCTCACTCTAGCCCAGACTGACCTGGAATTCACTATGAAGTCTCAGTGTGGCCTCAAACTCATGGTGATCCTGCTACCTCTGCCTCCCAATTGCTGGGATTAAAAGTGTGTACCACCACACCTGGCTTGGGGAGGACTTCTTATAGTACTGTCTTTCAGACACAAAATAGCCTTGATATCCATGACCTCACAGTGCCTAACACTACCTACACAAGACCTTCATAACAGAAGGGAAAAGATGATGACATCAAAATAGGAGACTAATTGGAAAGAAAGGGTTCAATAGAGCATGGGCTTGGAGGGGAAATAGTTGTGGGAGGAAATTATCATGGTTTATTGTCTATATTTATGGAAATTGTCAATTAAAAAGTTTTGGGGGACTAGAGAGATGCCTTAGCAATTAAGGCACTTGCCTGCAAAGCTTAAGGATCCAGGTTCGATTCCCCAGTACCCATGTAAGCCAGATCCACAAGGTAGCACATGTGTCTGGAGTTTGTTTGCAGTGGCTGAAAGCCCTGGCGTGCCCATTCTTTCTATATATTCACCTGTTTCTCTCCCTCACTCTCTCAAATAAATAAAATAAATTTTTAAAAAGGGTTTTTTTGGCCTGGTGTGGTGGCGCACGCCTTTAGTCCCAGCACTCGGGAGTCAGAGATAGGAGGATCGTTGTGAGTTCAAGGCCACCCTGAGACTACATAATGAGTTCCAGGTCAGCCTGGGCTAGAGTGAGACCCTACTTTGAAAAACCAAAAATCAAAAAAAGTTTTTTTGCTGTTTTGTTTTTTTGAGGTAGAATCTTGCTCTAGCCCAGGGTGACCTGGAATTCATTGCTCAGTCTCAGGGTGGCCTTGAACTCACTGCAGTCTTCCTACCTCTGCCTCCCAAGTACTGGGATTGAAGGCATGGGTCACAGTGCTCAGCTGCAAAAAAAAGTTAAAAAAAAAAAAATAAAGAAGCATTTCAGGGCTGGAGAGATGGCTTAGCGGTTAATTGCTTGCCTGTGAAGCTTAAGGACCCCGGTTCGAGGCTCGGTTCCCCAGGTCCCACGTTAGCCAGATGCACAAGGGGGCGCATGTGTCTGGAGTTCGTTTGCAGTGGCTGAAAGCCCTGGCTCGCCCATTCTCTCTCTCTCCCTCTATCTGTCTTTGTCTCTGTGTCTGTCACTCTCAAATAAATAAATAAAAAATGAACAAAAAAAAGTTTAAAAAAAAAATAAAGAAGCATTTCATTGTATGCTCCCCTTCCCACTTCTGAGCATGCTGCCGCTGTTTCTGACTAGATATGGCTGTGCTCCTGCTGGAGGTAGTCACCAGGCTTGATCATCTTCCGGTCGGTAGAGTTCAAATCGGCGGATTAGCTCAGCTTTCTCCAACCCATCAGATCAATGGACTTTTTACCATTGTTTCACCTGCATCTAAGAAACTGGGAGAACTTCAGGTAAAAGCACTTTATATTTTTTTGGCATGTGGGGGATATTTGTGTTCATATGTATGTGGGTCACATGCATGTGTCGAGATCAGGCTGGTGTCAGTTGCTTTCCTCAGTTGCTCTCCACCCGCAATCTCTGAGACAGGATCTTGCTGAACCTAGCGGTCACCAGTTTGCTAGACTAACTAGCCAGGGAGCCCTAGGGACTCCCATGTGTCCACTCCCCTAGCAGTGGTCAATTTTGTGTTACCATGCCTTTTGTTTTGTTTTGTTTTGTTTTGATTTTTTGAGGTAGGGTCTCACTCTGGACCAGGCTGACCTGGAATTCACTATGGAGTCTCAGGGTGGCCTCGAACTCACGGCGATCGTCCTACCTCTGCCTCCCAAGTGCTGGGATTAAAGGTGTGCATCAACACACCTGGCTACCATGCCTGGTATTTTATGTGAGTGCTGAGGATTTGAACTCGGGCGCTCACACTGGCATGGCAAGTACTGTATCCACTGAGCAATCTCAATGGTCCTATCTTACCTCTTGATGGCTTTATTTGTTACTTTTCTTGTTCCTATGGCCAAATATCTGATTTATAAAAACAACTTAAAATGAAAAGGTTTATTTTGACTTGCGCTGTGAGTCTATGACGTGGAAGACCTGGCCTGGCAGCAGGAACAGAAGTCAGCTTACTCATATTTGAGTGGGTCAGGAAGCAGAACTCTGCCGTAAACCTGCCCCCTCCCTGCCCCAGTGGCCTTCCTCCAACTAGGCCCCACCTCCTAAAAGTTCCACCACTATCCAAAACAGGGGCACAACTGTTCAAAGGCCTGAGACTGTGGGGAACATTACGAATAACTCATAATAGCTGCAAAGAAGAAAATTTTGTGTGAAGTAGTTGAGTCTTCTGAAATGGATGTCATGCCTGCCTTGCGCTTTTGCTCATGTTTTAACCCTGAGACCACAAGCCGCTTTTGTTTCCCATTTAATCTCAATCCACTTAGCGCTTGGTTGGCCATATTCTCAAGGGCCAAGAGTCCTTCACTCCACCTGCTACACGTGTTCTTCTCTGTACATTCTTAAATTCATAAAATCATTAATTACATCTGTTTTTTATAAGTATAATAGCAATTAAATGGGCTAGAGTGATGGTTTAGCGATTAAGGCACTTGCCTGCAAAGCCAAAGGCCCAGGTTTGACTCCCTAGGACCCAGGTAAGCCAGGTACACATGGTGGTGCATGTGTCTGGAATTCGTTTGTGGTGGCTGGAGGCCCTGGTGTGCCCATGTTCTTATTTTCTCTCTCTCTCTCTGCCTCTTTCTCTCTCTCAAATAAATAAATACATGTACATTGTTAAGATCCCTTTAGTTCCTTTAAAGTCTACATTCCCTGAAAAACAAGACTATGTTTCTTTTTTCTGTATTTCCCAATTCCCTGATATAGTGCTAAGTTTGTCTCATGTAAGTGCTGCCTTATATTTTCACTCATTGACCCAGGTTATTTTTTTAATATATTTTATTTATTTATTTGAGAAAGAAAGAGATAGAGAATGGGTGCGCCAGGGCCTCCAGACACTGCAAACAGACTCCAGATGCATGCGCCCCCTCGTGCATCTGGCTTACATGGGTTCTGGGGAATCGAACCGAGATCCTTTGGCTTTGCAGGCAAGTGCCTTAACCATTACGCCGTCTCTCCAGCCCTGATCCAGGTTATTTTTTTCATGCATTTTTGTTGTGTGTGTATACGTGTGGTTGGTGTGTGTGCAGGAGCACATGCCCCACGTGTACATGTGTGGTGGCCAGAGGAGACTGTCCAGTATCCTCTTCTGCTGTTCCTCTGCTTTATTTCTTTCCCTGACGCAGAGTCTTGTGCTGGACCTGGACTTCTCCGTGTTTTGGTTACAGGGTAGATCACTGAGCCCCAGTGATCCTCCTGTCTCTACCGCGCCCAGATCTGGGGTTACGGGCATGTGCGTCAGTGCCCGGCCTGACTGCACTCAGGTCTTCATGCTTGTGTTGCAAGTGCTTTTGTACACTGAGCCATCTTCCTAGCCCCGTGATACACTTTTATGTGCCACCAATTCGGGATGCAGAGATAAGAAATAGCCCTCTCAGGCAGGGGAGATTGCTTAGTGCTTAAGACACTTGCCGCAAAGCCAAAGGACCCAGGCTTGATTCTCCAGGACCCATGTAAGCCAGATGCCCAAGGTGGCATCTGGAGTGTCTATAGTTTGATTACAGTGGCTGGAGGCCCTGGCATGCCCAGTCTCTCTCTCTCCCTCTCTACCTCTTTCTCTCTCAAGTAAATAAAGAATTTTTTTAAAAAAGAAAGAAAGAGCCCTCTCATTTACTTTTCTAAAAACTGATGTCAAACACTTTATACTGCAGATGTGCATAGCATGCTGGGAGTAACATAGAAATATCCCTTTTATTTTTTGGGGGGGGGTTCGAGGTAGGGTCTCACTCTAGCCCAGGCTGATCTGGAATTCACTATGCAGTCTCAGGGTGACCTTGAATTCATATCAGTCCTCCTACCTCTGCCTCCCAAGTGCTGGGATTAAAAAGGCATGAGACACCATGACTGGCAAAGTATTTTTTTTCTGAAGAGACTTTTCAGGAGCACTTTGTAGAGAACTCGTGTGTATTCAGATGCCTTAGAAATTCAAGTGTGTTTACACCTACCAAAAGTGTTCTTTTTTGAAGTAGGGTCTCGCTCTAGCCCAGGCTGACCTGGAACTCACTATGTAGTCTCAGGCTGGCATCGAACTCGCAGCAATCCTCTAGCCTCTGACCCCCAAGTACTGGGATTAAAGGAGTGTGCTGCCATGCTTATTAAATTTTATATAAAAATTAAATATAGGGTTGGAGAGATGCTCAGTGGTTAAGGTGCTTGCCTGCAAAGCCTCAGGACCAGGTTCAATTTCCCAGTATCCAAATAAAGCCAGTTGCACAAAGTGGTGCATGTGTCTAGAGTTCATTTGCAGTGGCTAGAGGACCTGGTATACCCATTCTCATTTCTTTCTCTGACAAATACATAAATAAATTAAACATAGCTGGTCATGGTAGTGCATACCTTTAATCCCAGCACTTGGAAGGCCAGGGTTGGAGGATCTCCATGAGATCAAGGCCACACTCAGACTACAGAGTGAATTACAGGTCAGCCTGTGCTAGAGTGACATCCTACTCTGAAACCACTGCCTACAAAATTAAAAATAAATAAGAAAATAAGCCAAACAAAGATAAGGAAGAACATCCTTCCTCATATAAGACGCTTGCCTACAAAGCCTAATGACCCAGATTTGATTCCGCAGTACCCACACAAAGCCAGACGCACATGGTGGGCACGCATCTGGAGTTTGTTTGCAGCGGCTGGAGGCCCTGGCATGTCCATTCTCTTTATGTGGAAAAGATGCATGGTGAAAATTGAATAAACAGAAAAGTACTGAGATATAAGCAAGGTTTTTAAAAAGCATAATCATGGAAGAATCTTGAGGTATTATATACTGAGTCACTTAGAAGCAATTGCATTTGTTTAACATTTTTGAAAACTCTAATCAGGGGCCTGTAGGGTTAGCAGTAAAGGAGGGTATGACTATAAAAGAATAGCACAGGCGAGTTGGGTGTGGTGGCACACGCCTTTAACCCCAGCACTCAGGAGGCAGAGGTAGGAGGATAGCCATGAGTTCAAGGCCACCCTAAGACTACATAGTGAATTCCAGGTCAGCCTGGGCCAGAGTGAGACCCTACCTTCAAAAACAAAACAAACAAAAAAAAAAAAAAAAAAAACTACGTTGATTTTAGAGCTGGGCATGGTGACACAAGCCTTTAATCCCAGCACATGGGAGGCAGAGGTAGGAGGATTGCCAAGAGTTCGAGGCCACCCTGAGACTACATAGTGAATTACAGATCAGTAAGACCCTGCTTCCAAAAAAAAAAAAGTTGATTTTACTATAAGGAATTTTTTAAAAGTTTAAATAGCCCCAGACACAATGATAAGCAGCAGTTATTTCTCTGCCTCATGTAGGGATATACTAGGAACTTTGCAACTGGAACACATATCCTGCCAAAGGCCACTGGTCTAATGCCAGTTTTTTCCCCCAATATGGGAGTGGAGACTCAGCATCGCTAGATCTTCTGATTATTCAAGAGAAGCCAAAAGTATTTTTTTATTATTATTCAAGGTAGGGTCTCACCTAGCCCAGGCTGACCTGGGATTCACTATGTAGTCTCAGGGTGGCCTTGAACTCACAGCAGTCCTCCTACTTCAGCCTCCCCAGTACTGGAATTAAAGGCATGTGCCACCATGCCTGGCTTAAAAGTGTTCTGTTGTTTTTTAATAAGAAATGTCACTTTTAAAGCTTTGTTAGCAGTCAGCCTCATGTTGCTGGAATGAACCTCCAGACCAGATTCAGTTATAGAGAAAGGGAATTTATTTCCATAATGGCAGAAGAAATTGGCCTACTTTTACAGGTCCAGCAGAGAGAGAAAAAAAGGCCCAAGGCACACCAGCACCATAAGCAAGCATACCTAGGAACTCCAGGCACTCTCAGACACTTTGCATATCTTTTGACTTCCAAATCCACCCCCACACCCTAGGCCTGGGCCCTAGAATCCGCTCACAGTAACACCTCCTCCAGCCAGTTGACAACAGATCTAAATTACAAACTTTAATAAAATTCTGAATATATTGGGGGCCATCCATTCAAACTACTACAAATAACTTAGTATTTTAAAAAATACTGTGTTGACCAGCACAAATCTGAAAATTATATATAGTAGAAAACTGTAGGCAACTAATATTAAAGATACCCTGAGTCATTGCTAGAAGACAGATGAGAGCCCTTACCATGGTTCAGTTCTGGATGGGAGAAGCATATGGTATACTTATTGCATATGTGCATGGTGTGGGCTTCAGAAGAGGGTGATATATTTAGGTGATGGAATGATGGTCTAGATATAGAACCAAAAGCAGAGGAAGATAATGTCCTTAGCCTGACAAGTGAATTTTCTTTTTTCCCATTGGAGAAAGCTTTGGAGAGATGTGGGCATTAAAAGAGAGAGAGACAGGGCTAGAGAGATGGTTTAACACTTAAGGTGGTTGCCTCTGAAGCCTAAGGACCCATGTTTGATCTTTCTATAGATCCCACATAAGCCAGATGCACAAAGGTGAGGCAAGCGCAAGGTCGCACATGCCCAGTAGGTAGCACAAGCATCTGGAGTTCGATTATTGTGGCTGAGGCCCTGGTGTCCCAATTCCTCCACCTTTCTCACTCTCACTATCTCTAACAAAGAAAGAAGAAAGAAAGAAGGAAGGCAAACAGAAAGACAGACAGATAATCTGGTTGAGGGCTATGGAGGTTGTTCTGTGGTTAAAGGCACTTGCTTACAAAACCTGCCGGCCTGGTTCAGTTCCCCATTTCCCATGTAAGAGACATATGCACAAATAGGCAAGAGCTTTGGCACAGCCCTGTTCTCTCCCTCCCTCTGTCTCTTGTCTCTCTCCCTTTCTCAAAGAAAGAAAGAGACAATAACAAAAGAAGGGGGGAAAAGGGAGGAAGGAAATTTGGTTAAGACTGTAACTCAGTAGTAGACCCCGTGGGTAGCATGCATAAAGACCTGGGTTCAATTCCCAGGATGAGAGAGAAAGAGAGATAGGAGACAGAAGGAAGGAGAAAGGGAAAGAGAATGGTCAGTAATGGTGTTGGCAGAAGTGAACCACAAAGACATGTTGGGGGGCAGCATGACTTGAGTTGGGTAGCAATGAAGATCTAGCTGCATATGAGGTATATTTTGGGTGGCGAAGGGCTTAGAAGTAGAGGCCCACGGAGTAGAAATTGATGGAATAATAGTCTAAACACCTGTAAAGTCAGATATTCTGCCCTTTGCTTGTAATGTTTGCCGCAGCCCTCCCAGGATTTCTCTGGCTTCTATATTTACCTCCATGTATGTCTTTTACTTCTAGAAGACGTCTCTTCTCTCCTTTCTCAGCTCCTGTCCATGCTCAGCCCTCACCCCAGCACCTACTTAGCACTTACTTCCTTATATTCTCTTTCTCAAGCTCCCCTACTAGGTAGCATGAGCTCTGAGTCAGGGTTTTAGTCATCTCTCTGCCTTGGGCAGGACAGACTTTGAATAAAAATATTTGTATAACTAAGCAGAAAATTTAGGCCAGCCCTAAATTTGATTATAAAATGGATGTAGAAAATGGATCTGGGTTGGAGAGATGGCTCAGTGGTTAAAGATGCTTGCTTACAAAGCCTGAGCACCTTGGTTCAATTCCCCAGTACCTACATAAAGCCAGATGCAAAAGTGGCATATGTGTCTGGAGTTTATTTGCAATGGTAGGAGATCTTGGTTTGGTCTCTTGCTCTTTCCCTCCCTCCCTCCATCTTTCTCTCAAATAAAAAAAAAAAAAATTTGAAATGCCTGGACTTGGGCTGGAGAGATGGCTGAGTGGTTAAGGCACATGCCTGCGAAGCCTAAGGACCCAGGTTCGATTCTCCAGGTCCCATGTAAGCCAGATACATGGTGGCACATGCATCTGGAGTTCGTTTGCAGTGGCTAGAGGCCCTGGTGTGTCCATCCTCTTACCTCCCTCTGTCTCCTTCTCTTTGTCTCTAATAAATAAATAAATAAATAGTCTTTTTAAATGATTTAAAAAAAAAAAAGAAATGCCTGAACTTTTGTGAGTCTTTCTTTACTGTCTGATAGCAGAATAGGTTAATAAATTGTTATTGGCTCACATCCGCTTAGGGTAAAAGCAAAACCCAGTGACCATTTAGCAGGTCAGTATTAAGGTGAAAGACACTATGGTTATTTCTAGTGCCGCTTAAGTTTCTAGAATGCAGTGGCAGTCTTTGGCAAGTGATGAATGCTAAGAACACTTGCTGGCATTTCCATTCGGCAGTCAGGGTTCTGACACAGTGCAGTCACCCCACTGCCTCCTGTCATGTGTCTTTGTAGGAGAGTCTTGATGACAAGTGAAGTTAAAGGAGTCTGTATTACTTGATTCATGGTCTAGATTCTCAGCAAGATCTAGGCTTATTTGATTGAGTTCATGCCTTAGACATTGTCTCTGCACAAAATATTCCATTGACCTTCCCAGAGATATCATAAAACTGACTACAGTTTTTCATTTTTGTGTGAGGCCATTCATTATTATTTGATTGTCTGTGGCTGTTTGAACAATGACTTCCTTTTCTCTTCCATTGAAGCTGAATTGTCAACACTGCTACCCTTTCCTTTGGAGTATGCTTTAATTTCATCCCCAAAGTTTGGCTTTAGGCATTACCATTTACTCCTCCACTAACTTTCGCTCCTTTGGGCTTTTCAGAGAACTAAAGAACTTGGC
Organism: Jaculus jaculus; assembly: GCF_020740685.1. Lineage (NCBI taxonomy): Eukaryota > Metazoa > Chordata > Mammalia > Rodentia > Dipodidae > Jaculus > Jaculus jaculus. The sequence continues at coordinate 168,785,108 of NC_059104.1, forward strand.
AGTGTGGGAATGAAATTATAAGGAAAAACTTCTACTTTTTTCATCTTTTTAGAACAGATCGCACTGTGTTACTCAGGCTGGCCCCAAATTCTAACACTCAAGTGATCCTCCTATCTTGGCCTCCCAGAGAGCTGAAACTACAAGAAAAGGTTAACCAGCAAAAAATCTTAATCCTTCATCTTAGTGTTCCTCTCTCCCCTCCCTGTTTCGTCTCCAGCATAAGAATAGGGACTTACTTGTTCCACACAACTAACAGTAATGCATACAGATGGTGTTGCATCGTTCTCTTGTTATCAGACAGAGGTATGTAAGGTTTGGGTGCTCTGCCTTTGGTACTGTGCTAATTAGCCTGTAGAAAAGTGAAGAAAGTGGCTCATGCCATCAGGGAATTAATAACCTACTAGTATGTTGTGTAAAAGATGTAAACACTATCTCTAAGCTTCTGGGGAAGTAGTTTGTTGTTTTGAGATAGGGCCTTTAAAGTTGTGATCCTCCTGCCTCAGCCCTCCAAGTTGTGGGATTATAGGTGTGTACCACCTCACTGGCCCTCTGCTTTATTTTTTCTTAATCTTTAAGTCAGGGTAAGGCACTTTCATGGCAGGGTTGTCTCATCACTGAAGCATCTCGGAATCAGGAGCAGCACATCCTGGCCTCTCGTAGTGTTTATTAGTACTACTTCTGTTACTGGACTGATACGGAGCAAATGAATGTGGTGTCTTTAGCTGGACGTGAAGGTTTAGTGTTATTGGGGATGGAGATGTAGTTCAGTTGGTAGAGTGCTTGCCTAGCATGCATGAGGCCCTCGCTGGCTCATCAGCACAGCATAAACTTCTTATGTTATTGTGAACCTGTAACTCTAACCCTTGGCAGATGGTGGCAGGAATATTAGAAGTTTAAGGTCATCCTCAGCTACATAATAAGTTTGAAGCCAGCCTAATCCATAATGAGACCACGTCTCAGAAAAAGGATGCTAAAGTAAACTAAGTAAACATATATAAGAGGAGAGCACATGTCAGGTGTGTTGGCACATGCCTTTAAGTTTGAGGCCACCCTGAGACTACGTAGTGAATTCCCAGATGAGCCTGGGCTAGAGTGAGACCCTACCTCAAAAAAAAAAAAAAAAAAAAAAAAAAGAGCACACATAACAAGAACCCTAAGTAACTGTAATCGGTCTATCTCTGGCAGAGGGATGAAGTCTTGGGAGCAGAGTAAGAGAGAAGGTGTTGAGGGTAGGCAAGAAGCTAGACCTAATCTTCTACAGAATAGATGGACATAACTTACATCAAGTAAAGGGGTCTTTAAATTAGTTAACAGAGGCGAAAGAATTTGTTGCATTGCATTACTCTGTCAGGTATCACTTGCCCTGGAGCCTCTATCAGAAACCTATGACAGCTACAATCCTCTTCCTACCACGGACATGACAGAGAATGTATTATTATCTGAGCGGAGACCCAGAGAGAACGCTGAATCCAGCAATACCCAGTTCCTGGTTCCATCAAGGTCTTATGGGATGCCTATCATCAAAAGTGATGGAAAAGAATTAGCAGCCAACAGCAGCAGATCAACCACACCAAGGTAATTACCACACCTATTGCCAGTCTCAGTGTTAATCCCTCTGTTCTCGTGATATTTGTCATTCATTTGTGCTTGAAAAAAAAACAAAAGGGAGACATGCAGTCACTCATTGAGCAGACAACTGTTAAGCACCTACTCTGGTCCTGGTTGCAGGTGCTGGGCACAAAATACAACAGGATATAACCTCCAGGGCTAGAATTGGGCCTTACTGGTAAAGTGCATGCTTAGCATGCCCAGAACCAGAAACAGTAACAGCAAAACCACACAATTCTTTTTTTAAAAAGTTTTTTTTTAAATTTATTTATTTATTTGCAAGCAGAGAGAGAGAGAAGAGAGACAGAGAGAGAACGGGCGCACCAGGGCCTGTAGCCACTGCAAACAAACTCCAGATGCATGTGCCCCTTGTGCATCTGGTTTACATGAGTCCTGGGGAATCGAACCTGGGTCCTTTGGCTTTGCAGGCAAATGCCTTAACTTCTAAGCCATCTGTCCAGCCCCAAACCACACAATTCTTATTGCAGTTAAATGTTCACACTCCAGTGGAGAATCCAACTTATGTATGCATAAGACTAGATGATTTATAAATATAGTGAGGAGAAAGGGTATCATTTGATGAAACAATGGAGTAAGAGAAACAAATTTTTGTCATAGTAATTATTTGTGAAGCATTTGCCTTGCATCAGACTCTATGTTAACACCCTCCCTCCCTCTTTTTTTAAAAAAATATTTATTTTTTGTTTTGTTTTTTAAATTATTTTTATTTAGTTATTTGAGAGAGAGAGAGAATGGGCACGCCAGGGCATCCACCCATTGCAAATGAACTCCAGACGCATGCACCACCTTGTGCATCTGGCTTACGTGGGTCCTGGAGAATTGAACCTGCATCCTTTGGCTTTGCAGGCAAGTGCCTTAATTGCTAAGCTATCTCTCCAGCCCCTGAAGACTTATTTATTTATTAGCGACAGAGAGAGGGAGAGATGAGTGAGAATGGGCATGCCAGGGCCTCTAGCCACTGCATACAAACTCCAGATTCATGCACTACCATGTGCATCTGGCTTACATGGGACCTAGAGAATCAAACCTGGGTCCTTAGTCTTTGCAGGCTTGTGCCTTAACCACTGAGCCATCTCTCCAGCCCCTTCCTCCTGCTTTTGGTGTGTTTGTGTGTGTATTGATGTCTTTATTTCATCGTTTCACTTAAGGTGCAATCCACAACTATAGCTAAAGATTTTTTTCTTTAAGAGATTAAAAGCATATTTACAGAGGCACCCTACAAATAAGTTACTTCTTTCAGAGTCCACACTAGATTGCTACCACTGATCTTCCTAGCGCTGACAAAGTAGAATGTTACCACAATGGGTTATATGATGCTAACATTCTCCTTTTTTAAAAAAAAAAAATAGGGGAAAGGACCATTTGTACTTCACAGAGAACTCAGACACAGGAAAGGAATCTTTCTGTGGACTACAGCCGCATCTTAACTCAGGCCAGAGTTTAGAGACTGGAGCTTTGAAAGGCAAAGCCCCACAGAAGCAGATGTCCCTTTTCAACAACGCTGAGTTCCAGCCCCAAATTAGTACAGTCGCCAAGAGTCATGGTGACTCACGCGTGCTTTCTTCAAGCAACCCACCCACAAAGGACCTCCTTTCAGGTATATATATGTCTGCAACCTGAAACTAAGCCGTGTTTATTGGGAGTGCTCCGCTTGTCAGCCTGCCCCGCAAAGGGCACCAAGACTTCTCTTTGAACTAAATAACCAAGTAAGAATAAGACTTGTTATTATCCAGCTGTCATCATTTGAAGACAGCTCTATTAAACTACCAAGTAACTGCCTTTTTAAAAACAAGTTTTGGGAGTTGGGCATGGTGGCGCACGCCTTTGATCCCAGCATGCGGGATGCAGAGGTAAGATCGCTGTGTGTTCAAGGCCACCCTGAGACTACAGAGTGAATTCCAGGTCAGCCTGGGCTAGAGTGAGACCCTACCTCAAAAGCCAACAGATTTTTTTAAAAATAAAGTTTTGCCGGACATGGTGGCACTTGTCTTTAATGCCAGCACTCAGGAGACAGGTAGGAGGATCATTGTAGATTCAAGGCCAGCCTGGTCAGCTCTGACCACAGTGAGATGCTACCTCAAAAAAAAAAAAAAAAAAGTTTCACTTTTCATCTATACATAGTAATTGTATGTATTTATGAGGTATGGTGTGACATTTCAGTACTTTTATGCTATGAGTAGACAACATATATCTGTCACTTCAAACCTCGTTTCTGTCTTGTTAAGAACCATTCAAAATGCCCTTTACTAGCTATTTGGAAATATTCAATTAACTGTTGTCAACCATAATTATCTTACAATAGAAGTTTTATAAGTTACTCCTCCTTTTCAGTTGCCATTCCCTCTCCTCTGTCCCCTCCCACAACTCTTTCCAGCCTTTGGTTACCCCTATTTTATTCTCTACCTTCAGATCAACATTTCAGCTTCCACATGCAACGAATTAGGTTCTTAGAATACATTTGGGGAAGGAACCGCTTAAAAGTAACTTGGATATGAGGGTAAAGCATTTATTAAAAAAACAAAAACTAGGGGCTGGAGAGATGGCTTAGTGATTAAGGTGCTTGCCTGCAAAGCCAAAGGACCTAGGTTTGACTCCTCAGGACCCACATAAGCCAGCTGCATAAGGGGGTACACACATCTGGAGTTCGTTTGCAGTGGCTGGAGGCCCTGGTGCACCCATTCATTCTCTTTGTCTCTCTCCCCCCTGCCCATTTCTGTATTTCTCTCTCTCTCTCTCAAATAAATAAAGTATTTTTAATAAATTGGAGCTGAAGAGATGGCTTAGTGATTACAGAGCTTGCCTGCAAGCCTAAGGACCCAGGTTTGATTCCACAACTCACATAGGCCAGATGTACAAGGTGGAACATACATCTGTGGTTTGTTTGCAGTGGGTAGAGGCTTTGGTGTGCCCATTCTTTCTCTTTTTCTTTTTCTCTTTCTCTGTTTCAAATAAATAAATAAAAATAAAATACTTTTTTAAAATAGTCCTTATTTGTCCCCAAATAATTCAAGGTAGATTTTGTCTGATCAGCATCATTTACTTGCACCATTGTACAGAAGGTAGAATCAAATTCATTTCACATTCTGAAAGAAGTGGCTATTCTTGGGAATATTCAGGATACCTGGAATAATCTTAGCTACTGATATTAAGCCTGGGAATTGAATTCTGTTGTAGCCAAACAGAAGCAGAAGGAACAGTTCAGTGGTGTATTAGTTACATTTCTCATTGCTGTGATCAGATTGGACCACAAGCGACTGAGGGGAAGGTTTTCTTTTAGCTTAGAGTTTAACTTTTTTTTTGAGACAAGCCCAACAGACTGGCCTTTTCTTTCTCTCTCTTTTTAATCCAGAGAACAAGGATGAGAGAGAGAATTAATGTGCCACTGCAATCAGACTCCACATGTATGTGCCCTCTGTGTGCATGTGTGACCTTCCATGCTTGCATCACTGTGGAGCTGGCTTACATGGGACCTGGAGAGTCCAACATGAGTCCTTAGGCTTTGCATGAAAGCACCTTAACCTCTAAGCCATCTCTCGAGCCCAACTTAGAGTTTAAGAAGGGAGGCCACCCGCCAGAGCAGGGAAAGGTATGATAGCAGGAATGTGAGTAGCAAGAAAGAAAAAGAGAGAGAGAGAGGAAGGGAGGGTCAGGAACCAGAGTGGATCAGAAGAGGAAGGCTAAAACCTCAAGGCCTGCCTCTAGTGACCAACTTCCTTAAGCAAGATGTACCTCTTAAAATTTCCACAACCTTCTTTTAAAAAAAAAAACACCTGACTTTAAAAAGTATATTTTATTTTTTTATTTATTTATTGGAGAGAGAGAATGGGCATGCTAGGGCCTCCAGCCACTGCAAACGAACTCCAGAAACATGTGCCACCTTATGCATCTGGCTTATGTGGGTCCTGGGGAGTTGAAGCTGGGTCTTTTGTCTTTGGAAACAAGTGCCTTAACTGTTAAACCATCTTTCCAGTCCCCAGTTTCAACAACTTTCTAAAACAGCACACTAGTTGAGAGCAGGTGTTCAAACGTATGAGCCTGTTGGAGACGTTTCACATTCAAACCACAGTAAGAAGCAAACAGGAACAGCATTCTGTCACCTCAGGTTAGGGAATGATACACTAACACCACCTAACTTCCATTATGCTGTAATAGACAGCCATATTATCTGGGTCATCAAGAGCATATCAGGAAGAACTGGGAGGTAGCTCAGTAAAGTGCTTGCCTCGCAGCGTCAGTTTGATTCCTGGTACTCACATGAAATGCTGGGCATGTTGACCTTCACCCGTAATCCCACTCTGGAGAGGCAGACATAGCAGGGTCTCTGCAGCTCACTGGCCAGCTAGTCTAGCCTAATTGGTCATCTTCAGGCCCAGTTAGAGACCCTTTCTCAAAAAGAGGTGGGCACTGTTTCTAATGACAACCTTGTCCTCTGGCCACTTGTATGCAAATGGATGTTAAGGGGAAAAAAAGAGCATGGCATGGTGGCACACGCTTTTAATCCCAGCACTCCGGAGGTGGAGGTAGGAGGATAACCATGAGTTCAAGGCCACCCTGAGAATACAGACTGAATTCCAGGTCAGCCTGGACTACAGTGAGACCCTACCTCGAAAACCACCCACCCCTCAAAAAAAAATGCATTTCAGAATAGGTAGCAAGGAGTTGGGAGAAAAATTGGAGGCTGTATATCACCTGAGTGTGTAGGAAAGGATTCTTGACATGCAAGAAAGTGTCACGACAGTTCTTACAGCATAGAATGCCAGCTGCTGGAAAACTCAAGATGTTCTTACTACCTTGCCTTAGACTTCAGTGATGCTTTTCCAAATGACTTTTCAGCAGTGGAACCAGTTGGAAGCTAATGAATGGACAACTAGAGATATTTCTCTTACTTATCTTCTTTAGTGTTTATTTCCTTTTTATAATCTGCTTTAAAAAATATCCAGGTACCAATTTCTACTTAGTTGTAAATGACTAAATAAGTCATTTCTCAAATACCACTATCCCAGAGAAGTATTTATCTTAACAAGGATGAAAAATAAGCGCAATTCAAGTGTAAAAAAAAAACCACACAATTCAATAAGGTGTAGTAAGAAATTAACAGCAGTAACTAATGATAAAGCAGTTTTCACAGTATACTGTAATGAAATTGTCAGTGTCACTATTCCTGTGATTGTGACCATCATGAAGTAAGAGATCCTTGAACGTAAACAATTTGCAGTACCATGGTAGATTCAGTATCTGAAATACCTAGTAAGAGACTCAAAGGCGGCTAGCATATGCAGTGTGGATAATAGTGAACAAAAGAATGAGATTAAGGACAGCAGGAGCTTTCATTACATTCCTAAAAATGGCACTCAACTTCAAATTGAGGAAGTGTTTCTTAGAACTCTCCATTTAATATTTTTTGACTGAAATTGCACAAAGTGAAACCACAGATAAGGAGGACTTACTTCACATACATCGTCTTTCTAACTTGGGCAAGTTTCTTATCCTCTCTGTCTAAGATGTGTCTGGAAAGTGAAGTAGTTGTAGCTATCTTTGGGGAGTATTGGGAGGACTAGATTCATGTGAATTAGAGAAGTGCCTGGCACACAGTAAGGGCTTAGTACATGTTAGCTGCTGTGGGTACTGCGCCTGTTGTTACTTGAGGGATGGAATAACTTTTACCTACCAAAAATGAAGCCTTAGGTTTCATCTCTGTTAATAAACTCTGAGCACTATTGACTTTATGCACAAACACCGGGTGGAATAGTTGAATGCCCGAGGACATCCCACAATAAGATAAGTCTTTTTAGAGTAGAGACTTCATTCATTGGTGTAATGTCATCTAGCAGTGAACATAGTAGAAAGGTGAGTACAGAGCAGTTGAGAGACTGTCTTCAAGGAGCTCTCCCTAGTGCTGAGAGCAGACAAGTGAGACATTGTAGCACACGGTGCTAAGTCCTGTGCCAGAAGGAGATAAACTGCATTGGGTTTCAGAGTTGTTGTTTTGTGGTGTTTTGTTTTTCATTTTGTTTTTACTTCTGTCAGCTCTGTTAGAACAAGGCAATAAACTGCGGAATGCCATGGTGATTTCTGCAATGCAGTCAGACCCAGACACTAGCATACTGTTGGGCAAAGTTCATCCTCCTGTGAAGGAAGATAGTTTCAGATCGTCAGCACAGTAAGTGACACGATACCAACAAACTCCAGCAACTCATTTCTTAATGATTGCTAGCCTGTTTTTTGCTCTTATGACCTCATTAATCTTGGAAATGTTCAGCAGATAATTTTTAATGTGGTGGTAAAGAAGTCTAGCATAGTGGCAGTTACACAGATTCTAGACCTAGCATTGGTACTTGCTGAATATGTAAATAGGTAGATTCTTTGATCTCGAAATGGGAATGTGTACTTATGAAGTGGAGATATTTTCCTCCCACACTTGAAGAAATTGAATGATACTCTGATGTTGTAAAGAGCTTTGCAAAGTATAAGTTATATGTGTATAATATATACGCATATAAATGTACATATATATGTACACACACATGCACGCAGCAGTTAAAACTTTAAAAGGTTGAATTTTCTGAGTCAGACCAGCTTCTTTTTAATTCAGTTATGATTTAAACGTTCCCATCTGTTACACCCTCAATGAAAAACTATTTCTCCCCACCTTAGAGTTAAAACCTCACCAAAGAATCAGTTTAAAGACCACAGTGACAATCACCTCCTCCCTGTGACTGAGAATTCATGTTGTAAATATGACACAAAAGCTGATACCAGAGCTATACAGCTGCTGTTAGGCAGGTAAGTGCTTTGAACTTTCTTCCTGTACAAACTCTTTTTCTGGGGTCGGAGATGTAGCACAGTGCTTGAGCACCTGTCTGGGAAATGCAAAGCTCTGAGCTCCATCCCCAGCACTGAGAATGATCTGTTCCAGGTCCAGCCATTTTTCTTCAAATTTCATTGTGTGATTTGTCCTTACTGCTATGTAGAATTCCATTGTATAGATAAACCACATCTTAGTTATCCATTTGTCTAACGATGGACATGTGGGTTGATTCCAGCTCTTAGCTGTTATGAATTGAGCAGCTATAAACATGGGTGAGCAAATCTCTGAACTGAAATATAGAGTTTTTAGGGTAAATGCCCAGTAAGGGAATAACTGGGTCTGTTGGTACCTGTATAGTCATCCTTTTTAGGAGTCTCCATATTGCTTTCCATAGTGGTTGTACCATCTTACATTCCACCAACAGTGAATGGGGGTTCCTATTTCTCCACATCACCAGCATTTGTTTTCATTTGATTTTTTAATGTTTGGAGTTCTTTATAGATTCTAGAAATTAGGCCTCTGTCAGTGTATATCCAACAAAAATTTTCTCCCATTCTATGAGTATTCTATTGGCCCTGCTTATTGTATGTTTGTCTGTGAAGAAACTTTTCAGCTTCATGAGATCCCAATGGTTGAGTGATTGTTTAAGTTTCTGAGCTACTTGGGTTTTGTTTAGGAAGTCTTTTCCCAGTCCTATATCATGGAAAGTTCCTCCTATTTTTTTCTTCCAGTAGTAGCCAAATTTCTGGTCTTATATTGAGGTCCTTGTTCCATTTGGACTTGATTTTTATGCATGGAGAGATGTGTGGATCAAGTTTCATTTTCCTGCATATGGTTATCCAGTATGTCCAGCACCATTTGTTGAGGATGCTATCTTTTCTTCAGCCTACATTGTTAGGACCTTTGTCAAATATCAAGTAGCTGTACTTACTTAACCTAAAATCCAGGTCCTCAATTCTGCTCAATTGGTATATAATTCTATTTTTATGTCACTACCATTATTCATTTTATGTCTCACATAAAATTAAGTATGATGTAATTATTCCTAAATACATATGTGTTTGCTTAATGGAAGAAGGTACATATATGAATAAGCCTTTTTTTTTTTTACAAAAACAACATAATGTTGAATTCAGTGAATCATTATAGTTACCATTTTTTTCCCTACTAGAGCGGGCTCAAGAGAGCACAGATGGTGCTCGCTTAGCTGTCTCTGTACCATCGTGGCCCTGGCACATAACTGGTGGCCAGCAAGTGTTTGTTGAGTAAATGTGTGAGCTCACAATCGGTGTCAGTAGTAGTTTTGTCCTAGCTGTCATCCCGGGGAAGGAGAAATGTAACTGGGCAGTATTGATCCCGTAGTCTTATTTAGTGTACGTACTTGACACATCTTTTTCCGTGTTTAGAAAGTCTTACTAAGAAAAGGATAGGCTCGGGCTGGAGAGATGGCTTAGCGGTTAAGTGCTTGCCTGTGAAGCCTAAGGACCCCGGTTCGAGGCTCAGTTCCCCAGGTCCCACGTTAGCCAGATGCACAAGGGGGCGCACGCGTCTGGAGTTTGTTTGCAGAGGCTGGAAGCCCTGGCGCGCCCATTCTCTCTCTCTCCCTCTATCTGTCTTTCTCTCTGTGTCTGTCACTCTCAAATAAATAAAAATAAAAAATTAAAAATTAAAAAAAAAAAAAAGAAAAGGATAGGCCAGCCAGATGTTCTGCTAACATCTTTGTTTTGTTGTTTTTCTCTCTTCAGTGCTGAGTTCTCCCAAGGGCATGTCTGGAATGGACTAGGCTCTCCTCCAGATTCCCCGTCTCCTGGGAGTGATGTGTATTGCAGCAGTGACCCGAATGATGCTCAGTATGACCAGAGTCTCCTGGAGAACTTATTTTATACAGCACCCGTAAGTCACTGATCCTGGAGCTCAATGCACTGGAGGACACAGGATATAGTTGCTGCAGGCAGGACACCACTTGGCCAGAAAGCTAGCCATCTTTAACACTCTAATTGCAAGCCAGTCATGGTGGCACATGCCTTAAATCCCAGCACTTAGGAGGCAGAGGTAGGAAGATCACTATGAGTTCAAGGCCACCCTGAAACTACATAGTGAATTCCAGGTCAGCCTGAGCTAGAAAAACCAAAATAAATAAATAAATAAATAAAAGCACTCTAATGACAATCCATAAACTAAAGTAATACTGTCACTTTGTAGATGAGGAGACAGCCCTTGTAAGATTATTTTGTCCCAAGGATTCATAGAAAGTGTTTGCCCTTAAACTTGTATTCTTAGTATAATGTAAGGCTTTTTTAGAACTCTCCTAAGGTGGGGCTCAATGGTTAAGGTGCTTGTTTGCAAAGCCTGACAGCTCAGGTTTGGTTCCCCAGTACCCATATAAAACCAATGCACAAGTTGGCACATGCATCTGGAGTTTGTTTGCATACTCACTCTCTCTGCCTTTTTCTGTCTCTCTCTCAAATAAGTAAATAAACAAAATAGTTTTTAAAATAAAAAATAATTGCCGGGTGTGGTGGCACACACCTTTAATCCCAGCACTCAAGAGGCAGAGATAGGAGGATCATTGTGAGTTCGAGGCCACCCTGAGACTCCATGGTGAATTCCAGGTCAACCTGGGCTAGAGTGAGACCCTACCTCGAAAAACCAAAAATAATAATAATAATAACTTAAAAAAAGAAGACGAAGAAAAAAAAAAAAAGAAGATGAGCTCTTCCAGCTGGGTATGGTGGCACACACCTTTAATACCAGCACTTGGGAGGCAGAGGTAGGAGGATCACTGTGAGTTTGAGGCCACCCTGAGACCACATAGTGAATTCTAGGTCAGCCTGGGCTAGGGTGAAACCCTACCTCCAAAGAAAAAAGAACTGTTCTAAGGAGCAGTTAACACAGGTCTACCTTAGAACCACCTTTGGTATCTGTTCAGAATACTCTAGAAGCACCTGTACTTAAATGACAGGTAACTCTGTTGGCTCTTTAAGATGGCATTCTTTCAGGCAGTTTTTTTTTTTTCGGGGTTCTTTTTTTTTGTCACCTATGTCTGTCATTGGTTTAGCCTCTTGAGATGATGCGCAGTGAGTCTGAGCCCTGTTCCACAAGTAATCACTAGGTATGTAAGTATTGCTGTCAAAATCCTTATCTATCGTTGTTACAATAAAAAATACTGGAGGGAGGCTGACTTTATAGAGCACAAATATTTACTAGGTCCTATTTTTGGAGATAAAAGTCTAAACAGCATAGTTAGGCCCTGGTGAGGGCCCCACGGGGTGCATCTTCCCCACGGTACATAGCTGTGGCAGGAGCATGTATGAGAAGGGCAGATCCCATCATAAATTAGGAAGCAGAGAGCATTCTGGAGTCCCGTAATTCCTTCCAAGGGCTTGCCAAATTGAACTCTTAAGGACTGTAAAGGTTCCATTAAGGACCAAGCCTCCAATGTGTGACACTTTGGGAACACACTCAAACTGTCCAAAACAGTAGCAGTCCTGATCTTCCTTTATTCTGTATCAAAAATAACTAAATCCAAGGTGGCTTGCACCAGTTTGAAGTAAGTTACTGAGGGTTTCCATGATTCAGAGGAAACAGGAAGAACTTTTGCACCATATTGTCAGGCAAGAACACAGGCGTAAAGGGTTCTAGCTGAGCCTTGAAAGATAGAGTTTTGAGAGACAGAGACATGAATATAGATATAATGGCCTGAGGAGAAAAAAGCATACTAAGGGCTGGAGAAATGGCTCTGTAGTTAAGGCACTTGACTGCAAAGCCTAGCGACCCAGGTTTGATTCCCCAGTACCCATGTAAAGCCACATATGTAAAGTGGTGCATGCATCTGGAGTTCATTTGTAGCAGTTAGATGCCCTGGCACACCCATTTTCTGTTTGTCTGTCTTCTCTCTGTTTCTCTGCTTGCAAATAAATTTTTTAAAAATGTACATTAAAAAGAAAAAGTGCCAGGTGTGGTGGCACACACCTTTAATCCCAGCACTTGGGAGGCAGAGGTAGGTGGATCTCCATGAGTTCAAGGCCACCCTGAGACAACAGAATGAATTCCAGGTCAGCGCTGAGCTAGAGACCCTACCTTGAAAAACCAAAAACAAAAGAAAAAGCATATATGTGTGTGTGTGTGTGTATATATATATATATATATATATATTTTTTTTTTTTTTTTTTTTTTTTTTTTGCATGCAGGCACCTTAAACCACTGAACCATCTTTCTAGTCTCGTCAGTTATTTCTTTAGGAGAATGCTGTATATGCCTTTAGAAAAATGTTTCATAATTTTTGTCTCCAAAGCAATTACTTTTAGTATTTTCTTTTTATTCTCCCCATAGAAATCTGATGTCAGCCTCAGTGATTTTCTCAGTGATGATGATGGTATGGAACCTTCCAAAAAAATGAACCAGTCAAAAACTTTTGATAGATCTTCCAAGATTCTAGAGTCAAGTGAACACGGGCTGAAGAAGAGGACTACAGACATGAAGAACGGGTGAGCCGCTGTGAACACATGATCCCGGGCGGAAGCCCAGCAAAGTGATTTTCACAAGAGCTCAAATGAAATAGCTTGTGTTCGCCCAACCATATCTAATTGATTAAGTTACTCAGCGAAGCACGACAGTCCTTAAAGGTGGGTTAAGGAGAAAGCAGTGTGCAGTGATTACATCCAGGTAGAAAATGTCCATGAGGAAAGGATACACAACAGTGATAAGAAACTGGATGCTAGCCGGGTATTGTGGTGCACGCCTTTAACCCCAGCACTCAGGAGGCAGAGTTAGAAGAATCACTGTTTGAGGCCACCCTAAGACTACATAGTGAATTCCAGGTCAGCCTGAGCTAGAGTGAGACCCTACCTCGAAAAAAAGAGAGAGACAGAAAGAAAGAAAGAGAGAGAGAGAAAGGGAGAGGAAGGAAGGGAGGGAGGGAAAAAGGGAAAAACTGGATGCTATAGCACACACATTCAATTCCAGCACTCAAGAGGTAGGAACATCACCATGAATTCAAGACCAGACTGGGCTACACAGTGAGTTCCAAGTCAGCCTGAGCTAGAGTGAAATCCTGCTTCCAAAAAAAAAAAAAAAAAAAAAGTAACAGGAGAGATGCCTTAACAGTTAAGGCACTTGCCTGTGAAGCCTAAGGACCCAGGTTCAATTCCCCAGTACCCATGTAAGCCAGATACACAAAGTGGTGCATGCATCTCCAGTTTGTTTGCAGAGGCTAGCGGCCCTGGCATGTCCGTTCTCTTTCTATCTGCCTTTTGCTCTCTGTCTCTCAAATAAATTAATAATATTTTTTAAAGTGACGAATGATAGGCTGGATGTGGTGGCGCATGCCTTTAATCTCAGCACTCAGGAGGCAGAGGTAGGAGGATCACCGTGAGTTTGAGGCCATCCTGAGACTACAGAGTGAATTCCAGGTCAACCTGGGCTAGAGTGAGACCTTACCTTGAAAAACAAAACAAAACAAAAAAGTGATGAATGATTATATTAGGTAGGTATACTGGAGTAAATGAGACATTTCTGCTGAAAAACCTAATTCTGCAACATTTGTTTCTAAGTTATGTGGATATGAATAATTAAAGAATGTGTGTGTGTGTGTGTGTGTGTGTGTGTGTAATTTTTTTTTTTTTTTGTTTTGTTTTTTGAGGTAGGGTCTCGCTGTAGCCCAGACTGACCTGGAATTCACTATGTAGTCTCAAGATGGCCTCAAACTCACCATGATCATCCTACCTCTGTTTCCCAAGTGCTAGGATTAAAGGCATGTGCCACCATGCCTGGCCAATTTTTAATTTTTTTTACTTTTTTCTGATTTATTTTTACTTATTTATTAGAGACAGAGAGAGGGAGGGAGGGAAAGAGAGAGAGATTGGGTGCATCAAGGCCTCTATACTCCAAATGAACTCTAGATGTATGTGCCACCATGTGCATCTGGCTTATGTAGGACCTGGAGAATCGAACGTGGGTCCTTAGGCTTCGCAGGCAAGCACCTTAACTGCTAAGCCATCTGTCCAGCCCCATGTATATATTTTTTAAGACTTCCTTCTGTTGCAAACAGTTTCAGATTATTGATATGAACTTTCAAGCCAGGCAGTTATGAAAGGAGGGAATTTATTTCAAGCTTATAGATCCAGAGAAAGTTCTATAATTTCAGAAGAAGCTGGCCCACTTTTACAGGTTCAGACAGAGAGAGAAAAGCCACAAGCCAAAGCCCAAAGCCACTCCCCCTGCACAAGCAAGGCGCCCCAGGCAAAAAGCTCAAGCGCTTTGCCTGTCCTTAGACTGGAGTTCCAAATGTACCCCCACACCTGAGGGCTGGACACTAGGATCTGCTCGATGACACCTTCTCCAGCCAGGTAGCTGGAAATTCAAGAAGCTTTAATAAAGCGCCTGAATGTGTTGGGCATTTATCAAACTACCACACCTTCATTGTAGATTAAGGCCAGAATTCTGAAAATACAAGCTGTTTGCTAGCCAAGCATGGTGGTACTTGCCTGAAATCCTAGCACTTAGGAGGAAGAGGCAAGAGTATCAGGAATTCATATCAACCTGGGCTATGTAATGAGTTCTAATCTAGTCTAGACTACATATGGAGACCAGCCCTCTCTGAAAAATTCAAAACAAAGGCTGGAGAGTTGGCTTAGTGGTTAAGGCACTTGCCTACGAAGCCTAAGGACCCAGGTTCAGTTCCCCAGTAACCATGTAATCCAGATGCACAAGGTAGCGCATGCATCTAGAGTTCATTTGCAGTGGCTGGAGGACTTTGTGCACCCATTCTCTCTCTACCTATTTCTGTCTCTATCTCAACTAAATACATAAAACATACATATATTTTTTAATCTAAAAGATGGGCTCGGTGGTGCACACCTTTAATCCCAGCACTCAGGAGGCAAAGGTTAGTAGGAGGATCACTGTGAGTTCGAGGCCACCCTGAGACTCCATAGTAAATTACAGGTCAGCCTGAGCTAAAGCGAGACCCAACTTTGGAAAACCAAAAAAAATCAAGCCAGACTTGGTGGCATGGCCACCTTGAGACTACATAGTGAGTCCCAGCTCTAGAGCAAGACCCTACCTTGGAAAAAAAAAAAAAAAAAAGCAAAATAAAACAAAACAAAAAAAATACTTGTTGCTTTTCCTTTCTCCACCCCTCTTGCTTCTGCAAACTTGATTGTTCCACGTGAAGCCTCTCACCGCCTCCCTACCTGTCTGTGTGAACTCCTTGCAGAGATTTCATTGACCAACAGCTAGCCTCAGGAGATACCCAGGTGATGACCCTAAGTGTGGATAAACTGACCCTGCTGGGCAGAGCACATTCAGTCAGAATCATCATTGAAACAATGCAAGTCCCTCCAGATAGTCCTCAGATGACAGCAGGCAAAAAAAACTTTTCTGGAAGACCATCCAAGGTGACAACAGTGAAAAAGAGGTATGTTAAAACATGTATTTAGGGAACGTGGAGCTGATAATAGTAGTGACTGTATAATACTTTATGACTCGTGATGTGATTTCATGTACATTGTTCCATCAGTGCAAATGGATTAAAGCTCCCAAGAACTGTGCTAGGTAAGTTTGGTTATAAAGAATATTAAGGTGGATGCCCCCAGACACAAAATGATCTGGATATCCATGACCTCACAGTGCCTGCCACTACCTACATAAGACCATTGTAATAGGAGGAAAAGATCATGACATCAAAATAAAAGAGAGACTGATTGAGAGGGGGTGGGGATATGATGGAGAATGGAGTTTCAAAGGGGAAAGTGGGGGGGAAGGAAGGAATTACCATGGGATATTATTTACAATCATGGAAGTTGTCAATAAAAAATTAAATTAAATTAAAATTACAAAAAGAATATTAAGGTGGAAGCTATGAATATAGACCTTATAGTTAGCAAGAGAGATAACATTTAAAGGCTTCTCTAACATTGGGCCTTAGGGACCAAATAAATGTTTTGTATGAAAAGTGCTGCCGAAGTTCCCAGCTCTCAGGACTGCCCTGGCCAGCCTGACAAAAGCTTGGACGAGGACATAAGACCCCTGAGGATATGAGTTCCTGAAAACGGAGCCTCAAAGCTAGGTCAGATTTGTAAGCAGAAATTGAACTTTACTATGTTACTATGTATACATTTTAATCAGCCACCTTTTCTTTTGTAGCACTTTCTTTGTGATGTTTCACTTTCCTGTGGGCTTTTCCAAAAGTGGATTGGGAAAGACAGCTTTGATCACGGAGGCTGTTCGACTTGCCTCCAGTAAAGTTACAGATGGAAGTAAGAAGCCTCCCAGTTCTCTGCTCTTTGTAAAGACTAGAACCCCTAACTACTCACTTGACGTTTGTAGTACTAGAATCTTAGAGCTATCAAGAATTTGAAATGAATGTACATTTATTCCTTTATTTTAAAAGTGAGCACTGGGGCTGGAGAGATGGCTTAGCGGTTAAGCGCTTGCCTGTGAAGCCTAAGGACCCCAGTTTGAGGCTCGATTCCCCAGGACCCACGTTAGCCAGATGCACAAGGGGGCACATGCATCTGGAGTTTGTTTGCAGTGGCTAGAGGCCCTGGCGTGCCCATTCTCTCTCTCTCTTTCTCTGCCTCTCTCTCTCTCTGTCTCTGTCACTCTCAAATAAATAAATTAATTAAAATTAAAAAAAATAAAAATAAATAAAACATGATGGTAGCTCGTGCATGTGGTTACATTATAAATAAATAAATAAATAAAGTGAGTACTGGGGCTGAATAGATAGTTTAGCAGTTAAAGTGCTTACTTATAAAGCCAAAGGACCCTGGTTTGATTCCCCAGGATGCACAAAGGCCAGATGCACGAGGTGGTTCATGCATGTATCTGGAGTTCATTTGTAGTAGCTGTTCTCTCTCCTTCCTTCTCTCTCTCTCTCTCTTGCAAATAAATAAAAATAAAATATTTTTTTAAAAATGAAGAGGGGCCAGGTGTGGTGGCGCACGCCTTTAATCCCAGCACTCAGGAGACAGAGGTAGGAGGATTGCCATGAGGTCAAGGCCACCCTGAGATTATAGAGTAAATTCCAGGTCAGCCTGAGCTAGAGTGAGTCCCTACCTCAAAAAAAAAAAAGATGAAGAGGGCTGGAGAGATGGCTTAGCGGTTAAGCCCTTGCCTGTGAAGCCTAAAGACCCCGGTTTGAGGCTCAGTTCCCCAGGACCCACATTAGCCAAATGCACAAGGGGGCACACACATCTGGAATTCGTTTTCAGTGGCTGGAGGCCCTGGCGCACCCATTTTCTCTCTCTCCCTCTCTCTGTCTCTGTCACTTTCAAATAAATAAATAAGAGTAAACAAAAAAAATTTTTTTTAAATGAAGAGGGCTGGAGGGATGCCTTAGGAGTTAAGGCGTTTGCCTGCAAAGCCAAAGGACCCAGGTTCAATTCCTCAGGACCCACGTTAGCCAGATACACAAGGGGGCACATGGGTCCGAAGTTCATTTGCAGTGGCTGAAGGCTCTAGCATGCCCATTTTCTCCTCTCTCTCTCTCCCTCCCTCTCTCTCTCTGTCTCTCTCTGTCAAATAAATAAAATAAAATATTTTTACAAACAAGTGAAGAAACCAGCCCAATATTACTATGACTGTCCTGATATGAGGCAGTCTGGCCGGTCAAAAACAATACTGATTCTTAGAACAGCTTCTTCCATTGATTATCGTTTTTTTAATTTTGTAATGAAAATATAGTTGATAAGTAATTCACTCATTTGATTTGTATAATGTAATAGTTCTTAAAGTAATCACCATAATGTAATTGTAGAACGTCTTCATTCCCCATGAAAGCAACCCCATGCTCACCAGCATTCACTCCCTACTCCCCCCCCCCCGCCCCCTCCCCACCCCCACACCGCCACCGCCACCGCCACCCAAGTAGCTGCCAGTGTGTCGCAGTTTGGCTATTTTCGTATAAATGGAGTCAAGCAGCCATGGCTTCTGGAGCTAGCTTCTTTGTCTTACCATGTCTTCAGGTTTTATTATGTTGTGGTGTGTATCACTACTTCATTCTTTTTAAAAACTTAGTAATATTCCATCATTTATCTACTTATCATTTGATAGTTTCCACCTTTTTTTGTTTGTTTTGTTTTCTTCAGGTAGGGTCTCTGTCTAGCCCAGGCTGCCCTGGGGATCCTCCTTGTTTTGGCCCCCTGAGCACTGAGATTAGAAGCATGCTCCTCCTTGCTGGGCATTTATAGGGCTCTTAAAATACCTCTTGGACTGGGAAGATGGTTCAGTAGTTAAGGGCCAGGGTTTGAGTCTCAGTATTCACATAAAGCCAGATGCCCAGAGTGGCACATATATTGTAGAGTTTGGTTGTCTCCATTAAGATTTGTACAGTGCCCAGAGTGCTTCTTCGTTTGTCCCCTCAGTTGACCCTCCCAGCGTTCCCGTGACATGCATTGTCTTCCCTTCCCTGGTATGGCAACCAGAGAAACAATCTAGTGGATATTGGTTTTCTGGATCTTGCCTGTAGATTCAGATAGCAAGACTCAGATACTGTTTAAGAGTAAGAAAAGAAATGCAGAGTCAAGAATTAAGATGGAAGGGCTAAGGCAACAGTCGGTAAGTGCTTGCTTTGTGAGCATGAGGGCCTGAGTTCAAATCTCAGCACTTGGGAGGTGGAGACAGCTGGATCCTGGGGGAAGCTGACTAGTTAGATAAGCTGAATCTGTGAAGACAAACTCAAAAGCCCTCATCTCTTTCTCCCTCTTACAAGAGCTCATTGTTTACAGCAGAAATGTCTTTCTATTCAAGAGACCCTAATATGGCTACCTAATGTCAGTACTTGGTGTTGTCAGAGTGACAGTGGGAATGTTCTGTTCCTTAGCTAGGATGTTAGCTCATTTTTATTATTTTTAATTCCACTCTAAGTTCATTTTTCACCTCCAGACAGTCCTCTTTCTGTTAGACTTCCTACCAACTTTTAATTTATCATCTGTGAGGGGCAGGACATGGGCATGAGGTCAAAGGACAACCCTGAATTGAGATGGGTTTGACCTGTGAACTTCTGGAAATTCTCTTGTCTGCCCCTCCCACGTGACAATAGGAGAGGTGGGACTGCAATGTCTTGCTGCTGTGTCCAGCTTTACATGAGCTCTGGAAACTCAAACTCAGATCACCACTCGTACGTGGCAAGTGCTTTGCCCACTGAGCCACCTCCCTGGCCTCCAGTTTGTCTTTTCAGACTAGTCACATGGCCTTAACTGTAGTGAGGTGTAGGGACAGTAGTGAGGTATAGGGACACGTCTCCTTCCATATTCTGTGCTCAATACACTTGACCTTCATTTCTCGCAGTAAAGCACTGCTTCACTTCTGCTGCTGTTCCCAGGGAGTTCCTTGTTTCTGCTACTTCCGTCTTGCAACCGTTACCAACTTTCTGTGATGTCACAATTTTTTTCCAAGGTAGGGTCTCACCCTAACTCAGGCTGACCAGGAATTCACTGTGGAGTCTCAGGCTGGCCTCAAACTCAGGGCAATCCTCCTACCTCTGCTTTCCAATGCTGGGATTAAAGGCGTGCGCCGCCACGCCCAGCGATGTCACAGATTTTTAGTTCAGCTCTGAATTCATCTATCCCTCATTGTTACTTCCAGCCGATCCCCCTGTTTTGTTACCCTTCCTACCAACTTGTCTTTAATTTTTTAATTTATGATCATTGTGTGTGCTCATGTTTGACTAGATTTCCCCCCAAAACTTGAAAGGGAGGTGGGAGGTTAATGAGACTCCAGTTGGATTCTGTGACATGTGCCTGTGTATCCGTTCTCCTTCGCAGTGGTGAAATTCCAGCAGCGATTTGTGTTTCCAGTACAATTTGGGGGCTCAATGATAGAGCACTGGTGGAATTCTAGCCTCATCTTCCAAATTTATGCAAAGAAAATACCACAGAAAAAGGTACTTTAGGGATTTTTTACTTTTCCTCACCGTTCACAGCAGGGACATACTTAAAGTTATTTTCCTTGCTAAGCTGGGAATTTCTCTAGAGGGTGATGATTATGCTTGTGATTGCTCTTTTTTCTAGTTATTGTCTTGGTATTTCTAATTATTAACTACTTATACATATTTATGCAGAGCTTTTAGGTATTATTGTTTATTTAATAAAAGTTCCAGAACTGGGGCTAGAGAGATGGCTTAATCAATAAGGCTCTTGCCTGCAAAACCAAAACCAAAGGACCCAGGTTCATTTCCCCAGGACCTATTTAAGCCAGATGCACAAGGTAGCACATGTGTCTGGAGTTTGTTTATAGTGGCTAGAGGCCCTGATGCACCAGTTCTCTCTCTCTCTCCCTTCCTCCCTCTTTTTTTCTCTCTCTCTCAAATAAATAAAACATAATTTTTTTTATTTCCAGAAATGGGGGCTAGAGAGATAGTGGTTAAGGCACACACCTATGAAGCCTAAGGACCCTGTTTGATTCTCCAGGTCCCACGTAAACCAGATGCACATGGTGGTGTATGCATCTGGAGTTCGTTTGCAGTGGCAGGAGGCCCTGGAGTGCCCATTCTCCCTATCCCTCTCTTTGGCTCAAATAATAAATAAAAATAAAATCTTTTAAAAGATCAAGAAATGGGATTATTGCATCAAAAAGTATAAATTAATTGCCACATTTACTGTCTAAAAGGACTCTGCCAGTTCCCTTTCCCTGTTTAATGCATATGGAGGAATTATGTTTCTCCACAGCTTTGATAGCATCAGGCTCATCAAGTGTTAGAACTTTCTTAGTTTTTGTTTTTGTTTTGAGGCAGGGTCTCACTCTAGCCTATGCTCTCTCTCTAGCCTGGGCTGACCTGGAACTCACTCTGTAGCCCCAGGCTGGCCTCAAACTCACAGTGATCCTTCTACCTCAACTTCCCGAGTGCTGGGATTAAAGGCATGGACTTCCAAGCCTGGCCAACTTTCTAGTTTTTTTTTTTTTTTTTTTTTTTTTTTTTTTGAGGTAGGGTCTCACTCTAGCCCAGGCTGACCTGGAATGAACTCTGTAGTCTCAGGGTGGCCTTGAACTCACGGCGATCCTCCTACCTCTGCCTCCCAAGTGCTGGGATTAAAGGCGTGCGCCACCACGCCCGGCTAACTTTCTAGTTTTAATGGCAAAAATTTATAGCACATAAAACTCCTTTTATTTTTATTTTTTAAATTTTTTTGTTTGTTTCTTTGAAAGCAACAGACAGAAAAAGAGGCAGAGCGAGAGAGAGAATGGACACACCAGGGCCTCCAGCCACTGCAAACGAACTCCAGTTGCATCTGGCTTACATGGGTCCCGGGGAATTGAGGCTCGAACTGTGGTCCTTAGGCTTCACAGACAAGTGCTTAACTGCTAAGCCATCTCTCAAGCCCCTCCTTTTATTTTTAATAGTAAATTTGAACATTTTGAGTAAAGAACTCTTTTTTTTCCTCCTTCATCTTCAAGGTAGGGTCTCACTCTAGCCCAGGCTGACCTGGAATTCACTATGTAGTCTCAGAGTAGCCTCAAACTCTCAGTGATCCTCCTACCTCTGCCTGCCAAGTGCTGGGATTAAAGGAGTGTGCCACCACGCCCAGCAAGAACTCTTTTTTTTTTTTTAACATTTGTTAAATGACTTTATTTAAAATGTCAGTATGTGAGAACTAGTTTTTCATAGGAAAAAGATAACCTCTTTGTGGCTTATGAAATCTTCATAGTCTTCCAGGGAAACATCGTAAGACCCAGAAGGGATACTAAACTATGACAGCCTGTGGTATCATGGTCAGGTTACATAAGTAAGCTTTGTACATCATCAACACTGGTCTTTTCTAACCCATCATGGGTTGTCACTTGAATTAAAATCCTCTGTCGCTTCTCTTCAACCTAAGGTTTTTCTCTCTTTATTCCTTCAGCCAGAAGTCATTGGCTCTGCATCACTTCCTCTGCGAACTGTCATCCAGTCAGAGCTGCTTTCGTTCAGTGGCCAGCTTCCAGTACAACAGGAAAGTGGTCCGACTCCACTTGGTCCCTTGAAGGTACATAGATACACATTCAAGAAGTCCGCAGTGTGTCCTGAGCATGTATGATTGACTGCCCATGGCCTGGCTTTTCTTAGTCTGACAAGTTAATGTACATGTAGCCTTTTGTGTGCCTCCTACTTTATATTTGAAGACAAGTTAATTCATTTTCTAATAATTTGATATCAAGTCCAGCTCCAAAATTCTGACTCCAATTCTACAAGCAGTTCTTCCTGACCCTTCTTTTGTGTTTTACAGGTAACCATGGAGCTTGTCATAGGTAGTAAGGATTTCACTGGTGTCGGTGCTACGTTAGGTAGCAATACCCAACATCCCCCTCTTGCTGCTGCCACAGATCCAGACAAGATACTACCAGAACCAAGCCAAGATCCTACCTGCACCAAAAATCCACCGAACCCAAGTCACATTCATGAGGAAACTGCCCAGAAAGCACAGAACCTGATACTCCCCAACCCTAAATCACCAAGCCCCCTAGCCCCAAATTCTTCCATCATCATGGCGGCACCAACGTCCCACCATTTAATGAGTCAGATAAATGGATCAACAAAAGAAGACGCTTTGCTGTTGCATGTGCTGCTGATGGTACCCGATGGGAAAGATTTCTTTACTGGGGAATCTGAGAAACAGCCTCCGTGCAACGTCTATTTAAATTGCAAGCTCTTTAGCACAGAGGAAGTCACCAGATCTGTCATCGCCTGGGGCACCACACAACCAGTCTTCAACTTTTCCCAGGTAACTGGATATGTCGTATCCATTGGGGTGACGGGCGTTGGAATCATGTATCTCTTAGATCATAATTCCATCTTTAAAGGAAATGTAGGATGTCAACTGCAAGAGACCTTTGCAATTGTCTGGAATGCTCTATCAGATAGAAAAAATTAAAGACAGTGCGAACATTTAGAACTTTTTTCTGTTTTTCTTTCTTCTGTCTCAGTTACATACACCCTTTGCACATCTTGGCTTTACGTGGGTACTGGGAAATCGAACATAGGTCATGAGACTTTGCAGGCAAGTGCCTTAACCACTGAGCCATCTCTTCAGTCCCCAGGATTTTTGGGGGTTTTTTTTTGGTTTTTTTTTTTTTGAGACAGGGTTTCACTATGTAGCTCAGGCTGGCCTCAACCTCAACTGTCCTCCTGTCTCTGCCTCCTTGGTACTAGAACTACAAGTGTGCCCCATGATGCCCAGCTTAAACAGAACCTGAAAGCTGTTCTTGACATGTATGCATAACATGCATACTTACTCATTAAGTCCAACAGATCCTGCAAGTTCCATTGTCTCTGCAACACATCCCCTTACGTCCTTCCACGGCCAGCACGTCAGTCCTTAGCGTGGATCATTTAACTGACTCCATGCGTGTCTGCAGCCTCAACTCCTGCCGCTCTTTGCCGCTCTTCCGTCTCATTCGGTAGTCTAGCTGTGGTCAGCTACTCAGCATTCCCTGACTATTCTCTGAGCTCTGCACCATGTGTTTCTTTTCCTTTTGTCTTTAAGACTAGAATTCATTGTGTAGCCCATACTTACCTGGAACTTGCTATGTTGTTCAGTCTGACTACAAACTCATGATCCTCCTGCCTCAGCCTCTGAAGTGCTGGGGCTACAAATATGTGCCACTACCCTCAGCTCAGCCTCTGCATCTTTTCTGTACCTGTGCGGCCCCTTCTGCCCTCAATTTCCCTCTCAGCCTGTATGATTCCTGTTAGGCAGAACATTTTATGCTCGTTCATTTTTGCTCACCCTTAAGATTTAGGGTGACTTTTCCCTCCAAAAGCTAGCGTGTGCTCCCTCTCCTCTCCATGTAGGAGCTTGCTATTAGTTTTACCTCTTTTGGTTTCAAGGAATAGACATGTACTCTGGGTACCTTATGTAAGTAGAGGTCCTCAGATACAAAAGTGCCTGTGCACTGCTCCTCTTGCCTCTGTTGCCTTTCTGTCATGTGTGATACCATATTGGGAGTTTTTTAAGGCACTAGAAATTGAACCCCGAGCCTTGAACAGGTAAAGCACACACTCTGCCGCCCCGTGCCTTACTGTTTCTGCCTTCACCCCTTTTGCCTCTCGTGTTTTCCATTGGAGTCATCACTGGAGCTTATCTTCCCTCTGCTATTAGAGTTGTTGCTAAAGTTTAGGTTCCTTCAAACTGATGGTCCCCTTCGCTCTGGTAATGTAATGGAGCTGCTTGCTCTTGACTCTGGGTCTCCGGTTCAACTACAGCTCACCAATTCTGGAATAATTGTACATTGAAAATCCAAATGACTGGCTTCACTATTTGCTATGACACCTGTTGGATAGGGATTTTTGCACTAATTCATTACATTAAATGCTTTCCATCCAATGGATTGGCTGCCTTTGATAAAGGATTTAACCCTTTTCTAAACACTTGGCATCCTTGTCTCAAAAACATCTTCCTCTCAGCAGGATTTACAGTGGACCACTTTGCCTTTGAACAGGCTGGGTGTGTGTGGCCGGGATGTGTTTGACACGCCTGACAGCCTTCTCTCAGTCCCCGTATGAGCCATGTCATTAGAGGACACACACTGGTCTGTAGCTGGCCTTCTAATAGCAGTCTGTGTTTCTGTTAAGGATACAGGGTGTGTTTTATTTTAGTACCTTTAGCTCAACACCGTATGCATATAGTTTGCTTTCAGTAGTAACTGCCTGTTGAATGAAAGAACCAATTGTCTCAAGTGCGGATGTTGCTGTTGTTGTTGTTGTTGTTGTTCCCGCAGGTGATTCCTGCCTGCCTGTCTTCCACGTATCTGGAAAGGCTTAAGAACAATGTGATGATAATTGAGACTTGGAACAAGGTGCGGAGCCCAGGACAAGACAAGCTGCTCGGGCTGGTGAAACTCCCCCTCCATCAGTTTTACATGTCATTCAAGTAAATAGGATCTTTTGGAGTATTCTGTATTTTGCATCTTTAACTTTGCACAGACTGAAGAGGAATTCTGTGGGTTTGCAAACATAAATAGACCAAGGATCCTTGGAGGGTCTTTCTCTGTTTCACCACACTTGCTGCTCTTTTCCTGTGGTAAAGTGGCCATGCAGATAGCACTTCCTAGAGTTGGAGAGATGGCTCAGAGGCTCGGACACTTGACCCCAAGTCTCAGGCACTAAGAAGCTTACATACATCGAGTCATCTGATTTCATAGCAACCTCTGACTCAAGCATAGTTATTTCCCATCTTGTACACATGAATTAACAGAGATGCAAAGAAGTTAAATTACTTGTCATGTATGCAATAAGAGTAGAGCCAGGATTGCAACCCAGATAGCCTGGCTCTGAAGTTCACTGTACCAAAGTTCTGCTGCCAGAGGCTACCGCCCATATTGAATGCACCTCTTCGTCTATAATGCTTCCTGGGCCCTGGCAGATGTGATAGAGATGATTGGTGTCCTATTAGGGACTCCCCCTTTCTCATCTTGTCACTTTAGTGGGTCTTGGGTCTCCCTGGTATTCACTGCTAAATGTAAAACATAACTTCCTTAACCAAGAGTGAAAGTTGAAAGTAGCATTAATCAAAGGAGATAAACATAAGCCATGAGAAGACTCTGATGGGCTTAACGTCTCCGTTTAGCTTAAGAATAACGTGAGCATCCCTGTGTGGCCTGTGAACTTTGAAGAGGGCACTCGGGGAATGAGGGTAGGGGAGAGAGAACACAAAATGATACCCTGATAGGAATACAACCAGTTTACAATATGTTGGTATGTTAAAGTATTGAAGTTCCCAATAAATTTTAAATAAATAAAAAATTATTAGTTAAAACTTGGGGGGGAAAATGTAGGCTAAGGTGACTAAAACTAAAATAAGTAATTGCTAATTTCTACTTCAGTATTCAACTAAAACTTTAGCATCTTGGGGGAAAGAGTCACCACCTTACAGATAGTGGTTTCCCTCTCATCATGAAAAGTTAGCCTGAAAAAAAAAAAAAGAATAAAAAAAGGAAAAGAAAAGAAAAGTCAGCTTGGCTTGTATCAGCTGTTCTCAAGATTGCTGTAATAAATACTATATTTTAGATCTTCAGATTTGATGAGTGTGCCTTACTTTAACATCTAGGTCAAATACTGTTCCAAAAACTATTTCTGTCCTCAGTACAGACCATATTTTTTTTTTTTGTTTTGATTCAAAGCACAAATTTTTAATTACTTTGGTACTGACCTATTTCCTAGCACCCTCCTCATGGCTCCGTTTCTAATGCTGTGCTTTACATTTTACAAATAGCACTTTATATGCATTCTCATTTGAGCCTTACTACTACTACCTCATGAAGTATTACCGTCCTTATTTTCTGACGTGGAAATCTGTCCTCTAACATGAAGAAGTCATGTACCTTCTCTGGCTTTCTTTGCCTCATCTGTAAAATGAGGGTGATGATAAATCCCGTCTCACCTTTGGAGCAATTATAAGGGTCCACTGAGGAAATGTATGGGCTTTACCTTCTGTGAATAAACAAGAACTTGTGATTGTATCACTGTAAAGACATGGCCTGACGAGAAGTGCAGCCGAAATGAGGGATGCCACTGTCTGCACGAAGCTCTGGCTTTCCCCTATCTTTCTTTTTACTTATAAAATTGCTCTTGACTGGTGTTCCCTTCCCTTTCTTCACTTCTCTCTTCATTCCATTAGATCCCATTCTTTGCGAAGAGAGTATAAACAATAGTAACTACCAATTACTGAGCATTTACCATGTATCAAGGATCACGATTGACATTTTGTTCTTGTTAGTCCTAATCGCAATCCTGTGAAGGTACTTTAGGTGCCTATATGTTTTGCAAAAAAAGAGTCAGGCTCAAAGAAGTTATTGATTACATAAGCCATACAGCAAGTAAGTGGCAAAGCCAAGATTCACCCTGGTAAGCATGAAAAGCACTTGGTTTTAAAATCACAGAATCAAAAGTTCAGGACTGGATGGATATGTAGCTCAGTGATAGAACAGTAGATGGATGGGTAAGTAGATAAACAGAAGGCTGATAGAATCAAAAGGCTCAAGTCTTGAATCAAGGCTCAGCCTCCTACCACTGTGCATGCTTAGCTAAGTTATTTAACCTGAATGGTTGACAGTATCAACCTTTAGAGTGCAAAATGGATTGTAAACACTACACAGATGCCTACCAGGCAATAAGTGCTCAATAAACAGAAGGTATCTTGGGGAATATTATCCAAATCTTAGCTGGCAGCGTGTAAAATCTATACCATTCTGGTTGACCACACTGTCTCTGTACAGTAAATGCAATTCAGCAAATTCCACCTGAGACACAGTTCCACTGCAGACAGTGGATTTGGTGCCTCCATGGTACAGAGATAATTAGACACATTCCTATCAGAACACTTGCAGTCACTTGAAGATCCCCCTGCTGCTGGGCGTCGCTTGCCAAGCTTGTCAAGGAAACCTTCATCCAGCTGGGTCATGGCCTTGGAGCTTATCTAGTGCCTCAGTGACTCCTAGCACAGATTGAATCACATGGAATAAGTTTCCTTCCTCCCCCTCCCAGAGTTATCAAAGCAAAAGGCTCCCATTGTCCTTCAGAAGCTGCAGTCCCTCTCTGGCTTCATTAAAGCCACCATGCTCCTCCACAGCATAACCTCCGCTAATAAAATGTTTTCCCCAAAGGAAGAATTCTCAATGTTTCTTTCTGCCTTTGTTTTTAGTCTGTCTTTCAGTTATATGCAGTGCCTAGCCCCATAATTACTGCAGTTTGAACTTACTTGTCTTGTAATTTTAGTTTGGTTACTACCAAAAGTCACAGTTTGGAAAACTGCTATGTACTTGTATAGTTATAGGTTCAAGTTTTGTTTTGTTTTGTTTGAGGTAGGGTCTTGCTGTAGCCCAAGCTTACCTGGACTTCACTAAGTCTTAAACTGGCCTTAAGCTCACAGCAGTCCTCCTACCTCTGCCTCCAGAATGCTGGGGTTAAAGATGTGTGGCACCACGCCCAGCTTATAAGTCTGTTTTTTAAAAACACTGTATTTGTTTTCAAGCAGAGAGAGAGAGAATGGGCACACTAGGGCCTCTAGCTGCAGACAAACTCCAGATGCATGTGCCACTTTGTGCATCTGGCTTTATGTAGGTACTGGGGAATCGAGCCTGGGTTGTTAGGCTTTGCAGACAAGTGCCTTAACCACTGAGCAGTCTCTCGCCCTATAGGTTCATTTTGAACAATGTGAGAAAATGAACCAAGTAAGAAACAAACTGACTAATTATGTGGCCAATGTTTTCTCATTGCCCATTCTCAACTTCTTTTTCTCCAGAGATCCCAAGATTTCTCGCCTACTGCTTGAGGCCAAGTACCCAGTCGTTGCTGTTGACAGCTACATGCCCGTGATTGATGTGTTCTCGGGCCACCAAAATGGGAGCCTTCGAGTCTTCTTAGCCATGGGTTCTTCTGAGCAGATAACAGCCCTGCAGAGATTAAAGAATGAAGAAGGAACACTCCCTCCCTTCAGCCCCAGGCCAGCCCACTTCCTGGACCAGCCATCTGCAGCATCTGTCGCTATGGTAGTGACTCAACACTGTGCTTCACAGAAAATGATCGCATTTTCTCTTACATATTCTAGTGACACTATTGCCCCAAGTCCTTATTTCAGTATGAAAAGTTCAAGAAAAGAACCTTAGTTCCACTCAAGTGCTTGCTTTAAGTCACAGGATCATTGGTATTTTTCTCTTACACTTAAATGGTTCCCTATATGTAGTTCTGTGAATTTATAAAGAAAATCGAGGGCTGGAGATGGATGTAGCTAAGTGGTAAAGAACTTACCTAGTCGGGTATGACACCCTGGGTTGGATTTTCAGTACCACAAAAAAGAAAAGAATATCTGGACAACCAGATATTAATCCTCTAATTTACTAATTTAATTAACATCTTTGTAAAAATCAGGTGAAGAGAATGGCCCCAATATGTTTGCAAAAATTTTACCATTAGCCAAGTCCTCACGTCAAAGTTAGAGTCAAGTGCCTTGCTTTCATTCTAATAACTTACTTTATATAGTGCTATGCAAGTGAGAAAGCACATTGACATACCTGCCCATGCTTATTTCCCTACAACTGCAAGAGGAAGGTTATTGTCATTCTCTTTTAAAGGTGGTTAAACATTATATTACATCATATTACAAAACCCTAGAGGGAGAGAATTAAGGTTCAGACACAGGCTCTCTTAACTCCAACTTAGTCTTGATTCCACTATGTCATGTCCTCATAGGTCTTAATATTTATTGTCTCCATTAGAAAAGCCAAACTTCAGTATCCATACCCTTTGAATATTTTATCTTTTTCGGGGGGGGGGTTGTTTGTTTTCTTGCAGTAGGGTCTCACTCTAGCCCAGGCTGACCCAGAATTCACTATGTAGTCTCAGGGTGGCCTCGAACTCATGGTGATCCTCCCACCTCTGCCTCCCGAGTGCTGGGATTAAAGACTTGCACCACCATCCCTTTGTATTTTACCTATTTGGGGTTCAGTTGGTTGGGGTTTGTTGGTATTGTTTGTTTTTAGAGGTTGGGTTTCATTCTAGTCCAGGCTGACCTGGAAGACGTGCGCCACCACACCCAGCTTGTATTTTATGTTTTTTAGTTGTCCGAATCTGAATGACAAATCTAAATATCTCTAGGAGGAAAAGAACTCTTAGGGAAATATCAGGACATTATGCATTGGACTATTATGAAATCAGAACTTCTCTTTGCTGCTTATTGTAGAGTCTGTCATTAGATTACATTGAAAGTTACATAAAACGCACAGAGAAATAAGGATCACCTATGAAGAACTCTATGTGACCCACTATTCGCAGTGTAGACTCTGAAATCCATCCAGATCCTTACGGAAGCTTAGAAACCATTTCTTAGTGCTACCACAGAGAAAATCCTTGAGCGATCTGTCTATGTAGCTAGACATCCAGTTACTGTTGATTTCTTTCCTACACTGGTGTCTTTCATCCAGTTCGCCATCTGCAGAATCAAAAGTATTAAGTTGTTATGTAATGCTGTATGGCTAAATTAAGTGGCTGTGGTAATGCTTAAGAGGTCTATCCCCCACCCCTCCCCCATTTTCAAGGAATCAAATTGCAAGCTTTCTGTTTTCCAGAGCAAGTTTTTGAGCAGGTATTGCTAACATATGTTGTTGGGTTTCAAAACAAAAACCTAATGTAGTCTCTGCTTCGTATGTGTTCGATTAATAGTTAAGATTAAACACATTTAAACATACAGTCCCACTCTTATCTGAATACCGAATCCCTCTTTGAATATTCTTTTTTATTTTATTTGTTCATTTTTATTTATTGACAGAGAAAGAGGCAGAGAGAGAGAGAGAATATGCACACCAGGGCTTCCAGCCACTGCAAACAAACTCCAGACACATGTGCCCCCTTGTACATCTGGCTAATGTGGGTCCTGGAGAATCGAGCCTTGAACCGGGGTCCTTAGGCTTCACAGGCAAGCGCTTAACCGCTAAGCCATCTTTCCAGGTCCCTCTTTGAATATTTTTAATAACTAATTGTCCAATGTGTACTGAAGCTGTATAAGATAAAAGTAAAGAACTGGCCCTGCAACTGTGTCTGACCTGTTGCCTAAGCATGTTGAATTAGCTTCTGCAGGCGAGGTGCCGGGCAGAGCCCGTACTCAGGGCACAGTCACTTGTAACAGTGTGCTCTTTGCCTCTGCAAGTAGTCCTGCCATTACTGGACAGTCTCAGTGTCCCCCAACTTCTTTTTTTTTTTTTTTAATTTTCCTTAAATTTTTTTATAATTATTAAAATTTGTCCCCAACTTCTTTAGAATAATAATTACTACCTGGTTGCTCTGCATATTTATGTGTTCTCTTTCCTGTTAAGGAAATGGCCTTCTATTCTGTGTCCCAAGCACTGTTTATCAACAACCGATGTTGAGTTCTACAACATCCCTTTTTAGCATGTGGGATTGAAGTTTTCTTTGATCCATTAATACACTGAGTTACACTGACTGATTTGCTAACATTGACCAGTCTCATGGTCTAGAATTCCTGCATGGTTGGTCTGGTTACTCTGGGCAGTTGTGAGACTTAGACAAGCAAGAGTTTATATTAAATTTCTAAATGTCTACCTCAAAACAAAACAAAAATTCTGTTTGAATATCAGCCAGTTCACTTATTTCTTCATAAGCAAGCAGGAACATTCTAAACAAGTTACTCTTCCAAGTTCACCCATGTTTCATATAATAGGCAGAAGACCAAGGAAACAGATTGATGGAGCACCACTTTGAATTCCATGTGGTGATGGTTAAAGGGCTAACCCCTCTTCAGGCAACAGTCTGGGGAGAGGCAGATTGTTACGTCCAGTACTACTTTCCATTCCAAGACTCCCAACCCAGTGTACTCAAAGGACCTGACTTCCTTGAAAATGGTGAGCATGGGAAATTAGGGCTTCTCATTTGTGCATAGTTCTTTTATTGGACATACTTAGGAATTTTGTTTATCCTGAGTAGATTTGTTACTTTTTTTTTCCTTTCTTCCCGAGGTAGGGTTGTCACTCTAGCCCAGGCTGACCTGGAATTCACTCTGTAGTCTCAGGATGGCCTCGAACTCACAGTGATCCTCCTACCTCTGCCTCCCAAGTGCTGGAATTAAAGGCGTGCACCACCACACCCAGCTATTTATTTTGATATGATGGAGTACAAAGAATTTCTGTATACCCTTTACCTAGATCTACCAGTTACTTACATTTTATTCCTTCATTTATTCCTTATATTCCTATTATTGCTGTATATACATAGGAAATATACATATATATCCAGTTGATATTGATATTTGTGGTAGTCATGCTCTGTAAAGTCACTGTAACTACTTTAAGGAATTGGGGGATACTGAGCCATTGTTCCTAAAGAACAAATATAATATATATCAGGCAGATCATAATTTTAAATCCTATACTTATCCAGATAGATTCTGTTTTATAAAAAAGAGAAAACAGAGTTCCCAAGTATGAATTGACATGCCTGGACCTCAACAACAGTGCCAAGTTTAAGATCTAAACCTGTCTGGGCACAGTTGCCCATGTCTATAATCCCAACACTCAGGAGGCTGAGTCAGAAAGACGTAGAGTTGAAGGCAAGCCTGGGCCTTGAACCTAGTGAGACCCTGTCTCAAAGAATACACAACAAATCTAATCTCTGCCCCACTAGACCCAGAGCCAGAGTTTCTTGGACTATCTGATTGACGTGTTAGATATTCTGAACTGCTGTTTTTCTTTCCCAAAGGAATCACTCTGAAGCCCTTCAGAACTTCAACCACACTCTGTGTTCCAGATCCCATCTTTAATAGTGAGCACCACCACTCTCTCCTGTTGCCATTGGACATTCCAGTGCAAAGGCTGCTATTAAGTGTCTTCTCCTCACAGGGGCTTGTGCCTGGAGGTGGTGTCCAGTTTGAAATCTGGTGCAGGTACAGTATGACCAACCTGAGCCAAGGAAGGAAATGCACAATCATGGAGCACCCTGTCCTTTGCCACCCAGGTGACATTACTCTGCAAAGCTTAGTAGCCCCTTCGGCCTGTCTGTTCTCTAGTCTTTGTAGTTGGTAATTTCTATGTCTAATTTTTACTAAAGTCTGTTAGAATCTTGGGAGCAGTTATATCTCATACTTTTAAACTACTACTTGCTTACATTGGAGGTATAATCCTATTAGCCTTACCTCCTACTGTCCTTTAAACGTATCATTCATGGTTTTTGGTAGTCTCTTGCCTTATTTACTTCAGGTCTTTATCATCTGATACTCAATTACTGTGATGGCTTCCCACCTGGTCTTCCCACTTGTAAACTCATTTTGGTCTCCCCAACAGCACATACGAAGTCTTCTTAAACATAAATCCACTTAATGTTTCAGATACTGATAGATTTCCAGGAAAGACACTGACATGAGTGTACATAGCATGAATCCCCTTTAATCCACACTTCTAAGAAGCTAGCCAGACTGATGAAGGGAATATAAATGTGAAAGAAGAAATAGCATCAGGAACAGCGACAGATAGATAGATGATTGATTGATTGATAGATCTCAGAAGTATCTCTTTACCAACAAGCAGGTGGAAATCACATACAAAACAGTTTTTTTGTTGTTGATGTTTTGGTTTTTCAAGGTAGGGTCTCACTGTAGCCCAGGCTATCCTGGAATTCACTATGTAGTCTCAGGGTGGCCTCAAACTCACAGTGACCCTCCTACCTCTGCCTCTTGAGTGCTGAGATTGAAGGCGTGCCACCATGCCTGGCTACGCTCTCATTATTTCTGCAAACCAGAAAGTCCTGAGACTAAAGACAAAGATGAACCTTGAAGACTAAGGCTTCTCCACCTACAACCACTTCACTGCTATGGGGTGGAAGTTTTAAGAACTTCCCAGAGATCCAAAAGACATGCAGACACTTCATACAGAAGGCCTGTGAGATTTGTCCTAAACTCAGTATAGTCCTTGAGTTTGTTCTCCATGTAATTGATGGGCAAGAAATGCAGCCACTGTCAACCACCAATACAAAATTCAGGCTCCCAGAATAACTAGCTAATGAAAACTGATCACTGGGGCAGACTGCCTCATTCGTCCATCTAACTCTTTCAGTGAACATATTGTGTTGTTTGTGCTTTTTCAGGTACTATTATCCTAATGTAAGAGACCAGATGGTTGCCAAAGGAACCTTGCCATTATCAAGGATCTGTGCCATGGTAACCAGGCAGCAACGTGAAGATATGGGAATGGAGAACTTTAATCTCCCTTTAACCCCCAGGCTTGAGAACAGGAATAAATTGAAGAGCCAGTCATCAGGTAATTGAAGACTGATTTGTCTTTCCTTTCCTTTTGGTTTTTCAAGGTAGGCTCTGGCTCTGGCTCTGGCTCAGGCTGGCCTGGAATTAACTATGTAGTCTCAGGGTGACCTCAAACTCACAGCAATCCTCCTACCTTTGTCTCCGCAGTGCTGGGATTAAAGGTGTGTGCCACCACACCTGGCTCTGTCTTTCCTTTTCAAAATCAGTGTGCATAAATATCTTTTTTCTGGCTAAAGTAAGGATTCTTTGCTTTAGGGAGTACTTATCCTTTTGAGCATCTGATGAAACTGAGTCTTCATCTTTTAGAAATATGAGTGTAGAATATGTATTATAAATTTCACACATACTTTTAGTAAACTCATAATTACATAGACTCTGTAATTACTGCTTGACTATTTGACCTTGAACTTCAGCAAGCATTAATAAGCTCTCATAGCAAAAGTTTATATAGGTATACTAAGAAAATTAGTTCTCTCAGTAAGCGTGAATAAACAAGAGATTGATGGTATATAATTATCTTGAACTGGAAATTCACTGTAAGTAAGGAGAAGGTTAGAATTCAAAGTGAAACCCATGTGTGGGTATATACCTTTAGTCCCAGCATTTGGGAGGCCATGTAGGAGGGTCACTCTGTGTTCAAGGCCAGCCTCATTGCCATGAGTTTGTGCCATGAGGATTGCCACCCTGAAATTACATAGTAAATTCCAGGTCAGCCTGGGCTAGAATGAGACTCTACCTCGAAACTCCTCCCAAAGAATTGTGTGTGTATGTGTGTGTGTGTGTGTGTGTGTGTAGACAGAGAATAAATTGTGCTCACTTCAGCACAAATACTAAAATTGGAACAATACAGAGGTTAGCATGCTGACATGCAAACTCATGAAGCATTCCATGTTTAAAAAAAATATAAATAAACTTTAGCCAGGCGTGATGGTGCCCTCAGGAGGCAGAGATAGGATTGCCAAGAGTTCTAGGCCACCCTGAGACTACATAGTGAATTCTGGGTCAGCCTGAGCTAGAGTGAGACCCTGCCTCAGGAAAAAAAAAATAAAAAAAAAAAAAAATAAAAAGAAAGAAAGAAAGAATAAGCTAATAAAGAGATTAATGAGGATTTGGAGTTTTGGGGTGTTTGTTTCTGGTTTTGCAAGGTAGGGTCTCACTCTAGCCCAGATTGTTCTAGAATTCAATTTGTAGTCTCAGGGTGGCCTCAGACTCACAGCAGTCCTCCTTCCTCTGCCTCCCAGGTGCTGGGATTAAAGGCATGTGCCACCATGCCTGGCAAATTTGGAGTTTCATTGGTATTATAGCCCAATGTTTCCGGCAAATGAACTCCAGACACATGCTTCACCCTGTGCATCTGGTTTATGTTGAACCTGGGTCTATAGGCTTTGCAGGCAAGCACCCCCAGGGATTTTATCTTGTCATAATTGAGTTGTTCCTCTTGACCCTCAGTGATCCACTTGTTCAGTTATTCCCTTTTGTTTCATGTGGGTGGTATGTGTGTGATATATGCACATGTGTATACAGATATATGGCCCCCATGTGGAAGCCAGAGGAGAATATTGGGGGTCCTCTGTTGCTCAGCTGCCTGTTTCCTGAACCTGGAGCTGCCGTTATTCAGAGTGGCTGACCAGAGAGTCCCAGTGATCCTCTGGTCTCCACTCCCCATAAGACGGAGGTTACAGGCATGAGACATCATGCCCCACTGCTTACATGGGTACCGAGGATCAAACTTGGGGTGGATTGGGCCCTCATGTTTGGGTGGCAAGTGCTGTTATCCACTGAGCCATCTCCCAGCCCCTTGTTCAGTTATTCCTTAAAGCTATCCCTGAAGTACACTGTATGATGGTAGCCCTTTATAAAGATACAGCACGTGGGCTGGAGAAATGGCTTAGTAATTGAGGCGCTTGCCTGCAAAGCCAAAGGACCCAGGTTTGATTCCCCAGGACCCACGTATGCCAGATGCACAATGGGGTGCACACATCCGGAGTTTGTTTGCAGTGGCTAGAGGCCCTGGTGTGCCCATTCATTCCCCCCCCACCCCCAGTCTCATAAGTAAAGAAAGAAAATTTAAAAATATTTTGTAAAAAAGCTACAGCATGTGCTCATTTGCCTTCAAGTAGAAAATGCACTGTGATCCTGATGTTGGACAGGTTCTCTCAGTGGTCATTCTCCTTATCATTGTGGTTGGAGTGTTCCTCCTCTTTCTGCCTTCCAGACCAAGAGTTCAAGGTTTGGCGAAACAGAATCTGCCAACCTTTTGAAGGTTTCTTTCTGTCCTCATTCTCCAGGTTTACTGGATGTGGGCCTAAGGTACAGGCGCAGCCCAAGAACAGCAGAGGGAGTTATTGCTGCCCGAGCTGTCTCCATCTCAGTGCAAGTCATCAGAGCCTGTGGTCTGCAGGCAGCAGCCAAGTAAGTTCACCCTAGGAAAGCCATTCCGTACAGTATAACGGTCTAAACAGTATAATGCTCAGTTACATACAACTTTTAGCAATGCAGTTTCCATTTCATTAACCACAACTCTTGTTCTATGAATTCTAGTAAATCCCTTGCAAACTTTTGCTATTGCTGCAATCCGGTTCCTTGACTTGTCCAACAACTTTGTCCTCTGTCTTCCTTAACCACTTACTCCCATGGCAAACCATGGCATGTTCAATCACTACTCCTCCTCTTCCTATGTTGTCCCACTCAGCTATTCTCAACATAATGCTTAACTCAGACCTGTCATGTTTCTATTCAGATCCTACCAGTGACTTTTCATCTCATTCAAAGTAAAAGCCAGAGTCTATAAATGCCAAATAAGTGCCTGAGAGATGGTTTAGTGGCTAAGGTGCTTGTCAGCAAAGTCAGGGGACCCAGATTTGATTCCCCAGTACTCACATAAAGCCAAATGCACAAGATGGCACATGTGTTTGGAGCCCTGGCACACCCATTCTCTCTCCATCTGCCTCTTTCCCCACTTCCCTCTCTCTCAAATAAATAAAGTATTTTTTTTAAATACCAAATAAGTTGACCCACTGTTACCTTTGTGGCCTCTACTGACCTGTTTACTTCTGAAGAGACAAGCAGATTTTCCCCTCAGGGCCCTTGTCTTGCAGTATTTTGTAGGGGGAAATAAAGCATATATATCCTTCAGGTCTTTCTTTAACATCTGTAAACCTGGAATATTCTTTCTCTTATCTGATAAACTTTCATTTAAGATTTTACATCTTAGTAGACTTCATTTATTTCTTCCTGCATTTAGGCAAAATTGGTACTTTCTCCTTTAACTCTTAGCACCTTGATTGTAACACATACTGTCTGTTTTACTTATTGGCATGCATTTTCCCCTGCTGGACTATGAGTTCCTCTAATATAGAGACATTTCCTGAATTCCCCTTGGCACACCTGCACATCATACAATATAGCTGTAGGAACCATGAGCATGTAGTAAGAAACAGAACTTTGCCTGGAGACGTGGTTCAGTTGGTAGACTGCTTGCCTAGCACACGCAAAGCCCAGTGTTTGATTGCCAGCACCAATAAAACCACACATGGTGCCCGTGTTTATAACACCAGGACATGGGAGGTGTAGGGAAGAAGGCATCATGAGCTACATGAGTTCAACTCAGCCTGGGGTGTATAACACTCTGTCTCAAAAAAATAAAAGGGTGGGGACTGGGTGTGGTGGCTCATACCTTTAGTCTCAGCCCTCCAGAGGCACAGGTAGGAGTTGCCATGAGTTTGAGGCCAGCCTGAGACTACAGAATGTCTTCCAGGTAGCCTGGGCTAGAGCAAAACCGTACCTCTAAAAAAAAATGGGGGGCTGAAGAGATAGCTTAGTGGTTCAAATGCTTGCCTACGAAGCCTAAGGACTCATGTTCAATGCTCCAGGTCCCACGTAAGCCAGGCACACATGACGCAAGGGCACATAGTTGCACATGCACAAAAGATGGCACACACATCTTGAGTTCAATTGCAGTGGCTGAAGACCCTGGCATGCCAATTCTTTCTCTTTCTGATACAAAATAATGATTTTGTTGTTGTTGTTAAAATAGGCAAGTAAGGCAGATGGCACAGTAGATAAAGTGATTGCCAAGTAACTGTGAGTTCCTGAGTTTGGACCCTCAGGCACCACATAAAAGCTATAAGTAGGGCCTGAGAGATGGCTTAGCGGTTAGGGCACTTGCCTGTGAGGCTTAAGGACCCATGTTTGACTCTCCAGATCCCACATTAGCCAGATGCACAAAGATGAGGCAAGCGCAAGGTCACCACATGCCCACTGCAGTGTGATTTCAGTGGCTGAGGACCTGAGGCACCACTTCTCTCTCTCTCTCTCCACCTCTATCTGAAAAAAAAGACAAAACCTGTGAGTAGAGGTTGGAGAGGTGGCTCAGTTGATAAAGCGCTTGCCTGCAGTGCCGAGCAACCCTGGCTCGATTCCCCAGGACCCATGTAAAGCCAGATGCACAAAGTGGTTCATGCATCTGGAGTTTGTTTGCAGTGGCTAAAAGCCCTGGTGCACCCAT
This sequence comes from Jaculus jaculus, assembly GCF_020740685.1. Taxonomy (NCBI): domain Eukaryota; kingdom Metazoa; phylum Chordata; class Mammalia; order Rodentia; family Dipodidae; genus Jaculus; species Jaculus jaculus. Next base: position 168,823,791 of record NC_059104.1, read on the forward strand.
TCTCATTCACTCCCCCCTCTTTCATTTCTCAAAATAAATACAATATAGTTAAAAGGGGGGCTAGAGAGCTAGCTTAGCAGTTAAAGCTTTTGCCTGCAGAGCCTAAGGACCCAAGTTCTTCTTCACAGTATCCACATAAAGACAGATGCACAAGGTGGCGCTTTCGTCTGGTGTGTGTTTGTGGCAGCTAGAGGCCCTGGCATGCCTATTCTGTGTGTCTCTCTCTCTATCTGCCCCCCACCAAATAAACAAAACTAAATAAATAAAAAATTAAAAGAAAAGAACACGTGCAAAGGCACAAAGGTAACAAATGTGTGTTTGGAGTAGCTGTTCCGTGCCAGAATCAGCTGAGATTAAGAATTTCTCAGACGTGACATTGTCAGACGTTTAGTTGGCAGGTAAAGACTTGGAGTTTAATTAATTCAGAACATCTCAGAGAGACTAAACAACACATCAGAAATGTAGCAGCTCCTCTGTCTGAGGACAGTGGGGCGCGTCAGCTTGGATGGCAGGCAGGCTGTCTCAGCATGTGCTCAGGGATGCACGTGTAGGAAAGCAGAGCAAGGGGCTGGGCCCTCCTGACCCTGCGCCCTCGGGTAGGCCGGGGAGTTCTGCAGGATGCGCAACAAGGCAGAGCTTGCTGGAGACAGACGTGCACCAGAAGTTGGACACTGGCTTGGTCCCAGCCCCACCGCCTGCTAGCTGAGCATGATCCTGGCCTGATGTCTTTACCTCTGTGAGCTTCAGTTTCTTCATCTGAAAAGTGGAAACTGAATTTCTGCCTTGATGTTTATAAGGATTGAGATAAAAATTAAATATGAAGCCACTTTACAAATTACCAATGACTGTATAAATATATGAATTTTCAGGATCATATTCACTTGTACAAATAGTTACTTTCAATAGCCAATTGGATATAGTAAAATCAGAAATTAGTTTAGCATTGTCTCATTAAAAAGATGAATTAGCCGGGCGTGGTGGTGCATCCCTTTAATCCCAGCACTCGGGAGGCAGAGGTAGGACGACCGCTGTGAATTTGAGGCCACCCTGAGACTCCATAGTGAATTCCAGGTCAGCCTGGGCTAGAGTGAGACCCTACCTCGAAAAACCAAAAAAAAAAAAAAAAAGATGAATTATAGGGCTGGAGAGATGGCTTAGCAGTTAATCGCTTGCCTGTGAAGCCTAAGGACCCTGGTTTGAGGCTCGATTCCCTAGGACCCACGTTAGCTAGATTCACAAAGGGGGTACATGTGTCTGGAGTTCATTTGCAATGGGTAGCGGCCCTGGTGCACCCATTCTCTGTCTGTCTCTATCTGCCTCTTTCTCTGTCTGTCGTTCTCAAATAAATAAATTTTAAAAATGAACAAAAAAAAATTTTTTAAGATGCATTGTAGCCAGGTGTGGTGATGCATACCTTTAATCCCAGCACTTGGGAGGCAGAGGTAGGAGGATCTCTATGAATTCGAGGCTACCCTGATAATACATAGTTAATTCCAGGTCAGCCTGGACCAGAGAGAGAGAGACCGTACCTCAAAAAAACTAAAAACCGGGCTGGGGGGATGGCTTAGTAGTTAAGGCACTTGACTGCAAAGCCAAAGGACCCAGGTTTGATTCCCCAGGACCCACATAAGCCAGATGCACAATGGGGATGCATGCATCTGGAGTTTGTTTGCAGTGGCTGGAGGCCCTGGAATGCCCATTCTCTCCCTCTCTTCCTCTTTCTGTCAAGTAAATAAATAAAAAGAAAATACTTTTACAAAAAAGATGAATTGTGTCCAGCTGTAGTGGCACATGCCTTTAATCCCAGAACTCAAGAGGCCAAGGTAGGAGGATTGCTGGGAGTGTAAGGCCAACCTGAGACTACATAGTGAATTCCAGGTCAGCCTGGACTAGAGCAAAACCCTACCCCAAAAAAGAAAAAAAAGATGAATTCTGGAGTTGTCCTCACACTGGTATTTTAGTAGCAGGAACTCTGAAGTCAGCGTTCTCTCAAAAAACAGCAGTCCTCTTAACTTGAGAAGTCTTGAAAATATGATTCTTGTCTATGTAACATCGGCATTTCTTTCTCATTCTAACTCACATGGTCTTTATTGAGGCTGAGTAGAAACTTCCTTGAACATAGACAGTAGTTGTTTAAGTTCCATCTGGTAAGAAATTGTAGCTTTTTAGCTACTGTATATCCAGCTATAAACCTGGTGCGTGATATAGAGTAGATGTTCAGCAAATCATGAATTTAGACCAGCGTGAACTCTATCTAGCCTTGCTGTCGTCTCAGTACCATCTGGGCATTCCCTATTAAGATATCCATAGGCAGGTTCTGTGTCTGGTATCATCTAATTGTATCCTTACAATATCCCAAGATACTGTTATCCTTGTTTTATTTATTTATTTAAGAGAGAGAGAAAGAGGCACATAGAGAGAGAGAAAGAATGGGCACACCAAGGCCTCAGCCACTGAAAACAAACTCCAGACACATGTGCCACCTTGTGCATCTGGCTTATGTGGGTCCTGGGAAATTGAACTGGGGTCCTTAGGCTTCATAGGCAAACATCTTAACCACGAAACCATCTCTCCAGCCTATTATCCTTGATTTTATTTTAAGTTTTTAAATGTTTTATTTATTTGAGAGAGAGAGGGGGAGAGAGAATATGGGGGCTCCAGGGCCTGTAGCCACTTCAAACGAACTCCAGATGCATGTGCCACGTTTGCACCTGGCTTACATGGGTCCTAGGGAATTGAAGGAATTGAACCTGGGTCCTTAGGCTTCTCAAGCAAGCACCTTAACCACAAAATCATCTCTACAGCTCTATCCTTGTTTTTGTTTTTGTTTTTTAACAATTTTATTTATTAATTATTTATTTGACAGAGAAAGAAGGGGAGAGAGAGAATGGGCCTTCAGCCACTGCAAATGAACTCCAGATACATGCACCCCCTTGTACATCTGGCTAATATAGATCCTGGGGAATCGAACCTGGGTCCTTTGGCTTTGCAGGCAAACACCTTAACCACTAAGCCATCTCTCCAGCCTCCTAGCTTGAGAAACCAAAAATAAATAAGTTAATTAATTAAAGATTTGTTCAAAAACATGGGGGCTGGAGGGATGGCTTAGTGGTTAAGGCGTTTGCCTGCAAAGCCAAAGGATCTTGGTTCAATTCCCCAGGACCCACATATGCCAGATGCACAAGATGCACATCTGGGGTCGTTTGTAGTGGCTGGAGGCCTTGGCGTGTCCATTGTCTCTCTCCCCCTCCTTCTTTCTCAAATAAAATATATTCTTTAAAAAGAAAAAAAGACAGTGTCTCACTCTCTCTATCCTTGTTTTTTTAAACCATTGCTGACATTCAATTTATTTCCACCTTACTTATCCTAGGCATAAAATATATTTCACAGTATTCCATTGTGTGTGTGCAGATTAATTTTGTGTTGATGATTATTTAGGGTGTCTTTGTTTTGTTTTGTTTTCCTAGGTAAAGACTCACTCTAGCTCAGGCTGACCTGGAATCCACTATGTAGTCTCAGGGTAGCCTCGAACTCTTGGCGATCCTCCTACCTCTGCCTCCCAAGTGCTGGGATTAAAGGCATGCGCCACCAAGCCCAGCCTAGGATGTTTTTTCTTTTTTTTTTTTTTTAATATTTTTTGTTCATTTTTTATTTATTTATTTGAGAGCGACAGAGAGAGAAAAGAGGCAGAAAGAGAGAGAGAATGGGCGCGCCAGGGCCTCCAGCCACTGCAAACGAACTCCAGACACGTGCGCCCCCTTGTGCATCTGTCTATCGTGGAACCTGGGGAACCGAGCCTCAAACCAGGGTCCTTAGGCTTCACAGGCAAGCACTTAACCGCTAAGCCATCTCTCCAGCCCTGTTTTTTCTTTTATTAGAAATTAAATCACAGTAGCATCCAAATCTACACTCATCCTTAGTATTTGTTGTATCCTTGTAGTAACTCAGTTAATCAGGAGGAGACAGACTCGGGAGAGGCTAAACAACTTATCCAGGATCACACAAGTAAATGGTACAGTCAAGATTCCAACCAGAATCTGAATATTCATACAGGTCATGTTCAGTGGGGCTTTTAGAGGAGGGAACCCCTAAATCTACTCTACACATATTTTTAAAAATATAGCCAAAATAGGTGTTCTCTTTACCCAAATATCAATTTTATCACTTTGGGAATTTGGAGTCAGAGGCTTTGTCTCACAGTGTATGTATGTAATATAAAAGACGTGAACATCTTTCTGAGCATCATTGAAAGGTAAGTATATTCTATCCATACATCAAGGAATACATGTACAAACAGGGAGAAAAGGCGTCCTAGCATAAGAACTGCCTGCATTCATAGCTAGCCCGGGCTTTTCCTGTTGGGCACAATTACTTCACAGAACATTGGCACCAGACAGACCTTCTGTGTCACCATGATGAAGTGGGACGAAAACAAGACTCCTTGCCAGGCGTGGTGGTGCACAGATTTAATCCCAGCCCTTGGGAGGCAGAAGGAGGAGAATCGCTGTGAGTTCTAGTCCAGTCAGCTTGGGCTAAAGGGAGACCCTACCTAAAAAAAAAAAAAAAAAAAAGACTCCTCCACATCTTATCTAGGAATAGACCAAAACAAGATCACTCTGCAAACCACAAAAATGCCCAACACCCTCCCCCCTTGTCCCCCATTAGACCTCCCCAAATGAATGACTGTTGTTCTTACAAACACAGCTTTTATTTAGTTTTTTTTTTAATTAATTAATTTATTTATTTATTTGACAGAGGGAGAGAGAGAATGGGCACGCCAGGGACTCCAACCACTGCAAGTGAACTCCAGACTTGTGTGCCCCTTTATGCATCTGGCTAACATGGGTCCTGGGGAATCAAACCAGGGTCCTTTGGCTTTGCAGGCAAACGCCTTAACCAGTAAGCCATCACTCCAGCCCAAGTACAGCTTTTAGTTTTCCTTTCCAGTCAAGACTTAGGAAAACCCATGCAGAGCAAAGCCCTCTTACGAAAACACCCTGTGGTTCCTTACATGTGTGTGGTCTTCCCTTATTTCAATGGACAGTAAGCCCACCTTGTTCACCTGCATCGACTCCCATGATCTCCGGCTGGTGGACGTTAACAGTCCAGTGCCTGAGTGTCGCTCCTGATAGGTAGATGAATATTCTACATCACCTCCGCTCCCTCTCATCATGCCCATGCAAGCACGCTTTCATACCTGCATTGCATTTGCTAATTGCAAAGAAAGTACACTGTGACACTGTCTAGATAGAAAAGTGTTGTTGACTCGGATCATAGTAGTCTCATAAAAGTAGTCGAGATATTTCCTAGAAAACAAGGCTGATTTCCTGTATGTACATCATGCTGCCTTCCTCTCATTCCTCCCCTTTTTCCTACAGGGCTCTGGCTGAACAGGAACCTGCGCTGCAGTTTAGTGCCACAGTTGGAGTCAACGCTTCTGTCACAACTCATCTTTCATTCCTGCCCAAGGGAGAACAGCGCCGAACCCGCCCTGTAGCCTGTTCCTTCTGCCCTGAGTTCTCCCATCACATTGAGTTCCCATGTAACTTGGTGACTCAGCACTGTAGTGGAGAGGCCTGCTTCCTGGCAGAGCTGTTGGAGTTTGCAGAAATTATTTTTGCTATCTATCATGAAAATACCAAGTCAGGTGAGTGTCCAATGACTCATCACACTCATAATTTAACAAGACTATGTTTTGGATGGTAAGGCTCTTCCTTGGAGATACATGCTGAAGTATTAAGAACTAAGGGGTCATAATCTCTGAAGCTGGCTTCTGAAGATCATAGCAAAATAAAGCATCTAAGGTGTATGAAAGAGAGAGTGCAGGGATAGTGTAGCGAGAGTGTTGTGTTCAGATGCTAGTGGTTGAATCGAGGTTAGAGACAGGTTAGATGTTAATGAATGAGTCTAGGTGAAGGACATATACCAGGTCATTATAATTTCCTTCTGACTTTTCTATACACCTGCAATTTTCTCAGAAGAAATTGTTTGATTAAAAAATTTGAGGGCTGGAGAGATGGCTTATTGATTAAGCGCTTGCCTGTGAAGCCTAAGGACCCCGGTTCGAGGCTCAGTTCCCCAGGTCCCACGTTAGCCAGATGCACAAGGGGGTGCACGCGTCTGGAGTTCGTTTGCGGTGCCTGGAAGCCCTGGCGCGCCCATTCTCTCTCTCTCCCTCTATCTGTCTTTCTCTCGGTGTCTGTTGCTCTCAAATAAATTAAAAATAAAATTAAATTAAATTAAATTTAAAAAAAAAATTTGAAGTGCCGGGCATGGTGGCACACACCTTTAATCCCAGCACTTGAGAAGCAGAGGTAGGAGGATCGCCTTGAGTTTGAGGCCATCCTTTGACTACACAATGAATTCCAGGCCAACCTAGGCTAGAGTAAAACCCTACCTCAAAAAAACAAACAAAAAAAAAATTGTGAAGAGCCAGGTCTGATGGTGCACACTTTTTTTTTTTTAATTTTTTATTTATTTATTTGAGAGTGACAGACACAGAGAGAAAGACAGATAGAGGGAGAGAGAGAATGGCGTGCCAGGGCTTCCAGCCTCTGCAAACGAACTCCAGACGCGTGCGCCCCCTTGTGCATCTGGCTAACGTGGGACCTGGGGAACCGAGCCTTGAACCGGGGTCCTTAGGCTTCACAGACAAGCGCTTAACCGCTAAGCCATCTCTCCAGCCCTAGTGCACACTTTTAATCCCAGCACTGAGGAGGAGAAATAGGATCGCTGTGAGTTTGAGGCCTGCCTGGAACTGCAGAGGGAGACCTTACCTCGGGGAAAAAAATTTTTTTTTTGAAGAGCACTCAGACTTTTCACTAGGATGTGCTCAAGAAAATCTCTAATGTGCTGGGCACGGTGGCGCACGCCTTTAATCCCAGCACTCAGGAGGCAGAGGTAAGAGGATTACCTTGAGTTCAAGGCCACCCTGAGACTCCATAGTGAATTCCAGGTCAGCCTGGACTAGAGTGAGACCCTACCTCTAAAAAATAAACAACAAAAAAAATCTCTATTGCATCTTTCAGCACTGTGGTTCATGTGTACAGGTGAAGTGTTTGAATGTACTGTAAACACAAGTCCCAGAACACCAGATAATTTTTTTTTTTTTTTGCTTCATTTGCCAGTCAATACTATAGCCAGTATCCAGTCATGCAAAGATTACCTGCTTGGAGTAGTAAAGGTTCCAACAAAAGAGCTGCTGCTCAAGAGATCTGGTAAGGATCCTGTATTAGCACGTTCTGTCCCACCCTTGCTCACCCACTGACCTTGAAGGGACATTCCTGTCTGGCTTCCTTGCAAACTATACAGAAGGAAGCAGACCCCTTAACACATACTCTGAACTCTCCCAGATAACTAACAGGCTTTCTCAAAAGCATTTGTAAGCCAGGCATTGTGGCCTTTAGACCCAGTCATGAATTTAAGGCCAGCCTGAGACTACAGAGTGAATTCCTGGGCTACAGTGAGACCCTACCTCAAAAAACAAACAAACAAACAAAAGCATTTGCAGTCATTCCAAGGAGCTCGATCTCTTCCTACTCTAGGAAAAATGGTGATGGTAATGAATGGCCCTACTTCACTGGATAGCATTCTGTAAAACATGGTCTCAGCTCTTGTTTGTGCCTCATAATAATCTTTCCAAAGATAGAGTGAGTCTCACTTAATAGATGAGAAAACAGGCTCAGAAAGAATCACCAAAACCATATAGTTAGTTAGTGGCAAAACTTGAAATCTGATCCACATTCACCTCTTATTTTTCATTCTGTTATCCTCACTGAAAATGGTATACAGGTATGAGATAAAAGACCAAAAGAATAGACACAATCTTGGACTGGAGAGATGGCTTAATGGTAAAGGCACTTGGTTGCCTGCAAAGCCAAAGGACCCAGGTTCAATTCCCCAGGACCCGTGTAAGCCAGATGCAGAGGTGGCCCATGCATCTGGAGTTTGTTTGCAGCAGCTGAAGGCCCAGTGCACCCATTCTTCCCCCCCCCCCACTCTCACTCTCAAAAAAATTTTATAAAGAGGGCTGGAAGAATGGCTTAGCAGTTAAGGTGTTTGCCTGCAAAGCCAAAGGACCCAGGTTCGATTCCCCAGGACCCACGTTAGCTAGATGCACAAGGGGGTGCACACATCGGGAGTTCATTTGCAGTGGCTGGAGGCCCTGGCATGCACATATTCATATTCTCTCTCTCTCTCTCAAATAAATAGATAAATAAATTCTGGGGGAAAAAAAAGAATAGAGGATTGTGAATTTGAGGCCAACCTGGGTTATATAGGAAAACCCTATCTTTTTTTTTTTTTTTTTTTTTTTTGAGAGAGAGAGAGCGAGAGAGAATGGGCCCGCCAGGGCCTTCAGCTGCTGCAAACGAATGAAGCGATGCACCCCCTGTGCACATGTGCAGCACTGAGTGCTTGCATCACTGCCTCGCTTATGTGGAACCCGGAGATTCTAACATGAGTCAGGCTTCACAGGCAGGCACCTTAACTGCTAAGCCATCAGTCTCTCCAGTCCCTTATCTTTTTTGAGGTGGAGGAGTTGTTTGTTTTATTGGTTTGTTGTTGTTGTTGTTGTTGTTTGGGGTTTTTTTTCTCAATTTTTTTTTAATTTTATGTCCTTTAATAAAATTTTATTCTTTTCTTTTTTCCCCTTTGAGTCACATACTTTCCTTAAGCATTTCCAAAAATAAATTACAGTTTTTGTTGTAGGGGACAATACAAAGTTTTTCTATTTTTATCCAGATAATTTACTACAAGAAAAAAGCAATTGCCTTAAGAAATACATTTGTTGTGTTCCTGTAGGTACATCACATTCCATTATGGCTCTGGCCATTAGCCCCGAGTCATGTTGAACAAATCTAATTCCCCACACCAGCCTTCTGTGACTTCATTCTTTTTTGTTTATTTTTTTCTCAATTTTTATTAACATTTTCCATAATTATAAAAAATGTCCCATGGTAATACCCTCCCTCCCACCCCCACTTTCCCCTTTGAAATTCCATTCTCCATCATATCCCCTCCCCATCTCAACCATTCTACTTACATATATACAATACCAACCTATTAAGTCCCCTCCTCCCTTCCTTTCTCATCCCTTTATGTCTCCTTTTTAACTTACTGGCCTCTGCTACTGAGTTTTTTCCTTCTCACGCAGAAGCCCAATCATCTGTAGCTAGGATCCACATACGAGGGAGAACATGTGGCGCTTGGCTTTCTGGGCCTGGGCTACCTCACTTAGTATAATCCATCCATTTTTCTGCAAATTTCATAACTTCATTTTTCTTTACCAGTGAGTAGAACTCCATTATATAAATGTGCCATTGTTTGTTTTTTTGAGATAGGATTTCACTCTAGCCCAGGATGACCTGGAATTCACTCTGTATTCTCAGGGTTGCATTGAACTCATGGCAATCCTTCTACCTCTGCCTCCTGAGTGCTGGGATTAAAGGCGTGGGCCACCACACCTGGCCATTATCTTTTCTTTTTTAACATTTTATTTATATATTTGAGAGAAAGAAATAGAGTGGGGGGGGATGGGCATGCCAGGACCTCCAGCTACTGCAAATAACTCCAGACACATGCACTAACTTGTGTGGCAACACCCTATCTTTAAAAAAAAAAAAAAAGCAAATTGGATTTGGGACGTAGCACAGTTGGTAGCACAGTTGGTTCCACGCACGAATCCCCCAGCCTGAGCCCCAGCACACATATGGTGAATGTGGTGGTACATGCCCACAGTCACAGCACTCAGGAGGCGGAGGCAGGAGGACTTTAAGGACATCCTCAGCTACTCGAGATCCAGTCTCCAAACCTCTTTCTTAAGTGTGAGTTCAGTTATATGTTGTCTTTGGCCACTTGGTCACTGCAGTGCATGATTGGATAATTGGCAGCAGATACCTACAGAACCTGTGCTATTTATTACCTTTTATAGAATAAATTAGCCAATCACTGGCTACCATGAAATATGCACTAATTCTAAAATTTTAAATTCAGAAATAAGTAGATCCTTAAGGGTTTCAGATAAAATACATGAACCTAGAATAAATGGATTGTGGACTTTGGAGCCCAGTAAAGCTGGTTTCAGACCCTACCTCTACCTCTGTGCAGCAGTAATAACATGACCAGATCTGTCTCCATTGTCTCATCTATAAAATGTAATTGTTACCCCATTTAATCCTTAGGACTTTAAAGGATTATTATTATTTTTTGGTTTTTTTGTTTTTCGTTTTTTTGAGGTAGGGTTTCTCTCTGGTCCAGGCTGACCTGGAATTTACTATGGAGTCTCAGGGTGGCCTCGAACTCTCAGCGATCCTCCTACTTCTGCCTCCCGAGTGCTGGGATTAAAAGTGTGCACCACCACGTCCAGCTAGGACTTTACAGGATTATGAGGGGAAGTAAATAAAGTAACATATAAAGCACTAGCAGAATTCTGGAATGGACTAGATACTCGGTGATTAACTTTTCATTTTCTTATCTGGGAGCCGATTGCCTGGGTTTGATGTGTGTTCACTGAGTGGCAGTTCCTCGCTGGAACACCTGAAGCTACACACCAAATCTCTCGACTGTTTGTCCATTGCCTTTCCATTGTATTCACAGTACTGTAAGAACATTTTGTTTTGTTTTGTTTTTTTTATTTTGGAAATAGAGAGAGAGAATTGGCATGCCAGGGCCTCAGCCACTGCAATCAAACTCCATACGCTTGTACCACCTAGTGAGCATGTATAATCTTGCACTTGCCTCGCCTTTGTGTGTCTGGCTTACATGGGATCTGGAGAGTCAAACATATGTCCTTCTCAGGCAAGCACCTTAACTGCTGAGCCATCTCTGCAGCCCACATAACACTTCTACTCAGAAGCTCTTCCTGGACTACTGTCTCATTAAGCAACTATAACTTCAACAAATAAAATCAGCATGAATTTTCCCATGTGTGAGGTACAGAGATCTAAACTGAGAGAGATTAATGGCTTACCCAGAATGAACTACTGGTTTAAGCTAAGCCAAGGAAAGATCTCAGGTCTTCCAATTCCTAGCATTTGCCTTTCCATCTAACCACATTGCTTGCCTCTCAGTGGTCACATGAAAGACAAACTCCAGCTCAGAGTGGGTGTGTGCTTTCTGCTCAGCCTTGGGCAAGGATGGTATGGAATCTGGGACAGAGAAGGTTGATTTTCTTTTTCCACTTGTAAGACAATAATTGAAAGTCTTTCCTTTCTGCCATAAGGGATCACGGGATGGTATCCTGTCATTTTACCAGAAGACGAGAGCCTGCCCCAGGACTTGGAGTTTATGCAGAAGATTGTAGGTGGCCTGGAGCTTTCAATCTCCTTCACCCATCCTGGAGATAGAGAACGGGTATTAGAAGCTGCTGAGCTGTTGGGCTGGAGCTTCGAAAATAGACTGAAGGATCTCGACAAGCTAGAAGAAGAAGTGCCAGCCACTGTCACCATCTCTACCCCAAGACTGTGGCTTCCTGTTCACTGTGTGCTGCTTGCCGGCCACAGGCAGATCCACAGGAGTACATACTGCTACCTTCGCTATAAGCTGTACAGTCATGAAGCCGTCTGGACCCCTCTGAGGAAGCCCAAGGAATCTACAAACAAAAACCAGGTCCTGGTTACTTTCAAGGCATCCAAAAGAGCAGAAGTCACTAGGAACCAGTCACTGCTTTGGTACTTCAGAGAGGAAAGGCTAGAAATCCAAGTGTGGCGAGCTTATGGCAATGATAGTGTGGAGAGGCCACACCAAACCGACAGCTGGATTGGCTCAGCCTATGTGGATCTTGCCAGACTTGGAGAAAAGTCAGCAAGGACACTAACTGTCAGTGGTGAGTGGGAATCTGGGCTCAGCTCTTGCTTTGAGTAGCTGCTCTGAAGAAATTCACCAGATTCGGGCATGTAATGTAGGACCTAAAATATTGTAAGCACTCACTTAGTAAGTGAAATGAGTAAATTCAAGGGACTGCCTTTAGCCACATGTATAAGAACCTGTATGATCATCTAGAATGGCAGTTTTTCATTTCACTGAAAAAAAAAAAAAAGCTGCTTGCTAAGAGTATGGGATAGTCATCTTCTCTGGTCAGCACATCTTAGGATCTTAAAAGAAATCTGTGTGGTAATAAACTACTACAGGGCAGAAAGGAAGAGGGCTACATTGTACAAGTGGAATGTGTGGGGTACTTTTCTTTCAAGCCTTGTTGGGTCTTTAACCCATGTGCTTGTTTTGGGTAATAGAATTCAGACATGAGTAAGAACTAGTCCCTAGCCTCATTGATTTACAGTCTGAGGGGAGAATACAACAGTAAGTAATTAAAGTGAAGCCCAAGAACTAAAAAGAGGGTATCTCAGTACAACACTGGAAGAACTGGAAGACTCTTTTTGTTAAAGGACAAAATCTCAGTGGAAACAGTAATTTCAAAGGATTTATGAACAAGCCAAGGAAAGGGGAAAGAGGCTGTGAAGGCACAGAGGCATGAGGCAGTTATCTGCATCTCATAATACTCTGCTTCCAAGATCTGGGATCGCAGGTATATGGCTCTGATCCTTTTATTAAGACAGCTCAGGCTAAAAGAGCACTGCATGTGTTTGGGTGATTGTCCAAGTCCTCAGGTTCTCTTTGGACTTAACAGGTGTAAATCTAGCCCTACATAGCAACTTATCAAATGCTATAGGCCTCACTTCAAAGAAACTAGAAGAAATCCTTGAAGTGAGCTGAGCTCACTTGAACTAAGGTTCTTAAAAATAGCCTTGGAGGGCTGGAGAGATGGCTTAGCAGTTAAGCACTTGCCTATGAAGCCAAAGGACCCCGAATCGAGGCTTGATTCCCCAGACCCACGTTAACCAGATGCACAAGGGGGTGCACGCGTCTGGAGTTCGTTTGCAGTGGCTGGAGGCCCTAGCATGCCCATTCTCTCTCTCGCTCTCTGCCTCTTTCTCTCTCTCTCTCTGTCGCTCTCAAATAAATAAAAATAAACAAAAAACAATAGCCTTGGGCTGGACAGATGGCGTAGCTGTTAAGGCACTTGCCTGCTAAGCCTAAGGACCAAGGTTCAATTCCCCAGTACCCAGATCACATAAGCCAGAGGTATAAGTGTTTCATGCATCCAGAATATGTTTACAATGGCTAAAAGGCCCTGACACACCCATTCTCTCCATCTGTCTATCGATTGATCAATCAATCTGTCTGTCTCCATCTGTCTCTTTCTCTCTCTCTCTCTCAAATATGTAAATAATTTTTGTTTGTTTGTTTGTTTTTCAAGGTAGGGTCTCACTTTAGCCCAGGCTGACTTGGAATTCACTGTGTAGTTTCTGGGTGGCCTTAAACTCATAGAAATCCTTCTACCTCTTCCTGAGTCCTGGGATTAAAGGCATATGCCACCATGCCTGGCTCTTTCTCTATTGTTTTGTTTTGTTTGTGAGAAGGAACTTTTTTTTATTAGATACTTTATTTATTCATTCATTGATTTGAGAAAGAGGCAGATAGAAAGAATGGGTATATCAGGGCCTCCAGCCACTGCAAATGAACTCCAGACACATGCGCCACCTTGTGCATCTGGCTTACATGGGTCATGGAGAATTAAACCTGGGTCCTTAGGCTTCACAGGCAAGTTCCTTAACAGCTAAGCCATTTCTCCAGCCCAAAATAAAATATTTTTTTTAAAGATGGGCTTTTCACTTCATTGTATTGAAGAAAGTAGATCTGGTTCACAGAATATATAGATCAAGGATCAGAACTCTAGCACAAACACTCCCTTTTTAAAGTAATTCTAAAGAGGTCATCCATGTCCCTTAGTATTTGCCTTATCGTATTGGCTGAAGGTTGAAATCCACTTGTGCAAAAGGCCTTACAAAGAACATTGCATTTGATGTGTTAAATGGGTCACCATTCCATCTATCCACTCATCTGGCCAGTCTGTTTCCATATACTATTAAGCTTCCTGGGGATAAGGATCAACTGGGCTGCTTTGGGGTATCTTCCTTCCTATAATAATTTGTCCTTATTTTCTGCTTTTGATAACCATGGTAATTTACAATTTGCATGGAGAAGAAAACAGGATGCAAGGCATGGTGGCACACACCTATAATCCTAGAGCTAGGCATGGAGACCAGAGAATCCTGGGACTTTCTGGCTCGCCAGTGTACAAGCTGATGAAAGAGACCTGAGTATTGGCTATAGCAAGGGCAGGGCAAAAGTTTTCTCAGCGTATGCCTACTTAGATTCCTTTTGCAAATTGGTATATTGGGGTCTGTTGCAGTCAGGTTCACATTGCTGGCAGAAATCACCCAACCAAGAGCAGCTTGTGAGGAAAAAGGTTTATTGTGGCTTACAGACTCGAGGGGAAGCTCCACGATAGCAGGGAAAACGATGGCATGAGCAGAGGGTGGATATCACCTCCTCACCAACATCAGCAGGCAACAGCAACAGGAGAGTGTGCCATACACTGACAAGGGGACACTGGCTATAACACCCATAAGCCCGCCCCCAACAATACACTGCCTCTAGGAGACATTAATTCCCAAATCTCCACCAGCTGGGAACCTAGCACTCAGAACACCTAAGTTTATGGGGACAGCTGGATCAAACTGCCACAGGGTTTGTGTTCCTTTCATAGGAAAGCACCGTAAGCACCTTCAGTGAGGAGAGCGGCCCTGGTTCCTGCTTGCACGCGCTTGTTCACCTCCATTCTCTTACAGGTGTGTACCCTCTGTTTGGACGAAATGCTTCCGACCTCCGTGGAGCGGCCTTGCGAGTTCATGTGGTCCTTTCCCCTCTTGCCCCACACGCTGAGCCCACTCAGGACATGGACTCCACAGAGTGCAGCAGCCACAGTGAGCCTGAGCAGCTCCCTAGGAAGAATGACGACATCCAACTCTCTCCACCCTGTGACCACCAGAAGTCCCCTGCCTTCGCCCAGGTCCCCAGCAACAGCTCAGTGGCTGAAGACTGCCAGACCCAGGAGGGCCCTGCTGAGTCATGTGGAACTTTTGCAGTCAGCATCCTGGTAGAGAGAGCGATGCACTTGAGCCTGAAAGGTATGCTCTGCACACTTGTCCAGGAGCAGGTGTTTCTCGAGCCTAAAGACCTAAGTACCATGAGATCCTTTCTAAACTTCAAGCTGACCTTATCAATCATCCTAACGTTGCGTATCATAAACTCCCCAGTGCAGAAACCTGAGATCAACCTACATGTTTCTCCTTTCCATTCCCGCTATCAAATCATTACCTCTATTCTGTTTCTTTAAATTTCTAACAAATCTCTTCCTCCTCAGTATGCATCTGGGACTTCTGGTTCTTGACACCAGGTCCATAAACACCCAAGAGATCCATGATGTAAAACTGAAGGTTGGTGACTTTGGATAGAGAATAACTACATTTTTATTTTTTATTAACCTCTAATTAAAATATTATATTTCTGGGAACTGGGAAGATGACCCAGTGAGTAAAAGCACTTGCTGGGCAATCATGAGGTCCTGAGTTCAATCCTCAGCACCCACATAAACAAAACAGGCATAAACCGGCCATGTTGACACACGCCTTTAATCCTAGCACTTAAGAAGCAGAAGGAGCCGGGCGTGGTGGCACACGCCTTTAATCCCAGCACTTGGGAGGCAGAGGTAGGAGGATCACTGTGAGTTCAAGGCCTCCCTGAGATGACAGAATTAATTCCAGGTCAGCCTGGACCAGAGTGAGACCCTACCTCGAAAAACCAAAACAAACCAAAAAAAAAAGAAGCAGAAGGAGGAGGATCGCCATTAGTTCAGAGTTCAAGGTGAGCCTGGGCTACACTGAAACTTTACCTTGGGGGAAAAAAAGCCAAGCATGGCTACACATGCCTATAATTCCAGCCCCAAAGTGGACTAGAAACAGGCAGGTCCCTGGAGTGTCCTGGTCAGCTATCTTAAAAATGGGGAGTTCTAGGGCTGAAGGGATGGCTCAGCGGTTAAGCCATTATCCTGAAAGGCCAAAGGACCCAGGTTCAGTTCCCCAGGACCCACATAAGCCAGATGTGGTACATACATCTGGAGTTCGTTTGAAGTGGCTAGAGACCCTGGTGTGCCCATTCTCTCCTCTCCTCTCTCTCTTTCTCTCTCTCTCTCTCATTCTCTCTCTCTCTTGGTGTGTGTGTGTGTGTGTGCATGCTCGCGCGCGCGCGTGCACACGTGGTCTATCTCTGCAAATAAATAATTTTTTTTTAATTTTTTTACTTGAGAGTGTGCATCTGGCTTCCATGAGACCTGGAGAATCAAACCTAGGTCCTTAGCCTTCATAGGCAAGCACCTTAACTGCTAAGCCATTTCCCCAGCCCCCAAGTTCATACTCTTAATGTTTATGGACTTATTTTAGACATGAAGGTATCTCAAGCCCAGTTTTACAAATGAAGAGCAGAGAGGGAAAGCACTCTGAAGTCACAGACTTTCTGTTAGTGGATTGTGATCATCTCTCTGTGTCCATCCTCCCAGATCAAGAATCAAATGTGCCTCAGCTTGCACATGTTTAACACTAAGGAAACATCATTTAACATTAGCTTCATAGTACTGGACTAAATTTTAAAAATATTTTTCTTTATTTATTTTCAAGAACAGAGAGAGAGGGCATGCCAGGCCCTCCAGCCATTGCAAGTGAAATCCAGATGCATGCGCCACTTTGTGCATCTAGCTTTACGTGGGTACTGGAGAATCAAACCCAAGCCATTTTGCAGGCAAATGTCTTAACCACTGAGCCATCTATCTGTACAGCCCTGAACCAAATTTTTATAACATACAAAACTGGCTATTAGAAGGTTTTCATTCACTCATGTTATGCCAGAAAAGAAACTCTTCTCTTAACTAACTAGAATGAACTAGAACTATTACAGTGGAAAAGCTCTGGAGGAGTCAGGCAACCTGGCTGATTCTCCCAAATGCTGTCTAATCAGGTATGCAAGTCTTGTTCTTTGGTTACATTGTAACAGAGAGAGTCCTCTGTCATTTGTCATTTTTTTTTTCATATATTATCAGCATGAGTCTAGTGTATAAGAAGCAATTTATAAACTTAAGTATTATCCAAATGTGAGTTATTTTAATCTCATTGAAACAGCTCTTCCATTCTTATGTACAAAATTACTTTTCATTCTCATGTAAAACACAGTAAATCCAGTGAAAACTCTTAGCTGAGAAAGCTGGTTCACCTCAAGTCTCCTTAACTGCTTTCGTATAGTGACTGGTGGTTTGATTCAGGTGTCCCCCATAAATTTAGGTGTTCTCAATGCCATGTCCCCAGTTGAATGGCAGTTTGGGAATTGACGCCCCTGGAGGCGGTGTGTCACTGGGGGCGGGCTTACGGGTGTTACAGCCAGCCTCCTCGTGCTGGTCTCCTGTTGCTGTGCTCCGTCTGATGTTGGCCAGGAGGTGATGTCCACCCTCTATTCATGCCATCATTTTCCCCTCAGTCCCAAATGCTGGGATTACAGGCATGTGCCACTACATCTACCTCTCTAGTGGATTAATGGCTAGGGGGCTTGCTGGCAAAGTCAAAGAACCCAGGTGTGATTCCCCAGGACCCACTTTAGCCAGATGCACAAGGTGGTGCATGCTTCTGGAGTTCATTTGCAGTGGCTGAAGGCCCTGGCGGGTCCATTCTCTCTCTCTACACCTCTGTCTCTGTGTCTCTCTCTCTCCCTCCCTCCCTCTCCCCCCCCCCTTAGAAATAAATTAAATAAATAAATAATAATTTTTTAAAAAAAACTTAAGTAAGGCCTGGGCAGATGGCTGAGTGGGTAAGAGTGCTTGCTGTACAAATGTGAGAACCTCAGTTTGATCCCCAGCACCCACATAAAAGCAGGCATGGCCAGGGGCTGGAGAGAGAGCCTAGCATTTAAGGTGCTTGCCTGCAAAGCCAAAGGATCCCAGTTCGATTCTCCAAGACCCACGTAAGCCAGATGCACAAGGGGGCACATAAATAAATAAATAAAATATATTTAAAAGAAAAAAAAAGCGGGCATGGCCATGCACACCTGTAACCTGGTGCTGAGGAAGTCAGAGACAAAAGAACAACTCCCTGTTTGGAGCTCACTGGGCAGTCTGTCTAGTGGCAAAACCATGCACATGAGCTCCAGGTTCAATGAGAGACCCTGTGCCAAGTAGGGAAGAGGATAGCCAAATCCTCCGCTGGCCTGCACACATGGACACACACAGAGCATGTACATCTGTACACACACATGCATATGTCACATATGGTACACACGCACGCCAGAAAACAATTTTTTTGATAAATTTTTAAGTTAAATTTAGGAAAGAATTTCCAACAATTTATGAAATGACCTTAAATATAATTGCTTTTGTCTTTAATAAATAGTAAAATTATATGCATACCAAAGAATTATTTTAAATAAATTTATAGTTAATTTCCAGCCAGGGTTTGATTTATACACCTACTTTATATACACATACATCTGGGTTACATAAAAATTTCTCAGATGGAGCTGGAGAGATGGCTTAGCTCTTAAGCACTTGCCTGTGAAGCCTAAGGACCCTGTTTTGAGACTTGATTACCCAGGACCCACTTTAGCCAAATGCACAAGAGGGTGCATGCATCTGGAGTTCGTTTGCAGTGGCTGGAGGCTCTGGCACGCCCATTCTCTCTCTGTCTCTCTGTCTCTATCTGCCTTTTTCTCTGTCTGTCGCTCTCAAATAAATAAAAATGAACAAAAAATTTTTTTTTAATTTCTCAGATGAAAAGTTGTCAAGAGTGAAAAACATTTAAGAAGACCTCCCTAACATACGATCTATCTCTTGCAGGGAGCCCCTTGACAGAGCGGAAAGTATCCGCACCCAGCTGTTGCGTATCCTTCGCAACAGCTGATGAGCCATCTCCTGTATACACCCATGTGGTTGAAAACACAGATTCACCCATCTGGAATTTTCAACAGCAGTCAAGGTTTGTATTCACTGATGTTTCTCATCCTTCTAGAGTCAGGTTTTGTTGTTGTTGGTTGGTTGGTTGGTTGGTCGGTTGGTTTTTCAAGGTAGGGTCTCACTTTAGTCTAGGCTGACTTGGAATTCACTATGTAGTCTCAGGGTGGCCTGAGACTCCTACCTCTGCCTCCCGAGTGCTGCGCCACCACGTCTGGCTATAGAATCAGCTTTTTGTTCCAAGACACAAATGCTTTTCTTATGCAGTCATCTACTCCTAGTGCTTTTGAATTTATAGCCAGCAGTTGTGGAAAGGTTTGTTGCAGGGGTTTTAGCTGATTGGTGTACCTCAAAAACCACTCAATGAGGGAGCATGCTCTGTGCCCTGCTCTGTTGTAGACACTGGGCACTGAAGACGAGGAAACGCCTCCTGACTATTCCCGGGAATAAATACAAATGAAAATTAAAGTTATAATCAAGGTGAGGTGATGTAAAGGAAATAAAAAAGCATACTGGCTGAGCTCAGAAGATGGTTTAGGCCAGCCTTGAAGTTCAGGAGCTGCTTCAGGAGTAAAACTCCTTGGCTCCATATTGAAGAGCACCCACACGTCGTCCACACGAAGAAGGGCGGGAGAGCTCACCTCAGGAAAGGCTGTAGTGTAGTGCATCTGGAGTTCATCTGCATCTGCATGGCTAAAGGCCCTGGTGTGCCCATCCTCTCTCTCTCTCTCTCTCTCTGTCTCTCTCAAATAAATAAAATATAGAAGTAAAGTAAGGGCTGGAAAGGTGGCTTAGCAGTAACAGCATTTGCCTGCGAAGCCTAAGGACCCAGTTCAATTCCCCAGTACCCGCATAAACTAGATGCATCTGGAGTTTGTTTGCAGTGGCTGGAATCCCTGGAGTGCCCATTCTCTCCCTCTCCCTCTTTAACTCTGTCCTTGCAATTTAATAAAATATTTGATAAAATACCATGTCTACACCAGGAAGCAGAAAACTAGAGGATTAAGCTTCCAAGTGGAAATGATGTGTTCATTCACAACTGTTGGAAACAGAGGTTGAATTAAGATAGTAATGAATGTTGACGATGTTTACAATGGGCTTTATCATAACATTGTTTCATTTGATCCTCCAAGCACCTTGTAAGTATTATACTATTTAAAAGGTGGGAGAAGGTTGGAGAGATAGCTTAGAGGTTAAAGGCTTGCCTGTGAAACCTAAGGATCCAGGTTAAATTCCCCAGAACCCACATAAGCCAGATGCACTGGATGGTGCATTTGTCTGGAGTCCATTTGCAGTGGTGGAGGCCCTGGCATGCCCATTCTCTCTCTCTCTCTCCCTCTCTCCCTCTCTCTCTCTCCCTCCCTCTCTCTCTCTCTCTCTCTCTCTCTCTCTCTCTCTCTCTCTCTCTCTCGTGCATGCACTGTCACTCTCTCTCACACATAAATAAATGTAAATATTTTTTAAAAAAATTTTTAAGTGCACTCTAGCCAGGCATGGCAGTGCACGCCTTTAATCCCAGCACTCAGAAGGCAGAGGTCGTGGGATCACCATGAGTTCAAGGCCATCCTAAGACTACATAGTGAATTCCATGTCAGCCTGAGCTAGAGTGAGACCCTACCTTGAAAAAAAAAAGTGAGCATCAACTTTTTTCTTTTTTTTTTTTTTTCCAAGGTAAGGTCTTGCTCTAGCCCCCAGCCTGACCTGGAATTCACTCTGGAGTGTCAGGGTGGCCTTAAACTCATGGGGGAACCCTCCTACCTCTGCCTCCCGAGTGCTGGGATTAAAGGTGTGCACCACCACCCTTGGCTGTTTAGCTGCTGTGAGAGCTGGGCATTGCCTTATTTTATCGCCTTGCCTCCATGCACATTGTAACACTGGACTCAGAGAAACCAGGGTTCAGCCCCAGCCCTTACTGGCTGTCAGGTGACCTTAAGCAAATACTTTAGGTGTCTGAGCCTCGCAAAGGTGTGAAACACTGACACCGTGGCTGTCCCATGGGAGGCCTGGTCCTCTTCCCTCCTCTCTGAGCATCTCCCACTCTTCACACCCCAGTTCATTACCTGCAGAGAAGCTCCTCCTCCTCATGGAGAAACACTTTGCATGTGGTGGACATGGTTGGGCACTGATGGAAAGTGCTGCACGGGCAGCTTTTTGGGTCTTGGTAAATTATTTCATCTTCTGAGCTTCCATCCCCTTACTTCTACTATGAAAATAAAATAATTCCTAAAAGATGGTCAAGGAAAGTTATCTTCAAATTTAAGTTGTGTACTACAGAGGATTCCTGCACAGTTAATTGATGGTAATTCTTTTAAATAGGCTATCAAAAGAGCTGCTTCTGGACCCACGGCAAACCCTGGTCTTCAAAGTCTGGCATAAAGGAGGTATGAGCGCTTTCTTTTCTTCCTCTTTTGTTTGGGTGGGTGTCCAGGTAGGGTCTCGCTCTAGCCCAGGCCGACCTGGAATTCGCTACATAGGCTCAGGGTAGTCTCAGGCTCTCAGCTGTCCTGTTCCTTCTGCCTCCCGAGTGCTGGGATTAAAGATGTGCACCACAACCTGCCAGGTGTGGTGGCGCACGCCTTTAATCCCAGGACTCGGGAGGCAGAGGTAGGAGGAGTGCTGTGAGTTCGAGGCCACCCTGAGACTACAGAGTGAATTCCAGGTCAGCCTGGGATACAGTGAGACCCTACATTGGAAAACCAAAAAAAAAAAAAAAAAAAAAAAAAGGTGTGCAGCACAACACCTGGCTCCTTTATTTTGTTGTTTTGTTTTTTGTTTGTTTGCTTGCTTACTTGTTTTTTGGGGGGGGTTGTTGTTTTCGAGGTAGGGTCTCGCTCTAGCCCAGGCTGGCCTGGAATTTACTATGTAGTCTCAGGATGGCCTTCAACTCATTTTGATCCTCCTACCTCTGCCTTCCGAGTGCTGGGATTAAAGGCATGTGCCACCATGCCCAGCCTTTTATTTTTTTAACTATGTGAAGTCATTGTGCCATGCCCTAGATATTAAGAACATAGATATGTAGTAGAGGGGAATCCCACAGAAAGCTACTTTATTCTTTTGTGAAATTTAAGTACTTAGAAATCACTTTGCTTGACTACGTGCTTAATACAAAAATCCAAATCCATTTGACCCTTTCTGGCCGTGTCTGTCATGATCATAATATAGAACATGCCACACCCGGGTGGCTTCTCTGTTGGCTCTGGCTTATTAAGCAAAACCCTAGTGTTTGCAGGTAATACGCAAGCCCAAACTCTGGCAACTTGCTCTTCCTCATTTTAAGCACCTCTCCAAAAGGGAGGTGGTGATATCATGGTCCTTGACCACAGTTTGACTCTGCTACCATTTGTTTGTTTGGTGATTATTTTGAGATGGACTCTTCATTATGTAATCCAGTCTGGCCTTACCTCTTGCCTCAGTCTCTCAAGTTCTGGTATTCCAGATTTTTGCTTCACTTATAAGAAGCACTGCCCAGCAGACTAAAGGGCATTAGGTCTGAAGCCAGACTGTGGATTCAAATGCCAGTTCTGTCTCTTACTGTTGCAATGTGATCCTAGCTAAATGACTTAAGTTGTCTGTGCTTCAGTTTCCATATCTAAAGTAGAGATAATAATAGTACCCACGTCATAGAGTTTGGGGAGAAGTAAATAAGAGCCACACAGTAAATACCCTGTCAGTGTTTGTCTTATTTATGTAGCACATGGTACCGTGGTACAAGGTTGACAAACATCTCTAATTCCTTAAGGTAAAAATATAGTCTGATTATTTGGAGCTGGGGATATGGCTCAATGGGTAAAGTGCTTGCTGTTCAAATCTCCAGAACCAGTGTGAAAGCCAGACCCAGCAACAAGTGTCAGTGATGCCAGCCCTCATACGGGGAGACAGAAGGCAATGGCAGGGGAATCCGGTGCTCGTGGGCCATCTGGCCTGATATGAACAACAGAGACCCTGCCTCAAATGCTCTGGCATATGCATGCCTGTAGTCACGCACACATTCATACAACATACAAAACAAAGAATGAGTCTGATTTTGTAGATATAAAAGCTGAAGGCCAAGGAAGTTTAATAACTTGACTAGTATCTTATAGAGCCATTGATTGATGGAGACAGACTTTGAACCCATTCTGATTGACCATAGCCCTTGACTGCCTGTCCTTCACTATGCAAGCAAGACTGAAACACGCAGCAAAGTGAGGCGGTTAGAACAGCCCACCTTTGCACAGATCAGTAAATTCCATCTCACTAAACCACCCCTCTGAGTCCTCCTTTCCAGCCCTTCAGTTGTCCCCCTATAAAATCATGGTGTTGGCCTTGCCAGTGCAGGGTTTCAATATTAGCCACAAAGCCTGGAGAAGAACAGAGTAATTGGGGTGTAGAGGGAGTTGACTTGCGTTTCTTGCCCCCGGGAGTGAGGGCTGCTGTGAATCCAGTTCTGACAGTTCCATGCTGCTCAGCATTCGCCCAGGTCCCAACTGCCAACATCATCAGTGCAAAAAACTGCTCAGAAATCAGTTTCTGTAAATCAGCATAAGGAATTCTGCTGTGTTTGACTAAGCTTCACACTCATGTCTGCTTTCTTTTCTCTGTAAAGTATGTAGACATTGTCAAGCAGATCAGGGTTCACCTCAGTATAGTGCCAACAGAAAAAGAATACGCTGTGGTCCTGTGCACATCTGGGTTCAGGTTTTCACTCTGCCATTTACCAAGTATGAACCTGAAGTAGGGTCACTTCCCTCTGTCCTCTTGCACTGAACCCTTTTAAGTTAGGGTACTAGTACTTAACCTTCAGGGTTTCATAAAGATTAGAAATAATGTGTGTAAAACAGTGGGCACATAAATGTTACTTAGTAAATAGAGCTATTTACTGTGCTAGGGGTATTAGGTATACAGAACAAAATGCATTCCCTAAACTCAGAAGTCCTTTCAGGTCCTGTAAGATCTTGTTATAAATGAAGATGAAGGGCTAGAGAGACTTCTCAGTGGTTAAGGCACTTGCCGGCAAAGCCTAACAACGCAGGTTCAATTCTCCAGTACCTCTGTAAAGCCAGATTGCACAGTGGTGCATGCATCTGGAGTTTGTTTGCTGTGGCTGGAGGCCCTAGTGTGCCCATTCTTTCTCTCTCTCTCTGTCTCTCTCTCCCTCTGCTTGCAAATTAATAAATAAATAATATTTAAAAATAAAATAAAATAAATGGAAATGAGGCAGGGCATGGTTTTGCATACCTTTAATCCCAGCACTGGGGAAGTAGAGGTAGGAGGATCACCATGAGTTTGAGACCAGCCTGGAACTACAGAGAGAATTCAGGTCAGCCTAGACTAGAATGAGACGCTACCTTGAAAAAAAACGAAAGAAAGAAAATAAATAAATAAATAAATGCCTAAACTAATCAAGATTCTTCTAATTCTCTCTTAGTATGTGTAGATATCTCTCTTCTCCAAGGTCCGTCTTTCCCACACAGACTTAGCATACATTTTACAAAATGTACTCAGAGTACATCAGGCTGTATACAACAAATATTTGATTTCCTACTCAGTGCCAGTAGAGGACACAAGAAATTTCACTGTCATACGATTAGGTGAATATAGGGCATACTGGTAAGGGGATGTTTGACCCAGAGAGGGGGCTCAAGAGATGGCTTAGCCGTGTTAAGCACTCGCCTGTGAAGCCCTGGTTCAAGGCTCGATTCCCCAGTACTCACGTAAGCCACATGCACAAGGTGGCGCCTGCACCTGAAGTTTGTTTGCAGTGACTGGAGGCCCTGATGCGTCCATTTTCTCTTCCTCTCTGCCTCTTTCTGTGTTTCACTCTCAAATAAATAAATGAAAATAAACAAAAAAAAATTAAAGAAAAAAAGAATATCAGAGAGGCTTTCTGGAATGTACCTCATCTGAGCACTGTAGTCAGAGATGACAGCAAATATGCCTGTACTTGTTTTCCAAGGAGTTGTCTTTTAGGTAAAACCAGTAAATACAGGCAAGTACAAATAAGAAAATGAAAATTCCTCGTAACTTCATAATTTCAAGGAATTGAAAAATCACTGAAGCATAAAAGCTTTTGAAAAGAAGTGTGTACCTTTAATCCTAACACTCAGGAGGCTGAGACAGGAGGATCGCTGTGAGTTCGAGACAAGTTTGGAGCTACAGAGTGAGTTTCTGGTCAGCCTGGACTAGAGTGGGACCCTACCTCAAAAACAACAAAAGTGTAATGGAAAAAGTGCCACAAGTTGGCAGGGACGCCCTATCTGTTCCCAGAATGACCTAGTCCCCTCCTTCCACAGAACTGAGACCAGTGAGCTGTGAAGATGCCCCGGGGCATCCACAGACACCACCTCCCATCTCCCTGATTTTGAGGGAAGGGTCTGTCTCCCTGGCACTTTGTACAAGTCCAACATATTGACTACAGCAATTCAAAGACCGCCCGTGTGTTACTGTATTCACGTTATCAAAGACCCCCATAAAGTGAAGTGATTTCCTCTCTGAGCCTTTCAGACCTCTCAAAGAAGGATGACAATCACCTCAAATTCCCTTTAGCCTGTGATCCCCTCTGAGAAATAAAGCCATAAATATGTTTGGTTCTGTTGACATTCACACCGGGAAAAAAAAAGAAAAAGAAGTGTGTAAGTTCAGGTGTGTTTTCATAAGCCTGGTTACCTATTTCAAGGGGACAATGCTCAGCCCTCCCAGCTCTCTCTGCCGTACAGAAAAGGAGTTCATAGCAAGCTCTGGCTACCAGCGCTGTAGCCTCACCGTTGGTCTCTATAATGGCTCCCGTGTCTGAGCCAGCATCTCTGTGTGCCCCTATAGCCTCAAGGGTAGGCCATGCCCAGCCACACTCCCAGCTCTTCTCTTCTCTCCCCCCCAGATGAGGAGAGGGTGATTGGCTTTGCCTCGGTGGACCTCTCCCCACTGCTGTCTGGCTTCCAGTTTATCTGTGGCTGGTACAATATTACCGACTTCAGTGGAGAATGCCAGGGGCAGATAAAAGTTGCTGTTTCCCCTTTGGAGAGTCTGGTGCACTTCAAAGAAGAAAGACAAGCAAGGCGTGGGTCAGAGACCCCAGGATCACTGGTAAGTTTCCTGGGTCACCCCTAACTAATAGGGTTTCTGCTGAGCAAAACCTGTAGGTAGGAAGATCCTGTAGACTGGGTGGTGTGTCCCAGCTTACAGCACACGTTATGCCCTTGTGTCTGGGAATAATGAAAAAATTCTGGAATTGTATAGTAATGATGACCGCACTACTCTGAATATACTGAAAACCAGTAAGTCAAACTTTTTTTTTTTTTTTTTAGGTAGAATCTTACTCCAGCCCAGGCTGATCTGAAATTCACTATGTAATCTCAGGGTGGCCTTGAACTCACAGTACTCCTCCTACCTCTGCCTCCCAATTGCTGGGATTAAATGCCTGCACCATTGCGCACAGCTTTAAATATTTTTAAAGGGTAAATTTAGGGCTAGAGAGAGGGCTTAGTGGTTTGCTTGCCTGTGAAGCCTAAGGACCCAGGTCAAATTCGCCAGAACCCACATATGCCAGATGCACAAGGCTGCAGCGCATGCATCTAGAGTTCATTTGCAATGGCTAGAGGCCCTGGCGCACCCATTCTCTCTCTCTCTCTCTCAAATAAATAAGATATAAAGGATGAATTTTATAATACATTAATTTTTTCAATGAAAGTTGTGTTGAGTAATCTGAAACCATATTGGCTGATTTTTTTTTTAATTCGGTTAGATTAAAATAATCTTTGATTAGATGGAAGGAGGGAGGCATTTATAGTGGTAAGTATAGATAATTCTTTCAAGGAGTTTAAAAAAGTGAATCACCCAGGTTCCCCAGAGGAGCTCTATTGAGGAAAAGGTTTTTCATCACTCCTTCACACTTGTCTGGCCAAGAGCGTAGGACAGTAAATCTTCAATGAGTGAATGCATGAGAAAATAACCAAGTTCATTGGTCCTTTTGCAAGAAAGCCTTTTCTTCCCTTCCCCCCTGGTAGTCATGAGATGAGAAGTACCTCAGCCCTGTTATCCTCACATATAAAGTGAATGAAAGGTCATGTCCTACCCAGTGTGCAGCTCCATTAAGGAACAAGAGCGCAGTCATGGCTAAAGCAACTGAAAATCCATCTAAAAGCACCATTATTAAAAAAGGATAATAGTGGGCCGGGTGAGGTGGCGCACATCTTTAATCCCAGCACTTGGGAGGCAGAGGTAGAAGGATTGCCGTGAGTTCAAGGCCACCCTGAGACTACATAAAGAATTCCAGGTCAGCCTAGGCCAGAGTGAGACCCTACCTCGGGATTAAAAAATAATAATAATAAGATAATAATAGTACCTACTTCCTAAAGTGATTGTAAAGTTTAAGTGAGATTCTGTAGAAGTTGCTTGTCACAGTGTTCAACACATAGAAAGTACTGAATAAATTACATTGAGTCAAGTTTTCAAGTTACTTTATATACTGCTTTGTTCCAAGAGGATTCATGATAACAAGTGCACCGTTGTTTTTCTCATTACTTCCACAGATGCCAATGTACAGCCCTTTCTCCTTCCCTGCCTCTCACACGTGTGCGACATTCCCTAGTCACATTGCAAGACACACCCAAGACCAGCTTGTTCACACCTCTTCAAAGGCGCTTGATTTCTCCTATCCTGGGAGGTAATTTTTTTTAAATTTTTATTAACATTTTCCATGATTATAAAAAATATCCCTTGGTAATACCCTCCCTCCCCCCACACACACTTTCCCCTTTGAAATGGGAGGTAATTTTTTGATGGGAAAAAATGAGGTCAAAGCAAGGAAATATGTAAATTGCTGTATCATTACTCTTTCCTTTATTAGAGGAAGAAACTAGAGACAAAGAGCTTTTGAATTCTCACACATAACCCAGAACCTCAAGATCTATGACAACAATATTAAAAGATAGAAGCCCTAACTTTCTACTCCCACATAAAGGATCACCTTAATATAGGGGACAATCTTTTCTGTGAGAAATATACCATATTTTTGTTTTGTTTTGTTTTGAAGGGTAGGGTCTCGCTGTACCCCAGGCTGACCTGGAACTCACTCTGTAGTCCCAGGCTGACCTCAAACTCTGTAATCCTCCTACCTCTGTCTCCAGAGTGCTGGGATTAAAAGCATGCACCAGCACACATGGCCAGAGAAATATATCCTCTTTCTTCCATCCCAAACCATGCGCTAGGTTGTTTCATAAAACATTGGATCGGGGGCTGGCGATATATCCCAGCTGGTAGAATGCAACAGATTAACATTGGGTGAATGCTTTTTTTTTTTTTTTTTTTTAAAAAGGCTTGGGCCAGGTGTGGTGGTACATGCCCTTAATCCCAGCCCTCGGGAGGCAGAGGTAGGAGGATTGCCGTGAGTTCAAGGCCACCCTGAGACTAACATAGTGAACAGGGGGTCAGCCTGAGCTACAATGAGAATCTGCCTCGTTTAAAAAAAAAAAAAAAAACAAAAAAAACGCCGGGCATGGTGGTGCATACCTTTAATCCCAGCACTCGGGAAGCAGAGGTGGTAGGATCGCCATGAATTCAAGGCCACCCTAAGACTACATAGTGAATTCCATGTCAGCCTGGGCTAGAGCAAGACCCTACCTCGAAAAACCAAAAAAAAAAAAAAGGCTTAGGCCAGATATGGTGGTACACTCCTTTAATCCCAGCACCCAGCAGGCATAAGTAGGAGGATCGCCGTAAGTTTGAGGCCACCCTGAGACTACAGAGTGAATTCCAGGTCAGCCTGGGCTAGAGTAAAACTGTACCTCAGGGGGGGAAAAAAAAAAAAAAAAGAAGGCTTGGCATTATAATAAAGTATATTGTTGTTACTGTTCCTGTTTCAGTCAGGCTCAAATGTGGAAACTAGAAGAAAATGGAGTGAGTAAAACTGAAAGCAAGATTGTTTGAAAAACATGCATAATTTAAACAATGACACTAGAACTGGTTGTGATAGTGGGGACAGATTTGCAATACTATTTTTTTAAAGATATATTTTATTTATTAGAGACAGAGAGGAAGAGAGAGAATGGGTGCGCCAGGGCCTTAAACCACCGCACACAAACTCTAGACACATGCACCACCATGTGCATCTGGCTTACATGAAACCTGGAGAATCGAACCTGGGCCCTTAGGCTTTGCAGGCATGCGCCTTGTCTACTAAGCCATCTCTCCAGCCCTGCAATGCCACTTTTTAAAATATCTCATTTTTTTCTTTTTTTGAGAGCGGGAAAGAGGCAGAGAGAAAGAGGGTATGTGTATGCCAGGGCCTCCAGCCACTGCAAATGAATGCCAGATGCATGCACCACCACCTTGTATATCTGGCTTATGTGGATACTGGGGAATCAAACCATGGTCCTTTGGCGTTGCAGGCAAACGCCTTAACTGCTAAATCATCTCTCCAGCCCCTGCAATACCTGGAATTCACTATGTAGTCTCAGGGTGACCTCAAACTCATGGTGATCCTCCTACCTCCACCTCACTAGTGCTGGGATTAAAGGGTGTGCGCCACCACACCCGGCTACAATATCATTTTTTAAAAGTGGTCTGCATTGTCACAGTATTTTCTAGTCAGGGGAGAATTTGTTCTGTTCCTGTTTTCTCTTGACAGAGGCAGTGGCACAAGGAGCCAGGCGGCGCGCCACGAAGAGCACGTACAGAACATCCGCCGCGTTCACGAGTCCCTGCATCGCGGGGAGGCAGTCTCCACAGTTGATGAGAAGCCGGCCGCAGCGCCGTCGTCCTCCCAGACCTCCATTCTGACTTCTCTCAGGTGAGGACTAAGAACAAGGCCCAGTGGGCAGCCGTAACATGAGTGTGCATTTCCCTCGGCGGCCCCTGCTCTGGAATGTGGTGGAGGGCTGCATGCACACTGGCACTGAGCTGGACCCTGGATCCTCACAGGACTTCTCATAGCTGAGGCAGTGTCAGTTTGTGTCTTGTGCTCCTTTAGAGGACCCTATTACTGATCCTACTTAGAAGTGCAGGAACTTAGCCGGGCGTGGTGGCGCACGCCTTTGAGGATTGCCGTGAGTTCGAGGCCACCCTGAGACTCCATAGTGAATTCCAGGTCAGCCTGGGCTAGAGTGAGACCCTACCTCTAAAAAAAAAAAAAAAAAAAAAAAATGCAGGAACTTTAGCTTGCTCGCCAAAACTTAATAACCACTCTCACATCTACAAGACTTCACATCCACTACAGTTTACCATACTTCGAAAAAACAAAAAAAGAAAATTCAAAAGAAGCTCAGTGTGGTGGTACATGCCTTTAAAGCACTTGGGAGGCAGAGATAGGAGGATCATTGTGAGTTCAAGGCCACACTGAGACTACAGAGTGAACTCCAGGTCAGCCTGGGCTAGAGAGCAAGGCCCTACCTCAAAGAAAATAAAAAGGTTCCTTATTTCCTTATAAGACAGGCATGATGGTGCATTCTGGAAGCTAAGACAGGAGAATCACAAGTTTCAGGCCACCCTGGGCTACAGAATGAGACCTTGTTTCAATTAAAACCAAAAACAAAAGGAATGGTTTCTGGCCATCCGAAAACTACATTAGGTGTACAGAAGAGGGACAAAGTTGTCCGTAGATCCAGGACTGAAGTCACATAGGTGAAGGATAGCTTGGAGGGAGGCAGCTGTCTATATTACTAAGCCAGAGATAGTGAAGTGTGACGTCGAGTGTTGCATGAAGATTCTCGTCATGTTCATGAATGACCCTCTTGTCCTCGCCCACCCTTTTTATCTTTCCCAGGAGGAATCTGAGTGAGCTAGATGAGATCCAGCAGTACTTCAGCCAGAAGCTCAGCAAGCCCTTCCTGCCCTCGGGCTCTCATAGTCATCCTGCTGTCACGCAGTGTCAGGAGAGCCACAAGCACAGTTTGGGGACAGGAACCAGCAGCCAAGACCCTGAGAGCCAGTCCATCCTGGAGAAATCCAGTAACCTGGTGTTGCAGGTCAGCTCCTTGATCTCAGGTATGGAAAAAGGCCTTTGGTTGATTGATCAGTTATGGTCACTAGGTGCCAATTCCAAAAGCATTTGATTATCTACCCTCCTATAAGACAAATAGCAGCACCAGTTTAGACAACTTTTCTTTTAAATATATTTATTTGAGAGAGAGAATGGGTACACCAGGGCTTCCAACGATTGCAAACAAACTCCTGATGCATGCACCCCCTTGTGCATCTGGCTTACGTGGGTCCTGGAGAATCGAACCTGAGATCCTTTGGCTTTGCAGGCAAATGCCTTTACTGGTAACCCATCTCTCCAACCCCTCCTTTTTTTTTTTTTCAAGGTAGGGTCTCTCTCTAGCCCAAGCTGACCTGGGATTCACTGTGTAGTCTCACTGTGGCCCTGAACGCATGGTGATCCTCCTACCTCTGCCTCCCAAGTGCTGAGATCAAAGGCGTGCGCCACCATGTCCAGCTCAATTGATGAACTCCTTATCAAAAAAAAAAAAAAAGAGGCAGAGGTAGGAGGATCACCATGTGTTTGAGGCCACCCTGAGATTATATAGTGAAGTCCAGGTCAGCCTGGGATAGAGGGAGACCCTACCTTGAAAAACAAAACAAAAAAAAAAAAAAAAAATTCACCAAGTGAACCCAAGGCTTTATTTGTTTAAAAGCAGATAACGTCATTTTTCACCATCTTTTTTTTTGAACATATTTTGTTTATTTATTTTAGAGAGACAGAGAAAGAGAATGGGCACCCCAGGGCCTCCAGCCACCACAGGCAAACTCCAGACATGTGTACCCCCTTGTGCATCTGGCTTACATGGGTCCTGGAGAATTGACCTGGAATCCTTTGACTTTGCAGGCAAACACCTTAACCACTAAGCCACCTGTCCAGCTCCCATTTTTCACCATCTTTTAAAGGAAGGGGCAGAGTGGGATGGCACGGGAGCATGAGGAATGGCAAGAACACGAGCCCAAAGACAGCAGAGCCAGATCCTTGGTGGGTTTCTGGCACTGATTTGCTGTACAAGTGCGTATGAGTGAACCCTGAGAATGGGTTACAGCATAAGGTCTCATTTATGCCTGTCGGGGTGCCAGGTCCTTTTCTGAGGCCGAGAGGCTCCACGTGAATCAGACGTGTGGGCCATGCCCTGAGAAGTGTACAAGCTGATGAGAGAACCAGCTTTACACAGTAGTGAGCTCTCCAGGGCCTCCTTATAGAACTCAGCCCCGCAGCAGTCCCTCCCAGCCAGCACATCTGGAAGGGTTCCTGCAGAAGATGTAGGAGCAAAGGGCCTTGAAGGATGAGCTGCTTTGTAAAAGGCAAGGGAACTGTTCAAAGACAAAAAGGATAGTTAAGGCCAGAGGACCACGGTCAACTAAGCCTACTTCCTGGTGCCCATTCCTTATTACATACATACATGGGCACACTCCCTTTCAATACCTGACTGAATTACACAGCCAGCCTCTCCTCTAAGCTTACCCTTTATTAGGTGAGGAGGTATGGCCTCTAGCCCTACGAGTCAAATTTGCCCCCAGTTCCTTTCTTCCTCTAAAAGAATCATGTAGCCAGGCATGGTGTCATATACCTTTAATCCCAGTGCTCAGGAAGTTGAAACAGGAGGATCTCTGAGTTTGAAGTCAGCCTGAGACTACATAGTGAGTTCCAGGTCAGCCAGGGCTTGAGAGAGACCCTGCTTCAAAAACAAAAAGCTGCAGGCTGGAGAGACCACTTAGTGGCTAAGGACCCCGGTTCGAGGCTCGATTCTTCAGGACCCATGTAAGCCAGATGCACAAGGGGCCGCACACATCTGATTTCATTTGCAGCAGCTGGAGGCCCTGGCCCGTTCTCTATCTATGCATCTGCCTCTTTCTCTCTCTGTCTGTCACTCTCAAATAAATAAATAAAAGTAAACAAAAATATTTTAAATAATAAAAAAGCCACACACACCTTTAATCCCAGCACATGGGAGGCAGAGATGGTAGGATCACCATGAGTTCAAGGCCACCCTGAGACCACATAGTGAATTCCAGGTCAGCCTGAGCTAGAGTGAAACCCTACCACAAAAAAAAAGAAAAAAGAAAAAAAGGGGGGGAAAATCATGCAGACATGTATCACTTGCTATGACATTTTTAACATTTTAAATTTTTTTTTACTTTTTTATTGATTTGAGAGAGAAAGAGGCAGAGAGAGAGAATGGGTGTTCCAGGGCCTTCAGCTGCTGCAAACGAACTCCAGAAGCATGTGCCCCCTTGTGCATCTGGCTTACGTGGGTCCTGGGGAATCAAACCTGGGTCCTTTGGCTTTGCAGGCGAGTGCCTCAACCTCTAAGGCATCCCTCCTTCCTGAATTTTTTTAAATATTTTATTTTATTTATTTGAGAGAAAGAGAGAAATAGGTAAGTTAAAAGAGAGAGAGATTGGGCACAGTAGGGCCTCCAGCCACTGCAAAGGAACTCTAGATGAGTGTGCCCCCTTATGTATCTGGCTTATGTGGGACTTGAGGAATCAGAATCTGGTCCTTTGGCTTTGCTGGCAAGTGCCTTAGCCACTAAACCATCTCTCCAGCCCCTGCTATGACTTTTTTGGTTTTTTGAGGTAGGGTCTCACTCTAGCTCAGACAGCTCTAGAATTCACTATGTAGCCTCAGGGTGGCCTCGAACTCATGATGATCCTCCTTCCTACCTCTGCCTCCCGAGTGCTGGGATTAAGGCGTGTACCACCACGCCCGGCCCCTGCTATGACTTTTGTGTTGTGATTGTTCCTTTGTGAGATAACATCTTACAGTCTAGCCCAGACTGTCCCTAAATACCTGGACTCAAATGATCCTCCTGCCTCAGCTTCTGGAATAGTTAGAACTGTACATTTATGCTACTATGACAACTTGTTTATTAATTTACCCACTGTTTATTAAACCTGTACATGCACCATACAGTGGATGTCCACTTCTCTCTTACATTCTGTAGCCTGTGGAATGACTGGTGTTAAGCATACTTAAAAGACACACCTTGAATCATAGCCCTGGGTGAAGCAAAGGTAGGAGGATCACTGTGAGTTCAAGGCTAGCCTGATTACATAGTGAATTCCAGGTCAGGATGGGCTAAAGTGAGACCCTACCTTTAAAAAAATAATAATAAGCTGGGTGTGGTGGCACACATCTTTAATCCCAGCACTTGGGAGGCAGAGGTAGGAGTTTGAGGCTACCCTGAGACTACATGGTGAATTCCAGGTCAGCCTGGACTAGAGTGAAACCCTACCTCAAAAAACCAAAAATAAAATAAAATAAGACAGGCCCAGAGGGAATAGTCTATTGACACACACAGTTACCAAATGACAGTAGAGGTTTGAACCCAAGACGGATCAGATCCAAGCCCATGTTCTTTTCAGCATACCCTGTTGCCTCCATTCTTACCATGTGGGTAGTAGATATTTCCTTGCTTTTATTTTCCAACTAAAACAGATAGATTTCCTAACTGTCATCAACTGGGTAAATGAGTGGATTCTTGTTTTGGTTTTTAATATAGGTGGAAGCATGAACATGCCCGTCAGGACTCCCAGCTCCTGAGAATTCCTGAGCATGAGCAGATAGTCTCTGAAAGCAGTTCCACAGGTGTATCCACAACTATAAATAGATTAGATTTGGTCCTCTTGATTTAGAATAAAGTACTAGAAACTATACTGCTGTACCTATAGTTTCATTGACTCTGCGGTGAATTAACTGCTTTCAGTCTGATTGCAAAGATGCTTGTGAAGCCAGAGGCCGCTGTGGGAGCCTTGAGTGGTCGGTGGCCCTTCTTGCCTTGTAGTAAGAGTGGTATCTGTTGCTCTGCAGATCTGCAGACTATCACCAGGGAGTCTCAAGCAGCCTTGACTTCTCACCAAGCCAGGAGTAGAAGCAGAGAGGTTATGACCCTTGCAGACGCCGAAGACACTGAGGCCATGCGACAGAGCGCGGCTCCGGAGGAGCCATTGGCAAGAGCTGTGGAAGAGAGTGGCAGCTCCCCCCCTCCCCCTGCTCTTGAAGAGACTTCAAGCGGAGAAGTGCTGCCTGAGCCCCTGGGGCACACCGCACCCATTGAGAGGCTGCCCAGCACGGAGGACACTGAAGCGGGCCCGGCCGACAGTGATGACGACTATGAAGAAGACATCATTGAGCCTAGGACCCTAAATGAGATCACCACTGTGACAGACAAAACTAGCCCCTGGTCTAGTTTCATGTCAGACACAAGTGAGGTGATGAGCCCCCAGCCCAGTAAGGTGCAGAGCACCCACCCCTGTCCTTCCCCAGGCCCTTGCCCCAGAGAGGAGCTCAAGGTCAAAAGAAACTTTCAGTCCAGCCCAGAAAGGACCGTCCAGCCCCATCTGCCTGGGCAGGGCTCTCCTAGCCAAAGTCTTACTGCTTGTGAGGGTGGAGCCTCGAAGGCTGGGGTAGGAGAGCCCGCATTAACCAAACCTCAGCTTATCCTCCACCCATCACTCCCAAGAGCCCCACAGAGCAATGCTTTTGTTGGATGGAGCTCAGCGCAGGCAGACCAGGACATGGGGTCCATACCCAAGGCCCAGGCTGAGAAGGAAACGGCCTCCAGTGAGCTCAGTGACTCTTCTGACAGCTTTGAGAAGTCCCCTCCATTCCTATCCTACCAAAGCAAAAGGGAAAACCTCAAGGAGCCACCTATGGACTCCCCTGACGTCAGGCCTAAGCAGATGGCATCTGGGTCAGAGGTGTCCACGCGGCAGAACCTCCTGTATCCTTTGGTGTCTCCCACAAGTGGCCTTTTAAACTATCCTCCTCCAGGCATTTTAGATGCTAGTGTTGGGCTAGCAAAGTGTGAGAGTGAACATTGGCCAACCTTGTAAAATTCACTGGGGACATGGGAAGATTTTTTTTTTTCTTCTGGAAGACTCACCCGCATGTCAGGCTCTATAAATTTATCATTCAAGCCAGGCATGGTAGCACACACCTATAGTCCCATGACTTGGGAGGCTGAAGGAGAAGGATTGCAACTTCTAGGCCAGTCTGGGCTACATAGCAAAACTCTTTAAAAAAAAAAAAAAAAAAAAGCTGTCATCGATACCAGCTCCCTGCAGGGCAGCACACTGAACTGGAGTTGGGTGTAGGTAGCACATGTATCAGCTTGCCCACCTGATTTATGTAGTTCATCTACTGGGCAGCTAAACATGGAGGTAGTGCCTACAATCTCAGTTGTAATAGAAGAGGAGGGTAGAGCACTTGTCCTTATGCATGAAGCCTTGGGTTCTATCCCCAGTACAGAAAGAAAGGAGGGAGGAAAGAAAGAAGAGAATGAGAAAAAGAGAAGGAAAAGGAAAAGAAGAAAGGGATGGAGGAGGCAAGGAAAGAGCACCATATTTGATTATTGTTTACTATGTACTGGGCATTTTACAGATTTGAATTGCCTTTGCTTCAAGTTTCCTTTACCTGATAAGGTCAGTCAAGAAAACAAGTGATTTGATGAGTGGGGAGTGAGAGGAGGGAGTTGCCATGATTCTTCTCAGGGGTATCTGAGTGAGAGAGACTCGAGAGCAGACCTTAAAGAGAATAGGCATCCTGGACTACATGGTGAAACATTCTAAAATATTAAAAAGGGCTGGGTATGGTGGTGCATGCCTTTAATCCCAGCACTCAGGAAGCCAAGGTGGGAGGATCAC
Source organism: Jaculus jaculus (assembly GCF_020740685.1). NCBI lineage: Eukaryota > Metazoa > Chordata > Mammalia > Rodentia > Dipodidae > Jaculus > Jaculus jaculus. Next base: position 168,860,281 of record NC_059104.1, read on the forward strand.
TGTGAGTTCAAGGTCAGCATGAGACTGCATAGTGAATTCCAGGTCATCCTGGGCTAGAGTGAAACCCTACCTTGAAAGAAAAAACAACAAAAGAGAGAGCCGAGCGTGGTGGTGCACGCCTTTAATCCCAGCACTCGGGAGGCAGAGGTAGGAGGATCACCATGAGTTTGAGGCCACCCTGAGACTACATAGTGAATTCCAGGTCAGCCTGAGCTAGAGTGAGACCCTACCTCAGAAAACCAACAAAAAAAGAGAGAGGACTTGTGCCTATGGACATCTGGGAAGGATGTAGGCCTAGAATTCAGGCCAGGCATGGGATCAAGATGGACAGCTCTGGAATGGTGAGGACAGCTAGAAGAGCAGAGCTGGGATATGCCGAGGAGGCCTTCTGCAAGCAGGCTGCAGGGTCTCAGGCTGTGGTCAGCACTAAGTGAGGACAGGCCCAGGACGTGAGCTGGCACATGTTTCCTGGAATGGCGGGGACAGACCAGATATCAATGGATAAGGTTAAGTGGTGAGGACAGCTAGAACAGGAACCTTTCCTTCCCCCACAGGCTGGGGACACAAGAACAGCTGGCTCACTGTTGAGCCATATGCGAAGCACTTTTCCTTAGACAACTCACTTACTCTTCCTAAGAATCAGTACCATTGTTAGGCCTATTTGAAAGATGAGGAAACTGGCACAAAAAGTGAACGTTCCTGAAGTTACCGATGTAGCAGGTGACAGCTGAGTGGACACTAGAAGGGAACCTGGGGTTGTAGGGGGTCAGGCATGGTCAGCCTTTTCCTACATGTGGGAAACATGCACACATTCAGAAACTGAGGAGAAAGAACTTTCAGGCTGGAGAGTTGCTGTTGGTGCAGGACTCGGAGCACACAGGAGGTGGCAGGCTAGGCAGTGCCATGTGCAGACACCCCCATCAGCGCTGTTCCTTCCCCGAGCCATCAATGGACTGTGCCTGAGGCCCCACGAGTCAGAGCAGCACCAGTAAATTGGCCCTGCCTCGCCTGTGCCTCTGCAGAGAGCCTGGCTCAAAGGTCTCTTCCCTTCTGCACCTCTTCGTCCCCCACCTCTATTTAGAAAAAGCAAGAATTTTGACATGGATGCATTTCATTCAGTAGGGTGTTTTTATTGAGCACTTACCGTGTTACAGGCACCTTGCTAGATAATAGAAATATGGCTAAGAAATAGGCATTCTCACAGCCTCCTTGGAATTCAAAGTCTGACAAGAAAAAACAATAAAATGAAACCAGAAATCAGTATACCCCACCTCCCTCTGAGTTAATCCAAATTTACTCAGTGCTTTGGCTGAACAAGATTAGCGGATGCTGTCAACAGAGCATCTGCGAAAAGTGCAGAGGAAGCCGGGTGGCGGCGCACGCCTTTAATCCCAGCACTTGGGAGGCCAAGGTGGGAGGATCGCTGTGAGTTCAAGGCCACCCTGAGACTACATAGTGAATTCCAGGTCAGGCTGGGCTAGAGTGAGACCCTACCTCAGAAAAAAAAATTTTTTAAAGTACAGAGGAGAGGTCCAAGCTATGGTACCTGTTGTAACATGCACGTGGGTGGACTGGCTATGCCATGGCTCCTTGGTGCTTTTCCAGCCCTGGTTTCTGAATATAAACAGAGAACAGCCAGGCAGGCAGGTCTCCTCCAGCACCAAGCAACCTCCATTCAGCTCTAGAGCCATCTTCCCACCCTCTCTGTGTGTCTGAACTGTAGCATCACTTAGCCCCAGACCTTCAGCCAGTGTTCACCATTTGTTGCCCTTACCAGCCTCATGCAGAGCTCTTGCAGGTACTGAGAGGTAACTGCTGTTGAGAAAGGAATTAAGAGAGAGATGAGTCAATAGCAGGCTTAAGTTAAGCAGGCGTTCGGTTCTCCTGTGTTGCAGACCATGTTCTCTAGGAAACAAGGAAGGAGGGGTTGATTGTGTGGTGAACAACAGGAAAGAGTGTCATGGGAAAAGTGGAGATTTGAACTATAAAGTATAACTGGAGACAGGCAAGTCTGAAGGATTCTTTTGCTAGATCAGGCCATCTTCCATGGGGAGGGAACCACTCGGTGCCAAGGATTCATGGGAAGGAAAAATCAGATAGGAGAAAAACATGAATGGTGCTATTCAAGGTTAGTGGAGGAGCTCGTCTGGCGAGGGGCTAAGGGACTTTGTTTTATCCCTTAACTACCATTCATTACAGCCCGGATCCCATTGTGGTACCCAACTTCTTTTTGCCTTCCCAGCAGTTGGAGGCCTCCCTGCGGATGCTGTCACACTGTGCAGCTTTACCGCCACCAGCCACAGCAGACCAGGTAGGAGCAGCCCTGGGCCATCATGTCTCTGAAGAGCTTGTGGCGGTGGTCACACCCCATGCTTGCCCACTACCCCTGGGGGTGGAATTACGAGCATCACAGAAGCTCTAAGAATCACATGCTGAGTGCTGTGCAGGATCAGCCAGGCAGAGGTGGGCGGGGACCTGCAGAAGACCCCACAGATGGGGTGCACCCACCAGGTGTCAGATCCTCGGACTGGTTTCCTAGTCCTTAAAAACCTCCTCAGCACATTTTCAAAACATCTTCCTTGTTCGGCACGTAGATCAATCTCCACCCCCGTACATCTCAGCTTTCATGGGGTTTACAAAGCCTCTTCCAGGGGAGCAGAGATGCCGCACCCTGTGCAGGAACCTGTACATTTTGGGACCTTTATCTCTACTCTGGCTTCTGGTCCCCAACTCATCTCCTTCCTTTCCGCATCTTCTCGTGTACTTCCTACACATGGCGTACACTAGGGTCAAGGCCAGGGGCTGTGTCCAGGTACCAAGCACAAGCTTTGGAGTGAGCCATCGCGGAATCAAATGCTGCATCTGCCTAGTGAGTTGTGAAGTGATGTAGGGCAAGTGACTTGACCTTTGTGAGTCTCACTTCCTTGTAAGTAACTTCAGGCTGATAATGAGCAGCTGACATGACCACAGTGAGATGAAGTAGGCACACTTAATTCCCTTTCCCCTCACCCTCGGGCCAAGTGGGTGAGGGGTTAGTGAGTCATGCACCACAGGAAAGGAGGTCTGTGAGCCTGCCTGTACAGCCAAGCAGAACTGAACTGTGTGTGTGTGTGTTTGCGTGTGTGCGCCCTGCGCCCCCTCCTAGGAGAACACACCCTCTTTGGTCTTTAAACATGAGGTTCCAAGTATGGGATAGGAGAAATAAAAAGTCTCAATCAAAGGGAAAGTGGAGTTTTGAGAAGATACATCTCATACACCTCTCAGCCTTTTTCTTTCTTGCCCATAGCAAAACTGTGTTGCTTGCTAAATCCTGGTCCTTAGGACCTCATTCTGGGGCCTGGTTAGGATGACCAGTGATCACAGCTTGCCCATTGTCCCCATTTCATCATAGAAAGCCCACAGCTCAGGAGACCCCAGGAGTTGGTAGACGATGGCCTCTCTCTCTCTCTCTCTCTGCTTGATGCATCTATTGTTGTGTTTTCTCAGCAATTTCAAGCTCTTGGCTGGCAGCCAGCTGGTGCTGAAAAACCTCAGAATTCAGTCGTGTTTAGGAGCCTAGTGTGAAACTGGTCAAAACTTAATAATAATAAAGAGGGAAGTTGTGAGAGGGGTCTCCTGCATGTGGGCCTGATAGTAAAAGTACCACATGCCACCAAAGATACCTTGCACAAAGGCCACTGCAGCCACACACAGAAAATATGTCGCAAGGACATCTGTCCAGCAGGTGTGTATTCAACTTCAGACTGGTGCCGCCCTTGCGCATCCTTGGCATTGGGTCCTGCTGCTTGGGGTTACTGTTTCTTACGGCAGCCCCGTCGTCTGTAAAGCGTCCGCTTGCACACCACCCTCTTTGGATGCACCCGTGGTGTCGGTGGCACACACTGCCTGTATTGCAATGCTTCCTGCTTATTCCCACGTTCATGCCAAGATTCTCTAAAACCTCTTGTCTTTTATGTACTTTGACACCACCAAATAGAGAGACCGAACATTAAGAGGGGAAAAATTGGGGGCGTGTGTGCCCGTGGTGTGGTGTGGGGGCTATATATATGAGTACGTGCAGATGCGTACATCCTGTGTGCACTTATGCGTAGACCAGAGGAGAATGTCGCATATCCTGCACACTCATCTTCGTGTTTCACTGGGACAGCCAGAGTCCCTGTATTTTTTACTCAGGACCCCCAGCAGGTCTCTGGTCTCTGCCCCTATATACTGGGGCTACAGACGTGAATGGCCGTGCTTAGCTTTCTACATCGGTGCTAGAACAACATTGAACTCTGGTAGTCTCGAACCCTCATGCAAGCATTCTTTCTTACTGGCCCACTTTAAAGCCCCAATGGGGGGACAGTTTTTGTTTGTTTGTTTGTTTGTTTGTTTATTTTTGAGGTAGGATCTCACTCTAGCCCTGGAATTCACTATGTAGTCTCAGGTCACCTGAAACTCATGGAGATCCTCCTGTCTCTGCCTCCCGAATGCTAGGATTAAAGGCATACGCCACCACACACAGCTGCGTCTCTCTTTTTTTTTCTTATTTCATTTATTTATTTATTTATTTATTTATTTATTTGGCAGCAACAGACAAAAAAGAGGCAGATAAAGAGGATTAGAATGGGCACCCCAAGGCCTCCAGCCATTGCAAACGAACTCCAGATGCGTGCCCCTCCTTTTGCATCTGGCTAATGTGGGTTCTGGGGAAACAAGCCTCGAACCAGGGTCCTTAGGCTTCACAGGCATGCGCTTAACCGCTAAGCCATCTCTCCAGCCCTGCATCTCTTTTTATTAGAATTTTTTTTTTAATTTTTACTTGTGTGTGTGAGAGAGAGAGATATGGGTGTGGTATATGTGGACTGGTGTGGTTACAGTACCCCATACACTCACCTGTAGTAACCACACTCGCCTGTGGTAACCAGAGTGGTATATCCCACTCCATTGTTCTCCCGCCTGGTCTTGTTTTTTGTTTTTCAGTTTTTCCAGGTAGGGTTTCACTCCCAGCACTCAGGAGGCAGAGGTAGGAGGATCACCATGAGTTCAAGGCCACCCTGAGACTCCATAGTGAATTCCAGGTCAGCCTGAGCTAGAGTGAAACCCTACCTCAAAAAAAACAACAAAAAAAAATGTTTTATATATATATATATATATATCTGAACTCAGGACCTCATGCTTGTACAGGAAGAACACTTAACTACTAAGTCATCTCTGTAGCACCAAATTAGATTTTAAAATAAGCATTAAGATAGTTCCTGTGGGTTGTCAGAACATTGGTTGACGTATTCATGTTTTAGATTTTAAGTCTCTACTATTTGCTCATTGTTTCTAGTGTACCTACCTATTACAGTTACTTTCATGTTGTCCAGACAAAATACCTGACCAGAAGCAGCTGATTGGAGGAAAGGGTTTTCTGTGGCTGGCAGTCTTGAGAGGACTTTTCAGCATGACAGGGAAAGGATGGTAGAGCAAAGGCTGGACATCACATCTTGCCATGGCAGCTGACAGAAAGAGGCAAGAGGGAGCTGAGCTCTGGCAACAGGGGAGACTGGGCTGTAACGCTCCAAAGCCCACCCCCAGCGACACACCTCCTCCAGTATGGCTCTACTTCCCAAACTGTCACCAGCTGGGGACTGAATTCTGAGTCAAACCAACACAGCCCCTGTCATTCCTCCTTCACATCCTGATTTCTCTCTCGGAGCAGAACTTCACACATTGTGGGCCCATTGGTAACCAGCTCTCCTCCTATAATCTGAAAATATATTTTGCCTTCATTTTGAAACTATTTTTTTCTACTTAACATAGGATTCTAACTTAAATTTTGTTGTTTCTTAGCATTTTAGAGACATCTGCTATCTTCTAAATTCCATTGTTTCTTATAAGACCAGACAACGTTCTTCAGCACCACCACCACCCCCCCCCTCGCTTGAGGCAGGGTCTCACTCTAGCTCAGGTTGACCTGGGATTCACTATGTGGTCTCAGGCTGGCCTTGAACTCACAACAACTTCCTTATTTCTGCCTCCCAACTGCTGAGATTAAAGCTGTGTGCCACCACACGCAGCCTAAACCTCGTTATTCTTTCCCTTTGTTCTTTCTGAAGATTCTCTGTCTTGGCTTCTGAGCAGTGTGACTTCAGTATTCTTGCTCATGGGGCAGGACGGGGTGAGGAGGAGGAGGAGGAGGTCTTCAGGTCTTCAGCAGTATTAACAGTGTTCAAGTTCTTAGTCTGGATTGTGGGTTGAGAAAGTTCATTTTTTCTTGTAAGTTATAATTTGCTTGTTACGGTAGATTCTTTCACATGGTATGTGCTGAAATCACAAAATCATATGCAATTAAATTTGAAGAATGATCAAATGATAACAAGGTGGAGACAACAACTCCTTCCATAATTTGGCTGTGAACATGGAGCAGAACAATAAGATAGTGGTGGAGTGGCTTATGAAAGCAAGAGAAGTTTTTTTTGTTTTTTTTTTTTAATATGAAGAAACAGATGCAGCTTTCTCTGTGCCAGTGCAGCAATCCTGTGGAGATAGGAAGAAGGGGAAGATGTGGGAGAGAGAAGAGAAGAACCATGTTCAGAGAGGCCTGGGGTCCAGAGCACATGTGGAACATTGGCCCTGTGAAAAGGAAAAAAGGAAACGCGCCCGACAGCATGAAGGAGGCCAGAGAAGACAGGTGCTAGAAGGGGTAGGAACTAAGATGGGGCTTGTCTTCTCAGCAAGGTGTGAGCAGTCGGCAGCTCTAGGGAGAAGAGAAGCCTGGTCCTGTGTCCCGTGTGTGAGGCCAGGCCTGGCCCTGAGGACTGAAGAAAGGGGAGGAACTGCTGTGTTTGAGACAAGGTTTCACTATCCCCAGGCTAGAGTGGAACTCACTATGTAACCCAGGTTGGCCTTGAACTCCAGAATCCTCCCACCTCAGCCTCAGTGCTGGGATGGAAGATGTGGGCACTGCACACAGCTTACTCGTCGCCTTTTTGCATGCTATTCCCCACCATTTGAATTCCTTACCACAGAGCATTCAGAAACAGGCATGCCAGCTTTCACTGCTCCTTTGTAACTCATGACCTACAGCCATTCCTTTACCAAGGCTGGCTAATCCTACCCCCTAAATATGAATCCAGTTAATTTAAAAAAATTAAAAAGCCAGGCGTGATGGCGCACGTCTTTAATCCCAGCACTCGGGAGGCAGAGGTAGGAGGATTGCCAAGAGTTTGAGGCCACCCTGAGACTACATAATGAAGTCTAGGTCGTCCTGGACCAGAGTGAGACCCTACCTTGGGGGAAAAAAAAATAGGAAAACAGAATTGGGCATTTAGTTCAGTAGATGAGGGCTTGCCTAACAAACACAAGGCCCTGGGTTCGGTCCTCAGCAGGGGGTGTGGGATCACAAAAAGAAAAAACAACAACAAAAAAATGAAACCAAAATAGGAAAATAGCATTGGCTTTAAACTTAAACGGTAGCTGTTTTGGGCAGAGGTACAAAGGTCTTAATACTAGCTAGATACAGAGGAAGACAGCTCCCACACACACACACCCAGGGAGCCCACAGTTCCACAGGGGAGCCAGCTGCCATCTCAGTACAACCACTCTGGCTAGATAGATAGGAGTTGTCCGTCATGTTAAAGGGCCGGGCCCCATGCTGTGGACTCGGCCTTTCATTTTTGCAGTGCTGAGGATCAAACCCAGGCATTGCATACCTCTGTACCAGAGCTACATCCACAGCCTGAGCTCCCAGTACTTGCAGAGACCCCACACCCCCACAGGCAATTCTCAAATAGCATTTGCCTGTATTAGCACTGAAGTGAAACAAAACCAAGGGAATGGGTTTGGAGGTTAGAGCTCTAGGCAGGCTTGAGAAGAACTTGGCAAAGATGAAGGAAAGGCTTGAGAGTTGTGGATTTGGCAAGAAGGAACCTCGGGAAATTGACAGAACTTGGCAACTGTCCTTGTGGCAACAATAGTATATGCTAGAAAGAAGATGGGGAGAGGGGGTCTGGCCAGAAGTCAAAGGCGAGACCAAGCAGCAGCCCGTCCTTTGAGCCTTGGCCTCTTGGGCCTGCCTACACACTGGTTCCTTCCCCTGACGGGAGCCCTGTCTCCTCTGTGCCTTCCCCCATTAAGCTCTGGCTCTGCCACCTTAGAAACAACCCCTGGGAGCCAGCTACCGTTCTTCGTGAGGAGTGTAGGAGGCAAGAGGTAGAAGACAAGGCCAGGCATGCCCACTCTGAAAGCCCTGGGTCGTCCACCCCCTCCAATCCTAGCATTCTCTCATCTGCACTCATCCAAACCGCAGCATTGCAGACATTGCTTGGGTCCAGGGTGCCCCAGGCCAGCAGGGAAGCTGAGAGTCACCACCCCCAGGGTCTGGCCACGGTTCAGCCGCTAGCTTTCTGAAGTCCTGGGCAATATGTCTCTGTGCTCTAGGGCAGCAACCTAGACTTGCTTTGGGGCTGTATGTCTCTCTTTTCCACCAGGCAGTTTTGTATAATACTTAGGAACATGACTTCAGAATGGAGACAGCTTAACCTTGCCACTGTAACGAATTTCCCAACTCTTTTGTGCTTCCCTTATCTGAAAAATGGGCATATTAGGAGCTGCTGTCTAGGATTGGTCAAGGGTTAACAGTGAGCTATACAGTGCGTTCAGAACAGTTCTTAGCAAGCAATAAGAAAGTGCCATAGGGAAGTCCCATTGTTGCTGCTCTCATTGATCTCTAGACATCTTCCCTGGTAAGCTCTTGTATTTTGGTGTGTGTGGAGGGGAGAGAGGTAATTGGGAAAGACCCTGGAGATAGGGGCGTGATCAAGCTTAGAGCCAGGAGGGGCTCTGGGAAGGTAGGCCCTGCCGGGCAGCCCTGGAAGTCGGGACTATGCTCAGTTCAGGCCTCAGGACCCTGCATGACACACAGCCCACACGAGGAGCAGAGTCTTAGCTGCACAGTCACTGCCTGTCACTGAGGCTTAAAGCTTTGAGGCCAGTGTTCTCTCCACACCCCATCTCCCCCCCCCCCCACTCTCCTGAGCACAAGATTTCCCTAGCCCTTGGTTTCTCTTCTACAAGCTCGGTGGCAGCAGAGAAGAGCACAGGTCAGGTCCACAGGAACTTCCAGAGTCTAGGGTCTGCTCAGACTGGCCAGGCCTAAGGCTGAGTTGCAAGAGGCCCTGACCTGTTGCCATGTTTCTTTGAGCCACCAAATTCCTGGTCCTCTGCAGAGGTTTCTGATAAGGCTGCCTGAAGCTTTTGAAAGGAAATGAACAATGAGGACAAAGGTGTGAGGGAGAGGAGGCAGCCAGAACTGGAGGATACCTGTGCTAACTAACCCAGACTGTAAACCAACAAGCACCTCCCAGGAGGGGCCCACAGGCCTGCTGACAGGTGCTGAGCTCAAGTTCAGACCTGAGCTGCTCTGAGAGCATGCAGGAGCTATGCCAAGAGTGATCCTGGAACTCTGCCTTCTGGAGTCTGGACTTCAGGGCTGCCCACTGGAAGGCATGAGTTTAAAGGACTGAGCAGTCTTTACTGGATCCCTTCATCATGGAGACCAGGGTCCAGGCTGGGGAGTGAGCCTGTTGAATGGGCCTAGCAGGGAGGGCATCTCAGAAGGACAGAGTTATCAGGTGGTGAGGCATGAAGGAAGAAATTGAAATGGAGAGAGCTGGGGAGCTAGCTTAACAGTTAAGGAGCTTGCCTGGGAAGCTTAAAGACCCAGGTTCAATTCCCCAGTACCCACATAAATCCAGATACACAAATTGGCACATACATCTGGAGTTTGCTTGCAGTGGCTGGAGTCCCTAGCATGCCTGTTCTCTCTCTTCCCCATCTGCCTTTCTCTCCCTCTCTCAAATAAATAATAAGTATTTAGCGGGCATGGTGGTACACACCTATAATCCCAGCACTGGGAAGGCAGAGGTAGGAGGATCGCCATGAGTTTGAGGCCACCCTGAGACTACATAATGAATTCCAGGACAGCCTGAGCCAGAGTGAGACCCTACCTCGAGAAAACAAAATAAATAAATCAGGGTGGCCTCCAACTCACTGTGATCCTCCTACCTCTGCCTCCCGAGTGCTGAGATTAAAGGCTCCCAATAAATATTTTTAAAAGAAAGAATGAAATAGAGAGTGCTCAGAGCAGACCAGCCCACTGCAGCTGGGCTGGGTAGGTCAGATGAAGATTGCCTCTCATGGCTGCGCCCTGGTCTGAGTGTTTTTGCCCTGGTCTGAGTGTTTTGTCTCCACTTCCTCCTGCTCCTAGCTGTGGTTGCTAAATTTGCTGCCTTGTGTAGTACCAAGGAAGTCCTGTCTGTGCCTTAGGATAAGACAATGGGAACCATCCCAGGGAAAAGCCGGCAGCCAGGGAAGCGGAGGTTGAATGAGGCCAGCACTGTGCGCGCCCTCACGCAACCTCTGAAGCGGCCATGCTGCAGACCTGCCTGGCCGGCCCCTGAGCCCGCTGTCTCCTTCCAGTTTCTCTAACCTATGTTTTGCTTCAAGCTCCTGATTGCAGTGTTTGTGTCCCATGAGGGGGCTTAATCCCAGGCCAGAGGCTCACTGAGGGAACAAGGGAAGGCAGTGGACTGGAGCACTTGCCTGGCCCAGCACTAAGCATGCCTTGGGGAGGTGTTACACCCCAGTTCTGCTCAGGGCCTGTGAGGCCTGACCTCCTGCCTGAGGTGAGAACAAGGCTTCATTTTGCTCTGGTGTCAACAGCAGGGGTCAGCCCTAGTTGCAGCAAAGCCCCCGTGTTTTGCAGCATGTACCTGGCCTGAGCTTCAGTCATACCTGAATTTTGGGTTTCATAATATACCTAAGTGAAAACCAGCCAGGGGATAGACAAATGGCTCAGCAATTAAAGCACTTTCCTGCAAAGCCAGCGACCTAGGTTCAGTTCCCCAGTACCTACATAAAGCTGGATGCACAATGCGGCTTATACATCTGAATTTGTTTGCAGTGGCTGGAGGCTCTGGCATGTCCATTCTCTGTGTTTCTCTTCTCCTCTATTTCTCTGCTTGCAAACAAATAAATAAAAATAATCTTTAAGGAATAGTGAGATGACTTAGTATTTAAAGTACTTACCTGTGAAGCCTAAGGACCCAGGTTCAACTCCCCAGAACCCACATAAGCCAGATATACAAGGTGGCGCATGTGTCTGGAGTTTGTTTGCAGTGACTAGAGGCCTTGGTGTGCCCATTCTCTTCTCCTCCCCCCCCCCTTGAAAATAAATAAAATTGTAGTTTAATTTTTAATTTTTTTTTTTAAAAAAGGAAAAAAAGCCAGGTATGGTAGTACCTTTCTTTAATCCCAGCACTCAGGATGCAGAGGCAGGCGAATCACTGTGAGTTCAAGGCCAACCCCTGGGACTATAGAATGAGTGTCAGGGTCAGGTCAGTTTGACCTAGAGTGAGACCCTGCCTCAAAAGAAAAAAGACAAAAGTTCGCAGTTCCACTGGGCATGAAGACACTGAGACCCACAAACATAATGGCTGGGGTCTTAAATGAGGGACACTCTTCATCTGCACCACAGACCACTGTTCTCTCCATTTTCCATTACCTCTCCTCTGAGAAAGGGCCAGGGATAGCTTTTGAAGCAGGGCTCAGGATATTCCCCACACCATCACCCCTCCTCCCCGCGCAGGAGTACATGGCCCGTGGTGGGGTCCGTCTTGGGCTCAGTAAAGGGACTCCAAAACACAGAGGCTGAGGTCAGATCACATACCACACATCTCCTGGGAGAGCTTGTGGTGATGAGGGTTCACCAGAAGGACCTGGCCCAAAGACGGAGCTGGAACCAAGAATAGAGAGATGGGGCTGGACAGATAGCTCAACAGATAAGGCATTTGCCTGCAAAGCCAAAGGACCCTGGTTCTATTCCCCAGGACCCACATAAGCCAGATGCACAAGGACCACATGTGTCTAGAGTTCATTTGCAGCAACTGGAGGCCCTGGTGTGCCCATTCTCTCTCTCTCCTTCTCCCTCCTTCCCTCCCTCCCTCCCCCCCCTCTGTCTCTCTCTCTCTCTCTCCCTCTCCCTCTCCCTCTCCCTCTCCCTCTCCTTCCCTCCCTCCCTCTCCCTCTCCCTCCCTCTCCCTCTCCCTCCCTCCCTCCCTCTCTCTCTCTCTTTCTCTTGTAAATAAATAATTTTTAAAAAATAGACAACAACTTATTCCAAAAGCCACTCAGAGATGAAGTGATTAAGCCAGCACTAGAACCAACTTCCAGCTCTTGATTTGGGAAGCCACACACTTTCTTCCCACCACCATTTCCTACACCTTCCTAGCTTTATTGTCTCCCCGCAGAGCTCCACTGTGGCATTGAAAGCTGACACCATCATGTTCATGGCTTGGGAGTCTGAGTGCTCAGAAAAGAGGAGGTCAAGGCTGGAGAGGTGGCTTAGCGGTTAAGGCACTTGGCTGAGAAGCCCGAGGACCCAGGTTTTATTCCCCAGCACCCATATAAGCCAGATGCAGAAGGTGGCGCATGTGTTGGGGTCCATTTGCAGTGGCTGGAGCCCTGGCATGCCCATTCTCTCTCACTCTGTCTGTCCCCCTCTCTCTAATAAGTAAATAAATAAATAAAATATTTAAAAAAAAAAAAAAGAGCCCGGGGGTGGTGGCGCACACCTTTAATCCCAGCACACGGAGGTAGAGGTAGGAGGATCACCATGAGTTCGAGGCCAGCCTGAGACTACAGAGTGAATTCCAGGTCAGCCTGGGCGAGAGCGAGACCCTACCTTTATCTTAAGCTGCCCTCCATTCCTTGCTAGACTGGCCCAGCCCCACTGCCCTCTCTCCACACCTGCTGCCAGGCCCAGCCTCTGCCATCTTACTGTGTTCAAATCCCACCTTTATTCTTTTGTTCCAAACTCCTCTTTGAAGTCCCTTTCCAGGGACTCCACCCAACATACCATACCCCTGTCTGGACACCAAAGGCTTCACCGATCCTTCTTTCACGTGGAGCTCCCCTGCCTCCTTAGGAGGGTTGACATGCAGTGCATGGGCTGTGCTGGCCTTCATTCATTCATCCGTTCACGAACCTTCCCTAAGCAGAGGGTGGCAGGATTTCAGAGGAGTAATTAGTACGTTTTCATGTGTCCCTGCTCTGGACAATCTCTCCTCTCTCTCCTCTGCCCAGCCCTCCAGGATATGTCTTCTGTGATAGCACCCTGAGGAAGAGGGACTCTTATACATTTTTTGTTGTTGTTGTGTTGTTTTGTTTTGTTTTGTTTTGTTTTGTTTTGTTTTGTTTTGTTTTGTTTTGTTTTGTTTTGTTTTGTTTTCCAAAGTAGGGTCTCACTCTAGTTCAGGGTGGCCTTGAATGCACAGCGTTGACCTTTTAAGAGAAATCCAAATGCTATTGAATGTATATTCTATCTCTTTTGCCTGCCCTGTACACAGAGCCAAGTTCTATCCCTGGCCTGGGCCCTGGGCCATGCAGATAATGCCTCCTGGGTTACTGGGTCTGGGTGTGGGTGCTAAAAGATTGGCTGACCTATGCACATTGGATTCAGCCCAAAGCAGATAGACCCAGCCAGTAGCTGCAGGCCTGTGTTAATACCTTCCCCCTTGATGGGTGGCCTCACTCCCACCCTAGCTTTCTTGAAGCTCTTCCTATCTTGGATCCCAGCTCTCAGGGAGCTTGCCTAGACCTTCCCAACTGTTAGTAATTGCTCCTTTCTCTGTGCTTCTGAGCTGTGAGCTTCATTTATGTGCTTGCTGGTTAGATCTTCTACTTTGAGCAGTGCTGTGAGGACAGGAGCCATGTCTGTCTGTTGTCCATAAAAGGTTATGAGGGGCTAGAGAGATGGCTTAGCGATTAAGGCAACTGCCTGCAAAGCCAAAGGGTCCCAGTTCAGTTCTCCAGGACCCATTTAAGCCAGATGCATAAGGGGGTGCATGCATCTGAAATTTGTTGGCAATGGCTAGAGGCCCTGGTACACCCATTCTTTCTCTCTCTCTCTCTCTCCCCCTCTTTATCTCAAATAAACATATTATATATATTTTTTAAAGTCGACAGGGGTGGGGCTGCAGAGATAGCTCAGCAGTTAAAGCGCTTGTCTGCAAAGCCTAACAGCCTGTGTTCACTTCCCCAATACCCACATAAAGCTGGGTGCTTGCTCACGCATGCTCTCTCTCTTTCTCCATAGATATATATACATAAACACACACACATACATATGTCTCTCTCTCAAATAAATAAAAATAAAAGGTAAATGTTTAAAAGCCAGACATGGTAGTACACGCCTTGAATCTGGGCATCTGGGCACTCAGGAGGCAGAGGTAGAAGGATTGCTGTGAGTTTGAGGCCACCCTGAGATCACATTGTGAATTCCAGGTCAACCTGGGCTGGAGGAAGACACTACCTTGGTGAGGGGAAGAGATGAATGTTTTTAAAAAGTGGATCGGGGTGAGGCAGATGGGTCAGGGCGTGAAGCACTTGCTGTGCAAGCCTACGACGTGAGCTCAGATCTGCAGAATCCACTCAAAGTCAGGCGCAGCAGCGTGCATCTGTCATGCCAGCCCCCCCCCCCCGTGGGGAGGTGGGAGGCGGACACAGGAGAATCCCAACGCTAGAGAGCTAGCCAACCTGCCGTTTACAGCCGCAAACAAGACACCGTGCCTGGAAACACGGTGGAGGCTGAGGACCAACTCAGAGTAGTGCTCTGGCCTCCACTCACACTCGCATGGACACACGCGCACACGATTTTTAAGTTGGTAAGAAAAGGAATGTAAGCTATAGCTGATGACCCCAAAATCCATTGTACAATAGCCAGAGAACTGGAATGGGACTTGTGTCACCTCTAAACACCAAATAGATGAGGACCTTGGGAGAGAGCGGAACACACAGAAGCTTCAGCCCTCCAGTGATTACAGTGACAGTGAAACAGGAATTTGAGCTAATTTTGGACCTGGCACACAGTAGAAGGAATGAGTGAGGTGCTTGCTGCAGGAGGCGGTCTTCTCGAGCCTGATTTAAGCCTCTAGTCCCACAGCTTGCTCCTGTCCATCTGCTACTTTAATAGCTTCCAAGCCCCCATCTTGACCTGGGCTCATATGTATCGGAGCCACCAGTCCATGTCCTGCAGAAGGACTCATTCTGGAGGGGAGGGCAGAAGCTGACCCCTCCCTGGTCTCCCTTGGCCTGAGGCATTATTCTGGAAGGAAGAACTACAAACCAGTAAAGATGGCTTTCTTCAGACTGGAGAAATGGCTTAGTGGTTAAGGCACTTTCCTGCAAAGCCAAAGGACCCAGGTTCAGTTCCCCAGGACCCACGTAAGCCAGATGCACAGGGGGCACTTGCATCTGAAGTTCCTTTGCGGTGGCTAGAGGCCTTGATATGCCCATTCTCTCTGTGTCTATCTCCTCTCTCTCTCTCTTCCTTGCAAATAAATAAAATTTTAATTTTTTTAAAAAAAGAAAGATGGTGCTGGCTTTGTGGTTAAGTGCTTGCCTGTGAAGCCTAAGACCTCACTTGGAGGCTCGATTCCCCAGGACCCACATTAGCCAGATGCACAAGGGGGTGCACATGTCTGGAATTTGTTTGCAGTGGCTGGAGGCCCTGGTGCACCCATTCTCTCCCTCCCTCCCTCCCTCCCTCCCTGCCTGCCTGCCTCCCTCCCTCTCTCTGTTGCTCTCAAATAAAAATAAACAAAAATTTTAAAAAAAGAAAGAAAGATGGCTTTCTTCTTCCCTTCTAGATCTGCCTGGAAGACACTACCCACCTAGGCTCTGCCATGCAGTCCAGCCCTAGCACCACCAGGAAAGCCTGCCTGTGGGCTGATGGTGCCAGGGCGCTGCTCAGCTGGCACACAGCCCCTTGACATTTAGAATTCTACACGGGCAGGCAGGGACCCTCCTGATTGCTCACCCAGTCCCCTTTCCATAGGTAGGGAACTTCATACCCAAGCAGTAGAAAAGACATGCCCACCTCCTGTTCCCCACGCCTCCTTCTGGCTGTTGATCTCATGGTTCAGTTAAGCTCTGAAGGCGGAAACTGAGCTCTGTGCATTGTCTTCCTTTCACAGTGGGCATCCCACTAGCTATACCTGCCTGTAGCAGCAAGATGGCAAAGCCACAGGGTAGTCCCATGTCTGGGGAAGCTGGTAGTGGTGCAGTGTGGTCTCGATGCCCACATCGGGAAGGTCTGAGCTCATAGGATTTGGGGACTTCCAACACTGCCTCTTCCCCGGGAACCCAGCTCTCAGCTTGCTTTGAGCTCCTTCAGCACAGGAACCTGACACAGGAAACCAAAAAAGAAAAGCGAGGGAGTCAGTTCAGCGGACCTTTATGTCATACCAAAGGGAAGCCCCTCGAAAGGCAGGAATGTCACCTATTAGCCCAAGTCAGGGCGATCGTTGACAGCAGGGCCGTGGATACGTGCTTTATGTCATGGGATGCTCCAGGAACTTGGAGGTCCAGACATATATTCTTCACCAACATTTTCCCCTTGAGTTGCTTGTACTCCCAAGAGCCCCAAATTGACAGTCCCAGCTCAGGCCAGTGGCTTACTTAGAGTCACGCAGTAGGAGTAGGGCTGAATCCTCCACCCTCTTCTGGGTGTGACAGGCTCCTCCTCTAGAGACACACAGAGCATCGGAGCGGGAGTTCCCGTCCCCACTCTCTCACTCAGGGCTTCAAGACCTGCAGTGTTTCCACCTTATCTGTAGGGAGAAGAACAACCCCACCTCATGATGTCAAGGCAAGGGTTCTGCAAGGTAAGATGCATAAAGCAGTTTGTAAACCAGTCGCCTCTACGTAAGTGTTAGCCCAAGGACCAGAGCATGAGGAGCCAGTGGCCCCTGGCAGTGCTGTGTCCTCAGTGCTAACCCAGCTACCTTCTTCCTCTCCAGGAGAAGAGTGAAGCCACCAGGAAAGCTCCCTCCCAGAGGCCTTGTCGCCCCAGACTGAACTTTCTCCCTCCCAACCTGCCTGAAGAAGAAACGCGCAGGATCGCCCGGATATTTTCTTCCCGGTACTCCCAGAAAGACTGACCCCACATGAGGGACTGAGGGAAGGGGCCACCAGCTCCCCTCCCTTGGCTTTGTCCAGCTCGCAAGAGGCTCCAGGTCTGCTTCCCTTAGCATTGTTACAGCCTCGTCCAGTCACCCCAGACTGGAGGAGCACCCCCAAACCACTCAGTGTCCACCTTCTAGGACCAGAGCTGCTGCCTTCTAAGATGAGGCAAAGGCTAGAAATAAAATGAATTCCAGCATCCAAGTGACCCACCCTTTTTTTTTTTTTTTTCCATTGTCCTTGGCATAGCCTGGCTTACAGACCTGAGTCCATCCTCTGCCTGAATAGGACAGGCCATTTTTGCCTTAAATACTAGAGCCTGAGGATAAGAGGTAGATGGTATGTCTAGCCAAGAAAACCTTAGGGCCCCATCCAGTTCATTTACCTGAGAATGGGGGTATTTTACAAATTTAAGTTATTTTTGTGCTGTGTTAGTTGAATCAAAAGAAGGGGACATCACCTCCCTTAAACTGTATATTTGATTGTCTGAAATCTAACCATGTTTTTAACTTATTTTTATTCAGCTCTGAAGGTCATTGTTCTAACTTTTGTTTGAATAAAGTCCTACTGGTATTTGTATTATTCGTGCACAGTTGTTTGCTGGGTTGGCTGGTGGGATGGGGGTGCTAGGAACTCATTTATGTTCCAACTGCAGAGAGAGCTTGACAGTCCCTCGCTCAGCCATGTGGAGCAGAGGACCTCAGAGTCCCCTTTGTCTCCGGGGCGGGTAGCTCCGCTTGAGCACTTACGGTAGAGGTAGAGAAAGCCCTGTAGGGAGGTTGTGGGAGGTTGCTGCCGCATAGAGCCATGTCACCCCCAAATACATCATTTCACTCAGAACAACTCTGTCTCACATATGAGGCCCCTCTTATAAACTCAACATGAAGGAAGTGAGTGTTTTGCCTCTGTTTATATACCCGGAAGTAAATCCCCACACAAGACATCCCCAGAGATGTGAGGCTCAGTAGTACAGTCTCATTAAGTGTCTGAACTGGGGAAATCTGGAGCTACTCCACCTAGGAAAGGCTTCTTAGAAGAGATGAGAATTGGGATGGGCCAGACCATGCACAGCTGCACAGAGAACTTTCCAGAAAGGCACTCTAGGCCATATGCAGCTGAGCACAGAAGGGAGCCCTGGCCTCCTGGCTTCATGGGGTTGTGATCAAATGAGATGTTTGTGGAAGTGCTTCCGCAGCATTTGGCACATAGCAAAAGCATAGGAAATGTCAGTCCCGCCCCTCCACCTAAGCTGGCGCACACTGGTGGCAAGGCCGCCCGCAGTGTCAGGGTGCCAAGTGATGCTGGATCCCTGCAGGGGAGCTTGCACTTCCTTCATGAGCCGTGCGCCCTCAGCCCAACCTGGCCCGGCCCTGCTTATCTCTGCTTCCTGAGCTCTAGCCTGCTCACAGAGCCTTCCTCAGCACTAGAGTCTGGCCTCATCTCAGGAGGAAAAAGCTTCTGAGGCCTTTGGTTGCACCTCACCCAAAGGCTGCAGGCCTAAGAAGTGAAATACCTCAGGTGAAAACCCTTGATGCCGAATCTTGCTCCTGTAAATAACCCGATGGAGTCATATGAGGATAAGGCCACGGGAGGACACACGGTCTTTTCCTACCTCAGGCTGTGGACAGGGTTTGAGGGCACAGACAGCGTGGTTCTGAAACCCACTACCTAACAGTATTTACCAATATTGCACCTCCAGTTGGATATACCTCCCCATATCAGCTCTGAGGAGACATGACTTGCTAAGTCCCCATCACCAGAACTAGCCAGTGTCCCCCTGACTTTTCATTTTATTTACAGAGAGAAAGCATGAAAGAGAATGGATACGCCAGGGCCTCCAGCCACTCCAGATGCGTGCGCCACCATGTGCATCTGGCTTATGTAGGTTCAAACCTGGGTTCTTAGGCTTTGCTGGCAAGTGCCTTAACTGCTGAGCCATCTCCTCAGCGCCCCTCCCCCCACCGGCTTCTCTTTAAATATGCCCTCCTGACATCTGAAAATAGCTGTTTCTAAAGGTCCAGAGGCTCTAGCAGCCAACCTTGGAACTTCTAGCAGAGGCTAGGTCTAAACATGGTGCCTGGCATCCACCCTCTTGAGGCTCCCAAGCCAGTCAGCTGAGCTTCCTACCTCCACTGGGTTTCTCTGCCTCTAATTTGGCTACTGCTAATGTCCCCCCACCCACCCACCCAGGGAGCCCCTGCAGTCCCGTGCCCCTCCGGGCTGATAATTCCAGGTGGAGGCCTCATTTCAGCAGCCCTAGAGCCACTTCTCCTGTACCGTGATGCACCAGCCTGTCCTGCTGACGCTAAGAGCAAGGCCAAGGAAGAGGACAAGGACAGCTCAAGCTTTGCGCTATAGCATCTGGACTTCAGACCGCCTGCCCTGTGACCATGGCTCCGAGCTCAGGGCCTGCAATGGCCTCTGCCCCACCCAGCTAACTCCCCCTCTCCTCCCACTCCCTCTCCTCTCGTCTCCCCTCCCTCCCTTTCCTGGGTTACCCAGGTCCCAGATTCAGCAGTGGCCAACCCTTACCCTCAGTGCCTGCAGATGAGGACTACAGTAACAAGGGACCTTTCCCCACCCTTCTCCAGCTCCCTCTGAACCAGTGTGTCCATGCTAAAGCCCCCAAGTGAAGAGTCATTAACCCAAAACACATTATAGATCAGAGGCTGAGGTCAGGCCTTACTACTAGCTTTATGATCTTGGGAAGTCATTGCCCCCCCCACCCCACAACTCATTTTTCTGTAAAATGAGCATTAAAATATGGGAGGGGAACTGAAGATATGGCTTAGTGGTTAAGCACTTGCCTGTGAAGCCTAAGGGCCCCGGTTTGAGGCTCGATTCCCCAGGACCCACGTTAGCCAGATGCACAAGGGGGCGCACGCGTCTGGAGTTTGTTTGCAGTAGCTGAAAGCCCTGGCACACCCTTTCTCTCTCTCCCTCCCTCCCTCTCTCTCTCTCTCTCTCTTTCTCTTTCTTTTATTTATTTGTTTGAGAGTGACAGAGAGAGAGGGAGGGAGAGAGAGAGAGAAAAAGAAAAAAAGAAAGAAAGAAAGAATCGGAGGGGACTGCAGAGAAGCCTAAGGACCCACATTCAACTCTCCAGATCCCATGTAATCCCATGCACAAAACTGAGGCATATGCAAGGTCACACATGCCCACTAGGTGGCGAAAGTGTCTGGCTTTCAATTTCAGTGGCTGAGGCCCTGGCACACCAATTCTCTCTCTCTCTCTCACTCTCTCTAACATAAAAAATATATATAATAAAAAAAGAAGTCTTAAGCCGGGTGTGGTGGCGCACGCCTTTAATCCCAGCACTCGGGAGGCAGAGGTAGGAGGATTGCCATGAGTTCGAGGCCACCCTGAGACTCCATAGTGAATTCCAGGTCAGCCTGGGCTACAGTGAGACCCTACCTCGAAAAACCAAAAAAAAAAAAAAAAAAAAAAAGAAGTCTTAAAAAAAACATTTATAATCTTAATAGTACCTACTTCGTAGGGGATTTGAAAATAGGAGTAATGTATATAAAAATATTGAGCACATAACAGTCACCAACAAATAATGGTTCTTCATCACCGCAGTTAGTAAGTGGGGGCCTGAAAGAGCCTTGTACAGTCTATTCTAGGAGGCCTTGACCTTTGGGCTCTCACATATGATAGGTCTACTCACATACACACCGTGTACCCTTGTCACCAGGGTAGCCCTTCTCTCACAGCCTGAAGGAGACAGATTAAAGAGCCCCAAGGCAAGGGAGTTGAACCAGATCTGGAACTCACTGGTGCCCTCCCCTCCCCAGCCCTCAGAAGCCCGCCTCCTGTCAAGTCATCAGACTGTCTACTAGCTTCTCAGCATTGAGTTTCCAGTCAGCTGGTGTATAAAAGGGCAGTGCCAAGCCAAAGGCAGCAGAGACAACTGGGTGGCAAGAAGGATATAAGGTCCTGCTGCTGTCCCCTGGCATGGAGCCCTAGGGAGCCCCGGTACTGCCCCGCTCAGGCTGGCCTCACAGGTAAGATGCCATTCCTCTCCTCCTTCTCCCTCTGCCCACTGTCTCTTTCATAAACGCTCACAGGCACTGCCAGGGGTCACTCGTAACAGTATGAGAGACGGAATGATTCAATACAGCCCCTGCCTGGTCAAGATGAAGGAGGACAGCTTTGAACCCCCACACCGATGTCACTCCCCAGGACTCACCCTTGCCCTGCTAGCTCCTCTGGTGGGATTTTACAAATCACTCTGATAGAAAGTTTGCTTGCTGGGCGTGGTGATGCACACCTTTAATCCCAGCACCTGGGAGGCAGAGGCAGGGGGATCACCGAGAGTTCGAGGCCACCCTGAGACTCCATAGTGAATTCCAGGTCAGCCTGAGCTAGAGTGAGACCCTATCTCAGAAAACCAAAAAAAAAAAAAAAAAAAGATAATGGCTTTCTCCTTGGCCCCAGAATCTTGAGGATTCCTCCAGAAAAACAAAGCCTTCTTCAGGAAGGATCCTGAAATTCTTTGCCCCATGTGTCTAACCTGTGGCCTGGCCCAGGATGTGTTTACCGAGCCTATGGTCATTCTCTGAGATGGCTTTCCTCGCGCACAGGTTGAAGAGGCATTCCAGGGAGGGTGGGGTCGGGGTCAGAATAGGATTCTCTGACCCCAATTCAGAGCTACTGCGGGGAATGTGTTTCCAGTGCAGACTGGCAGGCCCCATCCCAGACCTGCATCAGGATCCCTGGGGCCAAGAGCCAAGAATCCATTCTATAAACGGGCTGCCCCAGGGATCCTGAGCTCGCCTACAGACTTGGGAATCTGGGCAGCGGGGCAGGCACTGGCTCGGTTGTGAGGCAGACTTGGGCAACACCGTCAACTCAATGCCTTCACTGTGTCCACCTAGAGCCCTGGACGGTCCTTGTCTCTAACGTGGGGTAGTGACAGCAGCTACCTTGGATAATAGCGCGTTCACTATGAAGGGGGATTGACTTAGCAGAGGAAGCAGTCAACCAATGTTAATGGATCCTTCAGATTAGACTGTCCTGTCCCTCGGGTGACAAAGATCTTCTGGCTGCCAGGCGATTTCAGGGGGTTGAGGTGCATGGAAAAGGAGATTGCAGAGTCCTAGCTTCAAGGTGGCACCTACCATGCTGGCCACTGTGGCCTCCCACGTACACAGGTGTGACCTTTTTATATATATTTTTATTTTTGTTTATTAGTGAGAAAGAGTCAGAGAGAGAGATTGACAGATGGGCACACCAGGACCTCCAGCCACTGCAAATGAACTCCAGATGCATGTGCCACCTTGTGCATCAGGCTTACAAGTGTCCTGGGGAATTGAACCTGGGTCCTTTGGCTTTGCAGGCAAATGCCTTAACCGCTAAGCCATCTCTCCAGCCCAAGGGGTGACTTTTGACCTGAGTCTGCCCAACCTTTCTGTTTCTGATGGATGTCTCAGGACTTGCCCCTGTGCCAACATCACCCCGTCCACAGCTCTTGACCAAGTTCATGCTTTCACACCTCTTCCCGGCACAATTCCAATAATGTCCTCACTGGTCCATAAGCCCCCCAGATCTCCTCTCTAATCCACTTTTATTCCTGTACCAGCTTGCTCAAACACAGATGTGACTATGTCATGCCCCTCCTTGGGAACCACCAGTCACTCCCCATTCTCCAGTAGATTAAGTCTAACCATTCCCAGCTCCTTTTTGTTGTTGTTGTTGTTGTTGTTTTTTGTTTTGTTTTTGGTTTTTTTAAAGTGTAGGGTCTCGCTCTAGCTCAGGCTGACCTGGAGTTCACTATGTAGCCTCAGAGTGGCCTCAAAGTCACAGAGATGCCCCTACCTTTGCCTCCCGAGTGCTGGGATCAAAGGCATGTGCCACCACACCCGGCTTCATCCCCTCATCTTAGCAAGAGTTCTTGGGTCAGCTGGCGATCGCTGGCCTCTGAGTGCCTTGCCTGCAGTGGGCTTCACAGAGATGGACAAGGACTTCCTGTCCTTGTTTTGGGGCTTCCCCATATAGCTGGAAAACTGTTACAGATAATGAGGCAATTCCACAAGAAAGTGTGGGGTCAGCGGTGATAGAAGACAAAGTAAGTTCCAGAGGGAAGACCTTCCTGACAGTCCAACCTTCTTTCCAGGTGAGAAAAGACTCTCCAAAGAGCCTCAGACAGCCTTAGCAGGGAGCAAACCCTGTGAAATACCCTCTATGGGACAGCACTGCTCCAACGCTCCACCTCACATGCCCCGGGCACACATCCCTGACAGGACTCCCTCCTCTACTCACTTTGTGACCCCAGATAGGTCATTTTGACTGCGCCTCAAAGTGTAACTCAAAAAGTGGAATGGAGACACTTAACACTGGGTTCTTCCATTAGCACGTTAGTGGCTCCAAGACAGTTTTAAAGAAGAGATGCTGGGCTGGAGAACTGGCTTAGCAGTTAAGACTTGCCTGTGAAGTCTAAGGACCCGGGTTTGATTCCCCAGAACCCATGTAAGCCAGGTGCACAAGGTGGCGCATGCATCGAGAGTTCTTTTGCAGCGATTGGACGCTGTGGCACATCCATTTTTTTTTTCTCAATTTTTAACATCTTCCATGATTATAAAAAATATCCCATGGTAATACCCTCCCTCCTCCCACTTTCCCCTTTGAAATTCCATTCTCCATCATATCCCCTCCCCATCTCAATCAGTCTCTCTTTTATTTTGATGTCATGATCTTACTCTCTATATATCTACCTCTTTCTCTCTCTCTCTCTCTCTAATAAATAAATAAAAATAAAATATATTTTTTTAAAAGCCTAAAGAAGAGATGCTGAAGATCACACTGCCAGGGCCCCTCAGACTCATGGAGCCAAGCTCCCCAGCAGCCCAGCTCTCTTTAGGGCCCTGAGGGAACAGCAGGGGAAATGCCAAAGCTGGAGGGAAGAGAAGGCACCGCCAAGGGTGCCATGTGGAGTCAGCTGCTCCCACGGTACAATCCCTGCTGGGAAGGAGCCAGGCCTGGCTGCTCTTCTCTAGGGCAAAGGGGAATGGGGCTGCAGCAGGTGGGAAGTGTTTATCCCAGCACCCCTGTACTGATGTCTCCTCACTAAGCTGGTTTCCCCCAACCCCCACTCCCAAAGGGCCCTGCTTGGGTTCATCTCAGACCAACAGACAAGCTGAGGGAGGAAACTGGGAGAGCCAGGGCCTCACGGCACCCATCTTTGCAGATCTCAGCCTCTCCCTGCGGCCCATGAACTTGAACTGCTCAGTGGGGTTTGGTGCTCATGAGCCTTCCTTCCAGACTTCAGACGCCTGGCACGTGGGTCTTGGGTTGCATTTAGTAACTGCAAACGGGCTTTGAGTGGTCAATGAAAGGCAAAACCATGAGAAGCCGCAGTACCACATCAACGAGGGTTGAAGGTCACACAGCTTTTATTGCTTGGCCATTGGGACAACCAGAACGGAATCCTGTGACCAGGGGCTAATGTCTTTCCATCTTAAGCCTCTATTTCCTCATCTGTAACTGGATTCACATGCTGCCTGGCTCTTTCCTAGTTTGTTTCGAACTTAAAATAGGAGAATGAGTGCAAGCTTGGTCACCAGGCTGGCCACACTGAGCAAGCTAATACCTAGGCTTCAGCTCCCCTGGGGACACATATGGAATTTTCCCACTGGATGGGAGCTCAAACCCCACAGCCACGCCCTTCTGCCCTAGGCTGCTGCCAAGCCCTGGCCCCTGGCACAAGCTCAGGCTTCTGCCTCCACTGTACCACCCTTCTCACTTCTCCAGCCCTCTAGACCCTCCTATGGCCTAGCTCATGTTGATCCTCCCGTCACCTCAAACAAAAGAACATCTTCCTCTGCGTCCTGTCTTAACAGCTCCTCCCCTTGTATACTGACCACAAACCATCTTATTGTTTTTTTTTAATAATTCCCATTTCTTTTTAAAAACTTACGTATTTCAGGCTGGAGAGATGGCTTAGCGGTTAAGCACTTGCCTGTGAAGCCTAAGGACCCCGGTTCGAGGCTCGGTTCCCCAGGTCCCACGTTAGCCAGATGCACAAGGGGGCGCACGTGTCTGGAGTTCGTTTGCAGAGGCTGGAAGCCCTGGCGCGCCCATTCTCTCTCTCTCCCTCTATCTGTCTTTCTCTCTGTGTCTGTCGCTCTCAAATAAATAAATAAATAATTTTAAAAATATATCTTAAAAAAAAAAAACTTACGTATTTGCAGAGCTGGGCATGGTCGCACACGCCTTTCATCCCAGCACTTGGGAGGCACAGGCAGGAGGATTGCCGTGGGATTGAGGCCATCCTGAGATTGCATAGTAAATTACAGGTCAGCCTGGGCTAGAGTGAGACCCTACCTGGAAAAAAGAAAAAATTATGTATTTGCATATGTGAGTGTGGCAAGAGTGGGAAGGGGTGCTAGGGCCTCTTGCTGCTGCAAACTCCAGACACTTGTACCACTTTTTTTTGTGTTTGTTTGTTTTTTGTTTTTTTCGAGGTAGGGTCTCACTCTAGCTCAGGCTGACCTGGAATTCACTATGTAGTCTCAGGGTGGCCTTGAACTCATGGTGATCCTCCTACCTCTGCCTCCCAAATACTGGGATTAAAGGCATGTTCGGTCCACCACACCCAGCCACTTTTTTTCTGATTTGTTTTTATTTATTTATTAAAGACAGAGAGAGGTGGAGAGAGAGAGAATGAGAGTGGGCTTGCCAGGGCCTCTAGCCACTGCAAATGAACTCCAGACTCATGTGCCACCATGTGCATCTGGCATACGTGGGACCTGGAAAATCGAACCTGGGTCCTTAGGCTTCGCAGGCATGGCCTTAACCGCTAAGCCATCTCTCCGGCCCCACTTTTTTCTTTTCCTTTAATTTCATTTATTTGTAAGGAGAAAGAGAATGGGCGCACGAGGGCCTAGTGCCACTGCAAATGAACTCCAGACACATGCGCCATTTTTGCATCTGGCTTTCTGTGGGTACTGGGGAATCGAACCCAAGCCTTCAGGCTTTGCAAGCAAGTTGCATGCATCACTTTGTCTGGCTTACATGGTTGGCTTAGAAATTGAACCCAGAGTTGGGAGTGGTGGCACACGCGTTTAATCCCAGCACTAGGGAGGCAGAGGGAGGAAGATTGCCATGAGTTCAAGGCCAGCCTGAGAATACATAGTGAGTGCCAGGTCAGCCTGGGCTAGAGCGAGACCCTACCTCAAAAAAACAAAATGCATAAATAAATAAATAAAATTAAAAATATATTTATAGGGCTGGAGAGATGGCTTAGTGATTAAGGCATTTGCCTGCAAAGCCAAAGGACCTCAATTCGATTCCCCAGGACCCACGCAAGCCAGAAGCACAAGGTGGCACATGCATCTGGAATTTGTTTTCTCTCCTTCTCTCTCTCTCTCTTTCTCTCTCTCTCTGCCTCTCTCATATAAACAAATACATAAGTATTTATATATTAAATATTTTACTTATTTATTCATTTATTTAAGAGAGAGATAAGAAGAGAGAGGGAGGCAGGGCTGGAGAGATGGCTTAGTGGTTAAGGCATATGCCTGTGACACCTAAGGACCCAGGTTCAATTCTCCAAGTTCCATGTAAGCCAGATGCACAAGGTGGTGCCTGGGTCCGGGGGAATCAAACCTGGGTCCTTGGTCTTTGCTGGCAAGCACCTTAACCGCTAAGCCATGTCTCCAGCCCTAAATATATTTTTTATTTATTTTACTTATTTTCAAGTAGAGAGAGACAGAGAGAGAATGGGCATGGCAGGGCTTCCAGCCACTACAAACTAACTCCAGATGCATGGGCCACCTTGCACATCTGGCTTACGGGAGTACTGGAGAATAGAACCTGGGTCCTTAGGCTTCATAGGCAAGTGCCTAAACCGCTAAGCCATCTCTCTAGCCCCATCTTTTCTTTTTAAACTTTTCATTGACAACTTTCGTATATGTACATTTTATTATTATTTTATTTTATTTTTGTACATATACATTTTAATGGGAGGGGATGACAACCTGATGTTACAGGCTAGACAGCGGGGTGCCTCGAAATGGGACAGAGGCAGACAGCCCAGGCTCTATTCCCCCTGCCCATCTCCTACAGCTTCCTCCTTGCACTGACCTCAGGACTGCCCAGCAAACTCTCTCCTTGGACCTCGGTGGAACCTGGAGGCACCAGGCCCATCCTACAGGCACCATGGTTGGACTTCAGCCTTCAGATGTGCCTCCCACAACAACTGTGAAGTGCCTGGGGGCAGGCACGGCGGCCTGTTTCGCTGACCTCCTCACCTTCCCCCTGGACACAGCGAAGGTCCGCTTGCAGGTAGGTGCCCTTTGGCCAGGGGTGCCCTGGTGCTTTGTAAAATGCTGCATCCTCCTCCGCTCTAATACTCTGCGAGGGGACGATGGTCATGCGTGTTCTCAAGGCCCAGCCGGGTGGGTGCAGCCCAGGCAGGGGTCCTGTGCACACAGCCCCCTGTGGTTCGTCGTCCCCCCCTCCCCAGATCCAGGGGGAGAACCCGGCGGCCCAGAGCGTGCAGTACCGAGGCCTGCTGGGCACCCTCGTGACCATGGTGCGCACCGAGGGGCCCCGCAGCCCCTACAACGGGTTGGTGGCCGGCCTGCATCGCCAGATGAGCTTCGCCTCCATCCGCATCGGCCTCTACGACTCGGTCAAGCAGTTCTACACCCCTAAGGAAGCCGAGCGTGAGTGGACAGCAAGGGCTGGGGCGGGGGGTCAGGACGCGGGGCGCTGCAGCCTCTGCCCAGAGATGCTGGTGGGGTGAGGGGTGCATCCCGTCCAGAGCCGCCCCCCGCCCCCAGAAGCGGAGTCCAGCGCCTGGCTCCCCTTCTCTCTGGCCTCCCCAGACTCCAGCATCGCGATCCGGATTCTGGCGGGCTGCACCACTGGGGCCATGGCGGTGACCTGTGCGCAGCCCACCGACGTGGTGAAGGTCCGATTTCAGGCCGCCGCACGCCTGGGGCCCGGGGGCGAAAGGAAATACAGCGGCACCATGGACGCTTACAGAACCATCGCCAGGGAGGAGGGAATCCGGGGCCTGTGGAAAGGTAGGCTTGGGAGCCTGGGGCAGGGAACCCGCGAGGAGGGAACTCCTACGGGTGGTGCTTTAAGAAAGTCTCTAGCCCCATGTGATGGAGCACGCCTTTAATCCCAGAGGCAGGAGGATCACAGCGAGTTCGAAGCCACCCTGAGACTACAGACTAGATTCCAGGTCAGCCTGGGCTAGAGCAAGACCCTACCTCAAAAATAAAATAAATTAATTAATTTAATTTAAATTAAAATATATATACACACACACACACACGTATATGTGTAGCAGCATTTTACAAAGCACCAGGGCACCCCTGGCCAAAGGGCACCTACCTGCAAGCGGACCTTCGCTGTGTCCAGGGGGAAGGTGAGGAGGTCAGCGAAACAGGCCGCCGTGCCTGCCCCCAGGCACTTCACAGTTGTTGTGGGAGGCACATCTGAAGGCTGAAGTCCAACCATGGTGCCTGTAGGATGGGCCTGGTGTCTCCAGGTTCCACCGAGGTCCAAGGAGAGAGTTTGCTGGGCAGTCCTGAGGTCAGTACAAGGACATATATATGTATATATATATGTATATATATATGTATATATATATATATATATATATATATATATATATATACACACACATACACACAAATGTATATGTGTATATACATAACATATATACATATATAATATATATCATATATATATATATATATATATATTCCTCACACAGCTGCCATGTTGTCATAGGGTCTCAATTTCAGTTCAACTTGCCTGCCCTTCACAGTGCTCAGGCTGCCCTGAGAGAGAGAGGTGTGTAAATGCATACAAGGTCTAGGCTGGGCTTGGTGACCTACGCCTTTAATCCCAACACTTGGAAGGTAGAGGTAGGAAGATCGAGCCCTCCCCCCGCCCCCAGACTGCCTAGTAAATTCCAGGTCAGCCTGGGCTACAGTGAGACCCTACCCTGAAAAAACAAAAAAAATCATCATAATAATTAAATAAAATAAATCCAGAGTCTTCCATAGATTACAGAGGAGAGAAGACAGTAGCTTCAGTGACACACTGGCAGGAGGGCCTGGGGTCAGGCCCCGGGGGGAAGATCCAGGCTGAGCAGCTTCCATCCAGGGAAGGGAGGGCCCTGGGTAAGGTGCAGAGCAGGGACCAGCACTGAGGAGCTCCGCTGTGCAAGGGGAGGGGTGACGTGAGTGCAGACTTCATGGGGAGCGGAGGCTTTCGGGCTTCCCTTGCGTCTGTACGGTGAGCATCTTATCTTGACAAAGGCCAGACTCCCTCCTGCACATGGAATCTTTGCAGAAGAAACAGTGGCCCGGTGAAGTTTAAGATTAGGACACCTGTGTCGCAGTGCACTGTGACACTCTGCTCTCACTTCCCGGTACTCAAACCCTACCTGTGTTTGATCTCCTCAGTGAAGCCTCTCTCATAGGGTCCTTCTAGAACAACCTTCTCTCACTGACCTAAGAGCCCAGCTCCTCTCTTTTAAGAATGACTATCCTTTTCTAGACACACCTGGGTCTCAGGGAGCACATTTTATTTTGGACAGTGAGTGCAAATCATCTTCCAAAGTGTCACCAAACAGTGGGCTTCCGTTTCCTGTCTCTGAAGAGGAAGTGGGGAAAGTCTGAGAGTTGCTAACTCCAGAAGAAAAAGTGAGATCTGCTAGGCTGAGACCATTGCTCTGGGCACTGAAGCTAGGGCCGTATAGCCAGGGCACCCACTTCTCCCATCCTGCATTCATCAGCCCTTGCTACCTTCCTAACAGGAACTTTTCCCAACATCACAAGAAACGCCATTGTCAACTGTGCTGAGATGGTGACCTATGACATCATCAAAGAGAAGCTGCTGGAATCTCACCTGTTTACTGGTGAGGCATTGGGCTCCAGGGAGACAGGCCTGGGACCCACCCAGAGGCAGTGGGCGCTAACAAGAAGGGAGAGAAGAGCATTGTCAAGTTCAGTATTTCAATGAGTAGGAAAGATTCCAGGGCCAGCATCACACTCAGTGTTTTTTGTTTTTGTTTCTGACTTTTAAATTTTTATTCTTATTTATATATTTGACAGAGAGAGACAGTTAGAAAGACACAGAGAGAGAATGGGCGCACCAGGGCCTCCAGCCACTGCAAAAGAACTCCAGACACATGCACCACCTTGCACATCTGGCTTACATGGGTCCTGAGGAATGGAACCAGGGTCCTTTGGCGTTGTAGGCAAATACCTTAACCACTAAGCAATCTTCTCCAGCCCCCTCAGTGTTTTTTTAATTTTTTTATTAACAATTTCCATGATTGTAAACAATATCCCATGGTAATGCCCTTCCTCCCCCCATTTTCCCCTTTGAAACTCCATTTGCCATCACATCCCGTCCCCCTCTCAATCAGTCTCTCTTTAATTTTGATGTCATGATCTTTTCCTCCTATTATGATGGTCTTGTGTAGATAGTGTCAGGCACTGTGAGGTCATGGATATCCAGGCCATTTTGTGTCTGGAGGAGCACATTGTAAGGAGTCTTACCCTTCCTTTGGCTCTTACATTCTTTCCATCACATCTTCCACAATGGACCCTGAGCCTTGGAAGGTGTGATAGAGATATTGCAGTGCTGAGCACTCCTCTGTCACTTCTTCCCAGCACCATGATGCCTTCTGAGTCATCCCAAGGTCACTGCCATCTGAAAAGAGAAAGTTCTCAACCAAAAGTGAGAGTAGCACTAATATAAGGGTATGAACATTAAGAGAAATGCTTACTGGGCAGTTTGATGAGCATAGTATATACACTTAGCCAGACAGAAGCAAACATTACACCCCTAGCGTTCATAACTACCCCTGATTTAGGTTTTTAGTATCAAGGATGTATTCCTCCAGTCCAATTAGAGGGCAGTTGGTTTCCACCATGACAGACGTGCCACTATTGCACCCATTGGCTCATTTGGCCTGACTGGCAAAATATAAGGCTTGCAGTATCCACTGTTGAGGACCTTCACTGGTGATTTCTCTTTCTCCCATTGAACTGCATGCAAAATGGCTTCTTCCAGCTTTCTGTCAGCTGGTCTACATGGAGGAGGTTATCAGCTCATTTCTCAGGGGTCTTGCAGCCCAAGCATGTGGAGTCTTCAGCAATAGGGTCTTACCATCTATTCCTGGTGGGAAACCAAGGGCCTCGGCAATGGCCTGTAATGTTTTGGGGGCATCAGGGACCTCCCTAGCCAACAATTCATTGGAAGGCATCCCATCCCTGGCACTGAAAATTTTCTAGTAACAATCTATGGCTCCCGATCCATTGTCCAAAAAAGTAGGTTTCCATATGATTTATTTATATCCTTAGATTTTGATTAACCCTCCCTCCACCTTTCCTTTACTCAATCTCTCCCCCTCACCTCACTTCGGCCTTTTCACCCCCATCAATCTATTCTACATATATATATATATATATTACCATCTGTAGCAGACAGCTTCAAGTTCGCTGAGATGAAATTCCAGACCAGACACAGTTATGGAGGAAGGGATATTTATTGAGGCTTACAGATCCAGGGGAAGTTCCATAATGGCAGAAGAAACTGGCCTGCCTTCACAGGTCCAAGCAGAGAGAGAGAAGCACAAGCCAAAAGCCAAAAAGCCACACAGCACAGCACACTTCAGGAACTCCAGCTAGG
Organism: Jaculus jaculus; assembly: GCF_020740685.1. NCBI lineage: Eukaryota > Metazoa > Chordata > Mammalia > Rodentia > Dipodidae > Jaculus > Jaculus jaculus. Next base: position 168,891,934 of record NC_059104.1, read on the forward strand.
CACACTTTGCATATCTTTAGATTGAAATCTGAAACCCACCACCACACCTAAAGATCCACCCAGTGACACTGCCTCCAGCCAGGTGGCTAGAGATGCAAACTACAAACAAATAAACAACTGAATATATTGGGGGCCATCTATTCTATTCAAACCACCACACCATCCTATTAAGTACCCCCCTCCCTTCCTTTTCTTCCCTTTATATCTCTTTTCTAGCTTACTGGCCTTTGCTACTTGAGTTTTCTTCCTACTCACACAGAAATCCAGTCATCTGTAGCCAGGATCCACATATGAGAGATAAGTGTGTTTTTTAAGCAAGGGCCATTCACCTTCAGTTTCCTCAAATAAGGCTGTTGAGCTGGGCAACCTTTTTCTAGTAGGCCCAGTTCTGGTGTGCCAGGACTGAAGAAGAGCCCAGCCTTGGGCTTGTGGGAGATACAGCCAATGCAGACCTATGCTTCAGAAAGTCCCCTTGACTTGGAGGAGGATGGTGGACGCACGAGTACCCCACCCCTGGCACTTATCTCCCCTCCCCTTCACTTCGACAGACAACTTCCCCTGCCACTTTGTCTCGGCCTTTGGAGCTGGCTTCTGTGCCACCGTGGTGGCCTCCCCAGTGGATGTGGTGAAGACACGGTATATGAATGCACCCCCAGGACGATACCATAGCCCCCTACACTGTATGCTGAAGATGGTGGCCCAAGAGGGTCCCACAGCCTTCTATAAGGGGTAAGGTGCCTCCTCCTGCCCTTTTCTTTCTTTCTTTCTTTCTTTCTTTCTTTCTTTCTTTCTTTCTTTCTTTCTTTCTTTCTTTTTCAAGGTAGGGTCTCACTCTGTAGTCAAGGCTGACCTAGAATTCACTGTAGTCTCAGGGTGGCCTTGAACTCACGGAGATCCTTCTACCTCTGCCTCCTGAGTGCTGGGATTAAAGGCGTGTGCCACCATGCCCGGCTTCCATGGGATATTTTTTATAATCATGTTAGTTGTTAATAAAAATTTGAAATAAACATAAATAAATAAAAATAATCCCAGCACTCAGGAGGCTGAGACGGGGGAGTGCCAAGTTTAACGCCAGTGATACACAATCTCAAAAAAGAAAAATAAAGAAAGAAAACAAGAGGTTCTAGGGCTCAAGCTGAGCTCCAAGAGTGCCGAGCAGCTGCCCAGGTGAGGAAGAGAAAGCCAAGCTGAGGGACAACGTGGGAAAGGCCTGAAGAAGGCCTTGACACTGTCAGGACACTGTGACTTGCTGATTCTGGCAGGAATCAAAGGGCCCAGAAAGGGACTCTTAAGAGGCCGAGAGAAGGGCAGGAGCCAGGTGACAGGATCTCTGGGAACCACAACACAGGTGGACACCATAGCCTTGAAGTCCTGCCACTCAACCTGGCATGCTGTCTTCACCCTGCATTGGCCCGCCCTGCTCAGGGTCCTCTTGCCAGGCCTGTCTGGTGGCACGTCAGGATGTAAATGAGCCCCGGCCCCAGCATCGTCATGAATCCGGTCAGTGCATTTGAACCCTGAATCTAGTGTTTACTAGTAGTGTAGTTTGAGCTGAGGTGCTTAGACTGATTGGACCTCTATCACATACATATATATGTAAAATAAAATAATATATATAGGGCTGGAGAGATGGCTTAGCGGTTAAGTGCTTGCCTGTGAAGCCTAAGGACCCCGGTTCGAGGCTCGGTTCCCCAGGTCCCACGTTAGCCAGATGCACAAGGGGGCGCATGCATCTGGAGTTCGTTTGCAGAGGCTGGAAGCCCTGGTGCGCCCATTCTCTCTCTCTCCCTCTATCTGTCTTTCTCTCTGTGGCTGTCGCTCTCAAATAAATTAAAAAATATATATATATATATAAGCCGGGCGTGGTGGTGCATGCCTTTCATTCCAGCGCTTGGGAGGCAGAGGTAGGAGGATCACCATGAGTTTGAGGGCACCCTGAGACTACATAGTGAATTTCAGGTCAGGCTGGGCCAGAGTGAGACCCTACTTCACACACACACACACACACACACACACACACACTAATGATAATAATAACAATAATAATATATTATTTGCAAGGAGAGACTGAGAGAGAGTAAGGGCACACGGAGGCCTCTAGCCACTGCAAATTAACTCCAAATGCATGCGCCACTTTGTGCATGTGGCTTTATGTAGGTACTGGGGAATCGATCCAAGGCTGTCAGACATTGCAAGCAAGTCCTATTAACTTCTGAGCCATCTATCTAGCCCTGGGCCTCAGTTTCCAACAAAGAAACCTGGTAACAAAATAGTTACCACGTAGAATGATGACATTAATCTCCCAACACAGTAACCAGAATCAAAATGTTAGTTTTCTTTCCTTTTCTGGTTTCAGCTTCTGCCCAAATCTCCTGAGCAGAGAAGACAAAATGAAATGGATCTTAGAAAAGGTTTAGGAGGGGGAGGGAGGGTTTTACCATGGGATATTTTTTATAATCATGGAAGTTGTTAATAAAAAAAAAAAAATTGAAGGCCGGGTGTGGTGCCACACGCCTTTAATCCCAGCACTCAGGAGGCAGAGGTAGGAGGGTCACCGTGAGTTCGAGGACACCCTGAGACTACATAGTGAATTCCAGGTCAGCCTGGGCCGGAGTAAGACCCTACCTCGGAAAAAAAAAAAAAAAAATGAAAAGAAAACAAACGAAAGAAAAAAAGAAGAGGCTTAGGACAGTTTAGTAGGCCTTTGGCACCCACCCGGTGTGGGTGAGGGAGCCCAGTAGGGTGGGTCCACTTATGTCTCCTAGACCATACCTCCCGATGTCATGTCTGTTTCTCTCATCAGATTTACTCCCTCCTTTTTGCGCTTGGGAGCCTGGAATGTGATGATGTTCGTAACCTATGAGCAACTGAAACGGGCCTTGATGAAAGTCCAGGTACTGCGGGAATCTCCGTTTTGAACATGATGAGCAGAGCACTGGACACTCTCCTTAGACAAGACTGGCCAATAGCCGGGCGTGGTGGCGCACGCCTTTAATCCCAGCACTCAGGAGGCAGAGGTAGAAGGTTCGCCGTGAGTTCGAGGCCACCCTGAGACTACATAGTGGATTCCAGGTCAGCCTGAGCCAGACTGAGACCCTACCTCAAAAAAAAAAAAAAAAAAAAAGAAACTGTTCTCAAAGAGGAAGAAGTTTCTAGTCTTTGGTGTTTTATTCTAAAACACCTTTGTTTTGCACCTACATGATGGGAAATAAATTATATTAATTTTTGAAACCCATTAGGTTGGATGCCTAACATTTAGGCAAACAGAAATAGATCCATCTGGATAAAAGGGCAGTTTGCAAACTTGTATCTCCTGAAAAGAAAATCGGATTAGACGGTGAAAAATAAACAGGAAAGGTTGTAACCCTGATTGGCCCACAGTGTGATTGAGTCAGCTAAGGAGCCTCAAGGCACAGACACCACAACTGCAGCCGAAGGCTGGGACTGCAGCCTCCATGGTCAGTCACACAGGGATCACCTGCCTGTTACAATGAGTCGGCCAAATGAAATTCTTTGGAATTCTTGGAAATGCAAGACTGGAAAGAGAAAACCTTGAAAGTGTGCCAAACGAACCCTGCTGGGCCAGCCAAGGCTATGGCCTGTGCACGCTCTCCTGTCCTGTAAGATGAGTAATGGTCTGTTCCCTGCCACTGAGGCTCTGAGCATGGAAGCTCTTCATAAAAGGCAAGCCCTCTCCAAGCGTAACCAGGAAGCATGATTTGGGAAAGATTTTTATCTGGACAGAAAAGCATTGCTATCGGGGGAAGTTTCAGGAAGATGCGGTTGTCTGGCAATGAGGTCACATGAACCTGGACTCCACAGTGACAGCAGTGGACGACTGAAAGCTGGACCCCTGCTCCCTGGCGACACTGAGGTACCTGGAAGGGCTCTGGGGTTGGGGGAAGAAATGCTTCCTGGCACCAGTACTCAGAATCTTCTGGAAAATAGTTATGACTCAATAAAGGAATTCTCACCTCGAGGGTAAGAATAAGATCAGTTGCTTTTCTGCCTTCTCTTCATTGTAGAGAATTTTCTTTTCTCATGTCAGGGTCCTCGTCAGGGTAGGCTCCACCAGCCTATATTTTCTTTGGCTCTCTCACAGTGTCTTTGCTCTACTGTTAGGGCATCAGATTTTCCATCTACAAAAAAGGAAGGCTGAGGAGGGGCGTGGTGGTGCACACCTTTAATCCCAGCTCTCGGGAGGCTGAGGTAGGAGGATCGCTGAGAGTTCGAGGCCACCTTGAGACTACATGGAGAATTCCAGGTCAGCCTGGGCTAGTGTAAGAGCCTACCTTGAAAAAAAAAAAAAAAAAAAAGAGGGCTATAAACCATGGCCAACTGTAAGGAAAGTGTAAGAGAAGAGCAAAAGAGAAAACTGGACTTGACTGTTTATTGAAAGAAACTACAAGGGGCAGCAGCCTTCCGGCAGGATGGAGGCTGAAGCACTGGGTCAGGCTTGGGGTGCAAGGTTATAAGGAGGATCCTGAGAAAGAGAGACTGTACCAGGTGCAGTAGATAAGGAACTTGTAGCTGTTTGTGTCCTTGTTCAGAATAGGCTTCTTCAGCCAGGAATGTCTAAGAGAGGATACCCGGCTGATTTCTGGTCCTTCAAGGCCACCTGAGCTAAGGGGAGTACATCAGTCAGGGGAACTCCTCTGTTTCTTTTATGGCCTTCTAGCCTTAGGGACAGTTATTAACGCTTTAGTTCCCTCTGGTTTTCAGAGAAAGGTATCATCAACTTCCAAAATTACGACTGCACATCTCTCAGATTGGCAAGGGGGTGGGCACAATGCCAGTGTTTTCTTGCTTCTTAGCCGGATGTAGCTCTGAGGTGTCAGAACCCCCTCTCACCCCTCACTCCACCTCACCTTGTCAGAAACCTAACCACAGGGATCCTTGCCTCTCGGTGTCCTCTCAGAGAAGTGTCAATGACACATGGCCTCTCTCAGGAATACTGGATGGGCTCAGCAATGTCATTTCTCCTTCTCTGCCTAGCCCCTCAGCACACAGAAAAAGTGAATAGGCATCCCTCTTTCATGTCTCCAAATTTTTATTTATTTATTTTGAGGTAGGGTCACACTCTGGCCCAGACTGACCTGGAATTCACTATGTAGTCTCAAGGTGGCCTTGAACTCACAGTGATCCTCCTACCTCTGCCTCCCAAGTGTTAGGATTAAAGGTGTGCGCCACCATGCCCGGTTTGTGTCTCCAAATTTAAATAGTAACTTGAAGGGCTGGGGAAGTGGCTCAGTGAGTAAAAGGGTTTGCTTCACAAGCACAAGGACTTGAGTTTGGATCCCCAGCACCCACATAAAATGCTGGGTGTAGTGATGAATGGTACGTCACCAGCACCGGGGAAACAAAGACAGGAAGATGTCTAGTGTTTGCTTGCTACCTAGTTTAGCCAGATTGGTGAGCTCAAGGTTCAATGAGAGACCCTGTCTCAAATAAATAAATAAATAAATAAGATAGAGGGACTGGGAAGATTGCTCAGTGGTTAAAGACAATTGCAAAGCCTGATGGCCTCAGTACCCAGATGCACAAGGTGATACATGCATCTGGAGCTCATTTGCAAATGGCAAGAGGTCCTGGTGTGCCTACATACAATCTCTGTCTTTCTGTCCTCAAAAATGAATGAATCAGGGCTGGAGAGATGGCTCAGAAATGAAGGCGCTTGCCTGTGAAGCCAAAGGGTCCAGGTTCAATTCCCCAGGACCCACATAAGCCACATGCACAAAATGACATGTGCGTCTGGAGTTTGCAGCAGCTGGATGCCCTGGTGCACCCATTCTCATTCTCTCTCTCTAATAAATGAAAATAATTTGTTTTAAAAAATGAATGAATCAGAGCTGGAGAGATGGCTTAACAGTTAAGGCACTTACCTTAACTTGCCTGCAAAGCCAAAGGATCCAGGTTTGATTCCCAGGACCCACGTAAACCAGATCCACCAGGTGGCGCATGCATCTGTAGTTCATTTGCAGTGGCTGGAGGTTCTGGCTCACCCATTCTGTCTACCTCTCTCTGTCTCTCTCTCTCTCTCTCTCTCTTAAATAAAATGAAATAAAAAAAAGAATGAATCAAAATATTTTCTTTTCTTTTTCTTTTTTTTGGGGAGGGGTTGGGGTTTCGAGGTAGGGTCTCACTCTAGCCCAGGCTGACCTGGAATTCACTATGTAGTCTCAGAGTAGCCTTGAGCTCACAACAGTCCTCCTACCTCTGCCTTCCAAATGCTGGGATTAAAGGTGTGCGCCACCATGCATACCTGGCAATATTTTTATAAATATTTTATTTATTAGAGAGAGTGGGGAGGAGGGGAAGGGAGAGAATTGGGTGCACCAGGGCCTCCAGCCACTGCAAACGAAGTCCAGACACATGTGCCACCCTGTGCATCTGGCTTACATGGGTCCTGGGAATCGAACCTGGATCCTTTGGCTTTCAGGCAAGTGCTTTTTAAAAAAAATTTTTTGTTGTTATTTTATTTATTTTAGAGCAACAGACAGAGAGAAAGAGAGAGAGAGAGAGAGAGAGAGAGAGAGAGAGAGAATGGGCACGCCAGGGCCTCCAGCCACTGCAAACGAACTCCAGACGCGTGCACCCCCTTGTGCATCTGGCTAACATGGGTCCTGGGAAATCAAGCCTCGAACTGGGGTCCTTAGACTTCACAGGCAAGCGCTTAACCGCTAAGCCATCTCTCCAGCCCTCAGGCAAGTGCTTTAAAGGCTAAGCCATCTCTCTAGCCCATGGCAATATTTTAAAATTTGATATATATATATATATATATATATATATATAGAGAGAGAGAGAGAGAGAGAGGAGACAGAGAGTATAGGTGTGTCATGGCTTCATGCCATTGCAAACAAATTCTAGATGAGTGTGCAGCTTGGTGAGTTTGGCTTTACATGGATACTGGAGAATTGAACTTGGACCAGCAGGCTTTGCAAGCAAGCACTTTTAACCTTCCTCTGAGCCATCTCTCCAGCCTTAATGGTAATATTTTAAAAGACTATTTTACTCAAGAAAAATGAATGTTAAGTAAAAGGAAAGATTACATCTTTGTAGGCAAGTTCAGTGTGACTGGACACTTTGGAAACTGCACAGCGCTACACTAACGCAGGCACTCACTGGGTTTCCCCACGAGCAGCACCTGGTGTTGGGAATGGCAGTGCTCAAGGCCAGTCCTGTCTTCAAGGAGCTCACTGGAGTACAGGATGCTGAGCAGGAAGGACGACGCACCAAAAACAAATTACACAGAATGACATAATCTACAAACAGAGGTACATACAAGATAAAGCACACACCAGGCAGTGAATCAGAATCGCTGGGACTGGCTGATGGAGGGGAGACCCTATCTCAAGGACGTATGCAGACTAGTGTTAAGAGGACACCCAAATTTCTCCTCTGGCCTCTGTGGGCACCGACATCTGCACAGACATTTGCAGACACCACACATCATACCACACACACCGTACATACAATACACACAAAGATTTTTGTTTGTTTTTGTTTTTCGAGGTAGGGTCCTTAGGCTTCACAGGCAAGCACTTAACCACTAAGCCATCTCTCCAGCCCCTTTTATTTTTTACTGGAGTTATGATCTTGAAGTATTTTTACAGTGCTGAATCACAAGATGGGAACCTCCCCCCCCCTTTTTTTTTGGTTTTTTGAGGTAGGGTCTCACTCTATCCCAGGCTGACCTGGAATTCACTATGTAGTCTCAGGGTGGCCTCCCGAGTGCTGGGATTAAAGGGGCGCGCCACCACGCTCTGGGAGGAACCCTTTCATCTGATAAAACAAAACTACAGAGAGAGTTGTGTCTAAATGAATGCTTATAAATGCACAGCAAATGGAAAAAAAAAAAGCGTGGGCTCACAGGAATTTCTGTGGGTACATCACTAAGGTGCATGCAACTAGCAGACTTGTACCCTGAAATGTCCGTGATGAGAATGGAGACCCTGATTGTCTTCCTGCTCAGAGCAAATGGAAGTACAGACATTTGCATTGGCCACAGAGGAAACCGCTACAGACTGAACCACAAAACAACTGTCATGGTGCCACAACAGAAAGAGACTAGAATTCCATTGTTTAGCTTTGAGTTATTTTATTTTTGGTCTTATGAGACAGGGTCTCACTTTGTACCCCAGGCTGGCCTGGAATCCACAATCCTCCTGCCTTAGCCTTCTGAGTGTTAGGATTAAAGTCATGTACCACCATGCCAAGCTTTGTTTAGCTCTGATTTAAATGAGAAAATCTGTAAAGAAATTGCCACGCATAGCCTGTGCAGGAAAGAAAGCCTTCTAAAACTTACATTCCAGTAGAAAAAAGTTCTCCCTCTCTCAGGGCTGGAGAGATGGCTCATCAGTTAAGACCATGCTTGCAAAGCCTAAGGACCTGAGTTCGATTCCTAGTACCCACACAAAGCCAGATACACAGTGAGGTGCTTGCATCTGGAGTTTTTTTTTTTTTTTTTGCAATGTTTTCAGACCTTGGCACGCCCATTCTCTTTCTCCCTCTGCCTTTTTATTTCTCTCTCAAATGAATACATGCATGCACCACCTTGTGCATCTGGCTTACGTGGGTACTGGGAAATCAATCCTCAACAGGGGTCCTTAGGCTTCACAAGCAAGTATTTAACCACTAAGCGATCTCTCCAGCCCCAATAACTATTTTTTTCAAAAAGAAAGTTCTTCCTCCCCATTTCTGGCTGGAGAGATGGCTCAGTGGTTAAGATGCTTGCTTGCAAAGCCTAATGAGCCAGGTTTGATTCCCCAGGACCCACATAAACCAGGTGCACAAAGTGGCTCATGCATCTGAAGTCCCTTGGCAGCAGCTAGACACCCTGAAATACCCATTCTCTCTGTCTCTCTTCTCTTGATCTCTCTGCTTGCAAATAAATAAATAAAAAATAAAAAACTCTAAAATATATTTTACATGGTTATATATACTTGAGGGTTTGTGAAGTTTTATAGCTTTGGACAATAAAAAAATAAATAACACTTTGACTTCTAGATCTGAATCTTGGCTAAACAATCTAGTACAATGAGGAGTGGCTTGGCTCAGGCTGACCTGGAATTCACTATGTAGTCTCAGGGTGGCCTTGAGCTCTGCCCCCTAAGTGCTAGAATTAAAGGTGTGAGCTACCACGCCCAATATATATGAGAGGGAGATGGGGGGAGAGAGAGCAGCTACTGTAATGAACTCCAGACATGGGTGCTCTCTTGTGCACATGTGCAACCTTGTATGCTTGGGTCACCTTGAGCACCTGGTTTACACGGGATCTAAAGAGTCAAACATGGGTCCTTAAGGTCACAGGCAAGCACCTTAACCATTAAGCCATCCCTCCAGCCCTCTTTTTATTTATTTATTTTTTTGGCGGGGGGTTCAGGGTCTCACTCTGGCCTAGGCTGACCTGGAATTCACTATGTAGTCTCAGGGTGGCCTCGAATTTACGGTGATGTATCTCTGCCTCCTGAGTGCTGGGATTAAAGGTGTGTGCCACCACGCCTGCCTCTTTCCTTCTTTTAATCTAATAAGATCTCTGCTAAGGGTATAACGTCTGTTGCTGTCTGGCTAACTGTATATATACTATGCTCTCACCAAACTGCCCAGTAAGCACCTCTCTTAATGTTCATACCCATATATTAATGGTACCCTCACTTTTAGTTAGAGAACCTTCTGTTTTCAGATGGCGATGACCTTGGGATGACTCAGAAGGCATCATGGTGCTGAGAAGAAGTGACAGAGGAATGCTCAGCACTGAAATATCTCGGTCACACCTTCCATGGCTCAGGGTCCATTACGGAAAAGGTGGTAGAAAGAATGTAAGAGCCAAAGGAAGGGTAGGACTCCTTACAATGTGCTCCTCCTCCTGACACAAATGACTTGGATATCCATGCCCTCACAGTGCCTGACACTACCTACACAAGACCATAATAATAGGAGGAAAAGATCATGACATCAAAATACAAGAAAGACTGATTGAGAGGGGGAGGTGATATGATGGAGAGTGGAAATTCAAAGGGGAAAATGGGGGGAGGGAGGGAATTACCATGGAATATTGTTTACAATTATGGAAGTTGTCAATAAAAAATAAATAAAATCTCTGTAGGGGTTGGAGAGATGGCTTAGTGGTTAACATGCTTGCCTGCGAAGCTTAATGACCAGAGTTTCATTTCCCAGTGCCCATGTAAAGCCAATTGCACAAGATGATGCGTGCATCTAGAGTTCATTTACAGCTGCTGGAGGCCCTGGTGTGCCCATTCGGTCTGCTCTCTTCTATCTATCTCCTTCTGCTTGCAAATAAATAAATGTTTTTTAAAAGCCTTGGGCTGGAGAGATGGCTTAATGGTTAAGGCACTTGCCTGCAAAGCCAAAGGACCCTGGTTCAATTCCCCATTATCCACATAAGCACATAAGGTGGTACATGCATCTTAAGTTCATATGTAGTGACTGAAGGCTCTGGTGTTCCCATTCTCTTTCTCTCTATCTGCCTGTCTTTCTCCATATATCAAATAAATAAAGTTTAAAAAATATTTTTAAAAACCTTGCTGGGCATGCTGGCACATGCTTTTAATCCCAGCACTCAGGCAGGGGGCTTAGGTAGGAGGTTATGAAGGGCTAATAGCCTTCCCTGAAAACTAAAGGGAACTAAAGAGTTAATAGCTATTCCTAAAGCTTGTTGGCAATAAAGAAGTTTGGCACCTTTCCTGACTGATGAACTCCTCTCACCCTAGACGGCCTTGAAGGACCAGAGACCGTCTGGGTATCCTCCCTTAGACATTCCTGGCTGAAGAAGCCTATTCTGAACAAGGACACAAACAGCTACAATTTTCTTATCAAATGCACCTTGTCCAGTCTTTTTCTTAGGATCCTCCTACTTACACCCTAGCCTGGCCCAGTGTTTCAGTCTTCATCCCGGGGAAAGCTGAGGCCCTTCACTGCTCTCTCTAAATAAAACAGTCTTGCCTGTAGAGATCAAATCCGGTATTTCCTTTTGCTTTTTCTCTTACACTTTCCTTAGAGGTTCGCTGTGAGTTTGAGGCCAGCCTTTAGACTACATAAAGTCCAGGTCAGCCTGGGCTAGAGTGAGACCTTACCTCAAAAAAAAAAAGGAAGAAGAGGAGGAAGGAGGAGGAAAGAGGAAGGAGGAAGGAGGGCTGCAGAGATGGCTTAGCGGTTAAGCAGTTGCCTGTGAAGCCTAAGGACACAGGTTCAAGGCTTGATTCCCCAGGACCCATGTTAGCACAAGAGGCCATGTGTCTGGAGTTCGTTTATAGTAGCTGGAAGCCCTGTCATGCCCGTTCTCACTCTTTCTCTTTCTTTCTCTGTGTCACTCTCAAATAAAAATTAACAAAAACATTTAAAAAATATCTCTAAACCTTACTTTCTAGCCTGTGGATTTCAAGTCTTTAAATTCATAAGAATCGGGCTGGAGAGATGGCTTAGCGGTTAAGCGCTTGCCAGTGAAGCCTAAGGACCCCGGTTCGAGGCTTGATTTCCCAGGACCCACGTTAGCCAGATGCACAAGGGGGCACACGCGTCTGGAGTTCGTTTGCAGTGGCTGGAAGCCCTGGCGCGCCCATTCTCTCTCTCCCTCTATCTGTCTTTCTCTCTGTGTCTGTCACTCTCAAATAAATAAATAAATAATTTTTAAAAAATTTAAAAAAATTCATAAGAATCCACGAATATCCCAAAATTCTCATATATCAATGTGTTGGCATATATTGGTGCTTTGGCAGAGAAACCTCAAAACTCCGGTATCAAAACCTTAAATGAGGGCTGGAGAGATGGCTTAGCAGTTAAGCGCTTGCCTGTGAAGCCTAATGGCCCCGGTTCGAGGCTTGGTTCCCCAGGTCCCACGTTAGCCAGATGCACAAGGGGGCGCACGCGTCTGGAGTTCGTTTGCAATGCCTGGAAGCCCTGGCGCGCCCATTCTCTGTCTCTCTCTCTCTCTGTCACTCTCAAATAAATAAATAAAAATGAACACAAAGTGTTTTTTAAAAAAGTCCAGAGACAAATACAGACCAACTTCCTTTCCTTACTCCCCGAATGCAGGCCAGTCCGGCCAAAAGGCCCAGTCAAGCATTGGTTGTTTTCCTGTTCGTCCCCCACCTCCCACCCCGCGACCATCAGCTAGCTGAGGCGCCCATCCTATGCCTGGGCAGGGCCCGCAGCTGGCCCGGGGCCCGCTCGGCACTTCTCACATTCTGAGCGCCATCCTGTCTGACTGAGGCCCAGCCCCACTGCAGCCGTTAGAACGTTCCCGGGTCGCCTGGGACCTGACGGGGTGCGGCGGGGAGGAGGCGGGAACGCAGGCTCCGCCTCCTCCCCGCCCTCAGGCCCCGCCCCCAGGACCACGCCTGCCGCCGCCCTCAGGCCCCGCCCCCACGACTAAGGCTGCCGCCACCCTCAGGCCCCGCCTCCAGAATGCCCCGCCCCCAGGACTACATCCCGCCGCCCGCCCCGCCCCGCCCGCAGGCCCCGCCCCCAGGACTACATCCCGCCGCCCGCAGGCCCCGCCCCGCCCCGCCCGCAGGCCCCGCCCCCAGGACTACTTCCCGCCGCCGTCCGCGCACCCTCCGCTCCTCCCGCCAGGGCTGTCTCCCGATCTATCCTGGTTGGCGCAGTCTCCACGCGCCCGCCGTGGAACAAAGCCGCTCGCACTCGAGTTCTCCCTACGGTCCGGTGAGCCCGGCCCCAGCCCTGCCCCCGCTGCACCTGCTCCCTCCATCCTGGCCACGCGGACCCTCGTGCTTCCGCTCTTTAATTACCTTTCCCTCCCGGCCTAATTTGTACTTGTCCCTGTCTTTTATTTCTCCTTTCACTCTAAAATTTATTATTATTATTATTTTGTTTTATTTTAGTTTTTTTTCGAGGTAGGATTTTACTCTAGCCCAGGCTGCTGATCTGGAATTCGATGTGTAGATTCAGGATAGCCTCGATCTCACGGCGATCCTCCTACCTCTGCCTACCGAGTGCTGGGATTAAACACGTGCGCCACCACTCCCGGCAATTTATTATTTTTAAAAATTCTTTCGAGATAGGATCTCGCTCTAGCCCAGCCTGACCTGGAATTCACTATGTAGTGTCAGGGTGGTTTCGAACTCACAGCTATCCTCCTATCTCTGCCTCCCGAGTACTGGTATTTCAGGCGTGCACCACCACGCCCGGCTTCTTTTTTTTTTTTTTTTTCTTTTTTAAGTTGGTTTCTGGCTGACCTGGAGTTCGCTCTGTAGTCTCAGGGTGGCCTCAAACTCAGCCATCCTTCTACTTCTGCCTCCAGAATGCTGGGGTTGCCCGGCTCCTTATCCTACCCACCACCCCTCCAGCCACAACGCCAGCCTGCCTTGCCTGGGTGGGTGTGGGGCCTTACACGTCACTGCTAACCAGAATGAGCCTCCCCGGGTGGCCCCAAGCCATGTGCCCCAATGCCTCTTATACTTGCTGGGGTTGTCTGCCAGGGGAAGGCCTGAAGCTTGACTGTCTTGATGTCAGAGCAAGTTCCCTGACTTGCTTTCAGGGGACTGGAGTGGAGGGCACACTGTCCTGTAAAAACACACACGCATGAAACGCTCCTGTCTTGGGGGCTGCTTATCCACAGACCTGTCAGGAAAACAAGTTTGGAAGACAGCCAAAGTGTGATACTTTGAAGGGAGACCCTTGAGTTCATTTCCCCCACCCCGATGATGTGCACCTCGTCCCTGACTGTCCTGAGTGGGATGAGTTATGTCTCCCCTCCCAGCCAGGCAGGGACTGAATGGGCTTGTGTGTCTGGGGCAGGTGGCTGTGGTGTGGTGCTATACGTGGCGGAATTGCCCTTCCTAACGCTGCTCCTTTCCCCTCGCCCCACAGGACACATAGTATGATCTTTAAGTGTTTAGTCTCCCAGCTGTTTTCTATGGAAAATCAAGGGGATTGGACCATGATAGCCACTGGCAGCTTTGAAGAATGGGACGTCTTTAGAGAAGCTTGATCGTGGAGGCCTCAGTGTGAGACCTCACAGCACCACGCCGGGTAAGAGTCTAGGCCAAGTGCTAAGTGAGCCTCTGCCCCTACTCCCTACCTTCCCCCCCACTTTCTCTGAACACTTTCATCATCCCTGGTCTCCCCTAACAAACCAAGGGTGGTGGACCCCATTGTTCAAAGGAGGAACCCGAGGTCCCAAGTCACCCTGGAAATCAGCAACAGGGCTAAGACTTTAAACACTGTCCCTTTTGAATGTCTCCGAGGCTTGAGATTTGTAATCAAGTTGTTTTTGAACTCTGACACGAGTTATTTCTGTAGGCCTACGATGTATGATTGAAATTCTAAGTCTGGGTTCTACTTTCCTTAGTAGGGTCTTTAGTACAGTGATCTTTGCCCCAGTTCTCAGCCCTCTTGGAAACCTGGCTTTTGGGAAGCCCCCAGACAGCTGAGTATTCATTTATCTGAACGTCACAAACACCCCGAAACCCAAGGGTGGGCATGCGATGGACTTGTGGCATCATGTCTCTGATGCCCAGAAAAATGGATGTTAGTTGCTTGAACCTTCTCAGAACTTTTTTTTTTTTTCCAAGATAGGATCTTACTCTAGCACAGGCTGACCTGGGATTCACTGTGTAGTCTCAGGGTGGCCTCGAACTTTTGGCGATTCTCCTACCTCTGCCTCCCGAGTGCTGGGATTAAAGGCGTCAGAACTGTTTTCATTGGCATGGGACTTTCCTTCTGAAAGGCCTTGTGTGCGTCCCGGGGCTGAAGAAAAGAGGAGGAAAGAAAGGAGGTGGGCGGCAGTGCAAAACAAGTGGCCAAATAGCGGAAGCTTTAGAGCCTGTAGACGAGGGTCTGTCTGTCTTCCCGCGTTTTACACAGCAGTAAGGGCAGCAGCCGCTGGTGGGATTGAGTGAGGCTGGGGCAGTGGAGTGGGCTAAAGTGTCAAGTGCCTCTTACTAGAAAGGGGCAGCCGCTGGGGAGGCCTGGAAGCACCTTTATCCAAGGGGAGTTACCAAGTGGCTGTGGGAAACATGATTCAGCCTTGCCCCAGAGGGGCTCTTGAACCCGTTGCCATGGTGCCTTGCTCTTGATGTCCCTGTTTGTCTCAGCCACCTGGGTGAAGCCCAGGAAGAAGAAGCTGGGTGAACTGTTTGTTTCCATGGCACAAGTGACCTTCTACCACATCCTCCCCCCCACCAGCCAGCGCTTTCCTCCTGAGCCCCAGCAACAGGACAGCCAATCAAACTGGGCTTGGAGCAGCTGCTCCAATGATACCAGAGAAGTAAACTCTGGAGGAAAAAGAGAAGCTGGTCACCCTCCCCCACTGGGGGTGCTGGGCTCACTTCCTCCTGGGGCAGTGAAAAGGGTGTTGGTCCAACTCTGAAAACAAAATATAGTTTCTGGTTTCCTGTGTCTTTGTAGCTCCAACCTGCACCTCCCATCTTGTACCTTGAGTGAAGAGGAGGGTTTGGAAGAAAAGAAACAGGTCTCCTGGTTGACCAGGAGGAGGAGTCTAGTGGCTCTGTGCTTCCTCTCAGCCCTGCCCAGCGTCCTTTAAGACCCAGCTAAGAAATCTTTTCTGATCCCCCCCACTTTCCTCATTCCTCTCCTGATGGAATGATAGTTCATTGTTCCCTCTGCAAGCGAATGTCCTGCAAGTCCCAGTACAGCTGGAATTGGAATCCCGTAAGAGTGAATACTGT
Organism: Jaculus jaculus; assembly: GCF_020740685.1. NCBI lineage: Eukaryota > Metazoa > Chordata > Mammalia > Rodentia > Dipodidae > Jaculus > Jaculus jaculus. The sequence goes on from NC_059104.1 coordinate 168,907,602, forward strand.
CCCCTGTGTCTCAGTGAACTGGTGCCAAGCAAAGCAGACTTGTTTAAGAAGCCACTAGAGGGACTGAGCTTGCTTTTTTTTTTTTTTTAAGGTAATATCTCAATCTAGCTCAGGGTGGCCTTGAATTTACAGTGATCCTCCTACCTCTGCCTCCCGAGTGCTGGGATTAAAGGCGTGCGCCACCACGCCCAGCTTTGGGACTGAGCTTTGTGGTGGCCGGGAAGGATTGAATTAATCACCTTGACCGTCCTCCTCTCCTCTTTCAGTAAGTCTAGACCCATCAGAACCTTTCCTGCTTGGAAACCCGGAGCATAAGCCAGTGCATCTTTCCTTCTCAGATCCTGGGTTTGGCAGGACTTTGCCCTCTTCTGTCAGAACCCAGAATAGATCCACACGACAGAAACAGCCTCATTAGTGCCGTGGGGACCAGCAGACCAAGGGCTGTGTGAGAGCTGCCGGGACGGCCCCCACCACACCCCCTGCGTTGAGTGGAGGGAGCCCTTAACAAAATCTGAATATCTTCAGCCAGGTGTGGTGGCGCAGTACTTTAATCCCAGCACTTGGGAGGTAGAGGTAGGAGGATTGCCGTGAGTTCAAGGCCACCCTGAGACTATAGAGGGAATTCCAGGACAGCCTGGGCTAGATTGAGACCCTACCTTGAAAACCAAAAACAAACAAAAAAAAGAAAAGCAAAAGAGAACACCGGAGTTGATCTCTACAGTTTATTGAGAGAAGTAGTGAGGGCAGCAGCCTTCCTGCGGGATGAAACACTGAGCCAGACTGGGGTGCAAGCATACAAGGAGGATCTTAAGAAAAACAGACTGGACCACCTGCAAGTGAGGCAGATAAAGAATGGGCGCACCAGGCTGGAGAAGTGGCTTAGCAGTTAAGCACTTGCCTGTGAAGCCTAAGGACCCCGGTTCGAGGCTCATTTCTTCAGGACCCACATTAGCCAGATGCACAAGGGGGTGCACGCGTCTGGAGTTCCTTTGCAGTGGCTAGAGGCCCTGGTGTGCCCATTCTCTCTCTGTCACTCTCAAATAAATAAGAAATGAACAACAACATAAAAAAAAAAAAAAGAATGGGCGCACCAGGGCTTCCAGCCACTGCAGACGAACGAACTCCACATGCATGCAACCACCTTGTGCATCTGGCTTATGTGGGTCCTGGGGAATTGAACCTAGGTCCTTAGTCTTTGCAGGTAAGTGCTTTAACCTCTAAGCCATCTCTCCAGCCCCAGAATAACCTTTTTTTTTTTTTTTTTTTAGCAGAATTGTCTAGGGAGGATATCCCACCAGACTGCTTCGAGCTAAGGGAAGCTTATCGATTGAGTGGGATAGTTATTACCTCTTTAGTTCCCTCTAGTTTTCAGGGAAGGCTATCAGCCCATTACTCAGAGGCTCATTCCTGTTTTTCCCTTCTAGGGTCACTGAGATCTGCTTAAGGACTTGGTGCTGTCGGGAAGGTGCATTTGAGGGTGGCTCGGGTAGTAAGCAGGGGGCCCTGAGGCCACTGATCATGGGGCTTCTCTCCTTTTGGCTTAGATTCCGGCAGAGTTCCTCTGTCTCGTCTTGCTGGTTGAAGGTGCCCCCTTCTCCAATTTTCTTCATCTTCTGGGACCATAATAGGAAATCATGGTTGGGTTCAAGGCCACAGATGTGCCCCCCACAGCCACTGTGAAGTTCCTGGGGGCTGGCACAGCTGCCTGCATTGCAGATCTTATCACCTTTCCTCTGGACACTGCCAAGGTCCGGCTACAGGTGAGGATGAAGCGGGGGTAAGGGGGGTGCCCTGATGGTGTTTCATCTCCCTCCCCAGCTCAGGCTCCTGGGGCAGTGGAACGCTTGGGAACCGAGGGATGGCAGGAGACGCTTAATAGCCATCCTATCTTGGCCTTGCAGATCCAAGGAGAAAGTCAAGGGACCGTGCGCACTGCGGCCAGTGCCCAGTACCGTGGTGTGCTGGGCACCATCCTGACCATGGTGCGCACCGAGGGCCCCCGCAGCCTCTACAACGGGTTGGTGGCCGGCCTGCAGCGCCAGATGAGTTTCGCCTCCGTCCGCATCGGCCTCTACGACTCGGTCAAGCAGTTCTACACCAAGGGCTCTGAGCGTGAGTGTGCAGGTGGCCGCAGGTGCCTTGGCCTCTGCCCCTCTCTCTCTCTTGATGATTGTTCTTAGTTCATATAGCTGAGGAGTCTCCCCCTCCCTGAGATAGAGGGTCAGAGGGATGGGGAAGTGGGAAGGTCCTGATTGCACACCACCAGGACTGTGCCAGGCTCACAATCACCTTGGGAGTAGGTGGCATCTTCCCCATGTCACAGATGAAGAAATTGAGGCTTGAAGCGGGAGAAGCACTGGCCCAAGGGGACACAATGGCAAACCAGCAATCACACTCTCCTGCCTCCAAAGCTGGCATTCTTCCACCTCAGCATGCCACAGTCAGCCCTCCATTTGCATTTTCTGTGTGTGTGAGACAGAAGCTCCCTATGTAGACCAGCCTGGCCCTGAACTCACTGATATCCACCTGCTTCTGTCTCACAGGCACGAGCCACCTTATCGAGCTAGCTCACCTTCTTACACACAAATAAAGTGAGCCAAGCAGCGCTCCACGCAAGAGGCTGGCTTGTCCAGAATCGCATGGGAAAGCGAAGTATGTCTGGAATGAGATCCCAAGGCTCATGAGTCCCCTTCCATTAGAAGTTTCGGGTTTCATATTTGATGAGAAATCAGTCTCGGGGCTCTTATTTTTGTTTATGTGTGTGAGAGAGAGAGAGAAGTGCCAGGCGTGGTGGCGCACGCCTTTAATCCCAGCACTCGGGAGGCAGAGGTAGGAGGATCGCCAAGAGTTCAGGGCCACCCTGGGACTCCATGGTGAATTTCAGGTCAGCCTGAGCTAGAGTGAGACCCAACCTCAAAAAAAAAAACAAAGAAAAAAAAAAAAGAGAGATTGACAGACAGAGAGGAAACAGGGCATGCATGGTGGCACACCCTTTAATCCCGGCTCTCCGGAGGCAGAAGTAGGAGGACCACTGTGAGTTCAAGACCAGTCTAGGACTGCAGAGTGAGCTCCAGGTCAGCCTGGCCTAGAGTGAGACCCTACCTCGAAAGGAGAGAAATAGAATGGGCATGAGAGAGAGGGGGCGTGGCAGGGCCTCTTGCCACTGTGCTGCAAAGGAACTCCCACCATTTGGCTTTTTTTTTTCCCTTGGTTTCTCAGGGTAGGGTCTCATTTTATCCCAGGCTGACCTGGAATTTGCTATATAGTTTCAGGGTGTCCTTGAATTTATAGCAATCCTCCTACCTCTGCCTCCTGAGTGCCAGGATTAAAGGTGTACACCACCATGCCTGGCTCCCATTTGGCTTTTTTTTTTTTTTTAATTTCAGAGAGAGAATGGGCATGTCAGGGCCTCCTGCTACTACAAACGAATTCCAGGCACAGTGCGCCCCCTTGTGGATTCTGGGGAATTGAACCTGGGTCCTTTGGCTTTGCTGGCAAGCACCTTAACCCCTAAGTCATCTCTCCAGCCCCATGGGAAATCAAATTTGGCCATCAGGCTTTGTACGCGAGCACCTTTAACCTCTGAGCCATCTCTCCAGCCTCTCTGGGCTTTTAAAAGTTTTGTTATTTTTGTTTATTTATTTGAGAGAGACAGAGAGGGACAGAAAGAGGCAGATAGAGAGAGGAAGAGAGAATGGGCACGCCAGGGTCTCCAGCCACTGCAAACGAACTCCAGATGCATACGCCCTCTTGTGCATCTGGCTAACGTGGGTCCTGGGGAGTCGAGCCTTGAACCGGGGTCCTTAGGCTTCACAGGCAAGCGCTTAACCACTAATCCATCTCTCCAGCCCCCTCTCTGGGCTTTTAAAGCAGACTAAACGAAGACATGTTAGGAAAGAAAGTACTGTCTCCTCTTACTTCATTCCTGAAGGTCACGTGACAGTGGCATGGAGGGAGAAGGTAGAAATGAGTGCCAGGTGACCTGACCACTGGTCCCTTGTATGCCCACAGATGCCGGCATTGGGAGCCGCCTCCTGGCAGGCAGCACCACAGGTGCCCTGGCTGTTGCCGTAGCCCAGCCCACGGATGTGGTAAAGGTCAGGTTCCAAGCTCAGGCCCGAGCTGGAGGTGGCCGGAGGTACCAAAGTACTGTGGAAGCCTACAAGACCATTGCACGCGAGGAAGGGTTCCGAGGTCTCTGGAAAGGTCAGTATAGAACATTGGCCTTTGCCCACCTTCCTCTTCCCCGTGCCCCAGGCTCACAGTGGCTCTCCTTGTCTCTGTAGGGACCTCGCCCAATGTTGCTCGTAATGCCCTTGTCAACTGTGCTGAGCTAGTGACCTATGACCTCATCAAAGATGCCCTCTTGAAGGCCAACCTCATGACAGGTGAGTCTGGGTCAGTGGTGGAGGAGGAGTTGGGGAGGAGGGGTCCAGTTGCCTGAAGATCACCTTCTTTTGCTTTTCAAGATACGGTCTCACTCTGGCCAGGCTGACCTGGAATTTAGTATGCAGTCTCAGGGTGTCCTCAAACTCACAGTTGATCCTCCTACCTCTGCCTCCCAAGTGCTGGAATTAAAAGCGTGTGCTATCATGCCTAGCTTTTTTTGTTTTTTTGAGGTCGGTTCTTGCTGTACCCTGGCTGACCTGGGCTAGAGTGAGACGCTACCTCGAAAAACCAAAAAAGAAGAATTAATTGAGCAGGGTGTGGTGGCGCACGCCTTTAATCCCAGCACTCGGGAGGCAGAGGTAGGAGAATCACTGTGCGTTCAAGGCCACCCTGAGACTACAGAGTTAATTCCAGCTCAGCCTGGACCAGAGTGAGACCCTACCTCGAAAAACCAAAAAAAAAAAAAAAAAAGGAATTAATTGAAAAGCCCAAGACTCCTCTCTACTTAAGTAGTTCTCTTCCCTGAGAGAGCTGACTGCCCCTCCCTGCTGCTCCTTGGCAGATAACCTTCCATGCCACTTCACGGCTGCCTTTGGGGCGGGCTTCTGCACCACCATCATTGCCTCCCCCGTTGACGTGGTCAAGACGAGATATATGAACTCTGCCTTGGGCCAGTACCACAGCGCTGGGCACTGTGCCCTTACCATGCTCCAGAAGGAGGGGCCCCGAGCCTTCTACAAAGGGTGAGCCTCTGATCTCCCCCCGCCCCCTCCCCCGCCCTCATACTCAACTCTGGCCACCCACACCTGCCTCACTGGTGGGAGAGAACTACCCGGAAGTGAGGTGCAACCAAGTGTCAAACCTCCCACCGTTGCTCTCACCTGTTTCGTAGATGCTAAAATGGGGGCTCAGGGCCGGAGGTGAGCTCAGTGGTTAGAGCAGCAGGCATGCACAGAGCCCTGGGTTTCGTCCCTAGCGCTACAGAGGGAGGGGCTGGGTCTCAGGAATTTTTCTTTCTTTCTTTTTTTGTGATATTTATTTATTTATTTGAGAGAGAGAGGCGAGAGAGAATAGGCATGCCAGGGCCTCCAGCCACTGCAAACAAACTTCAGATGCATGTGCCCCCTTGTGCTATGCAGATCCTGGGGAACTGAACCTAGGTCCTTGGGCTTTGCAGGCAAGTGCCTTAACCGCTAAGCCATCTCTCCAGCCCAGGATTCTTGCTTAATTTGCAAGCAGAGAGAGAGAGAAGAGAGACAGAATGGGCACGCCAGAGCCTCCAGCCTCTGGAAACAAACTCCAGATTCATTTGCCACTTTGTGCATCGGGCTTTACATGGTTACTGGGGAATCGAACCCAGATCATTAGGTGTTGCAGGCAAGAGCCTTAACTGCTGAGCCATCTCTCTAGCCCTATAACCTGCATTTTGTTTCCTCTAGGTTCATGCCCTCCTTTCTTCGCTTGGGGTCCTGGAATGTAGTGATGTTTGTCACCTACGAGCAGCTGAAACGGGCGCTGATGGCTGCCTACACCTCTCAGGAGGCGTCCTTTTGAGCCTCTCCTGCTGCTGACCTGATGCCTCTGGCTTTGCCTTCATGTCTCCCAGGGCCCTGCTTCCCTTCCCTTGCCCTGCCTTTCCCTCTTTGTCCTCCCTCTCCTTACCCCTTCCTTTCCCTCACCCCACCTTTCCATGCCTGAGTCTAGTGGCTCCATGGAGGGGAGACCTGACCCTTGCCCAGCCCAGCTGGCTTCCTTCACCCATAAAGCAAGCTTAACCTTGGTGTCTCCTCCTCCTTCTCTCATAGCTGTTACCTGATGTCTTGGTCCAAAGGGCCCTTTAGGCACTTTGGTGGCCAGAGGAGAAATCGCCTTCCACATCCGGCCTCTAGCCCAGGGCCTGAGGAGGTTGCCTAGTCCATTTCTCTCCCCATATGCAGCCTGGGCTGAGGTGCTGGGTGGAGGAGCAGGTCAGAGGACAGCAGTGGCTGTCGCTTGCTTGGTACCTGGTGCGCTGGGGCTGCTTTCCAGGCTTGCCCTCGACTCCCCACAGCTGCTCATTGGAAGCGTCAGTGCTGCGAGCTTACTTTACCCCATTTCACACGTGGCCACCCATCTCCCCAAGTCTTAGACTTACTGAGGGCAGGTCAGGCTGCCCACCCTCTACAGTCACATCCATGGGCAGGCATGTTCTGAACATACAGGACAGAACTGACTCAGCACGGGTTGGATTTGGGCTTCCACTGGGCAAACGTGCTGCCTCTAAGGAATTTTTTTTTTTTGTAATTTATTTGAGAAAGAGAAAGAGAATGGGCACTGCAAACGAACTCAAAATGCATGCACCCCCTTGTGCATTTGGCTTACATGGGTCCTAGAGAATCAAACTGGGGTCCTTTGGCTTTGCAGGCAAGCATGCCTGAACCATGGGGCCATCTCTCCAGCCCTGTTCTGTTTTGTTTTGTTTTTCTGACTCCAGGGTAGGGGCTCTCTCCTCCCAGTCTGACCTGAAACTCTAGTCACAGGCCAGCCTCAGACTCCTGGCAATCTTCCCTCCCCATCCTCCCAAATGCTGCAACTACAGGTGTGGGCTACCTGGTTTCAGAGCCTTTTTGTGGGTGGGTTTACCTCCTCCCCAGGCTAGGGATCTCATGGAGGTGGTGACCAGCCATCGAGCAGAGACCAGGACTCAGACTGGCCTTGCTGACTTCTTTCCCAGGACCAGTGCCTGGGCTCCTTGGGGAAGTGTGGCAGCTGTGAAGGGGAGGTCAGTCCCCATCCATCAGTCTGAATCAGCGACGGCTACTGGCCCTTTCCCTCCTTAGTAGGCCAGGGTGAGAGCCACAGACTAGACCCCTTCGTGCTTGGCGGGCCCAGCCCTTCATTCAGCTTCTGACAAATGCAGCTGAGCTCCCACTCCCCTGAAGCAGGAAGCCAGAATCAGGGTGTCAGGCAGCCTAGGCTGTGTGCACACTTGCTCTGCTGCCCTCCTGTAGAACTGGAGGTCTGGCCATGGCTATAGGCACCTTTAGTGATGTCCCGTGAGAGTCTACGGCCCTGGGCGTGTCTGTCAATAGCTGAACGTGCAGGTGGAAGGTGAACAGACTTCGAGCTTGTTCACTTAGCAGCCTTACGGACCAGACGTGGAATTGTCATGAGGCTAGCAGGATTCAGGAGTCTGAGCATGCCCATGGATGGGCTGGGAAAAGGGAAAGAGTCTAGAAAACACGAGAGAGGCCTTGATAATGACAGGAAAACCCTTGGTTTGCCTGAATCCCAGGGCAGCGCCCGTCATTGAGATTGTAGGAATCTCATCACCAAGCCCAGGCATCCTTCAGAGCCTCCTGGAGGGGCGGCAGCAGCCTGAAGGCCTAGTTTCACAAAAGCTTGCTCTCGGAACAGGGAGTTAAAATCCTCCACCTCAGCCCTGCTTTGGAGTGTAGGGTTAGTTTTATTCCATCATCTGGCTTCCATATAGGAGTTGAAACGTTTACTGTAAGTGGGCCCAGGGAAGTGAAGTGCATTGTCCAAGTATATAACCCCAGGCCCACATCATCCTAACAGCTGCTAGAAGCCCTGCCCCGGAGTCTCAAGGTTATTTCTGCTGCTGCTTTTGCGATGCTTCCACAGTGGCTACCAAAGCCAGTCACAGTGCTGAGCTCCTGGAGTCCCAGTACCTTGGAAGGCAGGGGGTTAGGGACAGCCTGGGCAGGATTCTAAGACCTTATCAAAAACAAAAGAACTGGGGGAAAGAAAAGTAAAGAGCCAGGCGTGGTGGCGCACGCCTTTAATCCCAGCACTTGGGAGGCAGAGGTAGGAGGATTGCCAAGAGTTCGAGGCCACCCTGAGGCTACATGTTGAATTCCAGGTCAGCCTGAGCTACAGTGAAACCCTACTTACAAAAAAAAACAAAAACTGCCCCTTAAAGAAAAAAACAACAGCCAGACATGGTGGCACATACCTATAATCCCAGCACTTGAGAAGCTTGGGCAAGAAGGACCAGGAGTCAAGGCCAACCTCAGCTACATGAGTTCTTGGCCTCCCCACAAAGGGCTTAAACTAACCTCTCAGTGGGTGGGATTCTAAACAATGTAGGCACCTTTCCTGTGTCCCTGAAGGCATTCCACCTGCTTACACTCCATAACTAGACATACTGTGGACCAAGCTCAGACCCCACAGAGGAGCAGGGAAGAGGGGCACGTTATTGGTGACTGAGGAGTTAGCTATATGCTTGCTGGACCCAGAAACTGGAACTCCTCCAGACCACAAGGATAGCAGCACTTAACTCTCCCTGCAATCTAAGTACAAGTTTATCACACACTTTCATGTCTGTGAGCCCTGCATTGCTGACAAGGGGTGCTGAAACTGGGGCAAGGCAGGGTTGAGCCAGAGCCCGGGTTCCCCTGCCTCCCAGAATGCTGGCCCAGGGATAGCTTGGAGCCTATCCTGCAGTCTAGGGATGGAGGGTGCATGTGTTCTTGAGGTGTCCTCTAGTCATAGCTCGTGATTCCACAGCAAGTGGCCCAGTTTTGCCACAGACATCTGAGCATTTTTTTTCCCATGCCTTGCCTTTCTGTCTCCATATTGTGATATAGTACATTCTAGAAACTTCTAGATATCGTGTGTCACCAAAAGTCAAGAGTAGAGCTGGGCATGGTGGCATACGCCTTTAATCCCAGCCCTTGGGAGGCAGAGGAAGGAGGACTGCTGAGCTCAAGGCCACCTTGAGACTACATAGTGAATTGCAGATCAGCCTAGGCTGAGTGAGACCCTACCTCAAAAGTCAATGATGGAGTTGCGGACCCTAGCGGGTCGCACATCCCTGTCCATGACCAAGGGCTCTGAAGCCCCAGGGAGGGTAGTGGCCTATTCTCAGGAAGCCAGATTGGCCGTCCAGCTTCCTAGGACTGCAGGAAGTTCCAGGACACAGGAGATGGGAAAGGAGTCTTTTATTATCTTAGCCCGGGGTCCCGTGCTGGTCCACCCTCAAAGGACATCTGCAGGAGCTGGCTTCCCTGTATGGCTGGGGCTGTAGGGTGGGTCACACCCAGCCAGCCCTCACCCCTGAGGGTTAGGTGAGCAGAGCCTGGCGCAACATCTTCCTCTTCTGGGGTGTGAGGCGGGTAGGAAACTGGATGTCGAAGAAGATGAAGAGGTCACCCTTCTTGGTGGGGTCCTCGGGCAGTGGCATCCCCTCACCTGGTACCTGCTTGAAGTACTTGGGGCTGACATAGGGAAAAACAGAAGAAGGGAGCAGAGCGGTTGCCAAAAGTGGCATCTAACAGGCCCGTGCCACCCCAGGTCACGGAACCATGGGAATGGGGTGTCACTACAGCTTCCAGGATGGGAAGAACAGTTGTGCTTTCTTGGAAAAGAACATCGGGACCATAGCTTAAAACTAGTGAGAGCCTGACGTGGTGGAGCACGCTTTTAAATCCTAGCACTTGGGAGGCAGAGGCAGGAAGATCACTGGGAGTTTGAAGTCACCCTGAGACTAATTCCAGATTAGCCTGAGCTACAGTGAGACCCCACCTCTAAAAACAACAACAAAAAACTAGTGAGAAGTTTGGGGGTGGACGCAGCCGGAAACGCCCAACGCTGGGAGGACCTCTAATCTCCACTGAGGCTGCAAACAAATTACAGCAGGACATTCCTTTTGCCAGGTAAAGCAAGCCAGGTTGGCCAGAGCGTGGGGTGCATCTCGGCTAGCCTCTCTTTCAGCAGAACGTGTTCTGCATAACCACCAGGCAGGCCTCTCTGGCTCTACCCACTTAAGTCTCAGCCCATCCCTTCTCATTGCTGCTGAGCCCAGGGCAGACAGGCAGACTCACTGGACGATTTCATTGATGGGGATGTTGAGCAGCCGGTCATCCAGAGTCTTCACCTCCACGGTACAACAGGTGAGGGCCTGGGGAGGTTAGGACATAGGATGGCTGCGGAGAGGGTCACTGGGGCCCTTCTATTGAGAAAGCATTTATGAGCCTATTTGGGGCCAAACTTTGAGCTGGGCACCAGGGAGGAAAAAAAAAAAAAGACTTGAACTAAATGTGAATGAGCCAGGTGTGGTGGCGCATGCCTCTAATCCCAGCACTCAGGAGGCAGAGGTAGGAGGGTCGCCATGAGTTCGAGGCTGCCCTGAGACTACACAGGAAATTCCAGGTCAGCCTAGGCTACAGTGAGACCCTACCTCGAGAAACAAACAAACAAACAAAAAAAACCTAAATGTGAATGAGCTAGGCCCTCAATATTTGGAGTTCGCAGTGTGGTAGGTCAGATGAATGTTGGGAGAGTTATGATGGGGGCTGAACAGATGGTTTAACACTTGCAAAGCCTAAGAGCCTATGTTTGACTCTCCAGGTCCCACACACAGTGGTGATAGGCGCAAGGTTGCACACGCACACAGGTGGTGCACGTGTCGGAGTTTGCAGCAGTTGGAAGGCCTGGTGTGCCAATATTCACTCTCATCTCTTGCTCTCTCTCTCAGAAAAAAAAAAAAAAATTACAAGCCGGGCGTGGTGACTCACGCCTTTTAATCCCAGCCCTCGGGAGAGGCAGAGTCAGGAGGATCACCAAGAGTTCGAGGCCACCTGAGACTCCATAGTGAATTCCAGGTCAGCCTGCACCACAGTGAGATCCTACCTCAGAAAAACAAACAGGGAAAAAGAAGAAATTACAAAACAAAAGAATTACGATGAGCTCTGTGGGAGCAAGGAGAGTCCTCGCCATTCTGGAGTGTGAGGAAGGCCACAAGGTGGTGCTGGTAGCAGCAGATAAGCTTCTTTAGAGATGAAGAGAGGGGCAGGAGGGCCTGTTGTGAGGGTCTGTCCAATACCAGACCGCAACCGTGTGCTGGGGAGCGGGGGACCCACAGGACCTTGATGGCAGGGGCCGGGGAGATACAGTTGAGGCTGGCACAAATGGGGCTTGGCCTGGGCCTCCGCGAGCTGGTCCTGCGCTCTGCCCACTCACCTTGCCCAAAGGGATGGAATACACAAAGAAGAGATTGTCGTTCTCCCTGCAGAAGCGAGGGTGGAGCTTCTCTTTCACAATGAAGATGATGTCAGCTGGGATGATGTTGGGACCCTGGGCAGAGAAAGCCAAGGGTGACGGCAGAGCCCTGAGCTGGAGAGAGGACAAGTGCCCACAAGTCTCTGTCTGCTAAAAACTTAGGAGTGGGCTCGGGGTTAAAGGCACTTATTTGCAAAGCCTGTGGTCCCAGGTTCAGTTCCCCAGTCACCCACGTAAAGCTGGACAGGCATTTGTTTGTGGCAACAAGAGACCTTGATGTACATACATGCACACACATATAAATAACAGATGAAAATATATTTTAAAAAAATTGCTTGGACACCACAAGACAGAGGTAGGGGGATCGCTATGAGTTCAAGGCCAGCCTGGGACTACAGAGTGAGTTCCAGTTCAGCAAGAACTAGAGTGAGACCCTACCTCAAAACACCTCGTCCCCCCCCCAAAAAAAAAAAGATCCTCAGGAATGTTGCTTCTCCTTCAGTGAGTTACCAAACCTTCCCAGGTCTCTTCTGGCCACTGGGGCAGAGTCATCAGATAGCTCCATCTCTCAGTTATTCCTCAGCAAGGTCAAGACTGGCAAGAGGGAAGCCCAGAGACTGAAGCTGTGGCCCACGTGGGGAAGGGAAGGAGGGCTGCCCACGGCAGGTGATTTGGAATTACGTACTTGTGATGATAAGGTCTCACTGTGCAGTCCAGACTGGCCTGGAACTCACTATGTCACCCAGGTTGGCCTTGAACCCAGAAGTGATCCTCCTGCCTCATGCTTCCCAACTAGCTGGGATTGCGTGTGAATCACTGCACCTAGACTGAGGGGTGGTTTATTGTTTTCATTTATTTATTTTTGGTTTTTCAAGGTAAAGTTTCACTCTAGCTTCGGCTGACCTGGAATTCACTATGGAGTCTCAGGGTGGCCTCGAACTCATGGCAATCCTACCTCTGCCTCCCGCGTGCTGGGATTAAAGGAATGCACCAACACACCCGGCCATCTCTCTCTCTCTTTTTAGTTCTTTGAGGTAGGGTCTCATTCAGTCTCATTCGAGCTCAGGCTGACCTGGAATTCACTAGGTAGTCTCAGGGTGGCCTCGAACTCATGGCAATGCTCCTACCTCTGCCTCCCAAGTTCTGGGATCAAAGGTGTGCGCCACTACACCCTGTTACTCTCTTTTTACAGAGTGGGAAACTGAGGCCCAGAGATGGAAAAGACTTCTTCAGGTCAAGATCACCAGAGGTGAAAAGAAGATTGGGCCTCACCTCCAGTGCCCTTCCCAATTTTCTTCAGGGCTTCTCTGAGTAAAGCCCAAGCATAAGAGGCACTCAGAACCATTTTGTTAGTAATTAAATACTTATCTGTGAAAAATTAAAACGACCGTCTTGAGGATGCTGAGTCCTCAAGCGCTGAGAAGTGAGATGCAAAGGGATGGAGTGTTCACAGGCAAAAGAGATGAGTTCCTTTGCCCATACCAGCCACCCACTTTCTTCTTATCATTATTTTTATTGATTTGAGAGGGAGAAAGAGGAAGAGAGAGAGAATAGGCGTGCCAGGACCTCTAGCCGTGGCAAACAAACTCCAGATGCATGCATCCCCTTGTGCATCTGGCTTACGTAGATCCTGGATAATCGAACCTTTGGAGCCTTTGGCTTTGCAGGCAAACGTCTTAACCGCTAAGCCATCTCTCCAGCGCCACCCCCCACTTTCTTGGCTATGAAACATTCACTTCTAAAAACAAACAAAGAGAGCTGGAGAGATGGCTTAGCGGTTAGGACGTTTGCCTACAAAGCCAAAGGACCCAGGTTCATTTCCTCAGGACCCACATAAGCCAGATGCACAAAGGGGGTGGATGTGTCTGGAGTTCATTTGCAGTGGCTGGAGGCCCTGGTGCATCCATTCTCTTTCTATGTACCTCTTTATCTCACTTTCTCCCATAAATAACTAAATAAATAAGCCAGGCATAGTGGTACACACCTTTAATCCTAGCACTCAGAAGGCAGAGGTAGGAGGATTGCCATGAGTTCGAGGCCACCCTGAGACTGCACAGTGAATTCCAGGTCAGCCTGTGCTAGAGTGAGACCCTACCTGGAAAAATTTAAATCATTTTCTCCTTCTGTCTCAGTATTCCCACTGCCTAAGCCTGCCTTACCTAGCCAAATTCGCTCTCTCTCTTTTTTATAACGATTTTGTTTTTAGTTTTTTTATTTATTAGAGACAAAGAGAGGGAGAGAGAGAGTGTGTGTGTGAAAATGGATGTACCAGGGCCTCTAGCCACCAAAAACTCACTCCAGTCACATGTGCCGCCATGTGCATCTGGCTTACGGGGGACCTAGAGAATTGAACGGGGGCCCTTAGGCTTCGCAGGCATGCGCCTTAACTTCTAAGCCATCTCTCCAGCCCAACTTCTCCCTCTCTTACCTGGTCCCCTTCCTTCTCAAAGGTGATACGTGTGCCCTGCCTCCAGCCAGGCTTCACATCAATTGTCAGGATCTTGTCCTTGATGGTGGAAGAGTACCTGTCATCATTCAGTACCTGCAGCGAGAGGGTGGAGGGTGGTTTTCTCAGCTCTCCATGACTCTCCCTCCACCTTTGCCCATATAAAAGACACTGTGGGATTTCAGCTTGGGCTTGCTCAGTCACCATGGAGATGAACTGCCCTGAGCCATATATATATATATATATATATATATATATATATATATATATATATATATTTTTTTTTTTTTTTTTCATCGAGGTAGGGTCTCACTCTAGCTCAGGCTGACCTGGAATTCACTATGTAGTCTCAGGGTGGCCTTGAACTCTTGATGATCCTCCTACCTCTGCCTCCCGAGTGCTGGGATTAAAGGCAGGCTATGTCCTCAGGTGGGAGCTGTGGCCTATGACACCAACACAGTCACCACAAGCCTGGCCACTAACAGATACACACTGAAAATGTACTTAGTTTCTCCCTTCAACTCCCAGAAGCCCGGGACAGTTCTTGGAATCCCCAAGTCTTCACCAGTGTTCCTGGAGCTCCTCTGTCCCTCACTGTCCACTCCAAGTCCACCACAGACTGCAGACTCAAGCTTCTATGAAGTTGTCATCTGATAAGGACAGGGACTGGTCATAAGAATGTCCCAGACTTCTCGACTTGTCTGAGTTGCATGCAGCACAGTCCCCCAGCCAATTCCAAGTCACGTGAGCCACCCTTGGAAAGTGTGGCTCCAACAACCATCTCCCCTATGGGCCAAGATGAGGAGACCTAGCAGAGCGCTGGGCCACAGGACAGGGTCAAGCTAAGGGCTGAACTCAGTGACTCATGAGTCTTCTTCAACCTGTCACCTTGGAGACCACCCCAGCCCACCCTGCTAACAGAGGCACACAGCCTTAATTAAAGCCTAGGGTTGCCAGGCGTGGTGGCACATGCCTTTAATCCCAGCACTCGGGCCACAGAGGTAGGAAGATTGCTGTGAGTTCGAGGCCACCCTGAGACTACATAGTGAATTCCATCCAGGTCAGCCTGGGTCAGAGTGAAACCCTGGTAATGCCCCAGTAGCAGGATTCACAGGGGACTCCTCCCCTGGAACACAGACTCCTGACTCCTCCACTTCCCACAAGGGTGGAGCTGGTCTGAGACAAGAGGGGTCCTTCCCTAGCTGGGAGGCAGCAGAGGGGACTTACTAAGAAGAAACCCTCAATTATCCTTTCCAAATTCTAAAATGTAAACTTGTGAGTCTCTCCATCTAAGATGCCATCAGACACCATGCCTGGCTCTCTAGTTGGGGTGAGGGTGGAGGTGCAGGGAGGGTGGAGGTGAGGACAGACCGTGGCTCCCAAGAACTAGGCAAGTACTCACCCTCCGGGAAATCTTAATTTTTTTGGTGCAGCCAAAGAATAAATCCTCCAGGGAAAGATAGAGATCCCGTTCAACTGGGGGGTCCTGCTTCTGGACCCCTCGGCCCCGGAGCCCCCCAAAATTTAAATCCACTTCATGTCCTTCTGTATCAAAAAATTCTATGGGACAAAGAAGGGTAAGAGACTATGTATAAAGACTCACAAACACACGCCCAGGGTGACATGCCATGCTCCCTCTTGCCTCCTCAGGACCTGCCCAAACAATGCATCTCATCTTACCTCTCAAACTCAGAAACTTTTTTTTCTTTTTGTTTTAAAGATTTATTTTATTTATTTGAGAGAGAATGGGAATGGGCACACCAGGGCCTCCAGCCACTGCAAATGAATTCCAGACACGTGTGCCACCTTGTGCACCTGGCTTATGTAGGTCCTGGGGAGTTGAACCTGGGTCCTTTGGCTTTGCAGGCAAGCACCTTAACCACTAAGGCATCTCTCCAGCCCAAAGCTTTTTTTGTTTTTTTCAAGATAGGGTTTGACTGTAGTCCTGGCTGACCTGGAATTCACTATGTAGTTTCAGGGTAGCCTTGAACTCATGGTGATCCTCTGCCTCCCTAGTGCTAGGATTAAAGGCATGTACGACCCACACCCAGCACATCTGGCTTTTTAAAAAATTTGTTTTGTTTTTATTTTTATTTACTTATTTGAGAGTGACAGACAGAGAGAAAAAGGCAGATAGTGGCGCGCCAGGGCCTCCAGCCACTGCAAACGAACTCCAGACACATGCGCCCCCTTGTGTATCTGGCTAACGTGGGACCTGGGGAACCGAGCCTCGAACCGGGGTCCTTAGGCTTCATAGGCAAGCGCTTAACCACTAAGCCATCTCTCCAGCCCCACACCTGGCTTTTCTAATTTAAGAAAGAAAAAAAAAAAAAAGGATTGAGGCTTTGAGGCTATAGAGATGGCTTGGTGGTTAAGGCACTTGCCCACAAAGCCTAAGGACCCAAGTTCAACAGGTTCAATTCCCCAGCGCTCACATTCACATAAGCCCTTTGTTTGCAATAGCTATAGGCCCTTATAGGCCCATTCTCTCTCTCTCTCTGTATCTGCCTCTTTCTCTCGCTCAATAAATAAATATATACAATACTTTTTAAAAGGATTATTTACATTTCTCGTAATTATTATCAAGCATTATGTCCCCATTGGTGGACATACTGGTCCTTGCCAGCTACTCCTGCCTCCACCTGAGTCTTCTCTGCTGTGGGGTCTCTAGAGCTAAAAGGAACATTTCTCTAGCCTTCCCGCAGCCTAGCTTTGACTTCTGTTTACGAGGTGAGAACTAGGCCATTTGGAAGTCAGAAAGTGGTGGAACTTGGCTAGAGCTGCTGAGCACTGGCCAAGATGTCACTGGGTTTCTCTACAGCACTGTATCCTGCACCCCGCCCCCCCAAACCATGCCCGAGTGTCATGCCTGCCAGAGGCAAGCAGAGCGGCCATGGTGGCAAATGGTTAGCGCTATGATTATAAAAACTGCCATACTGTGTTCTGGAACACAGCAGGGTGTTCTCTGATTCCTTTTTTTTTTTTTTTTTTTTTTGGTTTTTAAAGGTAGGGTCTCACTCTAGCCCAGTCTATACCTGGAATTCACTATGTAGTCTCAGGGTGGCCTCGAATTCATGGCAATTCTCCTACTTCTGCCTCCCAAGTGCTGGGATTAAAGGAGTACGCCTCCACGCCCGGCCTTCCCTTCTTTTTTTTTTTTTTTTTTTTTTAAATTTTTAATTTATTTATTTGAGAGCGACAGACACAGAGAGAAAGACAGATAGAGGGAGAGAGAGAGAGAGAGAATGGGCGCGCCAGGGCTTCCAGCCTCTGCAAATGAACTCCAGACGCGTGCACCCCCTTGTGCATCTGGCTAACGTGGGACCTGGGGAACCGAGCCTCGAACCAGGGTCCTTCAGCTTCACAGGCTAGCGCTTAACCGCTAAAGCCATCTCTCCAGCCCCTTCCCTTCTTTTTAAATATTTTTATTTTTATTTTTTAATTTACTTATGAGAGAAAGAGAACGGGCATGCCAGGGCCTCCACCCATTGCAAAAGAACTCCAGACGCATGTGCCACCATGTGTAGCTGGCTTACTTGGGTACTAGGGAATTGGACTAGGGTTCTCAGGCGTCACAGGTAAGCAACTTAGCTGCTAAGCCATCTCTCCATCCCTCAGGTGATTTCTTTTTCTTTTCTTTTTTTTTTCTGTATTTTTTGAGGTAAGGTCTCACTGTAGTCTAGGCTGACCTGTAGTTCACTATGTAGTCTCAGGGTGGCCTTGAACTCATGGTGATCTACCTACCTCTGCCTCCTAAGTGCTGGGATTAAAGATGTGCACCACCATACCTGGCCTCCCAGTGATTTTTTTGTTTGTTTGTTTATTTTTATTTATTTATTTGAGAGCGACAGAGAGAGAGAGGATGGGCACGCCAGGTCTTCCAGCCACTGCAAACGAACTCCAGACACATGCACCTGCTTGTGCATCTGGCTAATGTGGGTCCTGGGGAATCAAGCCTCGAACTAGGGTCCTTAGGCTTCACAGGAAAGCGCTTAACTGCTAAGCCATCTCTCCAGCCCAGTGATTTTTTAACCATTCAATTCCCTCTGTTGAACCCCGGTTTCACAGGCTAAAAAATTATGTTTGTGCTGCTGATTTCTGAGGAATGCACATCTGCACGTGAAGTTGCATGCAGACATAAAAATGAATGAACAGGGCTGGAGAGATGGCTTAGCACTTAAGGCACTTGCCTGCGAAGCCTCAGGACCCAGGTTCGATTCCTCTGGTCTCATGTAAGCTAGATGCACAAGGTGGCACATGTGTCTGGAGTTCGTTTGCAGTATCTGGAAGCCCTGGTGTGCCCATTCTCTCTATCTCCCTTTCTCTCTCTCTGTCTGAAATAAAAATAAACAGATCTTTGGAAAAAATGAATAAAGATTCATAAATAGCATAATGTTGAAGTATTATTTCAAGTTAAATTAGGTTAACAAAAAGTTAGTGTGGGGCTGGAGAGATGGCTTAGTGGTTAAATGCTTGCCTATGAACCCTAAGGACCCTAGGGACCCTGGTTCGAGGCTCAATTCCCCAGGACCCAAGTAAACCAGATGCACAAGGTAGTGCATGCATTTGAAGTTCATTTGCAGTAGCTGGAGGCCCTGGCGCGCCGATTCTCTCTCTCTCCCCCCTCTTTTTCTGTCAAATAAATAAATAAAAATAAAATAAAATACAAAGATATGCAAAGTGCCTGAAGTGTGCTGTGTGATTTGACTTGTGGTTTATCGGTCTCATTTGCCTGGACCTGTGAAAGCAGGCCAGCTTCTTCTGCCATTATGGAAACTCGCCTGGATCTGTAAGCTTCAATAAATCCCTTCCTCCATAACTGTGCCTGGTTTAGAAGTGCATCTTAGCGAACCTGAAGCTGTCTGCTACACTACTCAAGCCTGACTACCTGACTGATCCTCCCCAGGATCTCACAGGAAAAGCCAGAAGCGGACTAGGGGGAGTTAAAGGCACTTGCAAAGCCACATGGCCCGGGCTCGATTCTCCAGTATCCACTTAAAGCTACATGCACAAAGTGGCACATGTGTCTGGAGTTCATTTGTAGTGGCTAGAGGCCCTGTGGCATGCACATGCATGTACTTAAGCATTCATGCACACACACACCCCACACACAGTCAAATACGCAAATTAAAAAAAAAATTTTTTTGTTTTTGTTTTTTTGAGGTGGAGTCTCACTCTAGCTCAGGCTGACATGGAGAATTCACTGTGTACTCTCAGGGTGGCTTTGAACTCACAGCAATCCTCCTACCTCTGCCTCCCAAGTGCTGGGATTAAAGGCGTGTGCCACCATACCCGGCTAAAATATTTTTTTTAATACATTGTTTATGGTTTCTCAGTAATTAAAGGGACTTAGAGGTCTTTCTTACCACTGAAGGGGTTGTCTCCCCCGAAGAATTCATGGAACACCTTTTCAGGATTGCCATGGAAGACGTAGCCCGATGTCCATGGGGTCTGGGATCCAAACTCCAGAGGAATCCCGCCCTTCAGGCCCTCCTCTCCAAACTTGTCATAGATGCTTCTCTTCACAGCTGTGGACACACGTGCCCTTGAGGAGGGGTCCAGCCTTAAGGGAGGGATGGGGGGGCAGGAGAGCTTGTGGGGGGCAAGACTAGCCTTATTATCCGTACCTGCACCTGCCAGTCTCTAGCACAAGATCCTGGAAGTTAGACAATCAATTTCATATGTATAAACTTTAGATTCATTCATCCCAAAAGATGAACCCTACAGCCCAGAAGGAAATGAGAACAACAACAAAAAAAATTTGCATATGGGTGTAGCAGGGAGAACTGGAAAGCTGTGGGTCAGGCCACACACCTAGGTTTGGTTTTAGTCAGTTGTCACATCTGCCGTCTGAACTTACAAATTTACAGAGTTTTGAAATCCTAGAGTCCTGACAATTCAGAGCTGGAGAAACTAGTGTTCTAGGCGTTCTGCGCTGTATCCACAACCACAGTGCCCAGGCTGTTCCTGACAGAGGCCAGATGGTTAATCATTCTTGCCCCATACATCTGATTTCTAGAGGAGGGAGATTTCTTCGTGGCTTCTGGCCTCTCTGTCCCCCTACTGCTGTCCCTGAGGAGAGTCTGGGAAGGAGGAACAAGCGTGCCAGCTCAGCATGGGCCTTCTGCCCCTGGGCAGCCAGCATGGGCCTCAGGAAGGCTCATTCCTGCAGGGCATGAGGCACACAGGGAATGCATCTGCTCTTGTTCCGCCCTAGCTGGGAGAGTGCTCAGCCAGCCCACCTTAGCGTGTGGCTACCAAGAAGGATCGCCTTCACTCTGCGTTCCCTCTTAAGGTGTTCAGATTCCAGGCAGAGAGGACCTTTCCCTGCAGAAAACTCAACAGCCTGGACACTTTATTTTCTTTGCAAGCAGAGAGAAAGAGAGACAGAAAATGGGCATGTCAGGGCCTCTAGCCATTGCAAACAAACTCCAGACACATGCCCTCCCTTGTGCATCTGGCTTACATGGGTCCTAGGGAATCGAACCCGAGTCCTTTGGCTTCGCAGGCAAGCGCCTTAACCACTAAGCCCTAAGGAACAATCTTAATGGTGCCGTGGATGACATCCACTCTTAAGGCGACTCTTGTGCTCAACCCCACTGTCACTTACGGTCACTCAGCACGTCATAGGCTTCTGCTATCTGCCTGAATGCCTCCTCTGCAGTCCGCTCAGATGTCTTCAATGGGTGGGTCTTCAGGGCAAGTTTTCGATACCTAGAGGAGGGATACCGCAGCTCACCTGCTTCTGAGGACTTCAAAGATCTGCTTAAGGCTGGGTGCTAGCCTTACTATGAGCCAGGGGTTATGACACAGGAAGAGAGAATCTGAACCTGGTATAGGAAGTGTAGCCAGCTGACAGCTTTGGCAGCTGCCCCCTGGGCATTTGTTCTGAGGCTGTACCTCCCCAGGCTGCCGCAGCCCTGGCCTTAAGGATGGTAGGATTTGGTGATGGTCCCCCCGTGAGATGGAACATCTCAGGGTTATCTCCACCCCCCCCCCCAATGTAGGGTTTCACTCTAACTCAGGCTGACCTGGAATTCACTTATGTAGTCTCAGGGTGGCCTCGAACTCACGGTGATCCTCCTACCTCTGCCTCCCAAGTGCTGGGATTAAAAGCGTGCGCCACCACGCCCAGCTTCGTTGTTTGTGGGTTGTGGAGGGGCAGAACTTCATGGCTAGGAGCATGAGCTTTTCAGCTCATGGTCGCAGGGAAGAGGAAAGGGGAAGAGAGGGGAGAGGGAAAAAGAAGGGAGAAAAAGAAGACAGAGAAAGGAGAGGAGAAGAGAGGAGAGGGATGTGGGGGCCAGGCATACCTTCAAAAGCCAGCTTCGGTTACCAAGTTCCTCCAGCTAGGCCCTACCTCCTAAGAGCCCACCCAGCTATGCTGGGACTCGTCTGTTGACACGTTAGTGTCCTTATGATTCACAACCAGCTGGAAATCAGGTCTTTGGAGGACACTTCGTAGTCAAGCCATACCTTCCGCTAACAGGCAATCTTGGCTTAAAGATTCTCTCTCCCACAGGCCACACTCACCATCCAACGCTTCCTCTTCTCTCTCCTTTCACAGATACTGGATTTGCACTACAGTCTAAAGTCTTTCTTCCCCTCGTCTTATTTTTCCAAGGTAGGGTCTCACTCTAGCCTGGGCTGACTTGGAATTCACCACGTCATCTCGGGCTGGCCTGGAACTCACAGTGATCCTCCCACCTCGACCTACCAAGTACTGGGATTAAAGGCTTGGTTTCCCCTCACGTATACTCCCTCCCTCGTCCTTCACACCTAATCCCATTTTGGTGTCTGCTTTTCAGAGGACCAGGATGGACAGACTTCTTGGTAAGGGGAGATACAATCACGTATACACAGAGTAGTGAGCCCCGCAGGCCTGGACACTGTCTCCCAGGTTGGGTTTGAATGTAAAATGTTCCCCATAGGCTCATGTGTTTGAACACCTGGCCCTCAGGTGATGGTGCTAGAATAAGACCCTACCTTGAAAAATCCAAAAACATTGTTACAGGGGAAAAGAATTAAGAACTGTTGTTTGAAACATATGCAAGTCTTTTAATCACACCTCATATGCACAATGATTTCTGGGCATTTTAAAATATATTATCTCATCTAATACATATATATCACTAGCTGTCCTGAAACTCACCAGACTGGCCTTCAACTGGCAGTGATTCTCCTGCCTCTATCTCCTAAGTGCTGGGATTAAAGGCATGAACTGCCACTCCCGGCTTTAATCCTATTTTTATTTATTTTATTTTTTGTTTTATCGAGGTAGGGTCTCACTCTAGCCCAGGCTAACCTGGAATTCACTGTGCAGTCTCAGGGTGGCCCCGAACTCATGGTGATCCTCCTACCTCTGCCTCCTGAGTGCTGGGATTAAAGGCGTGCGCCACCACTGCCCAGCAATAATCGTATTTTTAATACCATGACAACCCCCTTTTTTAGTGAAAACCTGAAGCTGACAGATTGATGTGCCCATGCGCTGAGTGAGCAGGCAGGAGAGCCTGGATTCAGCCTTGGCCTTGAGTGACTGCACTGTTTATTCTTTTCTTCTTCTTCCTTTTTTTATGAAAGAACGAGCAAGCGCGAAAGAGAGCGGATTGGCATGCCAGGGCCTTAGCCACTTGTGCGCATGTGCCACCTGTGCATCCGGCTTACGTGGGTTCTGGGGAGTCAAACCTGGGTCCTCAGGCTACACAGGCAAGCGCCTTAACCACTAAGCCGTCTCTCCAGCCCTGTCCTTTTTTTTTTTTCCTTCATCTGCTTCCCCTCCTGGTAACCTTTCCCTCTATGAGTCCCTCTAGCCGGTAAGATTCCCTGAACGGTTGTTGATGTCACACACTGCACTGAATTGTGCTGGAATTGTGTCTTGCTTCCCCGTCTGCCCTGGAGCCCCTCCTCTGCAGTCACCCTCAACTTAGGTCCCCTACAGGACCCAGGCCAGGGAGGGAAAAGTCCACGAACAGCAACCTTTGGGAGAGATGATGTCTGACTACTGTCTGCCATTTGCCATTTGCATGACCTTGGGATAACAACAGCATTTACCTCAAAGGGTCATTGTGAGGATAAAATAAAACAATGATGGAATGTTCTCAGAATAGCACCTACACATTCAATAAATGAAACTACTATACGTGCTGGGTGTGGTGGCGCATGCCTTTAATCCCAGCACTTGGGAGGCAGAGGTAGGAGGATCACCGTGAGTTCGAGGCCACCCTGAGACTACATAGTGAATTCCAAGTCAGCCTGAGCTAGAGTGAGACCCTACCTCGAAAAACCAAAAAATAAAAAATAAAAAAAAAACTAGTATACAATTCTAATTAAGTTATCCTAGACACTTTCCTTTTTCATTTATACCTTTGATAGTCTAGTTCATTGCAAAGTTCATTCTTTTCCCCTCTCTCTAGCCCACTGAAGAGCTTGAATTCTCCTTTAATCCTCATCTTTTTTTTTTTTATTAACAACTTCCATGATTATAAAAAATACCTCATGGTAATAGCCTCCCTCCCCCCATCATCTTTTTTTTTAAAAAATTTTATTTATTTATTTATTTATTAGAGAGAGAATGGGCGTGTCAGGGCCTCTAGCCAGTGCAAATGAACTCCAGACGCATGCGCCACCATGTGCATCTGGCTTACTTTTGGACCTGGAGAATTGAACCCAGGTCCTTAGGCTTTGCAGACATGTGCCTTAACCCTCTCCAGCCCTCATCTTTTTTTTTTTTTTTTTTTTTTTCTGAGGTAGGGTCTCACTCTAGCCCAGGCTGACCTGGAATTCACTATGTAGTCTCAGGCTGGCCTGAGACTCCTACCTCTGCCTCCTAAATGCTGGGATTAAAGGCGTGCGCCACCAAACCCAGCTAAGCCTCATCTTTTGCCTTAATTACCAGGACACCCTAAGAGTCTCTTCTCCTAATACAAGTTTCCAGGCACTGTGCACTTTCCTTTATGTAGGCACCAGAGGAAGAGTGAGGGCTCAGAATTAGCGGCTGAGGTGTGCCCGAGTTTCCAGCCTGCACGCCTCACCCAGCTCCAAGCTAGAATAAGGTATGCAAGAAGCCAGAGAAGGAGTGAGGTTCCCTTTGCCTGCCCTAGACTGGGCAGGAAAGGGGTTTGGAGAGGGTGACCCAGGCCTGGCAGCCACTCAACTTACGCCTTCTTGATCTGGGCATCCTCTGCATTGCGAGTGATCTGGAGCACAGAGTAGTAATCCCGGCCCATGGCTGGCACGCAGTGGGTCCTGGCAGTCCTCAGACTCCAGCCGGGCTGTTAGTCTGCATTCCTTGGTTGCTCCTGACAACGAACTGCACAGGGGCACCCTGGGAGTTGTAGTCCTTCCCTCTTCACCTAGGCTCTCATAGAGGAGAAATGAACAGACAGAACTGGGACTGGTTCTGTGACCCTAAAAAAGGTCACGCAACTCAGAAACGGGAGGGTTGCAGAGTCCCATTTAATTTTTAGGAAGTGCAACAAATTCTTTTAACTTAAAATTTCAAGATAAACTGTATGGTGATTCAAACCTGTAACCCCAATAATTGGGAGGATTAGACCAAACCACAGACATGAAAGTAAAAAGGGGACAAGTGGGGAAGAGGGAGGGAATGAGCAGGAGTGGGAGGAGAGTAGGAGACGGTAATGGGGGTGAATATGTTCAAAATACATTATATGCATGTATGAGCTTATAAAAATAGTCTTTTTTAATATTTTGGCTTTGTTCATTTTTTTGTTTATTTTTAATTTATTTGAGAGTGACAGACAGACAGAGAGAGAAAGAGACAGAGAGAGGGAGAATGGGCGCATCAGGGCCTCCAGCCACTGCAAATGAACTCCAGATGCATGCTCCACCTTGTACATCTGGCTTGCGTGGGTCCTGGGGAATCAAGCCTCGAACAGGGGTCCTTAGGCTTCTCATGCAAGCACTTAACCACTAAGCCATCTCTCCACCCTAGTCTTTTATATTTTATTTTATTTTATTTATTTGAGAGAGAGAGAGAGATTGGGCACATCAGGGCCTCCAGCCATTGCAAACGAACTCCAGATGCATGTGCCCCCTTGTGCATCTGGCTTACGTGGGTTCTGGAGAATCAAACCCGGATCCTTTGGCTTTGCAGGCAAATACCTTAACTGCTAAGCCATCTCTCCAGCTCGAGTCTTTATTATTTTTTTTAATATTTTATTTGCCAGGTGTGGAGGTGCATGCCTTTAATCCCAGCATTTGGGAGGCAGAGGTAGGTGGATCACTGTGAGTTCGAGGCCACCCCAAGACTACATAGTGAGTTCCAGGTCAGCCTGGAGTAGAGTGAGACCCTACCTCGAGAAACCATTTATTTATTTGAGAGAGAAAGAGAGAATGGGCATGCCATGGCCTCCAGCCACTGCAAATGAACTCCAGATGCACGCATTTGAACCTGGGTCCTTACACTTTGCAGGCAAGTGCCTTAACTGCTGAGCCATCTCTCCAGCCCTAAAAAATAAAATGAAAAAAAATAATGAAAACAAACAAAATAAAAATAAATAAATAAATAAATAAACCAAACCAAACAAAAAATAAAATAAAATAAAAAATAAAAAACCTCCAGCACAGGATGGGCTCTTCAGAAGCTAGAAGCTGGGTCCTGAGGAACACATCTTGCCAAGAAGCACAGCACTGAGGAAGTTGCAGCAAACAATGCCAAGGCCTTGGGCGTGTGCTGAGGAGAAAGGAGAGAGGCCCTGCTTCAGCCCCCAGAGAGATGACGACCAAGGGCTCACGACCATCATCAGCTAGAAGCTCACTTGACTTGCCCACGGGCTCCCCCCTAACCTGGGAGTGGGCTTGGACCTGTACCATCGAGGGTCTGCGGCTCTGCCAGACATAGGCCGATGCAAAGGCTCAGATCAAGGCCCAGGCCCAGGCTGCAACGGCAACCACCTAAGCTCCAGGCTCCTGTGAGCCTCCCTTGCAGAAGCTTCTGTATGCCAGAGTGAGGAGAAGGAGTAGTTGTGACCCGTAAGCTACTTAAATCAACTGTGTGGCTCCCAATATGATGCTTTTAGGATACAGAACCACATCTGTGTTGCTCTTGCCAAAGTACACAGCCTAAATCTAATCATGAGGAGATGCCAGACCCACCGCAAACTAAGGCTTCTTCCTCAAATTGGCAAGTATTATAAATAAATACATCAGGGTCGTGAAGGACAAGGAAAAGCTGAGAAACGACTTCAAACAGAAAGTAAATATGCAGAACACGTGGCCCTGGTTTGGATCCAAGGCCACCGAGGAAAGGGTCCTGTATCTCAGCAAATGCATCTTGAGGTATTTAAGAATAATGGGCCAGGTGTGGTGACACATGCCTTTAATCCCAGCACTTGGGAGGCAGGGGTAGGAGGATTGCCGTGAGTTCGAGGCCACCCTGAGACTCCTTAGTGAATTCCAGGTCAGCCTGGGCTAGAGTGAGACCCTACCTCGAAAAACAAAACAAAACAAACAAACAAACAAGAATAATGGGACAAGAACATTTATATATTGCTCCAAAATGAGCCAGAAAGAATGCACACAGTACATATAACCTGTGAATAGACAATGAATAATAAAGCAAGCACAAAAAGTTTACAACTGAGAGATCTGCACAGGGCTATACTGGGATCCTTGGCGCTGTTTCTTTTTGTTTTTGGTTGTTTTTTTTTTGTTTTTTCTCGAGGTAGAGTCTCACTGTAGTTCAGGCTGACCTGGAATTCACTATGTTCTCTCAGGATAGCCTCAAACTCACTGTGATCCTCCTACCTCTGCCTCCTGAATGCTGGGATTAAAGGCTTGTGCCACCATGTCCATCAAGCACTATTATTTAAAAAAAAAAAGGTTAAAAAATTATTTATTTAGAGCTAGGCATGGAGGCACATGTCTTTTTGTTTGTTGGTTTTGTTTTGATTTCTGAGGCAGGGTTTCACTCTAGCTCAGGCTGACCCAGAATTCACTATGTAGTCTCAGGGTGGCCTCGAACTCACGGTGATCCTCCTATCGCTGCCCCCCAAGTGCTGGGATTAAAGGCGTGCGCCACCATGCCCGGCTGGCACATGCCTTTAATCCCAGCATTTCAGAGGCAGAGGTAGGAGAGTCACCATGAGTTCAAGGCCAGCATGAGACCACATTGTGAATTCCAGGACAGCCTGGGCTAGAGTGAGACCCTATCTTGAAAAACCAAAAAACACTTATTTGCAAGGAGAGAGAGATGGGGGAGAAAGAGAGAGAGAATGAGCATGCCAGGGCCTCTAGCCACTGCAAGCAAACTACAGATAATGCCGCTCCACTTTACAGAGCTGGCTTTACTTGGGTACTGGGGAATCAAGCCCAGGTAGTTAGGCTTTTCAGGCAAGCATATAATTACTGAACCATCTCTCAGGCTCTATTTCTCTTTGTAAGACAGAATCTTATATGTATCCCTGGCTGGCCTAGAAATTGTCATGTAGACCAGGCTGACCTTGAACTTGCTTACATCATCCTGCCTCTTATTCACAAGGGTTAGGATTACAGGCATGCATCACTATTCCTGGCCTCTTTGTGCTATTCTTATAAACTTTTCTGCAGGGTTAATTTTTTTTCTAAATAGAGCTGGAGAGATAGCTCAGCCATTAAGGCACTTGCCTGCAATGCCCGACAACCTGGGTTTGATTCCCCAGTACCCATGTAAAGCCAGATGCACAAAGTAGCACATGTGTCTAGAGATCAGTTGCAGTGGCTAGAGGCCCTGACGTGCCCATTCTCTGCCTGTCTGTCTGTCTCTGCTTGCAAATAAAAAAAGATATCTGGGGGGGGGGGTTGTTCAAGGCAGGGTCTTTCTCTAGCCCAGGCTGACCTGGAATTCGCTATGTAATCTCAGGATGGCATCGAACTCATGGTGATCCTCCTACCTCTCTCTGCCTCCTGAGTACTGGATTAAAGGCATGTGCCACTAAGTGATGGCTTAGCGATTAATGTGCTTGCCTGCAAAGCTAAAGGACCAGGTTTGATTCCCCAGACCCACGTTCAGATGCACAAGGGGGCACATGCATCTGGAGTTTGTTTGCAATGGCTCGAGGCCCTGGCACGCCCATTCTCTCTCTCTACCTGCCTATTTCTGTATCTCTCTCTCTCAAATAAATAAAGAAAAATAAAATATTAAAAAATTATTTCAGAATAAAAAGTAAAATCAGGGCTTAGTGATTAAGGCATTTGCTTGCAAAGCCAAAGGACCTCAGTTGTATTCCCCAGGACCCACGTAAGCCAGATCCACAAGGAGACGTAAGCATCTGGAGTTCGTTTGCAGTAGCTGGAAGCCCAGGCACGCCCAATCTCTCCCTCTCTCCCCCTCCCCTTTCCCTCTCTCAAGTAAATAAATAAAAATAAAATATGTTTTTAAAAGTAAAATCAGAGCTTGAGAGATGGCTCAGCGGCTAAGTCACTTGACTTCAGAGCCTAAGAACCAGAGTTCAATTCCCCAATACCCATGTAAAACCAGATGCCCAAAGTGGTGCATACATCTGGAGTCCATTTGCAGTGGCTGGAGACCCTGGCACACCCATTCTCTCCCTCCCTCCCTCTCTCTCTCTGTCTCTCGCTAGGTCTCTTTTCTCTCCTTGCAAATAAATAAATAATTTTGTCTTTGGTTTTTCGAGGTAGGGTCTCACTGTAGCCCAGGCTGACCTGGAATTCACTATGTAGTCTCAGGGTGGCCTCAAACTCATGGTGATCCTCCTACCTCTGCCTCCCAAGTGCTGAGATTAAAGGCATGAACCACCACACCTGGCTTTTTTTTTTTTTTTTTTTTTTCCCCTGAGTTAGAGTCTTTCTCTAGCCCAGGCTGACCTGGAATTCACTATGTAGTTTCAGGGTGGTCTTGAACTCATGGTGATCATCCTACCTCTGCCTCCTGAGTGCTGGGATTAAAGGAATGTGAAACTATGCCTGGCTAAATAAAATATTTTTTTAAAAGAAAAGTAAAAAGAAAAAGAGAGAGAAAGAATGGGCTCACCAGGGCCTCTAGCCACAGCAAACAAACTTCAGATTCATGCGCCACCATGTGCATCTGACTTATGTGGGACCTGGAGAATCGAACCTAGGTCCTTACACTTTGCAGGCAAGTGCCTTCACAGCTAAGCCAACTCCCCAGCCCTTCAAATAATAAATAACTAAATAACTAAAAGTAAAATATAAAAAAAGAAAAGTAAAATCACAGAGTGCAAAATATGTGCACGGGTTCATCTTACACAAAAAAACCTTCAAGTTCTGTGGGCTGGAGAAATGGCTTAGTGGTTAAGCGCTTGCCTGTGAGGCCCTGGGACTCTGGTTCCAGGTTTGATTCCCCAGGACCCACGTTAGCCAGATGCACAAGGGGGCGCACGTCGTTTTCAGCGGCTGGAGGCCCTGGCGCTCCCATTCTCTCTTTATCTAACTGCCTCTTTCTCTCTCTGTCTGTCACTCTCAAATAAATAAAATAAACAAAAAAATATTTTAAAAAAAGATAAAAATCTTTACCTATTGCTGAACACTGTGGCTGAACGCTAATGGCATTTTCAGGCCTGACAGCTAGCTGCAGTGCTCACCATCAGCCACAAGGGGGCGTCGGAGAGGCAAGGAACTAGGCCCCGTGCACGATTTCACTGGCCCGGGGAGCTGCAGATGGGGCGGGTCCTGTCCTTTACCCAGAATGCGTTCCTCCATCCGAAAGGGTGGGGGGGGGGGAAGCTTTGTCTGCTGGAAAGTGGGGTGCCTTCCGCCCAGTGGACTAAGCTATGCAGCACCAGCAACCTGGCTTCGCTCCTGCTCTTACGAGTCTGGATTTTAGAGTAGCTGTCATATGTCACAACCAGGACATCAGCTCTGGAGACCATGAAAAGGGGGTGGCGAGTGTGACCAGTGGTAATGGACAAGAGTAAGCTCACTTCTTAGATGGATTCTGCCTCATCCTATGCCATGGGTGCTTTGCATTCCGTCGAGGTAGGATCTCACTCTATCCCAGACTGACCTGGAATTTACTATATAGTCTCAGGCTGGCCTCGAACTCACGGTGATCCTCTTACCTCTGCCTCCTGAGTGCTGGGGTTAAAGGCGTGCGCGACCACGCCCGGCTCAGTTTCTCACTTCCATTAATTCATTTCGCAAGGAAAAGTGACATCTACTCTTAAGGTCACAATCACATGTCACGTGAGAGAGAGAGAGAGAGAGAGGGTGAGAGAAGTAGAGAAAGAGGGAGAGAGAAAGAGAGAATGGGCACACCAGGGCCTTCAGCCTGCGGCAAACAAACTCCAGACGTTTGCACCCCCTCGCGGCACATGTGACACTTTGTGCACTTGCGTCACTGTGTGTCTGACTACTGGGGACTTGGAGATTTGAATGTGAGTTCTTGGGCTTCACAGGCAAGTGTCTTAACCGCTAAGCCATCTCTCCAGCCCTAAAATATACTTTTATATATAATATATACTTATACATGTATAACTATATATTATATAATAATTATATGTAATTTATATAATATATTTATTTAATTGTTTGCAGGGGGATTCACTATGGAGTCTTGGCGGTGGCCATGCAGCTGCAGCAGTTGGCTCTGGAGTGTGACGCTGAGGGGACTCCGTCTTGCAAAGCTGTGGAATCCATGACTTCCCATGGCAAAGCCGGGAGGTCTTTCAGCGACCGCCTAGAATTCCTGCTGCCTGACAGCCTGTGCTTCTGCGCTCTCTTTTGTGGAATTTTTTTGAATTATAATAAGTATACTTTTGCTTATTTTTGCTTTCATTTTCCCTTTCTCAATAGTAATAGGGGAAGCTAATTCAGATGGATATAGTCACCAATGATTAAACAGAAATTTCTGAGGCTGTAATGTTTAAACAGGTAAACGGATTATGGATCCTGAAACTCTAACTAGTTTGAATGTACAGTTTCTCAATGCTACAAATGTGTATTTCACCTAATTAGACATGTTCCTTGCAATGCTATGTCTCATGCCTTACCAATTGTTCCCAAGAAACATTACTTATGATTACAGGAACTAATGGGCACTTTCTCCTGAACCTACAAATGACTTACTAGAAAAGGAGCCTGAAATGCTAGGGAGCAAAAGTAAACATCTTTTGAATAATCGGGTACAGAATATGTAACTTGCAGAATTAACAATAGAGTTTGGTGGGCTCCTAAAGGAAAGACATCAATGCAAAATACTGGTTGGATAGATCAACCTTTATCACATACAGAGGCATACATTAATGGAGTAGGGATGGTCTGGAAAAATGGGAAAAGATTTAAATATCGAAATCTTTCTTTTATGGAGAGACTTGCAAGGTCAAGACCAAACTGTAAAATGGAGCAACAGAAAAAGGTCATAGAGAGACAATTAAATCAGTACTGGATTAGAAATAGAGAAACATACTGGTATTCAGGCCATAAGATAATATTATGTTGAGAGTGGCTAACATAGGCCTTTCTGAGGTCAAAAATGTCTAACACCTTATAACCACAACAGCTACCTGCCAAGGCTCTTGGCTAGTTTCCATGAGCCTGGCTAAGATATTAACCAGCTTACTATCTTTTTTTTTTTTTTTTTTTTTTTTTTTTTGTTTATCGAGGTAGGGTCTT
The DNA here is from genome assembly GCF_020740685.1 of Jaculus jaculus. Taxonomy (NCBI): domain Eukaryota; kingdom Metazoa; phylum Chordata; class Mammalia; order Rodentia; family Dipodidae; genus Jaculus; species Jaculus jaculus. The sequence goes on from NC_059104.1 coordinate 168,939,031, forward strand.
ACTCTAGTCCAGGCTGACCTGGAATTCACTATGGAGTCTCAGGGTGGCCTTGAACTCACAACAATCCTCCTACCTCTGCCTCCCGAGTGCTGGGATTAAAGGCGTGCACCACCACGCCGGGCTTTGTCAGCTTACAATCTTTGACTTTCTTGTTTAAGATGTTATCAGAATGTCTGTGAGGTCATGGATATCCAGGCCATTTTGTGTCTGGAGGAGCACATTGTAAGGAGTCCTGCCCTTCCCTTGGATCTTACATTCTTTGTGTCACTTCTTCCACAATGGACTCTGAGCCTTGGAAGGGTACTTAATAGGTTGCTATTGTATATATGTAAGTACAATGATTGTGATGGGGAGGTAATATGATGGAGAATGGAATTTCAAAGGGGAAAGTGGGGGGAGGAAGGAGGGAAATACCATGGGATTTTTTTATAATCATGGAAAATGCTAATAAAAATTTAAAAATAAATAAAAAAATAAAAGAACCAAAAATACAAAAAAATATTTTTTGTTTATTTTTATTTGTTTATTTGAAAGTAACAGACAGAGAAAGAAGCAGAAAGACAGAGAGAATGGGCGCACCAGGGCCTCCAGCCACTGCAAACAAACTCCAGATGTGTGTGCCCCCTTATGCATGTGGCTAACGTGGGTCCTGGGAAATAGAGCCTCAAACCAGGTCCTTAGGCTTCACAGGCAAGCACTTAACCACTAAGCCATCTCTCCTGCCCTGGACTTAATTCTTGTGCATGGAGAGAGATAAGGATCTATTTTCATCCATCTACAGATACATATCCAGTTTTCCCAGCACCTTTTGCTGAAGAGTACTTTTGCTATGAGTACTTTTGGCATTTTTTAAATATTTTATTTTTTATTAGGGACAGAAAGATAGAAGAGAGAGAGGGAGAAAATGGGTGTGCCAGGGCCTCTAGCCACTGCAAATGAACTCTAGACACATGCACCACCATGTGAATCTGGTTTACGAAGGACCTGAAGAAATGAACCAGGGTCCTTAGGCTTTGCAGGCATGTGCCTTAACTGCTAAGCCATCTCTCCAGGCCCCACTTTTGGCATTTTTATTGAAGATCAGGTGGCTATAGCTATCTGGATTTACATCTGGGTCCTCTATTCTGTTCCATTGATCTATATGTCTTTTTTGTGCTAGTTACCATGCTATTTTTGTTACTATGGCTCTGTAATATAGGTTAAAATTAGGTATGATAATACCACCAGCCTTATTTTGTTGCTCAATATTGTTTTAGATATTTAAGGTTTTTTGTGTTTCCAAATGAATGTTTGGATTGTTTTTTCTATTTCTGTGAAGAATGGCATTGGAATTTTGATGGGGATTACATTAAATGTGTAGATTAGCTGGGCATGGTGGCACACACCCTGGATCCCAGCACTTGAGAGGCAGAGGTAGGAGGATCACCATGAGTTCAAGGCCTCCCTGAGATTACATAGTCAATTTTAGGCATGGAAGTAATGGCAGAAGGACCAGGAGTTAAAGGTCATCTTTGGCTACAAGTTTTTTTTTTTTTTTCTTTTGTAAACTGATCCCTTTTGTCAGGCAATTTTATTAATTTTATTATCTAGTACCAAAATGACTTTTCTCAATTCATTTCAAAAATCACAATTTAATCTTTTGCCATTGAGGCTACTGACAGGCTTCTCAAATATTGGCTTCAAATTTTTTTGGCAGGGGCGGGGATTAAGAATATCTGATAGGATGGCAATGGCAGGAAGAACACTTTCCTTTACCTCAAGACAAGAACTTTGGGCTGGAGAGATAGCTTAGTGGTTAAGCACTTGTCTGTGAAGCCTAAGGACCCCGGTTCAAGACTCGGTTCCCCAGGACCCACATTAGCCAGATGCACAAGGGGGCGCACGCATCTGGAGTTCGTTTGCAGAGGCTGGAAGCCCTGGCGCGCCCATTCTGTCTCTCTCTCCTTCTATCTGTCTTTTTCTCTGTGTCTGTCGCTCTCAAAATAAATAAATAAATAAAAAGACAAGAACTTGTAAATGTCCAGGTGCTGAGCTAGTAGTAGTCTGTAGAGTGCTCTAGTCATAACTAGCTAACCTTTGAGCCAAAACATAGGATTGCACATATAATGGACACCATACATTATAGCTGCTTCTATCATACAAGCTACAAGGATTCCTGAGAAACTGAGGTTAATAAATGGATTCATCAGGAGCGAGGTATCAAAGGGATATCATCAGTTCCCTGGAGGGCCAATTGGTGCTTAGCATATAGAAAATATACCTGGGCACAGTGTTATCTAATTTCTTGAATTTTTTTCTCTGAAATAGCACCTTAACACTGGCTCACCAGTCTAAAATGTAGAATCGAGCCTAGAAAGGACACAAAGGCAAACTAGACACCCTCTGTGTCCCTGCTGCTTTATGAAATATGACCAAACCTCCCCTTGCCATCAGAGACCAGGCATTTCCTGTTTGGCAAACTTTAGTGGGGAAGAATGGCTAATAACATGGGTACTGAACCAGAAATGCACAGATAAGAACTTTGATCACCACACCTTATACTAGGTGGTCAGGCAGAGTCTCATCTGATACAAAGAATGCAATGGTGTGGAAGGAACAAGACATAAAGTTACCAAGCCATGATCATGATACCATGGACCCTGAAGCATTCTTTTTCATTAAAATATTAGAATGATATATTTAAAATGAGAAACTCTAGTGGCTGCCTTGATATGTTAAAAGATAAAAATCAAAAATAAGCTTTGGCTACCCAGCCCTGGACAATAAAAGAATTTCTGATTTTGGAATGATAAGAACTAGGGGTAAAAATTCCTAGACTCAGGGAACAACTTTTAAAATGAGGTACACAGAGGTGCTTGGGCAGGGGCTTGGGGAATGTGCCAAGTGCCTGTTGATTCTAGACTAGCAGCTCCAAGGGAAATGTTGGGAACAGACTTGTAAAATGAGCAATGCTGCGCTCTTACATCTGACAATGCAGTCTCACTGCCATGGGCATCTAGGACAGAAATGGAGGCATGGCAGCAATAAGGGCCACACAGCAAAGAAAAGGACTATGTCTCACTTCTAGTCCATGTGCTGTGAGACTGCTGCATCTTTGGCTACAAGTTTGAGGCCAGCCTGGACTACATGAGAATTGGTCTCAAAAACAACCCAGGGCTGGAGGGATGGCTTTACAGGTAAGGCACTTGCCTGCAAAGCCAAAGGACCCAGGTTGAATTCCTCAGTACCCACATAATATACAAGGGGATGTATGCATCTGGGGTTCCTTTGCAGTGGCTAGAGGCTCTGGCGTGCCCATTCTCTCTCTACCTCCTCTCTCTCTGCTTGCAAATAAATATATTAATTTAATTTAAAAAAAAAAACACAGCCAGATGTGGAGACACAAACCTTTAATCCCAGCACTTGGGAGGCTGGTTTAGGAGGATCACTGTGAGTTTGAAGCTAACCTGAGACTAATTCGAAGTCAGCCTGGGCTATAGGAGACCATACTTAAAAACAAACAAAACAAAAAAATACCATGACCAGCAAAGGACCTTCTAGTCCTTGAGGAAATAACAGCTCATCCAAATTGCCAGTGGAATGAATTATTTATGCATTTGTAATAACTAGCTTCTGTTTCTATCTCTGCAATAGTTTGTCTGTGGGAATCATTAGAGAAGCCTTTTCATGTTTCCTTTGTGGTCTTTGAAGGTCACCACGCAGCTAGCTCGCATCTTTAGCTAACCAGCTCTTTAGCTGAGTATCCATTCCCTCAGCACTCAAAACCACAAGTCCTGATGGGAAAAACCTGCAATAATTCACATCAAACACATGTCCTTCCAATAACTTTCTGGAAAAACAAGAGAAAGGGGCTGGAGTGATAGTTCAGACGTTAAGATGATTGCTTTATAAAGCCTAAGGGCCTGTGTTTGATTCCATAGAACCCACATAAAGCTAAAGGTACAAAATGGGGCATGTATCTGGAGTTCATTTGCAGTGGCTAGAGGCCCTGGTGTGTCCATTCTCCCTGCTGGCAAAAAAATAAGCACTAAAAAAAAAAAAAAAAAAAAAAGCAAAAACAAGAGAATATGTCATGTTACTTTTATTGTCTAGCATCTGATATTTCCTCTTTTGGTTTTTCAAGGTAGGGTCTTGCTATAGCTCAGGCTGACCTGGAATTCATTATGTAGTCTCAGGATGGCCTTGAACTCATGATGACCCTCCTACCTCTGTTTCCCCCAGTGCTGTGATTAAAGATGTGCACTTAACTGCTAAGCCATCTCTCCAACCCTCGTTTAACTTTCTTTGGTGAGCATGGGTGTCAATGGCTGACAATGGAAAGTAGTTTGGCATTTATCTTCCTCCATTGTCTGTTTATGGACTGAGAGGTGATTTTCAGGGTTGATAAGCAGGAAAAAAAAACCTACTGACTCTTGAAAATGCTCATGTAATTAACCTCAAAGTAATGAAGTCTTTTGAGAACAAAATCAAACCCAGATTTTCTAAAGACCAGAGCACTGAGCTGCAGAGATGGTCCAGGCGTTAAGGCATTTGCCCACAGAGCCATACAACCAGGTTTGATTCCCCACTACCCACATGAAGCCAGATGCACAAAGTGGTGCAAGCATCTGGAGCTTGTTTTTAAAAAGAGACCAGGGTAGGGCATGGTGATGCACGCCTTTAATCCCAGCACTCAGGAGGCAGAGGTAGGAGGATCGCCTTGAGTTCGAGGCCACCCTGAGACTTCATAGTGAATTTCAGGTCAGCCTGGGCTACAGACACCCTACCTTGAAAAACAAAACAAATAAACAAAACAAAAACAACAACAAAAAAAGACCAGGATACAGTTTTGGTTGGGAAAAAAAAAAAAAGACCAGGGCTGGGGAGATGGCTTAGCAATTAAGATACTTGCCTATGAAGCCTAAGGACCCTTGTTTGCAGTGGCTGGTGGTCATGGCTTGCCCACTCTATCTGCCTCTTTCTCCCTCTCTGTCCAATAAATAAATTTTTTAAAATATTAAAAACGAAAAAAAGGGGCTGGAGAGATGTTTTAGCAGTTAAGGCATTTGCCTGCAAAGCCAAAGGACCTCTGTTCGACTCCCCAGGACCCACATAAGCCAGATGCATAAGGGAGCATATGCATCTGGAGTTTGTTTGTAGTGGCTGGAGGCCCTGATGCGCCCATTCTGTCTGTCTCTGTCTGTCTGTCTCTCTCCCTCCCTCGTGCTCTCAAATAAATAATTAAATTTTAAAAAACAAAAAAGATCAGAGCACTAAGCTATTGGTGCTTCTTGCTTCCTGACTGCTGCGGGTAGTCAGCCGAGTTTAGCTGACTCTTGGTTTTTGGAAGAAGCACTTCCAGATCTGGTCAGTGAACCTGCAGCTTATATGTGCTTTATCACACAGAAGCAACAATTTTTTTGTTTGTTTGTTTTTGTTTTTCAAGGTAGGGTCTCACTCTAGTCCAGCCTGACCTGGAATTCACTATGTAGTCTCTGGGTGCCCTCGAGGCAAAAGTTCATTTAATGAAAGGCCTGAAGGCAGCCAGGCATGGATATGCTGGCTCTGAAAGTACTGTGTGTACAGATATTCTAATAGTCTTTTAAAAAGAACAGATGAACTGTAATAAGAGAATATTGATTTTTCAGGGATGAGATTATTATGACTTTGAAACCTTTTTTTTCTATTGAAATGTGAGAAGCTGTGTTTGTTGGATAGAAAGAGGTTCAGAAAATCTTGATTATTGAACACATTCTTCATTGTCCTTCAGGATTTCTGGAAACTTTGAAGTACTGCCACGGAAGAGGTCACAGGTTAAAGGCCCTTGGATAAGTGCAGCTCCTTGGAACGTCACAAGAGACACAGTTTGGTGGCATCCTGTAGTGAGAGTTAGTGGTGTCGCATTAAAAGAAACCTTGTGAGACAGGGTCTCATGTAACCTAGGCTAGCCTTGAACTTGTTCTGTAGATAGCTGGCCTCGAACTCCCTGATCCTCCTGTCTGTGCCTCTCAGGTGCTCTGCTTACAGGCATGCTCCACAATGGTCAGCTTGGCAGTCTTTTCTTCTATACATTCTGCCTTGAAATGCCAACACACACATACATATAATGATTATAAATAGCCTTTAACAAGTCATATCACCTGAATTGAACACTGGGTACTAGAGGAACTTTCCTACCGTTGTTATCTTGCTATGGTAGCCGAAAGACAAATGTTAATGACTGATCAAAACACATCGGTCACAATAACACAACTATGTGATTCTAGCCAGTCTGATCATGTATATTTACTTGTCGTTCTATGTGGGAATAAGTGCCACTATCCCAACCTAGCTCTACACATTATATGTGCCTACTACAATTTATTTTCCCAATTTTCTTGGGAATGTCAGTTGTCTATAGTAGGTTTGTGTGTGCATGTGTGTGAGCGCGTGCGTGCACACGTTTGATGTGGTGTGTGATGTAGGCGTATGTATCCGTGCAGCACCCATGTGTGACATGGGTGTGTGTATCTGTGCAGCACCTACGTGCCACCTGTGGCAAGGTGGGCTCACCTGAGGTGACTGGAGAGTGCTGGTGTTCAGTTCCACGCTCTTTCACCCATTCTTTCCTGAGCAGGGTCTCTCACTGATCCCTGAGTTTGCCATGATTTCAAGAGCTCTAGCAATCCTCACATCTTTTCTTCCCTGAGGCACTCGGGTTACAGATGTGCATGACCACACCCAGATGTTTATGTGGATCCTGAGGATCAAACTCAAGAAGCCTCCTCATGCTTCTGCTGAGCCATCTCGTCAACCCTATAGCAGGTTTTTTTGAAAACTGTTTTTGTTGTTGTTGTTGTTTTGTTTTTTTTTTTTTTTTTTTTTGAGGTAAAATCTCACTCTCTAGCCCAGGCTGACCTGGAAATCACTATGTAGTCACAGGGTGGCCTTGAACTCACAGAGATTCTCCTACCTCTACCCCCCAAGTACTGGGATTAAAGGCGTGTGCTACCACACCTGGTTCTTTTTGAAAATTTTTATAGACAGTGTGGTCAATCTGTGGTTGTCAACTTCACAGGATTTAGAATCACCATGGTAACACATGTCTGTGAGGGATTTTATGCAGGAAGAGAGAAGAATGGGCACTCCAGGACCTTTAGCCTGGTGTGAACCAACTCCCAATGTGTGTGCGTCCCCTTGTGGCACATGTGTGACATTGAGCGCTTGTCTCCCTGTCCCATGTGGGACCAGGAGAATTGAACATGAGTTACTAGGCTTCACAGGCAAGTGCCTTAATCACTAAGCCAAGGGCTAGGATCCTGGACCAGTTAAGAAGGAGGAAGCCAGCTGAGCATTCAGCATTCACCTCTTGCCAGTTCCTCCCTGCTGACATGCTGATGTGATACCAGTTTCCTGCATCTGCCATGTTTTTCCCCCATGGTGGAGTCTGCCCTCTGGAACACTGGAACATACACAAACCTAATTAAACCCTTTTCCTTCCATAAGCTGATATGGTTGGGTATTTTTTTTCAAGGCAGGATTTTACTCTAGCCCAGGCTGACCTGGAATTCACTATGGAGTCTCAGGGTGGCCTCGAATTACAGCAATCCTCTTACCTCTACCTCCTGAGTTCTGGGATTAAAGATGTGCGCCATCACGCCTGGATGATTGGGTATTTTTGTTATTGTTGTTGTTTATTTATTTGAGAGCAACAGACACCGAGAGAGAAAGAGACAGATAGACAGAGAGAGAGAATGGGCGCGCCAGGGCCTCCAGCCACCACAAATGAACTCCAGATGCGTGCACCCCCTTGTGCATCTGGCTAACGTGGTTCCTGGGGAATCAAGCCTCAAACCAGGGTCCTTAGGCTTCACAGGCAAGCGCTGAGCTGCTAAGCCATCTCCCCAGTCCTGGTTGGGTATTTTTTAGCATTGGTCTTATTCCAGAAATATTTCCTTTCATGGTTATTTGCTTTTAAACTTTGTTTAGCCACTTTAAAAAGTTATATAAAGGTGGGCGTGGTGGCACACGTCTTTAATCCCAGCACTCGGGAGGCAGAGGTAGGAGGATTGCCATGAGTTCGAGGCCACCCTGAGACTCCATAGTGAATTCCAGGTCATCCTGGCCTAGAGTGAGACCCTACCTCGAAAAAACAAAAACAACAACAACAAAAAAAGTTATATAAGGGCTGAAGGTGAGTCAGCAGTTAAAGGTGTTAGTTTTCAAAGCCTGATGGTCTGGGTTCAATTCTATAATACCCATGAAAGGTCAAATGCCTAAAGTGGCACATGCATCTGGATTTGTAGTGATAGGAGGCCCTTGAGAACCCATACTTTCTCTTTCTCAAATTAAAAAAATATATTTTATTTTGTTGGGTTTTTTTTTTTTTTTTTTTTTTTTTGAGATAGGGTTTCACTGTAGCCCAAACTGTCCTAGAATTCACTATGTAATCTCAGGATGGCCTCCAACTCACAGCAATCCTCCTACCTCTGCCTCCCGAGTGCTGGGATCAAAGGCATGTGCCACCACACCCAGCTCAAAAATATTAAAAAAAAAATTGAAGCTGGGCATGGTAGCACATGCCTTTAATCCCAGCATTTAGGAGGCAAAGGTAGGAGGACTGCTGAGAGCTCAATACCATTCAAACTACATAGTGCTCTCTAGGTCAGCCTGGGCTAGAGTGAAACCCTATCTTGGAAAACCATAAAGAGTAATAATTGTGTATGGTATGATTTGCCTCAAATCCATATAGATGGCATGCCCATAAAATTGCCCACGGAAAAAAAAGTAGAAACCTATGTTGAAAGTCAGGTAAACCAGGTGTGGTGACATGCCCCTTTAATCCCAGGGTTTGGGAGGCAAAAGTAGGAGGATCGCTGTGAGTTCAAGGCCACCCTGAGACTACATAGTGAGTTCCATGTCAGCCTGGCCTAGAGCAAGACCCTCCCTTGAGAAACAAAAACAAAAAAAAAAAAAGGCTTGGGCCAGGCATAGTGGCACACTCCTTTAATCCTAGCACCTGGGAGGCAGAAGTAGGAGGATTGCTGTGAGTTTGAGGCCATTTTGAGACAACGTAGTGAATTCTAGGTCAGCTTCGGCTAGAGTGAGACCCTACCTGGAAAAACTAAAAAATAGAAAGAAAGAAAGAAAGAAAGAAAGAAAGAAAGAAAGAAAGAAAGAAAGAAGGAAGGAAGGAAAAGAAGGAAGGAAGGAAGGAAAAGAAAGACAGGTGAAATGGAAAACCTAATTAGGGAGGGAATACAAGGAAAGACTGACTAGAAATTAAGAAAGATTACAGACAATGTAGCATTTGCAGAGAAAGCTGTGGAAATAATTAATGTCTATGTGTTTACTGGCTATGAAATGGAATTCTTTACCTTCCAGAATGAAGGGTGACGATCATTAGACATACATATATTCAGCACATATGAATATATATGTATTGGGATATGCCTGACCATCAGAGAAAAAAGTGCAGGAAGCTATGCTTCATTCATTACCTTGTCAATGTGAAAAGTCATAGTAGTAATCATAGTTGTTATGGATGACAATGTAAAATTCAACTGATGCCTACAGAATTGGCAGTATGTAATCAATAAACATTTGTTAAATTAGTGGCGTGGCTTGATTTGTAGTGCCAAACATCAACTTCTTCTTTTTTTTTTTTTTTTTTTGGTTGTTGTTTCGAAGTTGGGTCTCGCTCTAGCCCAGGCTGACCTGGAATTCACCATGTACTCTCAGGGTGGCCTTGAACTCACGGCGATCCTCCTACCTCTGCCTCCCGAGTGCTGGGATTAAAGGCGTGTGCCACCATGCCCAGCTTTCAATTTTTTTTTGTTTTAAATATTTTGGGGGCTGGAGAGATGGCTTAGTGGTCAAAACGCTTGGCTACAAAGCCTAAGGACTCAGGTGAGGTCCCACATAAGCAGGTGCACAAGGTGGCGCATGGATCTGCAGTTCATTTGCAGGGCTAGAGGCCCTGGCGCTCCCCTTCTCTTTCTCACTCTCTCCCCCTCTCTTTGCTCTCTAATAAATAAATAAAAGTAAAATTAAAAAAAAAATGTTTGGCTAGGCATGGTGTAGCACGCCTTTAATCTCAGCACTCAGCAGGCAAAGGTAGTAGGATTACAAGGAGTTCAAAGCCAGTCTGGGACTATAGAGTGTGTTCCAGGTCAGCCTGAGCTACAGGTGAAATCCTACCTCAAAAAACGAAAACAAAAACAAAATTTTTGGGTGGGGCAGCAGGCTGGAAAGAAGACTTAGTGGTTAAAATGTTTGCCTGTGAAGCTTAAGGACACAGGTTCGATTTGCCAGTACCCATGTAAGCCATATTCATATGGTGGTGCATGCTTCTGGAGTTTGTTTGCAGTGGCTAGGGGCCCTGGCACGCCTATTTTCTCTCTTTCTCAAAATAAAAAAATGTTTTTAGGCAAGGCTTGGCGGTGCACACCTTTAATCTCAGCACTTGGGAGGCAGAGGTGGGAGGATCACAGTGAGTTTGAGGCCACATAGAAAATACAGAGTGAATTCCAGGTTGGCCTAGGCCAGGGTGAAATCCTACCTCGGGAAAAAAAAAAAAAAAATTAGGGGGTTGGAGAAATAGCTTAGCAGTTAAGGTGCTTGCCTGTGAAGACTAAGGACCCATGTTCAATTCCCCAGTACCCACATAATAAGCCAGATGCACAAGGTGGTGCATGCTTATGGAGTGGCTGGAGGCCCTGGAGTATCCACTAAGTCTCACTAAAATCAGAATATTTTAAAATATTTTTATTTGCAAGCAGAGTGAGAAACAAAGAGAGAGAAATATGGACAAGCCAGGGCCCCTTGTGGCTGCAAACAAACTCCAGATACATGTGTTACTTTGTACATCTGGCTTAACGTGGGTACTAGGGAATTGAACCAGGACTGTCAGGCTTTGCAAGCAAGCTTCTGTAACTGCTGAGCTATCTTGCTTGCCCAAGATGTCAGCTTCCTGAAAGGCAGGAGCCATCTCTTAAAACTATACACCTGAGCTCCACTGAGCACACAGGACAAGGCCTGGGCACGGTAGGTGTTTTGCATTTCTTCAAACAGAATCATCCTGTGTAGCACCGAGGGCCTGGGAAAACAAGCTCCATCACATATACCAGATGGTGGAAGTATGGAACTTAGGTAAATATCGACCAATAAATATTTTCTAAAACATTACTCTGCCAAAAGTCTGGTTTCCCTTGTCCAACCATTAACCTTTATTTAAGATTTTATTAGCATATATTAATTACATAATGGGTTTCATGACATTTTCACTTATGTACATAATACATTTTGATCATATTCCCCCCCAATCTCTCTTGCTCTCCTCCCACTGCCTCTGATGCCCTTCCTCTTCCCAACTAGACCCCTTTCTTGTCCTTTTTTTGGGGGGGAGGGAGGATGACTCAATGAGTTGCTAGGATTACTTTCAGGAGGCATGGACAACTTATTAAGGACTACATCACTGAAGAAAATGTGTCTCTCCTAGGCCTATACTAAGGCCCTGTAGCTGGTCAGGGAATGATGGGGCCTCATGGGCACACACATCCCTGTCTTAGTTTTGACAAGGAGTACTCAGGGCATGTTTGCTCTCTTGGTCAAGAGAATGAAAAATATGGCCCTGCAGGGCTGGAGAGATGGCTTAGCCATTAAGGTTGAAGCCTAAGGATCCAGGTTCGATTCCCTAGTATCCATGTAAGCCAGATTCACAAGGTTGCACATGCGTCTGAAGTTCATTTGCAGTGGCTGGGGGCCCTGGCACGTCCATTTTCTCTTCCTGCCTTTTCTCTCTCTCCCTCTCAAGTAAGTTAATTAAAAAATAAAGTATAAAAAATAAACAATGAGGGGCTGGTGAGATGGCTTAGCAGTTAAGGCGCTTGCCTACAAAACCAAAGCACCAAGGTTCGATTCCCCAGGGCGCCAGTCTGTCGCTCTCTCTCTCATATAAATAAATAAAAACATTTCAAGTTAAAAAAAAATGACCATGCATGTTTACTCTGGCCCAGGTTGACTTGGAATCCACCATGTAGTCTTAGACTGGCCTCGAACTCACGGCGATCCTGCTACCTCTGCGAGTGCTGGGATTAAAGGCGTGCGCCACCACGCCAGGCTCCCCCATGGTTTTCTAAACCAGACGTGACACTGTCATTTCTTTTGTTTGTTTGGGGTCTGTTCTGATTTTAGTGACCGTCTCAGGTAACTTTAGGGTAGCCAGGTTGTGTAGCCGACGATGACCTTGAACTTCTGATCTTCCCGTCCTAGACGCCGTGGCAACACCTGCTACAGGCTCTGGGCCTGGATTCACCCTAACGATTCAAGCCAGACCTTTCCAAAGTTGAAAGTCACCGGCCCCTCGGCCCGCCACTGCCTCCACACTTCTTCCGGCCCCTTTCCGGAAGTTGGTCCCTCAAAAAGTTTGCGCGGGGACGGAGGGCGGGACCTGCACCGAGCCCACCAATGAGAATGCGCGGGGCGCCCCGCCCTTCCGCGTGCGCGTTCCCCTGAGGGAGCGCTGCTTCCGGCGGGAGAACCGCGAGATCGCCGAGTGCCTGCGGGACAGACGCGGCGCCCGAGTGGTCGCGGGTGAGCCGCGCGTGCCGTCCTCTCGCGGGTGTGGGCAGGGGCTGCGCGCATGCGCCCTCTCGTGGGGCGGGGGAGGGGTTGCACGCATGCGTCCTGGGGGGGCTGCGCGCATGCGTCCCTCAAGCGGAAGAGGCGCCGCCGTGAGCTGGCCGATTGCGTTTGTCTGCCACCTGCTCCTGTCTAGTGCAGGTCCTTTTACTCCGGGAGTGCTGAAAGGCAAACTGTGGTGGTGGGCGGGGAGACTGCCGCATTGTTGGCCGAGTCTTACTGTGGCCCGAAGCACTTCTTCATTATGTCCACCCTCCAATTCTTCAGTTATTCCTGACGAGGAAACTGAACGAGTGACCTGGTAGTGCGTGGTGCCGGGACCCACCGTCCTTGCTCTTAAAAGATGTTTGTGCCGGGGTGGTGGCGCACGCCTTTAATCCCAGCACTCGGGAGGCAGAGGTAGGAGGATCGCAGTGAGTTCGAGGCCACCCTGAGACTACATAGTGAATTCCAGGTCAGCCTGAGCTAGAGTGAGACCCTACCTCGAAAAACCAAAAAAAAAAAGATATTCATTCCTGGTCTTTAAAGAACTCACTGAAAATCTAAAAAAAAAAAAAGGGAGGGGTTGCTGCTGGAGAGATGGTTTAGAAATTAAGTCGCTTGCACGCAAACCCGAAGGATCCAGGTTCGATCCCTTAGAACCCACGTAAGCCAGCTGCATAAGGTGGCGCATGCATCTGGAGTTCGTTTGCAGTGGCTGGAGGCCCTGGCGCGCCCATTCTCTCTCCATCCCTATCTGCCTCTTTCTCTTACATTAAATAGAAATTTAAAAAATAACTCACTGTGTACTTATCCCATTCTCCCTCTCTGTTATAAGTAAGTTTTTTTTTTTTTAAATGAAAATGTTATTTATTTGAGAGAGAGAATGGAAGGGCCATGGCCACCAGCCTCTGCAAATGCCACCTTGTACACCAGGCTTTACTTGGGTACTGGAATCAAACCCAGTCCTTATGCATTGTAGGCAAGTGCCTTAACTGCTGAGTCACCTCTCCAGCTCTCATTTATTTTCAAAAAAAAATTTTAATATGTGATTTCTCTATTCGAGAGAGAGAGAAAAAAAAAAAGAATGGGCATCCCAGGACCTCTAACCCCTTCAAAGAATTCCAAATGCATGTGCCACCTTGTGCATTTGGCTTACCTAGGTACTGGGGAATTGAACCTGGGTCCTTAGGCTTCATAGGCAAGAGCCTTAACTGCTATGCATCTCTCTGGCCCTTATATCTTGATATTGTGTTTTTTCCAGTCAATGAAGTGCTTTGCCATTTTTGTTGTTTTTATTTTTTCAAGGTAGGGTCTCCCTCTAGCCCAGGCTGACCTGGAATTCACTATGTAGTCTCAGGTGGCCTTGAACTCAAGGCGATCTTACCTCTGCCTCCCATCTTACCTCTGCCTCCCGTGTGCTGGGATTAAAGATGTGTGCTACCATGCCTGGCTTTGTCATTGTTTTATTTCGTGATGCCAGGGATAAAATTCAATGTGGCTTTGCACATGTTGGACATTTTCTCTACAAGTGAGTTACACACTCAGCCGAGCCACTGAATGTTTGATTCCTCTCCATGCATCAAATTCTCTCTCTTCCCCTAGGCAGAGATACTCTTACCATCTCTGGCAAACCCCTATTCATCCTTTGAGTTTAACTTTAGAAATCACTTCCTCGGGGCTGGAGAGATGGCTTAGCGGTTAAACGCTTGCCTGTGAAGCCTAAGGACCCCGGTTCGAGGCTTGGTTCCCCAGGACCCATGTTAGCCAGATGCACAAGGGGGCGCACGCGTCTGGAGTTAGTTTGCAATGGCTGGAGGCCCTGGCTCGCCCATTTTCTCTCTGCCTCTTTCTCTCTCTCTCACTCTCAAATAAATTAATAAAAAAAAATGAACAAAGATATGTGAAAAACAAAAGAAATCACTTCCTCCAGGAAGCCTTCCCTATTTTCTCCTGCCTTTGTGTTCCTAGTCCTAGCTGTGTAAATACTTTTGTAAATTGCCTGTTACCCAGCTCATGTATTCCGTGAGAGTAGGAGGCGTCTCCTATGTGCTCACTCCTGGATACGCTAATATAGTAACTGGCGTAGTAAATTCTCAGTAATCCGGTTAAGTGAATGGAACCGAGAAAAGGCATTAAAGAGTTTCTACACTGTTATAGCCAGCAGTTATAGTAAAACTTGGGCAAAAAGCTAACGTCATTTGTCTTCAAGCCTCTCCTAAGCTCCTCCTCGCTCCTTTCTTCTGCTGGGTGTTTTGAAGCAGATGACCTTGGGGAAACAGTCTGGGGTAAAGACATTTCACATTTGTATATTGCCAGCTACACTGTTCTCGTTCATACCCCATAGATTCATCTCTTGCCCTGGCCTCCTGTGTTTTGTGCCTTAGCCACAGTGAACTCTCTACTCCTCCAGTGTATTAAACCTCCTCATTTGAATCCCCTTCCAAGCATTGAACCTGAGTCTTCTGGCAGGGAATATGGCCACTAGGAAAAAGAAAAAAGGTTAGGTCTTCTGAGGTAAGTGGGAGAAGGCAGTGTTTTGTGTAACTCAAGTTCAAGTCGCAGAACCCTTTGGGCTGACACGTGCTGCTTTATCGCTTCAGCTCCCTTAAAGCCATTCTGCAGGCCTTTCTCTGCCCGGTCTCCTGCTTCAGAACACCACAGTCAGTCAGGCTTCAGCATTATGTGTCCTCAAAGAGGCACAGGTGGGCTGGAAAGATGGCTCAGTGGTTAAGGTGCTTGCCTGCAAAAGCCCAACAGCCCGGGTTCTATTCCCCAGTACCCACAGAAAGCCAGATGCACAGTGGTACATGCATCTGGAGTTCATCTGCAGCAGCTAGAGGTCCTGGTGTACCCATTTTCCCCACCCTGTCTCTCTCCTGTCTCTGTGCTTGCAAATAAATAAAATATTTGAAAAAAAAAAGGCACAGACATCTAAAGAGGCAGACACATAAAGTGGCTATACACAATGTCTTTGCTATTTATTTATTTATTGAGGTAGGGTTTCACTCTCTAGTCTAGGCTGACCTAGGATTCACTATGTAGTCTGAGGGTGGCCTCGAACTCATGGTGCTCCTCTTACCTCTGCCTCCCGAGTGCTGGGATTAAAGGTGTGCACCACCACGCCCGGCTGTCTATGCTATTTATAATGCTGAACACTTACAATTGTGTCTGTGTTGATATTCTAGACTCCTCAGGATGTCAGCTTCAGTCCCTCAAGGCCATACCTGGACCCGACAGGTGAAGAAGGATGCTGAGGAAGAAGACCCCCTGGACCGGCTGATCACCCGCTCTGGCTGCGCTGCCTCCCACTTCGCGGTGCAGGAGTGCATGGCCCAGCACCAGGATTGGCGCCAGTGCCAGCCACAGGTGCAGGCCTTCCGGGATTGCATGAGTGAACAGCAGGCAAAACGGCGGGAGGAACTGCAGAGGAGGAAAGAGCAAACCAGTGTCCATCGCTGAGGCCCTGAGCCCCCATCCCAAGCAGCTGGCCCTGTGGAAACCAGTGCCTAGGGAGACCCCAGCAAGTGGCAGAAGTCTGGGTCACAGGGTGTAAAACTTGGGCATAGTCTTTGGGACCAGGGTTGAAATCCAAACACTGAGTTTGGACATAATAATGAGCTATCATTTTAATGGTCAGTTAATGGTCAGATCTCATGCATCCACACCTTCTACTGGCATTTATATGTAAAACAAAGAGTTGGATGTGGGACACTACCCTCACCTTACTTCTTGGGTTCATGTGCCAAGTACTGAGATGATAATAGGGGCACTTGGACCTTATAAGTAGGGGGCTAGAGAGATGGCTTAGCAGCTAAGGCACCTTGCCTGTGAGGCCTAAGGACCCAGGTTCAATTCCCTGGTACCCACATAAGCCAGATGCACAAGGTTGTGCATGTGTCTGGAGTTCATTTGCATTGCCTAGAGACCCTACTGTGTCCATTCTTTCTCATATCTGCCTCTCTCTGTCTCTCTCAAATCAATAAAGGAACCTTATAATCAAATTCACAATGTAAAGGGAAATTGGCTAACTGTGTTGATAATGTGTGATGTGATAAGGAGTGTGACATCTGCCTTCCTGTCGCTAGGGGTCTCATTTGAGAGATGGAAATAAAGCAACACTGGACATTTAACTTCACCAGTGATCAGAGCACCTTTATCCCCTGTGTTGGATATTTCATTTAGTTATTGGAAATAAGAAAACAAATGGGGGAAACTTTTGTTGTTGTTTGTTTTTCCTTATTGAGACCAGGTCTCTGTCCAGGCTGCTCTTGAACTTGCTGTGTAGCCAAGGATGGCCTTAAACTCCTGATCTTCCTACCTCCACTCTCAAGTGCTGGGATGACAAGTATTACTATGCCTGACTGGAAAACTTTTTTTTTTTTTTTTTTTTCAGTTTTTCAAGGTAGGGTCTCACTCTAGCCCAGGCTGACCTGGAATTCACTACGTAGTCTCAAGGTGGCCTTGAACTCATGACGATCCTCCTACGTCTGCTTCCCCAGTGCTGGGATTAAAGACATGCACCACCATACTCAGTCTGCTTGTAATGTAGCCAATACAAAAGGCTGGTCTGACATTTTACAAGCATGTTAAACGTTGAAATACAGCCCTGGTGGCGCACGCCTTTAATCCCAGCACTCAGGAGGCAGAGGTAGGAGGATCACCGTGAGTTCGAGGCCACCCTGAGACTATGTAGTGAATTCCAGGTCAGCCTGAGCTAGAGTGAGACCCTACCTCGGAAAACAAATAAACAAACAAAAAACCCCCAAAAACATTGAAATACAGACTGGCCTTTTGAAAAATGGAGGCTCTGTTGACAGAACTTATATTCCTACTTTCCAACAACTTGTCAGAGCTGATGATGGCCCCTCTTAGGGACTGTATTCTCCCAGAACAGTTGCCGTCACTCCCCATTTGTCCTCAGTGAATCCATTCACTGTGTTCCTACACATCCCTGGAAGGCATATGGGAGCAGGAAGGGGATTGGAGGGTGGCTCCTGCCATACAGGCTGGAATGTTGCATGATCTTTACTAACACTTCCTGAGCATTACATTTTAGCAGGCCAAATACGAAGAATACACCATATAGTAGTCTCTATAAATGTACTGTGAACCTTCAAGAGGGAAAGAAAGCAAAGGTGGGACAAGAAATTTCAGGAACAATACAACTCATTTCTAGCCAAAGGGAACTCCAAGCATACAGATAAAGCCACGTGTACTTGGTGTTGAACATCATCTGAAGAAGGGGGCGGTGCGCACCGGGCCTGTCAGTGAGAACCTCTGCAAATGCAAGTACAAGACTGGGGAAACGGCACGTACAGGGGAGCAAAGAACCCGATTCACCTGGAGTTTGATTCCCCAGTACTCACATGAGCCAGATGCACAAGGTGATACAGCCACAGAGAGGAGGAGGACAAGGACGTCTTCAGTAGGTGGAATGGTTTCCAAACTGGTTAAGTAGAAAGAGCAAAGTTTAGAGGACTCCAGCTATTTTTTAAAAGTATATTTTATTTATTTATTTATTTATTTGATACAGAGAAAGAGGCAGAGAGAATGGGCATGCCAGAGCCTTCAGCTACTGTAAACGAACTCCAGATGCATGTGCCTCCTTGTGCATCTGGCTTACATGGGCCCTGGAGAATCAAACCAGGATCTTTTGGCTTTGCAGGCAAATGCCTTGACCACTAAGCCATCTCTCCAGCCCCTCCAGATTTTTTGTTGTTGTTGTTGGTTTTTCGAGATAGGGCCTCACTAGTTCAGGCTAACCAGGAATTCACTATGGAGTCTCAGGGTGGCCTTGAACTCATGGCAATCCTCCTAACTTATTTATTTATTTGAGAGAGAGAGAAAGAGGTAGAGAGAGAGAGAATGGGTGTGCCAGAGCCTCTAGCCACTACAAACTAACTGCAGACACATGTGCCAGCTTGTGCATCTGGCATATGTGGGTCCTAGGGAATAAAACCTGGGTCTTTTGGCTTCATAGGCAAACATCTTAACCATTAAGTGAGGTTGTCTTCTTAACTCCACATGTACACCATGGCATGAACTTGCCCATCACAAACACACACACAATGTATGTGTAGCCAGGTATGCTGGCGCACACCTTTAATATCAGCACTCAGGAGACAGAAGTAGGAGGATCACTGTGAATTCAAGGCCAGCCTGGGACACAGAGTACATTCCAGGTCAGTCTGGGCTAGAGAGACCCTACCTCAAAAAAAAAACAGAATTAGGGCTGGGAAAATGGCTCAGTAGTTAATGTGCTTGCCTGCAAAGCCTAAGGACCTGAGTTTGGCCCCCCAGTGCCCACTTAATGCCAGATACACAGGTGGTGCCTGTATCTGGAGTTTGCAGTGGCTGAAGGCCCTGACACCTATTCTCTCTCTAGCTTCTTTCTATCTCTCTCACACAAATAAAAAAAATTGGGGCTGGAGAGATGGCTTAGCAGTTAAGGCATTTGCCTACAAAGCCAAAGGACTTGGGTTCAATTCCCCAGGACCCATGTAGGCCAGATGCACAAGGGGTCACATGCATCTGGAATTCAGTTGCAGTGGCTGGAGGCCCTGGCATTCCCATTCTCTCTCTCCCTCTTTATTTCTCTCTCTCAAATAAATAAATAAAATTTTAAAAATTTTAATTTAAATTAAAAAAAATATGGATACAGGTATGGTGGCACATGCCTCTAATCCCAGAAGGCAGGAGGCAGAGGTAGGAAGATCTCTGGGAGTTCAAGTCCATCCTGAGACTACATGGTGAATTCCAGATCAATCTGGGCTAGAGTGAGACCCTATGTTGAAAAAAACTTAAAAAAAAAAAAAGTTTTGTTTTGTGCCCTTACAAGCCTCAAAATTAATAAATGTAAACCTTTCTCATAGAATTGTTTAGGGCTGAAATACAATTGGGAAGGAGCTTAGAAACAGTAGCTGGCATCATGGCTGTATGCTTATGAATACCCTAAGTAATGTTATCTAATCTAATCCTCAAAACAAGTCATTAATTCATTCTTCTTTTTTTAATTTTTACTTAAAAAAAATTTTTTTTCGAGGTAGGGTCTCACTCTAGCCCAGGCTGACCTGGAATTCATTCTGTAGTCTCAGGGTGGCCTTGAACTCACAGCAATCCTCTTACCTCTGCCTTCTGAGTGCTGGGATTAAAGGCGTGCACTACCATGCCAGGCTAATTTTTACTTTTATTTAGTTATTAGAGAGCGAGCAAGAGAGAATGGGTGTGCCAGGGCCTCTTGCCACTGCAAATGAACCCCGGACGCATGCACCACTGTGTGCATCTGGCTTATGCTGGACCTGGAGAATCAAACCTGGGTTCTTAGTCTTCTCAGGCATGCACCTTAACCACTAAGCCATCTCTCCAGCCCCCCACTCACTCTTCTTTACAAAGGAGGACGGACTTCATAGCTATTCTACTTTATTTTTTATTTTTATTTATTTATTTTTCCTAGGTAGGGTCTCACTATGGCCCAGCCTGACCTGGAATTCACTTTGTATTCTCAGGGTGGCCTCGAACTCATAGTGATCCTCCTACTTCTTTCTCCCAAGTTCTGGGATTAAAGATGTGCACCACTTTCAAGTGTGTTGGAAGAAATGGCAACAGTTACTCCTGCCACAGGTCACATACACCTCCACAACCATTCCCTCACTCCCCAGTTCTGTCATAAATGGAGATGACCCCATTGACACTGTCTATAGGTTGCCAGATCCAACTGTCCCTCCTTGGTGCTTACACATTTCAGACCCTCTAGGCAAACCCTTGCATAGAACAGTATTTCAGCTCTTGCGGTTTCTTGTGGTCATTGAGGGTTTGGGATCAACTCACATGGCTATGCAGAGAGCTCTGTTGGAAAGGTGGCTTTGCTCTCACTGTACTTCTCTGCTCCTGGGGGAGTTGGTGGTAATGTGAGCTGGAGGATCTTTCCAATTCTCAGTGACCAGGTTGTGAATATTTCCCGGTGGACATTCTATTAATGTTACTGAAGTTCCTGTTTTGAAATAAAAATTCTTAATGGAAAAAAAAAAAAGATGTGCACCACCACGCCCGGCAACATCTGTTCTACTGTAAAGCCTAGGCCATTTTCTGCTCCGTGTGCCAAGCACAGTGCTTATAACACATAGTGAATTACCACATCAAGAACACAGTTACTTCTGTCACCTCTTTACGGAAGGAAATTAGCCAACACAAGTCGCTAATAGTGATCTGGCTTGATGTTTTCTTGAATCTCCCAATTCTGTAATCTTTAGTCATAAAAGTGGGATGAAATCCTGCCATCTCTGCCTGCACTTTCCTGTCTGTCTCCTTTGAGTTACACTCGTGCTTCACTTGTTGTGGATGTGTGAATCACTGAAGTTGTGTGTCTACTTAACCTATCCCATCTCCCTTCAAGGCTGAAGGCACAGATTAGGAAAATGGAGTGAGCCCAGTCTCAATAAAAATGAATGCATGATGGGCTGGAGAGATGACTTAGCAGTTAAGCGCTTGCCTGTGAAGCCTGAGGACGCCTGTTCGAGGCTTGAGTTCCCAGGACCCACGTTATCCAGATGCACAAGGGGGCACACGTGTCTGGAGTTTGTTTGCAGTGGCTGGATCCCTGTCGCGCCCATTCTCTCCCTCTCTCTCTATCTGCCTCTTTCTCTCCCTGTCTGTCGCTCTCAAATAAATAAATAAAAATAAAAACAAAATAAAATAAAAACAAATGAATGCATGAGGGCAGGAGAGATGACTTAGTGGTTAAGCGCTTGCCTGTGAAGCCTGAGGACCCCAGTTTGAGGCTTGATTCCCCAGGACCCACGTAAGCTAGATGCACAAGGGGGCACAGACATCTGGAGATTGTTTGCAGTGGCTGGAGGCCCTGGTGAGCCCATTCTCTCTCTCTCTCTCTACCTGCCTTTTTCTCTCTCTGCCTGTCTGCCATTCTCAAATAAATGAAAATAAAAAAATGAATGGATGGATGAATGAACAAATAAATAATTTCTTGAGAACTAGCTTGTCCCTTCAAGGAATAAGCACTTCTTTGGTCCACCATTTTACAGACCTGGAGCTGAGATGCAGATCAGGCGACCACACCTTGAACAGGACTGCTTAATTAATTAGGTGTACCTTTTGCCCCTTGCCCCAGTTCTTCTACTTAAACCTAAAGCTAAAGGAAGAAGAAGAACAAGGAGCAGCAAGAGGAGGAGAAGGGAAATGGGGAAGGAGAGAGGGAGAAGGAGAAGGCAGAAAGGGCTGGAGAGATGACTTAGGGGTTAGGGTGCTTGCCTAGAAAGCCAAAGGACCCAGAACCCACGTGAGCCAGATGCACAAGGTGGTGCACGCATCTGGAGTTCGTTTGCAGTGGCTGGAGGCCCTGGCGTGCCCATTCTCTTTTTCTCAAATAAATAAAAATAAAGTATTAAAAAAAACTGGGTGTGGTGGTGCATGCCTTTAATCCCAGCACTCTGGAGGCAGAGGTAGGAGGATTGCCATGAGTTCAAGGCCACCCTGAGACTACATAGTGAATTCCAGGTCTGCCTAGACTAGAGTGAAACCCTACTTAAAAAACCAAACCAACCAAACAAACAAACAAAAAACAAACCACGTAAAGTTCATGTCAGCACCCCAAAGATGAACTTGGGGGTCCCTGGGCCCCTATATTGGTTCCTTTTCCCGACATAATAAATCTCCTCTGCTTTTCCACCCACCAGTCTCTAATTGACACTGGGGTGAGTAGGCAAGCCTAGGCAGCCGGAGTTGGCAGCAATGGAGCTTTCATTCTACAACTCTGCTTGCAGGACCTCTTGGCTAGATGCCCTTCTTGAGGAGGCCTAGGGTAGGCAGACCCAGGGTTAAGCTCTTCCCTGCAAAGTCCTTGGCTGAGGGCTTGGCCTTGTGTTTTGTACAAAGCTGCACTGTAATGCATTTCACCAGATGAGTAAGAAGATACTTCTTCCCATCCTTGCTCTCGGATAAAGTTGCCAGACTAGGTCCTTGCGCTGCTGCCTTTAGAAATCCAAAGACAACTGGAGTGAGTCCAGCTTGAAATCTTATGCCCTTCTGGAGAGGGCGGCAGCTCCCTCTGCTCCAGCAATGAGTTGTTTTTTTTTTTTTTTTTAAATTTATTTATTTGAGAGCGACAGACACAGAGAGAAAGACAGATAGAGGGAGAGAGAGAGAATGGGCGCGCCAGGGCTTCCAGCCTCTGCAAACGAATTCCAGACGCGTGCGCCCCCTTGTGCATCTGGCTAACGTGGGACCTGGGGAACCGAGCCTCGAACCGGGGTCCTTAGGCTTCACAGGCAAGCGCTTAACCGCTAAGCCATCTCTCCAGCCCAGCAATGAGTTTTTTTACAGCAAGCTGCAAAGGATGTGGGCGGGATACTTACCCTGGTAAACAGCTATCTCTTAACCAACCTCCTTCCTTCTTCCCTCCCATCTTTCTTTTCCAGGTATGTCTCGCTCTAGCCCAGGCTGACCTGGAATTCACTATGTCTCAGTGCAGCCTTGAACTCACAGTGATCCTCCTCTCTCTGCCTCCCAAATTCTGGGGTTAAAGGCATGCACCACCACACCCAGTCTTTCTTCCTGTCTTTCATTCATTTATTTATTTTGTTTTTTCAAGGTAGGGTTCCACTCTAGCCTAGGCTAACCTGGAATTCACTATGGAGTCTCAGGGTGGCCTCGAACTCATGGCAATCCTCCTACCTCTGCCTCCTGAGTGCTGGGATTAAAGGCGTGTGCCACCACACTCAGGCTTGTAATTGTTTTGTAACCCTGAGGACCTAGAAATCAGACTGGCTCCTATGTGTGCTCAGGAGGATGGGACATTAACAGCCATTCCCATGTCTCGGGGCAGAGTAATAAAAGCCCTTTGACTCCAGTGGAAGGACAGAGCGTCAAGTAGGTCAGTGACATGACTCCAGAGTGACAGACTTTAGCTGTCTCCTGTTAAAGAGAAAAGCCCGACTCTCCCCTAGCCATGTGATGGGGAGGGAATGTCTGGGATATAGAACTGAATCCTACTGCTGCTCTGCCCATTTTGTGCCCTGTGACCCTGGGCAAAGCACTGCTCCAAGCCCCTAACCTGCAACTGCTAAGGAGAGGAGTAGACTGGCAGGATCCTCAGAATCTCACTAGCAGTAACTCAGCAATTTATTTAGTTCCGTGTCCTGTTCCCTCATATTGATGACAAGGAATTCTCAGCAAGTGGAAAACGAAAGTGGTTTTCAGGTTCACTTAAAATATATATATATAGTTAGTTAGTTGAAAGAGACAAAGAGGCAGAGGCGGAGAGAGAGAACGGACGCGCCAGGGGCTCCAGCCACTGCAAACAAACTCCAGGCACATGTGCCTCCTTGTGCACCTGGCTTACGTGGGTCCTGGGGAAGTGAACTGAGGTCCTTTGGCTTTGCAAGCAAGTGCCTTAGCTGCTAAGCCATTTCTCCAGCCCCTTTTCAGGTTCTGAAATGGAGTCCATAGGACATAATCCATCACCCATATGCTGTGCGTGTGTGTGAGTTTATTCACATTTCAATCTTATCTTTATATATCCCCAGCCTCACACTTTTTAGTTGGATACTGTTAATTATTTTCCCTAAAGGACTTAGCAGCAAGCAGTTCTACAACAAATATATCAGTCCTCACTGGAAAAGTCTACCTGTATTAATAGTGAAGTTTATTTGTGAAGTCCTGACCTGCTAACCCTTCCATTTGAATTCAGAGAAGCAGTTTACTGAAGAGCACCTCCTTCTTATCTTGATAACCTACCTTTCATAATTTTCTTATTCTTTTCTTTCTTTTTTCCAAGATAGGCTCTCACTCTAGGCCAGGTTGGCCTGGAATTCACTATGTAGTCTCAGGCTGGCCTTGAATTCACAGTGCCCTTCTGAGTACTGGGATTAAGGCATTTTATTTGTTTAGTTGAGAGAAAGAAGCAGATACAGAGAACAGGCATGCCAGGCCCTCTAGTCACTACAAACGAACTCCACATGCGTGCATCATCTTGTGCATCTGGCTTTTTTGGGTCCTGGGGAATTGAACCAAGGTCCTTTGGCTTTTTAGGCAAATGCCTTAATTGCTAAGGCATCTCTCCAGCCCCCTTCTTTATTTTTGAGGCAAGGTCTCAGTATATATCCTTGGCAGATGAGGAACTTGCTATGTCGACCAGGCTGTCCTTGAACTTGCAAAGATCCTCCTGTTTCTGCCTCCAGAGGGCTAGGAGCACACCACGCTCACTCAGCTCCTTCTGTTTCACTTTGGAAGAAAATGTGAATTTCCTTTTGTGTTTGAAACTGATGAGTTTCAGAGAAATACATGTAAAACCAAGAATACTGGACTAGAGAGATGGCTTAGTGGTTAAGGCATTTGCCTGTAAAGCCAAAGGACCCAGGGTTTGATTCCCCAGGACCCACCTAAGTCACATGCACAAGGGGGACCATGTGTCTAGATTTCGTTTGCAGTGGAGGCTCTGGCACGCCCATTCTTTTTCTCTCTGCCTCTTTCTCTCTCTGTCAAATAAATAAAAGAACTGGGCATGGTGGTGCATAGCTTTAATCCCAGCACTCGGAAGGCAGAGGTAGGAGGATTGCCATGAGTTCGAGGCCACCCTGAGACTCCATAGTGAATTCCAGGTCAGCCTGGGCTAGAGTGAGACCCTACCTTGAAAAAAAAAAAAAAAAAGTTCCAGTGATTCTGATAGACACAGTGAGAACCAGTGGTTTAGACGAGGATTTGACAAACTTTCTACAAGACCAGACAGTGAGAGTTTTAGCTTCGTGGACTCTGTTGCAACTTCTCAACTCTGCCGTCACAGCACTAAAGCAGCCAGAAACAATACTGAGTGAATAAGCATGGCTCTGTTCCAATAGACCTTTATTAAAAGACAGGATGAGGCTCTGAACTAGGCAAGAGGTGGTGGTTATAAAACATTGCAAATGGACTAAGTGACCCTATACTATTCTTTTTAAAAAATGGCTGATTCAGCGGGCGGTGGCGCATGTCTTTAATCCCAGCACTCAGGAGGCAGAGGTAGGATAACCATGAGTTCAAGGCTACCCTGAGACTACATAGTGAATTCCAGGTCAGCCTGAGCTAGAGTGAAACCCTACCTTGAAAAACAAAACAAACAAACAAACAAACCGACTAATATTTTTTCATTTTTTTTAAATTGTTTATTTGCATGCAGAGAGCGAGTGAGAGAATGAGTGCAACAGGGCCTCCAGCCACTGCAAATGAACTCCAGATGCATGTTCCACTTTGTGCATCTGGCTTACATGGGTCCTGGAGAGTCAAACAGGGATCCTTTGGATTTGGATGCAAGTACCTTAACCATTAAGCCATCTCTCCAGCCCTCATTTTTTTTAAGATTTACTTTTATTTATTTATTTGAGAAAAACAAGAGAGAGTGAGAATGGGCACGCCAGGGCCTCTAGCCCCTGCAAATGGAACTCCTGACGCATGTGCCACCATGTGCATCTGGCTTATGTGTTTATTTTTTTTGGTTTCTAGAGGTAGGCTTTTACTCTAGCTCAAGCTGGGCTTGAACTCACTGATATCCTCCTACCTCTGTCTCCCGAGTGCTGGGATTAAAGGTGTGTGCCACCATGCCCAGCTTTTTTTTTTTTTTTTTTTTTTTTTTTTTTGAGGTAGGGTTTCACTCTAGCCCAGGCTGACCTGAAACTCCCTCTGTCATCTTAGGCTGGCCTTGTACGCATAGCAATCCTCCTACCTCTGCTTGCCAAGTGCGGGGATTAAAGCGCTTTTTGTTTTGTTTGTTTGAGGCAGGGTCTCACTCTACCTCAGGCTGACCTGGAACTCACTCTGTAGCTCCAGACTGGCTTCAAACTCATAGAACACCTCTGACCTCAGCCTCTGGAGTGCTGGAATTAAAGGTGTGTGCCACCATACCTGGCCTAAAATGGCTCATTTAATGGCATGTGGATTTTACTTTAATAGGCTGGTTCAAAAAGCTGCTTCTTATTTACATTGCCTTACTTCTTTTTTGTTTGTTTGTTTATTTGCTTTTTTTGAGATAGGGTCTCACTCTAGCCCAGGCTGACTTGGAATTCACTATGTAGTCTTAGGTTGGCCTCAAACTCACAGAATTCCTCCTACCTCTGCTTCCCGAGTGCTGGGATTTAAGGCGTGCACAACCATGCCCAGCTGCCTTACTTCTTTCTTCAAAGAGTCTCATGTAGCCCAAGTGAGCCTTGAATTCACTATGTACCTAAATGTGCCCAACCAAACGTGGCCAAATTTCTTATAAAGAATCTGGTCTAGGGCTGGAGCGATGGCTTAGCTGTTAAGTGCTTGTCTGCAAAAGCCCAAGGATCCCTGTTCAATTCCCCAGGACCCACGTAAGCCAGATGCACAAGGGGGCGCATGCATCTGGAGTTTGTTTGCAGTGGTGGGAGGCACTGGCACACTCATTATCTCTCTCTCTCAAATAAATAAATAAAAGAATCTGGTCTAGCCAGGCATGGTGGCACATGCCTTTAATCCCAGCACTCGGGAGGCAGAGGTAGGAGGATCTCTGTGAGTTTGAGGCCAACCTAAGACTACATAGTGAATTCCAAGTCACCCTGAGAATACAGAATGAATTTGAGGTCAGCCTGGGCTACAGTGAGACCCTACCTTGAAAAACCAAAATAAATAAATAAATAAAAATTAAAAAAAAATCTAGTCTGGACTGGAGAGATGGCTTAGCGGTTAAGCACTTGCCTGTGAAGCCTAAGGACCCCAGTTCGAGGCTCAATTCCCCAGGACCCATGTGCGCCAGATGCACAAGGGGATGCACGCGTCTGGAGTTCATTTGCAGTGGCTAGAAGCCCTAGCACAACCACTCTCCTCCCTCTCTCTCCCTTTCTCTCTCTCTCCCTCCCTCTTTCTCTCTCTGTCTGTCACTCTCAAATCAATAAATAAAAATAAACTAAAAAAAATCTAGTCTTGGGTATGATGTTAAACAATAGAAAAGGGTTTACTTATGCTGTGATCCCTATTTCACAAGACTCCATGCCACCTTACTTTCAAAGATGAATTCATCTAGATTGCTTTAAAAGATGAACTTTAATTGGAAACAATATAGAAATGCTGGGGAGATTGCTCAGTGGCTAAAGAATCTTTCTTGGGCTGGGATAGTGGCATATACCTTTAATCCCAACACCTGAGGCAGCTGGGAAGCAGAGGAAGGAGTATTTGCATGAGTTCAAGGCCACCCTGACACTACATAGTGAATTCCAGGTCAGCCTGGGCTAGTGCGAGACCCTACCTCAAAAAATCAACCGACCAAACAAAACAAACAAGCAAAAAAAGATTCGTGCTTAGAAAAAATATAGACTGAGAATATGTTTCAGACAAAGAGAAAACAGAATTCCTTCGTTAAAGACACCCCACAGAATAACCCCTTCTGTCTGTCTGTCCCTGTTTCTCTCTCTCTCTCTGTCTCACACACACACACAGGAGCAGCAGCAACAACAGTAATAGGTATTTATTAGATGGAGAAAACCTTGTTATCTCAAGGTAAGTGGCAACAGGCAGGCACAGCCACCAAAAGAGATGAGGTGTTCCTGATGAAGCATTTTCCTGCCTCACTGTGCTTATCCAGAAAGCACTTCTCTGTGGGACTCAGCGTCATGAAAGGGTCCGCAGTAGCTAGTTCAACTTGGCCAACAACTCCTCCAGTTCTGGTCGAGCTTTAAACCTTCCCTTGAAGTCTTCTTCAGAGTGCTGGGGAAAAGGAAAAGAAAACAGAGCTTATAGTTGCCCATGTGCTCACACAACATTCGAAAAGGGCACACTGGACAGCTGTACAGAGAATCATTTAGATTCAGCAGATTCTTTTTTTGCTTGTTTGTTTGTTTGAGGTAGGGTCTCTCTCTCTCTGGCCCAGGCTGACCAGGAATTCACTCTGTAGTCTCAAGGTGGCCTCGAACTCACGGCAATCCTCCTACCTCTGCCTCCCGAGTGCTGGGATCAAAGGTGTGCGTGCCACCACACCCAGTACTGCTTTAGCTAATCCTTAATGAGTATGTAGTAGGTTTTGAATTGAGTGCCAGGGACTCAAGGCTGAATGAGACTTCCTCTTTGCCTTCAGTAACTTAGTGTGGTAAGAGGAGACAGACATAATGTAGGGATGCTATAAGTATCACAGCAGTGGTTTATTGTTTGTCTCTGTGCTGGGGTCAAACCCAGGGTCACCATGCCAGGCAAGTACTGCACCACTGAGTCACAAGCCCTGGAAGCGTGCTTTGTTTATGTTCTAAATTTTATTTAGAGCTGGAGAAATGGCTTAGCGATTAAGGCATTTGTCTGTGAAGCCAAAGGACCCAGTTTCAATTCTCCAGGACACATGTAAGCCAGATGCACAAGGTGACACATGTGTCTGGAGTTCCTTTGCAGTGGCTGGAGGCCCTCAGTGCCATTCTCTATCTTTCTGCTTCTCTTGTATCTCTCTCGCTCTGCTTGCAAATTAAAAAAAAAAAATTTATTTATAAGAAGAGAGAGATTTAGTAAAGAGAGACAGAGAGAATGGGTGCAACAGGGCCTCTAGCCACTGCAAAAATAATTCTAGATGCATGTACCACTTTGTGCATCGAGTTTTATGTGGGTACTGGGGAAATGAACCTGGGTTGTTAGGCTTTGCAGGTAAGCATTTTAACCACTGTGCCATCTCTCCAGCCCCCTTTATCTCTTTTTATGAGGCAGGGTCTTGCTATGCAGCTCTGGTGGCCTGAAACTTGGTATAAGGACCAGGCTGGCCTTAAACTCATAGCAGTCTTCTTGCCTCTGCCTCTCAAGTCTTGAGATTACAGGCATACTCCATCACACCTGGCTTGGAGACACTTTTTAAATTTTTATTTATTTATTTGACAGAGAAGTTGGGGGTGGGGGGAGAGGATGGGCATGCCAGGGCCTTCAGCCACTGCAAATGAACTCCAGACACATGTACACCCCCCCCCTTGTGCATCTGGCTAATATGTGTCCTGGGGAATCGAACCTGGGTCCTTTGGCTGTGCAGCAAACTCCTTAACCACTAAGCCATCCCTCCAGCCTGACGCTGTTTCTTTCTTTTTTTCAAGTAAAAGTTATACTGTAATAATAGAAAAAAAGTCACAGGAAGTAGAATATTTTAAGTTAGTATGGCCAGCACATTCTCACTCTATAAGTGGCAGGCCTTGCTCAGAACAAGGGTGCTAGATAGAGCAGTGGTGCCAGCCTCACTTGATCTGATGGGACATGTGCCATAAGAATGACTGTCATGGCAACTGGACTTGATGCACTCACTTTTTAGCTAATGTTCTGCAAGTTTCCACATCCAGACAAACCTCCTTTGACTGGTGTTTTCTTTTTTTTTTTTTTTTTTTTTTGGTTTTTCGAGGTAGGGTTTCATTCTAGCTCAGGCTGTCCTGGAATTAACTATGTAGTCTCAGGGTGGCCTCGAACGCACAGCGATTCTCCTACCTCTGCCTCCTGAGTGCTGGGATTAAAGGCCTGCGCCACCACACCCGGCTCTATTTCTATTTTTTTTGACTGCTGTTCTTTACCAGATATATTCAATGATCTTGAAGGTCTGGAAAATCTCTCTCTTCAGTGCATTTTACCATTTGAATTCTGATTTATTATATGGTACATGATCTTAAACCTTGTTCTTTTTTCGACACAACTGCCTGGAAGAAGACAGTCTGGCACGTGGCACGTCTACCCCTAACAGCAGGATGCCGAGCTGCAGTGAGCTCCTGCAGTACATCCAGCTCCACCCCCAACGCCCAGAGTCTCCAGGAACATGATCCAGTACTACAGCACACACCTCTTCTGAGTCTGGGCTCAATGACACCCAGTTCTCTGTTGTCTGAAAAACCAAGCAGTATGGATCTTTCTGCTCATTTGGAGCACAAGCAGGCCACTGGGGGCCTCTTTCCAAACTAGCACCTACCTCCCTCACTGACAAGCTGACGCCTTCAGGAAGATTGCTTTGGAGTATTTCCAAGAAAATCTCTGCAAACGTAGCACTCAAACCGCTGATCTGCGAAACGAAAGAAGATGCTGTAAGGAGGCGCTGACAGCCAGGTGACTGGGCAACAGGGCCTGAGCTCCAGTAATCTACGGGATTGACAGCCAGAGCTGCTTTCTGAATTTGGCACCACAGCATTTCTCTTGCTATTTGTTAACATGCTGGCAAAGATGGTCACTGCCAGAGGCTTGTTCCTGTAGGCAGAGAATGTCCTAACTGGGCCAGTAAGTAATCACGTCTAGGCTTTCTGAGGCAACTCAGTTCTTCCCACATAGACCAGGTATTGACTGGTGTCAGGCCTTGTCCTGAGAATCTAGAGGTGAACCAGATATGTGCAGAAAGGCATGCAGGATACGGTAAGATGCACAGGAGAAATACCTATGAGCCCAGTCAGGGAGGGTAACATCTTGGTGGAGTTTTGAAAGAAAGCGAGACTACAATGGAGGAGGAGCTCCACAGTAGTGCGGAGCTTTCAGGGAAGTGAAGCAGCATTCGGTACCACGTGGACGCGTCAGTGTTAGGGCGGAACGTGGGAAAGCAGGGGAAGAATAAATGCGCCCACATTCTACAGAATTAATACTTTATCATAGACCTCAGTCATAAGAAAGAGCTAAGATAAGATAATTTCTTTCTACAGATATTTAAAGAACTAAAAATTTGGGCTGGTGGGGTAGCTCAGCAATTAAGGTATTTGCCTGCAAAGCCAAAGGACCCAGGTTTGATTCCCCAGGACCCACGTTAGCCAGATGCACAAAGGGGTGCACACATGTGGAGTTAGCAGTGGCTGGAGGTCCTGGCGTGCCCATTCTCTCTCTTTCTCTGTCAAATGAATAAATAAATAAATAATAAAATATTTTTTAAAAAGAACTAAAAATTTCAAAGCACTTTACTTCTTTTTTTTTTTGGAGGTAGGGTCTCGCTTTAGCTCAGCTGACTTGAAATTCACTATGGAGTCTCAGGATGGCCTCAAATTCACGGCGATCCTCCTACCTCTGCCTCCCGAGTGCTGGGATTAAAGGCTTGTGCCACCACGCCTGGCTTATTTAATATTTTTATTTATTTATCTGCAAGCAGACAGAGAGGCTGGAGATGAATGAAATTGCATTAAAGGAGAGGTGGTTCATTCAAGACCAGGCTGACAAGAGAAATAGAAGTGCAAGACAGAAAGGGGAAAAACGAAGGGGAGAACCAGAGAAGCCAGCAGGCTCGGAGTGTCTACCTGCACCACTCGCTCATGGGTAGTAAGAACCGAGTCTACGGCCATCTTTCTGCCTTGGTCCTGTAGCCGCATCACCTCCATGG
This sequence comes from Jaculus jaculus, assembly GCF_020740685.1. Lineage (NCBI taxonomy): Eukaryota > Metazoa > Chordata > Mammalia > Rodentia > Dipodidae > Jaculus > Jaculus jaculus. The sequence continues at coordinate 168,970,904 of NC_059104.1, forward strand.
TCTTGGTGGGCATCGCGAAACTGTGGGAGAAGGGTTAGCTGTTGGAGAGACTGGTAAGATGGCTCAGGAGTTAGAGGCATTTGTTTGTAAAGCCTGATGGCCTGGCTTCAACTCCCAAGCAATTCACGTAAGCAAGGCGCAAAAAGGGATGTAAGTATCTGATGTTCCTTTACAGCTGCAAGAGGCCCCCCCTCATCCATCCCCTCGCCCCTCCCCTCCCAACAGTTAGCCTTTGGAGCATCCACCCACTTAAGCAAGCAGCATCACTTCAATGAGGGCCCTGCATGACTACCACCCTCGCCCCTGCAGGAGCTCCTAGAATCTAGGGGACGCTCATTTGCAGCCAAGAGGAAAGTAACCAGACACTACCTCCTCCAGAACTCTAATTTTCTTCAGAAATAGACTGTTTAGTGCCTTTTGGTAGCCTAAATCATGCTGAATCCAATCCTCTGAATAGAACCTGGTGGCTGACATACTTTCTGCTACTGAGCAAGAGTTCTAGAAGGACAAAGCCTACTGCTTCGGAGGCGAGTCTTGACGTACTCACTTGTTCTGAGGAAATAAGGGCAACATACCCAGTGTCCTGAAATTTTCTTTCCCTCCCTCCCTCCCTCCCTTCCTTCCTTCTTTCTTTCTTTTTTTTTTCTGAGGGAGGGTCTCACTCTGGCCCAGGCTGACCTGGAGTTCACTATGTAGACTCAGAATGGCCTTGAACTCATGGCGATCCTCCTACTTCTGTCTCCCAAGTGCTGGGATTAAAGGTGTGCCACCATGCCAGCTACTTTCTTTTTTCTCTCTCTCTTTTTTTTTTTTCTCAAGGTAGTATCTCACTCTACTCACTGTAGCCCAGGCTGAGCTGGCATTCACTTTGTAGTTTTAGGCTGGTCTTGAACTCATGGTGATCCTCCTACCTCTGCCTCTTTTTTTTTTTTTTTTTTCTTGAGGTAGGGTCTCACTCTAGCCCAGGCTGACCTAGAATTCCCGAGTGGGATTAAAGGCGTCCGCCACCACACCTGGATGGAACAGTTTTCTTAACTTTGCCGCTGCCCATATTGTGGACCAGATTGTTGTTGTGGGAGCTGCCTCCACCCACTAAATCCAGTAGTGACAAAATTATCTCAGTCACTTGGGTCGAGAATCACTGTGGCAAAGTCTAAACTTACTATCAGCATATCAGCATGCTACAGTGAAAAGAACAGTGGACTTGGAGTTTGCCATTTATTAGTAATACTTAGGTAGCAACTCTCCCCTCGGGGCCTCAGTTTCTTCCTGTACAAAAGAAAATACAATCTTGGCTCTCCAGTTACACACTGTGAGGATCAAGGGTGGCGAGGAGTTGGGACTGAACTAGTTGCTACACAGAAATAGTATAGTACTGCATTCATCTTACTAAAAAGTTCACCCAAGTAAAGATAAACAAAACGGTAATAATGGCAATGGGACTCCCGAGTTTTCATGCCTCACTAAGTGTCATCACAGACTACCGACTAACCTCTGCCAAAGGAAGTCCCTTGTGACAGAAAACAGAACAGAAACAGGGTGGTCCTGGGCTTAAACACTGGCTCTTGCCAATTACTACCTACTTGAACATGGGCAGATTACTTCAGCCCTCAATGCCTCAGTTTCTTCAGTAACAAAATGAGAATAATACTTCTTTGCTCACAGAGTTGTTGCAATGGTTAAATAAGGTTACATGGACAATTTAACTGTTATATCGCACCCACCATTACCCAAAGTCAGTAACACCTGGGTAGTGCAAACTCCTTCAGGTAGCTTCTCCAAACAATATCCCCTCCCACTTTCCAGCACAATCTCTCCTCTCATGCAATTCAAACATGGTTATAAACTCCTGTATATATATTCAAAAGCAGGGCTGGGTATGGTGGCACATGCCTTTAATTCTAGCACCAGGAGATAGAGGTAGGAGGATTGTTGTGAGTTTGAGGCCACCTTGAAATTATATAGTAAATTCCAGGTCAGCCTGGGGTAGAGTGAGATCTGACCTCTAAAAAAATAATAATAATAAAATAAAAAGTGGGGGGAGGGCCTGGGGAGATGGCTTAGTGGCTAAGTCACTTCCTGCTAAGCCTAAGACACAGGTTCAATTCCCCAGTACCCACATAAACCAGATGCAGAAGATGGCACATGCATCTGGAGTTTGTCTGCAGTGGCTAGAGGCCCTGTCATACCCATTCTTTCCCTCTCTTTTGCTTTCTCTGCCTCCTTTTTTCTCTAATAAGTAAATTGTTTTGTTTTGTTTTCCTGAGGTAGGGTCTCACGCTAGCTCAGGCTGGCCTGGAATTCACTATATAATTTCATGGTGGCCTCAAACTCACGGTGATCCTTCTACCTCTGACTCCCGAGTGCTGGAATTAAAGGTGTGCACCACCATGCCTGGCTAAAATAAAATATTTATTTATCTATTTATTTGAGAGAGAGAAAGATAGACAGATAGATAAAGAGACAGAGAGAGTGAGAGAGAGAAAACGGGCATGCTAGTGTCTTCAGCCACTGCAAATGGACTCCAGATGCATGCGCCCCCTTGTTCAACTGGCTTATGTGGGTTCTAGAGAATCTAACTGGGATCCTTTAGCTTTGCAGGCCAGTGCCTTAACAGTTAAGCCATCTCTCCAGCCCCCTAAAATAAAATTTTCTTTTTTTTTTTAAAGTGGAGACAGGGGAGGAAAGGTATAACCATGGGGTATCTTTTTTTATAATCATGGAAGATGATAATAAAATAAATAAATAAAATAATAGCAATAATAATAATAATAATAAAAGTGGAGACACGGCTGGATAAATGGCTTAGCAGTTAAGACACTGTCCTGCAAAGCCAAAGGACCCAGGTTTGAGTCCCCAGGACCCATGTAAGCCAGATGCACAAAGTGGAGCATGCATCTGGAGCCCGTTTGCAGCAGCTGAAGGCCTTGGCATGCCCATTCTCTCTGTTTCTCTCTCTTGCTCTCTCTCTCTCTCTCTCAAGTAAGTAAATAAGTAAAAATTAAAAAAAAATATTTAAGGGCTAGAGAGATGGCTTAATGGTTAAGGTGCTTGTCTGCAAAGTCTAAGGACCCATGTTTGACTCTCCAGATCCCAGGTAAGCCAGATGCACAAAGGTGAGGAATGCACAAGGTCGCACATACCCACTAGGTGGCACAAGTGTTTGGCGTTTGATTGGAGTGGCTGAGGCCCTGGCATGCCAATTTTCTCTCCCTTTGTCTCTCTCTATATAATTTTTTTAATTTAATTTAATTAATTTATTTTTAAATTATTTATTTGAGAGTGAGAGAAAGAGGCAGATAGAGAGAATGAATGGGCATGCCAGGGCCTCCAGCCACTGTAAATGAACTCTGAACACATGTGCCACCATGTGCATTTGGCTTACGTGGGTCCTGAGGAATCAAACCTAGCTCCTTAGATTTTTCAGGCAAGCACCTTGACTGCTAAGCCATCCCTCCAGCCCCCGATTTTTTTTAAATAGTGGGGACATAATCATAGACCCTTTTTGGAAGGTTAAATAAAATAATTATGTAAAACTTTTCAGATAAGTAAAAAAGCACTCTAAAATGCTTTTTAAACTTTTTTTTTTTTGACATTCTACAGATAAAGCAAGCTGACTGATATGGGCATTGCCCACTTGTGCCACTAAATCATGAAATTTATACTTCAAAGCTTATTTTGTAAGATTTCACTGATTTGCTTATCTATTCATTCAAAATGACATTTATTAATAGCCTCTTCTGTCCTAGCCATTCTAGGGTCAAATACAGTCTATGCCTTCAAGGAGTTCACTAGAAGTATTTCACAGAGACTAGGCCTGTACACAAATAGCTGCACTCCAGTTAAGGGAAAGGGCCAACAAAGCGTGCTCTATATGATGGGATCAAGAGGGAGAAAGGAGGGCGCAGCGGTGGCTTCGTGGGTGAGGGAGTGAGTTATCAAGACACAAAGTGCACTTGGGGGCTGAGGAGACGGTTCAGTGAGTGCAGTGCCTGCCTGCAAGCATGAGGGCCTGAGTACATTCCCCACATCCGCACAAATGCCAGCTGCGCAGCATATAACATAATATATAATATATAATATTTTTGTTTTTGTTTTTCGAGAAAGGGTCTCATTCTAGTTCAGGCTGACCTGGAATTCACTCTGTAGTCTCAGGGTGGCCTTGAACTCATGCGATCCTACCTCTGCCTCCCAAGTGCTGGATTAAAGGCGTGTGCCACCACGCCCAGCCTAAAAAATATTTTATTTATTTATGTATGAGAGAGAGAAAGAGACAGAGAGAAAGAGAGAATGGGCACGCCAGGGCCTCTAGCCACTGCATACAAACTCTAGACACATGTGCCCCTTGTGTATCTGGCTTACGTGGGTCCTGGGGAATTGAACCTGGGTCCTTAGGCTTCACAGGCAAATGCCATAACTGCTTAGGCATTTGCCCAGTATCCTGGCCTCCAACTCTCTATGTAGCCAAGGCAGGCCTTGAACTCCTATTCATCCTCCCCCTACTTCCCAAGTGTTGGGATTACAGGTGTGCACCACCACATTTTGCTCACCCATTATCTATTCTATTTTTATTTTTATATGAAAGAACTGGTGCACCAGCACCTCCAGCCACTGCAATCAAACTCCAGATGCATGCGCCACATAGTGGGCGTTGGCAACCTTATGCTTGCCTCACCTTTGTGTGTATGGCTTACATGGGATCTAGAGAGTTGAACATAGGTTCTGAGGCTTCATAGGCAAGTACCTTAACCACTAAGCCACCTCTCCAGCCCTAGTTATTTATTTATTTATCTATCTATTTATTTAGTTAGTTTTTTTGTTATATATAATCCTTCTTTATTTTTAATGTCCAGAATTTGTATTGTAAGGGTCAGAGCAGAGTGTCCCACGGGACTCAAAACTTGTAAGTCCTCAATTGGCTGGTGAGGGCAATAGTGATATTTCTTCTTGTCTAATTTGGTTTCTGGAAAGGCTTCATTCAAATCCTCGATGGTCATCTGATCAAAGGGAACTATGTTCTTCATTTTCTCCAGCTGGGCCTCCAGTTCCTGGATCCTGATCTTTGACTGAGACACAAACTCAGCACAGTGCTTCCTATCTTCCTTTTCTTCAGCATCCACCTGGGCAGAGTATTTATCCTCAGGCACAGGAACCTTCAGGGCGTTACACTTCTTTTCAAAATCATCCACCAAGCCTGCCTTGGCCACTTTGGCCTTGTAGTAAGCCCAGTCAATTGCTGGTGGGTTCTCAGGCAGGACAGCCAACCTGGTGCTGAGGGTCTCATTCCAGGACTTCAGGAAGTTGGCAAGAGCCTTTTGGTTTCGGGGTATGATTTCCCCAAAAGCTACCCAATCAATAGCTTTTAGAGCAAGCTTGTGCCCAGCCATCTTGGATCCTTCACTGACCCCGGCGGAGCCCATTATTTAGTTTTTTGAGGTAGGGTCTTTATCTAGCTCAGGCTGACCTAGAATTCATTATGAAGTCTCAGGGTGGCCTCGAACTCATGGAAATCCTCCTACCTCTGCCTCCCGAGTGTTGGGATTAAAGGCATGCGCCACCACACCTGTTTTATTTTTTATCAAACTGTCTCATTTTCCCTTTGGAGTCTCTTTGAGGAACTTTTCAGCCTCCCTGCCATTGTAGGTACTGCTGACTTTCTTAGAATGGCCTCCAGACAAACTCTCATGTAAATTATCAATTAAATTTCTTGCATGTATGTGTGTGTGTGTGTGTGTGTGTATGTGTGTGTAGAGGCCCTATTTCAAAAAGAAAGAAAGAAAAAAAGGAAGGCGAAGGGAATAAGTCCCCTATTATTCAAAAGAGCCTACTGCTCTAATAAGCACATTAAGAAATGGGCCTATCTCTCAGCACTTTAAGTATATTAAGCCAAGCATGGTGGCACACGCCTTTAATCCCAGCACTCAGGAGGCAGAGGTAGAAGGACTGCTGTGTGTTTGAGGCCACTCTGAGACTAAATAGTGAATTCTAGGTCAACCTAGGCTAGAGTAAGACACTACCTCAAAAAAATAAAAAAAAAATTAAAATTAAAAAAATTAAAAACCCTAAAAAAATAAAGATATAAACTCCCTTAATTTTCACTGGAGGATTTTTGGGTGGATACTTTATTAATTCTATTCTATAGATGAGGAAACAAAGAGTTTAATTAAACTGTCTAATATTACACAATAAGAATAAGAAGAGTGCACCGGGCATGGTGGCACACGCCTTTAATCCCAGCACTGGGGAGGCAGAGGTAGGAGGACCGCCATGAGTTTGAGGCCACCCTGAGACTCCATAGTGAATTCCAGGCCAGCCTGGGCTACAGTGAAACCCTACCTTGAAAAACTTAAAAAAAAAAAAAAAAAAAAAAGAATAAGAAGAGTGCATTAGAGTAAGAGAAATGCCCAGAAAATCTGGCTCCTGAGTGCTTTGGTGAGAAAGTGTACAATACAAGTACTTTGCTTTTCTTAGGGCCTGGCTGACACGTTCAACAAATCTTACTGCTTTTCATAGTCATTCAAGTATAGCCAGGGATTTTTACAGGTGAGGCTTTTTGTTTGGTTCATTTGTTGTTTTGTTATTTTAGAAGGGTTTCATGTAACCCAGACTAGCCTTGAACTCACTTTGTAGTAGAGGCTGACTTTGAACTCCTTATCCTTCTGCCTTACCTCATAAGTGCTGAGATTATAGATTTGTACCACATCTCCAGGTCAGATTAAGTTTTTGTTTGTTTGTTTTTAATTAAGATTGGAGGGGGCAGGAGATCATTCTATATTGTTCAGGCTAGTGTTGAACTCCTAAACTCAAGAAATTTTCCAGGGTAGAGAGATGGCTCAGTGGTTAAAGGCACTTGTTTGCAAAGCTTGACAGCCTGGGTTTGATTCCCCAGTATTCACATAAAGCCAGTTGCACAAAGTGGTACATGCATCTGTAGTTCATTTATAGTGGCAGGAGGCCCTGGCACATACATACTCACTCATTCTGCTTCTTTCTCAATAAATAAATAAAATTTTAAAAAATTAAAAAGAAATATTCCTGCCTCATCCTCCAGAATAGCCACAACCACTAGCTGCTGCTTTTTTTTTTTTTTTGAGGTAGGGTCTCACTCTAGTTCAGGCTGACCTGGAATTCACTATGTAGTCTCAGGGTGGTCTTGAACTCATAGCAAACCTCCTACCTCTACCTCTGCTTGGTTTTAATTTTGTGTTTATGTATTTATTTTGGGGGCTTAGTTTATTGAGGCAGAGTCTTACTCTTGCCCAGGCTGACTTGGAATTCACTCTGTAGCCCAGGCTAGCATCCTCCTACCTCTCAGCCTCCAGCGTGCTGGGATTAAAGATTATGCCACCATATCTGATATGGTAGAGTTTTTTCTTTTTAAAGCAGCACCTATTTAAAAAAATGAAATCAGGCTGCAGTTAGCAGTTAAGTGCTTGCTTGTGCTGCCTAAGGACACCAGTTCGAGGCTCCATTCCCCAGTACCCATGTAAGCCAGATGCACAAGGTGGCACATGCATCTGAAGTTCGTTTGCAGTGGCTGGAGGCCCTGGTGCACCCATTTTCGCTCTCTGCCTCTTTCTCTTTCTCTCTGTTTGTCGGTCTCAAATAAATAAATAAAATAAAATAAAACAAAAAAGAGTCCCTCTGAAAATTTAAAAGAGTATTCCAGGGAACAGACCCACTAGGTATGATGGTAATATTCTGAGAATAACTTTCAATGCCTCTTGTCAGCTAACCTCTAAAATGCTATCTCTAGTCCTTGCTGGCAGAACAAAAGTCTTCATTAGTAACAATGCACTGTTTAGAGAGTTTAAAGTGTGCCAAATACAGTTGTGTACTATGATACCAAATTTTCAGAACTCAAGGAAACAAGTTATCACCCTCATTAAACAGATAAAGAAACAAGTTCAAATTTTCCCAAAGTTATGCTGCTAATAACTGATATAGCTAGATTTTGTTTGTTTATTTGTTTTCAATGTAGGGTCTCACTCTAGCCCAGGCTGACCTGGAATTCACTATGTAGTCTCAGGATGGCCTCAAACTCATGGCGATCCTCCTACCTCTGCCTCCTGAGTGCTGGGATTAAAGGCGTGTGCCACCACGCCTGCTATATAGCTAGAATTTGAATGCAAGTAATTTGATCACAGAGATCGAATGGTCACCTGTCATTCCAGGTGTGTTCCATAGATAAGGTGATAATGAACAAACATTCATCTGACAAGATACATGTGCCAGTCACTATAACACAAACTTGAGCCAATTTTTCATTTTGTTTTTTGAGGTAGGGTTTCACTCTAGCTCAGGCTGATCTGGAACTCACTATGTAAGCTTAGGGTGGCCTTGAACTCACAGTGATCCTCCTACCTCTGCCTCCAGAGTGCTAGGATTAAAGGCGTGTGCCACCATGCCTGGCTTGAACTATTTTTTTTTTTTTTTTTGAGGTAGGGTCTCATTCTAGCCCAGGCTGACCTGGAATTCACTATATTGTATCAGCCTGGCCTCGCATTCACAGCGATCCTCCTACCCCAGCCTCCTGAATATAGGGACTAAAGGCATGAGCCACCATGCCCAGCTTTGAACCAATTTTTTAAAAAATGTATTTATTTACATATAGAGGGAATGGGTAATGGGTGCATCAAGGCCTCTAGCCACTTTAAATGAACTTCAGAAGTATAGGCTATCGTGTGCATCTGGCTTATGTGGGTTCTGGAGAGTTGAACGTGGATCCTTAGGCCCACTCTCCCAAGTGCTGTGATTAAAGACATGTACCACCTTGCTTGGCTAGCATGATGTTTTTGCATATGCATGTACTTACTACCTTGCCATAAGGGCAACATACTTCAGCTGCTATTTACCATTTTTAAATAAGTTCATTTAAAAAAAATAATTTAAATAAATATGAGAGCTAGGAAGATGGTTAGGCAGTTAAAGGTGTTTAATTACAAAGCCTGCTGACCCAGGTTCAGTTTCCCAATGTCAATGTAAAGCCAGATGTACAAAGTGGTGCATATATCTGGAGTTCATTTGCAGTGGCAAAGGCTCTGGTGTGCTTCTCTCTTTCTCTCTCTGTTTCTCTTTCTTTCTCTCTCTACCCTATCCTAACGACTGGAGTTCAATTCCCCAGAACCCACATAAAACCAAATGCACAGTAGCACATGCATATGGAATTCATTTGCAACAACTGGAGGCCCTGGCATGCCCATATTCTCCCTTTCTCTCTCCCACTCCTTGCAATAAATAATAAATAAATTTGAAGCTGGGCATGGTGGCTCATGTCTTTAATCCTAGTACTTGGGAGGCAGCATTAGGAAGATCACTCTGAGTTCCAGGTATAGACTGGACACTACTTTGAATAAAAAACAAACAGAGCCGGGTGTGGTGGAGCACACCTTTAATCCCAGCACTCGGTAGGCAGAGATAGGAGGATCACTGTGAGTTCAAGGACAGCCTGAGACTACATAGTGAATTCCAGGTCAGCCTGAGCTACAGTGAGACTCTACCTTGCAAAAACCAAAAACAAACTAACCAAATAATAATAATAATAATAAATAAATGGATAAGTTTGAGAAGCAGCACCATGTGGAGCTCATACACTGCTGGCGAGAAGAACAAGGGTACAGCCATTTTAGAAGAGTTTCGCAGTTTCCTATAAATTCAAACATATAATAAATTTAGCAGTTGACCCAACAATCACATGATCATTGCAATTTTTTGATACTTTACTTATTTATTTGAGAGACACAGGCCAAAAGAGAGAGAAAGAAAAAGAGAGAGAGGAAGAGTATGGGTATGCCAGGGCCACTATCCGTTGCAAACTCCAGATGCATACACCACTTTATGCACCAGGCTTTGGGTGGGTACTGGGAAATGGAACCAGCAGGCTTTGCAAGCAAGGGCTTTTCACCTCTGAGCCAACTCCCCAGCCCAGGATCTGAATTTGATTCTCTTGGATTCACATAAAAAGCTGGGCATACAGACAGGCACGCCTTTCATCCCAGTACTTGGGAGGCAGAAGTAGGAGAATCACCATGAGTTCAAGGCCACCCTGAAATTACATAGTGAATTCCAGGTCAGCCTGGGCCAGAGGGAGACATTACCTTGAAATACAAAAAAAAAAAAAAAGCTGGGCACGACTATGCATGCCTGTAAAGCTGGTGCTGAATGGGGTGGAGACAAGAGGATGGTTTCAGCTCCCTGGTGAACTAATCTAACCAAGAAAGAGTTAGCTCTGGAGTTCGTCAGAAACTCTATCCAGGGAAATAGGCAACAGAGTGACAGTGGTTACCCAATGTCTTCCTCTGGCTTTCTCACAGGGGCCACGCATGTGTATACAAATGTGCACATAAAACACACACACACGCATGCACCCCACACCAAGAACAACCTGTACAAAGGCATCTGTCCTACCTTTCCTCGACTTTGATGGAGAGACTATTGCAGAGTTTGTGAACATACTGGGCATAACTTTCTGCCAGGGTCATATCATATGCTGTCAGGTGAATATTTAAAACTCCATATTCGTAATCTGTCCCCATATTAATGGGCCTCACTTCTACTTTTACTTTCTTCTTCTTGGCCTGAATAGAAAACAAAATTACACAGAAAATAAAAGTATTACATAAGAAATTACAGACAACCCAGCTATAGCACTCTTAGGCATATATCCAAAAGACTCATCACATTTCCTTAGAAGTACGTGCTCAACCATGTTTATTGCTGCTCAATTTATAATAGCTGGGAAATGGAACCAGCCTAGATGTCCATCAACAGATGAGTGGATAATGAAGATGTGGCACATTTATACAACGGAGTTCTACTCAGCGGTAAAGAAAAATGAAGTTATGAAATTTGCAGAAAAATGGATGGACCTGGAAAGTATTATACTAAGTGAGGTAACCCAGACCCAGAAAGCCAAGTGCCACATGTTCTCTCTCATATGTGGATCCTAGCTACAGATGACTGGGCTTCTGCGTGAGAATGAAAATACTTAGTAGCAGAGGCCAGTAAGTTACAAAGGAGACATAAAGGGTAGAGAAAGGAAGAGGGGAGGATACTTAATAGGTTGATATTGTATATATGTAATTACAATGATTGTAATGGGGAGGTAATATGATGGAGAATGGAATTTCAAATGGGAAAGTGTGGGGGTGGGGAGGGAGGGAATTACCATGGGATATATTTTATAATCATGGAAAATGTTAATAAAAATTAAAAAAAAAGAAAAGAAAAGAAATTACAGACAGCTACCAGGCCCACAGAGCATTTATGTGGGTACTAGGATCTGAACTCCAGTCCCTATACTTGCAAGCCAGCACTTTACTGACTGAGCCATCTCCCTCACCCACTATGTAACACTTATTCCTAAAAATGCATAAACAGCTGGATGAATTTTCACAAAGTGAAAATGTCTGTGTAATAAGTATCCTAGACACAATATAGGTCTTTCCTAGTGCTGCAAAAAGGATTGTTTCTCCAAGTGGGTAAATACTATCTTGTCTTATAAAATTATAGCGCTCACCACATGCTTGGGCTGCAGAACACTGAGAGATCAAGCTGGAGCTGAGCTAGAAGACTCCTTCCTATAAACAAGCTGTCATGATGCTGGAAAGAGGTATGCAATTTGTTGAGGGAGCAAAGTCATCAGCAGTCTTTTTAAAATTTTTTTAAAAATTTATTTGAGAGATATATATAGAGAGAGAGAATGGGCGTGCCAAGGCTTCCAGCCACTGAAACGAACTCCAGGCACATGTACCACCTTGTGCATCTGGCTTACATGGGTCCTGGGGAATTGAACCTTGGTCCTTTGGCTTTACAGGCAAGTGCCTTAACTGCTAAGACATCTCTCCAGCCTCTCACTAGCAGTCGCAACTAGCAATGGACCCTGCAAGCATTACAACTGGCCGGCCAGGCCTAATGGATCAACTGGTGCAATGGTGGCATTGTCTATTATGGAGGAAACCAATTGGTCTTTGATTGGACTTGAGGCCCACTTCTCAGGAGGGAATTCATGGCTGGTACTGAAAACCTAATCAAAACCTATAGCTGGGGAGATCATGAACACCAGGGAGGAAACAGCTACAGCTGCCTGGCTAAATGCATATATAATGCTCACCAAACTGCCCTGTAAGCACTACACTTAATGTTCATATTCACATATTAATGCTACTCTCACTTTTGGTTAGAGTCTCTTTTCAGATGGCAGTGACCACTGGGGTGACTCAAAACTCACCAAAGTGCTGAGAAGACATGATGGTGGAGTGTTCGGCACTGAGTGAGGAATTCCTATCACACCTTCAAGTTCAAGGGCCATTGTGGAAGAGGGGGCAGAAAGAATGTGAGTGAAAGGAGCACTGGTTATTTTTCTCTTGTACCATATAAGTGTTAAAAATCATCAAAAAGCTAATGTGGGACTGGAGAGATGGCTTAGTAGTTAAGGTGCTTGCCTGTGAAGCATAAGGACCCAGGTTTGATTCCCCAGAGCCTACATAAGGGAGATGTACATGGTGGCACATGCATCTGGAGTTCGCTTGCAGTGGTTGGAGGCCCTTGCATGCTCATTCTCTCCCTCTCTCTTTCTCATTAATGAATAAAGATAAAATTTTTAAAAAGATATATACAGGGAATCAAAGTGTTTATGTAATAGTTCTATCAATTTGCCTACAGGTCAATTGTAATAAATCTGGGTGGGGGAAGGAATAGGAGGAGTGCTTTGCAATACTGTCTTCTTTTTTTTTTTTTTAAATTTTTTTTTTTAATTTATTTATTTGAGAGCGACAGACACAGAGAGAAAGACAGTTAGAGGGAGAGAGAGAGAATGGGCGCGCCAGGGCTTCCAGCCTCTGCAAACGAACTCCAGACGCGTGCGCCCCCTTGTGCATCTGGCTAACGTGGGACCTGGGGGAACGGAGCCTCGAACCGGGGTCCTTAGGCTTCACAGGCAAGCGCCTAACCGCTAAGCCATCTCTCCAGCCCTGCAATACTGTCTTCTAAACACAAAGTGGTGATGGTATTCTTGACTGCATAGTGGTGGATGCTACCTACAACAGGACCTGCATAGTAGGAGGGGAAACGATAATATCAAAACAGAAGACAGACTAGGAGGAAAGAGCAAAGGATTCACTGGAGGGGATTCGGGAGAGAGAAAATGGAGGGTGGTGGGAGGGGATTATGATCATGGTATATTGTTTATATGTATGAACATGTTGTCCATAAAGTTTTTTGTTTTTTTTTCGAGGTAGGGTCTCACTCTAGCCCAGGCTGACCTGGAATTCACTATGGAGTTGCAGGGTGGCCTCGAACTCACGGTGATCCTCCTACCTCTGCTGGGATTAAAGGCGTGCATCACCACGCCCGGTCATAAAATTTTTTTAAACTAGGTTATTTTGCATGAAAATGGGATGATACAGTCCGTTCTCTTTTGTATCTGGCTTCCTTCAATCACTACGGTTTTTGGTTTTTGCTTATGTTCGTTTTGTGGTACTATGGACCAAACTCAGGGCCTTAGGCATACCAGGCAACACTGTACCTCTTCCATCACTGGTGAGAATTTGGATTATTCCCATTTTGGCACCACTATAAGCAGTGCTGCTACCAATGTTCTGTTCTTATTTTTTCTGCGATAGCCTCACTCTGTGTAGCCCAGGCTAGCCTGGCATGGAAATTCACTACCAGCCTTGAACTCACAGGAATTCTTCTGCCTCAGCCTCTCGAGTGCTAAGGTTACAGGTATGAGCCACCATGTCAGGCTCAGATATATATTTGCGCTTGGATGTAGCATTTGGTGTATGTATATGTGTGCTTTCATGGAGATATACCCGGGAACTGAACGTCTGGGTCACAGAGGACACATCTGTTCATCTTTAATACATACTGTCATATTTACAAAGTAGTTTCTTACGTTAGATGTAACCCTCCCCCACCACCAGCAGTGTATAGAGTTCTAGTTATGTGCTCTTTCTCTCTCTCTCTCTCTCTATCACTATGTAGTCTCATTGTGCCTTGAACTCATGGCAATCCTCCTACCTCTGCCTTCCATGTTCTGGGATTAAAGGCGTGCACCTCCTTACCCTGCTGCTCTTTATTCTTGCTAACACTGTTTGCTGTAGTCATTCTAGTGGAAATATAGTAGTAACTTGTATTCTTTTGATGCATATTGAGTCTAAACATCTTATCTACTTACCTATCAATTAATTAATCAAATCGACCTGTTCATACCTTTTTGGTACAAGGAATGAACTTGGTAGGCTTTGTACCTACCAAGTTCATGTTCTCAACTGGAGAGATAACTGCAGTGTACAACCATTTCAGTCATTTTTTGGTGTGGTATGAAAAAGGAGTCGAGAGAGCTATTTTTGTCTCAGGAATGTTCAGCTTCAGTAACCTAGCACCACCTCACTTTAGTGTGACTCTTGTCATATACTAAATGCCCATAGGTTAGTGGACTTTCTTTTGTTCTGTTGAGCAGTTTGTCTATCTTTGAGGTCAAGCTACATTATCTTGATTTATGATTGGAGATTTATTTTGTCTTGCTATTGATAGAAATCAATATTTTTATTTTGTTTTTTTTTTCAAGACAGGGTCTCACACTATCCCAGGCTGATCTGAAACTCACTCTGTAGTTCCCAACATTAAAAGACAGAGAGAGGGGCTGGAGAGATGAATCAATGGTTAAGGCACTTGCCTGCAAAGTCTAATGATACGGGGTTTGATTACTAGTACCCAAGTAAAGCCAGATGCACAATGAGGTACATGCATATGGAGTTAATGTGCAGTGGCTAGAGGTCCTTGCATGTCCATTCTGTCTGCCTCTCTACTCTCTATCTCTCTGCTTGCAAATAAATAAAATGTTAAAAAAATAATTTAGGGATTGGAGAGATGGCTTAGCAGTTAAGGCATTTGCCTGTAAAGCCTAAGGACCCAGGTTCAGTTCTCCAGTACTCTCATAAGCCAAATGCACAAAGTGGCGCATGTGTCTGGAGTTCATTTGCAGTGGTTAAAGGCCCTGGCACACCCATTCTCCTTTTCTCTACCTGCCTCTCTCTCTCTCTCAAAATAAAATAAATAAATAATTTTAAAAATAATATGAGAGCGATTGAGAATGTGAATGAGAACGAATGGGCAAGTATGGTGGTATATGTCTAGAATCCCAGAACGGAGGAAACTGAGGCAGGAGGATACAAGTAGAAAGCCAGCCTAGACTACATAGCAAGACCGTGTTTTTTGTTTTTTAAAAAAGTTGGACTGGAGAGATGGCTTAGCAATTAAGGCACTTGCCTCTAAAACCAAAGGACCCAGATTTGATTCCCCAGTATCCACGTAAAGCCAGTTGTACAAGGTGGAGCATGCATCTGGAGTTTGTTCCCAGTGGCTAGAGGCCTCAGCACACCCATTCTCTCTCTCTATCTGTTTGTCTCTTCCTCTCTCTCTTTGAAATAAATAAGTAAATAAAATATTTTTTAAAGGGCTGGAGAGATGGCTTAGCAGTTAAGTGCTTGCCTGCGAAGCCAAAGAACCCTGGTTCAAGGCTGGATTCCCCAGGACCCACGTTAGCCAGATGCACAAGGGGGCGCACACATCTGGAGTTTGTTTGCAGTGGCTGGAGGCCCTGGCGCGCCCATTCTCCCTCCCTTCTCTCCCTTTCTGTCACTCTCAATAAATAAGTAAAAAAAAAATATATATATATATATATATATATATATATATATATATTTTTTTTTTTTTTTTTAAAGAAGTTTAGAGCCGAGTGTGGTGGCGCATGCCTTTAGTCCCAGCACTTAGGAGGCAGAGGTAGGAGGATCACTGTGAGTTCAAGGCCACCATGAGACTTCATAGTGAATTCCAGGTCAGTCTGGACTAGAGTGAAACCCTACCTCAAAAAACCAAAAAAAAAAAAAAAAAAAAAAAAAAAGTTTAGCGTTATATGTGTTAAGTCCCCTCTGAATAGCAGCTACCAGTGTATTGGCTGCCATAGTACACTGCTCCTCACAGTGCATCTGGCATGGTAGCCCGAGCTTGATGCTCTCTAGCCAGCCTAGGAGAACAGGAACCCAGTATGGGGAAGCAGGGGGAGGACAAAGCTGGTACTGACAATAGAGCTGGTCTCACAGGATGTTCTAGGAACATAAATAAGGGGCTTAATACAAAGCGTACCTAGTAAGCACTTCTCTTAATATTCATACCCTTATATTAATGCTACTCTCACTTTGGGTAGAGAATCTTCTCTTTTCAGATGGCAGTGACCTTGGGACGACTCAGAAGGTATCATAGTGCTGGAAAGAAGTGACAGGAGTACTGAGTAACATCTTGATCACACCTTCCGAGGCTCAGGGTCTAATGCAGAAGAGGTGGCGGAAAGAATGTAAGAGCCAAAGGAAGGGTAGGACTCCTTACAATGTGCTCCCTCCGGACATAAAATGGCCTGGATATCCATGACCTCACAGTGCCTGACACTACCTACACAAGACTATCATAAGAGGAGGAAAAGATCATGACATCAAAATAAAAGAGAGACCGATTGAGATGGGGAGACGATATAACGGAGAATGGAGTTTCAAAGGGGAAAGTAGGGGGAGAGAGGGTATTACCATGGGATACTTTTTTTCTGTTCACAATTTTTATTAACATTTTCCATGATTATAAAAAATATCCCATAGTAATACCCTCCCCCCACCATGGGATATTTTTTATAATCATGGAAAATGTTAATAAAACTTGAGGAAAAAAGTGTGGCATATAGTTAAATGCTCAATTAAGCACTAACTTTTACCGTTACTTTCATTTTTATAGTCCTCGACCTAGCATGTGCCTGGGCACACAAACTATAGTAAGTTGCTATTTTAGAACTTCAGAATGGAAGGATTTAGAGATGGTTTTGGTCGTGATTCTTTATCTTTGTGTGGGATGAGTATGAAGCCGGAAACATTAGATTTGTCCTCCAGACAAGAACTAAAACCCAGAATTCTCTAACTGCAATACAGAGGTTTCTCCAGTGCAGGCTCTACTGCATGACTAAAATTCTCAACAGTGGTGACCATGAGAAGCCCACCACCCTGGCACAGGTTCAGAGACCACCACATCCAGGCCGAAAACAGCAAGGAGGACCATTCTTAGCGATTGTCAACACTGCAGACAGAGCTGCAAAGAATGTTAACAGCCTGAACACAAAGGGAGCAGGGAGAACGTCCAGCAGAGAGGGGAGGAGCAGCTCCGAAGCCAGCAGGAGGCTTTTTATAAGGGAGGAAAGTGCCAGGACTCTTCAGAGTTGTTGCCCTAGGAGAACAAAGAAGGCTGATTCCAGCATCCATCCCTCTTGGCATGGTCCTTGCTTTTCCATGCTGGCCTACATCAGCCTGAACCAATCTATGCTATCAGAAGACTATTGTGATATTATTATATTGCAGTTCTGAGTCAAGGCCCAGCATAGCCAGCAATAGCTTAACTGCATCTAATACCATATACTACTTTCCACAGAAAAACTCTTGGTGGGGGCTGTTGGGGGTTGAACTCTAAGCCTTATACATGCCAAACATGTGCTCTATCGTTAAGCTATACCCCTTCTCCCTAGTTTATGGAATTTTACTGAACAGAATTTTTCTCCCATCCATCCTCCATTCTCCTTTGTTCCTACTGATTGAGTTCAGACCTTCAGAATGCCATGGGAGCTATTAAAGATATCAAGGAGGTGGCAGAATGTGCAGAATATAAGAGACAAATGAAGGGTAGGAATGCTTACAACGCAATCTTCAGACACAAAATGGCCTGGATATCCGTGTCCTTGCAGTACACAAGACCCTCATAATAGGAGGGAAAAGTGATGACATCAAAATAAAACAGAGACTAATTGAGAGGGGGAGGGGATTTGATGGAGAATGGATTTGTGAAAGGGAAAGTGGGGAAGGAGAGGGAATTACCACAGTTGTCTATAATTATAGACATTGTCAATAAAAAAAAAATTAAGGGGTCTGGAGAAATGGCTTAACGGTTAAGGCATTTGCATGCAAAGCCAAAGGACCTTGGTTCGATTCCCCAGGACCCATGTAAGCCAGGTGCACGTGTGGCGCATGCGTTTGGAGTTCATTTGCAGTGGCTGGAGGCCCTGCTGCACCCATTCTCTCTCTCTTTCTCTTTTGCTCTCTCAAATAAATAAATAAATACAATAAAAAATTTTAAAGATATCTTCAACGGATATACACAAACAGCGAGCTGTGTTTTGGAAGCCCACTCTAACTGCACATGCTGGGCAACCAGGCAAGAAAGAAAGGGAAGGTAGGAGAAAAGAGGTAGGAATGAGAGAGTACTGTCCATCAACAAACCTGGCACTTCTAGAACTGGCCTGGACCCATAGGGATGGCACACATAGCCTTTTTTAGGTTCCCAGAGAACTGTACTGTGGTCCTCCAATGGGTAATAAGATAAGTTACCAAGTCATTTTTTTGAGGGGGGGGGATCAAAATAGGATCTTTCTCTGGCCCAGGTTGACCTTGAATTTACTGTGTATTCTCAAGGTAGCCTAGAATTTATGACGATCCTCCTAGTTCTGCCTCCCAAGTGCTGGGATTCAAGGCGCGCGTTATCATGCCTAGCCTCCAAGTCATTTTTGTGCAGGAATGTCCACATTGCTAGTCCTATTTTACACAGAGAGAGAACTGAGGTGCTCTGAAGGCAAGTTCATGCCCCAGGTTACTGGAAAACACACATGTACAACTGAGCATCTGACTTTATGTGGGTCCTGAGGAACCCAGCTTGGGTCGTTAGGCTTGGCAGGCAAGCTCCTTAACCACTGAGCCATCTCGCCAGCCCAAAAATAGTACTTGAAGAAGTTAAGGCTCAGAATGGTAGTACACACCTTTAATCTCAGCACTAGGGAGGCCAAGGTAGTAGGAGGATCACTATGACTTCAAGGCCAGCCTGAGACTACACAGTGAATTCCAGGTCTGTCCAGTTGAGGCAGAGTGAGACCCTAACTCAAACAATGTCCAAGGCATTGTCAGTATGACAAAATGGAGAAAACATGATCCCAGCAGCCTATGGAGAAGCTTTATAGAATGAGAACTTATCTAGCACCCGCTGTGTGCGACTTCAAGTACTCTAAGGAAAGATACCAAAGAAACAGAAATCCCAATCCCAGCCCTCAACAAGTTTATAGTCAGACGGGTATGATGGCACACAGCTTCAAGCCTAGCACATGGGAGGCAAAGGTAGGAGGATTGCTGTGAGTTCGAGGCCACCCTGAGACTACATAGTGAATTCCAGGTCAGCCTGGGCCAGAGTGAGACCCTACCTTGAAAAAACAACAACCCACAGGTCCTCTCAATTTAGTCATAAAGAGCAGCCCTTGCACCTCCCATGTGCAAGGCAAGTTCAGTACAAGCCTTCTCTGATTGCTCGTGCTATTAAGTACTTGTTCTTTGTGTCCCCAGAGCTTCCCTGCCCTTCCCAACACTATAGTTATCATGTATAATAATTCCCTTAATAAATACTGACAGCACTGGTGATGAGCCAGCCGAGGGTTAACAATATGGACATGATAGAACGAAAATAAGATGGCACAGCCCCTGTTCTTTGACGCTGGCAATCTACTGAGAACGGCATTTATAGAACAAGTCATTATGAGAAGATGCACATTCTGTACAGGAGACCAGAGTGCGATGGGATTATGAAAAGGAGGACTAACCCTACCACCACTATCACTACCACTTACGGGCACCATCATTTCAGACACTGTTGGAAGTATTTTAAATCTTCTCATTTAATTTATTCTTCCCAGTAACACTGGGCAGTATACTTTCCCACACAAAGCCAAGGAAATTGTGGCATATAATTTTGTGTTCTTGTGGGCTAGTCTGGCCTTCCCAGCAGCAAAACAACAAGAGAGACCCTGTCAAAACAAACACCCTTCATGCCCAAACTGAATCTCTCTGGAAATCTGCATGCCTGTAATTTGGCAGAACAGGTAGGGCTGTGTAAGGCTCTAAGAGGGCTGCAGGCCACAGGCTCTGACAGCAGAGTCATATGTTCATAGAGGTCACTCTCCGTGTCTGGAGAAGCTCCAGGGAACTTTTTTTTTTTAATATTCTGTATAGTCTAGTCTTAAAAGCTACCCCAAGCACTGGATATTCCTACATACCTAGTGCCAAGGATAAGAGTAATATTTAATAAAATTTTATTATGCTAAAGTCCATGACCCTTTTATGTCAAGAGAAAAAAAAAAAACCAGCATAAAGTTTCCAAAAGAATATGGGTCTTGATTGCTAGAGCCCATTCTATAAAGAAGAAACTGCTGGTTAGGTGTTGTAGCACATGCCTTTAATTCTAGCATTTGGGAGGCAGAAGTAGGAGAATTGCTGTGACTTCAAGGCCACCCTGAGACTGCATAGTGAATACTAGGTAATCTTGGGCTACAGCAAGACCCTACCTCAAAAATTCAAAAAATTGTGCTGCAGAGATGACTTAGTGGTTAAGGTGTTTGCCTGCAAAGCGTAAGGACACATGTTCTACTCTCCAGATCCCACATAAGCCAGATGCACAAAGATGAGGCAAGTGCAAGGTTGCACATGCCCACTAGGTGGCATAAGCATCTAGAGTTCAATTGCAATGGCTGAGGCCCTGGAGCCAATTCTCTCTGTGTGTCTCTTGTGCTCTATAAAGACATTTAAGGGCTGGAGAGATGGCTTAGTGGTAAGGCATTTGCCTGCAAAGCCAAAGGATCCTGGTTCAACTCTCCAGGACCCACATTAGCCAGATGCACAAGGGGGTACATGCATTTGGAGTTCGTTTGCAGTGGCTGAAGGTCCTGGCACATCAATTCTCTCTCTCTGCCTCTTTCTCTCTCTCCCAAATAAATAAATAAATAAATAATATTCCAATTTTTTAAATTCAAAAAACCAAAAAAGAGAGAGTATAAACTACTTATGTTACAAAAGATACACACCTTTAATCCCAGCACTCTGGAGGCAGAGGTAGGAGGATCGCTGTGAGTTCAAGGCTACCCTGAGAATACAGAGTGAACCAGGTCAGCCTGAGCTACAGTGAGACCCTACCTTGAAAAACAAAAACAAAAACAAACAACAAAAAATAACACCTTAATCTTGTTGCACCACAGTCTAGAAATTAGAATGTATAACAGCTACAAACTGACAGAAATTTATGTTGCCTCTGGTTTCATCCTCCCACATCTTCCTCTTGGCAATCATCTGGTTACTGAACTGCTACTACTGCAAGAGTAGAAGCCAGACAACAGCTAAGGGCAAGTAAGTAAGTGAGTGACCTTGGGAGAGATGGTCTAGTATTCTACAATTGTGAAACACTATTAGTATTATTAATTAGTATTATTTTGGTTTTTCAAGGTAGGGTCTCGCTCTAGCACAGGCTAACCTGGAATTCACTATGTGGTCTTACGCTGGCCTCAAACTCACAGCGATCCTCCTATCTCTACCTCCCGAGTGCTGGGATTAAAGGAAATGTAGAACACACCAAAAATCTGAACCCCTTTAAATTCAACAGAATGATGCAGGGCATTTGAGGGAGTCATGAGATCTGTACGGTAAGACAGCGCCTTCTCAGTGATTTTTTTTTTAAGAAAAAGACCATGTCCCACTGACTTTCCCCACAGCAAAACAGTGCTAGGCCTGGACATACACTCTCAAATGGCATCTCATTGCCAGGAGTCAAGCTGAGTCTTACAGGATCATGGAGCAAGAAGAAAAGATGAGCACTTATTTATTTATTTAAGAGATACAAAGATGGAAGGAAAGAGGCAGATACAGAGAGAATGGGCACGCCAGGGACTTGAGCCACTGCAAATGCACTCCAAATACATGGGCCACCCTGTGCATCTGGCTTATGTGGGTACTGGGGAATCGCGCCTGGGTCCTTAGGCTTGGCAGGCAAGTGCCATAACTGCTAAGCCATCTCTCCAGCCTGAAAAGATGAGCTTATTGAGAAGAAAGAGCATGTACAAAGGCAACAGAAGCAGGAGGAAGCACAGGTGAATGAGAAAATGTGCAGAGAAATCACTTCCGGGGTTGGGACTGTGGTATAAGAGTCCTGGACTACCGTGGTTAGCTGCCATCCTCCCATGCGCCACCCCAAAGGACCTTTTATTTTATTTCTTCTCATTAACTCCTCAGGGATAAGGGTACAGGATTCAGGGAGAGGAATCAACTTAATCCCAGCACTCGGGAGGCAGAGGTAGGAGGATTGCCGTGAGTTCGAGGACACCCTGAGAATCCATAGTGAATTCCAGGTCAGCTTGGGCTAGAGTGAGACCCTACCTCGAAAAACCAAAAAAAAAAAAAAAAAAAAAAAAAAAAGAGTTAAAAACTGGGGTTGGGGAGACATTTTGTCCAGCAGTATAGCCAATAGTAAGTTGCATGTGTGCTGGTAAATAACCTCTCATCCATGCTCATGCAAAAACCCTAATTAAATTTAGTAACCTATCTGCCCCCACCCTCATCAACGCAGAAAAAGGACTAGCTGGGAAGGAGTTCCATGGGAGGTAGAAAGAGAAGGTAACTGGAAGTGATTATGATGAAAATACATTATATACATGTGTACAAATTATCAAGAGTGGTAGCAAACACCTTTAATCCCAGCACTCAGGAGGCTGAAGTAGGAGGGTCAGCATGAGTTCAAAGCTAGCCTGTTACACAGTGAGCTCCAGGTTAATCAGAGCTAGAGTGAGACCTTGCCTCAAAAAAAAAAAAAAAAAAAATTGTCAAGGGCTGGGCATGGCGCGACCTTTAATCCCAGCACTCAGAAGGCAGAGGTAGGAGGATTGCCATGAGTTAGAGGCCACCCTGAGAATACATAGTGAATTCTAGGTCAGCCTGGGCTGAGCAAAACCCTACCTCAAAAAAAAAAAAAAAAAAAAAAAATTGTTAAAAAGTTAGTAACCAGGCCATGCAACGAGGAGGTCAAACCAGTGCTGACATGAAAAACAGAGATTTGGGCTGGAGAGATGGCTTAGCGGTTAAGCGCTTGCCTGTGAAGCCTAAGGACCCCGGTTTGAGGCTCAGTTCCCCAGGTCCCACATTAGCCAGATGCACAAGGGGGCACACGCGTCTGGAGTTCGTTTGCAGAGGCTGGAAGCCCTGGCGCGCCCGTTCTCTCTCTCTCCCTCTATCTGTCTTTCTCTCTGTGTCTGTCGCTCTCAAATAAAATATAATAAAAAAAAAAAAAAAGAAAAACAGAGATTTCAGAAGTCAGAGGACTTAGTGGGACACATGGAGAAGAAAGGGACCCCTCCATCAGAAAGGGGACAAACACTGAGCACGTTGTGCACAAGCATGAGCATCAACTCTTACTTCAAGGATGTGGGGCTCAAACAGACTGACACCAGGGGAGAAAGAGTGAGAATCTTATTACTGACTTGGTTCTTCCCCCGCCCCTTGGCTCCAGGATTCAGGGAGAGATACAATGGAGGGCACACTGACTCCTTCTCCCTTACCCAGTCCAGGTCCCGTGGGGAAATGTGGCCAGCACGCTGGATGGAGCCACTGAGAGCTGCTGGTGAAAGCTTTCACTGTGCTGTCCTGGGTAGGGATAGAAGAGCTTGGAGCAGTTTCCACTGCCATCCAGCACCACTGTGCTTGGGACTGTGGGACACTGAATGGCATCAGAGAAAAGCCTGCAGCCCCAGCTCAAGGACACAGTGCTCCCTTCAACCAGCCGAAGTCACATGGAGCCAGCGCTTTGCCAATACTGGGTTGTGTTTTTACAAAACCTCAGGGCAGCTCCAGTAGCCACTACAGCTCAGCTGGGTTAATACTTATTGTCCCTGCTTTTGGGGCCATGTTCTGCAGATACAGAAAGAGAGAGAGACATGGTCTCTACCCTTTGGTATCTCATAATCTAGAAGATTCGTCGCAGACAGTCTTAGGACACAGGGAACACAAAGAACTGTGGAAGTTGATGGTAGGACAAATAATCTCGTGCAAGGAAGACAAGGAGTCTGTCCTAGCTTAAGGCTGAGGAGAGCCAGGTCATTGTGGCACATGCCTGTAATCTGAACAAAAGTTCTAGGCCAACCTAGACTACACAGTAAACTGTGCTTCAAAAAACAAAGCAAGCATGGCCAGGCATGACGAGGCACACCTTTAATCCTAGCACTCAGGAGGCACAGGTAGGAGGATCGCCACCCTGATACTATGTAGTGAATTCCAAGTCAGCCTGGGCTACAGCGAGACCCTAACTTGAAAAGCCAAAAAAAAAAAAAAAAAAAAAAAAAAAAAAAAAAAAAAAAAAAAACCCACCAAAGTGTGAAGAAAGTTTTCTAGTGATGAGAGGAAGGTCTTCCAAGCAGATGAAACAGTATGTGAGTGAAAGGCCTTGAAAAAGGACAATAATGTGGATAAGAAGCAAGAGGCCTAATTCAAGCAAGCTGTAATATCTGTGAGATGAGAGAAGAGGCCAGAGAGAAAAACAGGAACAGATGGTGGTTTGCTTCCTTTTATACCAATCTAAGGAGCAAGTCACACTTTAGAGGGAGGATCCCAGAAACAGGAAAAGAAAAAAATCACCCAAACAAAATTAATTTTCTTTCCTACTAATTTATATGGGATTTTTGGGGTGTGTGTGTGTGTGTGTGTGCGCGCACACACACACACACGATGCAATAAAACAACTCCAAGTCCTTACCCTAAGGTGGCACAACTCAAAGAAAGTGTAAAATCACGCCTTTTGAATTTGTTTGGTTGGTTGGTTTTCGAGGTAGTGTCTCACTCTAACCCAGGCTGACCTAGAATTCACTATGGAGTCTCAGGCTGGCCTAGAATTTATGGTGATCCTCCTACCTCTGTCTCCCAGGTGCTGGGATTAAAGGCATGAGCCACCACGACCACTTTCCTTTTGAATTTTAATAGCAGTTTTCTCTTTTTGGCACTTGCATGCTCTGCCCGTGAACATGGCACTCCATGTCTTCTTTCTGCTAGGTTACCAACTCCTTGTGAGCATGAATCAGGTCTTGCTCATTCATTCTGAAAAAATTATGTTTCAACCCATTTTGAATGGGCAAGGCATCAGCAGGGCATGTTCATTAAATAATTCATAGGATCATGGTATCTCAGTTGAAAGGCCCTTGAGGTATTCTGATTCAGATTCCTCAGATAAAAGCTATGGAGACTGCAGATGTACCTCAGTGGTCGAGCACTTGCCTACCATGCATAAGGCTCTAGTTTGGATCCATAATATTGTGAATAAAATTCAGATAAAAGCTATGAACTCAGGCTGGAGAGATGGCTTAGCAGTTAAGTGCTTGCCTGTGAAGCCTAAGGACCCTGGTTCGAGGCTTGATTCCCCAGGACCCACGTCAGCCAGATGCACAAGGGGGCGCATGCGTCTGGAGTTGTTTGCAGTGGTTGGAAGCCCTGGTGTGCCCACTTCTTTCTTTCTCTCTCTCTCTCTGCCTCTTTGTCTCTCTGTCACTCTCAAATAAATAAATAAAATAAACAACAACAATAAAAAAGTTTTTTTTTTTAAAGCTATGAACTCAGGCTGGAGAAATGACTCAGTGTTTAAAGGTGCTTGCTTATAAAGCCTAATGGCCCAGGTTCTATTCCCCAGTCCCCATGTATAGCCAGATGCAAAGTGATGCATGCATATGTAGTTAGTTTTCAGTGGCAGGAGGCCCTGGATCACCCATACTCACTCTTTCTCCCTTCCTGTCTGCCTCTTTCTGTCTGTCTCTCTCTCAAATAAATAAGGATGATCGAGCCGGGCGTGGTGGCGCATGCCTTTAATCCCAGCACTCGGGAGGCAGAGATAGGAAGATCGCCGTAAGTTTGAGGCCACCCTGAGACTGCAGAGTTAATTCCAGGTCAGCCGGGACCAGAGTGAGACCCTACCTCGAAAAAAAAAAAAAAAAAAAAAAGGATGATGGAGATAGACAGATAGACACTGGGGATACTCAAAACACACCAAAGCAGAAATCCAGAAACTCAACACTAAAACAGAATCAAAACATACCCACCAAGGCTCAAGGAAGTTTGCAGAACAGGGAGTAGAAAGAATGTAAAAGCTACAGGGTGGAAAGGATTATCCACAGACACAGCCCTCCCCACAAATGATAGACTGTTTGTCCCACAACTCGTAACTCACAACTCCACGATGAATACCAGTAATCTCGCTAAGGAGGGCCCTCACTGGAGTGGTACAGGGGCAGAAATGATGGTACTGATATATGATGTGTCCATACAAAGTTTCTACTACATAATAACTTAAAAATTATTTCTAAAAAGCTATGAACTCAGCTGGACAAAGTGGCTCAAGCCTGTAATGCCAACACTGGGGAGGATGACGTAGGAGACTTGTAGGCTCAGGGACAGCTTGGGCTACATAGTGAAACCCTGTATTTAAAAAAGAAATAGGGGGGCTGGAGAGATGGCCGACTGGTTAAGGTATATGCCTGCGAAGCCTATGGACTCAGGTTCAATTCTCTATTCTCCAGGTCCCACGTAAACCAGATGCACAAGGGAGTGCATGTGTCTGGAGTTCATTTGCAGCAGCTGGAGGCCGTGGGGTGTTCATTCTCTCTTTTTTTTTTTTTTTTTTGGTTTTTCGAAGTAGGGTCTCACTCTAGCCCAGGCTGACCTGGAATTCACGATGGAGTCTCAGGGTGACCTCGAACTCACGGCAATCCTCCTACCTCTGCCTCCTGAGTGCTGGGATTAAAGGAGTGCGCCACCACACCCGGCTCATTCTCTTTTTCTATCTGCCTTTCTCTCTCCCTCTCTCAAATAAATAAGTAAATAAAATATATTTTAAAAAAAAGAAAAGAAGAAAAAGGAAAAAAAACTGGGCTGGAGAGATGGCTTAGCGGTTAAGGTGTATGCCTGCGAAGCCTAAGGACCCAGGTTCAATTTTCCAGGTCCCACATAAACCAGATGCACATGGTGGTCTGGAGTTCGTTTGCAGTGGCTGGAAGCCCCGGCATGCCCATTCTTTCTCTGTCTGTTTGTCTCTTTCTCTCCCTCTATCTCAAATAAATAAATAAATAAGATAGATAAATAAAATGTTTAAAACTGTATCTTCAAAAAAAAAAAAGAAAGAAAGAAAGCTAAAGCCGGGTGTGGTGGCACACACCTATAATCCCAGCACTTGGGTGGCAGAGGTAGGGGGATCATGAGAGTTCAAGGCCATCATAAGACTACATAGTGGCCGGCGGGCATGGTGGCACACGCCTTTAATCCCAGCACTCGGGAGGCAGAGGTAGGAGGATCACTGTGAGTTCCAGGTCACCCTGAGACTCCATCGTGAATTCCAGGTCAGCCTGGGCTAGAGTGAGACCCTACCTCGAAAAACCAAAAAAAAAAAAAAAAAAAGACTACATAGTGAATTCCATGCCAGCCTGAGCTAGAGTGAGATCCTACCTTGAAAAACCTAAAACAAACAAACAAAACCCCAAACAGCTATATGCCTTCTTCCTAAAATAACTAACATAGGGAAAATGTTTTACATATAATCTTGGGCCCATCATGATTACAGAGGCAAGGTTAATTTACCCAAAGTCACCGTGCTCAAGAGTGGCGGAACCAACCTGGACCATGCTTAACATGTTTCCTTGTTCCTAGTTCTTTGTGCTAATCATTTCAAAGGAACAGTTTTGTGGGTTTTTAAAAAATATTTTTACTTATTTATTTGCAAGTAAAGAGAGAGTGTGTGTGTGTATGAATGGGTATGCCTGGGTCTCTAGTTGCTGCAAATGAACTCCAGACGTATGTGCCACTTGGGGCATCCAGCTTTACATGGCACTGGGGAATACAGCGTGTGGACCGCTGTCACAGAGAGAGAAGCAACGGCAGTTGTGGAGTTGTATGGGACCATTGAACTAAACCAAAGAAGAAATGATGGTAAAGATTCTCCAGCTAGAACAACAATCTTCCACCCTGTCTTCAGCAAGTGACAGGACTTATGTGACTGTCAGATCAGTGCTGTCACCAAACCACACAATCTTCTGCCAGTATGTGCAGAGAAATCTAACAAACCCAGAAACGATTCCATAGCTGCGGTGACAGAAATGAGTGACATGATCGTATGATTCTTAGATCCCCTCCCAGCAATCACTTTCAATGACCATATATTATATGTCTGGAAATACTATAAAAATCAGCAATTTGGGCTGAAAATATCAATTCATCTCTTACTTGCCATATCCCATTCATTCAACTAACATGAATCTATAATTTTTACTATAAAATTTATTACTAATCTATGTTCTAAGAAAAAATACATATATAAATTTTTTGGTTTTTTTCTATGTAGTCTCATGGTGGCCTTGAACTCTCGGTGATCCTCCTACCTCTACCTCTCAAGTGGTGGGATTAAAGGAGTGCACCACCACACCCAACTAAGAAATTTTTTCAAAAATCTCATAAGCTTGGCTTGGGAGATGGCTCAGTGGTCAAAGCAGCTTACCTGCAAAGCCTGCTGGCCCAGGTTTAATTTCCTAGTACTCACACTACATAAAGCCAGACACACAAGTGATGCAGGCATTGGGATTTTGTTTGTAGTGGTAAGAAACCCTGGTGTGTGTACTCTCTGTCTCCAAATAACCAAATATATCACAGAGCTAGAGATGGCTCAGTGGTTAAAGGTGTTTGCTTGCATAGCATGACAGTTTAGTTTTGATTCTCCAGATGCACAAAGTGGCACAAGCATCTGGAGTTCCTTTGCAGTGGTGGGAGACCCTGACATGCCCATTCTCTCCCATAAATAAATAAATAAATAAACATTTTATATGTACTAAGCCACTTACTTTTGTTGTTGTTGTTTTTGAGGTAGAATCTTGCTTTAGCCCAGGCTGATCTGCAATTAACTAAATAGTCTCAGGGTGGCCTCAAATTCACAGTGATCCTCCTACCTCTGCCTCCCAAGTGCTGAGATTAAAGGTGTGTACCACCACGCCCTCCAGAGACAGCCAGACCATGTATAAGGTGAAAAAGCATCCACTGCAGGACTGGAAATATTTGTAGTTCTGGGTCTCTTTTAGGTATGTATTTCTTTTTACTGTAATAATCTGGCCCAAGGATAAAATCAGCTGGTGAAAACATCTACAGTCTGGATAATCCCAAACTAAATACCATAGAGGACAGAGGGCCAGCTATCCTTTCTAGCACCACTGTTACCAGAGCCATGCATGGGCATAACTTTGCAAGAGCTATACGCTACCCTTTTCCAAAGGGCTCCCCTTGCTCCTTACCTCCTGCACTTGAATTAAGTGCTTGTATTTTCCAATGCCATGAGTAGGCTTAGTCTTATAGCACCGATTGGTAGTCAGTAGAACGCCACCTAAAAGAGAAAATAAGCAAAACCTATTTCTAATTCTCCAGAGATAACGAGACAGATGTAAGGAAACAACGGTCCATGCAGACTGGAGATACTTGCAGTCCCAGGGTTTCTAGTATATACTACCACGAGGACTACTTGATAGCAGATTTAGTCCCACTCTGCCTTCTTTTGCTCACCTCTTAGCTCTTGAAATACATTCAGTCCCCACCAACCATCTTTCTTTGAGAAATTCTCTCCTGCAAAAACCACTGGGGGTCAGGAAACAAAATATATTCTCATAAGGCTCTAGTCTCCCCTTGCTTCTCAATAGGCAATATTCTTTTGAAGTTTGTTTGTGACATAGTCTCACTTTATATCCTACGTTAGAACTCACTGTAGCCCAGGCTACATTGAAACTCATGGCAATCCTCCTGTCTCAGCTTCCCAAGTGCTGGGTGTGAGCTACACATCCATTCCTTTTGAAGTTGTCTAATGGAGAATATATACAGAGAGAGATAGACTGCAGAAATAATCAACAAACAGGATCACAAAGCTCTACAAAAGTCTTAAAAATCATGTATGGGGCTGCTGGGCGTGGTGGCACATGCCTCTAATGCCAGCACTTGGGAGGCAGAGGTAGGTGGATTGCCGTGAGTTTGAGGCCACTCTGAGACTCCATAGTGAATTCCAGGTCAGCCTGGACTACAGTTGGACCCTACCACAAAAAACAAAACAAAAACAATAATGTATGGGGTATGTCGCTCAATGGGAAAGTTCTTGCCTAATATGCCTAAATCCATGTTTGGTCTCTACTACTGCAATTTGTTTTTGTATTGATATGGAAATATCTATAATTAATACACACACATACACACACATACTTGTTAAGTAAGAACCAACAAAAGCAAAAACCTTAGGTGCAGAACAGCATGTATGTATACATATGTATGTATACATGCTGCTACTAAAAACCAAGATCTTGCTATACCTGCATATTTTGGTGGGCTCAGAGGGGTCCACTCGAGGAAGACTTGCTGCCCATATCCTACTTTTATACAAATACACATACTTATATGCACACGTACATCCTTGCTTAATTGACATTCCTAGAGTCATTTATTCTATACACAAAAATTAAATAGTAGCTCACAAAATTTGGTGAAATGATCAAAAAGTTGTGCTGGAAGCAAGAGGTGGACCTACTATTTAAACTTGGACCGATCTGCTAGCATGGTTTGTGTTGCTAACCACAAAGTCATAACACTTGATTCTCTAGAGGACTAAAGCTGGCTAGACTTGGTCTTTTCTAGCTCTGTCTCAGGTCCTGATTGCTGCTCTCTCTGAACAGCGCTGCACATGCGGTCTGCCTGCCTATCTTGTCCGGGCTCTGCTTCGCGTGCAAGTCCTAGTCCCAAGTCGGCTTCTTGTCCTCCTGGCTCTGAGACCCTGCCCTCAAGTACCCACGGCCCCCACACTCAGGGGTAATGTACAATGGAATGGAAAAGTCTCCTAGGCCCCTATTTCTACAGTGGACTTCTAAGCAGGCGTGCTCTGTGTCAGGCCAGAGACAATCAAAGGACTTCCTCATCATTACATTCCATGGGATCTAGACAACCCAGTGATATCACAAATTCTACCCAGTACGTGGATTGGTTCATATTTATAATTATATGTCATTCACTGTACAGACACTGGGACAGTGAAGGAGCTGAATGCAATATGCTACTTTTCCTTGAGACAATCAAGACCGACTAGGGAAGGATGGTGAGAAAGCAGATTTATAGTGTACAAAGTACTGCGCTGGAGATGTGGGCAGTGTTACGGTACCTGGAGGAAGAGAAACTAACTCTGTCTTTGGTGGCAGGATGAAGGATGCAGCATGAAGAAAACGGGTCCAAAGGAGATGATAGCCATGGCTTTACTCATTTATTTATTATAGTTGGACATTCAACAAAATTTTACTTCATGTTAAAAGTTGGGCGTGGTGGCGCACACCTTGAACCCTAGCACTCGGGAGGCAGAGGTAGGAGGATTGCTGAGAGTTTGAGGCCATCCTGAGACTACATAGAAAATTCCAGGTCAGCCTGGGCTAGAGTGAGACCCTACCTTGGAAAACCAAAAAAAAAAAAAAAAAAAAAAAAAATCATTAAACACGTAGGTAACTAATAATAATGCTACCCTTGTAACTATGTAAACAACACACATGAGAACTGCGCAGTGCACTACAACCCAGTACCTGTGGAGGTTCATTGGTACCAAACACTGGCTTAGAAGCTGGAGCTGTAACAATGAACAAAAACAAAGTCCTTTCAACAGGTATAATGTATTCCTATAATCCCAATGGTAGAGAGACTGGGGCAAGAGAATAGGGTTCAAGACCAGCCTAGG
This sequence comes from Jaculus jaculus, assembly GCF_020740685.1. Classification (NCBI taxonomy): domain Eukaryota; kingdom Metazoa; phylum Chordata; class Mammalia; order Rodentia; family Dipodidae; genus Jaculus; species Jaculus jaculus. The sequence continues at coordinate 169,002,554 of NC_059104.1, forward strand.
ATATATATTCTCTCTCAAAAAAGAAAAAAAAAGAAAAAGAAAATAAATCCTGGAGCCAGGTATGGTGGCACACACCTTTAATCCCAACACTGGGGAGGCAGAGGTAGGATGATTGCTGTGAGTTCGAGGCCACCCTGATACTACACAGTGAATTCCAGGTCAGCCTGGGCTAGAGTAAGACCCTATCTGGAAAAGATACTAAGTGAGCTAACCCAGGCCCAGAAAGCCAAACATTGCTTGTTCTCTCTCATATGTGGATCTTAGCTTCAAATAACTAGACTTCTGTGTGAGTAGGAAGAAAACTCAGTAGCAGAGGCCAGTAAGCTAGAAAGGAGATATAAAGGGAAGAGAAAGGGAGGTGGGGGGACTTAATAGGATGGCCTAATATAGGGGACAGCTTGGCACAGTCAAGAAGCAGAAAGGATGTTAGTGTGGCTGAAGCAAAGTGGCAAGGACACACCAACAAGCCTAGAATGAAGGCTGGGTTGGAATCAACAGCACTGGGCCTTGATAAGGGTTTGGATTTCCTCCTGAACAGCAACAAAAAGAGAAATCACTGTGAGTGCTATGTGAAGGGAGTGGGAAGAGGAGAGATGGAGGGGTCAGGAGATGAGACGACTGAGTGGGTGTTATTGATTTTCCGATCTCCACAGTACCATTATTCCACCTTCTAGAGCCAACAAATTAAATCTCCTAAAACACAAATCTAATCACGATTCTTTTTCACTAATTCGCCTACTTATCCACTGTACACATGCACTTTTGGGAGTACTTTACTATTTGTCAGGGACACAGCAATAATAAATGAGACAGAAAATGTCTTTAGCCATATTTTTGAATGTTTGAAGGATTGCCATTGTTAAAAGTTGGAACCAAAAGAAAAAAAAAAAAGAAAAGAAAAAAGAAAAAAAAGTTGGAACTTCTCGAAAAACAAAAATACACAAACAAACAAACAAAAAAAGTGGAACTTCTAACCAGGTGTGGTGGCACATACCTTTAATCCCAGCACTCGGAGGCACAGGTAGGAGGATAGCCATGAGTTTGAGGCCACCATGAGATTTCATAGTGAATTCCAGGTATGCCTGGACTAGAGTGAAACCCTACCTTGAAAAAACAAAATAAATAAAAATAAAAATATAGTAATAATAAAAAAAAGCTGGGGGCTGGAGATATGGCTTAGCGGTTAAGCGCTTGCCTGTGAAGCCTAAGGACCCCGGTTCGAGGCTCGGTTCCCCAGGTCCCACGTTAGCCAGATGCACAAGGGGGCGCACGCGTCTGGAGTTCATTTGCAGAGGCTGGAAACCCTGGCGTGCCTATTCTCTCTCCCTCTGTCTTTCTCTCTGTGTCTGTCACTCTCAAATAAATAAAAATAAAAAAAAAAAAAAAGAAAAACCAAAAAAAAAAGAAAAAAAAAAGTTGGAACTTCTGATGCCGTGTATGGTGGTACACGCCTTTAATCCCTGCCCTCGGGAGGCAGAGGTAGGATTGCCATGAGTTTGAGGCCACCCAGAGAATACATAGTGAATTCCAGATCAGCCTGGGCTAGAGTGAAACCCTACCTTAAAAAAAAAGAGCCATAGATCATTGTTAGAAAAATTTCAGTGCCAGAGATGGGATACCTCCAGTGAATTGTTGGCCAGGGAGGTCCCTGATGCCCCTAAAACATTATAGGCCATTGCCAAGGCCCTTGGTTTCCCACCAGGAATAGATAGTAAGACCCTATTGCTGAAGACTCCACATACTCAGGCTGCAAGGCCATTGAGAAATCCTGCTGGAACTGAGCTGATAACCTCCTCCATGTAGACCAGCTGACAGAAAGCTGGAAGAAGCCATTCTATATGTAGCTCAATGAGAGAAAGAGATACCACCACTGAAGATACACAACAGTGGACACTGCAAGCCTTATAATTGGCCAGCCAGGCCAAATGACCCAATGGGTGCAATAGTGGCATGTCTGTCATGGTGGAAACCAACTGCCCTCTAATTGGACTGGAGGCCAGCTCCATGGGAAGGGAATACATCCCTGATACTGAAAATTTATAACAGGGGTAGTCATCAGCCCTAGGGGTGTAACATCTGCAGATATCTGGATAAATGTATATACTATACTCATCAAGCTGCCCAGTAAGCACTTCTCTTAATATTCACACCCTTATATTAACACTACTTTCACTCTGGGTAGAGAATCTTCTCATTTCAGATAGCAGTGACCTTGGCACGACTTAGAAGGTATCATGGTGATGGAAAGAAGTGACCGGAGTACTGAGTAACATTTCTATCACACCTTCCAAGGTTCAGAGTCTAATGTGGAAGAGGTGATAGAAAGAATGTAAGAGCCAAAGGAAGGGTAGGACTCCTTACAACGTGCTCCCTCCAGACATAAAATGGCCTGGATATCCATGACTTCATAGTGCCTGACACTACCTACATAAGACCATCATAAGAGGAGGAAAAGATCATGACATCAAAATAAAAGAGAGACTGATTGAGATGGGGAGGGGATACGATGGAGAATGGAGTTTCAAAGGGGAAAGTGGTGGGGGGGGGAGGGTATTACCATGGGATATTTTTTATAATCATGGAAAATGTTAATAAAAATTGAGGAAAAAGGGCTGGAGAGATGGCTTAGTGGTTAAGCGCTTGCCTATGAAGCCTAAGGACCCCGGTTCGAGGCTTGACTCCCCAGGACCCACGTTAGCCAGATGCACAAGGGGTGCACGCGTCTGGAGTTCGTTTGCAGTGGCTGGAGGCCCTGGCGCGCCCATTCTCTCTCTCTCTCTCTATCTCTATCTGCCTCTCTTTCTCCCTGTTGCTCTCAAATAAATAAATAAAATAAACAAAAAAAAAAATTGAGGAAAAAAATGAAAAAAAATTGGAACTTCTTAGGTGAGCCTTTTAAGGGCCTTGACTTTACAATCTAATTCCAATTACTTTAATGCATTCTATTTGTCTAGGCCTTTAAAGCCTTTTCCCCCATAGGGCTGTAGTTGTAGTGGTCATTCTGTACCAACCTTGCAGTCTTCATGCTTCTGTACCTTGCTGGGTGGTGCCCCTTAGCTAGGACTGTACCTCACTGAGGTGCATCCCAGACAACCTCCACACACAGCTCCAATGTCACCATCCCTATGCAACTCTTCTGCTGCCCTAAGCATGCAGAGATCAAGAGTTTAACATCAACTACAATTCTCTTGTGCCTGGGTTATATAATAAAATAGTATGTCTACATTGTTTTTTTTTTTCAAACTTCAGATGTCAATCACCATCTCTAAGTACCCAGAAATTCCATCATCCATTAGTGAATTAAAACAGAGGGAGGCCGGATGTGGTGGCGCACGCCTTTAATCCGAACACTGGCCAGAGGTAGGCAGAGATAGGAGGATCGCCCAGAATTTGAGGTCAGCCTGAGACTACATAGTGAATTCCAGGTCAGCCTGGGCTAGATGAGACCCTATCTAGGAAAAACAAAAACAAAACAAAACATCTTTGAGATGATAATCATCTAAAGTCACAAGAACTACAAACCCATGCCTTAGTCTCTGTGGGGATTCCTCGGCAAGGAGACATTTTCAAATTCAGTTTGGGACAATTCCTATCATTAGAACAGCTGGTTAATTAAAAAGCTGATTCAAACCACTGTTAAATTAACCATTTCCCACCTTAAATGAAAGGGTTGAATTGAATTGTTAGTGGTTAAACTGTTTAATTAGCCAGTTGTTTTACTTGTACCATGTTTGAGTTTGACAGTCTCTTATTTCCAGTAAATTCAGCTGGATTCTTGCACTCATTAAGCTGGCTTTCCTGCTGCCACATTAACATTACAGGCTCTGAGGGGAGAGGCTGCTCTTCACCGACAAAAACACAAAGCCTTGCGCTTCAAGCTGAGAATGGCCATGATCATCAGATGTAAGCACATACTGATTTCTCCCACACCACTCCCCTTTCCCTTGGCTATGCTAGAGGCCACTGCCCTTCAGGATCCTCGTCTACTATCCTGGGAACTAGGATACGCCTGAAAATGTAGCATGAAGGCCAACAACTTTAATTATTTCTCCTTGGTAAGTGGCATAAGCATTTTTCAGCAGAGCTATGCAGGTAGGAAAAGGTAGGAAAACTGGGATAGCATCAGGAAAGATTGAATCACAGGATATTATCTCCAGTCAATAAACTGCAAGTCTCTCAAGGGCAGAGACAATGCCAGCAGTACCCGGCAAATAACAGATGCTCAATAATGTATATTTAAAACACAAAATCAAAATGGTTCTCAAGTTATGTTACTAAGGCAATCTGCAATGATGTGCCCTTGGCAGCTGCTCACTTTTTTGCCTAGATTTTCTTTTCATACTCTTCTACGTTCTTCTTAGACTTGGATATGCCATAGCTCTGCCTCTACGTTTTAAAATTTTTTTTTAAATTTTTATTTATTTATTTGAGAGCAATAGAGAGAGAAAGGGGGGGTATGGGCACACAAGGGCTTCCAGCCACTGCTAATGAACTCCAGACACATGCGCCCCCTTGTGCAACTGGCTAACGTGGGTCCTGGGGAATTGAGCCTTGAACCAGGGTCCTTGGGCTTCACAGGCAAGCGCTTAACCACTAAGCCATCTCTCCAGCCCTGCCTCTACCTTTTTGCTCATGCTATGGTGCTAGGGCCAAAGTACTTCATTTAACCTCTTTAGACCTCTTTTTGTTGTTGTTTTCTGAAGTGTAGGGTCTTGCTCTAGCTAGGCTGACCTGGAATTCACCTGGTAGTCTCAGGCTGGACTTAAAATCATGGTGATCCTCCTACTTCTGCCTCCCGCATGCTAGGATTAAAGGCGTGCACCACCACGGCTGGTTTAGACCTCTTTTTATATATTTACTTTGAACTATCTATTGTGTTCAAATTAATTACAGAGAGTCACACTCAGGCCCAGCCCTGGACAGAGTCAGCAGGGATGGTACCCAGGGCCAATACTAAGTAGCTGGGGACAGACAGAAATAGTCCTGCTTCTCACTTGTTTTAGCATCATTGTTATGCCAGTTTGAAATTTCTGACTTTAAAGATACCTCAAGAACCTAGGGGACATGCAAGGGCTGGGGATGTACCTTACTCACAGAGCATCACAAGGCCTCCAGCAATTAAAAAAAAAAAAAAAAGAAAAGAAAAAAAAACTAAACTAAACTAAAAGTCCACAAAGTGGTCTCCTTTCAAGTTGATTTATCTCAGGAGCTGACTCTGTTATTGTGGGCCTTAAGGCCTTTTACAGACTGGAATCATTAAGTACAATTGAAAAGGACAAAGAAAAAAGAAAGAAAGAATGAAAAAGAAAAAAGAAAGAAAGAAAATGGACAAAGATACACAAACTATAAACACAGGAATAGGTTTTTTTTTTTTTTTTTTTTGGAGGTAGGGTCTTGCTCTAGGCCAGACTGATCTGGAAATCACTATGTATTCTCAGGGTGGCCTTGAACTCGCGGCAATCTTCCTACCTCTGCCTCTCGAGTGCTGGGATTAAAGGCATGTGCCACCCCACCCAGCTGAGAATCTCTTTTTTATACATTCACTCACACTGCGTTTTCTTTTAATGTTTACTAGTTCTGTAGGTTTAAAAATGCTATTTCTAGCTGGGCATGGTGGCACATACCTTTAATCCCAGCACTCCAAAGGCAGAGATAGGAGGATCACCGTAAATTCGAGGACAACCTGAGACTACACAGTGAATTCTAGGTCAGCCTGGGCTAGAGTAAGACAATACTTTGAGAAACCAAAAAGAGAGAGAGAGAGACTCTCAAATATCATAGAAGCATTAAGTCATATAGTTTTTCTGGAAATCAATTTGGTACTGCACAGTAAAAACTTCTAAAAAGGTGCATTCCAGGCTGGGGAGACAGCTCAGTGGGTAAGGCACTTGCTATGCAACCCTGAGGACCCGAGTTTGGATCCCCAGAACCCACATACAGCTGGATGCACAGAGCTAGTGTCTGTAATCCCCGCGTGCATAGGGTAGAGAGAGGAGACTCTGGAAGCTCAAGAACCAACTATGAACAGCAAAAGAGACGCTGCCTCAACAAGGTGAAGGTGAGAACTGACACTTGAGGCTGTCCCCTACACTTGCCTAGATAAACCTAACAACCTGGGTTCAATTCCCCAGGAACCACAAAAAGCCAGAATTACACAAAGTGATGTATATTATATATCTGGAACTCTTTGGCAAAAGCTAGAGGTCCTGGTGCACCCATTCTTTCTGTCTGCTTCTCTCACTGCTTGCAAATAACTAAATAGAAATATATTTGGGGGGTTGGAGAGATGGCTTAGCAGTTAAGCGCTTGCCTGTGAAGCCTAAGGACCCCGGTTCGAGGCTCGGTTCCCCAGGTCCTACGTTAGCCAGATGCACAAGGGGGCGCACGCGTCTGGAGTTCGTTTACAGAGGCTGGAAGCCCTGGCGCACCCATTCTCTCTCTCTCTCCCTCTATCTGTCTTTCTCTCTGTGTCTGTCACTCACAAATAAATAAATAAAAAATAAAAAATAAAGAAATATATTGGGGGGGGGCTGAAGAAATGGCCTAGTGGTTAAGGCACTTGCCTGCAAAGCTTAACCACTACGGTTCGACTCCCCAGTGCCTACATACAGCTTGATACACAAAGTGGCACATGCATCTGGAGTCCATCTGCAGTGACTGGAGGCACCCGCCTGCCCATTCTATCTCTCTGTCCATCTGTCTTCTTTCTCTCTTACTTGCAAATAAATGAATAAATTTTTAAATTTCATTTTTAAAATTATATTTTAAAAAATCTTGGCCTCAAGGCATATGCCTGTAACTCCTGCACTCAGGAGGCTGAGGGAGGATTGAAAAAATAAATAAATAAAAGCAAGCAACCAAATATACATATATATTTGGTTGCTTGCTTTTATTTTTCGAAGTAGGGTCTCACTCTGGCTCAGGCTGACCTGGAATTCACTCTGTAGTCTCAGGGTGGCCTCGAACTCATGGCAATCCTCCTACCTCTGCCTCCCGAGTGCTGGAATTAAAGGCATGCGTCGCTGGTTGGGTTTTTTGTTGTTGTTGCTGTTGTTTTTGGTTTTTCAAGGTAGGGTCTTGCTCTAGTCCAGGTTGACCTGGAATTCACAATGTAGGCTCAGGCTGGCCTTGAAAAGTTGATAATTTTTTTGAGGTGGAATCTCACTGTAGCCCAGGCTGAGCTAGAACTCACTCTATAGCCTAGGCTGTCCTTGAACTCACTGCAATCCTTCTATGTAATCCTCCTGAGTGCTATGATTAATGATGTGAGCCATCATGCTCAGCTGAATTGAATAGGATTTGTTTCAAGATACATTAAGTACTCTAGACAAAATTATTATAAGCACTATAGGGTTACTTATGACAGATCATATGAGGAAATCATCACTCACCTGGAGAATAAATGGGATTCTCTCCCAAATTTCGGAATCTACAGGCAGAAGAAAAATATGTTGAATAGTAAGATATTCACATTTATTTGTAAAATTACTAAAACTTAACATGCTCATTAAAGATACACCAAGATTAGATATTTCCTTGCTCATTCCCTCCACAAACATTATCTAATACCTATTGTATACCTGATATAGTGGCCCTGAGGATATGAGTGGAAATTAAGAAGGAAGAAATAGCGCTGCAGATGTAGCTGTTGGTAGAGTGTTTGCCTGGCATTCTGAAGGCTGTGGGTTTGATCCCCAGTATCCACATGTGGTGATGCACATTTATAATCCCAGCATATGGAAGGTGGCAGCAAGAATAACAAATCATCCTCTGTTACAAAGGAAGTATAAGGCCAGCTTGGGCTAAAGAACTAATTAAAAAGGGGTTGGAGAAGATGACATCAAAATAAAGGAGAGCCAGGGTGGTGGCGCATGCCATTAATCCCAGCACTTGGGAGGTTTAGGTAGAAGGATGGCTGTGAGTTCGAGGCCAGCCTGAGACTGATTCTAGATCAGCCTGGGCTAGAGCAAGATCTACCTACAAAAAAAAACCAAATAAATAAATAGACTAATTGAGAGGGGGAGGGGACATGATGGGGGGATTTGGGAACGGCAAAGTGGGGTGGGGAGGGAATTATCATGGTTTATTGCCTATAATTATGGAAGTTGTCAATGAAAGTTGGTTTTTGTTGTTTTTTTTTTTAAAGGGGCAGAGTGTAGTGATGCACGCCTTTTAATATCACCACTCAGGAGGCAGAGGTAGGAGGATCACAGAGAATTTGAGGCCACCCTGAGACTACATATTGAATTCCAGGTCAGCGTGGGCCTGAACAAGACCCTACCTCAAAAAATCCAAACAAACAAATAAACAAAGGCAGGGGGGGAGTAGCCTGGTATGGTGGCGCAACACTTTAATCCCAGCACTCGGGAGGCGGAGGTAGAAGGATGGCCATTAGTTTGAGGCCACCCTGAGACTACATTGTGAATTCCAGGTCAGCCTGGGCTAGAGTGAGACCCTACTTCGAAAAAGAAAGGGGGGGGGTGTTGGTTAAGGGAGAAAGAGGAAAAAATGAATAGTAAACTGGAGAGGTACTCAGGGGCCAGGTCATAAGGTTAACCCATAAACTGTGCTAAGGAGTTTGCAGGCAGTAAGATGCTCTTGGCAGATTTCAAGCACAGGGGACAAATGATCAGGCTTTGGTTTTGGAAAGTTCACTCTGGCAGCAGATGAGGAATGGAATGGGAACAGGTGAGACTGAGGCAAGAGAACTGCTCAGATGGCTTTTGTCATAGCCTAGAAGAGAAAGAACGTAAGCCTTTCATTATTAGAACAGGCTCTGGAAGGTTATGGAGAGAAAAGGACACCAGTGAGAGTCAGAGAGAAAAGCAAGAGAACAAAAAGGCAGCTAACATGGCTCTGTTCAACTGACTACATGATTAGTGTTTTAGTTCTGTATCCTGAGAAGCTTTGAAATTAAACTGCAGTACAAGTTTGAGGAAGACAAATCTGTGATTAAATGCTGAGTACAAAATTTCTAAATTGTGACCTAAAAAAAAAAAGTGTGTGTATGTGTATATACATATATAGTTTTGTTTTTTGAGGCAGGGTCTCACTCTAGCCCAGGCTGACCTGGAATTCACTATGTAGTCTCAGGGTAGCCTTGAACTCATGGCGATCCTCCTACCTCTGCCTTCCAAGTGGTGGGCTTAAAGGCGTGTGCCACCACACCCAGCAGTGACCTAAAATATTTTTATTTGAAAAACTATCTTAACCTCTGAGTCACTTTCCTCTTTTGTGAAATGACAATATTTATATTTATCCTGTAATGTTTTTGTGAAGACTAGAGAGAAGATAAAACATGTGGGGCTGGAGAGAAGGCTTAGCAGTTAAGGAGCTTGCCTGCAAAGCCTAAGGACCCAGGTTTGATTCCCCAGTACCCATGTAAGCCAGATGCACAAAGTGGCGCATACATCTGGAGTTCATTTGCAATGGCTAGAGACCCTAGTATGTCCATTTTCTCTCTCTCTCTTTGCCTTTTTCTGTCTCAAATAAATAATATTTTTAATATATAAAATGTATAGCATGGTTATCATGGTAGATGCTTACCAAATAGTAGTTAACTAACTGGTGAGGGGAAAAATATATATATACTGAAATTGGTCTGTAAGGATGGCTTAGCAGTTAAAGTGATTGCTTGCAAAGCCTAAGGACCCAGGTTCCACTCCTCAGAACCCATGTAAGCCTGATGCACAAGATGGCACATGCACACAGGTGGTGCATGCTTCTAGAGTTTGTTTGCAGTGGCTAAGGTCTTGGCATGCCAATTTTCTCTATCTATAGAATAAGAAGAAAAGGGTTTAAATAACCATAAAGGAGGGCTGGAGAGACGGCTTGCTTAGCAGTTACGACACTTACTGGCAAAGCCAAAGGACCCAGGTTTGACTCCTCAGTACCCATGTAAGCCAGATGCATTAGGTGGCGCATGTGTCTGGAATTTGTTTGCAGTGGCTGGAGGCCCTGGAGCACTCATTAGCCCCACCCCCCGCATTTCTCTCTCAAATAAATAAATAATATTAAAAAAAATAACTGTAGGGTTGGAGAGATGGCTTAGAGGTTCAGGCACTAGCCTGAAAAGCCAAAGGACCCAGGTTCAGTTCCCCAAGATCCATGTACACCAGATGCACAAAGGGGTGCATGCATCTGGAGTTCATCTGCAGTGGCTGGCTGGAGGCCCTGGTGAACCTATTCTCTCTCTCCCTGCCTACTTCTCTCTCTCAAATAAATAAATAATTTAAAAAATAACTGTACACAGTATTGCAATATCTCTATCACACCTTCCAAGGCTCAGGGTCTAATGTGGAAGAGGTGGTGGAAAGAATGTAAGAGCCAAAGGAAGGGTAGGACTCCTTACAACATACTCCCTCCAGACACAAAATGGCCTGGATATCCATGACCTCACAGTGCCTGACACCACCTGCACAAGATCATCATAAGAGGAGGAAAAGACCACGACATCCAAGTTAAAAGAGAGACTGATTGAGATGGGGAGGGGTATAATGGAGAATGGAGTTTCAAAGGAGAAAGTGGGGGGAGGGAGGTTATTACCATGAGGTATTTTTTATAATCATGGAAGTTGTTAATAAACGTTTAGAAGAAAAAAAAATAACTGTAAAGAACTCAAAACCAGCCAGTCTTGTAAATGCCAGAAGGTTTTGTAATTTAGTGTTTTGTATCTGGTGACTGCTTCATTTAGGACACTTGGAAAATATCTGCTGAATAGAGAAATAAACTACCAAATGTATTCCATGGGCATCTAGGAAAAACAAAGGAGACATGTATTCCATGTGTGGTACCATGAAAACAGCAATTCAAGTTTGAGTCCTAACCCATGTTCGCGGTGTCATCGTACATCAACAGAGTACCAGCCCTGGATTTCAGTTATCAGTTTTTGTAGCCATGGTAAGAACTATAGGTTTTACTTACTTATGTATTTAGTTAGTTTTGGTGTGTGTGTAATATGTGGTGTTTGTGTGGTGTGTGCACGTGTATGCAGATGTACACACATGTGTGCAAAGGCCTGAGGACATTGCATGTCTTCCTTTATTGCTCTTACTCCTTATTTCCCTGGTATAGAATCTCTCTCTGAATATGGATCTCGCTGGTTGACTGGCAAGCCCCAGCGGTCCTCCTGTCTCACCTCTACCCAGTGCTGGGGTTACAGGTGTGCACGGACACACCTGGGTTTTTATGTGGGTGCTGGAATTCAAACTCAGGAGCTCATGCTTTTCTAACTATGAGCCAAAATAAAGCTTCTGCCAGGCATGGTGGCACACACCTTTAATCACAGCACTCAGGAGGCAGGATAGGAGGATCACCGTGAGTTCCAGACCACCCTGAGATTACATAGTGAATTCCAGGTCAGCCTGGGCCAGAGTGAGATACTACCTTGAAAAACCTAAAAAAGAAAAGAAAGAAAAATTAGGGAAATCAGATGTGGTGGCTCAAACCTGCAATCCCAGCACTAATGAAGCTGAGGTAGGATTACCACCTGTTCAAGGCCAGCCTGGACTACAGAATGAGTTCCAGTTTAGCCTGGACTAGAATGAGACATTGTCTCAAAAAAAGGAACAAAGCCAGCCATGGTGGTGCAATTATTTAATCCCAGCAGTTGGGAGGCAGAGGTAGGTAGATTCCTGTGAGATGAAGGCCACCCTGAGACTATGTAGTGAATGGCACGTTAACCTGGGCTAGAGTGATACCCTACCTAGAAAAAAGAAAAAAAAAAAAAAAAAAAAGGAAGAAAATAAAAATAAAAGACCATGGAGCTGCTTGTGTAGAGAGGGGGCACCCCCAGTCCATCTTACTGAACCACCCTCAAAAAAGAAAAAGAGACAGCTGGCCATGGTGGCACACACCTTTAATCCCAGAACTCAGAAGGCAGAGGTAGAAAGAGAACCATGAGTTCAAGGCAACCCTGAGACTGCATAGTGAATTCAAGTTCAGCTGGGCTATATCAAGATCCTACCTGGAAAAACCAAAGGATAAAAAGAAGAAGAAAAGAAAGGAAAGAAGGCTGGCCATGGTGGCACACACCTTTAATCCTAGCACTTGCGAGGCAGAGGTAGGAGGATCTTCATGAGTTCAAGGCCACCCTGAGCCCTGAGACCCTACCTTGCAAAACCAAAAAAAAAAAAAAAGAAGGAAGAAAGATGCTATGTGAACTATGAGTGCTACTTTACCTGATTTGTCACTAATATCCTTACCTTAAGAGAGAAAAGGCATGCTTGGAAATGGCACTGTCCTGCAGGCCCAGCACCTACAATAACACAGCAATATTAGGAAAATCTCGACCTTCCACACACCTCTAAGCCCTTCTTCTAATACGTAGCCACCTACAGCATACAAACAAGGCAGCGTCAATAGGGGGCTGAGGGGATGGCTCAGTGGATAAAGTACTCACCCCTGAAACCTGAGGACTAGAGTCCAATCCCTGGACCCCATATTAAAAGCCAGAAGCTGTGATGGGCTTCTGTAATCCCAGGAATAACAGAGACCTGCTTCATGTGGGGTGAAAGGTAAGGACCAACTTGGAAGTTGTCTTTTAACCTCCCCGCATACTATGGATGCACACCCACACATATACACAACACACACCCACACAGAGTAAATGAAATATAAGGAAATGAATTAACATTTTTATTTATTTGTTTGAGAGAGAGATAAGCAGGTAGAGAAAGACAGAGAGAGAATGGGCATACCAGGGCCTCTAGCCACTGCAAACAAATTCCAGATGTGTTTACATGGCTTACATGGGTCATGGGAAATTGAATCTGGGTCCTTTGATTTTACAAGCAAATGCCTTAACCTCTGAGCCATCTCTCCAGCCCTAGGAACTTTAAAAAAAAAAAAAAAAAGGAGGATGGAAAATGGCTTAGTGGTTAAGGCACTTGCCTGCGAAACCTATGGACCCAGGTTAGATTCCCCAATACCCATGTAAGTCAGATGCACATGGTGGCGCATGCATCTGAAGTTTGTTTGCAGCAGCTAGAGGTCCTGGCTCTCACTCTCACGCCCTCTCTCTCTCTCTCTCTCTCCTCTCTCACTCACACACACAAAATAAGTAAAAATAAATGTTTAAAAAAAAAAAAAAACTCTATGTAAGCTGGGTGTGGTGGCACATGCCTTTAATCCCAGCACTTGGGAGGCAGAGGTAGGAGGATCACTGTGTGTTTGAGGCCATCCTGAGACTACATAGTGAATTCCAGGTGAGCCTGAGCTACAGTGAAACCCTACCTCAAAAAAACAAAACAAGACAAACAAACTCTATGGGGCTGGAGAGATGGCTTAGAGGTTAAGCACTTGCCTGTGAAGCCTAAGGACCACGATTCCAGGCCCAATTCCCCAGGACCCACATTAGCCAGATGCACAAGGGGGTGCATGCATCTGGAATTCTTTCGCACTGGCTGGAGGTCCTGGCGCACCCATTCTCTCTCTCTCTCTCTCTTTCTGCCTCGTTTTCTCTCTGTCACTCTCAAATAAATAAAAATAAACAAAAATTTTAAAAAATTCTATGTGCCAACAACCACATCAGATTTTAATGGGAATATAAAAAACAAAATGAAGCAAACATGATGAACTTTGAAAAGATTATACTAAATGAAGCAACCAGTCACAAAGAACCAAGTATTGTAAGAGGCTATTTCCATGAAATACCTAGCTTGTCACATCTATAAAATAAGGAAGCAGATTAGCTGTTATGTGGGGCCGGTGCAGCGGGGAGCCAGGCATGACAGCTAAGGGTTACAGAGTTTCTTTTCAGGGTGATGAAATGATTCACCTTCATTAAAGCACTAAGAAATACCACTGGCATTGCATGACAAAGTCAAAATATATGAACAACAGCACACCTGGTAGCTTACCCAGGAGAGATGCATAGACATTCTTAGCTTTTTCAGGGTTAGAGACTTTCCTAAGAGTCTGCTCAGTCGTCAACAATTTCTCTAGACAAATGTTTTAAAGACATGGATAGACAAAAACTTGACATACTACTTCAGAGGACTCATTCAAATTCTTAGGATCATCCAAGGATTTTTTATTTATTTATTTATGGCTTTTTGTTCGTTTGTTTTTGTTTTTTTCGAGGTAGGGTCTCACTCTAGCTCAGGCTGATCTGAAATTCACTCTGGAGTCCCAGGGTGACCGCGAACTCATGGCCATCCTCCTACCTCTGCCTCCCAAGTGCTGGGATTAAAGGCCTGAGCCACCACGCCTGGCTCATAGCTGCAATTTTTGGTGTGTGTATATATGTGTCTGAGTATAGATGTGTGCATGCCACAGTGTGTATGTGGAGGTCAGAGGCCAACCTCAGGTGAGGGTTCTCCTCTGCCTCTGCCTCCCGAGTGCTGGGATTAAAGGTGTGCACCACCACACCTGGCTATAAAGCATTAAAACAGCATGGGCAGCACTCGGGAGGCAGAGGAAGGAGGAGTTCAAGGTCACCCTGAGACGACATAGTGAATTCCAGGTCAGCCTGGGCAAGAGTGAAACCCTACCTTAAAACAAAACAAAACAAACAAAACCCTAGCATGAAATTACAGGTTTCTCTGACACTAAACTGCATAATTTCTCCATTCCTCCTCCTCCTTCCCCTCTCCCTCTTCCTCTTCCTTAGGCTGGCCTCAAACTAATCCTTCTACCTCAGCCTCCCAAAAGCTGGAATTAAAGGCTTGAGACACCATGCCCAGCTTTTTCCACTATTTTTTTTTTTCCAAGGTAGGGTTTTGCTCTAGCTTTGACTAACCTGGAATTCACTATGTAGTTTCAGGCTGGCCTAGCACTCATGACAATCCTCCTACCTCTGCCTCCCAAGTGCTGGGATTAAAGGGCATGCACCACCATGCTTGGCTCCACTATTCTTATTTATTTATTTATTATTTATTTATTTGCAAGCAGAGAGAGAAGGGTCTCCGACCACTGCTAAATGAACTTTAGATGTGTGTGCCACTTTATGCATCTGGTTTTACATGGATACTGGGTAATAGAGCCTGGGTCATCAGGCTTTTCAGGCAAGTGCCTTAACCACTGAACCCTCTCCCCAGCCTCTTGCTCTGCTATTCTATACTTTCTCTCCTATAAATGAAGGGATGGGCCAGGCTTGGTGGCACGCACCTTTAATCCCAATACTCAGGAGGGAGAGACATCACAGTGAATTCTAGGTCAGCCTGGGCTAGAGGGAAACCCTACCTGGAAAAACAAAAACAAAAAGCAAAAATACTGTATTCAGAGCCAGGCGTGGTGGCATATGCCTTTAACCCCCCACTTGGGAGGCAGTGGAAGAAGGATCACTGTAGGTTCAAGGCCACCTTGAGACTAATTCCAGGCCAGCCTGGGCTACAGTGAGACTCTACCAGGAAAAAATAAATACTATATTCAGTATGTGTACAATATGCTTACCTTCATACTGGCCAGCATAAAAGAATAGGGAAATAAGAGTTTCTGTAATGCTTCTCCGTAGTGGTCACATACCTCAAAATTACAACAGCTGGTTCAAAGGACCCCTCCTGGCCCATATCCATCAACATGACAAACAAAATGGAGATCAGGGTAAACAGGATCTATTTTTTCTTTTTCTTTTTTTTTTGGTTTTTCGAGGTAGGGTCTCACTCTAGCCCAGGCTGACCTGGAATTCACTATGGTGTCTCAGGGTGGCCTCGAACTCACGGCGATCCTCCTACCTCTGCCTCCCAAGTGCCTGGGATTACAGGCGTGCGCCACCACGCCCAGCTAGGATCTATTTTTAAATAGGTCACTTCAAATAGAGGTGGCACTGGGTGGGAAAAAAGATAGATGACTGTTCTCCACTTTACTTGTTCAGATTTTTGAGTCTCTACAATAGCTAAGGGCTTAATTATCTAAATGCCAGACTTAAATACTTGACAACTCTCTGGAAGACATTCAAACTGTGGCATGATCTCTTCAGCTCTGGGAAATGAGCTTCCTTTCTCCTGCATTGCTCCGCATTATTTATCAAGACAAAAGTAATCTATTTTAAGACTGAATCCGCAAAGGCTTCTGCCACCCCCCTCCCCTCAGTCAGCAGATGAAGAGCAGCTCTGGCCCTGCAAGTGGAAGAGGAGGCAATGACGCCAGTGAATGAATGAATGAGAACACAGCTGCCATCGCGGGTTACAAAAATACTTGTCCCATGAACTCTGGAGCCAGCAGCCAAGAAAAGACTGCACAGCCACCAAAGAAACTAAGTCATGGGACAAAATCTATTACAGTGTATGGATACCTTCACATACCAGAGCCTGGGGTGGGTTGTGACTGCCACGGTTCAGCAAGCAAATGAGAGCTGTCTTATGAATACCAAAGAATATACTTGTGCATTTAATACTAATTAAGATGCCAGTAACTGAATATATTTCTTATGCTAAGAACTTTACACATATTATTTAACTTTTTTTTTTTTTTTAGTTTTTCAAGGTGGGGTCTTGTTCTAGCCCAGGCTGACCTGGAATTCACTACGTAATCTCAGAGTGGCCTCAAACTCATGGTGATCTGCCTACCTCTGCCTCCCGAGTGCCGGGATTAAAGGTGTGTGCCATCACTCCCAACTACTATTTCATTTTTATTTCAATCTTCTGATATAGACTAATAAAGATAACTGCCTCTAAGTGGGTGTGGTAGTACACACCTTTAATCCCAGCACTCAAGAAGAGATCAAACAGTGAATTCCAGGTCAGCCTGGGCTAGAGTAAAACCCTTTTGGAAAGATCAAAAACTAAAACAAACAAACAAACAAAAAAGATAATTGCTTCCATTTTATGGAATTAAAGATAAAGGCTACATAAACTGCCCCAAGCTATTAGACTGGCAAGAGATGTCTGGAACATAAAGTCTGGCTTGATCCAAAGCCCATGTTTTCCATTCTGCCAAAGTATCTGTCAAAACAGTAGTGCTTGGAAAAGATTATACTAAGTGAGGTAACCTAGGCCCAGAAAGCCAAATGTCACATGTTCTCTCTCTTATATGGATCCCAGCTACAAATGACTGGACTTCTGTGTGAGTAGGAAAAAAACCCAAAAAAACCCACAACTCAGTAGCGGAGGCCGGTAAGCTAGAAAGAAGATATAAAGGAAAGAGAAAGGGAGGGAGGGGGGTACTTAATAGGATGGTATTGTATATATGTAACTAGAAGAAAAGATTAATTGGAGTGAAAAGGCCTAAGTGAGATCAGGGGAAGAAACTGAGTAAAGGAAAGGTTGGAGGGAGGCCTAATCAAAATCTAAGAGGAGCCGGGCGTGGTGGAGCACCCTTTAATCCCAGCACTCGGGAGGCAGAGGTAGGAGGATTGCTATGAGTTCGAGGCCACCCTGAGACTCCATAGTGAATTCTAGGTGAGCCTGGGCTAGAGTGAGACCCTACCTCAAAAAACAACAACAACAAAATCTAAGAGGATATAAATAAGTCATATGGAAACCTACTTTGGAGCCATAGATTGTTACTAGAAAATTTTTAGTGCCAGGGATGGGATACCTTCCAGTGAGTTGTTGGCCAAGGAGGTCCCTGATGCCTCCAAAGCATTATAGGCCATTGCTAAGGCCCTTGGTTTCCCACCAGGAATAGATGGTAAGACCCTATTGCTGAAGACTCCACATACTTGGGCTGCAAGATCACTGAGAAATCCTGCTGGAATTGAGCTGATAACCTCCTCCATGTAGACCAGCTGACAGAAAGCTGGAAAAAGCCATGCTGCATGCAGTTCAATGGGAGAGAGAGAAATCACCAATGAAGATATAGTGGATACTGCAAGCCTTATATTTGGCCAGCCAGACCAAATGAGCCAACGGGTGAAAAAGTGGCACGTCTGTTATGGGGGAAACCTACCACCCTCCAATTTGACTGGAGGCCCGTTCTATCAGAGGGAATACATCCCTGATACTAAAAACCTACAACAGGGGTATTCATGAGTCCCAGGGGTGTAACATCTAATGCTGTCTGGCTAAGCGTATACACCATGCTCACTAAACTGCCCGGTAAGCACTTCTCTTAATTTTCATACCCATATATTGTTACTCTCACTTTGGGTAGAGAGCTTTCTCTTTTCAGATGGCAGTGACTCAGAAGGAGTCAGAAGGCAACATGGTGCTGAGAAGTGACAGAGGAGTGCTCAGCACTGAAATATTTCTATCACACCTTCCAAGGCTCAGGGGCCATTGCAGAAGAGATGGTGGAAAGAATGTAAGAACCAAAGGAAGGGTAGGACTCTTTACAATGTGCTCCTCCAGACACAAAATGGCCTGGATATCCATGACCTCACAGTGCCTGACACTACCTACACAAGATCATCATAATAGGAGGAAAAGATAACAACATCAAAATAAAAGAGATTGATTGGGGCTGGAGAGATAGCTTAGCAGTGTTTGCCTGCAAAGCCAAAGGATCCCAGTTTGACTCTCCAGGACCCATGTAAGCAAGATGCACAATGAGGAGCAGGCTTCTGGAGTTTGTTTGCAGTGGCTGGAGGCCCTGGCATGTCCATTCTCTCTCTGTCTCTTTATATCTCTCTCTCAAATAAATAAATAAAATATATATTTAAAAAAAAAAAAGAGAGAGACTAAGCCAGGCATGATGGTGCACACCTTTACTCCCAGTACTCAGGAGGCAGAGGCAGGACTGCTGAGAGTTCGAGGCCACCCTGAGACTACAGAGTGAATCCCAGGTCAGCCTGAGCTAGAGTGAGACCCTACCTCAAAAGAGAGAGAGAGAAAAGAGAAAGACTGATTAAGAGGGGGAGGGAATATGATGGAGAGTGGAGTTTCAAAGAGGAAAGTGGGGGAAGGGAGGGAATTCCCATGGAATATTGTTTACAATCATGGAAATTATCAATAAAAAAATAAGTAAATAATAAAAAAAAAGAACTATCTGCATGCTTAAAAAAAAACCCAAAAAAACAAAAACAGGGCTGGAGAGATTGCTTAGTGGTTAAGTGCTTGCTTGTAAAGCCTAAGGACCCCAGTTCAAGGATCGATTCCCCAGGATCCACGTTAGCCAGATACACATGGTAGCACATGAATCTGGAGTTTGTTTGCAGTGGCTAGAGGCCCTGGCACCCATTCTCTATATATCTGCCTCTTTGTCTCTCTGTCACTCACAAATAAAAAAATAAAAATGAAGAAAAAAATTTTAAAAACCAGTACTACCAATTTATCCTAGTGAAGTTCATATGCTCATCCTAGCCTTAAGAATCCTTTCATTTAGTGAAGGCCTTTCATATACCTAACATCTCCTATGACCCTTAAATCCATTCTGAGATAGATTTTTCTCTCTTCTCACAGTGAAAACAAATAAAATATACTGAAGTGTACTGAGGAGACCCAAGCCCAGAAAAGCGAATTAATATTTTTTAATTTTTAATTTTTTAATATATAGGGAAATATATTTTTATTTATTTTATATATATATATATTATTTTATATATTTTTATTTATTTTATTTTATATATTTTATTTTATATATTTTTATTTATTTATTTTTATATATTTTTATTTATATATATATATATATTTTTTTTTTTATATATATAGGGAAAATGGGCACCAGAGCCTTTAGCTGCTGTAAACAAACTTTGGCTGCATGCACTACCATGTGTATCTGGCTTACATGGGTTCTGGGAAATCAAACCTGGTCAAGTGCTTTAACTGCTAAGCCATCTCTCCAGCCCAATTAATATGTTTTATGCACACAGCTAGCAAGGCATGGTGCTCACTAATCTCATAATTGGGGCTCTTTTCGCTAGTGCAGATTCTTGTGGAAAAATAAATTCTGTTATTATATGACAACTCATAGATTCTTCCCTGGCCTTAATAACATCTTGAAATACATTCTTGTTTTACATTGGAACTAATTTTATCTTGAACAACTTTGAGAGGACCGGCCCTTGCTGGGTTCATCCATCTGAAACTTCAAATTGAACTTAGTATGGTGACACATTTCTCTAGACTGAGCTACTTGGGGGTACTAAGACTGGACCATCACTTAAGGTCAGAAGTTCAAGGCTGGCCTGGATAAAATGTAAGATTTCCATCTCAAAAAACAAAATAGGGAGTAGGGTGTGGTGGCGCACACCTTTAATCCCAGCACCTAGGAGGCAGAAGTAAGATGATCACCATGAGTTCAAGGCCACCCTGAGACTACATAGTGAATTCCAGGTCAGCCTAAGCTAGAGTGAGACCCTACCTTGGAGAAAAAAAAAAAGTAGGGACTGGAGAGAAGGATTCGCAGCTAAGGCATTTCCTGCAAAGCCAAAGGACCTTGGTTTAATTTCCCAGGACCCTTGTAATCCAGCTACACAAGGTGGCACATGCATCTGGTGTTTGCAGTGGCTGGAGGCCTTGGAGCGTCCATTCTCTCCCCCTCTCTCTCTCTCAAATAATTAAACAAATAAAAATAAAATATTAAAAATAGATAAATAAATTTGAGGAGGAGGAAACAAAAGGAACTCTATGAAGGAGGAAGAGAAGTAAAAAGAAATTCTGTAGCTTCAAGTCCTCTTCACTGTCCACCACCTTTCTCATATACAGAGCCAACAGTATCTATCCCCTCGGTCCACAACAACCCATCTGCTACTTAAATACACTCCTGGGAGCCAAGTATGGTGGCATATACCTCAATTCTAGCACTCAGCAGGCAGAGGCAGGACAATCAGGAGTTCAAGGTCATAATCAGCTACAGAGCAAGTTGGAGGCAGGCATGGGCTACATGCAATCCTATCTTATAAAATGAAACAAACCCTCCTTCCAGAACTGAAACATTTCAAGACATCTCTAACTCAAAGTTCTCACTCCAAGAACCCACAATGCAATCGCCCTATACCTTTCTTAATTTGAACATAGTCCCTCCCTCTGGTTTAGCATAGAATAAGTTCAGTTCATCTTTGTCATACCAGCCCCTCAAGGATTTGAACATAATGATCAGTGCTTGCAGAGTTTCTTTTGTAAATTATTTTCAAAATTGCTTTTGCGCCAGGCATGGTGACGCACGCCTTTAATCCCAGCACTCGGGAGGCAGAGGTAGGAGGATCGCCATGAGTTCGAGGCCACCCTGAGACTACATAGTGAATTCCACCAGGGCAGCCTGGGCTAGAGTGAAACCTTACCTCAAAAAACAAAACAAAACAAACAAACAAAAAATTGCTTTTGGAGCCAATAGTAGCAGCACATGCCTTTAATCTCAGCACTCGGGAGGCAGAGATGCAAGGATCACTGTGAGTTCTAGGCCAGCCTGAGACTACATAGTGAATTCCAGGTCAGCCTAGACTAGTGAGGCCCTACTTCAAAAAACAAACAAACAACAATAATAATAATAAAAAAAATACAGGGGCTGGAAAAATGGTTTAGCAATTAAGGCACTTGCCTGCAAAACTGAAGGACCTTGTTTTGATTCCCCAGAACCCATGTAAGCCAGATACATAAGGTGGTGCATGTGTCTGGAGTTCATGTGCAGTGGCTGGAAGCCCTGGTGTGCCCATTCTCGCTATCTTTCTCTTGCTCTGTCTCTTTTCCTCGCTCAAATAAATAAAATATTTTTTAAAAGCTGCTTTTGGGAGCTATAGAGATGGTTCAGTGGCTAAAGGTACTATCTTGCAAAGCCTGATGGCCCAGGTTTGATTTCCCAGTACTCACATAAAGCCAGACACACAAGGTGGTGGGCATGCTGGAGTTCCTTTGCAGTGACTAGAGGCCCTGGTGCGCCCATTCCTCCCCACCACATCTGTCTCTTCCTCTCTCTCTCTCTGTATATCTTTGCTTGCAAATAAATAAATTAAGTATTTTTGAAAAAAACCTGAATTCAGAGCTGGGCATGATAGCACACACATTTAATCCTAGCACTTGGAAGGCAGAGGTAGGAGGACTGATGTGAGTTCAAGGCCAGCCTGGGACTACACATTAAATTCTAGGTCAGCCTGGGTCAGAGACCCTACCTGGGGGGGAAAAAAATCTGTCTTCATATAGGTGATTAGGAACACACACACACTTTTATAACCACTTAGATTTGAGTTTCCATGTCTAGTGTGTCCAGGATTTCTTAGTAATATTGTGAAGACCAAATAAAATTCTGCAAATTACAAATTTATTATTTATAAAATATCAATATTATTTGTCTCACAATATATCTAGCCCGGGCTGACCTGGAACTCATACTGATCCTCCTACTTTTGCCTCCTAAGTGCTGAATTAAAGGAGTGAGCCACCATGGCCAGACTTTAAAAGATATCTGTGTTATTTGCAAGCAGAGAGAGAGAGAGAGAGAGCGCGCGCAAGCGCGAGAGTGAGCAAGCGAGCGAGCAAGCATGGGCACACCAGGGCCTCTTTCCATTGTAATAGAACTTCAGATGCATGTGCCACTTTGTGCATCTGGCTTTACACGGGTACGGAGGAATCAAGCCCAGGTCTTCAGGTTTTACCCACAGCCATCTATCTCCTCAGTCCCATCCTGAGTACTGCGATTACAGCCATGCACCACCAACACTAGCATTATTAGAAGTAAAAGTACAACAAAATCGTAGCATTCGGTTCTACAATAATTTCTTTTTTTTTCCAATCTATTTATTTTGAGGTAGGGTTTCACTCTAGCACAGGCTGACCTGGAACTCACCTAAGTCTCCCAAGGGCTGGGATCAAAGGTATGCGCCTCCTAGGGTTTGATAGTTTCTTAAATAAGGTATGGTAGGTAAAACTGTATTTTATTATTATCATGCTCCTCTTCAACACCAAGGAGCTTCACATCCCAACTAATTCACCGGCGGGGGGGGGGGGAGGTGGTTGGAAAAAAATCTGGAAATTGGTTAAATACAAAAAGTAAAGTGACCTGCTCAAGGTCAGACATGGGAAGCCATATCTTGCTTTTGTGATTCTCTCCGTTGGGTTCTCCCTTTCCCGGGCACTGGGTGGGTGGCAAGCGAGGCCCGGAGAGGAGGCGTGGCGCGGGCCAGCCAGGGCGGGCGTGCAGGCCGAGGGCGGCCGCAAGGGCTGCTGGGAAAGGCCTGCTTCCCCCAGCGTCCCACGCGCGCCGGGTCTTCTCAGCCCTGGCTTGTGCATTCTCCGCACCGCGTCCCCAGCGCCCTGCCTGAGTGCAATCTACGTTACCTTCCCCAAGGTTCCGCTCATTCTTTATCGTGGCCGCTTCTGTGCCAACCCAAGATCCGCCCCAGCAGCAACGTTCCCTGGGCGTCCGAAAACGCGGACGGAACAATGTGCATCCGGTCCGGTAACGATATCCGACCGAGATCCACCCAACGCCCTCAGCGCAATTGGTTCCGGCAGCAACCTTCCTAGACCCCCACTCTCACTGCAGTTCAAAAGTCACCTTCACGGTTGTTTCTTTGGACAGAATTAGTTGCCATCTTATGCTACCCCAGTGCTCTGCGCAGAATTCTGGCATCTCGTCTACTAAACTGGTATTATTTACTATCTCTTCCCCACATTGGATCGAATCCCTTTAGGATTCAGATTTTGACGGTCACTCCTGCGTCTAGGACAGAGCGAGGAAATCTGACCAGTAACCTAGACTTTGGCGCTAATTGACCCGACATCCGCTTTCCTCAAAGCTGAGAATAACTAAGTGGTCATTATGTGCAGTACCTTATGCTCAGTAAGTACTTCTCTTTATTCCTGCAACATACCACTTGATTTTTACAGGCAAAGATATTGGGGAATCAAGAGTTTAAAGAGCTTGTGTGGGATCAATGAACTGAGACAGAACAATGATTTTCAAACTCAGTCTGGCTTGTGCAAAGTGTTTTCCCTCCAGGCACACTCCTCATATGAAATAATGTCACTGCATGAATTCATTTATTTACAAAGTAAAACAACCTTTGTCTTTGTTTGTCTGGGTGTTTCTTTTAATTGGTTTTCTGAAGCAGAGCCTCACTGTCGTCCAGACTGGCTTGGAGCTCACTCCAGGCTGGACTTGAATTCACTGTGACCCATCTACCTCAGCCTCCTCAGAGCTGGGGTTAAACACGTGCACCACCACACCCAGCTATTCTGGGTTTTTCTGTTATAATGTTTTGGAATGAGATTAACATTTAAATAAATAGACTAAGTAAAGCAGATTGCCCTCCCTAATGAGAGTGAGCCTCATCCAGTCAATCAGTTGAAGATTTAATTGAACCAAAATGTTCACCATTTCCACCTGACTTACTTTGGCATGGCATATCAGTTATCTCCTGCCACGCAGCACAAGCTGAAACACAAGACTTTCTAGATCTGGGCTTGCCAGCCTTCAGGGCACTACCAATTCTCATGGCTCTTAGGCCTTCTGACTCATACTGGGACTATACCATCAGCTCTCCTTGGTCTCCATGTTGCCAGTTCACCCAATCCATCTTGGGATTTCTCAACCTCCCTAACCATATTAGCTAATTCCCTATGTAAAACTGATGAATGAATGAATGAATGAATGGAAGGAAGGGAAGGAAAGAAAGAAAGAAAGAGAGAAAGAGAGAGAGAGAAAGAAAGGAAAATAAAAGAAAAGATAGCCGGACGTGGTGACACATGCCTTTAATCCCAGTACTTGGGGGCCAGAGGTGAGAGAATCATCAAATTACCATGAATTCAAGGCCATTTTACACTACATAGTAAATTCCAGACAGCCTGGACTAGAGTGAAACCATACCTCGAGAAAACAAACAAAAAGCTGACTTTGGCCAGTATATATATATATTGTTTGTTTGTTTGTTTTTTTGAGGTAGGGTCTCAATCTAGCCCAGGCTGACCTGGAATTCACTATGTAGTCTCAGGGTGGCCTCGAACTCACAGTGATCCTCCTACCTCTGCCTCCTGAGTACTGGGATTAAAGGCGTGTGCCACCACGCCCGGATTGGCCAGTACATTTTTAAACCCAGTGTGGTGGGGGGTGGGGATCCCTGAGATACGCCTGACAGACTGCAGTTGAGAGAGAAAACCCATCTCAAGGAAATACACTGATGAAAGATGAGGGAAAGACACATGACATTCTCCTCTGGCCACCACACACGTGTGCATGAGGTGCACTTGTTGGCACGCACACATGTAGTCTATGTAACTCTAGCATTTAATCCAGGGCTGGTGTGTGGTGTGATGCATTTGGTGAACTTCTTGAATATTTTTTAAAAATATTTTTACTGGGGGCTGGAGAGATAGCTTAGCGGTTAAGTGCTTGCCTGTGAAGCCTAAGGACCCCGGTTTGAGGCTCGATTCCCCAGGACCCACGTAAGCCAGATGCCCAAGGTGGCGCATGCATCTGGAATTCGTTTGCAGTGGCTAGAGATCCTGGTGCCCATTCTCTCTCTGTCTTTGTCTCTCTCTCTCTCTACCTCTTTCTCTCTGTGTCTGACTGTCATTCGCAAATAAATAATTAAAAAAAATATTTTTATTGGGCTGGAGAGATTGCTTAGCAGTTAAGGCACTTGCCTGCAAAGCCAAAGGATCCAGGTTCAACTCCCCAGTACCCATGTAAGCCAGCTGCACAAGGTGGTGAATGCATCTGGAGTTTATTTGCAGTGGCTGGAGGCCCTGATGTGCTCATTCTCTCTCTCTGCCTCTTTCTCTTTCACTCCCTTCCTCTCTTAAAAAAAAAAAATTTTTTTATTGCCAGGTACAGTGGTGCATACCTTTAATACTCACATTCAGGAGGGCAGAGGTAGGAGGACCACTGTGAGTTCAAGGCCATCCTAGGACTACAGAGTGAGTTCCAGGTCAGTCTGAGCTAGAGTGAGACCTTACCTCAAAAAACAGTATATATATTTGAGAGACAGAGTGAGAGCTATGATAGTAAGACTAAAATAGAAAGAACCAAATGGTAATTTATAATCACCTCTCTTTTCGGAATGATTGGACAAAGCCAGATATGTTTGCAAACATCCGTAATATCACCACTTGGAAGGTGGAAGAAGAAAAATCTGCAGTTCAAGATCGTCCTTTGATATACAGTAAGTTCAAAGCTATCCTGAACTACATGATACCAGGTGTCCAAAAAAAGAAGAAAAAAAAAGAGGGCTGGAGAGATGGCTTAGCGGTTAAGCGCTTGCCTGTGAAGCCTTAAGGACCCCAGTTGGAGGCTCAATTCCCCAGGACCCACATTAGCCAGATGCACAAGGGGGCGCACATGTCTGCAGTTTGTTTGCAGTGGCTGGAAGCCCTGGCACCCATTCTCTCTCTCTGCCTCTTTCTGTCTGTCACTCTCAAATAAATAAAAATAAACAAACAAAAAAAAGAATGAAGAAAGAAAGAAAAAAGATGGCACAGAATACTGTGGGGATCCAAGATCTACCAATGCAACAGGAAAAGATAGCCCACTGCCCACCACAAGACGTCCCACAGCTACCACATCAGACCAGGCCGCAGGAGACACTGAAGAGGAAGCAGCAACACTTATACTGCTCTCACTGCTAGCTTGACAACCAGCACCAGGGAGATGGTGTCAGTCAACATGGCCAATCAAAACCCATCAGAGGGCTAGAGAGATGGCTTAGTGGTTAAGGCACTTGCTTGCAAAGCCAAAGGACCCAGGTTTGATTCCCCAGGACCTAAACCAGATGCACAAGGTGGCACATGTGTCTGGAGTTTGTTGGCAGTGGCTGGAAGCCCTGGCACACCCATTCTTGTTCTGCATCTTTCCCTCTCTCAAAAACTTAGTAAAAAAAAAATTAATTTTAAAAAACTAGAGCAGAAACCCAGAGGCCACAGAAAACTCAGCACTAAATCAGGCTGCTAACAGGTCCACCCTAGCTCAGAGAACATTGCAGAAGAGAGGGCAGAAAAAACTGTAAGAGCCAGAGAGTGGGTGGGAATATCCCAAGTCCCATTACCCCACATAGAATGAGGCTTTCATGAGGACAGTGAACACTAACAACCCCAATGGAGGGCCACCTTCAGGGGAAGGGAAAGGGGGAGGGGAGGAGATCTAGAGTTTAACCTTTTATACAACAAAATAAAATAAATATTTAAGACAAGAAATGTAGCGGGGCATAGTGGCACACGCCTTTAACCACAGCATTTGGGAGACAGAAGTAGGAGCATCACTGTGAGTTCAAGGCCACCTTGAGACTACAGAGTGAATTCCAGGTCAGCCTGGGCTAGAGTGAGACCCTACCTCAAAAAAAAGAAAAAGAAAAGAAAAGAAACGTGATTGTAGGACTAGATTCTAATGTAATCTAATTTTAATGTAAATGTAAATATCTAGTGGCACTTTATAATGGCTCCTTGTAGTCATTTACAGGATTAAATCCAAAAACCTAAATGTGCATACCAAGTCCCAGAAGGGCATTTTCATATAGCTATAGCCAGAAAATCCCTGCATATTCATCATTTTTTTTAAACTATTGACTTATTTTCTGTCCAGTCTGAACATTAAGACTTGGGCTGGTGATGTAACTCCTTTAGAGTGCTTGTCTGGACTCCATCTTCAGCACATACACACACACACATGAACACACACGCACACGCATGCACACACACACAACTTCTGAATTTATTTTTACAGGCTAGCTTTCTTTTCAAAAGCTTTTAAAAACCTGTTCCAGTCCTCAGTACAGCCACATCAGAGAAAGCCTTAGGGAACAAGAAAACAAAGAGAGGTCCTTTTAGAAGATTACCTTTGATGTCCAGTTAAACTTCCTTTAAAGTAACAATTCTATGGCTACCTACAATAAAATGTTTCCCAATAGTGCCTAAGAACTCTAATTTATGGCTTAAGTGAAAATATATTAAACACACTATCTCAAACTCTTTTACTTTTAGTGAGGCATTCCTACCTCTACATTTTGGTTTGGCACAAAGAAAAACCATACTTACAAGGGAAAATATATATATAAAAGCTCAGAGGTGAAAGCGGGTTATGCAACCCAGGAAAAGTCAGAAAGAGATGGTGCTGAGTCCCCAGCCTCTACCTCACTAGCAATTTTCTGCTTGTGCAGGGTTGGGCTGGGGGAGGGTGATTACCTCACCCTGGAGAGGAGACTAAGAAATGATGAAACAGGCTGCAAGAGGGTAAGATCAAAAGTGTGATCGGAGGGCTGGAGAGATGGCTTAGCGGTTAAGCGCTTGCCTGTGAAGCCTAAGGACCCCGGTTCGAGGCTCAGTTCTCCAGATCCCACGTTAGCCAGATGCACAAGGGGGCGCACGCGTCTGGAGTTCGTTTGCAGAGGCTGGAAGCCCTGGCGCGCCCATTCCCTCTCTCCCTCTATCTGTCTTTCTCTCTGTGTCTGTCGCTCTCAAATAAATAAATAAAAATTTAAAAAAAAAAAAAAAAGTGTGATCGGAGACACTCATGAGAAGAGGGTGAGAAAGGCATGCAACTCAGACAAGAACCTTTCTAGAAGCCCCAAACCTGGATTTGGGTTGATCAGCTCAGCCTCCAGTGAGAAGGTACTGAGTGGTTCTGAGCTGCACAGAGCTCCTCCAGGACAGGGATACCGGGTTATTTGAGAGGCTATGCATATCACCCTTCCTCTCACGCCTTTCGGGTTGACCTGGACTTTCAAGTCTACCTATTGTAGCTCACACATTACTCAACAGAAAAAAAAAAAAAGAAAATCTCTGGGCTGGGGAGGTGGCTCAGCAGTTAAAGGAGCTTGCTTGCAAAGCCTGCCGGCCAGGGTTTAATTCCCCAGCACTCATGTAAAGCCAGATGCATATGGCTCATGCTTCTGGAGTTGGATTACAGCAGCAAGAATCCCTTGAGTATAATGCCTATTCTCTCTCTCTCTTTCTGCAAATAAACAGATAAAAATAAACATTTCTTTCTTTTATTTTTTCCCGAGGGAGGGTCTCACTCTGTAGCACAGGCTGACCAGGAATTCACTATGGAGTCTTAGGGTGGCCTTGAACTCATGGCAATTCTTCTATCTCTGACTCTCAAGTGCTGGGATTAAACGTGTGTGCCACCACACCCGGCAAAATAAACATTTCTTTTTTAAAAATTTTTTAAAATTTATTTTAATTTATTTATTTGAGAGCGACAGAGAGAGAAAAAAACACAGAGAGAGAATGGGAGCACCAGGGCCTCCAGCCACTGCAAACTCCAGATGCATGCACCCCCTTGTGCATCTGCCTAATGTGGGTTTGGGAACTGAGCCTTGAACCAGGGTCCTTAGGCTTCACAGGCAAGCACTTAACCACTAAGCCATCTCTCCAGCCCAAAATAAACATTTCTTATAGACTAGTAAGAATCCTTTGTGTTGCTGCTGCCCAAGGTACAGCAGCCACATACAGAAATGGCCCATTCTCTTTATCTGCCTGTCTCTCTCTCCAATAAATAAATAAAATATTTTAGAGAAACAGAAACATCCTTTTGGTACTCTAACAAACCACTCCGAGCCTCTATCATATGACACATGAATAATAATCAGGATTAGAAGACACAGGGGTGCATCGCTCTTTCTCTCTTCTTCCATTCCCATTTTCATTCTCTCTCTCTCCCTCCCTCCCTCCCGTGTCACCAGGGATCTAACAAGGGCTTTATGTATTATAGGCAAAATATACTACCACTGAACTATATCCTCAGCCCAAATTTTTGAATTCCAGGGCAGCAGCCTGGGCTAGAGTGAGACCCTATGTTAGCATTCTTATCTGACTCAACTCTTATTTCTTCCGGCTTATTATTTTGTTTTGTTTTGTTTTGCAAAGTAGTGTCTCGCTCTATCCCAGACTGACCTGGAATTCACTATGTAATCTCAGGGTGGCCTTGAATTTACAGCAATCCTCCTGCCTCTGCCTCCCGAGTGCTGGGATTAAAGGCATGCATCCCCACCCACGGCAAAAATAGTTTTAATATAGTCTAAATACAACTAGAAGTTTTCTTCCTAGTATTTTATGACATAAAGATTCAGTAATTGATTAAAAATTTATTGATTGGGGCCAGGCATGGTGGCTCAAAGATTACTTTCTTAGACAGCAATAATATGAATCCAAATTCTTCAATGGATTCATCTTGAGATTGCAATATATTTTTTATCATCTGCTAGTTCTTTTATTTTTATTTATTTATTTATTTTTGGTTTTTTTATTTTTTTGTTTTATTATGCATTTATTTGAGAGTGACAGAGAGAGAGAAAGAGGCAGAGAGAGAGAGAGAGAGAGAATGGGTACGCCAGGGCCTCCAGCCACTGCAAACAAATTCCAGACGCGTGCGCCCCCTTGTGCATCTGGCTAACGTGGGACCTGGGGAACCGAGCCTCGAACCGGGGTCCTTAGGCTTCACAGACAAGCGCTTAACCGCTAAGCCATCTCTCCAGCCCTATTTTTGTTTTATTGAGATAGGGTCTCACTCTAGCCCATGCTGACCTGGAATTCACTATGGAGCCTCAGGGTGGCCTTGAACTCATGATAATCCTTCTACTCTGCCTCCCTAGTGCTGGGATTAAAGGCATGTGTTACCACACCCAACTCTAGCTCTTTAATTTTTTGTATTTCCTGTTTTTAATCATATCTTCATGAGCACTTGAATATCAACATATTTGAAAACTTTCCAAATTTGTTTTCAAAAATTTTCTTTGACCAACAGACTGGCCTTTTTTTTTTTTTTTTTTTTTTTTTTTTTAGTTGTAGTTTAAGTTTTTCGGCGTTTCACCTTGGTCCAGGCTGACCTGGAATCCACTATGTAGTCTCAGGGTGGCCTCCAACTCATGGTGAGGCATACACCTTTAATTCCAGCGCTTGGGAGGCAGAGGTAGGAGAATCACCGTGAGTTTGAGCTAGAGAGAGACCCTACCTCGAAAACCAAAACAAAACAAACAAACAAAGGTATTTGCCACCACACCTGGCTAAATAAATAGAGTTTTTAAAAAGACTCTCTCAAGGAAACAGGTGAATGAGCAAAAAGAGGACACCTAGCATTCTCCTCTGGCCTCAGTCTATCAGGAAGTCAGATCTTCCCATACTCTCATGGTACCAGTTTCTCGAATTCAAAACCACCCTCATATTCTGAATCCCAACTCTTGCTGGAACTGGGCTGTTTAGCATCTCAGGGTCCTTCAACTTGCATGTCCTTACCTTGAAATGATCAACAAATCTCCACCCTCAATCACTTGTGGTAACTTGTTCTTTACAACCAAAATTAGTATATTCCGAGGAGTAAAGTAGAAGTCTCCCTAAGTGGATAATGCTGTTTTCCCTAAGGATTGACCTCCTGAAGGACTCTCCTAAATGTTTGGGTGTATAGACCTATAACATTTATTAGGTAGCCAAGCGTGGTGGTGCACATCTGTAAACCTAGCACTTGGGAAGTTAAGGCAAAAGGACTGACACACACCGTCTCAAAAAACCACAGGCTGCAGAAAAGACTCAGTAGTGGAATGCTTGCCTTCAGCTTGCACAAGACCCTGGGTTCATCCCTAGCACCAAAAAGTTAGTGTACTACTTGACTTTTGACATTTCTCCTTTCACATGATGATTTTTTTTTCAAAAATTTCAATTAAACCAGGCGTGGTGGTACACGCCTTTAATCCCAGTGCTGGAGAGACAGAAGGAGGAGGATCGCTGTGAGTTCAAGGCCACTCTGAAACTACATAGTGAATTCCAGGTCAGCTTGGGCTAGAGCGAGACCCTACCTCGGAAAAACCTCCAAAAAAGGGGTGGGGAAAGAGGGGCCGGAGCGATTAAGTCGCTTGCTTACAAAACACCCACATAAAGCAGATACACAAAGGAGACCATGCACTTGGAATTTATTTGCAGCGGCTAGAGGCCCTGGCGGGCCTATTGCTTTTCTCCCTTCCTCTATCTCTTACTTTCTCACTGCTTGTGAATAAATAAATAAATAAACAATTAAAAAAAAAGTCAAAGATTATTCTGAGTGTTTCTGGTTGGTGGGATAGATAATACATCGTTGCTCTTCCTAAATTTTATACATACACTGCACATATACATATATGTCTTATATATAATATGTATGTATGTAAAATATCAGGCCACACCTGGCGTCGCCAATTTATCTGGGAGGTGGGGCACGGAGATGAGTCATCCCAAGCGCTCTGACTAGTCTGGCTTTGAAGGGGAGGGACAGGACCGACAGCGTGGAGTCTGATCATCTCAGCCAGAGTTCAACGCGGAAGTGCTGACGGTGGCACACCACCAGGCAAAATCCAGTTCTCAGGATGACGACAACGTGGCAGCCGCAGCATTCCAGGGCCGGGCTGGCCGCGCCCACCGCGGCCCCGCCCACCGCGGCCGCCACGGGCCGTCACTCTGCGTAGCCCCGCCCCCGCCCTCTCCCCATTGGCCCGCTGGAGCGCATTTAGATTTCCCACGCCCAGGACCGCGGCCGCCATGCGGAGTGTGGCGCCACCGCGATGGGTGGGGCGGGCGGTGCCTGGGACTGTCGCCGCTCTCTGCCCGCGTTCCTCCGTAGTCACGGCTCTCTCTCCAGGGAAAGAGGTAGTTTGCCACCCAAACGATCTTCTCTTGGGAGCTGGGCGTCCGTGTGAAGGGCACGCGGCTCCGGCGCTGGCCCCCAGGCCCTGGCTTTGGTTTCCTAGAGATGATGTCATCCCCCAGGCTCTCCAAGGTCCTAGTGCCGGAGGAGACATCCCATAACCGCTCAAAATTGGAGCTCCTTGGCAACCAGGGGTCCAGATAATCTACTGTTCAAACACAGACAGCTGTGACAGTCTATTAATAACGATCGGTCGAAGATGGGCCAAAGTGGGCTGTTCTGGGATTTATAGCTACACTTCGTGCTGAGCTCTCATCAGTTCCTAAGGCCAGACCTGCTTGTGTTTCCTTCCCTCCCTCCCTCTTCTTTATTTTAAATTGTGGATTTATACATGGTTATATGTTTACATATAACACACATTTTCCCTTTTTTACCATCACTATCATAGATATACAATTTTTTTCATTATTGTAAGCAAAATCACTATACCCATAAAACCCTACCAACTTCTAACTTCCACTATGCTATGGTAATCTCCAATTTACTGTCTCCATAGATTTGCATATACTAGATATATTTCATGTTACAGAAATCATCTTGATCTGGTTTATTCACCTAGTATGATTAAATTTTTTTTTAATTCTCCTGACTTCCCTTAATCTTTTGGTATTTCTTCACAAATACTTTTTCTCTCATCTGAGATATTATTGCTTTAACTAGACATAGTGGCATGTACCTGTACTCCCTACTTGGGAGCCTTATGGTGAAGGATCATTAGATGCTAGGAGTTCAAGACCAGCCTGGGCAATATAGGAAGAGTGTCAAAAAAATTTTTTTAATGAGGGGCTGGAGAGATGGATCAGCATTTAAGGTGTTTGCTTCCAAAGCCTAAGGACCGGGATTCAATTCCCTAGTGCTCATCTAAAGCCAGATGCACAAAGTGAAACATGCATCTGGAATATGCAGTGGCTAGAGGCCCTGGTATTCTCATTCTCTCCCTCCCTCCCTCCCTCCTTCGCTCGCTCGCGCTCTCTCTCTCTGTTTCCACTTAGAAACAGAGATACGGATCTCCTTTCTCTGGACTTATCTAGATGTCCACATTAGAACTGTGGCAGCCATTTTGCTAGTGTGCAACAGCAAAGTCAATATTCTGTACTTTTCTTTCTCCTTCATCAAAAGTCTGTGGAGCTAGGTGTAGTGACATATGCCTTTAATCCCAGCCCTCAGGAGGCAGAGGTAGGAAGATTTCCGTGAGTTCAAGGCCATCCTGAAACTAAATAGTGAATTCTAGGTCAGCCTAAACTAGAGCTGGAAAAAAAGAAAAGAGTGTATGGAATATGGAAAGCCTAGGTATGGAATTCCCTGCTTTCTGACATGACAACAATAACAGCAGAATAACGACACGTAGGAAGTATCAGGCAATGCTGTATGCCATTACCTCAACAATTGTTGTCCTTCTTGTTCCCCCAAGCCCTGTTTTTAAGTATGCAAATATCCTTCCATGACCATTTCCAGTTATTTAGGACCAGATAAAGGACTACTGGATCACATGATAATTATATTTTTAATTGACTGAGTAATTCCATAATTTCCCACACTAGTTGTACCATTTTATACCAAAGATACTCAAAAATGGTTATTTCTCCACATCACAGCAAACACATACTATTTTATTGATAGTAAGCCAACCTAATGAATATAAAATGATATTTCCAGGCTGGAGAGATGGCTTAGTGGTTAAGGTGCTTGCCTTCATAGCAAAAGGACCCAGGTTTGACCTTCTAGGACCCATGTAAGTCAGATGCACAAGGTGGAGCATGTGTCTGGAGTTTATTTGCAAAGTTCTATCTGCCTGTTTCTCTCTCTCTCCCTAATAAATAAAAATTAAAATATTTTAAAAATAAATGATATTTCCTTGTGGGTTTGATTCTGGTGAGTAGTGATATTGAGTACTTTTCATATATTTGTTGCCCGCATACCTTTTTTTTTTTTTTTCCTTAGGTAGGGTCTCACTCTAGCTCAGGCTGACTTGGATTTCACTATGTAGTCTCAGGGTGGCCTCCAACTCATGGTGATCCTCCTACCTCTGCCTCCCGAGTGCTGGGATTAAAGGCGTGCTCTACCACGCCTGGCTTTATTTGTTTATTTTTATTTATTTATTTGAAAGCAACAGACAGAGAGAGAAAGAGGCAGATAGAGGACTCCAGCTACTGCAAACAAACTCCAGATGCATACGCATCTTTGTACATCTGATTTTACATGGGTATTGAGGGATTGCAGTGAGTTTGAGGCTAGCCTGGGGCTACAGAGTGAATTCCAGGTCAGCCATGGCTAAAATGAGACCCTACCTCAAAAAAATATGTATACATTTAATTTGGCCAGGTGTAGTGTGCATGCCTTTAATCCCAGCACACAGGAGGCTGGGTCAGGAGGATTGCCATGAGTTAGAGACCAATCTGAGCTACAGAGTAAGACTTTACCTCAAAGAAAGAAGGAAGAAAAAAAAAAAAAAAAGAAAGAAAGAAGGAAGGAGAGGGAAAGAAAAGCCAGGAGTTGTGGCACATGCCTTTAATCCCAGCACTTGGGGGAGACAGAGCTAGGAGGATCACCATGAGTTCAAGGCCGCCCGAGACTACATAGTGAATTCCAGATCAGTCTGAGCTAGAGTGAGACTCTACCTCAACAAAAACAATTAATTAATTA
Organism: Jaculus jaculus; assembly: GCF_020740685.1. Lineage (NCBI taxonomy): Eukaryota > Metazoa > Chordata > Mammalia > Rodentia > Dipodidae > Jaculus > Jaculus jaculus. Next base: position 169,037,612 of record NC_059104.1, read on the forward strand.
ATTAATTAAATAGTAAGTAGGTCTTTCTATGTGAAGTTTCAGTTTATCTAGAGAAGGATCATTTATAGCCTGTTTTGGGCATGCGTGACTGGCTGGCAGGGTTATGGGAGATGTTTGGGGAGAACCCACTGGTTATCAATCCGGTGTCTTCTGGCAGCACCACACCCTGGTACTCTGCCATGTTTGATTAACAGCCTGCAGCCTTTTGTTCCTCCACCAAGGGGATGGGTTCACAACTGCTACTTGTATAGTCTTTGACATAATTCTCTTGTTTTTGTTTATCTTCTTTTCCTACCTTATGTGGTGCCTGGCATTTCATCTTCCTGGGCCTTTCTCGGGATTCTGCTTAGCTAATTGGCAATATCCTTGTAACTTTTCATGCCAGTAAGCACTTTCTATGCTCTATTTATTTATTTATTTTAAATATTTTTTGTTCATTTTTATTTATTTATTTGAGAGTGACAGAGAGCGAGGGAGAGAAAGAGGCAGGGAGAGAAAGAGAATGGGCACGCCAGGGCCTCCAGCCACTGCAAACGAACTCCAGATGCATGCGCCCCCTTGTGCATCTGGCTAACATGGGTCCTGGGGAATTGAGCCTCCAACTGGGGTCCTTAAGGCTTCACAGGCAAGAGCTTAACGGCTAAGCCATCTCTCCAGCCCTCTATGCTCTATTTAGTCAGTTAGTTCTTCCTAGTCTTTCTTTCTCAACTTAAAATATAATGGCTCTCAATGAAAGATGTCAGAGCCTGAATTTGCAATTTATTCTTATGTATTTATTTTTGGTTGTACGAGAGAGGGTTTTACTCTAACCCAGGCTGACCTGGAATTCATTATGTAGTCTCAGAGTGGCCTCCTACCTCTGCCTCCCAAGTACTGGGATTAAAGGTATGTGCCACCATGCCTGTCTGCAATTTGTTTTTTAAAATTCCTTTAGGGGTCTGGAGAGATGGATCCACAGTTAAGACAGTTGCCTGCAAAGCATTACAACTGAAGTTTGATTCCCCAATACCCACATAAAGCCAGATGCAGAAAGTGGCACATATATCTGGGATTTGTTTGCAGTGGATGAAGGACCTGTTATACCCATTCTTTCTCAGTTTCTCTCTCTCTCTCTCTCTCTCTCTCTCTCTCTCTCTCTCTCTCTCTCTCTCTTTCTGCTTACAAATAAGTAAATAAATTAATGAAATATTTTTACAAATTCCTTCTTTCAGAATCATTTCAGAAGAAGAGATGGAAATATCTTTAATTCATCCTTCTAAAACTGCAAGTTTGTTCAGTTTTTCCCAAGGCATGGTGACTTATTATCTCATTGGATAGTTTGAACCGTGACTTATATAATGATGATAGGTTTTATTTGCAAGCTGAGGGTGGAGGGAGAATGTGTGAATAGGCACGTCAGGGCCTCTGGCTGCTGCTGCTACAAAAAAACTCCAGATGCATGTGCCACTTTGTGCATCTGGCTTTATGTGGGCACTGGGGAACTGAACCCTGGTCATTAGGCTTTGTAAGCAAGTGCCTTAACTGCTGAACCATTTCTCCAGCCCCTTAACTTCTTAAAAAAATTTTTTTTTTTTTTGAAGTAGGGTCTCACTCAAGCCTAGGCCAACCTGGAACTCACTGTGTAGTCCCAGGCTGGCCTCAAACTCAAAGCAATTCTCCTACTTCTGCCTCCCAAGTGCTGGGACAAAAGGCCTGCGCTACCATGCTTGGCTTTAAAAAAAAATTATTTTTTATAACTAACAACTTCCATGATTGTAAACAATATCCCATGGTAATTCCCTCCCTCTCCCCACTTCCCCCTTTGAAGCTACACTCTCCATCATATCCCCTCCCCCTCTCAATCAGTCTCTCTTTTTATTTTGATGTCATCATCTCTTCCTCCTGTTATGATGGTCTTGTGTAGGTAGTGTCAGTCACTGTGAGGTCATGGATATCCAGGCCATTTTGTGTCTGGGGGGAGCACATTGTAAGGAGTCCTACCATTCCTTCAGCTCTTACATTATTTCCGCCACCTCTTCCGCAATAGACCCTGAGCCTTGGAAGGTCTGGTTGAGATGTTGTAGTGTTGAGCACTCCGCTGTCACATCTCAGCATCATGATGCTTTCTGAGTCATCCCAAGGTCACTGCCATCTAAAAAGTGAAAGTTCTCTAATGAAAAAGTGAGAGTAGCATTAATATATGGGTATGAACATTAAGAGAAGTGCTTACTGGGCAGATTGATGAGCATATTATATATATTTATTGGCTTTTTAAAAACTTGGGTTTTTTAAACTTTTTATTTATTTTTATTTATGTATTAGAGACAGATTGAGAGAGAATGGGCATGCCAGGGCCTCTAGCTGCAAACAAACTCCAAACACACATACCACCTTGTGCATCTGGCTTACATGGGTCATAGGGAACTGAACCTGGGTTCTTTGGTTTTGTGGGCAAGCACCTTAACCACTAAGCTATTCCTCCAACCCTTGCCTGGCTCTTAAAAAAAAAAAAAAAATATATATATATATATATATATATATATATATATGTATATCTTCTTGACTTAGGGTCTTGTGCTAGCCCAGGCTGACTTAGAATTCAGTATGTAATCTCAGGGTAGCCTTGAACTCACAGTGATCCCCCTACCTCAGCCTCCCAAGTGCTGGGATTAAAGTGGTGCACCTTTATATATATATATTTTAATATATTTATTTATTTATTTGAGAGTGACAGAGAGAAAGAGGCAGATAGAGAGAGAGAGAGAATGGGTGCGCCAGGGCTTCCAGCCACTGCAAACGAACTCCAGACGCGTGCGCCCCCTTGTGCATCTGGCTAACATGGGACCTGGGGAACCGAGCCTCGAACCGGGGTCCTTAGGCTTCACAGGCAAGCGCTTAACCGCTAAGCCATCTCTCCAGCCCACCTTTATATTTTTGAAAGCTGAGAGAGAGAGCAAGAGAGAATAAATATGCCAGGGCCTCCTGCCACTGTAAACGAACTCCAGACACATGTGTCACTTTGTGTATCTGCCTTTATATGGGTACTAGGGAACTGAACCCAGGCCATCAGGTTTTGTAAGCAAGTGCCTTTAACCACTAAGCCATTTCTCCAGCCCAGACCTTTAACTTCTTGATCCTCCTGTCTCCAGCTGGAAGGCCCCACTGGGATTATAAGCATGAGCCACTATGACCGGCTTATGTTGTGCTAGCGATGAAACTCAGAGCTATGAGTGAGCTAGGTAGGTAGTCTATCAACTGAGCTACATCCCATCACTACCTTTTATTTATTTATTTAATTTTTGGTAGGTGGGGTCTCACTCTAGCTCAAGGCTGACCTGGAATTCACTATGTAGTCTCAGGGTGGCCTCGAATTCATGGTGATCGTCCTACGTCAGCCTCCTGAGTGCTGGGATTAAAGGCGTGTGCCACCATGCCCGGCTTTGCCTTTTGGTTTTTACATAAAATACTGTCCTAGTTGGTGCTGAGGAGGTAGCTCAGTGGGTCCTGTCTTGCTGCACAAGCATGAGTTCCTGAGTTCAGATACCCAGCACCCACATAAAAGCTAGGCATGGAACAATGGGGAACAGAGCCAAGAAAGCCTTGGGGCCTGCTGGCTAGCAAGTCTAGAGAAATCAGTGAGTTCCAGGTTCAGTGAGAGGGCCTTCAAAAACAAGGTAGATGGTGACCGGGAAAGACAATTAACTTTAACCTCTGGCCTCCATACTTGCACAAATACATACATGAATCCACATATACAAAAAAGAATGCCCTAGTCATTTTGTGGTTTCAAAAATTCTGAGAAACTGTGAACAGAAAACTAGCTACTCTTGGCTTCTTAGGCAAGTTACAGTTTCACTGGCTGTATTTCAGAGTGAACAGTTCTGGTCTTACTTTCCTGTCCTAGGGTGCTTTGTTCCTTATCTCAACAGCAGTGGAAGCCCTTGTTCTCTTCTACTCCTAGAATGATTACCTCTTAGTAATAGGTGGGGTGATTCATTCACTTGTCCTCAGAGATTCTTATTTGTGGGGGATAGAGTGCAAGCAGAGGAGAGCTCCAGTCAGGTATCAGTGTTACACATTCTAGCCAAGCATGAAGAGGAGCAACGTCTTCCTCCCTGCAAGTTCTAAGCTTGGAAGTAACACCCCACTTATCAGCCTCTTTGAAATCACATTATTCATAACTTGGACCATGATTCACATGAATGGAACAAAATGGAATTATCAAAAGCAGATTATGGCCAGGCGTGGTGGCACACGCCTTTAATCCCAGCACTCGAGAGGCAGAGGTAGGAGGATCGCCATGAGTTCGAGGCTACCCTGAGATTACATAGTGAATTCCAGGTCAGCCTGGGCTAGAGTGAGACCCTACCTCAAAAAACAAAACAAAACAAAACAAAACAAAAATTAAAACAAAAAACAGATTCTGGGGCTGGAGAGATGGCTTAGCAGTTAATTGCTTGCCTGTGAAGTCTAAGGACCCCGGTTTGAGGCTTGATTCCCCAGGACCCACGTTAGCCAGATGACAAGGGGGCGCACACATCTGGAGTTCATTCACAGTGGCTGGAGGCCCTGACATGCCCATTGTTTCTCTCTCTCTCTGCCTCTTTCTCTCTCTGTTGCTCTCAAATAAATAAAAATAAACAAAAAAATCTTTTTAAAAATTCAAAATGAACAAACAGATTCTGGGCTGGAGAGATGGCTTAGCGGTTAAAGCATTTGCCTGCAAAGCAAAAGGATCCCAGTTCGACTTTCCAGGACCCATGTAAGCCAGTTGCACCAGGGAATGCATACATCTGGAGTTTGTTTGCAGTAGCTGGAGTCCCTGGCATGCCCATTCTCCCCCCCACCGCCTCTTTCTCTCTCTCTCTCTCTTAAATAAATAAATAAATAAAATTTTAAAAATGGATTCTGTAGATAAATATGTAGCAAAATATCTACTTATCTGTGAAGTGACTATAATTACAGGACCATGCCATTTGAATTCTACCAGCTCTCCTCTATTTTGACTAAGTTCTCTCATGGTGCATTACTATATGTTAATATATTGTGGGCCAATCTATTTGAAAAAATGTTTTGGTTTTTTTTTTTTTTTGTATTTTTAATTTATTTGAGAGAAGATGAGGGGGAGAGAAAAAAAGAGGGGAATGAGTGTGCCAGGGCCTCTAAGCCACTGCAAACAAACTCCAGATGCGTGTTCCACCTTGTGTATCTGGTTTTACCTGGGTACTGGGAAATTGAACCTGGGTCCTTAGGTTTTGCAGGCAAGAGTCTTAACTGCTAAACCATCTCTCCAGCCCAGAAACAGTCTTTAATATAAGGTATCTCCCTTTTATGTCATGGTCCTTTCAAAATGAGATTTACTTAAACATACCTTGAGTTAATTCTGTTCATTTAATTGATCACCTAGGTTTATTGAACATTTTTCATTTTATGCTTTGAATATTGACCCACTGTTATTTTTAGTAGCAATGGTTCCAATAGCCTGTGGGGAAGGTTGGAAGGACGGCACATTTGATGAAATCTGAATTCCTGCCAGAGCTATTATTTGTTTAAAATATGTGCAATATGATTTTAGTCCTTTTATTTGGACAGTTGTCTCCTATTGATTTTCTGCCTCCCTAAGTGCAATAAATCCTTTCTAGAGAGTAGTAGAGAGGAGAAGGATTTTCAGTTTAGTATAATTACTATTGTATTATATATATACAATATAGTTACATATGGTGTGAGAGATTGCTCAGTGGTTAAGGCACTTGCCTGCAAAGCCTAAGGAACCAGGTTTGACTCCCCAGAACTCATGTAAGTCAGATGTACAAACTGACACATGGAGTTTGTCTGTAGGGCTAAGGCCCCAGAGTGCCAATTCTCTCTCTCCCTCTCTTTCTCTCTCTCTCTCTCAGAAAGAAGGAATACACACACACACACACATTACAGGGGAGTACTTAAGGGGATGGTATTGTATATATGTAAGTAGATGAATAGATTACTGGGGGTGGAATGGCCTAAGTGAAGTCAGGGGAAGAGACTGAATAAAGGAAGAGTGGGGGAGGCTTAATCAAAATAAAAGATGCTGTGAGTAAGCCATGTGGAAGCCTATTGTTTTGGACAATGGAACACTCAGAAGGCATAGATTGTTACAAGAAAAATTTCAGTGCCAGTGATGAGATACCTTCCAGTGAATTGTTGGCCAGGGAGGTCCCTGATGCCCCCCCAAACATTACAGGCCATTGCTAAGGCTCTTGATTTCCCACCAAGACTAGGTGGTAAGATCCTATTGCTGAAGACTCCACATGCTTGAGCTGGAAAGTCACTGAGGAATCAAGCTGGAGCTCAGTGGAAAACCTCATCCATGTAGATTATCTGACAGCTGGAAAAAGCTATGCTGCATGCAGCCCTAGGGGAGAAAGAAGTGTCATAGTGGAGATAAACAATGGATACTTCAGACTTTAATTTTGGCCAGCCAGGCCAGATGAGCCTACAGGGGCAATAGTGGCATGTCTGTTATGGTGGAAACCACCCATGCTCTAACTGGACTGGAGGCCTGCTCCATAGGAGGGAATACATGCCTGGTGATGAAAACCTAATCAAAAGCCTATGATGGGGAGGTCATGAGCCCTGGGGGGGTGGTGTAATGCCTCCTGGTATCTGGCAAAATGCATACATTATGCCTACCAAACTGCCCTGTAAGCACTTTTTTTTTTTTTTTTTTTAAGGTATGGTCTCATTGTAGCCCAGGCTGATTTGGAATTCATTATGTAGTCTCAGGGTAGCCTTAAACTCACAGTGATCCTCCTACCTCTGCCTCTTGAGTGCTGGGATTAAAGGCATGTGCCACCACACCCTAATCTTAATGTTCATACCCATATATTAATGTTACTCTCACTTTTGGCTAGAGAAGCTTCTTTTTTCAGATGGTGGTAACCACTGGTATCATTCAAAATGTACCCTAGGGGCTGGAGAGATGGCTTAGTGGTTAAGCGCTTGCCTGTGAAGCCTAGGGACCCTGGTTCAAGGCTCAGTTCTCCAGGACCCACATTAGCCAGATGCACAAGGGGGCGCACATATCTGGAGTTCGTTTGCAGTGGCTGGAGGCTCTGGCTCGCCTATTTTCTCTCCCTCTCTCTATCTGCCTCTTTCTCTCTCTGCCCGTCACTCTCAAATAAAAATAAATAAAAATTAAAAAGATATTAAAAAAATAAAAAAAAACAAAATGTACTGTAGTGCTGAGAAGAATTGATATAGGAGAGTTCAGCACTGAAACATCTCTATCACACCTTCCAGGGCTCAGGGTCCATTGGGAAAGAGGTAGCAGAAAGAATGTAAGAGCCAACAGAAGGGTAGGACCCTTATAATGCAATGTTCCAGACACAAAATGGCCTGGATACCCATGACTTTGTAATGCTTGGTACTACCTACACAAGACCCTCATAAGGGGAGGCAAAGATGATGACATTAAAATAAAAGAGACACTAATTGAGAGGGGGAAGGGATATGATGGAGAGTGGATTTGTGAAGGGGAAAGTGGAGGAGAGGAGGAAATTATTATGGTTTATTATCTATAATTATGGAAGTTTTCAATAAAAAAGTTTAAAAACTTCCAGTCGTGGTGGTGCACACCTTTAATCCCAGCACTCAGGAGGCAGAGGCAGAGGTAGGATGATTGCTGTGAGTTCGTGGCCACCCTGAGACTCCATAGTGAATTCCAGGTCAGCATAGGATAGAGTGAGATCCTACCTTGAAAAAAAAAAAAAAAAAAAAAGAAAAAAATAAAAAAGAAAAGAGTTTAAAAAAACACAAAAAGGGTTGGAGAGATGGCTTTAGCGATTAAGCGCTTGCCTGTGAAGCCTAAGGACCCCGGTTCGAGGCTCGGTTCCCCAGGTCCCACGTTAGCCAGATGCACAAGGGGGCGCACGCGTCTGGAGTTCGTTTGCAGAGGCTGGAAGCCCTGGCGCGCCCATTCTCTCTCTCTCCCTCTATCTGTCTTTCTCTCTGTGTCTGTCGCTCTCAAATAAATAAATAAAATTTAAAAAAACAAAACAAAAAAAAACCCACAAAAAATGCTAAATAAAAAAATCAAAAATTCTCTACAGAAATATTTCAATTTGATGAATCTCATAGCACTTACCATTCAATTTTTAAAGTTTATTTATTTATTTGAGAGAAGGAAAGACAGAGAGACAGAAAGAGGCAGATAGGGAAGGAGAGAATGGACACACCAGGGCCTGTAGCCAATGCAAACGAACTCCAACTTCAGATGCATGCACCACCTTGTGCATCTGGCTTATGTGGGTCCTGGGAAATTGAACCTGGTCCTTAGCCTTCACAAGTACTAGCCTTAATGGCTAAGCCATCTTTCCAGTCCCCATTCAATTTTTAGATTTTCAATTTTCAAGTTTTAGCTCTCTTTAGGTAGACTGTGGATATAGCTCAGGGCTACAGTGGATACCTAGCATGCTTAATGTCCTGGATTAAATCCCCAGTGCCAAAAAAATAATATAAAAAAGAGAGAACTCTAAAGGCAAAGCAAGTGACTCACAGAGTACTTGATACGTTAGAAAAAGCTTCCAGGAAGAATGAAGATGTAAATATGCCAATCCCAAATGAAGCTTAGCCGGGTGTGGTGGGTGCACTTGAGTCCCATCTCCTTGGGAGGCTGAGGCAGGACTGCTTGAATCCAGACTTCGGGTCAGCCTGGGCAATATAGTGAGAACATAGGAGGGAGGAGATTTCAAACTTTAAACCATTTGAAGTCAGAGGTGTACTATACCATCGTTTCTTCCAAATAGCATCACCTGCCTGGGTGACTATTGAGACAAAATCAGTGGGGAAGAATTGATTCATAAAGTTCTGGAGGAACTACAAAGTTGTTTCAATCTTCAGATGTTACTTTTAAAGCTATTTTAGGAAACACAATGAAAACTTGGTATCTGTTAGAGACAAAAATAGTCACTCCTCACTTTTGTTTGCAAAAGCTTTTAAGAAAGTTTACTTTGTATTGCTGCTCTTGGTGTGCAGGGGTTCTGGGTCACCATTAGGGAGGCCCTAACAGACCTGGCAAGCTACTTGAAAAAAAATTTTTTTTATTTTTTTATTTTTTTATTTTTTTTTAAGGTAGAGTCTCACTCTAATCCAGAATGGCCTGGAATTCACTATGTAGTTTCAGGAGTGCTGAGATTAAGGACATGTGCCACCATGTTCAGCTACTTGGAAATTTTTTAAAGAGTTTTTAAAAAAATATTTATTTGCAAGGAGGGAGAGAGAGAGAATATGAATATGAATGGATGTGTTAGGGCCTGTAGCCACTGCAAATGAACTCCATATACATATGCCACTTTGTGCATCTGAATTGAACCTCGGTTGTTAGGCATTTCAGGCAAACACCTTAACTGCTGAGCCATATCTCCAGCCCCAAGATTTTTTTTTTTCTTTTTTTTTTTGAGGTAGGGTCTCACTCAAGCCCAGGCTGGCCTGGAATTTACTATAGAGTCTCAGGGTAGCCTCGAACTCATGGTGATCCTCCTACCTCTGCCTCCTCCCGAGTGCTGGGATTAAAGGTGTGCACCACCATGCCCGACCCAAGATGTTTTGTTAAACTTTTTCAAAAAAATTTATTTATTTGTAAGCAGAGAGAGAGAGAGAGAGAGAGAGAGAGGGGGAGGGAGAGAGAGGAGAGAGAGAGAGAGAGAATGGGTGTGCCAGGGCCTCCAGCCACTGCAAATGAACTCCAGATGTATGTGCCCCTTGTGCATCTGGCTTACATGGGTCCTGGGGAATCAAACCTGGGTCCTTTGGCTTCACAGGAAAATGCCTTAACCACTAAACCATTTTTCCAGCCCTTGTTAAACTTTTTTATTGACAACTTCCATAATTATAGATAGTAATCCATGATAATTCCCTCCCCCTCCACAAACCCCCTCTCCATCATATTCCTTTCCTCTCTCTCAATTAGTCTCTCTCTCTCTCTCTCTTTTTTTTAATGTAGGGTCTCGCTCTGGCCCAGGCTGACCTGGAATTCACTATGTAGTCTCAGGGTGGCCTGGAACTCACAACGATCCTCCTGCTTCTACCTCTGGAGTGTGGGATTAAAGGCGTGAGCCACCATGCTTGGCAAGTCTCTCTTTTATTTTGATATCATCATCTTTTCCTCATGTTATGAGGGTCTTTTGAAGGAAGTGCTAGGCACTGCAAGGGCATGGATATTGAGGTCACTTTCTGTCTGGAAGATGGCATTGTACTGGGGAATCAGCCTTTGCAAGTAAGCACCTTAACCATTAATCCATCTCTCCAGCCCCATATTTATTTTTCATTTACTTGTGGAGAAAGAAAGAGGGCTCTCTTTCTGCTTTTCTCTCAGAAGTAAACATATATTTAAAAAGTGCTAACAGGACAATTTGGTGAGCATAATGTATGCATTTAGCCAGACAACAGCAGGCATTACTCCCTGAGGGCTCATGACATTCCCCCCACCCCCCAGGCGTCTAGAAGACTTCTCTCTCCCATAGGGCTGCACGCAGTGTAGCTTTTCCAGCTTTCTGTCAGCTGGTCTACAGGGAGGAAGGTTTTCAGTTGAGCTCCATCTTGATTTCTCAATGACCTTTCAGCCCACACATATTGAGTCTTCAGCAATAGTGTTTTACCTTCTATTTCTGGTGGGAAACCAAGGATACCACCTCCGCGACCTCTTCTGCATTAGACCCCTAGCCTTGGAAGGTGTGATTGAAATGTTACTCAGTACTCCAGTCACTTCTTTCCAGCACCATGATGCCTTCTGAGTCATCCCAAAGTCACTGCCATCTGAAAAGAGAAGATTCTCTACCAAAAGTGAGAGTAGCATTAATATAAGTCTATGAACATTAACAGAAGTGTTTACTCGGCAGTTTGATAAGCAAGTATATACATTTAGCCAGACAGCAGTAGACATTACACCCCTAGGGCACATGATTACCCCTGTTTTAAGTTTTCAGTATCAGGGATGTACTCCCTCCCATGGAGCAGGCCTCTAGTCCAATTAGAGGGCAGTTGGTTTCCACCATGACAGACATGCCACTATTGCACCTGTTGGGTCATTTGTCCTGGCTGGCCAAATATAAAGCTTGCAGTATCCACTGTTGAGTATCTTCACTGGTGATTTCTCTTTTTCCCATTTAAATGTATGCAGAATGGCTTCTTCTAGCTTTCTGTTAGCTGGTCTACATGGAGGAGTTATCAGTTCAGTTCCAACAGGATTTCTCAGTGACCTTGCAGCCCAAGTATGTGGAGTCTTCAGCAGTAGGGTCTTATCATCTATTCCTGGTGGGAAACCAAGGGCCTCAGCAATTAGCCTTGCACTCTTGGTGATCCTCCTGCCTCTACCTCCCAAGTGTTGGGACTACAGGTGTGAGTCACCATGTCTAGCTAGAATAGTTTTAGATTTACAGAAACATTCAAAGTCAATACAGAAAGTTATCAAATGCTCCTCTGGTTCCCTCTGTTAACATTTTACATTAATATTATATAACTATTAAATTAATGAATCAATATCAGCATATTATTATTAATATAAATTCCATGCTTCCCTCAACTTGCTTTATTTATGTATTTGAAAGAGAGAGAGAGAGAAAGAAAGAAAGAATGGAGTGTGTTAGGGTGTCTAGTCACTGCAAACAAACTCCAGACATATGCACCACCATGTGCATCTGGTTTATGTGGATTCTGGGTAATTAAACCTGGGTCCTTAGCCTTCACAGGCAAGTGTCTTAACAGCTAAGCCATCTCTCCAGCCCCCTCTATTTTTTTTCTTCTCAATACTCTGTCTTCCAGGATCCCATTCAGATGAAGCTTATATTAATTAAGATGACATTCATGTTTTCTTGGGTTCCTCTTAGTTGTGCCAATTTGCCTGGGTCATGAATCAGATTGAAAATCCACAGAAAATACAAATGCTTCTGATGGCTGCTTTAATAGGAAAGTGATATTTGAAATACTCCATTCCCAGATTTGGACTTTATTTCAGGTTTCCCTCTAGTTTGTTGTGTGACTTTGTCCAAAGCGGTGCCTTATTTGGACCTACATTTCCTCATCTGTGATACAAGGTGTTGCCTTATTCTATATTGCCTAAATCCCTTCCTTCTCTTCCCTTCCTTCCTTTTTTTTTCTTTTTTTTTGACGATGTAGCGTTTCACTATAGTCCAGGCTGACCTGGAATTCACTATGTAGTTTCAGGGTGGCCTCTAACTCATGGTGATCCTCCTACCTCTGCCTCCTTGTGGTGGCGCAGACCTTTAATCCCAGTTCTTGGAAGGCAAAGGTAAGAGGATCGCTATGAGTTTGAAGTTAGCCTAAGACTACATAATGAATTCCAGGTCAGCTTAGAGTAAAACCCTACCTCAAAAAAAAAAATTATATTTGATATATATATATATTTGCAAGTACTGAGAGATAGAAGAGACAGAGGGAAGCCAGGGCCTCTAAGCCATTGCAAATGAACTTCAGATGCATGTGACACTTTGCACACCTGGCTTTTTGTGGGTACTAGGTTGAGCGTTAGGTTTTGCAGGCAACGCTTTAATAGCTGAGCCATCTCTCCAGCCCTAAACCTCCATCTTGCAATGTAGAAAATGCGCATCACTTGACAGTATTAACACCAGAGAAGAAGAGCTCTATAAGGAGGTCACAGAGAAGAAGACCTGGAGTCCATTTCATGGCCTTTATGGATTTTGCAAGTCATTTCCTCCCGCTGGGCTCCTGTTGCCTCATCTACAAGATGGAGAGGCCTTGTGGTTATGAAACTCCAGGGAGCCACGGTGGAGAATGCCAAGTGAGGAATTACGATGAGAAAGAAGACGGAGAAGGTGGGTTAAGAGCAGCTCTGAGCAATGAGAACCAAAGCCGAGGGCTTTGATGCCTATTACACACCTTAGGACTACCCAACCGTCCCGCCCGCAACACACACGCGCAGAGCTGAGCTCATCCCACCTCCGTCCTGGCTCCGCCCGCGCCCCACCTTTCCTTCCCTCTCCCTCCCCTCCCCCCCACAGGCGGCCACGCGCCGCCACACCTCGCATGGCCGCCGCGAAGCCCCGCTTTCCACCGCCCGAGGGTCGCGCGCGCCCTCGCGCCGCCACCTCAGTCTCCTCCCCTTTCCCCGCCCTCAGCTCTTTCCCATTGGCTCACCTAGTACGTGACGTACGCGCTCCGCTTTCCAGCCCCTCTCTCGCCCCCTCCTCCCCCGACGCGGCCCCTCCTCCTGCCCGCGGGTCGGGAAGGCCAGTGGAGCGCTCGCTAACCAGGCCCTTCTGCGCGGCTCGGGAGGTGCGGGCAGAGTCGGCTAAACCCAGGAAGGCGCTTCGGCGGGGCCGCGCACGCGCGCGCACGCACGCGCACGCACGCACGCCGGAGGCCCGGCGGGGCGGCAGGCTCGCGCCCGGGCTGGGCTCGACCCGCGCCGCGCCAGAGGCTCGCGCACTCGGCAGGTTGGGCTGCGGCGGCGGCGACGGCGGCTGCGGGAGTCCAAGCGCAGCGCGCGTGAGAGGTTCCCCGGTCGCGTCTGCGGCGCCCGCCCCGCCACCCTCCCTGTCGGTCGGCCCCGTGTCGGCGCGCGGGGTGCCGAGGACCGGAGCGGGCGTTCTTGGGAACCGCCCCCCCTCGCCTCCGACACCGCCCTCCTTTCCCCCCGCTCCCCCAGTCTCTCGGTCTCGGGCCTCGCTCGGGGCTTAGGCGAGAGTGCTGCGGGCGGAGGACAGTGCCTGCTCCCGGGCAGCCCGGCGGGGAGCGCGCAGGACTCGGCGTCCGCCCTTCCGCTCGGCCGCCCGCCGTCTTCGCTCGGCCGGTGGGAGCAGCGTCGGTCCGGGAGGTTCTCTTGGGCTGAGGCGGCGGCGGCGGCTCCTCCGGCTCCATCATGTCGGCGGGCGGAGACTTCGGGAATCCGCTGAGGAAATTCAAGCTGGTGTTCCTGGGGGAGCAGAGCGGTGAGTGCGCGGCTCTCCCCACGCTCCATCTTCCTCCGCCGGCAGCTCCGGTGCGGCCTTTTCTGCCCAGCGAGGAGGCTCCCCTCCGGCCTCCACCCCAGTCCTTCGCGGCTGGTGGTCACCGGCTCCTCCTCCTCCTCCTCCTCTGGACCCATCCGTGGGGGTTCGAAGCCGTCTAGTCTTCCGACCCGACTCGGCCGTCCGTCCGTCCGTCCGTCCGTCGGTCGGTTGGTCGGTCGATCGGTCCCCGCAGCCCGGCCAGTGTACATAGATCTCCCCCTTCCTCCCTGAGTCCTCCTCACCCCGCCCAGCCTCCGGTCCATTCCTTTCTTCCCGGGATCGACGTGGTCCCCATGCCCCCCCCACCCCCCGCGACCCTCGTTTCTGGAGCCCCACCCTTATTCCTCGCTCCTCTCGTCCCCGCGAAAGCCCCGCACCGTGGGCGCCGGCCCTCTCCAACCTCGGGCAAAGGAGGGTGGGAGCTGGGCGTTGTTTTCCCCTGGGGCTTGGGCTCCGAGGAGTGCTGGTCGCCGGGATGGTAGGGGGCAGTGGTGGTCGTGCAAGGAAAAAAGAAAAATCTGGATTTTTTTTTTTCCACCCAAGTGGAGAATTAGTTCAGGGTTATAGAGTTAATATATTTGAATTTGAGGCGACTTGAAATGAGGTGGCGTTGACAGTGACGATTTTTTTTTTTTTTGCTCCTTGCATTGGGTTGTGGCTGGTCGGGGAAATCGCGTTTTCTTCTCTTGATTTTAATCATTGACAAATTTTTTGGCACTGTTGATGCTTCTTCGATCTCTGCCAGATGCTATGTCATGATCATTTTACTTGGAATTTTTCACATCTCACCTCCCCCACCCCCCAGTGTTTTTCTTTCTTTTTTTTTCTTCTTCTTCCAACATCAAACAGCCTTTGAGTCTCTTGATGATGGTACAAACAGGAATTAATAGGCAAAACGCTAATGATTATTCACTTTCTCTTAAGCATTTTCTAATTATGTATTTAGGATTAATTTGCGAAAAGGCTTGAAATAGTGAATATTGTTGTTTGTAGGGTTTCCTTTGGGTGCTAGAGTAGTAATAGATTCACCATCTAGTTCTCTAAATTAGATTGGAAGACCGTTTTAGTGACATGATTATACCTAATATTTCATAGTAGCTAGTGAGTGAAATTGTTCGTGTCATTTAACTGTTTAGGGGTCTGCTGTCACTGTACTTTGTATTGGATACAAGATCCTAATTTTATGATGGTTGTTGTGAAGGCTACTTGTAATAGTTTTATTATATACCGTGCAGACTTTACAGTAACTCAGAAATTATAACCTTCCATTTTTTCACACTTTTCCATGACAATCCTCTAAAAATTCGATATAGTCCTAAGCTATAGATATGTATGTATATGTCTGTGTGTGTGTGTCTGTGTGTGTGTGTGTGTGTACATACACACACACATATATGTACAATATGTATATATATGTACACACACACACACACATATATATCTCCAATAGGATACCTCCTAGGTATACTGAGGCTATAGAAAACATTATTTGGACTGGAACAGACATGACTGATGCAAATCTAAATCTGTAGCTTTTTTTTTATTACTAGCTTTATTTATACTAATTTAAATGGATTTACAGTGGGTTACCACTGGTTGCAAAATTGCCTCCACTTAGGCCTGGGGAATAATTTTTTTTGAATGCTTTAGATAACCCCTTGTTTTATTTATTTACTTACTTATTATTATTTTTTAGGTTAAAATTTTTTTTAGGTAGAGTCTCACCCTAGCCCAGGCTGACCTGGAATTCACTATGTAATCACAGCAATCCTACTTCTGTCTCCCAAGTGTTGGAATTAAAGGCGTGTACCCAGCTAGATACCCCCTGTATACTTAGATACCGTTACCCCCTTAATAGGATGAGGAAGATGCAGTCTCCTGTTTGTGGATGTTTCTTAAGAATTAACATTTCCTTAGGTGAGTAACTTGATAAAACCTATGCAGTTGATCTGATTCAGTTAACTTTTTTTTTTTTTGGTGGCAATTTCAGGACTTTTTTTGGTTACTATTGATAAGTAAGTTCTAACATGCTTATTGAGCATTCCAGGAATATTGTTGACTGCCTTATGCTGTGATACAGAGCTATTTAGCTTACATGAAAGCCATTAAGCCTGCATAAATTGAGAGATCTTCACTTCTCAATATCTGTAGATTTTCTTTGAATGTCTTGAGCATTTATGTTCCAAATCATTACAGCTTGGGCTTTCTTCGCCTTTTTTGAGATAGGTTTTCCCTCTGTAACTCAAACTGACCTAAATTCATTTACTGTGGGCTGGAGAGATGGTTTAGTGGTTAAGGCATGTGCCTGTGAAGCCTAAGGACTCAGGTTCAGTGTCTCAGTATCAATGTAAAGCCAGATGCACAAGGTGGCGTATGTGTCTGGTGTTTGTGTGCAATGGCTGGAGGCCCAGGCCCACCCATTCTCTCTACCTACTTCTCTCTCAAATAAATAAAAATTAAAAAATTATTCACTGTGCAGCCCAGGCTGGCTTTGAGATTGCGACACCTCCTGCCTAGCCTTCAGATGGTGGAATTACATGTATGAGCCTCCACACCCACCTTCATGTAGCTGAAGCTGGCCCTATGAAGCAGAGGATGGCCTTGAACTTCTGATCCTCCTGTTTCTACTTTTTTTTTTTAAACTTTTTATTTTATTTGTTTGAGAGAGAGAAAGAGAACAAGGCAAATAGAGAATGGGCATGCCAGGGCCTTCAGCCACTGCAGACAAACTCCATACACATGTGCCACTTTGTGCATCTGGCTTATGTGGGTCCTGGGGAATTGAACCTGGGTTCTTTGGCTTTGCAGGCAAGTGCCTTAACTGCTAAGCCATCTCTCCATCCCCCTGTTTCCACTTTCTAAGTGCTGGGATTATAGGCATGGATAACCACTTTCCATTTATTTATGTGGTTTTTGTGTGTGCTAGTTCCACCAAATACATTCCCAGTCCTTAAATGAATTTTTAAAGTTAGCATAGAAAATAATGGATATTTTATGTTTTAAGTGTGTACTAGCATAGAAAGCAATGGATTTCATTCATTTACACACCCCCCCTTTTTTTTTGGTTTTTCGAAGTAGGGTCTCACTCTAGCCCAGGCTGACCTGGAATTCACTAGGTAATCTCAGGGTGGCCTTGAATTCACAGCTATCCTCCTACCACTGCCTCCCGAGATTAAAGGCATGCACCACCACACTTTTTAAAGTGTGTGAAAGAGAAAGAGAACAGTCTTGCTTTGTAACCTAGAAGGGGAGATCCTCTTGCCTCAGCCTCCCACATGCTATCATATCTTCAAACACTTTACTAGTTCCTTCACCCACTCACTCCCAGCTTCCCAGGTAGTTACTAAAGCCTTGTTAGATTTAAATGTATGTCTATATTTCTATATATTACAACGACTTTAGATGTAACAAAAATAAAGATGATAATGCAGAGTTCCTTTGTACCCACTTTCCAATAACATCTTATGTACATTAAAATCTACGGTACATTTGTTAAAGATGTTGATTTCTTTCTTTCTTTTTGTGAGGTAGGGTCTCGCTCTAGCCCAGGCTGACCTGGAATTCACTATAGTATCAGGCTTGCCTCAAACCCACAGTGATCCTCCTTTCTCTGCCTCTCAAGTGCTGGGATTAAAGGCATGTGCCACCACCATGCTTGGCCACAATATTGATTTCTTAGTATTAACTAGACTCCACAGTTCATTCATACTTTCTTAATTTTACCTTACTGTCTATTTTCTGTGTTAGCTTTCCTTTCAGAGTACCACATTACATTAAGTTGTCATATTCTTAGGTTCCACTTTGCATTTCTTCAGGATTGTGTTTGCATATTTTTGCTCTACGGAACTTCGAGTTTAATTATCTTTTGAGGCTATTATATTGCTAAGTAATGCCATCAAATAGCTTTGAGACTGAAATGCAGACTTCTTTTTTCATGGCTGGTGTTTGTAGTTTTATCAGGCATTCGCAAAGGTCTGTAGCATCCATGTTATGTCAGTGTACCTCTCCATGAATTATTTGTCTTTAGGTCTGTTCTGTTAGATTTCTATACTTTGGCTTTCAAAGACTGTAACCTGTGTATAGCTTTATTTCCTTAGTAGCATTTACCACATATATATGTTATTTTATGTTTTTTGTCTGTTTTCCACAGTAGAATGCCAGTCCTTTTAAGCTAAAAGCTGTCAGGTCCCTTCCTCATTGAATCCTCACTGCTTAGCATAGTGCCATACTATGTAGCTGTGTATGTGGTGAAATAACAGTATAAACATAACTGAAGCTGATAACCTATATTTTTTGCTGTCATGAAATCTACATTTTTCTCTCATGTAATAGTTTAATAATAACATTTTGTACTTGCATCATTTGATTATATGCAAGGGTACTCCTGATGCTGGAGGTTGGGTAGGGGAAACAGTAATTTAGAGGCTTAACCATTTCTCCAAAAAAGAACTAACCTGCCTTTTATACTTTTATACTTTTTTTTTTTTTTTTTTTTTTTTTTTGTTTTGTGGTATCTGAGGCAGGGTCTCTAGCCCAGACTGTCCTTGAATTTATGGTCTTCCCACTGCAGCCTCCTGAGTTCTGGGATTATAGGAATGAACCACCACATCTGTCAAGTCCTCTCTCTCTTTATTATTTATTCATGAGAGAGAAAAAAGCAGAGAGAGAGAGAGAGAGAGAGAATGAATGAATGGGCACACCAGGCCTCCCACCACTGCAAGTGGACTCCAGACACATTCACCATCTTGTGCAGCTAGCTTATGTGGGGAATTGAACCTAGGACCTTAGGCTGCTTAGCAAGGACCTTAACTGTTAAGCCATCTCTCCAGCCCTCTCTCTTTGTTTAAGTGAGTTGAACAAACAGGTTTTCTTTGTAAAACTGTTCGTTTGGTTGCTCTTAGTATGACACATAAAAGTATGTCGGATTATATATAAAGCGAACTCATGAAACTGATTTGAAAAGAAATAGATGGCTTTATTTAAAAATGTAAGGTGTTATGTATATGCCCTGTAATAAAGATGAATTATTTCAGCATATGACACAAATTAAGTTAATGACATGAGTCTTAGAAATCTTGTTTTCTCTATTTCAATAGTATATATGATTTAATAAAGGAATGCTGAAAGATTAAGTCTTAAAGTTGTCTTTAGGAAAATAATTTTGTAAAAAATATTTTTTGTTTATTTGTTAGCGAGAAAGAAAGAATGGATGCATCAGGGCCTCCAGCCACTGCAAACGAACTCCAGATGCATGCACTCCCTTGTGCATCTGGCTTTCATGGGTCCTGGAGAATCAAACTGGGATCCTTTGGCTTTGCAGGCAAAAGCCTTAACTGCTAAGCCATCTCTCCAGCCCTATGAAAATCTTATTACTATCTCAGGATACTGTCTGGAACTGCAGAAGGAATTTTCAGAATGTCATTAAATGGTTTACAGTACATTTTACTGCATGTACAGTTGGTACTGATAATTAGGAAATGTCATGGCAGGGAAAAGTGTGTACCTAGTACTGCTTTTTTCACTCTTTTAGAAAATGTTATTTATTTATTAGAAAGAGGGAGAGAGAGAATGGGCATGCCAGGGTCTCCAGCCACTGCAAACAAACTTCAAGTGCATGTGTCACCATGTGCATCTGGTTTATGTGGGTACTGGGGAATCAAATCTGGGTCCATGCAAGCAAACGCCTTAACCAGTAAGCCATCTCTTCAGCCCTGTTTTTTTTTTTTTTTTTTTTTGAGGTAGGGCCTCACTCTAGCTCAGGCTGATCTGGAATTCACTATGTAGTCCTAGGGTGATCCTTCTACTTCTGCCTCCTGAGTGCTGAGATTAAAGGTATGTGCCACCACATCCATCTCTTTTCACTGTTAACTGAAATATAGTAGGTAGAAAAAGTGTCTTAGTGTTAAAAGACAAGTAACATTAGCAATGTAGTATTGATACTGTTGTAGTATAAATCACACTATATAGTACTAGTGTGTGTATATGTGTGTATATATATATATATATATGTATGTATGTATGTATGTATGTATGTATGTTACTAGTAGTACTAGATATTTCTTCCCTGTAAATTTTATGAATAGCATCTATTAAACCAGTTAGCTTGATGTTTTCAATAAACTTTGTTTGCTAAACACTTCCTGTGTTAGACTCTTTGGAAAACTTTAACCTAATTACAATATGTAACATAAGTCCCATTATTGTCTTTATTTTATAGATAAGGAAACTGCAACATAAGGAAATGTTGTAATTTTCCAAAGGTCAGTGAAACTTAGACTTTGTGCTCTTAATCACTAGTCCCACTGTTAAGTTTTTTGTTTTGTTTTGGTAGGGTCTCACTCAAGCCCAATCTGACCTAGAATTCACTATGGAGTCTCGAACTCACAGCAGTCCTCTTACCTTTGTCTTCTGAGTGCTGGGATTAAAGGCATGTGCCACCACACCTGGCCCCACTGTAAGTTTTAATGTTTCAAATAAGATAGGAAAACCTGGGCTGGAGAGATGGCTTAGTGGTCCAGGCACTTGACTTGGAAGTCTAAGGACCCAGGTTCCATTCCCCAGGTCCCACATAAGCTAGATGCCCATGCATCTGGAGTTTGTTTGCAGTTGCTAGAGGCCCTGGTGTTGCCATTCTCTCTCTGTCATGAAACAAACAAACAAAAATTTAAAAAAGATAATGGAAACCATTCCCCTTGAGTTTCCTAATTTGCACTATGAAGTTGTATGAAAGTACAAATGACCTGATGTGACCCAACTTAATAGCTCTCAAACTGGTCTGCTGACATTTAGGGTTTTCCTAAAACCTTAGAGTCCATAAAACCCGTGAGTATCTAAATCATTTTCATAATATTATGATGTTATGTGATTGCACTAGAAGGGGGAGAATGAATGTATGTATGAGCCAGAGAATGGGGAGGAGTGCTGTGGAAAGTTGCCTTCCAGGTAGGATGTGGCTGCTGTTTTACTAATTTGTTTTCAATGTAATAAATATTGATAGACAGTACATAAGCATAATTGTTAAGAATCTTCAGGGCTGGAGAGATGGCTTAGAGGGTAAGGCATCTGCCTGCAAAGCCTAAGGACTCATCTTCTTCTCTCTAGATGTCAAATAAGCCAGATGCACAAGGTGACACAAGATCACATGTGTGCACAAGATGGTGCATGCATATGGGGTTTGATTGCAGTGGCTGGAGGTCCTGGCATGCCCGTTTCTCACTCATAAAAAAATACAAAAGAATCTTCAATGTGTAAGAACATAAAGGCATTTGCAAAGAAAATGTTTAAGAATGATTGATCAAGTTGGTGGTGGTGGCATGTGCCTGAAATCTCAGTACAAAGGAAGATCAGGAGTTAAAGGTCATCCTTGGCTATAAATAGCATTGAGGCCATCTTGGGTTATATGAAACTCTGTCTAAAAAAAAAAAAAAAAAAAGCCGGTAATCTATAGAATGGTATAAACTTCTGTATTACTAGCCTCTGATACTAAGACACTTTCCCTATTTAATATATTGAAGTTCAAAAGACTTGATGGGGGGCTGGAGAGATGGCTGAGCGGTTAAGCGCTTGCCTGGGAAGCCTAAGGACCCCGGTTCGAGGCTCGGTTTCCCAGGTCCCACGTTAGCCAGATGCACAAGGGGGCACACGCATCTGGAGTTCGTTTGCAGAGGCTGGAAGCCCTGGCGTGCCCATTCTCTCTCTCTCTCTCTTTGTCTGTCTTTCTCTCTGTGTCTGTCGCTCTCAAAAAAAAAAAAAAAAAAGACTTGATGGGGAAAAAAAAAGATCTTAGATTAAGGTGAAAAAAGCAGTACTAGTTATACACTTCTCCCTGCCATTATATTTCCTAACTAATAATTGATAATGCTTGTACATGATACAAGATCTACTGTAAGCCATTTAATGCTATTCCTACAACAGTATATAATATTATTGGGCAACATATTATGATGAAGACAGCTGCAGACACTGACAAGCTTTGCTTCTAATCTTGATATTCATAATGATCTGAGTAGGTTTTTTAAAACATATTTTATATATTTGAGGGGGCAGGGAGAGAGAAATGAGCAGATAGAGAGAATGAGCATGCCAGGGTCTCTAGCCACTGCAAATGCACTCCAGATGCATATGCCACTTTGTGCATTGTCCTTTACATGGGTACTGAGGAATCCAGCATGGGTCCTTAGGCTTTGCAGGTAAGCACTTTAATTGCTGAGCCATCTCCCCAGCCCCCTGAATAGTTTTTTTTTTTTTTTTTTTTTTTTTTGTGGTATGATCTCACTTTAGCCCCAAGAGACCTGACACTTTGTAGCCCTAGGCTGGTTTTGAATTCATGGCCATCTTCCTACCTTTGCCTCCCCAGTGCTAGGATTAAAGATGTAGGCTACCATACCTACCTATTAAAAAAAAAAAAAAAAAAAAAATATATATATATATATATATATATATATATGTATGTATGTTTGCTTATCTGAGAAACAGAATAGGCACTTCAGGGCCTCTGGCCACTGTAAATGAACTCCAAATGATGTGGCCGCCACTTTGTGCATCTGGCTTTACCTGGGTACTAGGATATCAAACCCAGGTCGGCAGGCTTTGCAAGCAAGCTCCTTTAACTGTTGAGCTATCGCTGCAACCCCCATATGTATTTGAATGAAGGAGAAGAGAAGGCTCTTATAAAATCTAATTAGTAATTATAGACAGAGTGAAATAAATGGAAAAATCTCCAGCAGAACACCACAGTAACTGCTACACATAAGATTACTTTGCCAGGTGTGGTGGTATACACCTTCAATCCCAGCACTCGGGAGGCAGAGGTAAGAGGATTGCTGTGAGTTCGAGGTCACCCTGAGACTACATAGTTAATTCCAGGTCAACCTGGGCCAGAGTGAGACTCTACCTCAAAAAAACAAAAATGAAAATTAAGTGGAAGCAGTAAACTTAAGTCATACACCAAAGCATTTCCTGACTGAAAGTATTACAGAAATATTAGAGTGGGTTATGAAATCGCCTACAGACTTTTTTTTTTTGTTTTTTGTTTTTTTGAGGTAGAGTCTTGCTCTAGCCCTGGCTGACCTGGAATTTACTATGTAATCTCAGTGTGGCCTCAAACTCACGGTGATTCTCCTACCTCTGCCTCCCTATTAAAGGTGTGTGCCACCGTGCCTGGCTGCTTGCTTTTTTCATGTAGAGAAATTCTTTTTGGAAGTGTTAGAAGTATCTAGATAGAATCAGGAGCATACCTACAATTTTCAACATCCCATTGTTTGCTCTGTAGCATAATTATTTACCGTTAATACTCATAATTTGCTAGTTTTAATTTTCCCGACTTAATAATAAGCTTCATTTAATCAGACTGTCCTCATGACTGATTTCATTTATTGAATATTATATAAGTGTATCGTAGTGGTATTAGTGGGGAGGATAAGAAATGCAATGGTGTATAAAGTGCTTATACAGGGGTGGTGGGGAAAATGTAAAAGTATTGTTAAAAAATAAATAGGGCTGGGTGTGGTGGCACACACCTTTCATCCCAGCACTCGGGAGGCAGAGGTAGGAGGATCGCCCTGAGTTCAAGGCCACCCTGAGGCTCCATAGTGAATTCCAGGTCAGCCTGGGCTAGATTGAAACCCTACCTCAAAAAACCAAAAAAAAAAAAAAGTGTTTAGGATAAGATTAGTTAGGATCTGATTGAAATCATCATCTATACTTTATCAATGGCTGGGAGGGAGTGGTAGAAAACTTAACTTGGGCAAAGCCCTGGATGTGACACTCAGCATTTTGTGTGTAGGGGGAAGTTCTGTGAGAATACAATGAGAACAATAAGTGATATTTTTTTCTAAACCAGGCACTGTTCATAGGAGGAACAGAATTTAATTTTGGGTTACAGATACAGGAAAGTTCCATAATGGTAGAAGCAGGCCTCTATACACAGATCCACACTGAGAGAAATTCTACCAGCATCACCATAAGCAAGCTCATTCCAGGAACCCTAGGCAGAGCTTTAGCACTCTGCATACCTTTAGGCTGGAATTTGGATACCCCCTCAAGCACACCTTAGGGCTGGAACCTAGGATCTGCCCACAGTGACACCACCTCCAGCCATGTAGCTGGAGGTCTAGTAAGTTAGAAGCTTTAATAAACTACTGAGTCTGTTGGGGCACATCCATTCAAATTACCGCAGTACCATGGCCAGCTTTTATTTTTTAAGAAATCTATTCTTCAGCACTCGGGAGGCAGAGGTAGGAGGATCGCCGTGAGTTCGAGGCCACCCTGAGATTACATAGTGAATTCCAGGTCAGCCTGAGCCAGAGTGAGACCCTACCTCGAAACCCCCCCCCCCCAAAAAAAAAAAGAAAACTAAAAAAGAAACCTATTCTTTAGGGCTGGAGATGGCTAAATAGTTCAAGGCTTGCTAACAAAGCCTGACAGCCTGGTTTGATTCCCCAGTACCCACATAAAGCCAGGTGCACAAAGTGATGCATGCCTCTGGAGTTCATCTGCATTAACTAGAGCCCCTGGCTTACCCATTCATTTTCTCTCTCTGTCTCTTTCTCAAATAGGTAAAATAGTTTAACTTTACTTTTTTTTTTTTTTTTTTTTTGGTCTTTTGAGGTAAGTTCTCACTCTAGCCCAGGCTGTCCTGGAATTCACTATGTAGTCTCAGGGTGGCCTCAAGCTCACGGTGATCCTCCTATCTCTGCCTCCTGAGGGCTGGGAAATAAAATACTTTAAAAAGATTGTCAATTTAAAATAAAACAGGGGCGGGAATTACCATGGTTTATTGTCTATCATTATGGAAGTTATCAATAAAAAATAAAAATTAAAAAAATGTTTGAAGTAGATCATGTAAAAAGAAAGGAGAGATGGTTAGAGGGTAGGAAGAGACTACCGAGAGGAGAAATGAAGGTGAATATGAGCAAATTACATGATTCACATGTGTGAAAATAAACAGCCCATTATTTTGTATGCTAATTAACAAAAAACAAAGGGCTGGAGAGATGGCTCAGCAGTTAAGGCATTTGTCTGCCATGCCTATGTCCTGGGTTCAACTCCTCACTACCCATGTAAAGCCAGATGCACAAAGTAGTACATGCATCTGGTGTTCATTTGCAGTGGCTAGAGGCTCTGGAGCGCCCATTCTTTCTTTCTCTCTCTGTATCTCTCCTTGCAAATAAATAAATATATTTTTGGCAAATAAAAATGCCGAATTTTAAAACTTTTTTTGTATGTGTATGTGTGTGTTTGGAATATGTGTGATGGATGATATATGGTATATGCTTATGTGTGTACAGACATGTGGGCCCAAGGAGAATGTTGGGGTGTCCTCTTAGCTCATCTGCCTGCTTCCTTTATTTAGATGGTTCTCTCCCTCAACACAGCTGTTGTCAGAAAATCCCAGCCATACTGATATCTCTGTGGGCTGAGGCCACAACCTACCTTTTTACATGGGTCATGGGGAGTCAAATTTGGTGGTCTCCAGCTGGAGAAGCCCTCATGGGTAAGTGGCAATTGCTCTTAACTGTTGAACTATCTCCCTAACCTCCAAACATCTTTTGAGTCATAGATAGGAAATGACTTTTTGTTTGTTTGTGTTTTCGATGTAGGGTTTCACTTTAGCTCTTCCTGACCTGGAATTCAGTATGTAGTCTCAGGGTGGCCTCAAACTCAACAGTGATACTCCTACCTCTGCCTCCTGAGTGCAGGGATTAAAGGCATGCACCACCATGCCCAGACCTGGAGTTCTTTATATATTCTAGATATTAATCCCTTGTTAGATCCATAGTTGGCAAAGATTTTCTCCTATTCTGTTGTCTCTTCTGTTGTCTGCTGAATGTTCTCTTATAGTATGGAAGCTTAATTTCATATAGTCCCGTTTGTCAGTTCTTGCTATTGTTTCCTGACCTATTGCAGTGCTTTGCAGAAAACCCTTGACTATGCCTATATCTGAAGTGTCTTCCCCTAGCAGTGTCAAATTTGCATGCCTTAAAATCTTATCCATTTTGAATTTTTTTTTTTTCGAGGTAGGGTCTCACTCTGGCCCAAACTGACCTGGAATTCACTATGGTAAAATATTTTTTAAAAGATACTTATTTTATTTATTTGAGAGAAAGAGGCAGCTAGAGAGAGCATGGGCATGCCAGGCCTTCACCTGCAACAAATTCTAGATGCATGCGCCACCTTGTGCATCTGGCTTACATGGGTCCTTGGGAATCAAGTCTGGGTCCTCTGCCGTTACAGGCAAGCTCTTTAACCACTAAGCCATCTCTCCACCCCTTAAAAACATTTCCATTTAGCTGGGTGTGGTGGCACACACCTTTAACCCCAGCACTCAGGAGGCAGAGGTAGGAGGATTGCTGTGAGTTCAAGGCCACCCTGAACCTACATAGTGAATTCCAGGTCAGCCTGGGCTAGAGTGAGATCCTACCTCAAAGAAACAAAACAAAACAAAAAAATTTTTTTTTATTTAATTAAACACAGAGACAGAGAATGAGTGCACCAAGTTCTCTAGCCACTGAAAATGGACTCCACTTTGTGCATCTGCCTTTATGAGGGTACTGGGGAATCAAACACAGTTTGTTAGGCTTTGCAGGCAAACACCTTATCCCCTGAGCCATCTCTTTAGCCCATGACTTTAAAAGTATATATATATTTATTTGAGAGAGAGAGAAAGAGGCATATAGAATTTGTGCACCAGGGCCTCCAGCCACTCCAAACAACCTCCATATGCATGTGCCACCTTGTACATCTTGTTTAAGTGGGTCCTGGGAAATCAAACCAGATCCTTAGACTTCTCAGACAAGTGCTTTAACTGCTAAACTATCTCTGCAGCCCCCGTATTTAGTGCAGTCAGGTTTTCATTACTGGTAGAAATTAACCAAGAGCAGCTTTTGGGAAAAAAAGAGTTTATTTTGGCTTATAGACTCAAGGGGAAGCTCCATGATGGCAGGGGAAAATGATGGCATAAGCAAGGGTGGGCATCATCCCCTGGCCTACATAAGGTGGACAACAGGAACAGGAGAGAGTGCCAAATACTGGCAAGGGGACACTGGCTATAATACCCATAAGCCTGCCCTCAGCAGTACACTACCTCCAGGTGGTGGTAATTCCCAAATCTCCATCAACTGGGAACCTAGCATTCAGACCACCTAAGTTTATGGGGGACACCTGAATTAAACCACCACATTCTGCCCCTGTCCCCCATAAACTGATAACCATACAATCATACATGATATAAGATATAATGTATTCAGTCCAACTTTAAAAGTCCCTTTTTTTTTTTTTGTTTTTTGTTTTTGTTTTTTGAGGTAGGGTTTTACTCTGGCCTAGGCTGACCTGGAATTCACTATGGAGTCTCTGGGTGGCCTTGAACTCACGGTGATCTTCCTACCTCTGCCTCTCGAGTGCTGGGATTAAAGGCATGCACCACCATGCCTGGCAAAAGTCCCCATATTTTTGTCAATCCCAGTGATGTTCAGACATCCCCAAAGTCTTTTAACCAAGTCATACCAAAAATAAACCAAAAAACCCATAATGGCACAGAATAATATTCACACTGCTAAAGATGGCCTTGGGTTTAGCAAAGATGTAATCAACCAGTGCAAGATTTAAAACAATCAGGGAAAACATCAGACTTTGTAGCTCTAAGACCATCAACTCTAGCCAGTGACAAGTCTCTAAATCTGATTATCCTAACCAGCAACAAGTCTCTCAAGTTCCAATTCCACCCCTCCAGCTAGGTTACTCACAGTCCTGGAAAGCTTCATCCAGGGAAAGTAGCCCTCTTTAGTAACTGTCACATGGTCCTGGCATCTCCACTGGTTCTCCACTATACCACACGGACCATCCTCATGGCTCCATTGGGTTTCCATGCAGGCATCCGGCAAACCTGCTTCACACTGTCCATGGCCATTTCCAAAACACAATACCGTGTTGCAAATTCAATGACCCTTTCTTTCCTGCATTTCTTATACTCCACAATGCCAAGTTGGGTGTCAATTTGTTAACCCAGAGGGGAATAAAGCAGACTTTGAAGAACAGGACACTCCTTCAGCATTCAGGCCCCTTCAAAAGACTGCATTCTTTCTGTTGTCACAATGCAGGTCAGCTGGTCCAATGTTTGTACTCTCTCATACAATTGCAGCTGAACAGACACCAGTTGTAGCCCAGAGATTTCATTTCTGTGTCATATCCCTCTGCTCACACCAGTCTATTTCTACACAATGCAATCCTGCACAAGTTCTCAGGACATGGGCATAACAACAAGCCTCACACACAAACTGCTTCTAGCCCAGTCTAGGCAAAGCGCTATCTCACCGTCATAAGCCAAACCTCACAGTCCTTAGTACTTACTGCGTTCTGGTCTTTCAACTCTGACCCAGAATAGTCCACAGAATAGCAATACCTGCCTGTTTTTTTGGCCGATTTGCTTGAAATTCCATTTTCAATCCTTTCAGCCTAAGGTAGTGTCTGTCTTTTTTTTTTTTTAATTTTTATTAACATTTCCTAGTGTCTGTCTTTTATGGAGAGGTGAGTTTCTTGGAGGCAACAAACAGAAGGATCCTGCCTTTTTGTTTTGTTTTGTTTTTTGAGGTAGGGTCTCACTCTGGTCCAGACTGACCTGGAATTAACTCTGTCATCTTAGAGTGGCCTTGAACTCATGGCAGTCCTCCTTCCTCTGCCTCCCAAGTGCTGGGATTAAAGGCATGCGCCACCACGCCCGGCTGTGGATCCTGCCTTTTAATCCAGTGTGTAAGCCTGTGTCTTTGGGTTGGGACTCTGAGGCCATTGGTGGTATTGAGAGTTATTATTGAAATGTATGTATGTATGTATGTATGTATTCTCTACATTCTTGTTTTGTAGTGCTTCCTGTTTTCCCTTTACACTCTCTCTCTCTTTTTCTTTGAGGTAGGGTCTCACTCTAGTTTAGGCTGTCCTAGAATTCACTATGTAGTCTTAGGGTGGCCTTGAACTCACTGCAGTCCTTCTACCTTTGCCTCCCAAGTGCTAGGATTAAAGACATACACTACCATGCCTAGCTTCTCTTTATTGTCTTTTATTAACTGCTGTTTGAATATGATTTATTTTTTCCTGTTTCCTTATGTGTGTGCTTTGCTTTCCCTTCATTGTGAAGGATCCCTTCAAGTATTTTCTGTAGAGCTGGCTTTGTGGTCACATATTCCTTTAGTCTGTTTTTGTTGTGGAATGTTGTTATTTCTCTATCAATTTAGATGGATAGCTTTGCAGCATAAAGTAATTTTGGTTGACATTTGCTATCATTCAGAACTTAGAATACCTCATTCCAAGCCCTGCTGGCTTTTAAAGTTTGTGTTGAGTAATCTGCTGTTTTATCCTGATGGGCTTGCCTTTATAAATGACTTGCTTTTTCTCTGTAACTGTTTTCAATATATTTTCTTTGGTTTGCCTGTTTGGTAGTTTATTTATAACATGCCAGGGAGAGGTCTGTTTGGTGTTCTCAAGGCTTCCTGAATCTGCATTAGCTTGTCTTTCCCATTGGGAAATTTTCTATGATTTTTTTTTTTTTTTTGAGGTAAGGTCTCACTCTAGCTCAGGTTGACCTGGAATTCATTATGTAGTCTCAGAGTGGACTCGAATTCATGGTGATCCTCCTACCTCTGCCTCCCGAGTGTTGGGATTAAAGGTGTGTGCCACCATGCCCAGCTCTTTCTTCTGTGGTTTTCTTGAAAATGCCAACTATGCCTTTGAAGTGAAATTCTTCTCCTTCTACTATACCCTGGATTCTTATGTTTGATTTTTTCATAGTGTCCCAAATATCTTGAAATTCCCATTCATACCTTCCTATTAGCTTTTCTTTCTCTTTGTTGGACTGTATTAGATGTGCCACTGGGTCTTCTCATTTAAAAATTCTGTTGAAAGAGGAGAGGAGAGGAGAGGAGAGGAGAGGAGGAGAGACAGAGAGTGAATGGGCACACCAGGGCCTGTAGCCACTGCAAACAAACTCTAGACACATGTGCCCATTGTTCATCTGGTTTACGTGGGTCCTAGGTAATTGAACCTGTATCCTTTGGCTTTGCAGGCAAGCACCTTAACTGCTAAGCCATCTCTCCAGCCCACCCTTCATCCATTCTGTTGGTGAGACTTTCTAAAGTTTTTTATTTAACTTAACTGTGTTTTTCATTTCTAGTATTTCTGATTGCTTTGTTTTTTTAGTATTTCTGTTTTCTTATTCATGTCTTGTATTGACCTCCTTACTTTATTAAGTTGGGTTTCCTGTGTCTTTGATTTCTTTGAACATAGTTATAATCATTCTTTTGAAATCTAAATCAGTCTCACTGGAGGTCATTTCTGATGGATTTATTAATTTTTGGTGGAACTATATTTTCTCAATTTTTTGGTGTTTCTTATAATGTAGAGAATTTTGCATATTGGGTTAATTTGATGCTTGGGTTTTCTACTTATCTGCATTATTCTTTTTTTTCCTCAATTTTTATTAACATTTTCCATGATTATAAAAAATATCCCATGGTAATACCCCCCCCCACTTTCCCCTTTGACATTCCATTCTCCATCATATCCCCTCCCCATCTCAGTCTCTCTTTTATTTTGATGTCATGATCTTTTCTTCCTCTTATAATGGTCTTGTGTAGGTATTTTCTTTTTAAATTTTTTTGTTGTTATTTTATTTATTTTAGAGTGACAGACAGAGAGAAAGAGGCAGAGATAGAGAGAATGGTCACGCCAGGGCTTCCAGCCACTGCAAACAAACTCCAGACGCGTGCACCCCCTTGTGCATCTGGCTAACGTGGGTCCTGGGAAATCGAGCCTTGAACCAGGGTCCTTAGGCTTCACAGCCCTTGTGTAGGTATTCTTTTTTTTTTTTTTTTTTTTGTTTTTAAGAGTGAAAGGAGAGGAGTTTATTACCCGGGGGCCAAAAAGCTTGAGGTTGCACTCCAAAGAAGCTCTGGCCCCAAGCTGAGAATTTTATTTCCATTTTACAGTTTTCATAGCCAAGGGGAGGGGTAAGTAAACAAACAAGATGTGGCAATTTGCATATCGATCATTTCTGTAGTCAGGCCACCCTAACAATGAACTCCATTTTATTTTGTTTTAGCCTAAGCTGTCCTTCCTCTTATCATCCCTTTGGGCCCTTTCTGGACAGTTCCTTCTTTGGAATTTTTCCATCTGGTGACAAAGATAAGTTTTAGCTCCTCAGCAATTAACTCTTCTTTTTTAATTTTTAAAAATTTTTATTAGCATTTTCCATGATTATAAAAAAAATCCCATGGTAATCCCCCCCCCCCCCATATTCCCCTTTGAAATTCCATTCTCCATCATATTACCTCCCCATCTCAATCTTGTGTAGGTATTCTTAAAAGTATAAATCTGTTATATATCTTCTGGGTAGGAGCTTAAGGTGTCGGGTGGCTCATAAATGACTCTCAGAGTAACAGCAAAAGTGACCCTAGGTGTTTCATTTGCCTGCTATGCGAGTATTCTATTAGGCTGGGCGGAGCAAAATACAGGAAAATTTGAAGTAGAGGCTTGCTCTAGCCCAAGCTGACCTTGAATTAGTCTCAGGCTGACCTCAAACTCACAGAGATCCTCCTGCCTCAGCCAACTGAGTTTTGGGACTTAAGGTGCCACCCCCTTATGAGAAGAAAATTGGTCCAAATTAAATTTTTTTCCTCCTGATATTTTCCATTTGTCATGTTGCTAACAAATTGTACTGAGAGTTTAGTTTTCTTCTATCATTTATTTATTTATTCTGGTTTTTCAATATAGGGTCTCACTCTAGCACAGGCTGGCCTGGAATTCACTATGTAGTCTCAGGGTGGCCTTGAACTCGCAGTGATCCTTCTACCTCTGCCTCCCAAGTGCTGGGATTAAAGGCATGTGCTACCATGCCTGGCTGTATTTTTAATTTTTAAATATTTATTTATTTGCAAGCAGGTGGAGGGGGGGAGAGAATGAATGAATGAGTGAATGAGAATGGGGCCACCAGGGCCACTAGCCACTGCAAATGAACTCCAGATACATGTGCCACTTTGTGCATCTGGTTTTATGTGGGAACTGGTGTATTAAACCTTGGTCCTTAGGCTTTGCAGGCACATACCTTAACTGTTGAGCCATTTCCTCAGCCCTGTTATTTTTATTTCTGTTTTTTCAAGGTAGAGTTTTGCAGTAGCCTAGCTCAACACAAAATACACTATGTAGTCTCAAGATGGCCTTGAACTCATTGATCTCAGTGATCCTCCTACCTTGGCTTCCCAAGTGCTGGGATGTAAGGCTGCTGTTTATTGCAGGTTAGGGACGTCTCACCTGATGGGGCTTCTACTGGTCCCTCAGTTCCTTCAGGCTTCTGATGCAGACTTGACTGTCACAGCAGAGGTCACATTGTAGGTCCAGGCCCTGCCAGCCATTGTTTCTATGCCGGAACCACAGTGTCCAGATGTCAGCAGCCCATTGCTTCATCTCGGTTTTGCCACAGAAGGAGCAAGTCTGCTTGGCGTGCTGGCTGATTTCAATTTTCTTCATCATTTTCTGGATGGAGGCTCCACAGCAGGTCCCAAATTTACCGACAGTACCAACCTTCTTGGTGCATTTGGCCATGTCACCATGACCAGAGCCAGACCACAGGGAGCCAAATTTATTTATTCATTTATTTTCTTACTTATTTTATGAGGAATGGTTTGAATATTGTGTAGTAGTTTCCTCTAAGTTTTTACATTTTCTCATGGAGTGTTGAGAAGGCTTCTGAAACCCACATGACTTAGGAGTCTCATCTCTGGCAAACAATTCCTAAGGAAGTGGGATCTCTCCTGTGGCAGAGCTGTGCAGGAGACTTTAGTGGTGTAGTTTCCATGCTGAGGTGGGACTTGTGGTGATGCAGCTACCTGTAAGTAAGTGCCTAAATGAATCAGAAGTGCTCCTGGTGGAATTGTCTCTTCAGTCTGTCGTTGGTCTATCTACAGTGCACAGAGATGGACTCTCGGGGAAAAGTAATGCAACTATTTTGCCACTTTTCCAGGATAGGGAGGAATCTTTTAGTGTACATGCTCTGTATTAGTTAAGATTCTTTTTTTTTTTTTCCCCGAGGTAGTGTTTCACTCTAGCCCAGGTTGACCTGGAATTCACTATGTAGTCTCAGGATAGCCTTGAACTCATGGTGATCCTCCTACTTCTGCCTCCTGAGTGCCGAGGCGTGTGCTACTATACCTGGCTTTTTTTTTTTTTTTTTTTTTTAATTAGAGACAGAGAGGAGTTGGGGAGAGAAAGAGAGAGAGGGCACACCAGGGCCTCTAGCTACTGCAAATGAACTCCAGACACATGTGCCACCATGTATATGTGGCTTGCATGGGACCTGGAGAATAGAACTTGGGTCCTTAGGCTTAACCTTAACCACTTAAGCCATCTCTCCAGCCCTTAGTTAGGAGTCCTTTTTTTTTTTTTTTTAAATTATTTTATTTACTTGTAAGCACAGAAAGAGAGAGAAAGAAGAGGGAGACAGATAATAGGTGTGCCACGACCTCTAGCCACTGCAAACAAACTCCAGATGCATGCGCCCCCTTCTGCATCTGACTTACTGTGGATACTGGGGAATTGAACCTGGGTCTTTTGACTTTACAGGCAAGCGCCTTAACCATTAAGCCATCTCTTCAGCCCTAGGATTCTTTTTTTTTTTTTAATTTTTATTTATTTATTTATTTGAGAGAGACAGACACAGAGAGAAAGACAGATAGAGGGAGAGAGAGAATGGGCGCGCCAGGGCTTCCAGCCTCTGCAAACGAACTCCAGACACGTGCGCCCCCTTGTGCATCTGGCTAACGTGGGACCTGGGGAACCGAGCCTCGAACCGGGGTCCTTAGGCTTCACATGCAAGTGCTTAACCGCTAAGCCATCTCTCCAGCCCTAGGATTCTTTTTGCTATGAGCAAATATCTTACAAAAGCAATGTAAGGGAGGAAGGATTTATTGTGTTTACAGTTTGAGGGGTACACTCCATCTTGGCAGGACAGGTGTGGCAGGAAGCGTGAGGAATAATAGTAGACAGCATGAGCCTCTTTAACTTTTGTAAAAAAAAAATTACTTGTGAGCTGAGTGTGGTGGCGCACATCTTTAATCTCAGCAATCAGGAGGCAGAGGTAGGAGGATCGCCATGAGTTTGAGGCTACCCTGAGTCTACATAGTGAATTCCAGGTCAGCTCTCAGCTAGAGTGAGACCCTACATTGGAAAACAAGCAAACAAAAACTTATTTGTAAGCAAAGAAGGTACGGGTACCCCAATACCTTCAGCCACTGCAAATAAACTCCAGATGCATGTACCACTGTGCATATGGCTTTATGTGGGTACTGGGGAATCAAACAGGGTAATTAGGCTTTTCAAGCAAGTGTCAGATGTACATCCATCTTGATTGTTGCAGGTTTTTTTTAACAGGTTTGCCTGTAGCTTACTGTTTTTGTATGTCTGCTTACATGTTGGTGGTACAACTAGACCTGCTGGCTTTCTCATAGCCATGTTCTGTTGAAAAATAGGCTGTTTACATTGTTTGTTATAATGAAAACTATATTAAACTTAAACCCTTGTATACATTCTGGTTTGTACCTATTTAGATCAGACTGGATTAAACTTCAATGCTTCTGTTGTGGGAGGGGGCCGTGCATGCCACTGCATACCTGTAGTTTGTTCCCCTCCACCTTGCTTGAGACAGAGTCTTCCTGTTTTGTTTTGTTTTTTTCAATTTTTTTTTCTGGTTTATTTTTATTTATTTATTAGAGGCAGAGAGAGGGAGAAGGAAAGAGAGAGAGAGTACGTATGCATCAAGGCCTCTAGCCACTGCAAATGAACTTCAGATGCATGTTCTACCACGTGCATCTGGCTTATGTGGGACCTGGAGAATTGAACCTGGGTCCTTAGTCTTCTCAGGCAAGTGCCTTAACTGCTAAACCATCACTCCAGCCTGGTCTTCCTGTCTTTGTTGCTACATGTACACCAGTCTACCAGGCCTACAAACTTCCAGATTCTCCTGGCTCTACCTGCTATTACTGTAGGTGGCTTGTGATGACAGATGCACACACCACCTTGCATGTAGCCTGTACCTTTGTGCTGGGGAATCAAACTTGGGCTGGAGGCTTGCAAACAAGCACCCTTAACCACTAAGCCATCTCCCCAGCCCAATGTTACTGATTTTCATGGGTAGTAGTGAGTTGTCCAGAAAGTTGTCTTAGTCCTTTGGACTCCCACCCATGGAATCAGAATATTCCTATTGTCTAGTAGTTTTGTAAATATTAGAATTTGAAGTAAAGTCCAAAATGCTCCTCTCATTCATTCATTTATTTTGGCACTGTTAGGAATTGGACCAAAGGCTTGGGTCTTATATTCTACAACTGAGCTATATCCCCATTCTCCTGTTGTCCCAATTCTGTTTTTAAAAAATCTTGGGAGGAGAAAGGGAGAGGAGAGGGAATGAGAATGAATGAACATGCCAGAGCGCCTCACCACTGCAAACGACCTCCAGATGAATGCTGCCTTCCTTTCTCTTCCCTTTATATCTCTTTTCTAGCTTACTGGTCTCTGCTACTGAGTTTTTTCCTTCTCACACAGAAGCCCAGTCATCTGTAGCTAGGATCCTCATATGAGAGAGAACATGCGACGCTTGGCTTTCTGGGCCTGGGTTACCTCACATAGTATAATCCTTTCCAGATCCATCCATTTTCCTCCAAATGTCATAACTTCATTTTTCTTTACCGCTGAGTAGAACTCCATTGTAAAAATGTGCCATATCTTCATTATCCACTCATCAGTTGAGGGACATCTAGGCTGGTTCCATTTCCCAGCTATTGTGAATTGAGCAGCAGTAAACATGGTTGAGCACGTACTTCTAAGGAAATGAGATGAGTCCTTAGGATATATGCCTAGGAGTGCTATAGCTGGGTCATATGGTAGATCAATTTTTAGTTGTCTTAGGAACCTTCACACTGATTTCCACAATGGCTAGAACAGATTGCATTCCCACCAGCAGTGTAGAAGGATTCCTCTTTTTCCACATCCTCGCCAGCATTTATGGTCATTTGTTTTCATGATGGTAGCCAATCTGAGTGTGAGATGGAATCTCATTGTAGTTTTAACCTGTATTTCCCTGATTACTAAGGATGTAGAACATTTTTTTTCCATTTTAAACATTTTTTAATATTTTTATTAGCATTTTCCATGATTATAAAAAAAATATCCCACGGAAATTCCCTCCCTCCTAGAACATTTTTTTTTATTTTTTATTTTTTAAATTTTATTTATTTATTTATTTATTTATTTATTTGAGAGTGACAGACACAGAGAGAAAGACAGATAGAGGGAGGGAGAGAGAATGGGCGCGCCAGGGCTTCCAGCCTCTGCAAACAAACTCCAGATGCGTGCGTCCCCCTTGTGCATCTGGCTAACGTGGGACCTGGGGAACCGAGCCTCGAACCGGGGTCCTTAGGCTTCACAGGCAAGCGCTTAACAGCTAAGCCATCTCTCCAGCCCTAGAACATTTTTTTTAAAGATATTTATATGCCATCTGTATTTCTTCTTTTGAGAACTCTTTATTTAGTTCCATAGTCCATTTTTTAATTGGGTAGTTTGATTTTTGTTTTTTCTAGGTAGGGTCTCACTCTAGCTCAGGCTGACTTGGAATGCACTATGTAGTCTCAGGGTGGCCTCGAACTCATGGTGTTCCTCCTACCTCTGCCTCCCAAATGCTGGGATTATTTTTTGAGCTCTTTGTATATCCTAGTTATTAATCCTCTGTCAGATGTACAGCTGGCAAAGATTTTCTCCC
This sequence comes from Jaculus jaculus, assembly GCF_020740685.1. Taxonomy (NCBI): domain Eukaryota; kingdom Metazoa; phylum Chordata; class Mammalia; order Rodentia; family Dipodidae; genus Jaculus; species Jaculus jaculus. The sequence goes on from NC_059104.1 coordinate 169,074,383, forward strand.
ATTCTGTAGGTTGCCTCTTTGCTTTATTCTCAGTGCCCTTTGCTGTACAAAAGCTTCGTAATTTCATGAGGTTCCCAAGCAGTTGATCTGTGGTTTTATTTCCTGAGCAATTGGGGTTATATTCAGAAAGTCTTTGTCAAGACCAATATGTTGAAGGGTTTTCCCTACTTTTTTCTCTAGCAGTTTTAGAGTTTCAGGTCCTATATTAAGGTCTTTGATCCATTTGGACTTAATTCTTGTGCATGGAGAGAGATAAGGATCTATTTTCATCCTTCTACAGATACATACCCAGTTTTCCCAGCACCTTTTGCTGAAGAGAGGCTATCTTTTCATTAATGAGTACTTTTGGCATTTAAAAAAATGATTTTATTTACTTACTAGAGAGAGAGAAGTAGAGGGAGAGGGAGGGAGGGAGGGAGAGAGAGAATGGGTGCACCAGGGCCTCCAGCCACTGCAAACGAGCTCCAGACGCATGTGCCAACCTGTGCATCTGGCTTAGGTGGGACCTGAAGAGTTGAACCAGGGTCCTTAGGCTTCGCAGGCATGCACCTTAACTGCTAAGCCCTCTTTCTAGCCCCACTTTTGGCATTTTTGTTGAAGATCAGGTGGCTATAGCTACCTGGATTTACATCTGGACCCTCTATTCTGTTCCATTGATCTGTATCTGCCAGTTACCATGCTGTTTTTCTACTATGGTTCTGTAATATAGGTTAAAATTAGGTATGTTGATACCACCAGCCTTATTTTGTTGCTCAATATTGTTTTAAATATTCAAGGTTTTGTGTGTTTCCAAATGAATTTTTGGATTGTTTTTTTCTATTTCTGTAAAGAATGGCATTGGAATTTTGATGGGGATTACATTAAATGTGTAGATTATCTGGGCATGGTGGCACACACCTTGGATCCCAGCACTTAGGAGGCAGAGGTAGGAGGATCACCATGAGTTCAAGGCCACCCTGAGATTACATAGTTGATTCCAGGTCAGCCTGAGCTACAGTGAGACCTTACCTTAAAAAAAGGGGGGGGGGCATGGAAGTAATGGCAGAAGGACCAGGAGTTAAGGGTCATCTTTGGCTACAAGTTTGAGGCCAGCCTGGACTACATGAGAATTGGTCTCAAAAACAACACAGGGCTGGAGAGATAGCTTAGCAGGTAAAGCACTTGCCTGCATAGCCAAAGGATCCAGGTTGAATTCCTCAGTACCCACATAAGCCAGAGAGTGTGAGAGAGAATGAATTGGCACACTATGGCCTCCAGCTGCTGCAGTCAAACTCCAGATGCATGCATGACCTTGTGTGCATGTGCAGCTTTGTATGTTTGCATCACCTTGTTCATCTGGGCTTATGTGGGACCTGGAGAGTTGAACACGAATCTTTAGGCTTCACAGGCAAGCACCTTGACTACTAAGCCATCTCTCCTGCCCTAAGGTTGCTATTTTAACTTGGTAACTAGATTAGGAATGGTTGAAGATAGTGCTATAATACTGTGTGTGACTTGTGAACATAACAATGTGAGGGTTTTGATGCAAGGTTGAATGAATCTTGAGAGCAAGATAAAGTTTTATCTCATTGAGTTGAATGGCCTTTAGGGAGTTTTTTTTTGGTGGGGGCCGGGTGGTTTGAGGTAGGATCTCTAGTCCAGGCTGACCTCGAATTCATTATGGAGTCTTAGGGTGGCCTTGAACTCATTCATGGTGATCCTCCTACCTCTGTCTCCTGAGTGCCGGGATTAAAGGCTGGGAGTTTTGTTTTTGAGACAGACTCTCACGCTAGTGCATGCTAGCCAGGAATTCACTCTGTTGCCCAGGCTGGGTTTGAACTTATTATTCTGTAGCTCCAGGCTGACCTCAGAAGTCATAACGATCCCCAAACCCCTGCCTCTGAGGTTGGAGAGATGGCTTAGTAGTGGTTAAGCACTTGCCTGTGAAGCCTAAGTCCCCCGTTTGAGGCTCGATTCCCCAGGACCCATGCCAGATGCACAAGGGGCTGCATGCATCTGGAATTCATTTGCAGTGGCTGGAGGCCCTGGCACGCCTTTTCTCCTTCCCTTCCTCCCCCCTCCCATTTCTCCCTCCCCCTCTCCCTCTCTCTCCTTCTCTCCCTCTGTCACTCTCAAATAATTAAAAAAAGAAAGAAAGAAAGAAAGAAAGACAGACAGACAGACAGACAGACACCCCTGCCTCTGTAGTGCTGAGATTAAAGGTGTGCACCACCATGCCTGGCATTTAGATTCTTTTTTTTTGTGGTTGGGGGTTAGGATCTTGGCTGAGCCCAGGCTGTCTGGAATTCATTATGTACTCTCAGGCTGGCCTGGAAGTTACAGTGATCCTCCTACCTCAGCCTCCCAAATTCTGGGATTAAATTGTGTGCCACCAAGCCCTGCTAAATTTCTTCTTATTGCAGATTGCATTACAATTTCATAGTTAAATTTACTTTCTTAGGGGCTAGAGAGATTGTTTAGCAGTTAAGACACTTGGCCTGCAAAGCCTGGTGGCCTGGGTCCAATTCGCCAGTACCTATGTAAAGCCAGATGCCACAAAGTAGCATATGCATCTGGCATTCCATTTGCAGCAGCTGGAGGCCCTGGCCCATTCTCCCACCACCCCATGTCTTTCTGCTTGCAAATCAATAAAATATAATAATCTTTATTGTCTTAAAATATTCTTGAGGTGCTACAATGAGAATTGTCTGACCTTTTTTGAGGCTATGAAGCAGAGGAAATAGAGGTTTTGTCTCAAAGGGATATAGATGTTTATTCAAATACCTAAAGATTTTTATCTCTTTCTGGGCTTTGTTGTGTTCCATTGATCTATTTTTCTGTCTTTATACCAGTGTGTAAGATTACACTGTGTGGAATCTTACACTTCACAGTCAGTTTGTGGTTGGATGCTGTAGGTTTTAAAGATTTGTTCACTTCTATCAAGATTGTTTTAACTATTCTAGATTCTTCGTGTTCCCAAATAAACTTTAGAATTTTTTTTTTCCAGTTTATTTATTTGCAAAGAGAGAGAGAGAGAGATGAATGGGTATGCCAAGACCTCTGGCCACTGCAGACGAATGCTAGCCATATGTACCACCTTGTACAGCTGGCATTATGTGGGTACTAGGGTATCGATCCTGGGTCATTAGGCTTTGCAGGCAAACATCTTAACTGTTGAACCATCTCTCTGACCCTATATTTCGTTCTTTTCCTTTTTTTTTTTTTTTTTTTTTTTGAGGTAGGGCTGACCTGGAATTTACTACGAAGTCTCAGGGTGGCCTTGAACTCATGGCTATCCTCCAACCTCTGCCTCCAGAATGCTGGGATTAAAGGCGTGCACCACCATGCCCGGCAATTTATTTTAAAAAAATATTTAAAAGTTTTTATTTATTTATGAGCCATCTCTCCAGCCCTGTATTGATTTTTTTCTGAGTGTTCGGTTGTTTTTAATGTGAAGGTCTTAGATATCCAACTAAAATACTGCATCTTTTTTTTTCCCCCCCTGAAGCCAGTGTCTCTCACTCTAGCCAACTCTATTCTAGAATTTATAACTCACATTATGGCGCACACCAGCCTCACGTTTGAGGCTGTCCTACTTACTCAGCCTTCTGAGTCCTGGGATTGTAGGTGTGTGCCTCCACTTCTGTCTATTTTATGTCGTTTGATGTTGTTATACATGGAACTTACTTTGTCTTATTTTTCTGTTTACTTCTACTGTTTAGTAATGTAATTATTTTTTATGGTTTTGACCTTCTATAATGACACCTCCAGCTTTTCATGTGGCATATGAGAAGAGGGAAATGCAGAGGACAGTGTCTAGTCTCTACAAATTGAATAATTGAAATTAAAACTAAATTCATACTCAAATATAAATGACTGGTTTTTATCCCCCAAAGTATTTACATTTTGGTAAGCATTCCAGATGCTTGTTTAACTGGTTCCTTCTAATTGATAGACTGTCTTGCATACGTTTGTTTCCAAGTAGGGTCTCACTCTAGCCCAGGCTGATCTGGAACTCATTCTGTATAGTTCCATGCTACTTTTGAACTCATAGCCATTCTCCTACCTCTGCCTTCTGAGTGCTGAGATTAAAGACATGTGCCACCATGCCTGGCTTGCATTTGTTTCTGTCTGTACCAAGTGACTAGAGAAAATAGAAAAATAATTAGGTGTGGTTCTGGCTTTTGGAAACATTCTCATTAGTAAAACAATTGCTGGCATTCCACCTCTTCAACCTAGTGGCACTTTTTTAATTGTTGTTTTGAGACAAGGTCTTTGTCTAGCCCAAGCTGACCTGAAACTTGCTTTATAGCTCCGGCTGGCCTCTAATTCATGGTGATCTTCCTACCTCAGCCTCTGGAGTGCTGGAATTAAAGGCATGAGGCACCATACCTGGCACAATTTATGGGCATTTTCATAAAAATATCATTACAGCCGGGCATGGTGGTGCACGCCTTTAATCCCAGCATTTGGAAGGCAGAGGTAGGAGGATCGCTGTAAGTTTGAGGCCACCCTGAGGCTACATAGTGAATTCTAGGTCAGCCTGGGCTAGAGTGAAACCCTACCTTGAAAAACAAAAAACAGACCATCCATCCATCCATCCATCCATCCATCCATCCATCCATACATACATACATACTTATCAATACAAAATAGAATTTTGGCACACATTTGTAATCTCTATACTCAGGAATCTGATGCAGGAGAATTGCCACAGTTTTAAGGCCAGCCTGGGCTAACAGGGACACCCTGTCTCAACCCTCCTCAAAGATAAAAGTACAATTGTAGATCTTTGGAATCCTGCTATAGAAATGGAAAAATTTGAGCCTGAGATGAGTTTTGTTTTGTTTTCAAAGTAGGATCTTGCTCTAGCCCAGGCTGACCTGAATTCACTGTGTAGTCTCAGGCTGGCCTCGAACTCACAGTGATTCGCCTACCTCTGCCTCCTGAATTCTGGGACTGTTATCTGCCACCACACTCAGCTGAGATGAGTTTTCAGTGCTGCTTCTCATACTCCGCTTTTCTTGTTCTTAACTTAGTTCCTGTAGGCCTCACACTCCTCCTAGGACTCTTGTTTCAGGTTACTCCTGTTTGATACACTAAATGGAGCTGAGCCTCCATGAGTTACTTTTGTTGGGGCCCAACTTTTGTGAATTAGTGGTATCAACATAATTGTGTTCTTCCATCTTGGCTCTCATGCTGCTTAACTTTTTGGTGGGGAGGTGGGTGTTGTGTGGTTTGCTGAATGCACCTGTGTATAGGTAGGTAGAGTGTCCTCCTCTGTTGCTCCTCCACTTGTCTGCTTGAGATGAGTCACGGAACCTATAGCTGTCATTTTGGGTCAAACTGGCTGACCAGTGAATCTGAAAGACCCCCAGAGGGAGACCTTCACTCAAGTCTCGAGATAGCACGCACCCAAAGACACACGGGAGACCAAACTTGCTGCAAAAACATGAGGTTTTATTCGGGAAGCCAGAGCTCTGGGGCCGACACGTATCTCATGCAGGAGACAGAGGAGTCGACTCTGAGCCCTATTGGGTGTTTCTTTTTATAGGGTTTTTAGCAAGGAAAGGAAAGGGGAGGGGGTTTCACAAGGGTATTTGCCAACCTTGTACAATTATGTCTACATATCTTATTTGTGCATAACCAGAGTCCTTGGTCAGGCTGTCTTGGGAAACTATTTTATTATTTTGGTTTTTCTCAAAACTGTATTTTTGTTTTTCCCCTTCCCGGGACATAAAGTTTAGGTTGACCCGACCAACCCATATCTTGGGCCATTCGCAGCCTATCTTTTAGCCTATTTTTGATTTACTTCTGAATATACAGTTCAGGGTGTCCCCAACCTGTAGCAACCAGCTATTTCTTCACCAAGTTTACTTTAAAATTTTCCATCCTGCCTTTCAAATCCTAGTGAGTCTCTTAGCCTGCTTCCCACAGCACTAGGGTTACAGCTTACATAGCCCTAGCCATTGCCAGCTTTCTCGCCAGGTGCTTAGAATCAAACTCAGGAGGTCTCAAGCCCTTAAACCCTTGTTCTTACCCTCTGAGCCAATTCCACTGTCTTTTTTTTTTTTTTTTTTAACTCGTAGCTAAATTCCTTACCTGTGCCCTTAACTTGAAGAGATTATAGATTTCTTTTTAGAAAGAGTCATGCCAGCAAACTTAGGGTAGTCTCACTGCAGACATTTTTCATTGACTAACTACAGTTCTCCGAGCATTGCCTGAGAACCCAATGTACTGTGTTCACTGAGTAAATTTCATTTTTTCTTTTCATTTCAGTTGGAAAGACATCTTTGATCACCAGATTCATGTATGACAGTTTTGACAACACCTATCAGGTATTTTGTTTCTACCAGTTTAGATTTCTGTCTGTCATGAAATTATTTTAAAGATTCACTTACTTACATACAGTCATGAATGCAAAAGTGCTTTATCTGTAAATTGCTATATAAATACAAGGTATAAATGATTTTGCCTGTAGTCCCCAACTTTATTCAGTTACTCTCTTTCAAAGTCTGTTTTTTTAAAAAATTATTTTTATTTATGTGTTAGGGACAGAGAAAGAGGGAGAGAGTGAGAATGGGTGCACCAGGACCTCTATCCACTGCAAACGAACTCCAGACGCATGTGCCACCATGTGCATTTGGCTTATGTGGGGACTAGAGAATTGAACCTGGGTCCTTGGGCTTCCTAGGCATGCGCCTTAGCCACTAAGCCATCTCTTTAGTCTATTTTAAGAAAAATTGTTTTAGCACTAAATGAGACATGTCTATCACAGGAATCATTGTGGAAGAGGTGGCAGAAAGAATCTAAGAGCCAATGGAAGGAATGCTTACAATACTTTCTTCCAGACAAAGTGCCCTTGATATTCCTCGTTTCATGGTGACCAATGCTGCCTACAGAAGCCCTGCGTAAAACTAAAAAAAAAAAAAAAAAGAAAAGAAAATGATGACATTAAGATGGAAGAGAAACTAGTTTTTTTTTTCTTTTTTTTTCTTTTTTTCTTCTCTTTTTCTTGGGACTGTGCCCTGGACATGAAACAGTTTTGGCCACCAAGTTAGGCATCAAGCTGGGATGAACAAAGGCCTTCCATTTGTTTTGCCCCTGACTTAATATAAAAAAACCACCACTAATGAGGTGTTTCTTTGCCCATGGTCAGGGGGTCGAGAAACTAGTTTTAAAGAAGGGGTTCAATGAATGGAGGGCTTGGAAGGAGGAAAGGGGATGGTGGTGGGAGGGGATTATGATCATGGTATATTGTTTATATTTATGAAAGTTGTCAAAAAAACATTAGCAGCATTCAGAAAATTCACAATTAAATGAAATGAAACAATTGACTACTAAATAATGTCAAACAACTCAGAAGGTGGTTGGAAAAAATATTGAGATAAAAACTACAGCTGGGCGTGGTGGCGCACTGGGGAGGCAGAGGTAGGGGCATCACTGTGAGTTCGAGGTCAGCCTGGGCTACAATGAGATCCTTAAAAAAAGACAAAAAACTGCAACATAACAAAACAAGAAATACAGCTAAAGCTGTTTCCATACAAACAAGAATGACATTAAGTTACTAATCTAACCTTCGATATTAAGAGACTTGAAAAAGTAAAAACAACTAAGCAGAAGCAATAGGCTTATTTTAAAATGTAGGTTTTAGGGGCTGGAGAAATAGCTTAGCAGTTAAGGCACTTGCCTGCAAAGCCTAAGGACCCAGGTATGATTCTGCACGTCCCATGTAAGCCAGATGCACAGTGGTGCATGCATCTGGAGTTTGTTTGCAGTGGCTAGAGGCCCTGGTGTGCCCATTCTCTCTTTCCCTCTCACTGTCTCTAATAAGTAAAAATAAAATCTGTAAAAAAAATTTAAAGTCCTAAAATGTAGGTTATGGGTTGGAGTGATGGTTTAGCAGTTAAGGTGTTTGCCTGCAAGGCCAAAGGACCAGGTTCAACTCCCCAGGACCCACATAAACCAGATGCACAAGTTGGCACAAGTGTCTGGAATTTGTTTGCAGTGGCTAGAGGCCCTGATGCACCATTCTGTTTCTCTCTGCCCCCCCCCCTCTCTCAAATGAATAAAGAAAATAAAGAATAATTACTAAATTGTAGGTTTTGCTGGGCATGGTGGTACAGGCCTTTAATCCCAGCACTCGGGAAGTAGGAGAATCACCATGAGATTGAAGCCAGCCTGTGACTACATAGTGAATTCCAGGTCAACCTGGGCTAGAATGAGACTCGACCTTGAAATAAAATAAAATGTAGATTTTACTCTTCAGGGACGGTTAAGTCAGTAAACATATCAGGATATGAAAAGATGATTTGTTGTACTTAGTTTCCAGGAAGGAGGAATATGCCAGGCATGGCTGACTTCAGGAAGAAGCCCTGGGGTCAGTCAAGAGGCTGGTACAGCTTTCTTAACCTAGAAGTTTAGGTTAGTAACTTAATATCTTAATGCTTGACTACAGAGAAATGCTAAATGTTGGAGGTGATGGACAAGTAGTTACCCTGATATGGTAATTACTAGCATAAACATTTAATCAGAACATCATGTTGTACCCCATAATCTTGTATATTTAACTTGTTTGTTTTGAGGCAGGGTCTCACTCTAGCCCAGGCTGACCTGGAATTCACTATGTAGTCCTAGACTGGCCTTGAACTCATGGTGATCCTCCTACCTCTGCCTCCTGAGTGTTGGGATTAAAGGCATACTCCACCACACCTGGCTTAGATTTTCTTTTTATTTATTTATTATAGTCAGAGAGAATGAGAAAGAGTGAGAATGGGCATGCCAGGGCTTCTAGCCACTACAGACGAATTCTAGACGCATGCACCACTATGTGCATCTGGTTTACATTGGACCTGGAGAATTGAACCTGGGTCTTTAGGCTTTGTTAATTGCTAAGCCATGTCTCCAGCCCTAAAATACATATATTTTTAAAAGTTTTTAAGACCTCAATGCTTTCTCCCTTACATCAAAAAGGGTATCCTTTCTTGCCCCTTTAATTTATTTGTGTGTGTGCGTGTGTGTGTACACACTTAAAGGTGCTCCACCTTCTTTGAGACAGGATTCCTTGCTGTTCCAAATGAATTGCCAGACTGTAAACAAACTTGAGACTAGCTGGCCCACCTCTGCCTCGCTTGCCTCATAGTTGGAGTTAGAGATGATCTATCTACTTTGTATCTGAATGTGAATCTGTGCTGGAGAATTTGTAAGCAAGTATCTTTTAACTGCTGAGCCATCTCCACTCTTTTTGCCACTTTTGGGGTTTTTTGAGGTAGGGTCTCACTCCAGTCCAGGCTGACCTGGAGCCTACTCTGTAACTGTAAGCTGGCCTGGAACACACGGATTCTCCTACCTCAGCCTCCTGAATGCACACAACCCTTTTGCCACTTCTTTTTTGTTTGTTTGTTTAAATATTTTATATATTTATTTATTTGAGAGAGAACGGGTATGCCAGGGCCTCTAGCCACTGTAAGTGAACTCCACACACATGTGCCACCATGTGCATCTGGCTTATGTGGGTACTGGGGGATCAAACTTGGGTGCTTAGTCTTCGTGCCTTAACTGCTAAGCCATCTCTCCAGCCCCTGTGGCTGTTTTTTGAGGTAGGGTTTCACTAGCCCAGGCTGACCTGGAACTCATAGTGATCCTCCTACCTCTGCCTCCTGAGTGCTCGGATTATAGGTGTGTGCCACCACACCTGGCTCCCTTCCTCTCTCATCCCTCCCTCCCTCCTTCCTTCGTTTTATTTTGTTTTGTTTTTTTAGGGAAGAACTTTGCTCTAGCCCAGGCTGACCTGGAATTCACTGTGTAGTCTTCAGGGTGGCCTTAAATTCACAGTGATCCTCCTACCTCTGCCTCCCAAATGCTGGGATTAAATGCATGCCCACCAGGGCAAGTTTCCTTTTGCAACTTTCTTGTTTTGTTTTTTGTTTTTCAAGGTAGGGTCTCACTCTAGCCTAGGCTAACCTGGAATTCACTATGGAGTCTTAGGGTGGCCTCAACTCATGGCAATCCTTCTACCTCTACCTCCTGAGTGCTGGGATTAAAGGCGTGCGCCACCACGCCCGGCTTCCTTTTGCAACTTTTAATTAACATCATACTACAAGATGTAGTCAGTCAGTCTAGTTAGATAAAAAGGGAGAGAGGGCTGGAGAGATGGCTTAGCGGTTAAGCGCTTGCCTGTGAAGCCTAAGGACCCCGGTTCAAGGCTCGGTTCTCCAGGTCCCACGTTAGCCAGATGCACAAGGGGTGCACGTGTCTGGAGTTCGTTTGCAGAGGCTGGAAGCCCTGGCGCGCCCCATTCTCTCTCCTTGTATCTGTCTTTCTCTCTGTGTCTGTCGCTCTCAAATAAATAAATAAAAAATTTAGGAAAAAAAAAAAGGGAGAGAGAGGGCTGGAGAGAAGGCTTAGTGTTTAAGGCATTTGCTTGCAAAGCCAAAGGATCCTGGCTTGATTCTCCAGGACCCATGTAAACCAGATGCATAAAGAAGGGCACACATGTTTGCAGTGGCTGGAGCACCTGACATGCCCATTCTCTCTCTTCTTATCAAATAAATAATACATTTTTAAAAAAGGGGGGGAGAGAGGGATAAGAAATCAAAGGTGGGCTGGAGGGATGGCTTAGTGGTTAAGGCACTTGCCCCAAAAGCCAAAGGACCCAGGTTCAATTCCACAGAACCCATGTAAGCCAGATACACAAGGTGGCTCATGCGTCTGGTGTTTGTTTGCAGTGGCTAGAGGCTCTGGCATGCCCATTCTCTTGCTCTCTTATAAATAAATGTTTTTAAAAATTTAAAAAAACAGTAGGACATTGTGGTGCACGCCTTTAATCCCAGCACTACGGAGGCAGAAGTAGGAGTATCACCATGAGTTCGAGGCCACCCTACATAGTGAAATCTAGGTCAGCCTGAGCTACAGTGAAAACCTATCTCGAGAAACCAAAAACAAAACAAAAACCCTAATTTTAAGACAGGTGTGTTGGTTCACACTTTTAATTTTAACACTTACTTAGGAGTAGAAGGATCACCTTGAGTTTAAGACCAGTCTGGGTTATAGAGTGAGACCCTGCCTTAGAAAACTAAATCAAAGAAATAGAATACATGATTTCAGATTGGAGAGATAGATGGCTCAGTGGTTAAAGGAGCTTGCTTGCAAAGCCTAACAGCCCAGGTTCAAATTACCAGTACCCACATAAAACCAGTACACAAAGTGGCACATTGCATCTGTAGTTCGTTTGCAGTAGCAGGAGACCCTGGCATGCCCATACTCACTCTCTGTCTACTTTTTTTTGCCTGCCTGCCTGCCTGTCTGTGTCTCAAACAAATAAAAGTTTTTTTTTTTTTTTTAAGAGTATATACATGATTTCACTAAACTTGGAAGAAAAGCCATCAAAATTGGGCTAGAGAAACGACTCAGCTCTTAAGGGTGCTTCTGCACAAGCATGGGTGCCTTCAGGGCATCTGAGACTGGTGGAGTTTGAATCTCCAGAACCCTTGTAAACAGAAAGACATGGCCACGTACTCTGCAACCATAGTTCTGCGAGGAACAGAGACCAGAGACTTGCTGGGGCTTGGAACAGCAAGCTCTGGAATCAGTAAGAGACTCCATGACAAGAAAAAACAGGAAAGTGAGTGAGTGATAGACAGGAACACCTGGTATTCTTCTCTGACCACTGCAGATAAGTCCATGGGATACCACGTCAGCACATACACTGCATACATCATATACACACCATATAATACATATGACACACATGCAAAAAAATCATAAGAGGCCAGGCATGATGGTGTACACCTTTAATCCCAGCACTTGGACGTGAACATTGAAAAAAAAAAAAAAAAGCATAGAATCAGTTGTATACTACCAATATACAGTTCTAAGTGAAGTGAGGGGCTGGAGTGATGGCTTAGCAGTTAAGGCACTTGCCTGGGAAGCCTAAGTACCCAACTTTGACTACCCCATTGCCCATGTAAGTCAGATGCACAAGGTCACACCTGTGTCTGGAGTTTGTTTTCGTGTGCATGCATACCAGGGCCTGGGAAATGAACTCCAGATGTATGTGCCACTTTTTGTATCTGGCTTTTTGTGGGTATAAGGGAATTGAACCCAGGCCAGCACAGCAGACTTTGCAAAAAGTGTCTTACTGGTGAGCAACCTCCCTAGCCCCAGCAATGTTTTATAAATAATACCATGGCAGCCGAGCGTGGTGGCGCACATCTTTAATCCCACTACTTAGGAGGCAGAGGTGGGAGGATTGCCGTGACTTCAAGGCCACCCTGAGAATACAGAGTAAATTCCAGGTCAGCCTACACTAGAATGAACACCTACCTTGAAATAATAATACCATGGTAACTGGAGAGCATTAAGATATTCAGACTAAGGTTAAAATCAGATTAAATACAAATGTACAAACTAAAATATTTATTGTCTTATAGGATGAGAAAAGCAGGGTTGATATGTTGTTGCAGTTGGGTCCACATTGTTGGTAGAAAACACCCAACCAAGAGCAGCTTGTGGGAAAAAGAAAAAGGCTTATTTTGGCTTACAGGCTTGGGGGAGCTGCACGATGGCAGGGGAAAATGATGGCATGAACAGAGGGTGGACATCACCCCCTGGCCCACATAAGGCAGACAACAGGAACAGGAGACTGTACCAAACACTGGGAAGGGGAAACTGACTATAACACCCATATGCCCACCCCCAGCAATACACTGCCTCTAGGAAGTGTTAATTCCCAAATCTCCATCAGCTGGGAACCTAGCATTCAGAACACCTGAGTTTATGGAGCACACCTGAATCAAACCACCACATATTTTACATATTACAATTTTTCAGTTACACAGCAAATGCTTGATACATGAAAGCTGTTAACATTACTTGGCTATAATGTAATTGTGTGTTTATTCATTATTGCATATTCATAAATCTTGTTTGCATCCTAAACTCCTATTCACCATCAAACTTATATTTTGTTAACTTTGTTTTGATTTGTTTTGCAGGCAACAATTGGCATTGACTTTTTATCAAAAACAATGTACTTGGAGGATCGAACTGTGAGTAATGTTTTCAGTGTACAATTTCCTGCAGCGCTCCAGGTTAGAAAACCATGATCAGACTTATCATTGGTGATTGTCATCATCAGAAATACTTTTAAAATCTTCTTTGAGCTATTGATTCGATTCTGTGGGATAAATTCTTATTTATGAAGTTGTGAGTTATTCCTTTTGGATACTCTTTATTATATTTTCATATACAACATAATATTTCTTAAAACTTGGGAACTGATTTATAATGGCAATAAAACTTGATGCTGGGCTAGAGAGATGGGTTAGTGGTTAAGGCACTTGCCTGCAAAGCCTAAGGACTCATGTTCAACTCTCCAGATACCAGGTAAGCCAGATGCACAAAGGTGAGGCAGGCACAAGGTCACACATGCCCACTAGGTGGTGCAAGCATCTGGAGTTCGATTGCAGTTGCTGAGGTCCTGGCGCCAATTCTCTCTTTCTCTTAAAAAAGTTTTTTTTTTGGTTGCTTATTTTCAGATGATTTATAATGTGAATGTGAAAAGAAAATTTTATGTAGAATTCCAAAATATTACTTCTTTATGTTACATTAGTTAAGAGACCCACTAAAAGAGCAACATTTTAGCTTCAGAGAGACTTTCAAAAAAGCATTCTTTTACTTAGTGTTGCAGTCAGGTAGGTTCACATTGCTGTAGAAATCACCTGATCAAGAGCAGCTTGTGGGAAGAAAAGGCTTATTTTGGCTTGTAGGCTCGGGGGGGAGGGAGCTCCACAGTGGCAGGGAAAATGATGGTATGAGCAGAGAGTGGACATCACCCCCTCAAGGGGAAACTGGCTATAACACCCATAATCCTGCCCCCAACAATACACTGCCTCCAGGAGGCGTTAATTCTCATATCTCCATCAGCTGGGAACCTAGCATTCAGAACACCTGAGTTTATGGGGCACACCTGAATCAAACTACCACACTTAGCTGTCTGATAGCTTGGGGTATTCATGCACATTACCTTCATTCTCTCCTATACTTAGTGTTTAAATATCAGCTGTCTACTTCCTGTCACTTGGAAGGTATAGGGATTCAAAGTTACATGTGGGGGAAGGAAAGCCAGGTTTCTGAATCTGTGAAATCTTTCATATACTTTCAGAGCAGGCAGGTTTTCAGTTCTTCTCCCTCTCAAAAGGAATTTTTGGGCTCGGGAGTTAACTTAGTGGTTAAGGTGCTTGGCTGCAAAATTCAATTCCCCAGGACCCATGTTAGCCAGATGCTTACAGAGGTATATGCATATGGAGTTCTTTTGCAGGCTGAAGACCCTGGCACACCCATATTCTCCCTCCCTCCCTCCCTCCCTCCCTCCCTCCCTCCCTCTCTCTCTCTCTCTCTCTCTCTCTCTCTCTCTCTCTCTCTGCCTTTCTCAAGTAAATAAAAATAAAAAATTTTTTAAAAGGAATTTTTAATGTTACTTTCAGTCCTCACACCTCTGCATTAAACTTTTTATATTAATTGTCTACCACTCCCCCCCTTTAAAAAAACACATCTTTTTTTAAAGTACCAGGTTTTTGGTTTTGGTTTGGTTTTTTTGTTTGTTTGTTTCTTTTGTTTTGTTTTGTTTTTATTTATTTTTTCCCATCCCACAGATCAGGCTGCAGCTGTGGGATACTGCGGGTCAGGAACGTTTCCGTAGCCTCATTCCCAGTTACATCCGTGACTCTGCTGCAGCCGTAGTAGTTTACGATATCACAAGTAGGTATATTGCAACGGGTTGACCTTTCTTATTTTTCTTGCTTGTTTGACTGATTTTGTTGTTAGGTACGATTGCAATTATGGGACACAGCAGGTCAAGAGCGGTTCAGGAGCTTGATTCCTAGCTACATTCGTGACTCCACTGTGGCAGTTGTTGTTTATGATATCACAAGTGAGTGGGGGGAATTATGCATTTCTAATCTTTCTTCAACCTTTAGCTTAGCTGCATGCATGTTCTTGTCTTGTGCTTGTTTTCCTTACTGGCATGTAAAAATAAGTTTTATTGTAGCAAACTATATCACAGATTAGTCGAGTCAGACATGCTTGCTTTCATGTTTGTACCAGTATGCTTTATGTTTACTGTTCAAAGGTTTTCATCCCAGAAATTGTCTTTTGGGTTTAATTTTAAGAGTTTTGCCATATCCTTTTATCCCTAAACTATCCCATAATTAAAGTTGAAGGAGTATCTACTTTTTTGTTAATTTGATCTCAGATTCCTCTAAAATAATCTGCATTTGAGCCTCTTGCTAAGTTTTCTAAATCATACGTGGCTTCTGTTGAGGCTCTTGAAAGCTTCTGCTAGCTAGCTTTCTCTGCTTCCCTCTTCCGATCATTCTCTCCCTATAGAGGAAATCAGAGAAACATAATGTATACTTTCTCTTAATCATTTTTGTTTGAAAGTGTGGATTCTGTGACTGATTAACTTTGTAGCTAACAAATTATGCTTTCATTTTTCTCTGAGAAAAAATTTCAAATGGGAAATGAAAACAAATAATGGTCTTGTTCTTTTCCCCAAAGTCTGACTAATGCTGTTAGCCTTTTAAGTTACTGTAAATTTTCCATGGAGCATTTGGTGACTGACAGGAAATGCTCTCTGATTGAAATTGTCTTCGTACATTGGTGTATTACATACATGAGACAACATTTAACATCATTCCATAGTGGTCCATAATTTATAGGAAAACCAAGGTTATATAACATCTTGGACTGCTTTTAAAATCTTCTTTGAGCTATTGATTCGATTCTGGCCATACTGTTACTAGATAGAAGTTTTTATCCACTCAGTCAGATGTCATAGCCTCTAAACAGTAATTGCAACAGCAAAATTAAAATTTAGGAGATTGCATTTGGCGATTTTTGATTTTTTTCCCCCCCTGTTTTGGATAGGTGCTATATGTAGTCTGTCTTCTCTTGCAGCTTTACTTTGGGTTGCTACTTGTTTAAAAAAAAAAAATGTATGTTCCTTATAGTACATTGACCAGTTTGTGTCTTTAAAATGTTTGTGCTTACTTTAACCTAAACAAGTGAAACTTCTATTTTTCTTTAAATACTCCACAATGGTGATTAAAGTATTAGTAAATTGTTTCTGCAGTTGCTAAAAAATTATTTAAGTAAGTATTTAGAATCCAGTACTAGAATGGGTAAATTTAGTTCTAAGTGATTCTGGTATATCAAAGTAATAAACTTTTTTTTGTGAAAGAAGATTTTAGAAATTTATAAATAACTTGGGTTGATTGAGGGGTGTAGCTCAGTTGGCAGAGTACTTGCCTAACATCACAGTACCCTGGGCTCAATCCCCAGCATACACAAGTATGGTGGTGGTACAAGCCTGTAGTTTCAGCACTCAAAGAGTATAGGCAGGGGGACCAGGAGTTCAGAGTCATCCTCAGCTACAAAATGAGTTGGAGCCCAGCCAGCTGTACACAAGACCATGTCCAGATACATGGATAGATATATGGGTGGGTGGGTGGGCGGGCAGGTGGATGGAGGATGGACAGACAGAGGTAGGTAGATGATAGATAGATAGATGATAGGTAGGTAGGTAAGTAGGTAGGTAGGTAGATAGATAGTAGATGATAAAAGCTTCAGGTTAAAGTGATCACAAACTGAGTAAGCAATGCAAACACATTGGTGTTGAAAACTGTTTAAAGGCTTTACAAATTATCTGGATGTGTTGGGACTTCTGGCTGACATACTTTTGGAAATGCTTTCTTTGTCATGTTTGGTATGTATAAGTGTAAGTGATCAAAAAAAGCATTGTGACAACATAACACCAGATTATCTGCCATAGCTGTCCTTATATTACTAACAAGGTTTTCTTTTTCCCTAATTATGCTGCATTATATTAGTTTGGTTATTGTCAAAATTTTTCAAGGACTGGAGAAATGGCTGCAAAGCTAAAGGATGTAGGGTCAATTCCCCAGGGCCCACGTAAATCAGATGCACAAGGGGATGCATGCATCTGGAGTTCCTTTGCAGTGGCTGGAGGCCCTGGAGTGCCCCTTCACTCTCTGTGTCTGTCTCTCAAATAAATAAAAAAAAATAGATATTTTTAAAAAATTTCAAGAGTACTACAAAATGAGCTGGGAGGATTTTATTCTTAAAATATGTTTTAAGTCACTGACAGTTACAATCAGATAAAATGGCGTTATGTTGGAGGCACATTAAAATTGGGTTCTTAATGTGCCATCCCCTTCCAACTTCCAGGGCATTTGGGAGCAGTTATGTCCTTCACTAGAGGAGGCATTTCCAGTAACATTAATCCCTCTGTCTACTCTCCTATACCAGATGTTAACTCATTCCAGCAAACTACGAAATGGATTGATGATGTCAGAACAGAAAGAGGAAGTGATGTTATCATCATGTTAGTAGGAAATAAAACAGATCTTGCTGACAAGAGGTATGAAGTGACTGTAATGCTTGGTTTCTATGTTAAGTAGTATGTTTGTTTACTCAAAAACATCATTTTATAAGGAGACCTATTTAATCTTTTCAGGCTATAACCTCTGAAATATAAGTATAAACATTAAATTCAATTCTTAAAGGAAAATGATTTTATTTTGTATAAGCCTATAAACAAATAACATTTCACAAAATTGTTACACTAAAGCCAATAAACATTTTACTTTTCTTAGGCCCCATAAGTGGGAAACAATGTTATATTAAAAGAACAAGGTTTAAATTTTTTTTTAAAAAATTATTTGTTTATTTTGACAGTGGGAAAGAATGAGAATGGGCACCCCAGGGCCTCCAGCCTCTACAAACGAACTCCAGACATGTGCATCCCCCGTTGTGCATATGGCTAACGTGGGTCCTGGGGAATTGAAATGGGTTCTTCAGCTTTACAGGCAAACGCCTTAACCACTAAGCCATTCCTCCAGCTCTAAACCTTTTTTTTTTTGGTTTTTCAAGGTAGGGTTTCACTCTAGCCCAGGCTGACCTGGAATTTACTGTGTAGTCTCAGGATGGCCTAGAACTCATGGCAATCCTCCTACCTCTGCCTCCCGAGTGCTGGGATTAAAGACATGCAATACCACGCCTGGCTCAAAGACAAGGCATTTTTTAAAACAAAGCTTAGGGCTGGAGAGATGGCCTAGCAGTTAAGGCGCTTGCATACAAAGCCTAAGAATGTCTGTTGGAATCACCAGATCCCATGTAAAGCCAGATGCAAAAGTGACACAAGCATGCAGTGTTGCACGTGCACACAAGGGGGCGCACACGTCTAGAGTTCTCTCACAGAGGCTGAAAGGCCCTGGTGCATCCATTCCCCCTCTCCCCTTCTCCCTCTCTCTGCTCTCTCTCAAAAAACAAAATAAAGGTTTCTTTGCCTTAAATTTTTTTAAAGAAAGCTTTAAAATATTCGTCAAGATTAAATGTACATACGTTTTATTGTCTCTACACATTAATTTTAATTTCATCATAATTCAGTGATGTGGTGTGTTTTAAATTGTGTTTGATTGAGTATGCTCTGTAGTTGAACTGAATATGAATAGATACATTGTGATACCTTAGTCAGATGAGCAAAGCCATAGTCAAGTCACAGGTTGCAAAAATTCACTGTAGCCAGGTGTGGTGGCGCACACCTTTAATCCCAGCACTCGGAAGGCAGAGGTAGGAGGATCGCTATGAGTTTGAGGCCACCTACCTCAAACACACACAAACACACACACACACAGAATCACTGTAAAACCCATGGCTTGAATATCTGCTTTCAGCATTTGTAAGTGGTTCTTTTCGTATTTTTTCTGCTTTAGTTTTGATCATAGTATTTAATGGTAGGAGCTTTTTACTATTTATTGTTGATTCATGAGTTAGATGATTTGGGGTAATGAGCTTGTGATATTAAACTGCTCCAGTGACATCAAATGTAGAGACTTTGCTCATTGCATCTCAAATAAATTAGTAGTATTGTTGAAAAAATAATTTTTCTTAGTTTAAAAATAAATTCTAAGCCCAGTCATGGTGGGCATGCCTTTAATTCAAGCACTTGGGAGGCAGAGGTAGGAGGATCATTGTGAGTTCAAGGCCACCCTGACTACCTAGTGAATTCCAGGTCAGCCTGAGCCACAGTGAGACCCTACCTCGAAAAAATCAAAAATAAATAAATAAATAATACATTCTAGAGCTGAGGAAATGGCTCAACAGTTAAAGACACTTGGTTTCAAGCCCACTGACCTGAGTTCAGTTCCCTAGTACCTACATAAAAGTGAATGTAAAATGGCGCATGTATCCACCACCTCAACATCCTATGATAATTCGGAAGCCTGTGGGCCAGCTAAATTGACACACATGCAGAGGTAAACAACACAACAAAAGACCCTGTTCCAAAAAGAAGTCAGAGGGCTGAAGAGATGGCTTAGCAGTTAAATGCTTGCTTGTGAAGCCTGAGGACCCTGGTTCGAGGCTTGATTCCCCAGTAAGTACCCATGTAAGCCAGATGCACAAGGTGGCGCATGCATCTGGAATTCATTTGAAGTGGCTGAAGGTTCTGGCTTGCCTATCCCCTCCCTCCCCTTCTCTCTCTCCCTCCTTCCCTTTCCCTCCCTCCCTCCCTCCCTCCCTATCTCCCTCCCTCCCTCCCTCCCTCCCTCCCTCCCTCCCTATCTCCCTCCCTCCCTCCCTCCCTCCCTCCTTCCCTCTCTCCCCTCCCTCCCTCCCTCCTTCCCTCATTCCCTCTCCCTCTCTCCCTCCCTCCTTCTCTGTCTGTTGCTCTCAAAAAAAAAAAAAAAAAGTCAGCTTAAAAAAAGCAGTTAAAGATGCTTGCTGGCTAAGCCTTGCTGCCCTTGGTTCAGTTTCCCAGTACCCATGTACAGCCAGATGCACAAAGTGGCACATGCATCTGTAGTTTGTTTGCACTGGCAAGAGAACCTGGCTTGCCCTCTCTCTCTTCTGTCTCTTGCTCTCTGTCTCTGTCTTGTTCTCAAATGTTTGTTTGTTTGTTCATTCGAGATGAGAGCGGGGCCTCTAGCCACTGCAAACAAACTACAGAAGCATGCACCATGTGTTCTGGCTTATGTGGGTCTGGGGAATTGAACTTGGGTTCACAGATGATCACCTTAACCACTATGCCATCTCTCTAGCCCTCAAATAAATATTTACTATTATTATTACTATTATTTATTTATTTATTTGAGACAGAGAATTGGTGCACCAGGGCCTCCAGCCACTATAAAATAACTCCAGACATACGTGCCACCTTGTGCATCTGGCTTACGTGGTTCCTGAAAAATCGATTTTGCAGGCAAAGGCCTTAACCGTTAAGCCATCTATCTCCCCAGCATGAGAATGATTTCTTTCTTTTTTTTTTTAAATTTTTATTAGCATTTTCCATGATTATAAAAAAATATCCCATGGAAATTCCCTCCCTCCCCCCACAAATAATATATATATAATCAGAAAAGGGCTAGAGAGGGCTTAGCGGTTGAGACACTTGCCTGCAAAGCCTAACAACCTTGGTTCAACTCCCCAGCACCCCCATAAAGCCAGGTACAAAAAATGGCACATGGCACCTGGAGTTTATTTATAGTGGCTGGAGGTCCTAGTCCACCCATATTTTCTTTCTTTCTCCCTCCCTTCCCCCCCCCCTGGCTTTTTTTGAGGTAGGGTCTTGCTCTTTATCCCAGGCTGAACTTGACTTCATTTTGTAGTCTTAGGGTATCCTTGAATCTCTCTCTTTTTCTCTCCCTCTCTCTTTCAAATGTATAAATAAATAAATAAAATACTCTCAGAAACATGCAGTGATGACCATACAAGAGGGTTTTTAAAAATCTTTATTTTTTAGTGTGTTGTGTGTATGCACATGTATTTGTCCTTGCTTTGCCTCATGCTTGCCTGTGATGGGTCACTTGTCCTGCTGTGACTGAAATGTTGGGTGTTCTGTTCCATTGCTCTTCCACCTGGTCTTTTCTTTTCTTTCTTTCTTTCTTTCTTTCTTTTTTTTTTTTTTTTAAGGTAGGCTCTTGCTGTAGCCTGGGCTGACCTGGAATTCACTATGTAGTCTCAGGGTGGCCTTGAACTCACAGTGATCCTCCTACCTCTGCCTCCTAAGTGCTGGGATGAAAGGCGTGCAGCACCATGTCCAGCTTCCACCTGGTCTCTTTTTGAGTCTCCCTTTTTGTCTCTTTACTAATTCTGGAACTTGGGGAGCTTTACAGATTCTCTGCTCCCCTTCAGGACTGGGTTTACAGGTACACAGACCACACCCATCTGTTTATGTGTGGGATCTGAAGATTTGAACTCAGCAGTCTCAGGCCCTCATACTTGTGTAGGAAGCCCACTTGACTGAGAAGCCATGTTCAATTCTCCAGTACCCACATAAGCCAGATGCACAAGGTGCAAGGTGGCCGATGTGTCTGGAGTTCATTTGCAGTAGCTGGCGGTCTGGTGTGCCCATTATGTCTGTCTGTCTGTCTCTCTCAAATAAATAAAATATTGTAAAAATTAAAATAATTTATTTTCAAGCAGAAAGCGAAACAGAGAGAGAGATTGATATAGAGAATAGACATGGCAAAGCCTCTAGCTACAGTAAAGGTACTCCAAGTGCATGCGCCACCTTGTACGCCTGGCTTTACACGGGTACTGGGAAATTGAACCTGGGTCCTTGGGCTTTGTAGGCTAGTACCTTAACCACTGAGCCATCTCTGCAACTCCCCTGAGATTTTTGTTGATTTGATTTATTTATTTTAATAAAGCCTAGCATGGAATTCAATATGTCACTCCAGCACAAAATATTCCTGCCTCCTGATTATGGGGATTGCAGATAAAAATCACCATGTCCAGCCAGCCCCTAACATACATACGTGTGTGTGTGTGTGTGTATGTATATGTATATATGTGTGTATATATGTATATTTATTTATTTGCCAGCAGAGAGTGATTGAAGAGAAAGAGACAGAATAGGCATGCCAAGGCTTCTAGTCACTGCAAACGAACATCAGTGGCATACACCACTTTGTGCATCTGGCTTTTCATGGGTATTGGGGAATTGAATCTGGGTCCTCAGGCTTTGCAGGCTGCTGAGCCATCTCTCCAGGCCAGCTCCTAACTTTTTAAAAGTAGAAAGATGGACAGGAGAGATACTCAGTTGTTAAAATGGTTAGTTTGCTTGCAAAGCCTAGTGGCCTGTTTCAATTCCCCAGTACCCAGGTAAAAAGCCTGACACAAAAGTGGCCCATGTATTTGGAGTTTGTTTGCAGTGGCAGGAGGCCTTGGCATGCTCATTCTCTCCCTTTCTAGGTCTCTCTCAAATAAATATTTTAAATTTTTTTGAGGTAGGGTTTCACTCTAGCCCAGCCTGACCTGTAATTGACTATGTAGCCTCAAACTCATGGCAATCCTCCTACCTTTGCCTCCTAAGTGCTGAGATTAAAGGCATGTGCCAACATGCCCAGCTTTTTTTTTTTTTTAGATTCTAAATGCATCTATATTTAAAAAAAATTTAAACATGCATGCATATACACACACATATATATATTTTGGTTTTTCAAGGTAGGGTCTCACTCTGGCCCAGGCTGACCTGGAATTTACTATGTAGTCTCAGGGTGGTCTTGAACTCACTGTGATCTTCCTACCTCTGCCTCCTGAGTGCTGGGATTAAAGGCGTGTGCCACCATGCCTGGCTAAAATATTTTCCTTATTTTACTTTTTAAATATTTTATTAGTTTATTAGAGGTAGAGAGAGAGAATGAGCAGGTCAGGGCTGCTAGCTACTGTAAAGAATCACATTACCTTGTACATCTGGCTTACATGTGTATTGGGGAATTGAACCTGGGTCCTTAGATTTCGCAGGCAAACACCTTAACTGCTAAGCCCTCTTTTTAGCCCCTGTTGTAATTTTATGAGAGAGAGAGAATTGGCACACCAGGGCCTCAAGCCATTGCAATGAAACTCCAGTTGTGTGAGCCACTATGTGCACGTGTGCAACTTTGCGTGCTTGCCTCACCTTGTGTGCCTGGCTTACTTGGGATCTGGGAAGTCAAACATGGGTCCTTAGGCTTTGCAGGCAAACCAGATTTTCCAATTCTTTTAAGGACTTTGGGTACTTAGTAATGCAAATTTCTCACTGTACAAATGAGAGAATATCATTTGGAAATACTATCTACAATATGTCTGTCTGCCCTAGTGAGATTCAGGGGAGTCCAACATCACTAATAATTCTACTCTTTCTTATTATCACCTCTGGTTGTGGTATGTTTTGAAAGTAAAACATATTGAAGAAAAGCAGCAAGAATTAAAGAGAGAAATTTCCTCATACAAGTGTACTGACTGTTCTGTTAATGGAAAAAGAGTTGAAATTTACTTCTTCTAGCTAGATGCATTTCACCACTCCAGAGATCTGTGCATTCTGAACAACAGAGTGTAATTACTTTTCCAATTATCTATCTGTGTGACTGTTCAGAAGTTCTTTCTGTTAAACAACAGGGCACTTAGCCTTTTCACATTCTTCTAGTGTCCCCAAAAATCTCTCCAGTCCTATTTTTAATATATATATATATATATATATATATATATATATATATATATATATATTTATTTGAGAGAGAGAGTGAAAGAGGCAGATAAGCACATACGTGCACCAGGACCTCTAGCCACTGCAAATGAACTGAAGAAGCATGTGCTGCCTTGTGCATCTGATTTCTCATTTGTACTGGGAAATTAATCCTGGGTACTTTGGCTTTGCAGGCATGCGCCTTAATTGCTAAGCCATCTCTCCAACCCAATTTATTTATTTGAGAGAGAGACAGGCAGAGAGAGAATGAGCAAACAAACTCCATATGCATGTGCCACCTTGTATATCCAGCTTTAAGTGGGTGCTGGGGAATCAAACCTGAGTCCTTTGGCTTTGCCAGCAAGCACCTTAAGCACTAAGCCATCTCTCCAATCCTTTAAAAATATTTTTATTGGGCTGGAGGGATGGTTTAGTGGTTAAGGTGTTTGACTACAAAGCCAGAGGACCTAGGTTTGATTCCCCAGGACCCACGTTAGCCAGATGCACAAGGCAGTGCACATATCGGGAGTTTGTCTGCAGTGACTGGAAACCCTGGAGCACCTATTCTCTCTCTTCCTCTTTCCCTATCAAATAAATTAAAGTTTAAAAAATATTTATTTATTTGCAAGCCAAGAAAATGATAATGGACATGCAATGCTAATGCTACTGCAGATGTATTCCAGATGCATGCCCTACTTTGTGCACCTGGCTTTACGTGGTTGCTGGGGAATCTTAACTCAGGTTGTAAGGATTTTCAAACCAGTACCTTTAGCCACTGAGAAATTCCCCAGGCCTCAAATAAATACTTTTGTTTATTGAGATAGGGTTTCACTCTAGTCCAGGCTGACCTGGAATTCACTATGTAGTCTCAGGGTGGCCTTGAACTCACGGTGATCCTCCTACATCTGCCTCGCAAGTGCTGGGTTTAAAGGCATGCATGAGGCACCACACCCAGCTATCAAATAAATATTTTTTATAATACAAAAGTATCCAGGCATGGTGGCGCATGCCTTTAATCCCAGCACTTGGGAGGCAGATGTAGGAGGATCGCCGTGAGTTCTAAGTTATCCTAAGACTACAGAGTGAATGTAGAGTGAGACCCTACCGCGGGAAAAAAAAAAAAGAAGTAGATTACAGGATGAATTCATACAAGTGTAAGTAAATTAGTTTAAAGGAGGGTTGCTTTAAAAATACGTTCAGCTGGGCTTGATGGCGCAGGTCTTTAATCCCATTACTTGGAAGGCAGAGATAATGAAGATTGCTTTTGAGTTTGAGGCCAACTTGAGACTACATAGTGAATTCCAGGTCAGCGTGGGCTCTTAGAACAAGACCCTACTTCGAAAAGTACAGCTGGGTATGTTTGGGAGAAATAGGGTCTCATGTGGCCCAGGCTGGCCTCAAGCTTTCTCTAGCTAAGAATAACCTTAAACTTCTGATTCTCCTTTTCTCCACCACCCAAGTGGTGGGATAGATATGTGCCACCACATCTTATTTTATGCTGTTAGAGATTGAACACAGGGTTTTGTGCACCCTAGGCAAGTACTCTACCAACTGAGCTGCATTCCCAGCCCCAGAATTACACAACTCTTAAGTTTTGCAGATTGATGCATTTTTAAACTTCTTTGTCACCAACACCAATAAAAACACTGTTTACAGAGTTTATTATATATTTTAGAAAGAAGTAAGAATTTGTCTTTTTAAATTTTTTTTCTATAGGCAAGTGTCAATTGAAGAAGGAGAGAGGAAAGCCAAAGAGCTGAACGTTATGTTTATTGAGACCAGTGCAAAAGCAGGGTACAATGTAAAGCAGGTAAGTCTCCTTTAAGGGTGAGTCAGTGTCACTATGTGTGGTAGACAGTTCCACAATGTCGGGACAAACATCCAATTTATGGGAGGAAGTTATATACTTCAAGCTTACAGAATCCAGAGGAAGTTCAACAATGAGTGCAGGATCTAGCTTCCATTCATGGATCCAAGAAGAGAGAGAGAGACTACCCCAGCCAGCAAACATCAAAAAGTAGCAAGCAGGACCCCCAGATCTCAAGCCTCTCTGTATACCTTTGTACTGGAATTTAGATCTGTCCCCCAAAACACCTTTGGGCTGGACCAGGATCCACTGCCAGTGATACCTCCTCCAGCCAGATGGCTGGAGAGCCAAGTTACAAACTTTTTTTTTTTTTGGTTTTTTTGAGGTAGGGTCTCACTCTGGTCCAAGCTGACCTGGAATTAACTCTGTCATCTCAGGGTGGCCTTGAACTCATGGCAATCCTCCTACCTCTGCCTTCCGAGTGCTGGGATTAAAGGCGTGCGCCACCACGCCCGGCTGAAGTTACAAACTTTAATAAAACACCTGAGTCTATTAGAGAGATATATTGAAAATGTCACACTAAATTAAGAAAACATAAAATAGTTGTGAGTATGCTATTTTCCCAGTTAATAGTGGGCCTCATGAACTAATAAAATATTTTCAAGTAGTGAAAAAATAAAAATAAATAAAAACACAGGGCTGGAGAGATGACTTAGTTGTTAAGGTGCTTGCCAGCAAAACCAAAGGACCCAGGTTTGATTCCCAGAACCCACGTAAGCCAGATGCACAGGTTCGTTTGCAGTGGCTGGAGACCGTGTTGTGCCCACTCCCATGCTGTCACGTACATCCCCACATTGTTGTTTTAAAAGTAAACTTTTCCTTATTTCAGAGTTTGATGCTCAAGACTGATAGATAAAAATAGATATATGCTTTCTGTAATAGTATGTGATTACTTCAATTTTTTTTTCTGAGGTAGGGTCTCACTCATGCCCAGCTGGAACTCACTATGTAAATAGGTGGCTTCCAGTCCACAGTGATCCTCCTGCCTCTGTCCTCCCAAGTGCTGGAATTAAAGGCGTGCTCCGGGGTTGGGGATTTAGCTCAGTAGATGAGGGCTTGCCTAGAAAGTACAAGGCCCTGGGCTAGGTCCTCAGCACTGGGGGGGAAAAAATTACAAGCCGGTCATGGTGATGCAGTTAATCCCAACACTTGGGAGGCAGAGGTGGAGAATTGCCGAGAGTTTGAGGCCACCATGAGACTACAGAATGAATTCCAGGTCAGCCTGAGCTAGAGTGAGACCCTTCCTCAGAAAAACCAAAAAAAAAAAGGGAAAGGTATGTACCACCACTCCCAGCGGATTACTTCATTTGAAATAAACTGGTGTTTTAAAACTGTTTTCAACAATAATTTTTTAATAATTTGAGGGGGGAATGAAGGCAGGAAAATATAAGGAGGTCTTTAATATTAATTACCAAGCTGTTTTCTACAAGATAAGTCAGCCAAAACTTAAACATGCTTAATTAATCATGGCTGTATATTACAGAGCAGTGGCCTCAGATTTATAGGGTTTACAGGCTATGAGACAGTCTTACTCTGTAGCCTTCAACTCATAACAATCCTTTTCCCGCTTGCCAAGTACTGGAATTACAAGCTTGAAGTTGCCATATTATTTTTTTGTTTGTTTGCTTGTTTTTTCGAGGTAGGGTCTCACTCTAGCCCAGGCTGACCGGGATTCACTATGGAGTCTCAGGGTGGCCTCGAACTCAGAGCGATCCTCCTACCTCTGCCTCCCGAGTGCTGGGATTAAAGGTGTGCATCACCACGCCCGGCTATATTACTTCTTTTAAAAACAGATTTTATCTACTTATTAAGTAGAGACAGAGACAAGGAGAAAGAGTGTGTGTGAGAATGGGTGCACAATCTCCAGACACATGCGCCACCATGTGCATCTGGCTTATATGGGACCTGGAGAATTGAACTACATCTAAACCACCAAGGCATCTTTCCAGCCCCATATCACTGTTTTTCTAAGTGATCAACTGTCCAAGCTGCCTGTGATAAATGACTCCTTTTTTTTTTCTCAGATCCCAGACCCTGGTGAAACTATTAGGTAACTCACCACAGTATTTTGAAGATTTCCCATCAAAATTTTATATTCCTAGAACATATTAATACATATGGACTATATTAAGTGATAAGTGGCTCAACCTTGAAATTTAAAAAAAAGTTGCCAGGCGTGATGGCACACACCTTTAATCCTAGCACTCAGGAGGCAGAGGTAGGAGGATCGCCATGAGTTCGAGGCCACCCTGAGACTACACAGTGAATTCCAGGTCAGCCTGGGCTAGAGTGAGACCCTACCTCAAAAGAAAAAAAGTTATTTGCAAGCAGAGAGAATGAGAATGGATATACTGTTGCAAACAAACTCCGTCTGACTAGAGTGTTCAGTACTGAAGAATCAAACTCAGGCCTTACAAGCTTTTTTTGTT
The DNA here is from genome assembly GCF_020740685.1 of Jaculus jaculus. Lineage (NCBI taxonomy): Eukaryota > Metazoa > Chordata > Mammalia > Rodentia > Dipodidae > Jaculus > Jaculus jaculus. Next base: position 169,102,185 of record NC_059104.1, read on the forward strand.
TTGTTTTGTTTTTTTGAGGTAGGGTCTCACTCTGCTCCAGGCTGACCTGGAATAACTGTAGTCTCAGGGTGGCCTTGAACTCATGGCAATCCTCCTACCTCTGCCTCCCAAGTGCTGGGATTAAAGGTGTGTGCCACCACGCCCGGCTCCTTACAAGCCTTCCCTCCCCCCCCCCAGGCTGACCTGGAATTAATCCTTACAAGCTTTTTAAGCAAGTGTATTTAAATACTAAACTTTCTCTAGAATTTTAAAAAATATTTTATTTTACTTATTTTTTAATTTATTTATTTGAGAGAGAGAGAATGAGGCAAAGAATGAGAATGGGAGTGCTGGAGCATCCAGCTGCAGCAAATGAACTCAAGACATACGTGCCACCTTGTGTACATCTGGTTTATGTGGGTCCTGAGGAATCCAACCTGGGTTCTTGGCTTTGTAGGCAGGATCTAAAGGCCAAGCCTTCTCTCCAGCCCCAACTCACCCCCAGAATTTGTTTAGCAGCTTTATTGGAGTGTAAATTGTAGGTTCTAATCTGAAATGTTCAAAAATACGAATGTTTTGATCCCCTACATGATGCCACAAGTGAAATATTCCACACCTGTCCTCATGCAGTCAAAATACAGGCTACTAGTTAGACATGTTGGTGCAGGTTTTTAATCCCAGCACAGGGAGAAAGATTGCTATGAGTTTGAGACCACCCTGAGAATACATGGTGAATTCCAGGTCAGCCTGGGGGCTAGAGCAAGACCCTACCTCAGGGGGGGAAAAAAAAGTTACATGTTTTTTATTTTATAAGGATTTTTTTGACAGTGCATTAGTTAGGATTTTATTTTAGAATCAGAGACTGTTAATTCTTAGCTTAATCAAGGAAGTAAGATCTTGAACTCCCCCAAAATGATAGAATGAAACCCAAAAGGGATTAACATTTTAATAAGGGGCTGGAGGGATGGCTTAGTGGTTAAGTCATTTGCCTACAAAGCCAAAGGACACAGGTTCGAATCTCCAGGACCCACGTTAGCCAGATGCACAAGGGGGCGCACGCATCTGGAGTTTGTTTACAGTGACTAGAGGCCCTAGTGTGTCCATTCTCTCTCTTTCTCTGTCAAATAAATAAATAAAAATAAAAAAGTATTTTTTAAAATACTTCTAAAAATAAAACTTCTTAAAAATAAGAACATTTAAATAATAGCTTAAAAATCTTTCCCCTTGAATTTATCAGCTACACAGAAGGTATTGCGTCTTAAGGGAAAATGACTTGCTGAATTGAAATTATGTTTTTTTTTTCCTTCTTACTTTGATTTGAAATATTAACTAAGAAATATTTACCTCTGCCTACTGAGTGCTGGTAATCTTTATTTATTTATTTGAGAGAGAGAGAAAGAAGTAGTCAGAGATAGAGACAGTGGGCACTCCATGGCCTCCAGCCACTGCAAATGAACTCCAGACACGTGCCATCTTATCCATCTGGCTTATGTGGGTCCTGGGGAGTCCAAGGTCCTTTGGTTTTGCAAGCAAATGCCTTAATCAGTAAGCCATCTCTCCAGCCCCTCATCTTTTTATCTTACTTAATTATTAAGTAATTAATAACAATTTATCACAGGCAGAAAGGATGATAACTTAATTTAAAAATGCTATTTCATCATCAGAAATACACTAAATAAATATACTGAATATATATTTGTCTACATGGGCAAATGTTAAAAAGTACTAAGGCCAAAACTGAATTTTTTTAAAAAAATTTTTATTTATTTATTTGAGAGCGACAGACACAGAGAGAAAGACAGATAGAGGGAGAGAGAGAATGGGCGCGCCAGGGCTTCCAGCCTCTGCAAACGAACTCCAGATGTGTGCGCCCCCTTGTGCATCTGGCTAATGTGAGACCTGGGGAACTGAGCCTCGAACTGGGGTCCTTAGGCTTCACAGGCAAGCGCTTAACCGCTAAGCCATCTCTCCAGCCCAAAACTGAATATTTTTATCTAGAGCAAAAATTTTTTTTTGTGGCTTTTCAAGTTAGGGTCTCACTCTAGTCCAGGCTGATATGGAATTCACTATGTAGTCTCAGGGTGGCCTTGAACTCATGGCAGTCCTCCTACCTCTGCCTCCTGAGTGCTGGGATTAAAAGCATGTGCTATGTACTCTTATTTTTTTTTTATTTCTTTATTTTTGCTGTACTGTATAGCTCTATTTTTTTTAATTAATTTGTTTTTCATGGACAACTTCCATGATTGTAAGCGATATCCCATGGTAATTCCCTCTGTCCCCCCACTTTCCCCTTTGAAACTCCACTCTCCATCATATCCCCTCCCCCTCTCAATCAGTCTCTCTTTTATTTTGATATCATCATCTTTTCTTCCGATTATGATGGTCTTGTGTAGGTAATGTCAGGCACTGTGAGGTCATGGATATCCAGGCCATTTTGTGTCTGGATGACCTGTCAATTGATGAGAGTGGGGTGTTGAAGTCACCCACTGCAACTGGTGTTTTGTATTATCTGTGACCTTAGTTTTAATAGCATTTGTTTGATGAAGTTAGGAGTCCCCGTGTTCTATGCATATGTTTAAGATTGTAATGTCCTCCTGTTGGTGTATGCCTTAAATCAATATAAAGTGACCTTCCTTTTCTTTCCTAACTAATGTTGGACTAAAGTCTACCTTGTCCAATACTAGGATAGCAACCCCTGCTTGTTTTCTAGGCCCATTTGGTTGAAACACCATTTTCCAACCTTTCACCCTAAGATAGATCCTTTGTAGAAAGGTGAGTTTCTTGGTGGCAACAAATTGAAGGATCCTGCTTTTTAACCCAGCAAACCTATGTCATTTGGTTATGGCATTGAGGCTGTTAATATTAAGAGATATTATTGAAAGGTGTGTATTTTTGCCATTTTTTGTAGTTCTGGTTTTACCTTTGCTCTCTTGTATTAACTAGTATTTGAGTATAGTTTGTTTTTTTCCAGGTTCCTTATATATGTTTTTCTCTTCAGCATGAAGGATTCTTTCAAGTATTTTGTGTAGAGCTGGTTTTGTCTTCAAATATTCCTTTAGCCTGCTTTTGTCGTGGAATGTCCTTATTTCTCCATCTATTTGAATGGATAACTTTGCAGGATAAAGTAACCTTGGTTGACAGTTGTTATCTTTCAGAACTTGGAATACATTACTCCAAACCCTTCTGGCTTTTTTAAAGTTTGTGTTGAGTAATCTGTGATCCTGATGGGCTTGCCTTTGTAGGTAACTTGATTTTTCTCTTTTAACTACTTTCAATATTTTTTCTTTGGTTTGTATGTTTGGTTGTTTAATTATAATATAGTGAGGAGAGGTTCTTTCCAGACTTTGTCTCTTTGGTGTTCTAAAGGATTTCTGTATTTGTACTGGCATTTCTTTCCCAATTTTGGGGAAGTTTTCTTCTGTGATTTTGTTGAAAAAGCCTACTATGCCTTTGGAGCGAAATTCTCCTTCTACTATACCTTGAATTCTTATGTTTGATGTCTTCATAGTATGCTGAATATCTTGAAATTCCCATTCATACTTTCCTATTAGTTTGTCTTTCTCTTTGTCGGACTGTATTAGATCTGCATCTGGTCTTCTAGTTTAGATATTCTGTCCTCTCCATCCATTCTACTGATAAGATGTTCTACAGAGTTTTTTATTTCATTGACTATGTTCTTCATTGTTAGTAATTCTGGTTGATTTTTCTTTATTATTTCTATTTCCTTATTTATGTCTTGTATTGACCTTTTTATTTCATTAAATTGATTTCCTGTGTATAATACTTTTTGGTGGATTTATATTGTCTTGATTTTTTGTGTTTCTTTTGTTATATTTTTGCATCTTGGATTAATTTAATGCTTGAATTTTCTAGTTAGCTGTAGTGTTGTTATATATATATTCAGGTAGGCTGAGTGGAGCAAAATACAGGCAGATTCTAAAATTTAACTAAACAGTGTACACATTCAATGAAAAACATCACAGAAGCTGGGTGTGGTGGTGCACGCCTTTAATCCCAGCACTTGGGAGGCAGAGGTAGGAGGATCGCCGTGAGTTGGAGGCCACCCTGAGACTCCATAGTGAATTCCAGGTCAGCCTGGACCAGAGTAAAACCCTACATCAAAAAAAACTTTAAAAAAAAAGGAAGAAAGAAAGAAAGAAATATAGCACAGAGTATTTATGCAGGAGTAGGTGTTATGAAAACCAGATTCTCTAACAATATTACTGCCCCTTAGGTTGTGTGGTGCCCCACACCCTTAATCCTGTCAACAAGGAGGTTAAGATTTCTGGTCTGTTAAGGGTTCCAAGTCAGCTTGTAACCAAGTTTGTCTCTTCCCTAATGAACAACAGAAGAGGAAACAAAGGCACTATAAATCAGGAAGCAACAAATGACAAGCCCCAAATATAGCTTATTTAAGAATGGCAAATCTGGGCTGGAGAGATGGCTTAGCAGTTAAGCGCTTGCCTGTGAAGCCTAAGGACCCCAGTTCAAGGCTCAGTTCCCCAGGACCCACATTAGCCAGATGCAAAAGGAGGCGCAAGCATCTGGAGTTCACTTGCAGTGGCTGGAAGCCCTGGCATGCCCATTCTCTCTATCTGCCTTTCTGTCTGTGTCTGTTGCTCTCAAATAAATAAATAAAAATAAACAACAAATTTTTAAGAAGAATGGCAAATCCGACCATCCAACAGATTTAACATATAATTTATCCTGACATGGAAGGTACGATTAGCACTTCTGGTTCAAGCCTATTTACCAGGCTTATTTGTCGGGTACTGACCTGGTATAATCCCAGTTACCTTTTGGGATTATTTTGATCTCAGTTATGTTGTGCTCCTGCTTGGATCCGTCTTTGCTGCGCTGTGGGCTCAGGTAGGCTGGCTGGGATACTGGATCGCTGCTCTGGCTGCCTGTGCTGGGTTCTGTGTAGGTGAGCTCCCTTCCCCAGGTCTCCAGTGCTTGTTGGTGCTTGTGCTGGCATTGGGGTGGGGATGCGGTCCTGTGGATGGTAGCTGAAGTTCTCTCGCTGGTCCACGTGATCCTCTACCTCACGAGCTACGGTCCTCCCTTCGTACTTCTTGAATTTGTGAGGAGCTCTGGTGTGAGTGGAAAATCCTCTCACCTTGCTTTTCCTGCAGCTCAGGCCCAGCCTAATGTACGGCTAGAGCCATGTGGACCTGGTTCTGCCCCTGCTGGAGCCGCCTCTGCCTTCTTTTATGGGTTTTAGACACTCTGGATCTCCTACTTCTTTGCTATAGTTGATAATTTCTTATACACCTCACTTTTTAGTAGAAGAGTATATTTTGATATTTTGCTGGTGGGGTTTTTTTTTTTGGCTTTTTCTCCCTTAGGCTGCTGTGGTGTGGTTCCTACGCCACCATCTTAACTGGAAGTCCCTTTTGTACTGGTTGTGCAGTGGTTTAAATGTGTGGCCCCATACACTTGAGTCTCTAGTGGTTGGACCCCTACTGAGAAAGAGGTATGTCACTGGGGGTGGTTCTTCAGAGTCTAGCCCTAATATATGTTTGGGGACAGACCTTATGTTTACCCCGAAGTTGTATGGAAAGCAGTTTGGGGCTGTAGCTGTTGATGCTTTTAAAATATATGTATTTTTATTTAATTGCAAGAGAGTGAAAGAGGTAAATAGAGAATGGGTGCGCCAGGGTCTCTAGCCACTGCAAAGGAACTCCAGGAACATGTGTCACTGTGTGTCTCTGGCTTACATGGTTACTGAGGAGTCTAACCTGGGTCCTTAGGCTTTGCAGGCAAGTGCTTTAACTGCTAAGCCATCTCTATAGCCCTGTTTGTGCTTTTCTGTGTTTGTTGGCTTTTTGGTGATGTTTCTCTGCTGTGCTCTATGGAAATGAGTGAACTTCTGCTGCTGATGGTGCTCCCTTGGATTCTGCAAGCCTAAGATAAACCCTTTCCTTCAGTAAGCTGTTTCTAGTCAAGTGTTTGTCCAGCAATAAGAAACTGACTGCAACAGGTTATATATATGAGAGGCGATTTATTAAAAGGTATTGGCATTTTTTCTGGTGCATGTAATTTTAAATTGAGAAGATTGATATTCTGCTTTTGTTTTACTCGAGTAGGATTCTCTAACTTTGTATTAATTAAAATAGATATTTGCTCTCCTGGAGGGAGTGTATTATTGGGGGCGGGCTTATGAGTGTTAGAGCCAGTTTCCCCTTGCCAGTGTTTGGCACACTCTCCTGTTTCTATTGTCTACCTTGTGTGGGCCAGGGGTTGATGCATCGTTTTCTCCTGCCATTGTGGAGCTTCCCCTGAGCCTGTAAGCCAAAATAAACCACTTTTTCCCACACACAAAAACAAAGAAACAAACAAACAAACAAACAAAAAAAGATATTTGCTGTCTTAAAAGGGTGTAATACTCTCCTAAATTTACCTAATATACTCTGTCAGTCCAGGTTTTGTAAGTCTTTTATGTTTGTTCATAAAAGTAGCTTTTGGGCTGGAGGGATGGCTTAGCGGTTAAGGCGTTTGCCTGCAAAGCCAAAGGATCCAGGTTTGATTCCCCAGGACCCGCGTTAGCCAGATGCACAAGGTGGTGCATGTGTCTGGAATTTGTTTGCAGTGGATGGAGGCCCTGGCGCACCCATTCCCTCTCTCCTCCCCCCTTCTGATGTCTAAAGTATTTATATTTGAAATTGTACTCATACTGATACAAATAGACCCACCTTATGCAATTAATGCTACATTGATTTGATATGCTAATAATTATAGCAACTATATGATCACCTGGGCACAGTGACACACTCATGTAATCCCAGTACTTGGTAGGTGGAGGCAAGAGATTCTCAATTCAAGGTTAGTCTGGGCTACAGAGGGAGACCCTGCCACAAAAAGGTGGAGTGGGGAGAGGCTGGGGGCATGGCTCAGTGGGTAGTGTCTGCTGCGCAAGCATGAATGAGGACCTGAGTTCAGATCTCCAACACCTAGGTAAAATGCCAGTTGTGGTGGTGCTTGCCTGTAATCTCAGGTGCTGACTGGCTAGGTAGTCTAGCTGAATCAGAGGGAGACCCTACCTTGAAAAAACAAACCATAAAAGAATAATATGGAAAATGATTGAGGAAGACACCCAACATTGGCCTCTGGCCTCCATACACGCATGCCAATATATATGAACACTCATATATACCCCATGTTAAAGAAATAGCTATTAAAAAATTAATAGAACCTTTATGAGTTTTGTTGATGCAGAGTTTGCAGCATGCCAGAAATGATGGTCAGTAAACATTCTCCAGTCCAATATCAAGCAGCTATTCGGGCTGGATAGTGATTCTTAAGCCTAACTTTGTCACATCTCTAAAATTCTACTAAAATCCAAAACAATTACAGTTTTCTCTAGTCTTCCTTAAGGCTATTATGTAAGGGGTTAAAGTTTTACAATTTGCTCTTTTTGTAAATTTCTCATTTCTGGCTCTTCATTCATTCTGTTCCTTATCTGCTTAGCAACATATATGGGGTACTTTACAAAATTTTTATTTATTTATGTATTTTAATTATTTTTTGGCTTTTTCGAGGTAGGGTCTCTCCCAAGCCTGACCTGGAACTCAACTCCATATAGCTCAGGCTAGCCTGGAACTCATGGTGATCCTGTTACCTCAGCTTCCCAAGTGCTGGGATTAAAGGCATGTGCCAGCACACCTGGCTTTTTTTGTTGTTGTTGTTTGTTTGTTTTCTTATGTATTTGAGAGGGAATGAGCTCCAAGGCCTTTTGTTCTGCAAACCAGCTCTAGAGCACGTGTCACTTGTATTATTTTACCAAATGAATGATTTGTCCCTTGTCTGAATTTCCGAAGAACTTTGACTCAAATGACATTTTTGCTGCTTATTCCATAGCTCTTTGCTCATGCCTGCCCTCACAGTTGGAAAGCAGAGATGGTGTTTCTATGAATGGGCTTTATTGGTGGTAGTATTGTTTGAAATAAGATTTCATGTAGCCCAGGCTGGCCTCAAACTCCTGATCCTCCTGCCTCCACCTCCTAGGTGCTGGCATTACAGACATGCATCACCACCCTTGTCTAGACACACTGTTTTAGTAAGCACCATGGTGCTGATGTCTGCGTAGTAACGTAAAAGCCATGTCCTTTAACATGCCGTCACATGCTCACCCACTTTGATCCCTCCTCTTGGCCACAGCTCTTCCGACGTGTAGCAGCGGCTTTACCAGGGATGGAAAGCACACAGGACCGAAGCAGAGAAGACAGTATCCTTTTTGACTTTGTGAGAAAGTTTTGCTATCACTGCTCTTCTTTAGAGCCCTACTTGGTTGTTGTTTGTGTTATTTTGCTCTTTGCTGGGGCATCTGAGGCAAATAGCTTAAGAAAGGAAGAGTTTCTTACTTCCTTGAAGCACCAAAGCTCTGACACCCAGAACAGCTCTAGTTGTTGGGAGCAGGAGCCTGAGCCAGCTGTCACGTTGTATCTGCCTTCTGCAAGCAGAGATGAATTCCAGTCTCTCCTTTTTATTTATTTATGCACTTCACAGATCAGTGTGGGGGAGGGCTGCAGCAGGCTCTTCCCACTGCAAATGAATGCCTATCCAGCTTTACATGGGTGGTGGGGAATGACCCTAGACCATCAGGAAGTACTTGCAAAGTGGGTAAGCTGCTGAACAATTTTCCCGGCCCATGGAATGGCACCACCCACATCCAGGATGGTTCTACCACCTCAGCTAAGCCTCTCTTAACGCCTTCACAGACATACCCAGGGGCTTGTCTTCTAGTTGCCTTTAAGTCTGGCTGAGTTGGCAAGATTAACTTTCATAGTCAGCTAATGAATATTGGGCTGTTGCCTTCAGTATCCAGCAATTGATAAATTGGGTACACAGAGAAGAGCTTTGCTGTCACCAGTTGGGTCTCATTGTCCAAGTACATCCTTTGTAGCCTTCTGCTTTATATAACTATTCAGTAGTAATTGTTTGCTTGCTTACTCCCTCATTTGCTTGCTTGCTTGCTTTCTTTTCTTTTTCCTTTTCTCTTTCCCTTCCCTTCCCTTCCCTTCCCTTCCCTTCCCTTCCCTTCCCTTCCCTTCCCTTCCCTTCCCTTCCCTTCCCTTCCCTTCCCTTCCCTCCCCTTCCCTTCCCTCCCCTTCCCTCCCCTCCCCTCCCCTCCCCTCCCCTCCCCTCCCCTCCCCTCCCCTCCCCTCCCCTCCCCTCCCCTCCCCTCCCCTCCCCTCCCCTCCCCTCCCCTCCCCTCCCCTCCCCTCCCCTCCCCTCCCCTCCCCTCCTCCCCCTCCCCCCCCTCCCCTCCCCTCCCCCCTCCCCTCCCCTCCCCTCCCCAGTGTTTCACTCTAGCCCAGGCTGGCCTGGAATTTCAGTATGTCATCTCAGGGTGGCCTCAGAGTTTCGGTGATCCTCCTACCTCTGCCTCCTAAGTGCTGGGATTAAAGGCGTGTGCCACCATAGCCGGCTCCTTCATTTGCTTTTTGTTTTCCTTGATTGTATTTATTTATATTTAAATTTAAAAAAAAATATTTATTTATTTGGTTTTTTGAGGTAGGGTCTCAGTCTGGTCCAGGCTGACCTGGAATTCACTATGTAGTTTCAGGGTATCCTCGAACTCATGGTGATCCTCCTACCTCTTCCTCCTGAGTGCTGGGATTAAAGGTGTGCACCACCATTCCTGGTTTATTTATTTATTTTGTTTTGACAGAGAAAGAGGGAAAGAGAAAAGAGAATGGGTACACCAAAGCTTCGAGCCAGTGCAAACAAACTCCAGACGCTTGTGCATCTGGCTAATGTGGGTCCTGGGGAATCCAACCTGAGTCCTTCGGCTTTGCAGGCAAACGCCTTAGTTCATAAGCCATGCTATCCCTCCAGCCCACATTTATTACTTTTTTTTTTTCAAGGCAGAGTTCTGCTCTAGCTCAGGCCAACCTGGAATTTACTCTGTGTTTTCAGGGTGGCCTCGAACTCACTGCAGTCCTCCTACCTCTGGATTGCTGGGATTAAAGGCGTGCGCCACAACGCCTGGCACATTTATTACTTTTAATAGCATAATATCTTTTCCTGAGTTGAAGTAACATTATGAATTTTTTCCCCAAATTTGTAAGCTATTGTCAAAACTTTTATTTTAGTTAATTCTTTTATTGTTTGTTTTTGTTTTTCAAGGTGGGGTCTTGCTCTAGCCCAGGCTGACCTAGAATTCACTCGGTAGTCTCAGGGTGGCGTCAAACTCACAGCGATTCTCCTACCTCTGCCTCCCAAGCACTGGGATTAAAGGCATATGGCACCACGCCTGGCTTTATTATACTTCTTTTTTTTTTTTTTTTTTTTTCTTGATTTTTCAAGGTAGGGTCTCGCTCTAACCCAGGCTGACCTGGAATTCACTTGGTAGTCTCAGATGGCCTCAAACTCACAGCAATCCTCCTACATCTGCCTCCCAAGTGCTGGGATTAAAGGCATGTGCTACCATGCCCGGCTATTATACTTAATTATTTAAGGAATAACATCTTTATATGGTTTCTTGCTCCTGTAAAATAATTTCCTTAGACTGGATTCCTATGAGCAAGGTTGTATTGCATTGTGACTCTTATATGCAATGGCTATATAAACAAGTGATTCCAGTTGAGCACATGAATTGCAAGGCAGGTCCAGAAAATAGTGACTACATTCTGAAGACAAATAGGAATATGTGGGGGCTTGTTAGAGTACAACTGAATCAGAATTGTCCTTTCCTGTTTGACTCCTTAACCTTTGTTTCAGTGATTGATATAAAACTGGAAAAGCCTCAGGAGCAACCAGTTAGTGAGGGAGGCTGTTCCTGCTAATCTCCCAAGGCGTCTTCAACCCTGCAGAAACTCACTGCTTTGGCCCCATACTCTTTCATTGACTGCAGTGTGAATATTGGCTTGAATCTTTCCCCTTCAGTAATAACGTATTGCAAGTCATCATTGCTGCCTGTCTCGTGGAGATGACCTATTAGCTTCACAAGCACAAAAAAAGTCAGTGTCTTCATTATTTATATTTTAAAAAAAAGCCAAAAGATTCCAGCATACTCCAGTGATAACTTTGAAGATTAGATACATTTTCTTAATATTTTTTCCTTTTTTAATGTTATGATAATGTACTTTAAAATTATGAAAATCTCAGCAGTGTGAGTGTGGCTTGCTTAAGGAGCAATCTGTTCACAGCAGCATTTGCCTACCTTCTTGATCTCATGTAGCTTTCCTCGCCTGTTCAACGTCCCTTTTCCTGTTCATCCCTTCTGTAAAACAAATAAGAGGTGGCAAGCAGCAGTACAACCAAGCCCATTGGAGTTACCCTTAGGTTTTACAGTTACCATTTACTCGAGGCCATGAGCCAGGATTCCAAAATTATCCTTGAGCACTGATGTAAATTGCTTAGACCTTCTTTGAGGCTAAAACTCAGCTATCATGGTGGGCAGTGCTTGAATGAAGAAAGGTTTCTGGTGTATCCTGCAAATGAGTCCTAATGAACCTACTAAGTACTTATAAATAAAGGAACGTAAATGTATTTCTAACCAAAACAGATGACCCTTTCACATGAGCCTAATTTAAACTCCAGGAGTGAAGAGTAACCAAGTGCTTAGAACAGATTTTTAGTAATTGATTTTGAAATCATAAAGTTCTAAGAATTATTACTCCCCAGATTTGTAAATTGTCGAAATTGTTTAAAAAAACAAACAATGAAAATGTTTAAGCAATAGATTTTTCTTTTGTAAAAATGCTATGCAGGCAAGGCATTATAAAAAGTGCTTTAAGAACCAACAGAATATTTAAATTTGCCACCATGGTCAAATCTGTACCTAGTAGAAATGATGTGTAAAGTTTACCAAGAAAAGAACCCTCACAGCGTAGCAGACTCTCTGCTCTGGACATTCGAGGTCAGAATTGAAGATGGAAGTAACGTCATTGTAAGGCACTAGAGGCAGATCAGAAAAAGCATACACTGTGAAGAGGGAAAGGAGAGAATAGAAATAAAGTCAATATTATGCAGATTTATGCCTTATTTTTTAGCATTTTTTTAAATGTTGGGTCTTTCAGGCTGATTTTACTTTTTATTAGATCTGTATAGATTGGTTAGATAACTAGTGATTTAGTTTTGTAAGTAAGCTACAATTAATCTTTTTTCTTTGGTGATATTTATTTCTTTGGTTGTTCTTTTTTTTTCCACTTTAAACTTTTAGGTGTTTTGTTGAATCTACTTAGAGCTTCGTCACCATGGCAATATGTATTTCCCTTAACACATTATAAACAAATATACTAGGAGTGCACCCTTTAATAGTTATTGTGAGATTGCTGTGTAAGTTAATAAACACATTTGTAAATACATTATTTGCAGGGGAAACAAATTCTGAGTTATGGCTCAGAAAAAAGCCTGCTGAATTTATGTTGTAAGCATTACTTAACACAGTATAAAGCTGAAAAGGCAACAAAAATAACTTCATACTTCCTCATCTCCTTATTGCAACAAATCCTTAACTGGGAAAACCTTACTCCCTTCTCCTTCCTCCTCCACTTCTCACTTATTGTCACCTTGTAATATTCAGAGAGCACTTGGTTTTATGGATCTGAATAGAGACATGTTTTCGGATAATCATTAGCCCACATACCCTGTAACTTATACTCAAGGGATGGAGTTGTAAAGTGCTTTTATAATACAATATTATTGTTAAAAGCAAGGAGTAACTTTTGTTTTATTTTGACATGGCATGTCCTAAAATAAATATCAATTCAATATGGCAGATGGGTCCTATTCTTTATTTGAAAGTAGTTGTGATTTCTGAAAAAGGGATGATTGTCTTCTTGTACTGTTGCTTTTTATTCTTTTTATGTATCTTTTAGGAAATAACCAATATATTGCTTTCAATATTGGTCTTTTATTTTTTTGGCTTGAGGTTTTTCAACTGAACATTTCAACATTTCAGTGAAATGTGTTCATGGTCCAGAGTTTTTTTTAATAAGCACAATTTTGCTGCCAAAAATATATAAATAAAACATCACAGAAACAAGTATTGACTTGGTTTTCCACTCCTGCCCAGACGCAGGGTTAACATACCTCTGCCTCTAGAACATGAAGGGATCTTGGAGACCAGAAGCACTACAGGATGCTGAAGTGGGAGGGCCACCGTGAGCCTGAGGCTGACTACAGAGTGAACTCCAGTCAGCCTGAGTTAGAGCGAGTCCCTACCTCAAGAAAGCAAGAAAAGAAAAAAGAAAAACAAAAAGCACTAGGGAGTCAGAATTCTTTTCAGTTGTAAAGAAAATAGATGATGTACCATGGGATATATTTTATAATCATGGAAAATGTTAATAAAAATTAAAAAAAAAAGAAAATAGATGATGGCAACGTTAGAGACAATTGTCATTTAAATAGTAATAGGATATACAGTCATGCAGGATATGTGACTTTTCAGTCAGTGATGGACCAATATGTAAGATGGTGGTGTCCATATTCTCTTCAGATCCCACGTAAGCCAGATGCACAAGGCGACACAAGCGAACACAGTTGCACATGTACAAAGGTGGTGCATGCATCTGGAGTTGAATTACAGTGGCTGGAGGAGGCCCTGGTGCTGCATCAATTCTCTTTCTCAAAAAAAAAAAAAAATTGCTAAACTGGTGTGGTGGCACACACCTGTAATCCCAGCACTCAGGAGAGGTAGGAGGAGCACCGTGAGTTCGAGGCCACCCTGAGACTACATAGTGAATTCCAGGTCAGCCTGGGCCAGAGTGAGACCCTACCTTGAAAAACAAAATAAAAAAAATTGCTATTATAGTACAAAACACTTCACTTTAAAAGGGGTGGGTATGCTGGAGAGATGGCTCAGCAGTTAAAGGACTTACTTGCAAAGCCTAAGGGCCCAGGTTTGATTCCCCAGTACACACATAAAGCCAAATGCACAAAGTGGCACATGTGTCTGGACTTGCAGTGGCTAGAGGCCCTGGTGTGCCCATTCTCTCTCTCTCTCAATTATATATATACATACTTATATTTTTGTCAGGAGGGATGTTTAAAGTAGGGTCTCGCTCTAATCCAGGCTGACCTCAAATTCACTATGTAGTCTCAGGGGTCCTTGAGCACACGGTGATCCTCCTACCTCTGCCTCCCAGGTGCTGGGATTAAAGGCGTGCACCACCAGGCCTGGTCAGTTTTTTTTTTGTGGGGGGGGTGTTGTTGTGTTTTGAGGTAGGGTTTCACTCTCGTCCAGACTGATCTGGAATTCACTATGTAGTCTTAGGGTGGCCTTGAACTCACAGTGATCCTCCTACCTCTGCCTCCCAAGTGCTGGGATTAAAGGTGTGCGCTTAAAACAGAAAGGAAAAAAAAAGTATTTTTAGCCCGTAAAACCCATTACTCCGGAGCCTGGGACAGTAGAATTATTAGCCTGGGTTACAAAGTGAAACCGTGTGTGGGGGAGTGTTGGGGCTGTGTATTAGTCAGGTTTCTCTAGTGGAACAGAACTGATAGAATGAATTGAGTACAAGGGGGATTTACTGGATTATCAGTCAGCCCTGCTAACACTGTAACTCCTTTCTTAGCCTGTTGACTAGAGGGCACCAGAAGCCCAATGTGGCAGGGGGAGGTCTTAGCTTCCAGTTCAATTGAATGTTTTTTGTGCCAATGAATTTCTTGAGCATGAGCCCATTGCCTCACTGCCTTGGCTGTGAAGTGAGTTCCTTGGTCAGAAGCAGTGCTGTGTGGAATGCCATGATGGTGGATGAGGCATTCTGTAAGCCTACGGATGGTAGTTGTGACAGAAGCACTATGTGCAGGAAAGGTAAATCCATACCCAGAATAAGTGTCTGTTTCAGGAGGGACAAAACGCTGCCCTGTCTGTGATGGAGGTGGTCCAATATACTCAAGCTGCTGGCTGGTCACCTCCAGGAATATGACCACAGCGGGCTCAGTGTTGCTTTCTGCTGCTGACAGATTAGGCACTTGGCAGCAGCCACAGCCAGGTCAACCTTAGTTAATGGAAGTCCATCTTGTTGGGCCCATGCATAACCTGCAACTGTGCCACCATGGCTGCTTTGTTCATGGGCTCATGGCTGGGGAAAGAGGCTGGCTGCTGTCCACAGAATAGGTCACCTTATCTACTTGACTATGAAACTCATCTCTGGTGTGGTCACCTTTTCTTTTTTTGGTTTTTCGAGGTAGGGTCTCACTCTAGCCCAGGCTGACCTGAACTTCACAATGAAGTCTCAGGGTGGCCTCAAACTCACAGTGATCCTCCTACCTCTGACTCCTGAGTGCTGGGATTAAAGGCATGCACCACCATGCCCAGTTGAGGTCACCTTTTGATGAGCATTAACATGGGACACAAGTACTTTTACATTCTTTGCCCATTCAGAGAGAGCTGTCCACATGTATCTTCCTCAACCGTCTTGCCATTTTCCACCTGGACCATCCAGCCAAACCATTGGCCACAGCTAATGAATCAGTGTATAACTGCATGTCTGGCCATCTTTCCTTCTGAGTCGAATTCAAAACTATGTGCACTGGCCAAGGTTCTGCGCATTGTGAAGGCTTCCCTTCACCACAGTCTTTCTGAGTTGTCCCAGAAAGGGGCTGTAATGCTACAGCTGTCCACTTCTGGGAGGTGCCTGCAAAACATGCTGAACTGAACCGTCTGTATGCCATGCCTTAGTCCTCTCCTCAGTCAATTGATCATAGGGCACACCCCATGATGCCATAGGTGCATGCTTGGTGGCAGAACACATTGAACAGGACTAGCAACCATAGACATTTGGGCAACTTCCTCATGTAACTTACTTGTGCCCTCAGGGCTTGCTCAAGCCTGATCACATATATACCATTTCCACTTGAGGGATTGCTGCTGTGCACGTCCAACTCTATGGCCTGGTGGGTCAGATAACACCCAGCTCATAGTGGGTAGGGCAGGTCGCGTAGTAACCTAATGGCCCATTGTCAAGTGTTCAGTTTCTACTAAGGCCCAATAAGCAGGCCAGGAGCTGTCTCTCAAAGGGAGAATAATTGTCCACAGTTGATGGCAGGGCCTTGTTTCAAAATCCCAAAGGCCTCAGCTGTGATTCACCTGTGGGGGCCTGCCAGAGGCTCCGAATGCCATCACTATCTGCCACCGACACCTCAAGTACCATCGGATCTGCTGGATCGTATGGTCCATGGAGAGAAGCCTGGACCTGTTGAGTCTTGCCTTGTTTTGGATTCCACTGAAAACTCAGCTTTCCAAGTTGTTTAAGTATATGGGACAGAGTTAACACACGAGAGGAATGTGCGGCCTCCACAATCCAAACAGGCCCGCGAGACAGCGTGCTGCTTTTTGAGTGGTAGGAGGAGCCAGGTGCAATAACTTAAGGAGTATCCCTGCATGCCCACACCACTGAACTAGAAATTTCACTAAGGTGGAAGGTCCTCGAATGTTGGATGGATTTGTTTCCCATACCCTGATGCCCATATGCTGGACCAGCAACTCCAGAGTGGTTGCCACCTCCTGCTCATCCGATCCAGCCAGCGTAATGTCATCAATATAATGAACCAATGTGACACCTTGTGGAAGGGACAGGTGACCATGATCCCTGTAAACAGCTATGACAAGGGCTGGAGAGTTAATATAACCTTGAGGTGAAACCATAAAGGTGTATTGCTGGCATGGCCAGGTAAAGGCAAATTGCTTCTGGAGGTCCTTGTGGCCCAGTGTGGAGAAGAAAGCACTTGCAAGATCAGTAGCTGCAAACCAGGTACCAGGAGATGTGTTAATCTGCTCAAGTAATGAAACCACATCTGGTACAACAGCTGCAATTGGAGTCACCATTCGATTAAGTTTCCAGTAATCCACTCTTCAGGATCCATCAGTCTTCAGGGGGAAAAAAAAAAAAATAGAGTTAAAGGGAGACATGGGAACTCTGCATCCTTCAAGTCCTTTATAGTGGCATTAATTTCTGCAATCCCTCCAGGGATGCAATATTGTTTTTGGTTCGTTATTTTCTGGTATTGGGAGCTCCAGTGGCTTCCATTTGCCCTTTCCAACCATATAATAGCCCTCACTCCACAAGTCAGGGAGCCAGTGGGGAGGGGGGCCTGCCAACTCCTAAGTATATCTATCTCAGTTATGCATTCTGGGACTGGGGAAATAATCACAGGATGAGTTTGGGGATCCCCTTGACCCATTATCCATCTAGCATTTGCCAAAACTACTGGTTACCTGTCCGCCATAAATACCTGTCATTGTCAATTCAGAGCCAGTGTCCAATAGGCCCCGAAAGGTCTCATTATTTCCTTTTCCCCAGTGTACAGTTACCTTAGCAAACGGCTGCAGGTCCCTCTGAGGAAGGATAGGACTAAACTAATACTGAAACTTCTAGGGGTTGTGGGAGGGTCCATCCTCAAGTAGACCCGACCAGCCCTTCAATCAAGGGCCTCTGGATCTATAAATTGAGTCACATCTGGAAATTGGTTAAGAGCTCTTGATTCTCTGTTGCTATAATTCAAAGTAGCCTTTCCCGTGCTAGGAACTTCCCTGCTTATACAGGTCAAGCAGGAACTTAGTAGGTTTCTCTCTCTCTCTCTTTTTTTTTTTTTTTTTTTGTGGGAAAAGGGGTTTATTTTGGCTTATATACTTGAGGGGGACTCCATGATGGTAGGGAAAAACGATGACATGGGCAGAGGGTGGGCATCACCTCCTGGCCAACATCAGGTGGACAACAGCAACAGTAGAGTGTGCCAAACACTAGCAAGGGGAAGCTGGTTATAACACCCATAAGCCCACCCCCAACAACACACTGCCTCCAGGCGTCTTCAATTTCCAAATTGCCATCAGCTGGGGATCTAGCATTCAGAACACCTAAGTTTATGGGGGACACCTGAATCATATTGCTACAAATAGAGATAGATAGACAGACAGATAGCTAGCTAGCTAGCTGGCTGGACGGACGGATGATAGATAGAAAGAAAGAAAGAAAGATAGATAGAGGCATGTCAGGGTCTCTTGCCACTGCATATGACCTTCAGATGCATGTACCACTTTGTGCAGCTGGTTGCTTTGGTACAGGGAAATCGAACCCAGGCTGTCAGACTTTGCAAGGAAACCATTTCTTTTCATTTAATTTTTATTTATTTGAGACAGACAGAGATACAGAAATAGGCAGGTAGAGAGAGGGAGAGGGAGAGAGAAAGAATGGGTATCTCAGGGCCTCCAGCCACTGTAAACGAACTCCAGATGCATGCACCCCCTTGTGCACCTAGCTAACGTGCTTCCTAGGGAACCAAACCTGGGTCCTTTGGCTTTGTGGGCAAATGCTTAGTAGGTTTCTTAATCAGCCAGAACCAAAGGTCTACATAGGTTATGACCATTGTTTTGCCTATGCTGTCCATTACAGTAAACACATTCACTTTGTCTTTGGCGATTCACCACTGCCACTTGGCCCTTGTTGCATCTAATCCAGCTAATGCAGCAACTGTGGCCCCCACTGTGACGTCTCCTTTACATATCATAGAAACTACTGGCAACTTTAAGGGTACGCAAGGGCCTCTAGCCATTGCAAACAAACTCCAGACGCATGCGACCCCTTGTGCATCTGGCTTACATGGGTCCTGGGGAATAGAACCTGGGTCCTTTGGCGTTGCAGGCAAATGCCTTAATCACTAAACCATCTTCTGCAGCCTCCTGGCATACTTTTGACTGGCTTAGTGTGGCTCTGGTCTCCTTTCTGGGAGTTGTTTATTGCCCAAGAAGGAGCCACATGGGATTCACATGCTAAAAGTGTAATGTAATAGCCAGGGCCAAGTGGCCTGGGTTTAATCCCGACAGTACCCACCACTTAGGACAGTTTGCTTTCCCTGTCAGCAGCTTACAATGGGGGTAGGAGCACTGGCTCGTGAGGCTATTGTGAGAATCCATGAGATGTGTAAGTTAGGAGCAACTGTGAGAAAGAAGTGTGAATAACACCAGCTTTTCATGGAAAGAAAGAAATCTAGGTGGCTTGGGCTCTTTCTACATAATGACTCCTACAAAGCCCTGAGATTCACTCTGGAGGCAGAGGTAGGATCGCTGTGAGTTTGTGGCAAGCCTGGAACTACATAGTGAATGAATTCCAGGTTGGCCTGGACTAGAGTGAGACCCTGCCTTAAAAAAAAAAAAAAAAAGGGCTGGAGAGAGGGCTTAGTAGTTAAGGCACTTGCCTGCAAAGCATTCTCAGATTGTCAAACCCCACCCATCCTTCATGGTGCAAACTGAATTTTCTTTCATTCCCTGTCCCGAAGTTTTCCCAGTACCCTTGGCAGTCAAACACCCCTTATGGCTCCCACTGTACCAAGCTCCTCTTGCTTCACTGAATCGTTAGTGTGTATGTCTCCTCTGTAAACTGGTATCTCTGGAAATATGGCTGAGGTGGATTTTTTAAAATTAAGAGAGAGAGAGAGAATGGGCATGCCAGGGCCTCTATCCACTGCAAATGAACTCCACATGGCTGTGACACCGTGTGCATGTGGCTTACTTGGGACGCGGAGAATTGAAACTGGGTCCTTAAGGCTTCACAGGCATGCGCTTTAACTGCTAAGCCATCTCTCCAGCCCTGAGGTGTATATTTTTTGCCAAACAGATGTGTTGATCTATTGATCCTACATCTGAGTAGTGCCCTGAGTGTCCTTTGGGACACCACCCCCACGCCTCATGCAAGCTGTTTTAGACCATCCTTTTGCACACCACCAGACCAAATATGGACTGATAGCATTTCTCAGGCCAAAGGCCTAGTCACACTGTTAAAGAAACTGGGCTATTTTTTTTTAAATTTTTTTTCTTCAGTTTTATTTATTTGAGAGCGAGACAGAAAAGGGCAGATAGAGAGAATGGGTGCGACAGGGTCTCCAGCCACTGCAAATGAACTCCAGATGTGTGCGACCCCTTGTGCATCTGGCTAATGTGGGCCCTGGGGAATTGAGCCTCAAACCAGGCGCTTAACCGCTAAGCCATCTCTCCAGTTCAGGGCTTTTAAAAATTATTTTTAATTTTTTAATTTTTTGGTTTTCCAAGGTAGCGTCTCACTAGAGCTCAGGCTGACCTGGAATTCACTATGGAGTCTCAGGTTGGGTTCGAACTCAGTGATCCTCCTACCTCTGCCTCCCGAGTTCTGGGACTAAAGCCATGTGCCACCACGCCTGGCTCTGGGCTGGTTTTGAACCCTTAGTCTGGAGCTGCAGAACATCACCACAGCTCCCCAAATGAGCCAGCCCAGTGGCCATAGAGATGAAAGCAAAGCCAGGTGGAAATGACAGTTGAGTCCCTGGACCACACAGCTCTTGGACTTCTTAGTTCTCTTTGGCTTAAATTAGTTTAAGAAGGAGTCTCAGCCCGGCGTGGTGGCACACGCCTTTAATCCCAGCACTCGGGAAGCAGAGGTAGGAGGATCGCCATGAGTTCAAGGCCACCCTGAGAATACATAGTGAATTCCAGGTCAGTCTAGACTAGAGTGAGACCCTACCTTGGAACCCCCCCCCAAAAAAAAAGTCAAGTTCAGTTCCCCAGGACCCATGTAAGCCAATTGCACAAGGTGATGTATTTGTCTAGAGTTCATTTGCAGTGGCTGGAGGCCCTGATGTGCCTATTCTTTCTGCCTCTTCAATGATTTTGTTTTTTTTCTTGGAGGTAGGGTCTCACTCTAGCCCAGGCTGACCTGGAATTCACTCTGTATTCTCAGGGTGGCCTTGAACTCACTGCAATCCTCCTACCTCTGCCTCCTGAGTGCTGGGATTAAAGCCCGACGTCCAATAAACAAATATTTTAAAAAAGGAATCAGTCACTTGCAGCCTTGAGAGGCTTGATGCAGAATGGTTGTGTTTTCTTCCCTGGTTCCATAATAACTCATTGGTTCAAGCTGAAAAGTACATGAAGCTATTAGAGAGAATCCTAACACCACAGACCTTTCAGAAAGCAGGTGGAGTCAGGCACATGCCTTTAATCCCCCACTCAGGAGGCACACAGGAAGATCACTGAGTTTGAGGTCAGCCTGGGCTAGAGTGAGACCCTACCTTAAAAAATTTAAAAAAGGGCTGGAGAGATGGCTTAGCAGTTAAGCGCTTGCCTGTGAAGCCTAAGGACCCCGGTTCGAGGCTCGATTCCCCAGGACCCACGTTAGCCAGATGCACAAAGGGGCGCACGCATCTGGAGTTCGTTTGCAGTGGCTGGAAGCCCTGGCGCGCTCATTCTCTATCTATCTGTGTCTCTCCCTCTCTCTCTTTCTCTCTGCCACTCTCAAACAAATAAATAAAAATGAACAAAAAATATTTAAAAATAAAAAATAAAAAAAAAAGCAAGCAGGCAGAGCCTACTCAGACAAGAGAGACCCAGATACCGCCTCTCCTCTTGAGCCTTCAGGGATGGCCAAGTTTCACCTGCTGTGGATAAGAAGAGCTAGGTCCTGAAAGGTTAAGTCCAAAATCGTTGTGCTAACATGCTCTTAGCAGTTCCACTTGACCCTCCAAGGTGCTTCTTTCACTACAGTAGAGAAAACACCAGAATAAAACAAGCCTGAGGGCTGGAGAAATGGCTTAGCAGTTAAGGCGCTTGCCTGCAAAGCCTAAGGTTCCATGTTCGACTCTTCAGGTCCCACGAAAGCCAGATGCACAGTGACAAATGCACACAACGTGGCACATGTGTCTGGAGTTCCATTACAGTGTCTGGAAGTCCTGGTGGGCCAATTCTCATATCCTCCCTCCCTCCCTCCTTGTGTCTCTGTCCCTCTCCCTCTCCCTCCCCCCCCCCTCTCTCTCTCTCTCTCTCTCTCTCTCTCTCTCTCTCTCTCTCTCGCACATGCACACGCACTAAAACAAACAAGCCCAAGCCAGTTCTAGAGCCAACCATGTCTTTATTAGTCTCTGCAGCCGAGCTGGTGGCGCCCTCGCTGCAGGGGAACTTCAGTGGGATACTCTGGCCACTGGGCAGGGGTGTTAGCATGTCTATTGGCAGTTGGGAGAGGAGGGGGCAAGGAATGGAGACTGCCAGCTGCAGACAGGCACATGAGGGGCTCCCTGGGCTGGTACGAAGGTGGGTCAGACCCCAAAGGGAAACAACGCCTTCTCTCCCAGAGTGAAGGAAGAGGCAAAGCCTTAATCAAAGCAAAGGACAGGGCTGAGCTCCTGGGCTCAGAAAGGCATTTCCCAAATTAAGCAACTTCCTAAGGCTGGCAGTCCCAAACAGCTCACCTGTCCCTCCAACCAGGAGCCCCCAGGTCATGGGGAAGAGGGGACCCTGAAAACTAAGAGAGGGAAGGAGGATATTAAATCCAGGGAGTGTTTGGAGGTAGGGTCACTACTAAACAATAGGTGAAATAAGCTTCCTCCGTTAATAGCTCACAACTCCCCCTTAACCAGCAAGCTCCTTAGCCTGAGGCCCACCATGATCCACCCACCATGATCCAATCCCCGTCTCCACCCCAACTAAATGGCACTCTCCTTTGATTCTTTGGATATGCCAGACTGTTCACAGCTCCACAATGCTTGCTGTCTTCCTGCCTCTCGCCTTGTCCCTACTGTGTCCTTGTCAAAGGACAGAGAGCTACTCGGCTTTGTCCTCCCCTTCCCCCCCCCCACTCTTGTTTCCCCAGGCCTGGAGCACCCCCACCCCAGGAGAGCAAACGTTATCCTGTGACTTCCAGCACCTGGGGATCTTGAAGCCAAGTACAGTTCTGGTTGCTGTATCTGGAGGAGAGATCTATTCTATGTGATGTCTGGGGGTGTCTGGCAGTAGCTGTGAGTGAGCATTTCCGGCGTGTTTGTGCCTGGGATGATAGCTTCCTCCGAGGGGGAGGGTAAGGCATGGGAGGAATGGTCTAAGCCTACAGGGGTTATGAAGTGGAAAAGGCCAAAATAGGCCAGGGTGGTGGATAGCGGCAGGATAGTCCCGAAAGAACAGGGGTCCAAGCAGTCTACGCGCACGTGCAGCATTCCCGGGGCTCAGAACCAGCAAGGCGACCACATAAGCGAGCCGAGCGCCGCGCCCGTGGCCGCCCCGGCCAGCATGCCCATGGCCAGCGGGGCGCCCGAGCTGTAGCCTGGATCCTCTCGCACTATCACGTGCGTCACGCCGGGGCCTGCAGGAAGAGCAAGGAGGGTCAGGGGCTACCGGAGTGACTCCAGCCCAACCTTATGTTCAGGAGCTGAGCCAGGTCCCGGATACGAAAACCCACTGCGAGCAACCCCCGGGGCCTCTGAGCACCGCCACGCAGCACCTGGGCATGGGACCTGGCAACTCAGCCCTGGGGACAGGGGAGGGTGCAATCCCCGATCCAGCCACTAGGGGCCGCTAGGAGCTCAGGAATGGTACCACCGTGCAGACGGGCAGAGTTGGGGCAGGCTTGGGAGGTCCAGCCTGCAGCGAGGGTCACTCAAAGGGTAAAGCCTGGTCCTCATTGACGAGCCGTGGGCGGCGGCCTAGCTCAGGATCGCTGCAAGCCAGTGGTGGCAGATTGGGGACTTACCTGCCGCATAGGGTGGCCCATAGTAGCTGCGGACATATGTGGTCTCGTGAGCATTGGGGTGCACCACCTCGTAGTAGTCCTGGTATGGGCTGTAGACGCGAACCTGGGAAATCCAACCAGGTCAGCTGCCCAGGAACTCCTTAGTCTGGGTTTTGTCCCCACCCCCACCCTTTCTAATCCTTTCCTACCCTCTCTTCTTTCTCCCCCAGGCACCAGCTTCACCACAGAGGCCCACCATGGTCCTCCTCCTCTGGAAACTTCAGCCCTTACATGAGTTCCCAATGATACCTTTTCTTCTGCCCTGGTCTCCTACCTTGGTCAATTTTTTTTCCATGGCTCCCATCTTCCCTTCATGGAAGTCTAATATTTGCTAACAATTCTGCAGATCACACTCCTAGCTCAGGGAGGGGAATATGGCCAAGCCCCAGGCAGGAAATAAGAGTTGGAGGGGTGAGGAAGAGAAGGGTAGAGATAGAAAGTAATAGAGTAACTACTTTTTCAGTATCTAGTGGGGAGGAGGAGGAGGAGCTGTGGTACTACCATCTCTTCTCCTTAAGGCAGGCATTTCTTTCTTTTTTTTTTTTTTTTTGAGGTAGGGTTTCACTCTAGCCCAGGCTGACCTGAAATTCACTAGGTAGTCAAGGCAGGCATTTCTATCCCCCCAGAGCTGAGGAGTGAGGCTGAGAAGGGTGAGGTCCTCTCCAGAAAGTCCTCCCTCCACCTCTCCCCCATTGGGTTTCTAGCAACCTCTCAAAGCCTAGTTCAATATTCATCCATTCTAGGAAGCCCAGGACTGTGTGCACTTCAAATGTGACCTACTTACCAGCAAGGACTTGTTAATTTGTGTCACTGGCACAGGAATGTGCATGGCAGGAACCAATAAATACATGCTGGGTTCATAGAAACTGCCAGCCCAAGCCCTTCGTTTCACCCGTGGGGGAGCAGGCTCAGAGGAGCAGGGTTCCCTCTCCTGGGATCCTTCCTCTTAGCTGTCTTTCTCTCTCACTAGGTTTCATTCCTTAATGGCCCAACTCCTCTTAGAAGTCCAGGAGTGTCAAAACAACACTAAGGGGCCAGACGTGGTGGCAGAGGTAGGGTTCCCAAGAGTTCGAGGTCACCCTGAGATTACAGAGTGAATTCCAGGTCAGCCTGAGCTAAAGTGAGACCCTACCTCGAAAAACAAAAAACAAAAAACAAAAAAACCCCACTATCTTAAAGTGACTGTGCCATTTCATCTCACAAACCTGTTTTTCCCCATAAATATTTCTCTTTAATGCTCCACTATGCACCCAAACCAAAAATAAAATCAGGTTAGCACCTATATCTTTTGTTTTTAGGCTATTTAATGCACAATTCCCCTGCCTCAGCTTTCTGAGTGCTGGGATTGTAGATGCATGTTAGGAAGTCCAGTTTTTCCTTCTTTATGCTTCTGGGGATCTACCCAGAACAAGCACCTTCCTGTGTATACAAGGCAAGAGATTGTACCACTGAGCTACATCTCCAGCCCTTGGCTCCTATGTCTTTCTGTGAGGCCAACAGATCTCATGATTTTATCTTCCAAATATGCTCTTCTGTCCATTCTACTGGCCAAATGCCAAGAGAATAAACCACTGGCTTTTGCAACTTGGAAGCTGGGAGTGATATTCAAGAGAATAGTTGAGGGGAAGAAGCTAGACTAGAGAGGACTAAAGAATAGTTGAGAAGTGAGGAGTAAAAACCATGTCAATATGTCATGGAACATTTTTTTTCTTCTTCCTTTCATTTTGTTTTTATTTTTTGGTTTTTCGAGGTAGGGTCTCACTCTAGCCCAGGCTGACCTGGAGTTCACTATGTACTCTCAGGGTGGCCTTGAACCCACAGCAATCCTCCTACTTCTGCCTCCCTAGTGCTGGGATTAAAGGCATGAACCACCATGCACGGCCCTTTTTTATTTTTTAGACAAAGTGTCACTATATTGCCCAGGCAGGCCTTGAACTTGTGATCTTCCAGCCTCAGCCTTGCAAATAGTTGGAATTAGAGGCCTATGCCACTAGGCCTGGCCATGACATTCCTGTCAAGAAAGCTGGCTGCAAAGCCAGGCTGAATGGTGCACCCCTGTAATCCGGCACTCAGAAGGTGCAGGTAGGAGGTCAGTTCAATGGCAGCCTCTGTTACACAAGTTTGAGGCCAACCTGGACTACATGAAAGTGTGTCTCAAAAAAGCAAAACAAGCAAAAAGCAGCCTGGCTGTAAAGGGGCGTTCTCTAAACCCCTGATGACTTCGTTCCATGCCTCTCCATTTCTGAGATGGCTGTCTTCTCACCTGGTCCCACTCAATACCTTAGTTTGTCTTTTTGACTCAACTCAGGTGTTGCTGACCTTGCACCTCAGCTGGATACCCACAGCCCCTTGGGCCTCCCTCCCTCACAGTGCTAACCAATGTCCCTGCCAGTGTCTGTGTCTCCCAGCAGACTGAGAGACCCCTCAAGGTCTTAGTCACCCTCTGAGTAACATCAGGTGCCTAATCAATGCTTGTTAAATTTATCTCGAGGGTGGGCTGGAGAGATGGCTCAGTGGGTAAGGCGCTTGCCTGCAAAGCCTAGCGACCTGGGTTTGATTCCCCAGTACCCACGTAAAGCCAGTGCAATCAGACACAAATCATATGGAAAGAGGGTCACCTTAAGGGTGAGTTGAGGTTCAAGTTAGGGAGAACAAAATAGCCCCAGGGCCGGGCAGGAAGCTGTGAGGGCAGTGCTGAAAGGTGATCACTACCTGCTGTTCTTCCCCCAAGAGCGACCCTATGAGGCTTTCTGGTTGTGTGAATAGGATATGGACTCCACGCCCCGAATGGACCGGAGGGCTTTAAGCCCTCAGATCCAACTGTACCGTTTGAGAGGCAGAAGTTCAAGGCAGCTGCAGTGTGCCAAGGGCTTTAAGCCCCCGGAGACAGAGCAAAACACCGCTTCACGTTCCTCTGGGGCATCTGTTTCTACCCTCCTGGTCTGGGAGGCCCGGAAGTGAATTCATACATCACCTGGCAACAAGCTCGTCACCCCAGAGACCTTATGGACAGGACCAGAGAGCCTGATCTCTGATGCTCTCCTCCTCCCAAGACCCAGCTCCTTCTGTGGGCGGGGTCAGCGCGAGCCAATCAGGGAGAGATATGCAAATAACCCCTGCCCTCAGCCGGAACTGTTGTATATACTTAGGTTTACAGCATCCAGCACTTGAAACAAGCCTGGATTCTGGTTTGGGCAGGGGCAGTGTCTCAGGATAGTGGCCAGCAAGTCCCAGGCCCGTCACTGATGAATGAACTTGAGTGACACTGATCATGTTTGGTAACCTCTCAGAGCTTCAGCTGTTTCCTCGGGAACACTTCCCCACGCTGCCCCCTCGCAGGGTGCTGGGAGGATCCAGAGAAGCAGGCAGCCCCAGTACCTCCCGGGCTCAATGGCTCTGCACCTCGCCCTTACGGTTTGGTTTTGGGTTTTTTGGTGCTGAAGATCAAACCAGTGTCTCACACATGCTAGGCAAAGTGTTCTACCTCTAAGCTACCACTCCCGACTGCAAAAGTGATGGTTTAATCTACAGATTTCAGGCTGGAGAGATGGCTCAGTAGTTAAGGTGCTTGCCCACAAAGCCTAAACGGACCTGGGTTTGATTCCCCAGTGTCCATGTAAAACCAGAAGCAAAAGGTGGTACATGTGTTTGGAGTTCATTTGTGGTGGCTAGAGGCCCTGGCATGCCCAGTCTCTCCTCCTCCCTGTGTGTCTCTCTCAAAAATAAATAAATAAATAAATAAATAAATAAATAAAATCTACATACTTCCAGGCTGGGGTTGGAGTAGTGCTTGCCTAGTATACATGAGGACCTGTGTTCAATCCCCAGCACCACAAAAAATAATGACAGATTTAGCCGGATGTGGTGGTGCATGCCTTTAATCCCAGCACTTGAGAGGCAGAGGTAGGTAAATCTCTGAGAGTTCGAGGCCACCCTGGGACTACATAGTGAATTCTGGGTCAGCTTGAGCTAGAGTGAGACCCTACCTCGAAAAAAAACAAACGACAGATTTTTTAGGTCTTATTCCAGACTCACGAAGTTACATAGTGCAGAGGACATTGCCACCCGTTGTTATTTTAAGTCCCTAAGCAATTCTAAAACAGTGTCATCAAGCACAACTGAGAAAGAAAGGAGTTTGGAGCTTTGGAGAGAAATGGCTTAGCACTTGCCTGCAAAGCCTAAGGACCAAGGTTCGATTCCTCAGTGCCCACGTAAGCTAGATGTACAAGATGGCACGTGCATCATTTGCAGTGGCCGGGGGCCAAGGTATGCCCATTCCTTCTCTATCTGCCTCTTCCTTTCTCTCAAATGAATGAATGATTAAATAAATTAGTTTTTAAAAAGGAGGAGTTTGCAGGTGACAGTAACAAGCTCCCACTCCCACGACCAGGCCAGGTCCTGTGCTAGGCACTGAAGACAGAGGGAGGATTTAGGCTCAAAAGCTGTGTGATGTTTAATCTTCATTGTTAATTTGACTGGATTTGAAATAAACTAGGAGACACATTTCTGGGTGTGGTTGTGAGGCAAGTTTAATTGAAGAGTGAAGACCCACCCTGAAGGTGAGTGACATCATCCTAAGGACTAAGGAACCAGGCTGAATAAAAAGGGATAAAAGGTCTGAAGAGATGGCTTAGTGGTTAAGGCACTTGTCTGCCAAGCCAGAGAATCCAGGTTCGATTCCCCAGGACCCATGTAAACCAGATGAACAAGGTGGTGCATGCATCTGGAGATCATTTACAGTGGTTGGAGGGCTTGGCACACCCATTCTCTGTCTCTCTTTCTTTATCTGCCTCTTTCTCTCTCAAATAAATAAATAATATTTTTTTTTTAAAAAAGGGAAAAGTAGCTGGGCATGGTGGCACACGCCTTTAATCCCAGCACTCAGGAGGCAGAGGTAGGAGGATTGTTGTGAGTTTGAGTCCACCCTGAGAATACAGAGTGAATTCCAGGTCATCCTGGACTAGAGTGAAACCCTACCTTGAAAAAACAAAACAAAAAAAATGGGAAAAGGATATAGGCATGGTGGCGCTCGCCTTTAATCCCAGCACTTGGGAGGCAGAGGTAGGAGAATCACTGTAAGTTCATGGCCAACCTGAGACTACATAGTGAATTCCAGGTCAGCCTAGGCTAGAGTGAGACCCTACCTTGAAAACCAACAAAAAAAAAAAGTGTGTGTGGGGGTACTGGAGAGATGGCTTAGCAGTTAAGGCATTTGCCTGAAAAGCCAAAGGATTCCAGTTCAACTCCCCAGGAGCCATGTAAACCAGATGCA
Source organism: Jaculus jaculus (assembly GCF_020740685.1). Classification (NCBI taxonomy): domain Eukaryota; kingdom Metazoa; phylum Chordata; class Mammalia; order Rodentia; family Dipodidae; genus Jaculus; species Jaculus jaculus. The sequence goes on from NC_059104.1 coordinate 169,130,913, forward strand.
TGAGGGGGCACATGCTTCTGGAGTTTGTTTGCAGTGGCTGGAGGCCCTGGCGTGCCCATTCTCTCTCTCTTCCTTGGTCTGGTTTTCTCCCTCTTTCTCTCAAGTAAATAAATTAATTTTAAAAGGGGGGGCCTGGGCATGGTGGTACATGCCTTTAATCCCAGCACTCAGGAGCCAGAGGTAGGAGGATCGCTGTGAGTTCGAGGCCACAGTGAATTCCAGATCAGCCTGGACTACAGTGAGACACTACCTTGAAAAACAAAGAAAAAAAAAAAAAGAGAGAGGGAGGGAGGGAGGGAGGGAGGGAGGGAGGGAGGGAGGGAGGGGAGGAGAAAGCCAACTGAGGGTCTACATTCCCTGCTTTCTGCCCAGATGTGAGCAAAGAGCCTCATGCTCCGACCGCTATGCTTTGCTCCCCCCTCAACCCACGAGCCAATATAAATCCACCTTTGAGTTGCTTCTCACTGGACTTTTGGCAATGAGGAAAGTAACATACATCCTGATTCCAATAAACATCCAGGAAAAAGACAAACCCAAACTAAATAATATGCAATAGTAATACGTCGTAGCTCTGCCACCCAGGGTTTTCACCCTTCCCTCCCTTCCATTCTCCCTCTTCTCCCTCACTCAGTGAACATTACCCGAGGTAGTACCAGACCCTGTGTACTAGAAATGAGGAGGGCCAGAATAGGTAAGATGGGCCCCTATCACTTAGCACTGATTGAGCACCTGCTGTCTAGGCCAGCACAAGCCTGTGCTGGGCTCCGTAAATCCAGGGTAAATTCGACTTGGTCATTGATTTAGAGGAAGCTGGAAGTCATGGCAGGGACTAGACAGGCAGGAATAAACTGGCAGGCAGAATGAAGGCAGTACTAAGTAGGCTGTGGAAGGACTGACAGTGGCCCTGGGAAGTCCTCACCGAGAAGGCGGCAGCCTTTGAGGTAAGCCTTTAAGGATGAGCATCGAATGAGGAGGCTGAGGGTTTGGGCAGCATGTGAGGAGAAAGCCAGAATAGAGTGGCTGAGGCAGACCGCAGAGCAGGGAGGGCACGAAGGGAGAGGAGAGACATGACAGGTAGGACTGGCAAGATTCCATGGGCTTTGAAAGCTGGTCGTGGCTGGTGTCCTGGGAGAAGAGGGAGCCATGGAAGTCTATGCACAAGGGAGGAATATAGCAGATGGTTCTGGAGGCTCTATCCTGTAGCCAGAAAGGAGGCAGGGAGAGCTGAGCCAGCACTTACCCAGATCTGCCTCTCAACCTTACAGGGGCTCCACGAGTGGGTCACACACCTGACCTTAGGGCAAACCCGGCGGCTCCTGGGTGGGACGGTGGCTCCGGCTGGGGCCTGCTCAAGCCACAGAAACCCAAGAAGTGGGGAGGGGTTTACACCTGTAAGAGACTGTTACCAGGCCCTACCAGAGCCCTCGGCCAGATGTGTGCCAAGTGTGTGTGTGTGTGGGGGGGGGGTTGTTCAGAAAGGGCTGGTGACCCACCAAGTCACTGAGCAAAGAAGGGCCAGTGGGCCTCATTCTAGCCCACACTCTCCTATTTCATGCAGCTGGGACTCCCGGTGTCCAGGTGGACCTTCTGTCCACCTGGGCCTCTTCGCTACCCCCAACCCCAGCCTCATCCCCCTACCCCCCGCTCTATCCCCTAGAAGCCTCTACTCAAGAGAGGGGCACATGGGAGGAAAAATACCAGGTCACTACTACATGTGCTCATGGACAAAGAAACTCACAAACACAGGTGGGAACACAGAGGCGGGCAGAAGCCCGGGGCCTACAGGGTTGTCCAGCTGGGGAACAGGAGGGGAAGGGAGAGGACGGGGCCGAGGCACGAAGTCAGCAGAGTAGGCGGGAGGACATGCAGAGAAGGGACAAGGGCAGCTTCATAGAGCCACAGAGTGCAGAGCGGTCCGCCCTCACCTCCTTCTTCCTGTTCTCAGTGAGACTGGCCTGCTCAAAGATGCCGTGAGGTTCAAAGCCTACTTAGCCTGACCTGACACCCCGTCCCGTCCCCGACCATCCCTGTCCCACTGTCTTCTCGGCTTTTTGCGATCAGAGGCCATTTCTCCTGTTCCATTCCCTGCGTGCTACACCCTCCAGCCAAGCCAGCCTCCAGCCCTTAGATGCAGACGTGGGCGCGTGCGCACGCACACATGCACTCATGCACACGCACGCACGCCTTTTCCCTACCTCTGCTCACACAGCTCCCTCTGTAACGTCAGCATCCTCTCTCAATCCAATGGAAGCTCCTCTACTGATGACAAGACTTCGCACAAATCACCTCCCCCCTTAACCTCGGGTTCACCACCTGTAAAATGTCCCCTGCCTGGCAGGCTGGGCACTCAGCACAATGCCCGCTCCTGATTAGAGGATGTCCGAGGGGATTTCTAAATGCAGGCAGGTCTCCTCTACTGCTCCCCAGAGAGCTCTCTCCAGATGACGGGAGGCTCCAAAGTGAGCCAGCGTAGATTCTGGGGGTACAGCGGGCAGGGCTGAGGCCAGGCTGGGCCTTGGGCAGCTCTTCAAGCCCTCAGCTCCTGAAGTCACTCAGCTCTCACAAGTGCATCTCTTAAGCATGTCCCATGCTCCCCAGCCTTTCCCTGCCAGAAAAGCCCTCGGCCAGACCTGCAGATTGTTGCCTGGAGACTGTCCCAGCTTCCTAGCTGGTCCCTTGGTATCCATTCTTACCATTTACCAGGACTGCTTACCTACCCCGCTGCACTGTCTTCTTGCTGTTGTTATGAGATAGAGTCTTGCTATGTGGCCCAGGCTGGCTACAAACGCAATATCCTCCTGCCTCAGCCTCCCAAGTGGTAGGATTACAGGTGTACATTACTACACCCAGCTCCAGGCTGGCCAGTCGGACCTGGAACTCACTCTGTAGTCCTAGGCTAGCCTCAGACTCACAGCGATCCTCCTACCTCTGCCTCCTGAGTACTGGGGTTAAAGGTGTGCCCCCCAAAATGCCCCACTCCTGGCCTTAAAAAAAAACCCACAAATCTAGACAGGCTGGTGACGCACACCTTTAATCCCAGCACTCGGTAGGCAGAGGTAGGAGGATTGCTGTGAGTTCAAGGCCACTCTGAAACTATACAGGGAATTCCAGGTCAGCCTGAGCTAGAATGAGACCCTACCTTGAAAAACAAAACAAAACACAAATCTATGGGCTGGAGAGATGGCTTGGTGGTTAAGGCTCTTGCCTGCGAAGCCTAAGGACTCAAGTTCGATTCCGCAGGACACATGTAAGATAGATGCACTAGGTGACGCATGCATCTGGAGTCTGCAATGGCTGGAGGCCATGGCGTGCCCTTTCTTTCTCTTTCTCTGTCAAGTAAATAAATAAAAATTTAAAAAATGTAAAAACACAAAATCTGATCAGATCATTCCATTCTGCTTTAAAACTTTCAGTGGTTTAATATACTCTTAGCAGATACCAGAATCCTTAAAGCCATGTATGGAATCTCCTGCCTATAACCCCAGCACTTGGGAGGCTGAGTTAGGAGGATCACTGTGAATTTGAGGCCAAAAAGTGAGATCCTATCTTAAATTCTCAAAAAACATATATAGATACAATATTTATATAATATATTATATATATTGCAAGTTTATATATGTTTATATAATATGTAGATATATATATATATATATATATATATATATATATATATATATATATATAAAATACATGAATACATGGCTGGGGAAACTGCTCAGTGGGTAAGAGTGCTTGCTCTGCAAGCATGAGGGCCTGAGAGATTTTGAGTTCAGTCCCCAGCACCCATGTGAAAAGCTGGGTGTGGGGCTGGAGAAATGGCTTAGCCGTTAAGACACTTGCCTGCAAAGTCAAAGGACCTAGGTTCAATTCTCCAGGACCCATGTAAGCCAAATGCATGCTTCTGGAGTTTGTTTGCAGTGGCTGGAGGCCCTGGCATGCTCAGTCTCTCTATCTGCCTCTCTCTGTGCATCTTTTTTTCTCTCTCTCAACTAAATGAATATATATATATTTTTTAACAAAAGCTGGTGTGGCCACACAGGCCTGTAAACCCAGTGGGGAAGTGGAGGTGGGAGAATCGCTGGGGCATGCTGGTCAGACAAAGCAGCACCACAGCAGCTGTAGGTTCAGCGGAAGATCCTGCCTCAAGGAAACACTGGAGGGTGACAGAGGAAGGCCAGTCTCTTCTATCTCCACACATCAGCACACACGTACATGCATACAGTACACATACATAGCACACACATTCCATACCACATATACTACACACACACAAAAGAAAAAGAAACCAATATCCTTCATATAGCTGTAGGCCTGGCCCTACCAGATCTCCTTCCTCACTCCCACTTACCATCCATCTTTCCCCCACCCCCCCGGTAGGATCTCACTCTTTAGCCCAGGCTGACCTAGAATTCACTGGGTCATCTCAGGGTGGCCTCAAATTCACAGTGATCCACCCACCTCTGCCTCCCGAATGCTGGGATTAAAGACATGCGCCACCATGCTCAGCTCCACACATCTTTTTATGTTTCCTTTTTTGTTGTTGTTGTTTGAAGTAGGGTCTCCACCTGGAATTCACTATGTTGTCTCAGGCTGGCCTCAAACTCACAGTAATCTTCCTACCTCTGCCTGGGATTAAAGGCATATGCCACCACACCCAGCTTTTTTTTTTGTATTTTATTTATTGAAGTAAGGTCTCTCTAGCCCAGATTAACCTGGAATTCACTATATAGTCTCAGGGTGGTTTTGAACTCACAGCGATCCACCTATCTCTGCCTCCTTAGTGTTGGGATTAAAGGCATGTGCCACCACAGTAGCTATTTTTTTTTTTTTTAAGGTAGGGTCTCATGTAGCTTAGGCTGGCCTCAAACTCACTATGTAGCTGAAGATGACATTGCTACCATGCCTGGTTCATGAGTATTTGGCAAGCACTTTACCAGCTGAACTTTATCCTCAGCCCCATGCCCAAGGTCTTCTCACATGCTGATCCCTCTTGTCTGGAAAACTGCTCCTTTCTCCACATCCTCATCTTCCATGAAGGTAGCAGCTTAGGCCTGTATCAGACCACCAAGTGCCTCGGCCAGAGCAGCCACCACTGTTGAAACTGCGTAATGAAGTTATCACCTGGGTTCACCTGGGATCTCTCCCAGTGCCTGGCACATAGTGGGAACCCAGTAAATAGCTGCATGGAAGGAGGAGCCTCAGTCTTCCCACGAGGGAACAACAATCTAACCCTCACAGGACTGTTAGAAGGCCACCTGCATGGTGCCTGACACACCCCAGTTGCTCAATGGAAGTGTCCTTTCTCAAGTGCACGTCACCCTCTCCTGGGTCTTCCGGGAGCACGGGCTGACTCCTCTACCCCATCTCCATGGGACTGAGTTCACATGAGATTCCCCACGGCTATGCTGAACTGACGGACGGAGACCGAGCTGAGTCACCCCATGATTCCATGGCACAAGGAGTTGGGGGGAGGGGGGAGGGGGAGGAGATGGGGGGCTCACCGGTGTGGAGTTCGCCTCCAGCAGGGCCGTCTTCCAAGCTCTGCAAAGCAAGCCCCACCAAGCCATGAGGAGGGTGTTGGGAGCTATGGGCACTGGGCTCCCACCCTGTGGACACTCTTCCCACCCCAGCCTCTAAGTGCCATCTCTCCTGACTCTTTCAGGTAGCCAAGAGCGACCCTGCCCCTGCCCCAGTCACAGGACTGGATCTTGAGATAGGCTAGTCAGCTTTAGTCTGGTCTCTTCCCCTCAAAAGTCCCAGTTCCCCATTGTTCGTTTTTGTTTTTGTTTTTTGTTAAGGTAGGGTCTCACTCTAGCCCAGGCTGACCTGGAATTCACTCTGTAGTCTCAGGGTGGCCTCGAACTCACGGTGCTCCTCCTACCTCTGCCTCCCAAGCGCTGGGATTAAAGGCATGCCCCACCACGTGGGCGGTTCTCCCATCTTTACAGTAGACAGCGGGCTAGAGGAGGGGGTCTATGGGGCCCTCTGGATCTGGCACGTCTGAGCGGTGCCCCGGCTGTAGCCCACCTCCACATCCCAACGAACAAAGCTCCCTAAAGTTCTGACTGCAGAGCCTTAGGAATGCCCAGTGAACTTGGAACAATCGGGCCTTTGTTGGTTGTCATGGCACCTGGCTGGGGTGACAAGGCGGCTCTGTGTGTCCGCCTGGAGCTCAGCTTCCCCCACACACATGGCTTTTGCTCTCCTCCAGGGCAGAGAGGCCAAGTCCCTCAGACAGAGAGTGGGAAAGGAAGAAATGTGAGGGAGCAGATGGAACAGAGAGGAGGACACCCCTGCGCCTGCCAGGGAGGGCTGCGTCCAATATTAGGGGGCCCCTGCCTGGGACACAGGCGGTTATTTGGCAATTCTTTTCTTTTTTCTTTTCTTCCTTTCTCTTCATTTCTTCTTTTCTCTTCTTCTCTCCTCTTTTCTTTCTTTCTTTTTTTTTTTTTTTTTTGAGGTTTTCTCTTTTTTTTTTTTTTGAGGTAGTTTGAGACAGGATCTTGTTCTAGACCAGGCTGACCTGATAGTCACTATGTAGTCGCAGGCTGGCCTCGAACTCACAGTGATCTTTCTATGTCTGCCTTCCGAGTGCTGGGATTAAAGGCGTGTGCCACCACACCTGGCTGCAGCTGGCTATTTCTGCACGAAGGTCTGAATCATCCTTCCAGGGCATTTCTCAGAAGGCAGGTCCTAGCCGGGAGTGGTGGTGCACGCCTTTAATCCCAGCACTTGGGAGACAGAGGTAGGGGGATCACTGTGAGTTCGAGGCCAGCCTGGGACTACATAGTGAATTCCAGGTCAGCCTGGACTGCAGTGAGACCCTACGTCGACAAACCAAAAAAATAAAATAAAAATAAAATAAAATCAAAAGGCGGGTCCTTTGGGATGCCACTGGATGTGTCTTCTGTGTCTGTCTAGGTGAGGGACAACCTCACAAGCTGCCAAATGTCTGGTTCAAAGTGTCCAGGGACCAAACACCTGAGACAGATGCACGTTTAGATCCCCTCTGCCCAACCCTACTGACTGGTCTTAGCCCCCTTTCCCTCCTGTTAGGGGGCCTGAAGACTCAATGAGGGAGGCCTCCCCGCAAAATTCCACCCCCACCTTCTCTTGTAGGCCACTCACACGGCATCGTCCTTGGTCTCCGCACACAGGTGCAGGCGGGAGCCCTCCCGCAGATTCACGGTCAGCAGGCCATCTCGGCTTCTGCCCTCGGGGGGCTGCACATCTGGAAAGCAGACATACATATATGGTAGTAAGGGTAAAGCCCCTCACCCCCAGGAAACCAGTAAATCTGTCTTCTCTGGGTCCCGGTTACTGGTCATTGCCAACCTCGATCTCACATACTTTCTTGGGATTCTACTGAACCCCTCAACCTTTCTACATTGCTCGCTTCCCACATACACATCTCAGGTGCCACTGTGTAATGTGGCCTAGGTGTCAGTTGAAAAGTTAGATTTGCTAAGGGACACTGGGCCAGTCACTTCACTTCTCTGAGCTTCCTTATTTCATTTCATCCTCATCTCCAGTGCCTGGGCTGCGTCCAACTTAAGTCGAGGGCACAGTTATAAGGCAGAGACTCAACCAAGGACCAGTTCCCTAGGTTGTGGTTAACTGATCTACAGCTGACAAGGGCCCAGTGGGAGTTCCCACAAAGCTGCCAAGAGGCCAGGTGTGGTGGCACATGCCTTTAATTCCAGCATTTGGGAGGCCAAGGTAGGAGGATAGCTGTGAGTTTGGGGCCACCCTGAGACTACAGAGTGAATTACAGGTCAATCTGGGCTAGAGCAAGACCCTACCTTGAAAAATAAACAAACAAAAAAAAAAGTTTCCAAGAACTTCCCAAATGCAGTTCTCAGACTGCAGGGAGGTGACAAAGGCCCTCACCATGGTCATACAGCCAGGAAGGAAATGCTCCCAGGCTGGAGAGATGGCTTAGCAGTTAAGGCACTTGCCTGTGAAGCCTAAGGACCTAGGTTCGATTCCCCAGAACCCACGTGAGCTAGATGCCCATGGTGGTGCATGTGTCTGGGGTTTGTTTGCAGTGACAATAATAAATAAATAAAAATAAAAATAAATTTTAAGGTGCTCCTGCTCACCGTGACACTCTTGGCCGACCTTTATGTCGCGGACGTTGTAGTGGATGAGCACACGATCCTCCTCGTCCTGAGCTGTCTCATCGTGGTAGTAACCCAGCGTCCCATCCAGCCACAGGGCAAACCAATTCCGCTTCCAGCGGCGGAGGATGGAGCCTGTGTGATATTCCAGATCCACCAGGCAGGCTGATCCCTGAGCCTGCTGTAGGCAAGAGCCCCAGATGGGCTCCCAGAATCCTCTCAGCCCTGACCCCAACCCCAGTCTCATAACCTCCTCTTTGCCTACCTACTCTTGGAAATGAAGGCAGGCCTTCTCCTCTTTCTATCTGGCCTGTCTGCCACTAGCTTGACACAGTAGAGACTCAATAAATGTGGTGAATGGTGCAGAAACCACCAGATCAATGGTATGGGAGCTCCAAGACAAGCCCCAGGTCCCTTCAAGGGCAAAGACCTCTTACTACTCCGAGCTTCCACCTTGTTTCTTTTCTCTGGCTTGTGTGAAGTCATCTGTGTCCTATCTGCTCCTCATCCAGACCAGAAGCCTGCACTCCCTCACTAGATCCTAAAGTGCCCGGGACCTACATCCAGTATTTGCTGAACCAAATGGACTGTGGATGGATGGAGTTTGGGACATGGGGCTCCTGGGCCCACTGGTTCCAGGATAGCTCTTGTTCAGATCACAGTGACCTGACCACTATGATTCCAGACATTCTGCTACTAAAACAGGAAAGTACAAAGCATGACAGGGCTTCTTAGCCAGGCTTTGTGGCTCACACCCATAATCCCAGCACTGCGGAGGCTGAGGCAGGAGGACTGCAGCTAGTCAGAGGCCATTCTGGGCTACAGAGTGAGACCTTGCCTCAAAAAGAGAAAAAGGGCTGGGGGAATTGCTTAGTGGTTAAGGTGCTTGCCTGAGAAACCAAAGGACCCCAGTTAAATTCTCCAGGCCCCACATAAGCCAGATGCACAAGGGGGCGCATGCGTCTGGAGTTCATTTGTAATGGTTGGAGGCCCTGGTGCACCCATTCTCACTTTGTCTCTTCTCTCTCTCTCTCTCTCTCTCTCTCTCTCTCTCTCTGCTTGCAAATAAATAAAATAATTTTTTAAAAAATTTAAAAAGAAAAAGAAAATAAAACAGGCTAGAAAGATGCTTAGAGGTTAAAGCACTTGCTGGCAAAGCCAAAGGATCCAGGTTCAATTACTCAGTATCCACATAAGCCAGATGCACAAGGGGGCACATGTGTCTGGAGTTCATTTACAGTGGTTAGAGGCCCTGTTGTGATATTCTCCTCCACCCCTCTCTTTCCTTCTCTCTCAAGTAAATAAAATATATACATATAAAAAAAAATCTGGCCATGGTGGCACACACCTTTAATCCGAGGCAGAGGTAGGAGGATCACTGTGAGTTCAAAACCAGCCTGAGATTATAGATAGTGAATTCCAGATCAGGTCAGGTCAGCCTGGGCTAAAGCAAAACCCTACCTCAAAAAGAAAGAGAGGAATGGAACCTCTTGGTTCATAGACGTGATGATTGGGTGTCCACAGGTTGGCATGACATGTGCCCCTCCATAAGACCTTGTTACATCGGCACATTATCCCTCCTCTGATGTGTGTGGGGGAAGGCATGGTACATGCCTGTGGGGGTAGGCAGGAGGATCAGGACTTCAAAGTCATCGTTGGCTACATAGTGAGTTTAAGGCCAGCCTGTGCTACATGAAACCTTGTCTATAACTTAATCTAGTAGTTAATTGCAGAGGACTTCTCACAGCTTTATGACTGCAAAGCACAGAGACACTTCTCACTGTGTACTTGGCTTTGGGCTGGGGTTCTACACACACTCAGAAGGTCAAACCCAGTCCTTCTTCTGAGGAGCTTACAGTCAGTCTAGAGTCAGTGTAGGGTACAGGAAGGAAAGTATGGAAAATGACAGGTAAAGACAGTCATTGTGGGTGTTGAGGAGGTAGAGAAACAGAGAGGGCTCATCAAAGAAGGGGGGCATCTGGTGGGTCCTAAAGAGTGTGTGGTTGGCCACTCAGGAAAGGGTATCAGGCAGAGGCAAAAGCACAAAGAGAGCTGGGTGTGGGGCCGCACATGTCTTTAATCCCAGCACTCGGGAGGCAGAGGTACGAGGATCACTGTGGTTCGAGGCCAGCCTGAGACTACACAGTGAATTCCAGGTCAGCCTGGGCTACAGTGAGACCCTACCTGGGGGAGGGGGGGGGCGGGCGGGAAGGGAAAGCACAAAGAGGGGAGAATAGAAGGTGCTGGTTTTTAGGGAGAAGGGTTCATCATGGATCATGGCAGGACTGAACTCCCACTTCCCCTTCCCTTGCCCCACAACTCCATGCAGGACAGACAGGCTGCTCATCCCAGGGTCACTCACTCTGTCTCCACAGCCAGCCGCCCCTCACCAGGGCCATTTCTTCAAAAGGACTTTCCAGGGTGGAGTCGGGAGGGACCTGTCAGAGAGGAGCCAGGACACACAGGCCTCAGCAGCAGCTCAGAGCAACTCCCAAGAGAGAAGTCCCCCAGTCCTGTCACCCCTTGGGCAAGGCGGATGGGGAACATCTGAGGCTGTGTTCGTAAACAAACATCGACCAGGAGGCCTCCATCTCCTCCCCAGGCCCCAGCCGAAGAATGAGCGCACTGTCCCGGTGGGGTCAACAGGGCAGCCACCCAAGGGGACTGGGTGAGGGTGGGCAGTCAGGAACCCAGTTCCAGTCTCCGTTCTGGAACCTTGGCAAGTTCCCTGCTCCTTGCCTCGGCCGCCTGGCTCAGACAGGCTGGAGGGAAGGAGTCTTCTTAGAACAGTGAAATGCTAGGAAATGGAATTTGGAAGTGGTGGCATCACCAAAGGACATCAAGGCAGGAAGAGAGGCTTCTCCGCAGTTGTGATGTCCTCAGCACACGGCTCTCTTTCAACCCCTTATCACACGCCTCCCAACAATTCTTGCTATTATTCCCTTTATAGATGCGGGGGGTGGGGTGGGGAGGCCTGGTCCCCTACACAATTCTGCTTGATTAGTAAGAACTGGAGCCAGGATCCACATCCAGGAGTCCATGGCTCCTCACCATAATACTGCAGGTGCTGTAAAAACAGGGTCTGTGGCCAGGTGTGGTGGAACACATTTAATCCCAGCTCTGGGAGGTAGGAAGAACAGCTAAGAATACAGAGTGAATTCTAGGTCAGCCTGGGCTAGAGTGAGACCTTACCTTGGGAAAACGAACAAACAAACACACACACACACAAGTACTCATTTTTAAAAATCCCCATGTAAGGCCGGGCGTGCTTTAATCCCAGCACTCGGGAGGCAGAGGTAGGAGGATCTCCATGAGTTCGAGGCCACCCTGAGACTACATAGTGAATTCCAGGTCAGCCTGGACCAGAGAGAGAGACCCTACCTCGAAAAATGAAAAACAAACAAACGAAATTCCCCAGGTGATGCCAGCTTGGGAGCCACTGCGGACTGTCCCGCCTCACCCTGTCCCCACAGCAACCCTGTTAGGTAGTGACAGTTACTGTTATTCTACAGATGGTCAAACCGAGGGGTGGGAACGGCTTCTTCCCGGTGTGGGGCAGAACTCGGGTTGGAATACAGGTGCCTTCTGCTCCTGAGGACGATTTATTTACCAGCAGGTGCCTGCGCCCCTCCCCCACCTGCGCACACCTGTTGCTGAGTAACAAGGCCTGGCACACCTACAGTGGAAAACCTGCTCCCCCATCACTTCTCAGATTCTCCTGCTCCCTCCCCTCTTCAAGGTCCCACCCAGAGCGTACAAGAGGGTCAGGTGCCAATTCCCTCTCTCAAGTCCCCTTTGATGTGCCCACCTGTCTACGCACCTGTTGCGGACACTGCTGCCAAAGGCGAAGCGATGAAGACCGACCTCGTTCAGTGGCCCCAGAGAGCCTGAGGCCTTTCACTCCCCAGGCACCGCCTGGGGCTCAGCGAGCCCGGCCCGCCCTCTGGACCAAACCCACCCCCAGGGAGGGGGCGGGGCCTGGAGCGATGTGTTAACAGGGCTTGCTGGGACTTGTAGTTTGCAATTCTCCAGTTGGACAGAGGCAGCTCTGACCAGCAGCCTTGGGATGACCCCCAAACGGGCAAGAGGCCACACACGTTTTTCTTTTCTTTTCTTTTCTTTTTTTCCTTTGGTTTTATGAGGCAGGGTCTCTCTCCTCTCTCTCTCTCTCTCTAGCACAGGCTGACCTGGAACTCACTCTGTAGTCCCAGGTTGGCATCCAATTCAAGGTGATCCTCCTGCCTCAGCCTCCCAGCTCTTATGATTAAAGGTGTGCTCCACCATGCCTGGTCTTCTTTTCTTCTTCCTTCCTTTCTTTTAAAAAATATTTTATTCGGGCTTAGCGGTTAAGATGCTTGTCTGCGAAGTCTAAGGACCCAAGTTTGATTCTCCAGTGCCCTCATAAGCCAGATGCACAAGGTGGTGCATGTGCCTGGAGTTTGTTTGCAGAGGCTGAAGGCCCAAGTGCACCCATTATCTCTCAAATTTAAAAAAAAATGAATAAATAAAATATTTAAAAATTAAAAAAATATTTTATTTGGGCTGGAGGGATGGCTTAGTGGTTAAGGCATTTGCCTGCATAGCCAAAGGACCCAAGTTCGATTCCCCAGGACCCATGTTAGCCAGAGGCACAAGGGGGTGCATGCATCTGGACTTCATCTGCAGTGGCTGGAGGTCCTGGCACACCCATTCTCCCTCCCTCTCTCCCTCTTTCTCTGTCAAATAAATAAGTAAACATAAAACACTTTTAAAAAATATTTTATTGGGGCTGGAGAGATGGCTTAGAGATTATGATATTTGCCTGCAAAGCCAAAGGATCCCAGTTTGATTCTACAGGACCCATGTTAACCAGATGCACAAGGGGGCACATACATCTGGAGTTCCTTTGCAGTGGCTGAAGGCCCTGGCATGCCCATTCTCCCTCTCTCTCTGCCTCTTTTTCTCTCTTGAATTATATAATTTAAGGCTGGGCATGGTGGCTCATACCTTTAGTCCCAGCACTTGGGAGGCAGAGGTAGGAAGATTGCTGTGAATTCGAGGCCACCCTGAGACTACAGAGTGTGTTCCAGGTATCCTGGGCTAGAGCAAGACCCTACCTCAAAAAAACAAAAGGGGGAGGGGCTGGCTTAGTGGTTAAGGCGCTTGCCTGCAAAGCCAAAGGACCCAGGCTCAATTCCACAGGATTCACATAAGCCAGATACATAAGGTGGTGCATGCGTCTGGAATTTGTTTGCAGAGACTGAAGGCCCTGGTGCACCGATTCTCTCTCTCTCTCCTTCTTTCTCTCAAATACATAAATAAATAGATTTTAAAAAAGAAAAAGAGGCCAGGCGTGGTGGCGCACGCCTTTAATCCCAGGACTTGGGAGACAGAAGTAGGTGGATCTCCCTGAGTTCGAGGCCACTCTGAGTCTACATAGTGAGTTCCAGGTCAGCCTGGACTAGAGTGAGACCCTACCTCAAAAAACCAAAAAGGAAAAAGAAAAAGGGGGCTGGAGAAATGGCTTAGCAGTTAAGTCAAGGTGTTTGCCTGCAAAGTTAAAGGACCTCGGTTAATTTGTTAATTTGCAGTGGCTAGAAGCCCTGGCACACCCATACTCTCTCTTTCTCTCTCTCCTCTCTCTCTCTCTCTCTGCCTCTTTCCCTCACTCACTCTCTCAAATAAATAGATAAATAAAATTAAAAAAAAAAAAAGAAAAACGTTGATATCAGTTGATAGAGGGAAGAGTGAGCAAGAGGGAGAATACAAGGTTGTACCCCAAAGGGCTGCAACTGTGTTCAGACTCTGCTGCATGAATTGTACCCGATGTTCTCAAGGGCCAGCTCTGAAGAAGTTCAGCAGAAGTTGGGCCTGGTGGCAAAGGCCTTATTATAAACCCAGCTACCTGGGAGGGAGGATCACAAGTTCATGGCCAGCCCGGGCAACTTAGTGAGACCTTGTCTCAAAATTTAAAAAGAAGGGGGCTGGGGATATGTCCTGGGGGTAAAGTGCTTGCCTGACATGCATGAGGCCCTAGGTTTCATCCTCAGTTACTGAAGAAGAAAAAAGGTTCACGGGGTGTGGTGGTCTGCAATCCCAGCTACCCCAGAGGCTGAGGTAAGAGGATCCCTTGAATGTAGGAGAACCCAGGAGTTTGAGGACAGCCTGAGCAATATATCAATACCCCTGCCCATTCTCTCTCTCTCTTTCTCTCTCTGTCTCTTTCTTTCTCTCGAGTAAGTAAAAGAGAGACACAGAAAGAGAGAGAGAGAGGCTCAGTGGCTAACAGTGCTTGCTGTACCAGCATGAGGACCTGAGTTCTACCCCAATTACCACATAAACCAGGCACACTGAGTGTGGGCGGCAGGTGGCACACACCTTTAATCCCAGCACTTGGGAGGCTGAGGTAGGAGGATTGCTGTGAGTTCAAGGCCAGCCTGAGACTAATGACAGGGTAGCCTGGGCTGCAGCAAGACCTTACCTCAGAAAACCAAAACCAAAAACAAGCCAAGTGTAGTGGCGCACGCCTTTAATCCCAGCTCTTGGGAGACAAAGGTAGGAGGATCACCGTGAGTTCCAGGACATCCTGAGAACTATATAGTGAATTTCAGGTCAGCTTGGGCTAGAACAAGACCCTACCTCCATAAGAAAAGAAAAAAAAGCCAGGCATGGCTGCACATGCTTGTACAGCTAGTGCTAAGACAGAAGGATCACTGGTTAACCAATGTACCCCCAAAAATAGCAACTTCCAGGTTCAGTGAGACTCTGCCTCAGAGAATGAGGGAGAAGGTAGAGAACACTTGACATTCTCCTCCGGTCTGCGTCCATGAGTGCACATGGGGTATGAGAATCTGCACACAAACATGCATACATCACAAACACAGGACACATACTACACACACACACACACACACACACACACACACACACACACAACACAAAAGTAATAGAGAGCTCACCTGAAGCCATAAAAAAACATTTAATTAATAAATAAAATATTTTTTTGTTTTTATTTATTTGATTATATATTTTTAATTTTTTTTTTTTTCAAGAAAGGGTCTCGCTGTAGTCCAGGCTGACCTGGAAATCACTACGTAGTCTCAGGGTGGCCTTGAATTCAGGGCGATCCTCTTCCTCTGCCTCCCAAGTGCTGAGATTAAAGGCGTGCGCCACCACGCCCGGCTTATTTGAGTATATTTTTATTGATTTATATTTCTGCATCTCTCTCTCTCTTTCTAATAAATAAATAAAATAAAATTTTTATTTATTTGAGAGGGGAAGAGAGAGAGAGAGTATGGGCACACCAGGGCGTCTAGCCACTGTAAATAAACTCCAGACACAGAGTGAGCTAGCAAGACCCTGCCCCCCAAAAAACAAATAAAATAAAATATTTGATGGGTGTGGTGGTGCACACCTTTAATCCCAGCACTTGGGGAGGCAGAGGTAGAAGGATCGCCATGAGTTCAAGACCACCCTGAGACATAGTGAATTCCAGGTCAGCCTGAGCTATAGTGAGACCCTGCCTTGAAAAATTAAATAAAAACAACAAAAACTTAAAAAAAAAAACAATAAATAAATAAAAAAGTAAAGGTCCAGGGAGAAGCCAAGCTCCTTCCTAGTTTTGCGTGCGTTCTTTCTGTTTCATTGGCGCCAAGCACCGCAGTTCTCCAGGGCAGTGTGGCCCTGCCTTTGCACCTCCATCGCCAGGGTCATGGAGGATGAGTCACAGCTTCCCAGCATAGAACTAAGAGCCTCTTACAGATGCTGGTCAGAAAGTTCAAGGGTCAGCCGGGCACGGTGCGCACGCCTTTAATCCTAGCACTCAGGAGGCAGAGGTAGGGGGATCATCGAGAGTTCAAGGCCACCCAGAGACTACATAATGAATTCCAGGTCAGCCTGGACTAGAGCGAGAGACCCTATCTCAGAAAAAGAAAGAAAGAACGAAAGAAAGAAAGAAAGAAAGAAAGAAAGAAAGAAAGAAAGAAAGAAAGAAAGCAGGCAAGCAAGCTAGCTCAAGTGTCTCCTGTAAGGTTTAGGAGATGGAATGTGGGGTCACGGAGATGCTGGGGAGTGGTGGGTGATGGAGCTGTGGGGTGTGTAAGGATGTGTAACAAAAAGGATTGGGTGACTGGCTGAGGGCTTGGACACTTAGGCATAGTGACTACAGCTTGAGGAAAGACTTGACACAAGAAGGAGCTAGCTTGAGTGGCTAAGGGGTTGGAAATGGTTCTCCAGAGCACAGTGGAAAAAGGATTAGAGGCCTGACTGGGGAAGGAACAGCATTAAAAAAAAATTAATTTTGTTTATTTTTATTTATTTATTTGAGAAAGAGAGAATGGGCGCACCAGGGCCTCCAGCCACTGCAAACTCCAGATGCGTGCGCCCCCTTGTGCATCTGGCTTAAGTGGGTACTGGGGAGTACAAGTCTCGAACCCAGGTCCTCAGGCTTCATAGGCAAACACTTAACTGCTAAGCCATCTCTCCAGCCCAGAGCATTTTTAATCTGTCACTTGGATCTGCCTCTCCAATATGACTTCTTTGAATAGCTCAGTACAAACCCTATCTGCGTAGGGGCAGGCACACTGATACTATTAAAGAACAAAAAACAAAATCACAAGGGCTTTTTGGACCTCCAAGGCTCTGGGTCCTGTCCCAGATTTAGGATTTGGGAAGGGCCGCCACCCGCCTGTCTTTCCCTGTTCCAGAGAACTCTTGCTTACCGGAGTTGCAGGGCTCATGGTTCCTGCCGGTCAGAGCAGCATTTCCAAGAAGGTTCCAGCAAAGGGGGGACGTCCAGAGCACCTTTGAGATAAGGAGATCAGGAGGGCGTTACTAAGTGGGGGGCCTGAAGGGGGAGGTCAAGAGGGGCCACACCAGTCCTAGGGAAATTCACTCTCTTCCTCCATTCCCCTCCCAAACTTTTCACGACAGTTCTGCTGTGCCCTTCCGTTCCTGATCAAATCACCTAGGGATTCCGCAGGTAGACTAGACCTAGGACTCTGAGGTAGAGGGGGGGGGAGGGGACGGACAATACAGAGGATGGCAGCAGGACCTGTCCTCCACACCTGGTCCAAGAAAGGGCGAAATCTTCACTCAGAGGTCTAGAGGGACAGCAGCCATCACCACAGTCCTGGGTGAGCTGCCTGGCTCCTTAAGCCTTCATGGCTGGCTCCGGAGTCTCTGTAATCTTGACCTCAAGACACCCCAGCACTTCAACCCTTGGAGCAGTGCAGTGCGTGCCTTGCTGGGGATTCAGCGCAGCCAATCCTCTTAGCCACTGAGCTCATCCCCTCTTAGCCGCTGCAGGAACCAGAGCTCCCACACCGCGCTGTTTCTCATCCCTGTGCCTTCAACTCAGTCTCTGGTCCCTGGGATGCTCCACTCCTACTTTAGTCTGGCTAAACTTTCTGCTCCCCATAGCAGGGATGCGAGGAAGGAGGGAATAGTTGAGGAGGGAAGGGAAGAAGGAAGGGAGAAAAAGGACCGAGAGCAAGGGAAGGAGGGAGGAGGAAGACCCGAAGCATTGGGCAGCTGTTAAGCACTGTTAAAACACTTGCAATCTGTCCAAGGCCTGTAGAGATGGCTCAGCAGTTAAGGTGCTTGCCTGCAAAGCACCTGGGTTAGATTCCCCAGTACCCACATAAAGTTGGATGTACAAAGTGGCACATGCATCTGGAGTTTGCAGTGGCTGGAGGTCCTGGTGTGCCCATTCTCTTTCTCTCTCTCTCTCCTTGCAAATAAGTAAATAAATAGATATATATTTTTTAAATCTATTCAAGGGGTTGGGGAAATGGCTTAGTGGTTAAGGCGTTTGCCTGTGAAGCCTAAGGACCCCAGTTTGATTCCTCAGGACCCATATAAACCAGATGCACAAGGTGGCACATATGTCTGGAGTTCATCTGCAGAGGCCCTGGCGTGCTCATTCTCTCTCTCTCAAATCAATATGTGTGTGTGTGTGTGTGTGTGTGTGTGTGTGTGTGTGTATATATATATATAATGTTTATTTTTTGTTTTTCTGTTTCACTGTAGTCTAGGCTGGCCTGGAATTCACTCTAAATTCTCAGGGTGGCCTCAAACTCACAGCGATCCTCCTGCCTCTGCCTTCCAAGCACTGGCATTAAAGGCGTGCACCACCACGCCCAGCTAAGTCAATAAATATATTTTTTAAAAAACTATTCACAATCACTATTGATGTTAATGATAAAATCTTTTGGCTTATTGTAGTTTTTTTCATTTGTTTGCTTTGTTTTTGCATCTGTGGTGTGTGTGTGCATATGCATGTCCACATGGAGGGCAGAGGTCAACCTCAGGTGTGGTTTTCAATAGCTCTCTACTTGATCTTTGAGACAGGGTCTGTCACTGAACCCAGTGTTCATCAAATCTGCTAGACAAGCTAGTCAGCGAGCCTAAGGGATTCCCTGTCTCCGCCTGCCCAGTGCAGAGGTTTCAGGCATGCCATTATCCCAGCATTTTCTGTGCGTGCTGGGATCTGAACTCTGATCTTCATAAGCTGGTGACAAACACTTTACCCACTTAGCCATTTCTCCTACCCTCTGTAAGCCCACCTGATGGTGATTTCTTTCTTTTCTTTCTTTCCTTTTTTTCTCCCTCTATAATGGGGGAGCAATCTGATTCCCTAATTAGCAGCTATTGATGGCTCTTGATGTCCTGGCTGGCTTGAGCAAAAGTACTGTCGAGCTGGACATGATGGGGCACGCCTTTAATCCCAACACCTGGGAGACAGAGGTAGGAGAAGCACTGTGAGTTCAAGGCCAGCCTGAGACTACATAGTGAATTCCAGGTCAGCCTGGACTAGAGTGAGAACCTAACTCAAAAACCAAAAAAAAAAAAAAAAAAAAAAAAAGTACTATTGACTCAAACAGCAGCCAGCAAGACCACACAAATAGTCTTGCACTAGCAGTATTGCGTTGTCCCCAGTGATCTTGAGGGGGGAAAAAAATACGTCCAAGACCACAGCTGATTTACTCAGCAAACCCCGGCTGTTTCAAATAGCTTCTCCAAGATTTTTTTACTCACAAGCCTCTGTGAACTCCAGCTGACCCCGCAGCTATTGCCACCTAGCGGCAGACGCGAGGAACTGCTGCGTCTGCTCTACAAAGGCAAAGCTGTGTTTGGTCCAAACACCCCTTTCTCTGGCTATGTAAGCAGGATGCTCAGGCTCATCTACTGAGCGAGCTGGGAGAGACACCCGCCTGGGCTTCCTGCCGGGGCTCTTTTCACGCCTGCTGCCGGCAGCGCTTGTAGAGCTGTAACACAAAGCAGCAGTGACAGCCAAACACCTGAACAGGACCGGAGCAGCTGGGACAAGAAAAAAGGCAACAGAAGGGCTGGAGAGATGGCTTAGCGGTTAAGGCGTTTGCTTGCAAAGCCAAAGGACCTAGGTTCTACTCCCCAGGACCCACATTAGCCAGATTCACAAGGGGGCGCAGGCGTCTGGAGTTCATTTACAGTGAGTGGCTGCAGACCCTGGCGCCCCCATTCTCTCAATTTCTGCCCCAATTTCTCTGTCAAATAAAAGTAAAAAAAAAAAAAAAAAAAAAAAAAAAAAAAAAAAAAAAGGGCCACCAAAGAAGCGACAGCAAGAAACTGCAGAGAGCTGGGACCAAAGAAGGATAAAAAGCCATAAGGAGGGCTGGAGAGGTGTTAAAGGTACTTCAAGCATGTCGGCCTGGGTTGGATCCCTCAGTTCCCACGTAAAGGCAGATGCACAAAATCTGGACTTTGTCTGTTGTGGCAAGAGGCCCTGCGTTCCCATGTCTGTCTGTATGTCTGTCTGTCTCTCTGTCAAGTAAATAAATAAAAAATATTTTAAGTATTTATTTTATTTTATTTATTTGAGAGGTGAGGAGGCAGATAGAGAAAGGATGCCACTGCCAATGAACACCAGATACACGTGCCACTTTATGCATTTGGCTTTATGTGGGCACTGGGGAATTGACCCTGGAATTCACTATGTAGTCTCAGGGTGGCCTTGAGCTCACAGCAATCCACCTACCTCTGCCCGGTTCAAAATACATTCTTTTAAAAAAATTTTATTTTGATTTATTTGAAAGTGACAGACAGAGAAAGAGGCAGAGACAGAGAGAGAGAGAATGGGCGCGCCAGAGCCTCCAGCCACTGCAAACGAACTCCAGACGCGTGCACCCCCTTGTGCATCTGGCTAACGTGGGACCTGGGGAATCGAGCCTCGAACCGGGGTCCTTAGGCTTCATAGGCGAGCGCTTAACCGCTAAGCCATCTCTCCAGCCCAATACATTCTTTTTAAAGCTGTAAGGAGCTATGGAAGAAAGACTTCAGGCCTTGGTCATGTGAGGTTTTCCAGAGAGCTGCCAGACACCCCCAGGCTAGGAGCTAGAGCGCTGCCAGCTTTGAGGGTGCAGTGCCAGCCACTTTCAGAAGCTGCGGAGTCCTGACTTCCTGGGCCCACTCAAGAGCTGTGACACTTATCCAGCTAAGGGTCCCTGCAGCAAGAGCTTTCCCAAAAACTGTCACACTAGGCTGGGCATGGTGGGGCACATCTTTGATCCCCAGCACACAGGAGGCTGAGTAGGAGGACCGCAGTGAGTTAGAGGACACCCTGAGACTTCAGAGTGAGTTCCAGGTCAGCCTGGGCTAGAGTGAGCTACCTCTAAAAAACAAGGAGGGTTCTGGGGAATGGCATAGCAGTTAAGGCATTTGCCTGTGAAACCTGAGGACCCAGGTTCGATTCCCCAGTGCCCAGTAAGCCAGATGCACAAGGTGGCACATGAGTCTGGAATTTGTTTGCAGTGGCTAGAGGTCCTGGAGTGCCCTTTCTTTCTTCCTTTCTTTCTTTTGTTGTTGTTTTGTTTTTTAAATTTTTTTTGTTAATTTTTATTTATTTATTTGAGAGTGACAGAGAGAGAAAGAGGCAGATAGACAGAGAGAATGGGCACGCCAGGGCTTCGAGCCACTGCAGACGAAATCCAGACGCGTGCGCCCCCTTGTGCATCTGGCTAACGTGGGACCTGGGGAATCGAGCCTCGAACCGGGGTCCTTAGGCTTCACAGGCAAGCGCTTAACCACTAAGCCATCTCACCAGCCCTGTTTTTGTTTTTCAAGGTAGGGTCTCACTCTAGTCCAGGCTGACCTGGAATTCACTATGTAGTCACAGGGTGGCCTCAAACTCACAGTGATCCTCCTTCCTCTGCTTCCTTAGTGCTGGGATTAGAGGCGTGTGCCACCATGCCCGGCTATGCCCATTCTTTCTATCTGACTCTTTCTCTCTCTGTCTCTCTAATAAACAACAAAATAGATAAGTAAATAAAATATTAAAAATAACTGTGACACTACAGAGAGCCACCTGCCACTGTTCTCAGCTGCCTACTGACATCTTTTGCTGCTGTCAAAAACTGAACAAACAAAAGTCTGCCTAAGACCAGCACTTGAAGAGCTTCTCCTGGTCTGTCTGCAATTTCTATCTGGGTAGAGTGAAAGAACCCCAGCCAGCTGATTGGTAAAGGGAGGGAGGGAGAAGGAACCAAGGCTGGCCTCGGGGATCTGGGTCTAGACTGAATCCTGCAGGCTCCTGGCTTCTCCCCAGCTCTCCCTTCCTCTTCCTTTCTAGATGGGCAACTGGGCCTCTCCCACAGAGGGAGGAGGGGAATGGTGCAAACATTTCCTAGACTGCCTTCCCCAGATTTAGTAACCAGAAGAGAAGGGAAGGTCCTCCAACAGCAGTGCAGAATGCAGGGGAAAGATCCTCCCAAAGTGGGGGTGCTGAGACAAGAGAAAGGGGGGAAGGGCTCCTGGGTGAACTAAAAGCACAGGTACTGATGCCAAATTTAAATGCAGCCAGACTTGGGTATGTGTCCCTGAAATGTTGGCCAATGGCCCTTTGAGAAGTTAATATAAGGTATGGAGTAGCACATGTCTAATCCCAGCACTTGGGAGTTAGAGGCAAGAGGACCTGAAATTCAAGGTCATCCTATGGTACATATGGACTACAGAGCTGCATGGGCTACTGTGCAAAAAAAAAAAAACAAACAAAAAACAAAAAACCAACCAAACAAACAAAAGTCTATACGCCGGGCGTGGTGGCGCACACCTTTAATCCCAGCACTTTGGAGGTAGAGGTAGGAAGATTGCCGTGAGTTTGAGGCCACCCTGAGAATACAAAGTGAATTCCAGGCCAGCCTGGGCTAGAGTGAGACCCTACCTCAAAAAACCAAAAACCGGGCTGGAGAGATGGCTTAGCGGTTAAGTGCTTGCCTGTGAAGCCTAAGGACCCCGGTTCGAGGCTCGGTTCCCCAGGTCCCATGTTAGCCAGATGCACAAGGGGGCGCATGCGTCTGGAGTTCATTTGCAGAGGCTGGAAGCCCTGGTGCGCCCATTCTCTCTCCCTCTATCTGTCTTTCTCTTTGTGTCTGTCACTCTCAAATAAAAAAAAAAAACAAAAACCAAAACCAAACAAACAAAAAAATCTATGGTACATAGAAGCATTGACACAGAAAAAGTATTTTGCAATTTCAAATATATAGTGTAGATGCTAATAGATAACACATTGTTTAGGGTATAATGAACAGTCTTATTACTATTTACATTTTCTAGAGAATACAATATAATGAAAAAATATATCTCTTAAAAAGGCCCCATAAACCGGGCATAGTGGTGCATGCCTTTAATCCCAGCACTCAGAGGTAGGAGGATCACCATGAGTTTGAGGCCCGCCGGAGATGACAGAGTGAGTTCCAGGCCAGCCTGGGCTAGAGCAAGGACCTACCTCGAAGGGAAAAAAAAGTTTTTGTTCTGGTTGGTTGTTTAGTTTTCTTTTCTTTTTTTCCTTATTTTTGTTTTCTTTCAAGAGAGACAGACAAGCTGGGTGTGGTGGTGCAACCTTTAATCCCAGCACTAGGGAGGCAGAGGTAGCAGGATCCCTGAGAGTTCAAGGTCACCCTGAGTCAACATAGTGAATTCATTCCACGTCGGCCTCGGCTAGAGTGGAACCCTACCTTGGAAAAAAAAAGAAAAAGGGCTGGAGAGATGGCTTAGCGGTTAAGGTGTTTGACTGTGAAGCCAAAGGACCCAGGTTCAATTCCCCAGGACCCACGTAAGCCAGATGCACAGGTGGCGCATGTTTCCGGAGTTTGTTTACAGTGGCTGAAGGCCCTGGCACGCCCATTCTCTCTGTCTGCCTCTTTCTCTGTATCTCTCTCTCAAATAAATAAAATAAATTACAAAAAGAGACAGACAGACATTCAGAGAATGAATGAATATACCAGGCCTCTCCTGCATTTGCTACTGCAACTGTGCTCTGGATGCATGCACTACTTTGTGCATCTGGCCTTTATATGGGTACTGGGGACTCAAACTTGGGCCATCAGGTTTTACAAGCAAGCACCTTTAACCACTGAGCAATCTCTCCAACCCTGCTTTCTATTTTAGCACAGGGTCTTAAATTGTCTCTGCAGCCCAAGCTAGCCTTGAATTCACAGTTATCCTCCTACCTCAGCCTCCCAAGTACTGTCACTAAAGGCATGTGACACTATAGCCAGCTATATTTATTTTATTTTTTGGTCTTTCAAGGTAGGGTTCTCACTCTAGCCCAGGCTGACCTGGAATTCACTATGGAGTCTCAGGGTGGCCTTGAACTCATGGTGATCCTCCAACCTCTGCCTCCCGAGTGCTGGGATTAAAGGCGTGAGCCACTATGCCCGGCTCTTTACTTAACGTTTTATTAACAACTTCCATAAGTATAGACAATAAACCAAGTTACTTCCCTCCTTCCTCCCTATTTAAATGTTTTTATTTACTACAGAGGGAAAGAGAGAGAGGGAGAGAAAGCGAGAGAGGAAGAGGGAGAGAGAGAGAGAGAGAGGGAGGGAGGGAGAGAGAGAGAGAGAGAGAGAAGGCATGCACATGGGTGTGCCAGGTCTTCTTGCTGCTGCAAATGTACTGTAGATGCATTCGCCACTTTGTGCATCTGGTTTTAACTACTGAGCCATCTCTCCAGCCCAGATTGTCTTTTATTTTAAAAATTTTTTCCTCTAGTGTGTAACTAGGGCATAAAACCTGAACCATGGGCTTTACAAGCCAGCAAGTGCCTTTAGCCACTGAGCCATCTCCCCGGCCCCCATTTCTTATGTCTCTGGAAGTCCCTGACCAGACAGGGAGGATGCTGCCACAAACTCCCAGCTGAGTCTTTTGGGAACACTAGGTTCGGGAAGAAAGGAAGAAGGCCGGCAGCCAAGGAAGAGGCCTGTGGGGCAGCTGCTGAGAACCTCGTGTCTCAGAGGAGGCAGCGGCAGTGCCCACACTCAGAGTTGGGGGTGATGCAAGTTCTTTCCAGAAAACGGCACCATCTGGACCATCAGATGTGCGAGCAGCCACTTCTGGAGGCACGTGTCTAGTCAGTTTCCATCACTCCTGGTCTCCTCTGTGCCTTCTGGAGGTTTCTTCCTGCCTCCTGCACTCCCAACCAATGACCATGAACTTTTAGTTCCGGGGAAACTCTCTGGCTTTGAGAAATGCCTATGAACCCAGCTTTGCTTCAAGGTATTTTGCTGGCCTTCTGAAGGTCTTTTTCTTTTTCCTTTTTGGTTTTTCAAGGTAGAGTCTCGCTCTAGCCCAGGCTGACCTGGAATCTACCCTGTATTCTCAGGTTGGCCTCGAACTCACGGCGATCCTCCTACCTCTGCCTTCCAGGTGCTGGGATTAAAGGCATATACAACACATGCCTGGCATCTTTCAAGTGTCTTCTGCCTCAGAACTTTCCTTCTCTTGCTCCAAGTAGCCAGGAAGTTCCTGAACAGGCCAGTTCTCATGAGCCACCATTTCTTTCTCCTGACAAGTTTGCTCACTTCATTGACTGAATCCCTCCTGAAGGTTTTGATCTTCACTTTCAATTGAGGTTTGCTCAGCCTGAACACTTTTCCGATGACCTGTCATGTCGGCTTTTCTGTTTTCTTCTTTAGTAAGTTGATGTAGAATTGATTTTTCTCTCCATCTTGGGTGTTTAAGTGCATACTTGACTTTTCTAGTCAATTTCCTCCTGGCTTCTCAGGTCATAAATACTGTCTCTACCCACATAATTGCAAGTTATTATCTGTGTTCTCTTCTCCAAAGGAAGTTGTGAGGCCTTTCATCTTCTCTCTCTCTCTCTCTCTCTGTTTTGCAGAACTGGGGATGGAACCCAGGATAGGCAAGGGCTCTGTCACCGTGCCACACCCCAGCCTGGGTCCTTCATCTTTGGCCAGCATTTCTCTTGACTTGACTTGGCTCTTCCCATACGCCCCAGATTTCTATAGGGAAGTCCTGAGTCTTTCTCCTGTTGGCCTTGTAATAGTTTGAAATTTGATTTTGCTTTTCCCTTGGTGTTTTCTAATGACTTGGTTTCTGCTTCTAGAAAAAGGATCATCAATACAAGGCAGAAATTCATCTTGGACTGAAGAATGGAGGTCTTCCTTTTCCCAGCTAGTTTGATACTAAGGGTATGAAGGGGCAATCAGGGGATTGGACCTGTCCAGGAGAGATGTGTCTGGGCGTCATCTACAGGGAGAGTGCTCCCTTAGGAAATTGTAAAGCTCCTTTCAGACAGTGATGGACTGGTGGCAGAAGTGGAGTCACAGGGACTGCGACCTGGGTCCTCTACCCACTCCTGACCTGCCACCTCTACTAGGAGACTTTGAAAGGTGCCCAGCCTCTTGATCTCCTTTCCTCACCTGTAGGTGGGGAGCAGTGTGAGAATTAATGTGAAGGTAGATATAGGACTGGCAGGTGAGGGACTAAATACATTCTAGCAATTTCTTTCTTTCTTTTTCCAGGATAGGGTCTCACTCTAGCTCAGGCTGACCTGGAATTCACTTTGTAGTCTCAGGGTGGCCTTGAACTCACAGTGATCCTCCTACCTCTGCCTTCCGAGTGCTGGGATTAAAGGCATGTGCCACCATGCCCGGCTCATTCTAGCAATTTCTTTTTGAGACAAGGCTGACTCTTTGACCTCACAATTCTCCTTGCTTCAGCTTCCTAAGTGCTGTGAGTACACGTGGGTGTCACCACTCCTGAATTAGTAAATTTCTTTTTCTTTCTTTCTTTTTTTTTTTTTTTTTAACAAACACAACTATGTTCAACTTTAATGGTAAATGTCTTTACCAAAAGAAAATATTGAAATTAATTCTCTGACAAGGTCTAACATTTAATATTTTTATCAGGTACGTTTTCCTAATGATTCTTATAAAGTCACCAGTTCAGGAGTTACATCATATTTAAATCCTTCTACTTAAATGGCTGTATTTTTATATGTCTTTTTTTAAAATTTAATTTATTAGTTTTCATTTCAGTGAATACAGGCAGTTTGGTACCATTATTTAGGCTCATCTGTGATCTACCCCCTCCCATTAGACCCTCCTTGTTAATGAAAATGGGTCGTGCATTGTGGAGATAGCCCCCAGTTATTAGTATGATAAATGTCTCTGCAAATCATGACCCAACATGTAACTCTGACATTCTTTCCGCCCCCTCTTCCGCAAGATTTCCCTGAGCCATGTTGGGTTCATTTTTGGTCTGCTTCAGTGCTGAGGTGTTGGGGTCCTCTGAGGCTCTGGCTCTCTGATTTGGTAGGAGTTGATTTTTCTCTGCGTTGATCTCCTTCCCCTTTGTGCTGGTATCCAGTTCACAGGAAAACATCACCCTTGCTTATTTCACCAGTTGTCCTTAGTTTCAGCTGGGCCCCTTTTGAGGTATGTTGGGGCAGCTCTCTTAGGATCTGCATCTATCTGGAAAAGAGAAGCAGATTCTCCAACGGAGAGTAAGTTAGCACCCGGAAAATTGAAATAACACTTACTTTTTTGATAGACAGTTTGATAGGTGTAGGCCCTCTTATACCCCGTGATTGATGGTAGCTTGATATTGTAGAGTGGGCTTGTGTTTGGGTGTGGTTCTGACTTGTTTCCCAGCTCCAGCTAAGGGTCTAGTACCACTGAGTGGATCAGTTAGCCAAATCAAGAGCAATTGATTCCTCACCATGGCTGTGTACCACTATTGCACTTGTGTGGGCATCACATCCGGTTATTTGTTGCTAATTAGGTTAAACAATGTGTTGCTTGGACAGATCTTGGTCATTTCCCCCAGTTGCCTATGTAGCGCCTTCTGGCACTAGACACGCTGACTGTCTGGGGACTGACTCTCTCCTGGCTTCCAGCCATGTCATTCCATTTTACACGTCAGCTGTGTATGGAGTCTTCAGCAATAGGGTCTTACCACTGGCCTTTGGTGGGTCATCAAGTATCTTTTTTTTTTTTTTTAAAGGTAGGGTCTCACTGTAGTCCAGGCTGACCTGGAATTCACTATGTAGTCTCAGGGTGGCCTTGAACTCACAGCGATCCTCCTGCCTCTGCTGCCCGAGTGCTGGGATTAAAGGCGTGCGCCACCATACCCGGCCTAGTAAATTTCTTGATTGTATTTTCCAAGATATTTGCAACGCCTTCTGGTAATCAAGGATTTTGGCTATTCCATCCAGGTTTGGCAAGAGCACTAAGTAAGAGTTTTGTTTTGTTTTGTTTTTTAACTTTTGAGGGCTAGTCTTTTATTCCTGATCCCCCTCCTTCAGACTCCAGGGTGCTGGGATTAAGGGCATGCACCATCACACTTGGCTTAGTTGTAGGCACTTTCATTGAGACTGTGGAAATGATTATACTGCAGGTTCCAAAAACAAAACTTCTGTCACTGCCAAGGCAGTGGTGTTGCTATAAAACCATGCACTCGTGGAATCATCTAATGGGGAGTCTCAGTGAGCATCTTGAGGCTCCTGGGACTCACAGACTGGAGCTTCTAGTCTCTTTCAGTGCTTCAGACCCAAGGAACATTGAGTCCAGTGTCAGCAGCCTTGAACCTTCGGATGGTGACTCCCAAGGCAGGAGGAGAGCCGCAGTCAAGCAAGGTCTCTCCAGAGCATCAGTCTGGCTCCTCTGTGGAGGAGCTGCTAGAGTAGTATATTGAAGAAACATTAAAAAATCACTATTAGGGGCTGGAGAGATGGCTGAGTGCTTAAGGCGCTTGCCTGAGAAGCCTAGGAACCCAGGTTTGATTCTCCAGGTCCCACGTAAGCCAGCTGCACAATGGTGGCATATGCATCTGGAGTTCGTTTGCAATAGCTAGAGGCTCTGGCCTGCCCATTCTCTCTCTTTCTCTGTCTCTAATAAATAAATAAAAATAAAATCTTATAAAAAAAAAAAACAAAACAAAACACTATTAGGCCAGACATGATGGCACATGCCTTTAATTCTAGCACTTGGGAGGCAGAGGTAGGAGGATGAGTTTGAGGCCACCCTCAGATTACATAGTGAATCCCTGGTCAGCCTGGGCTAGAGCGAGACCCTACCTTGAAAAAAAATAATAGTAATAGTAAATGAAAAAAAAAAAAGGTGGATTCCAAGGCTCAGGGTCTATTGCGGAAAAGGTGGAGGGAAGAATGTAAGAGCCAAAGGAAGGGTAGGACTCTTTACAACATGCTCCCTCCAGACACAAAATGGCCTGGATATCCATGACCTCACAGTGCCTGACACTACCTACACAAGACCATCATAATAGGAGGAAAAGATGATGACATCAAAATAAAAGAGGGACTGATTGAGAGGGGGAGGGGATATGATGGAGAATGGAGTTTCAAAGGGGAAAGTGGGGGGAGGGAGGGCATTATCATGGAATTTTTTTTTATAATCATGGAAGTTGTTAATAAAAACATTTGAAAAGAAAAAAAGGTGGAGAATGATTAGGGACAGCACTGATAGTGACCTTTGGACTCCACATGCATGTGCACATATGTGCATGCATGAATATGCGTGTGTTCACATGCACACATGAACACCACATACATACATGCAAAAATAAAACAAATGGGCTAGAGATATATCTCAGTGGTAAAAAAGTGCCTGCCTGCGTAGTATGCATGAGGCCTGTTGCAGTTACCATCTAGTCTCTAGGATGTATATCTGACTAGAAGTAGCCTATGGGAGG
This sequence comes from Jaculus jaculus, assembly GCF_020740685.1. Taxonomy (NCBI): domain Eukaryota; kingdom Metazoa; phylum Chordata; class Mammalia; order Rodentia; family Dipodidae; genus Jaculus; species Jaculus jaculus. The sequence goes on from NC_059104.1 coordinate 169,160,003, forward strand.
AAAGGATTTATTTCAGGGTTACAGAATCCAGGGGAGGGCTGGACAGATGGCTTAGTGGTTAAGGCGCTTGCCTGCAAAGTCTAAGGACCCATGTTCGACTCTCCAGGTCCCACATAAGCCAGATGCACAAAGTGACGCAAGTGTGCATGGTTGCGCATGTGCACAAGATGGCGCATGCCTCTGGAATCAATTGCAGTGGCTGGCGGCCCTGGCATGCCAACTCTTTCTCTCTTTCTTGCTGTACTCTCACTCTAGCCCAGGCTAACTTGGAATTCACCATGTAGTCTCAGGCTGGCCTCAAACTCACAGCAATTCTCCTACCTCTGCCTCCCAAGAGCAGGGATTAAAGGCATGTACCACCATGTCTGGCCAAAAAAAAAATTTTTCTTTCCCAAGGTTGGGTTTCACTCTAGCCCAGGCTGACCTGGATTCACTATGTAGTCTCAGGGTGGCCTTGAACTCACGGTGATCCTCCCACCTCTGCCTCCCAAGTGCTGGGATTAAAGGCGTGCAACATCATGCCTGGCAATGTTTTTTTAAATTTTTATTCTTAAAGTTTTATTTATGAGAGAGAGAGAGAGAATGGGCATGCCAGGGTCTCTAGCCACTGCAAATGAACTCCAGACGTATGTGCTTCCTTGTGCATCTGGCTTATGTGGGTCCTGGGGAATCAAACCAGGAACTTTTGGCTTTGTAGGCAAACACCTTAACTGCTAAGCCATCCCTCCAGCCCAGTTGTGTGTGTGTGTGTGTTTTTTTTAAATATATAAACTGGGTGGGGTAGCACATGCCTTTAATCCCAGCAGTCAGGAGGCAGAGTTAGAAGGATTGCTGTGAGTTTGAGGCCACCTGGAATTACAGAGTAAGTTCTCAGTCAACCTGGGCTAGAATGAGACCCTGTCTCTAAATAAATAAATAAATAAATAAATAAATAAATTAAATAAAATAAAATTGTGTGTTTACTTTAGTTACCTATCGTTTGTGCGGCAAATCTACAAATTTAATGGGCTAAAATACAAGCATCGCGCTGGGGGGATGACTTAGTGGCTAAAAAGTGCTTGCTTTCAAAGCTGCACAGCCCAGGTTCAATCCCCCAGTTCCCACATAAAGTCCGATGCCCAAAGTGGCCCATGCATCTGGAGTTCATTTTCAGCAGCAAGAGGCCCTGGCATGCTATTTCTTTCCATCTTCCCCTCTTATAAATAATAAACATAAAAAAGAAAATAAAATAAAATAAAAAAGAAAACAAGCGCAGGGCTGAAGCAAGGCTCAGCAGTTAAAAGTGTTCACTTGCAAAGCCTGCCAGCCCAAGTTCAAGTCCCCTGGCCCATGTAAAGCCACGCACAAACCCTGACACAAGCATCTGGTTTTCATTTGCAGTGATAAGAAAACTTGATGTGCCATATACACACACCCACAAATAATTAATTACGAAAAAAAAAAGTGTGTTATTGTCACCTTATCATTCTGTGGGATGATTGTGACCAGCTGGATGTCAGTTCTGGATCTCAGAGAGATCTTTCATAGATTGTAATCAGATGGTGGCTGAAGATTGGCATCCAAGATGGCTTCACTAACATGTGTGGCACCTTGACAATATGGCAGAAAACTGGCATCCCTGTCCGTGTGGCTTAGCTTGGACTTCTTTATAGGGGGGCTGGATCCCAAGAAAGCAAACATGGAAATTTCTAGTCTTCCTTAAGGCTTAGGACCACAACTGGCAGCTGTCACTTCTGCAACATTATGTTGGTCAAAGTGACTCATAGAGGCAGCCCACATTTCATGGGAGGTACCACCGGTAGTGGTCAGTTACACGTTGCTGGGATGAACCTCCAAACCAGACACAGTTAATGGGAGGAAGGGATTTGTTTCAAGCTTCTAGATCCAGGGGAAGTTCCATCAGCAAATGCCAAAACAGCAACAAGTCCAACCCCCTCCCCAGCACATGCCTCTCTGCATAACTTCCGGCTAGCATTCCCATCCCCCTCCATATAACACCTTAAGGCTGGACTCCAGGATCTGCCCCCACTGACACCTTCTTCATCTGGAGATCCAAGTTACAATTTTTTAAAGGTCTTTTTTATTTATTTGAGAAAGCGGGAGAGAAAGAGGGAGAGAGAGAGAGAGAGAGAATGGGCACGCCAGGGCCTCCAGCAGCCACTGCAAAGGAACTGCAGACATATGCACCACCTTGTGAATCTGGCTTATGTGGGTCCTGGGGAATCCAACTGAGGTCCTTTAGTTTTGCAGGCAGACACCTGAACTGCTAAGCCATCTCTCCAGCCCTTTTTGTTTGTTTGTTTGCTTTGTTTTGTTTTGTTTTATCGAGGCAGGGTCTCATTCCAGCCCAGGCTGACCTGAAATTCACTATGTAGTCTCAGGTTGGCCTCCTACTCGGGACAAACTTCCTACCTCTGCCTTCTGAGTGCTGGGATTAAAGATGTGCACCACCATGCCTGGTTTAAATTTTTTTTTTTAAATTTATTTTTATTTATTTATTTGACAGAAAGAGAGAGAGAGAGAATGGGCATGCCAGGGCCTCTAGCCACTGAAAACGAACTCCAGACATGCGCCACTTTGTGCATCTGGCTAATGTGGGTCCTGGGGAATCGAGCCTGGGTCCTTTGGCTTTGCAGGTAAACGCCTTGACCACTAAGCCATCCCTCCAGCCCTGGCTTACAAATTTAAACACCTGAGTGAATGCGGGAGGGGTGGGGAAGGACATTCAAACTACCCTGCCACCCAAGGTGGTGGATAGGAGAGAAGTGGTTCCTTGGGGGTGGTCTCTCAGCACTAGCTGCCTCACTTTGAAGGTAGGTCATGGGCTGGCTGAGGTATTGCATTAACACAGCATAGCAATGTAGAAACAGTAAGAAAATTTCAAAGCGCTCCTGTTTTCTGATCTTGCCACTTTGGGTAAAATTAGTAAAGAAGTTGGCGAGGCAACTGTGTACAGCTTTGCCAAGGGAGGAACTCTTTCTTATAACCTGTAATCGGGCAGGACTGAGAATCCTGTAATTACGAGTTTTGCAGAGTTGAAAAAGCCATTGCTTCCGCACGGGAGTCGTTCTAAGTGGCATCCACAAAGTGGCAATCTTGGTAGGAGTTTAGACTGGGTCCTCTGTGGAAAAGCTGTGAGCCTGTTGTTAGAGCAGGAATTAAAGACGCTAACCCGTTGTTTCCGACGGCCTGTGGAGAGCTGTCATTAAGAATGGAGTGGCCAGGCAGTAAAAGCTCAGAGTTGTTAGGCTTCAGAACCAAGTTTGGCTAGGCTCACTTGCTGTGTTCACTTACATTGGAACCAAACAGAACCAAAAAGATCAAAGGTCAAAAACATACATACATACACACACACACACACACACACACACACACACACACACATATATTTTTTCCCCAGAACCTGGGATGCAGAGGTAAGAGGATCTCTGTGAGTTTGAGGCCACCCTGAGACTACATAGTGAATTCCAGTTCAGCCTGGAAAGTGAATCTCTACCTCAAAAAACAAAGCATGAATTTAATGTATATATTTGTGTATGCATGAGTGTGTGAGAGCAGGAGCCCCAGCATATGTGTGGAGGTCAGAAAGGAAGACAACTTTCAGGTTGGTCCTGTCTTCCATTCCATCTCTCTTGCGCTCTCTCTTATTCTTTTTTTTTTTTTTTTTTTTTTTGGCTTTTCGAGGTAGGGTCTCACTCTGGTCCAGGCTGACCTGGAAATCACTATGTAGTCTCAGGGTGGCCTCAAGCTCATGGCAATCCTCCCACCTCTGCTTCCTGAGTGCTGAGATTAAAGGCATCTGCCACCATGCCGAGCTTCTTCCATCTCTTTTTTTTTAATATTTAAAAAATATTTTATTTATTTATTTGAGAGAAAATGGCAGAGAGAGAGAGAGAGCCAGGGCTTCCATCACTGTAAATGAACTCCAGACACATGTGCCACCTTGTACATCTGGTTTACATGGATTCTGGGAAATCAAACCTGGGTCCTTTGGCTTTGCAGACCAGTGCCTTAACTGCTAAGCCATCTCTCTAGCCCTTATTTATTTATTTTTATTTTTATTTTTATTTTTGTTTTTGTTTTCGAGGTAAGGTCTCACTCTAGCCCAGGCTGACCTGGAATTCACTATGGAGTCTCAGGGTGGCCTCAAACTCACGGAGATCCTCCTACCTCTGCCTGGGATTAAAGGCGTGCGCCACCACGCCCGGCCAGCCCTTATTTTTAAATATTTTTTTATTTGCAATCAGAGAGAAATAAAAGAAAGACAGACTGAGGGAATGGGCACATTAGGTCCTCCAGCCGCTGCAAATGAACTCCAGACATATATGTCACTTTGTGCATCTGGCTTCACATGGGGACTAGGGAATCAAACCTGGGTCAGTAGGCTTTGCAGGCAAATGCCTTAACTGCTGAGCCATCTCTCCAAACCCTACTTTATTTTTTACTTTATTTTTTTAATTTATTGATTAATTTATTAGACACACACACACACACACACACACACACACAGAGAGAGATATTACTTGTACCTCTTACCACTACAAACAAATTCCAGACACATAAGCCCCTTTATGTATCTGGTTTTATGTGCGTACTGCAGAATTGAACCCAGCTCCTTTAACTGCTGAGCCACCTCCTCAGTCCCCTACATTTTATTTATTTATTTATTGTTTTGTTTTGTTTTGTTTTGTTTTGTTTTCAAGGTAGGGTGTCACTGTAGCCCAGGCTGACCTGGAATTCACTATGTAGTCTCAGGGTGGCCTCAAACTCACGATGATCCTCCTACCTCTGCCTTCCAAGTGCTGGGATTAAAGGCATGCGCCACCACACCCAGCTCTTATTTATTTATTGTTTTTAAAGATAGGATCTCTCACTGAGCGTGGATCTCACAGATCTGGCTAGACAAGCTAGCTAGCAAGCCCTAGGGATCCTCCTGTTTCTGCCTCCGCAGTGCTGGGAATCCAATGCTGACCCACCATGCCTGGAATTTTCCATAAATGCTGGGGATCCAAACTCTGGTCCTCATGCTTGTGAGGCAAGCAGACTGAGCCATTGCCGCAGCCCATAAATGTCCTTTAAGAGGTACATCAGGGCTGGAGAAATGGCTTAGCAGTTAAGGCACTTGCCTGCAAATCCTAAGGACCCAGGTTCAATTCCCCAGGATCCACATAAGCCAGATGCACAAGACAGTGCATGCATCTGGAGTTCGTTTGCAGCACCCATTCTCTCTCGTGCACTCTCTTCCTCTCTCTCCCTCCCTCTGTCTCTCAAATTAAATAAATAAATAAATAAATAAATAAATTTTAAAAAAAGGTTCATCAAGTTATCTGCCTTCACCCACAGATCTCCATCTGGCCCTCCTGCTTTAGCAGGATAAAAAAATACCTTGAGCTGGTTCCAGGTTGAAGCCAAACTCCAGCCGCTGGCGAGAGGACTTACTGCTCTCTTGTGGTCATATCTGGTTGCTGCACGCAGTCCTGTACCTGTTGGTCAGGACAAGACTTTTCACAGCTTTAGCCAAGTTGAATTAAAGAGATCAACTGGGCTTTCGTTCTGGGGTGGTATTTCAGAGCTACGAGTACTTCCAGAGATGATCTGATCGTTCCCAGGTTGGATAATAACTGTCAATTACACCCGTGGCTGGTGGACGACTTGGGATGGGGATGGGCAGGGGGTGGGTCCTGTGAAGCTATTAGAGAGTCTAGCTCTGGCCTTCTCAGAACATGGTATTTCAGAGGACACTGGACATGCTCATGTAGCTTGTGACCTAAAGTCCAGCTCCTCCTTCTTCTCAAGTCCTGTGGGAAGAGGATTCATATGTGGGAAGCCTTACTGAATACCAGGTGGGACAGCCACAGATACCTTGGAATGTCACAGGTGAGACCTACCATTGGGAAGAGTCACAGAAAGACAAGAGTGAACAAACACATTCTGAGTGGGTAGAATGCCTTGGGAAGATGAGGCTTTAAAAAATATATTTTGTGGGCTGGAGAGATGGCTTAGCGGTTAAGCGCTTGCCTGTGAAGCCTAAGGACCCCGGTTCGAGGCTCGGTTCCCCAGGTCCCACGTTAGCCAGATGCACAAGGGGGCGCACGCGTCTGGAGTTCGTTTGCAGAGGCTGGAAGCCCTGGCGCGCCCATTCTCTCTCTCTCCCTCTATCTGTCTTTCTCTCTGTGTCTGTCTCTCTCAAATAAATAAATAAAAAATTTAAAAAAAAATAAAAAAAATTAAAAAATATATATATATATTTTGTTTATTTGCAAAAAGAGACAGAGAGAGAGGAAGAGAGGGAGAGAGAATGAATGGGTGTGCAAAAGCCCCCAGCTGATGTAGAAAAAAAAAATCTCCAGGGCTGGAGAGATGGCTTAGCGGTTAAGCGCTTGCCTGTGAAGCCTAAGGACCCCGGTTCGAGGCTCGGTTCCCCAGGTCCCACGTTAGCCAGATGCACAAGGGGGCGCACGCGTCTGGAGTTCGTTTGCAGAGGCTGGAAGCCCTGGCACACCCATTCTCTCTTTCCCTCTATCTGTCTTTCTCTCTGTGTCTGTCTCTCTCAAATAAATTAATAAATAAAAATTTAAAAAAAAATCTCCATATGGGACTGGAGAGATGGCTTAGCAGTTAAGCGCTTTCCTGTGCAGCCTAAGGACCCCGGTTTGAGGCTCGATTCCCCAGGACCCACCTTAGCCAGATGCACAAGGGGGCGCACGTGTCTGGAGTTTGTTTGCAGTGGCTGGAGGCCCTGGAGTGCCCATTCTCTCTCTCTCTCTGCCTCTTTCTCTGTGTCGCTCTCAAATAAATAAATAAGCAATAAACAAAACAAAAAATCTCCAGATGCATGTGCCACTTTGTGCACCTGGCTTCATGTGAGTACTGAGAATCAAACCAGGTTTATTAGGCTTTGCAGGCAAGTGCCTTAACCACCGAGCCATCTCTCCAGTCCCAAGACAGGGCTTTTATTTATATTATTTTATTTATTTTTAATGTCTATCCTTTTTATATTATATTGTATTTATTTACTTGATGGAAAGAGGGAGAGTGAGACAGAATGGGCGCACCAGGGCTTCTGGCTACTTCAAACAAACTCCAGAAGTATGCGTCCCCTTGTGCATCTGGCTAACCTGGGTCCTGGGAAATGGAACCTGGGTCCTTTGGCTTTGTAGGCAAATGCCTTAACCACTAAGCAATTCCTCCAGCTCTATTTATTTTATTTTATTGCTTTATTTGGTTTTCCAAGGTAAGGTCTTACTCTAACTCAGGCTGACCTGGAATTCATTATGGAGATTCATGGTGTCATTGAACTCACGGTGATCCTCCTACCTCTATCTCCCAAGTGCTGGGGTTAAAGGCGTGCGCCACTATGCCTGGCTTGGCTTTTATTTATTTTTAAAATATTTTATTTATTTACTTATTTATTTGAGAGAGAAAGAGGCAGATAGAGAGAGGGAGAATGGGCACACCAGGGTCTCCAGCCAGTGCAAACGAGCTCCAGACACATGTGCCACCTTGTGCATCTGCTTTACATGGGTACTGGGGAGTTGAACCTTGGTCTTTGCTTTGCAGACAAGTGCCTTAACTGCTAGGCCATTTCTACAGCTCCCATTGTTTTGTTTTGAGACTGGGTCTACTTTGCCCACACTAGCCTTGAGTTGGCTATGTAGCCTGGGCAGGTCTGGAACTTGATATCGTATTCTCTCAGCCTCCTGGGGGCTGAAGTGACAGAGAGACATTATGTGTGATTCATCTTTTAAAAAACTTGCCTTTAGACTCAGGTTCAATTCCCCCAGACCCAGGTTAGCCAGATGCACAAAGGGGGCGCATGTGTCTGGACTTAAGTTTGCAGTGGCTGGAGGTCCTGGTGCACCCATTCTCTTTCTCTCTCTCCCTCTTTCTCTGTCAAAGAAATAAGTAAATTTAAAAAAACCCTCACCTTTAGCCAGGCATGGTGGCCCACGTCTTTAATCCCAGCACTTGGGAAGCAGAGGTAGGAGGATCACTGTGAGTTCGAGGCCATCTGAATCTACATAGTGAATTCCAGGCCAGCCTGGGCTAGAGTGAGACCCTATATCAAAAAAAAAAAAATGTTAGAAGAGAGCACCTATCTATATTCTGGCTTCTGCATGCACATGAATGTATATACCCAGCCACTCACATGTAAAGATACAAAACTGGTACAAAGCCGATTAAGTTCCTGTGTTGACACTCTGGAAGGACTTCACCAGTAGATGGCGCTGTTAGGGCTGCAAACCTGACGGACTTCATCTCCCACCTTTGGTCATGACATGGGCTGGTGCTGTTTTGTTGTTTGCTTGTTTTTCGAGGTAGGGTCCCACTCTAGCCCAGGCTGACCTGGGATTCACTATGTAGTCTCCGGATGGCCTTGAACTCACAGCGATTCTCCTACCTCTGTCTCCCGAGAGCTGGGATTAAAGGCGTGTGCCATTTTTTTTCTCTCTCGCTTTCTCAAATAAATAAATATTTTTAAAAACTCATATATTTTCATCATAGGATATTTGTGATATCCAGGAAAGAATAAAAAAGAAAATAAAATCTCCCCTAGGCCAGGCATGGTGGTGCACGTCTTTAATCCCAGCACTCGGGAGGCAGAGGTAGGAGGATCGTCATGAGTTCAAGGCCACCCTGAGACTACCTAGTGAATTCCAGGTCAGCCTGAGCTAGAGTGAGAACCTACCTTGGGGAAAAAAAAAAAAAAAAAAGTGTATTGCCTCCAAAGTCCGAGCAAGCATTGTCCCCTCTCCGTCCTGGTCTGCCGGATGCCCGCTGAGCTTGCTGGGGCAACGCAGCCTCCCTGTGCGTGGGTTGGCTGACTTCAGGTGAGGACTGCGTCCAGGTCTGCTCTGCGTGTTTTCATCCAACTTGGATCAGAGTGTCCCTGGGGCATAGTCTTTTCATGGCAGCTCCCTGTGGTGCCAGAGCCAAGTCAAACAGCCCAAGCACATTTAAGGCCATTGCTCCTGTCAAGTCTACAAATAGCCCACAGGCCAACGCAAGTCATATGGCCCAGCCCAACTTTAATGGGCTCTACTCCTTTTATAGAGTGGAAGGCACAGTGAATCTTTGCTAAGCCATAATGAAAACTATCACAGAGACGCACAATAGAACAATTTTTTCGAGGTAGGGTCTTGCTCTAGCCCAGACTGACCTGGAATTCACTATGTGGTCTCAGGGTGGCCTTGAACTCACTGCAATCCTCCTACCTCTGCCTCCCCAGTGCTGGGATTAAAGGCGTGCGCCACCATTCCTGGTTCCTGTATAATATTTTGTTTTGCTTTTCTTTTTTTTGTAAAGTTTAAAAAACCTTTTTATGGACAACTTCCATTAATGTAAACAATATCCAATGATCCTACCTTCCCACCGCTCTCTTTTTACCCTCCCAAATCCCCCGCCACTGAATACCTTCTTCTTCTTCTTTTTTTTTTTTTGTTTAATTTTAGTTATTTGAGAGTGACAGAGAGAGAAAGAGGCAGGTAGAGAGAGAGGGGCATGCCAGGGCCTCCAGTCACTGCAAACGAACTCCAGATACATGCACACCTTGTGCATCTGGCATACGTGGGTCCTGGGAAATCGAACCTCCAACCAGAGTCCTTAGGCTTCATAGGCAAGCACCTAACCACTAAGCCATCTCTCCAGCCCCTTCTTTTTTTTTAATTAATTTTATTTTTATTGACAACATCCATAATGGTAAGCAATATCCCATGGTAATTTCCTCCCTACCTCCACTTTCCCCTTTGAAACTCCACTCTCCATCATCTCCCCTCCCCCTGTCAATCAGTCTCTCTTTTATTTTGATGTCATGAGATCTTTATTTACTTATTTAACAGAGAGAGAGGGAATGGGTGTGCCAGGGCCTCCAGCCACTACAAACAAACTCCAGATGCATGTACCCCTTATGCATCTGGCTAAAGTTGGTCCTGGGGAATCGAACTGGGTCCTTTGGCTTAGCAGGCAATCAATCACTTTAACCACTAAGCCCTCCCTCCGGCCCTGATGTCATGATATTTTCATCCTACTATGATGGTCTTGTGTAGGTAAGTGTCAAGCACTGTAAGGTCATGAATATTCAGGCCATTTTTGTGTCTGGGGGAGCATGTTGTAAGGAGTCCTACCTTTCCTTTGGCTCTTCCATTCTTTATGCCACCTCTTCCACAATGGCCACTGAGCCATGGAAGGTGTGATTGAGATATTTCAGTGCTGAGCACTCCTCTATCACTTCTTCTCAGTTTCTTTTTTAGAGGTTGGGTCTGGCTCTAGCCCAGGCTGACCTGGAATTCACTATGTAGTCTCAGGGTGGCCTCGAACTCACTGCAATCTTCCTTCCTCTGCCTCCCAAATTCTGGGATTAAAGGCATGAACCACCACGCCTGGCTAACAATTTAGGTTTGGTTTCCCAGTACCCACGTGAAGCCAGATGCACAAAGCGGCACATGTATCTGGAATTCATTTGCAGCGGCTGGAGCACCCATTCTCTCTGTCTTTTACTTATTTTCCTCTACTTGCAAATAAATAAAAATATTTTTAAAAAACTTATTTGATTTAGCTGGGTGTGGTGGCACACACCTTTAATCCCAGGACTGGGGAGGAAGAGTTAGGTGGATTGTCATGTGTTCAAGGTCACCCTGAGACTACATAGTGAATTCCAGGTCAGCCTGAGCTAGAGTGAGACCCTACTCATAAAACCAACAACAACAACAAAAAACCTTATTTGATTTACCCATCAATTCTTGATCAATAAGCCCTGATGGAACTTCTCCTGGATTCTGTAAACCTAAAACAAACCCTTTCCTCCCACAAGTAACTTCTTGTCAGGGTTTGTCCCAGCTATGGAAAGTAACTGCAACAGTAAAATTGGTACCATGAGTGGGGTTGTTGCTCCAGTGAATCTAACTGTGTGGGTTTGGGTCTTTTGGAACTTGTTTGTGGGAGAAATGTGGAAGAATTTTGTACATTGAAGTGCAGAAGCCTTGCAGTACTGTAAGAAGAACTTGATTGGCTATTTTGGTGAGAGTTTGAAAATTCTAAATGCAAAGAGAATTGTGGGCTGTGAAGACTTGGCTTAGGAACTTTGGAAGGGGAGAGAACTTTGTTGGGACTGGAATGGGCAGAAAGACTGGCTTCATTCTTCTACCCATGCACTGAGAGTTTATTCTTTTTTTTTTTAAGACTTTATTTCTTATTTGTTTATTAGAGAAAGAGAGAGGGAGAGAGAGAATGGGCGCACCAGGGCCTCTAGCCACTGCAAATGAACTCCAGATGCATGTGCCACCATTGCATCTGGCTCACATGGGACCTAAAGAATTGAACCTGGGTCCTTCGGCTTCGCAGGCATGTGCCTTAATCACTAAGCCATCTCTCCAGCCTGAGAGTTTATTCTTTATTTATTTGTGTGTATAGGCATGTGTGCAATGGCATACATATGGAGGTCAGAGGACAAATCCAAGATGTTTGAGCCAGGCATGGTGGTGCACTCCTTTAATCCCAGCACTCGGGACGCAGAGGTAGGAGGATCACCATGAGTTCGAGGCCACCCTGAAACTATATAGTGAATTCCAGGTGAGCCTGAGCTACAGTGAAGCCCTACCTTGAAAAACAAAACAGAACAAAACAAAACAAACAAACAAACAAAAGATGTCTGTGCTCCATACTCTTTGAGACAGGGGCTCTTGTCACTACAAGCAAACTTCCAGACTACAAATGAATGCCAGATTAGCTGGCCTGCAAACTTCTGACTCTCCTGACTCCACTTCCCATTGCCATAGATGTTGGAATCACAGACGCGTGTGCCACTTGGCAGCCGGCTTTATGTAGGTGCTGGGGAATTGAACTCAGGCTGGCAGGCTTTACAAACAAATGCCTTTAACTGTTGATCCATGTCCTCAGCCATTTTCTGATTTTTTTTTCTGCTGGTTTTTTTTTTTTTTTTTCTTTTTTAGACAAGGCCCCATATAGCCCAGGCTGACCAAGAACTTGCTATATAGCCAAAGCTGGCCTCAAACTCCTGATCCTCCTGCCTCTAAAGCTCAAGTTCTGGGATCACAGGTAAATTACCACAACACCTTGTTTTACTTCAGTCACCTTGTATCAAATCAAGTTCAGTCAGAACTTATATCCTGAACATTATTTTGGTTCCATCCACTTCAGGGTTGTGCAAAGGATCTGGTGTGTTATGTAGGAAAAAGCACCCATCTGTCGTGGGTGCCAGTGTGCACCAGCCTTCCATTCGCCATCCCTCCTTCATGTCCAGATTGCAGGCCACGCATTTCCTACCCCAAACCTTCCTAGTTCTAGAAGTGTCTTCTCTGTTCTCAATGGCATTACTAGCCTTTTCTCATCCAGAATATTTCTTCCTAGCTTTCTAGAAAACAGCCTCTTAGATGAGCATAATTGAGAAGTCGACAAATTTCATTTATCTTGATATATCCTGGTTAAGGTGGAGATATTTCAAGGTTCAGAGAAAACAAAATTCATAGAAGAAAACAGAGGAGCTATGTAACTTTTATGTAGGAACATGGGCTTATTTATTTATATATTTTTCTTTTTTTGGTTTTTCAAGGTAGGTCCTCACTCTAGCCCAAGCTGACCTGGAATTTACTATGTTGTCTCAGGGTGGCTTCAAACTCATGGCAATTCTCCTACCTCTGCCTCCCGAGTGCTGGGATTAAAGGCATGTGCCACCATGCCCATCTTAAATTTTATTTTTGAGTGAGAGACAGAGAAAGAGGCAGAGAGAGAGAGAGAGAGAGAGAGAGAGAAGGAGAAAGAAAGAGAGAATAGATGCCCTTGGGGTGCATTGCAACATTGCATGCTTGCATCACTGTGTCTGGCTTACATGGGACCTGAAGATTTGAACATGCATTCTTGGGCTTTAAAGGCAGGCACCTTAACTGCTAAGCTATCTCTCCAGCCCTATCTATGTATGTATGTATATATCTATATCTATCCATCTATCTATCTATCTATCTATCTATCTATCTATCTATCTATCTATCCATCTATCTAGTCTATCTATCTATCACAGCACTTTGGAGGCTGAGTTAGGAAGATCACCATGAGTTTGAAACCAGCCTGAGCTAGAGTAAAACCCTGCCTCAAAAAAGAAAGGAAGGAAGGAAAAGGAAAAAGAAAGAAATTTGAATTTATTTTTTCAAAAGTGTGTGTGTGTGTGTGTGTGACTATGTGAGGGCAGGTGAGCGTGTGTGTCACAGTGGGTGTGGAAGGCAGAGGACAGCAGCTTTTGGATCAGTCCTTACTTTCTACCTTGTTTGAGGCAGGGCCAATCTCATTCTCTCTCTCTCTTTCTTTTTTAAAAAAATATATTTTATTTTTATTTCTTCATTTATTTGACAGAGAAAGAGAGAGAATGGGCACACCAGGGCCTCCAGCCACTGCAAATAAACTCCAGATGCGTGTGCCCCCTTGTGCATCTGGCTAACGTGGGTCCTGGGGAATCAAACATGGGTCCTTTGGCTTTGTAGGCAAATGCCTTAACCACTAAGCCATCCCTCCAGCTCCAATCTCATTCTTTTTTTTGGTGGTAGGGGAGGAGGGGTAGTTGAGGTAGGGTCTCTGTGTAGACCAGGATTGCCTGGAATTCACTATGTAGTGATCCTCCTACCTCAGACTCCCGAGTGCTGGGATTAAAGGCTTGTGCCACCACGCCCAGCCCTCTCTCTTGTTGTTGCTGTTGAGGGTTGTGACTCTTGCAAATTTTCAAGGTTCCAAGAAATTCCTCCGCCTCTCCTCCATCAACCTGCTGGGATTATAGAAGTTTGCTACAGCTTCTGGCGTTGCATGTATGTGGTCTGGAGATCAAAGCCAGGTACTCAGGATTGAGCAGCAAGTGTTTTATTCACTGAACCGTTTCCTCCCCAGCACTTGCATTTTTTATAAAACAAAACAGGTATTTGTTTTATGACCCAGTGCCTTAGACTGTTGCATTGGGGAATAATTTCCCAGTGGATGAATTGTGGGGGAGACATTTGAACCATTGCATCCAGCATTCACCTTCTTGTGCAAAGTGTCCCAGAGAAGTGAAAACTATGTCCACATAAAAAACCTACACAAGAACGTGCAGAATAGTTTTATTTTATCCATCTTAACAAAGAACTGGAAACAACCCAAACATCCTTCAGTGAGTGAATGATTAAACAGACTTGGGTACATTTATGTGATGGAATACTACTTACTATTCAGCGAGCAAAAGAAACGAGCTACTGATACGTGTAACAAGTTGGGTGAATCTTTAAGACCTTCAGCTGAGTGAAAAAAGTCCCTGCGGGACTTGGTGGTGCACGCCTTCAACGCCAGCATTCAGGTGGGAGGATCACTGTGAGTTTGAGGCCACCCTGAGACTACATAGTGAATTCCAGGTCAGCTTGGGCTAGAGTAAGACCCTATCTCAAAACAAACAAACAAAACCAGGGCTTGCCTGTGAAGCCTAAGGACCCCAGTTCGAGGCTCGATTCCCTAGGACCCACATTAGCAAGAAGCACAAGGGGGCGCACGTGTCTGGAGTTCGTTTGCAGTGGCTGGAGGCCCTGGTGCGCCCATTCTCTCTCACTCTCTCTGCCTCTTTCCCTCTCTGTCTGTCACTCTCAAACAAATAAATAAATAAAAAAAATTGAAAATAAACAAATAAAACTCAAAGCCGGGCGAATTTATGCACACCTTTAATCCCAGCACTTGGGAGGCAGAGGTAGGAGGATCATCATGATTTTGAGGCCACTCTGAGACTACACAGTGAATTCCAGGTCAGTCTGAGCTAGAGTGAGACTCTACCTCAAAAAACCAAACCAAAACGAAAAGTCCATGACAAAAATAGAAGGCTGGTGGGATGGCCAATGTACAAGTTTGAAGATCTGAATTCAGAGCCCCTATAAATGCAGCCTTGGTGGTGCCCCCAGGTAACCCCATCCCAGGAGAGGCAGAGACCAGTGAGAGGCATTGTCTCAATAAGTAAGGTGGAGAGTGATGAAAGAAGAAACCCAAAGTCAACCCCTGGCTTATGTGTATACACACACATACGTGCATACACGCATGCACACACACACACACAAAAAAAGCAGAAAAGTGGATGTATTAGTTGTCACCCTGGGGTGGGAGGGAAGGATAGTGTAAGGAAGTGTATTTCTCTTGGTAGAACAGTTTTGCTATTGACTGAACCCATGGCTTCAAGCATGCTAGGCAAGTGCACTACCACTGAGACACATCTGCGGCCAGTTTTTGTTGTTGCTGCTGTTTTGTTTTTTAAGGTAGGGTCTCGCTCTAGTCCAGGCTGACCTGAAATTCACTATGTAGCCTCCGAGTGGCCTTGAACTCATAGCGATCCTCCTACCTCTGCCTCCCAAGTGTCGGGATTAAAGGTGTGCGCCACCACACCCGGCTCCAGCCAGATTTTGTCATCTTGATTTTGGTGATAGTACATTTATTAGCTGGAAATTTTCTCTCTTCATCAACTATTTAATTACCTTGAAATGTATATAGTTTGTTTAGAAAAGACTAGAATACACTATCTACACAAGTCCATCATAAGAGGAGGAAAAGATCATGACATCAAAATAAAAGAGAGGGCTGGAGAGATGACTTAGCAGATAAGGCGTATGCCTATGTAGCCTAAGGACGCAGGTTCAATTCTCCAGGTCCCATGTAAGCCAGATGCACATGGTGGTGCATGCGTCTGGAGTTCGTTTGTTGGCTAGAGGCCCTGGTGTACCCATTCTCTCTCTCTCTCTCTCTCTCTCTCTCTCTCTCTCTCTCTCTCTGTCAAGGGCTGGAGAGATGGCTTAGCGGTTAAGTGCTTGCCTGTGAAGCCTAAGGACCCTGGTTCGAGGCTCGGTTCCCCAGGTCCCACGTTAGCCAGATGCACAAGGGGGCGCAAGCGTCTGGAGTTCGTTTGCAGAGGCTGGAAGCCCTGGCGCGCCCATTCTCTCTCTCCCTCTATCTGTCTTTCTCTCTGTGTCTGTCGCTCTCAAATAAATAAATAAAAAATTAAAAAAAAATAATTTTCAAGTTCATGTTGTGTTTCTCTCCGGATACAGAATTAGTCATTTCTCTAAGAAGCCCTGGTTCATTTCAGTGGTAAGTGGTACTTCCAGGGGTAGAGTCCAAGTATGTAATGAGTCTTGTATTCCTTTCCCACGCACATGTTAATATTGGTTGCTCACTGTTTTTCAATACAGAGAGCTAGGAGACACTTTCTTTTCCTAATAGTGTTGTTTTTGTATTCTCAAAACTTATCTACCTACTGGATTTTATTAGCTACATCAAGGAAAACATGCATAGAAGTCATGGGTATTTGCAAGCATCCACCTTTAACCACTGAGTCACCTCTCCTGCCCATGTAAAGCCCGATGCAGGAGTGGGGCATGTCTGGTGCTTATTTGCCAAGGCAAGAAACCCTGGCACACCTATACACACACATAGGTATGTAAACATAAGTAAAATTTAAGAAAGAAGACAGGAAAATGATACCTAGCATTCTCTGACCTCCACACGGATGCACACACATGCGTGTGAGTGTACATGCATGTGTGCTCTCACACACACACACACACACACACACACACACACACAAGCCAGGTGTGGTCATTGGTACACATCTATAATGCTAGCACTTGGGAAGAACAGATTTCAACGTCATCCTGAGTGAGTTCAAGGCCAGCCAGGGTTACAGAGGACCAACATGTCCTTCCACTTTGGATATCCTCAGTCTTTCTGAGAGTCCACAGAAAGAACTTGGGGGCTCTCTGATTGTAGATGGGAATATAATATATATATACATATATATATTATATGTTAAATATTATATAGATATTTATATATGTATGTTCAAGGTAGGGTTTCATTCTAGCCCAGACTAACTGGAATTCACTATGTAGTCTCAGGGTGGCCTCGAACTCACAGCAATCCTCCTACCTCTGCCTCCTGAGTGCTGGGATTAAAGGTGTGTGTCACCACACCCGTGTAACATTTTTTATAGATATTAACCTTTACAGAAATTTAGCATTTCTCCCTATTCTGAATACAGACAACAAATCACAGAAAAATTACTAATACTTTAGTACCTGTGACTTTGTCACTTCATTAGTCACATACTTTTAAAAAATATTTATTTTGGGCTGGAGAGATGGCTTAGCGGTTAAGCACCTGCCTGTGAAGCCTAAGGACCCCGGTTCAAGGCTCGGTTCCCCAGGTCCCACGTTAGCCAGATTCACAAGGGGGCGCACGCGTCTGGAGTTCGTTTGCAAGGCTGGAAGCCCTGGCGCGCCCATTCTCTCTCTCTCCCTCTATCTGTCTTTCTCTTTGTGTCTGTCGCTCTCAAATGAATTAATAAAAAATTTAAAAAATATATTTATTTTATTATTTATTTTTTTATTTTTTGGTTTATTGAGGTAGGGTCTCACTCTAGCCCAGGATGACCTGGAATTCACTGTGCAGTCTCAGGGTGGCCTCGAACTCATGGCAATCCTCCTACCTCTGCCTCCTGAGTGCTGGGCTTAAAGGCATGCACCACCACGTCCGGCTAAAAAAATATTTAGTTTTTTAAACTTATTTATTTATTTTAGAGAGAAAGAGGCAGAGAGACAGAGAGGATAGGCGCACCAGGGCCTTTAGCCACTGCCAACGAACTTCAGACATATGGTTCACCTTGTACATCTGGCTTACCTGGATCCTGGAGGAATTGAACCTGGGTCCTTTGGCTTTGCAAGCAAGTACCTTTACCACTAAGCTGTCTCTCCAGCTCCATATATATATATATTGTTGTTGTTGTTTTTGGTTTTTGTTTTTTGAGGTAGGGTTTCACTCTAGCTCAGGTTGACCTGGAATTCACTATGTAGTCTCAGAGTGGCCTCGAACTCATGGTGATCCTCCTACCTCTGCCTCCCAAGTGCTGGGATTAAAGGTGTGTGCCACCACACCTGGCAATAAATAAATATTAAACACACACACACACTCCCCACTTGTTTTTGTGACCTGCATTTCACAACAATTGGTGTTTCATCATCTTATGAATTTTATATTATGTATTTAAAATAACTATTTTGAGAAAGGGTTTGTCTGAGTCCATTTTCTGTTGCTATTAACAAAATACCAGAGAGACTGGGGGAATTTATGAAGAGTAGAAGTTTATTTTGGTTCATGGTTCTGGAAGCTGTGAAGTTCAAGAGCAGGGAGCTGGCATTTGCTGAGTTTCTGGTGAGCTCTTTGTGCTCTTTCTACTCACAGTTAAAGTGGGCATGTGCAAAACAGAGAGTCAGAAGAGCCAGATTCCAAAGCGAGCCAGTCTGTTCCCTGGAGAAAGGCAGGAATCTACTTGCAAGTGCTCTGCCCTCCATGATCAGGTCACTTCCCCCAAACCTCACTTCCCAACACTGCCACACTGGAAGAATGAAGGTTCTAATGAGCTCACACCTCAGGGTTCATAGCTTCCTCAGTTTCCCTAAAGGGACCCCAGCTAGAAGCCAAGAAGCTTTAACGTAGGTTCCCTAAACTCAGATGGTTCTGACAGGTCACTCTGTACCCCCTGCAATCCCCTCCCCCACTCTGCTATTGTCTGTTCTGCTCTTCCTCCTTCTTCAAGGGTCTGCTTCGGGAAAAGGTCCCAACGTGACCTACATGCATAGACTCATCATGTGCCTGCAATGTTCTAGTGCTGAGGACACAGCAGTCAACTGAACAAACACTCCGGCCCCCATAGTGGTTCTTTTTAAGTATATTATTTTTTGAGGTAGGGTCTCACTCTAGCCCAGGCTGACCTGGAATTCACTATGGAGTCTCAGGGTGGCCTTGAACTCATGGCGATCCTCCTACCTCTACCTCCCCAGTGCTGGGATCAAAGGTATGTGCCACTACACCTGGCTTCTTTTTTTTTTTTTTAATATTTTATTTTGTTTATTTTTTTTAAATTTTTATTAACATTTTCCATGATTATAAAATATATCCCATGGCAATTCCCTCCCTCCCCACCCCCACACTTTCCCATTTGAAATTCCATTCTCCATCATATTACCTCCCCATTACAATCATTGTAATTACATATATACAATATCAACCTATTAAGTATCCTCCTTCCTTCCTTTCTCTACCCTTTATGTCTCCTTTTTACCTTACTGGCCTCTGCTACTAAGTATTTTCATTCTCACGCAGAAGCCCAGTCATCTGTAGCTAGGATCCACATATGAGAGAGAACATGTGGCGCTTGGCTTTCTGGGCCTGGGTTACCTCACTTAGTATAATACTTTCCAGGTCCATCCATTTTTCTGCAAATTTCATAACCTGGCTTCTTTTTAATTATTATTTTTTTAATTTAGAGAGAGGGAGTCAGAGACAGAGAGAGAGTTGGCATGCTAGGGCCTCGGCCACTGCAATTGAACGCAGATGTTTGCACCCCCTAGAATATGGGTTCTTAGGCTTCGCAGGCAAGCACCTTAACAACTAAGCCACCTTTCCAGCCTTCTTTTTAAATTTTTAATTAATTCATTTGTGATCAGAGAGAGAGAAAGAAATAGGTGTACCAGGACTTGTAGCCACTGCAAACTCTAGATGCATGTGTCACTTGGTGCATCAGACTTTCTGTGGGTAGTGGGGAATCAAACTCTGGTCCCTTCATACCTTTAATCTCAGCACTTGGGAGGCAGAGGTAGGAGGATCACCATGAATTTGAGGCCACCTTGAGACTACATAGTGAATTACAGGTCGTCCTGAGCTACAGTGAAACCCTACCTTGAGAAAAAAAAAAAAAAAAGGAAATGAATAGAAAGAATAAGGGACTGGAGAGGTGGCTTAGCAGTTAAGGTGCTTGCCTGCAAAGCCAAATGACCCAGGACCCATGTAAACCAGATATACAAGGTGGCACATGCATCTGGAGTTCCTGGCATACCCATTTTCATTCTCTCTCTCTGTGCCTCTTTCTTTCACTCTCAAATAAATAAATACAAAAAGTATTTTAAAAAGAATAGAAAAAATAAGAATAGGCAGATGCTGGGCAAAGTGGTGCACACCTTTAATCCCAGCACTTGGGAGGCAGAGGTAGGAGGATTGCCATGAGTTTGAGGCCAGCCTGAGTCTACATAGTGAATTTCAGGTTAGCCTGGGATAGAGTGAGGACCTTACCTTGAAAAAAAAAAAAAAAAAAAAGGAAGAAAATACTGTTAGATAACTATTTTCTCATTCATTATCCTCAGTCATTCCTGTAAAAACAAAAGCAATAATAGCATCAAAAATATAAACCCAGAAATGCTGGATGTCGGGGGGGGGGTGCTTGCAGGTCTTCCTTTACTCGGGAGACTGAGGCAGATACATCTCAAGTTAGAGGCTACTTTGGGCTAGAGTATGATCCCTCCCATCTGTCTCTCTCTCTCTCTGTATATATGTGGTTTCAATCAGATGTGCCCCATAAACTCATGTGTTTTTGAATGCTTGGTCCCCAGCTGATGGCAATTTGGGAGGTGGAGCCAAATTGTAGAGGGGTGTTGCTGGGGCAGGCTGAGGGGTATTACAGCCAGCTCCCCCTTGCCAGAGTTTAGCTCACTCTCTTGCAGCTGTTTTTTTTTGGGGGGGGGAGGGGTTTCACGGTAGGGTCTCACTCTAGCTCAGGCTGACCTGAAATTCACTGTGTAGTCTCAGGGTGGTCTCAAACTCACAACGATCCTCCTACCTCTGCCTCCCAAGTGCTGAGATTAAAGGCATGCACCACCACGCCCGGCTTTTTTTCTAGAGGGCCAAAGAGAGAGAGAGAGAGAGAGAGAGAGAGAGAGAGAGAGAGAGAGAGAGAGAGAGAGAGAATTGGTATGCCAGGGCCGCAGCCACTCCAGACGCTTGCACTACCTAGTGGGCATGTGCTTACCTCACCTTTGTGCCTCTGGCTTAGTGGGGTCTGGAGAGTTGAACATATGGGTCCTTTTATTTATTTATTTGAGAGAGAGAGAGAGAAAGAGAGAGCGAGAGACAGACAGACAGACAGATAGGCGGACAGACAGAATGGACACGCCAGGGCCTTCAGCCGCTGCAAATGAACTCCAGACATATGTGCTACTTTGTGCATCTAGCTTACATGGGTTCTGGGGAATTGAACTTGGGTCTTTTGGCTTTGCAGGCAAGCACCTGAACCACTAAGCAATCCCTCCAGTCCTTAATTTTTCAAGGCAGGGTCTCACTCTAGCTCAGGCTGACCTGGAATTCACTATGTAGTCTCAGAGCGGTCTTGAACTCTCAGTGATCCTTCTACCTCTGCCTCCTGAGTGCTGGCATAGAGATAGAAGGGGCACACAGAGAGAATGGGCATGCCAGGGCCTACAGTCACTGTGAACAAACTCCAGATGCATGTGCCACTCTGTGCATCCGGTGTTACATGTGTACTGGGGAGTCAAACTTGGGTCATTAGGCTTTGTAGGCAAGCACCTTAACTGCTGAGCCATCTCCTCAGCATTTGCTCTTTTTTTGGCGGGGGGGGGGGGTGTGTGCGCGCTCATGTTCCTGCATGTGAGCACAGACATGCATGTGCCACGGGGCACAGATGGCAGTCAGGGGACAACTTCAGGTGTCAGTCCTCACTTCCCCCTTGTTTGAAGCAGTATCCCTTGTTTACTATGTTGCCTTTGCCAGGCTAGCTGGCTTGCTTCTGGGCTGTTCTCCTGTTCTGACCCCTTGTCTCCTTAGGCATGCACTGGGATTACAGACACTGGTGCTACTGTGTCTGGCTTCTGGGGATCCAAACTCAGGCATTTACACCTGCTCAGCAAGTGCTTTTTTTGTTGTGGTTGTTACTTTTATTTATTTACTTGAGAGCAACAGAGAGAGAGAGAGAGAGGGAGGGAGAATGGGGCACGCTAGGGCCTCCAGCCACTGCAAACGAACTCCAGATGCGTGCACCCGCTTGTGCATCTGGCTAACGTGGATCATGGGGAATCGAGCCTCGAACTAGAGTCCATGGACTTCACAGGCAAGCGCTTAACCGCAAAGCCATCTCTCCAGCCCTCAGCAAGTGCTTTATCCATTAAGCCATCTCTCCATCCCTGGCCTTGAACTCTTGAACACTCTGTCCTCCTGATTCAGCATCCTGATTGCTAGGATTACATGTGTCACCATGCCCAGCTTAAAAGATTTTTTTTAACATCTGCTAATCACTTGATTACATGAGTTTCAAGTTTAATTTGGTTTATTAATTTCCTAAAGTTGCCCAAACTCATTACCATACATCGAGTGGCTTAACACAGCAGAAATTTCTTTTCTTACGGGTGTGGAGGCTGGAAGTCGGAAATCACAGTGTTGGGCGGAGCTATTTTGTTCTGGAGGCTCAGAAAGAAGTTATTCCATGCCTTTCTGTTTGTGCATCCATCCATGGCCTTCCTTGGCTTGAGGATGTGTGACTCCAACCTTGGCCTCCATCTTACACGGTTATCCTCTAAGTGTCTCAAGGACACAGACTTTTTTTTTCTTCAAATTTTTATTAACAACTTTCATGATTATAAAAAATATCCCATGGAGCCGGGTGTGGTGGCACATGCCTTTAATCCCAGCACTCAGGAGGCAGAGGTAGGAGGATCGCCGTGAGTTCAAGGCCACCCTGAGACTACATAGTGAATTTCAGGTTAGCCTGGACTAGTGTGAAACCCTACCTCAAAACAAACAAACAAAAAAATCCCATGGTAATATCTCCCTCCCCCAACTTTCCCCTTTGAAACTCCATTCTCCGTCATACCCCCTCCCCATCTCAATCAGTTTCTCATTTATTTTGATGTCATGATCTTTTCCTCCTATTATGATGGTCTTGTGTAGGTAGTGTCAGGCACTGTGAGTTCATGAATATACAGGCCATTTTGTGTCTGGAGGGAGCATGTTGAAAAGAGTCTACCCTTCCTTTGGCTCTTACAATCTTTCTGCCACCTCTTCCGCAATAGACTCCAAGCCTTGGAAGGTGTGATAGAGATATTACAGTACTGAGCACTCTGAAAAGACACAGACTTTTGTCTTGGGATATAGCCCAGTGGGTAGAGTGTTTGCCTAGCATGTGCAAGGTCATAGGTTTTATGCTTAGTACTGGGGAAAAACAGACTTTTTTTTTTTTTTTTTTTTTTTTTGGTTTTTTGAGGTAGTGTCTCACTCTAGCCCAGGCTGACCTGGAATTCACTAGGTAGTCTCAGAGTGGCCTCAAATCATGGCACGTTTGCCTCTCCCAAGTGCTGGGATTAAAGGCATGCACCACCATGCTTTTTCTTATGGAGTCACCAGTGAGTGGACTTAGGGACCTAAAACCAGGATGATTTATCTCAAAATCCCATCTGCCACACAGAGCATCTGTTACCTTGGCTAACCATATATATGTGTGTGTGTGTGTGTGTGTGTGTGTGTGTGTGTGTATGTGTATATACATACATATATATATATATATATATATATATATATATATATATATGTTTTGTTTTGTTTTTTTTCCTTGAGGTAAGGTCTCACTCTAGCCCAGGCTGACCTGGAATTCACAGTCTCAGGATGGCCTTGAACTCATGGCGATCCTCCTACCTCTGCCTCCCGAGTGCTGGGATTAAAGGCGTGCGCCACCATGACCGACTTGGCTAACTTTTATCTATTCAGAGAGGTCTGCAAGACTGGCTGAGAAAATGGGCTCATGTGGGACATAAGGGCGGATGCCCAGCTTGAACACGGCCGAGGCAGGACTTGAACCGGGCACGTGAAGGTGCTGCCGTGGTGGAGCTTTGATTGCTACGATGAGTTCCTGCAGATCCGTTTATTTACTTTTGTCCCTAATGTCACTTAATGTGTATTTTTTCTTTGCATCTGCATTGATAATCTATATAGTCTATGTACTTGTCATGTTAATTGATGGATTGATTCATTAACTTAACCACAACTTATTGAGTTTTTGCTTTCAAGAAGCCTTGAGCTGGCATGAACTCTGGGTCACAGAGATAAATCAGAACCTCCCTCCCCCCAGGGTTTTGTCCCTGAGGGTGACAGGTAGATAGGGAAGCTTATGGACAAGGTCATGGGAGCCCAGAGCAGACTCCTAACCAAGCTGTGTGTCAGGAGAGGCTGCCTGATGCCTGATTAGGTTCCGAAGGACAGACTGCAATGTTATTTCTTTTCTTTTTTTCTTTTTTTTTTTTTTTTTTTTTTGTTTTTTTTGAGGTAGGGTCTCACTCTGGCTCAGACTGACCTGGAATTCACTATGTAGTCTCAGGGTGGCCTCGAACTCTCGGAGATCCTCCTACCTCTGCCTCCCGAGTGCTGGGATTAAAGGCGCGCGCCACCACGCCCAGCCAATGTTATTTATTAATGTTATTTATTTATCCTATGACCTTGCACATTATTTCTTTACTATTGGCTACTAGGTTTCAATATTAGAATGAACATTTGATACCCATGTATTGACTATTAATGGTGAGTTGTTTACTCCCTAACACTCTGGCAAGCTGGTATAGCATGTTTATGCAACAAATGCCAAGCGCTGGGACATTCACACAACATGTTCATATACGTCTCATTTCCAGTCGCAAAAATCTCTTCGATAGGTCTGCCTGGGCTATAGAGAGACCCTACCTTGAAAAAAAATAACTCTTTGAAAAACACTTTGTTTATATGTTTGTGATGTCTCTTGGTTTATCTATTAGCTTAACTCAAAAATTATTTTCAGGGCTGGAGAGATGGCTTAGCGGTTAAGCGCTTGCCTGTGAAGCCTAAGGACCCCGGTTTGAGGCTCGGTTCCCCAGGTCCCACGTTAGCCAGATGCACAAGGGGGCGCACGCGTCTGGAGTTCGTTTGCAGTGGCTGGAAGCCCTGGCGCGCCCATTCTCTCTCTCTCCTTCTATCTGTCTTTCTCTCTGTGTCTGTCACTCTCAAATAAATTAAAAAAAAATTAAAAAAAATTATTTTCATAGCTGGGTGTGGTGGCACACCCTGCACTCTGAGGCAGAGGTAGGAGGATAATCACAAGTTCGAGGGCACCCTGAAACCACATAGTGAATTCCAGGTCAGCCTCAGCTAGAGTGAGACCCTACCTCGAAAAACCAAAAAAAAAAAAAAAATTATTTTCATGGGCTGGGAAGATGGCTCAGTGGTTAAAGGCATTTGCTTGCAAAGCCTAACAGCTTGGGTTTGAGTCCCAGTACTCATTTTTTTTTGTTTATTTCTATTAATTTATTTGAGAGTGACAGACAGACAGAGAGAGAAAGAGGCAGAGAGAGAGAGAGAACGGGCATGCCCTTGAGTCCCAGAACTCATGTAAAGCCAGATACACAAAGTGGTGCATGCATCTGGAGTTTGTTTATAGCAGCAAAAGGCCTGAGCGTGCCTGTTCTCTTTCTCAATCTCTTTCTGCTTGTAAATAAATAAAAAAATGTTTGTAAAATTTAAAAATATGTTCATTTATTTGGAGGAGAAAGGGAGAGAGAGACAGAAAGAAGCAGCTAGACAGAGAGAGAATGGGTGTGCCAGGGTCTCCAGCCACTGCAATCAAACTCCAGACATACGTGCCACTTTGTGCATCTGGCTTAAGTGAGTACTGGGGAATTGAACCTAGGTCCTTAGCCTTCACAGGCAAGTGCCTTAACAACTAAGCTATCTCTCCAGCCCTAATATACACACACACACACACACACACACACACACACACACACACACATATATATACACATACATATATATATATGACTATGTTTAAGAGATGGCTTAGCAGTTAAGGCATTTGCCTGCAAAGTCAAAGGACCCAGGTTCAATTCCCCAGGACCCACGTAAGCCAGGTACACAATGGGACGCATGCATCTGGAGTTTGTTTACAGGGCTGGAGGTCCTGGCGTGTCCATTCTCTCTCTCTCTCTCTCTCTCCACCTGCCTAATTCTGTATCTATCTCTCCCTCTCAAATAAAAATAAAATATTATTAAAAGAACTATATTTAAACCCAGCATAGTGGCACACACCTTTAATCTCAGCACTCAGGAAGCAGAGGTAGGTGGATCACTGTGAGCTTGAGGCCACCCTGAGACTACATAGTGAATTCTACGTCAGTTTGGGCTAGAGAGTGAGACCTATCTTGAAAAAAAAAAAAAAAACCCAATAAACAAATTAAAAAATTATGCTTAGTTTTTCTGGGGCTAGAGAGATGGCTCAATGGTTAAGGTGCTTACCTCCAAGCCTAATGATGTGGGTTCAATTCCCCAATGCCTACATAAAGCCAGATGCACAAAGTGGTGCATGCATCTGGAGTTCATTTGCAGCAGATTGATGCAACTTGTGTATCTGGCTTACGTAGGTACTGGGGAATTGAACCTGGGTCCTTAGGCTTCCCAGGTAAGCCCCTTAGCTGCTAAGCCATCACTCCAGCCTAGGCTATGTGTGTGTATGTGTGTGTGTGTGCACATGTGCTGGTACATGTATACATGTGGAGACCAGAGGTCAACATTGGGTGCCCTCCTCAGTTACTCTCCCCCTTATTATTTTTTTCAAGGCAGGGTCTCATTCAGGTTGATCTGGAATTCACTTTGTAGTCCCAGGCTGGCCTCGAACTCACAATGTTCCTCCTACCTGTGCCTCCCGAGTGCTGGGATTAAAGGTGTGTGCCACCGTACCTGGCTCTCCTAAACTAACTGATTAGGCTAGACAAGCTACCCAGTAATCCCTAGAGATCATCCTGTCTCTGCCTCCCCAGGGCTGGGATTACAGGTGCAATCCACAATACGCAGCATTTTCCATGGGTCCCGGCTATTGGAACTCACGCTTTCATGACAAAAATTTTTACCCATGGAGCCATTTAGCTAGGCCAGAAGGGTTGGTTCTAAGTGGAGCTTTGTCAAACCCCTCCTTTCTATGAGTCTTAGGTGCCTCTAGTACAAAATAGGCATGTGAAGAACAGGACACAAGGACTTAATGAGATAATGGGTGTTAGACACCAGCACAGCCCTGACTCATAGATACAGATCAGTTCTCTAATGTGATTGCATATACATTTTTGGGCTTTAAAAAATATTTTTTATTTATTTATTTATTTATTTGAGAGAGAGATAAAGGGTGTTCCAGGGCTCTAGCTGCTGCAGACGAATTCCAGATGCTTGCACCATCTTGTGTGTCTATTTTATGTGTTCCTGGGGAATTGAACCCAGGTCCTTTGGCTTTGCAGACAAGTGCTTTAGCTTCTAAGACATCTCTCCATCCCTGTTTTTGCTTTTTTGTTTGTTTGTTTGTTTTTTCGAGGTAGGGTCTCACTCTAGCCCAGGCTGACCTGGAATTCACTCTGTATTCTCAGGGTGGCCTTGAACTCACTGTGATCCTCCTACCTCTGCCTCCCGAGTGCTGGGATTAAAGGCATACACCACCACGCCCGGTTGCTTTTGCTTTTTATTTTATTTTATTTATTTATTTACTTATTTATTTATTTGAGAGTGACACAGAGAGAAAGAGACAGAGAGAGAGGGAGGGAGAGAGAGAGGATGGGTGCACCAGGGCTTCCAGCTACTGCAAATGAACTCCAGATGTGTATGCCCCCTGGTGCATCTGGCTAATGTAGGTCCTGGGGAATCGAGCCTCGAACCGGGGTCCTTAGGCTTCACAGGCAATCGCTTAACCACTAAGCCATCTCTCCAGCCCATGTGTTTGCTTTTTTGAAGTAGGGTCTTGCCTGGAATTCACTATGCCACCTCAGGGTGGCCTTGAACTCATGGTGATCCTCCCACCTCTGCCTCCGAGTGCTGGGATTAAAGGTGTGTGCCACCATGCCCAGCCTCTAATTTACATTTTTTATGATTCCAGAACAGATTCTCTCCCCTTCTCCCTCTTTGTCAGACAAGGTTCATGCAGCCACTGGATGCGTAGCTGAGGCTAGCTTGACTTCTCCATTCTCCTGCCTTCCCTTCCCCACTATTGGGATTACAGGCATGTACTACTATACCTGGCTTTAGAGTGTTTTTTTTTTTTTTTTTTAAAAAAAACATTATTTATTTATTTGCAAGCTGAAAGAGAGAGAGAGAGAGAGTAAGAGAGAGAGAGAGAGTAAGGGAGGGAGAGAGGGAGGGAGAGGGAGAAGAAAGAGAGAATGGGTATGCCAGGGTCTCCAGCCACTGCAAATGAACTCCAGATGCATGTGCCACTTTGTATATCTGCTTTATGTGGGAACTAGGGAGTTGAGCTTGGGTCATTAGGCTTTGGAGGCTAGTGCCTTAACCATTATGCCATCTCTTCAGCCCCCTAGAGTGGTTTTTTTTTTTAGTTTTAGTGCTGGGGATTTTAGTGCAGGGCCAGAACATGCTACATCCCTAGTGCTCATTATAGATTTCTTTTAGCCTTTTTCTTTATTATTATTGTTATTATTATTACTGTTGTTTTTTCAAGGTAGGGTCTTGCTAGCCCAGGATGGCCTGGGATTCACTATGTAGTCTCAGGGTAGCCTCAAACTCATGGCGATCCTGCTACCTCTGCTCCAAAGTGTTGGGATTAAAGGGTTGCACCACCATGCCCAGCTATTATTATTTTACATTTATTTATTCAGCTGGGGAAATACGGTTAAGGTGTTTGCCTGTGAAGCCTAAGGACCCTGGTTTGATTCCCCAGGACCCAGGTAATCCAGATGCATAAGGGAGTGCATGTGTCTAGAGTTTCTTTGCAGTGGCTGGAGGCCCTGGCACACCCATTCTCTGTTTCTCTCTGCCTCTTCCTCTGTCTCTCTTAAATATATATATATATTTATTGAGCCGGGTGTGGTGGTGCACGCTTTTAATCCCAGTACTGGGGAGGCAGAGATAGGAAGATCACTGTAATTTTGAGGCCACCCTGAGACTGCATAGTGAATTCCAGGTCAGCCTGGACTGGAGCAAAACCCTACCTCAAAAAACAAAACAAAATTATTTGTTTGAGAGAGAGAATGGGCACACTAGGTCCTCCAGCTGCTGGAAACGAACTCCAGACACATATGTCACCTTGTGCATCTGGCTTACATGGGTCCTGGGGAATCAAACCTGGGTCCTTTGACTTTGTAGGCAAGCACCTTAACTGCTAAGTCATCTCTACAGCTCCAGAATAGATTTTAAAATAAATCCCACATTTGTGCCAAGGCTCTCCAAGAGAGCAAAGAAGATTATTAACATGGCTGGGACAAAATCATTACAAAGGACAAGTTGATCAGACAGTAACAGGCAAAGGATAGTTTATGGACACTGTCATTTTGACCCTGGATTTGTTTTGATGGGACAGCAGGAAAAAAAAAATTACATAAGGTAGAAATAATCAACACAAAATAACTGACAATGGCTAAACACTACACGTGGTACAATTTATTATGGATGGAAAAGCAGACTGAATGATCTCATCTTTGTTGGTAACACTGAACACTGCAAAACTGACCGCTGGGAAAATTCCTCTTAGTAGGATAATCAAAACAAAATAAAATGAACAATGTCTCAAGCCGGGCATGGTGGCGCACGCCTTTAATCTCAGCCCTCAGTCGGGAGGCAGAGGTAGGTGGATCGCCGTGAGTTTGAGCTACCCTGAGCCTACATAGTGAATTCCAGGTCAACCTGGGCTAGAGCGAGACCCTACCTCGAAAAACAAAACAAAACAAAAGCCTCAAACAGATCTGAGGAAATGCTTGCTAATAAAGGAAATTCATAAGAGCTGAAACAATAATCAGTAAAGATCAATAAAGATGAAAGCACAGGGGGCTCATGTCTTTAATCCCAGCACTAGAGATGCTGAGATAGAAGGATCAGTGTGAGTTGGAGGCTACCTCAGACTACGGACTGGGTGCATTCCGGCCCAGCCTGGGCTACAGTGAGATTTTGCCTCACAAGAAACAACAACAACAAAAAGGTAATTGGTGCTGGAGAGATGGCTCAGCAGTTAAGGTGCTTGTCTGCAAAGCCTAATGGTTGGAGTTCAATTCCCCAGTAACCATCTGGAATTTGTTTGAAGCCACTGGGGCCCCTGGTGAGCCCATTCTCTCTCTCTCTCTCTCTCTCTCTGCTTGAAAATAAATAAATAAAATAAAAAAATAGTTGTTTGAAGAATTCAATCTTTTTTTGTAATAGTTATTTATTTGACAGAGAGGATGTATATGTATATGTATATGTATGTATGTATGTGTGTATATAATATATAATATATTATATATATATATATGATATATATATATATTTTTTTTTTTAGAGAGAGAGAGAGAGAGAAAGAATGGGTACACCAGGGCCTCCTACTTCTGCAAATGAACCCCAGACCATGCATCACTCTGTGCATCTGACTTTATGTGGGTACTGGAGACTCAAACCCAAGCTTTGCAAGCAGGAATCTTTAATAATGAGACATCTTTTCAGCCCTGAATCTTTTTTATAAAATAAAAGTGGTAAAGAACATTTTTTCTTTATCTTTCTCCTTTTGTTTTTAGTTTTTAGAGGTAGGGTCTCATTTGATCCTAGGCTGATAGGCCTTGAACTTGTGAGCCTCTTGGCCCTGCCTGCTGGCTTGCTTGCTTCCTTCTTTTTTTGAGGCAAGCCCAACAAACTACCTTTCTTTTTTATGTGTGTGTGTGAGAGAGAGAGAATCGGCACACCAGGGCCTCCAGCCACTGCGATCAATCTCCGGGCCCATGTGCTCTCTTGTGTGCATGAGTGACCTTGTGTGCTTGCGTCCCTCTGCGTCTGGCTTACCGGGACTTGGAGAGTCAGATATGAATCCTTAGGCTTCACAGGGAAGCGCCTTAACCACTAAACCATCTCCTCAGCCCTAGTCCTGGCTTTTTTAAAGTTTTTTTTTTTTTTTCTTTTTCTTTTGAGCCAAGGTCTCCCTATGTACCAAGGCTGATGGTGAATTCAGTTGTCCTGCTACAGTCTCCTGAGTGCCGAGATTACAAGCCTGTCCTACCACACCCAGAACTAGAGAAAAGAATATACCTTCCCCCACCTCCACAAAATTATTATAATTGGAATCAGAGAAAAACATGCAGGGCTGCATTGTAGCTCAGTGGTACAGCACTCTGCTAGCATGCATGAGGCCCTGGGTTTGATATCCACCCCTACAAAATAAGCAAACTAGAAAAGTCAGAAATTATTTGATTTAGCACAGTTAGAAACAGAAAATTTATCAAGGAATTAAATTGTTTAGTGGAATTAATTCCTTAGAAACTTTCATAAGTTCATTGCTGTTGATATAATTCTCAGCAAGACATTTACATGCTGTGTCTTGGCAGTGATTTGGAGAGAAAATTATAAAGTTAGATGAACAGATTGAACTGTGACACTTTACACTCTAAAAAAACACTTTCATGGGCTGGAAGAGATGGCTTAGCGGTTAAGGTGCTTACCTGTGAAACCTAAGGACCCAGGTTCGGCTCCCTATTACCCATGTAAGCCAGATACACAAGGTGACACATGCATCTGGAGTATTTTTGCAGTGGCTAGAGGCCCTGGCCCACTCAGTCTCTATCTGCCTTCCCCCTTCTCAAATAAATAAATTGTGGTGGTTTGATTCAGGTGTACCTCACAAACTTAGGCATTCTTAATGCTAGGTTCCCAGCTGATGGCAATTTGGAAATTAAAGACTCCAGTGTATTGTTGGGGGTGGGCTTATGGGTGTTATAATCAGCTTCCTCTTGCCAGTGTTTGGTATACTCTACTGTTGCTGTTGTCCATCTGATTTTGGCCAGGAGTTGATGTCCACCCTCTGCTCATGTCATTTGTTTTCCCTGGCCACCATGGAGTTTCCCCTTGAGTCTGTAAGCCAAATTCAAACTCCCCCCTTCCCCCACATTCTGCTCTTGGTCATGTGTTTTCTGTCAGCAATGTTAACTTGATTATAACAGTAAAATTGGTACCAGGAGTGGGGTTGTTGTTGCTAGAAACCTGACTCTGTGGCTTTGGCCTTTTGGAACTGTTTTGGAGGAGAATGTGGACAAAGTTGAAAGTTTGGCCTAAGAGATGCCTTGTGGTATTAGAAGTACAACTTGATGGACCATTCCAGTCAGAATTGAAAGACCCGAATGCAGTCAGAACTATAGACTGTAAGGTTTGCCTTATGAGGGTGAGAAAGAGCTTTGTCTGGACTGGGTGAGAAGCAGTTTGTGTGAGAGGCTTGCTATTATGCCCATGTCTTGAGAACTTGTGCAGGGTTGCATAGCACAGAAATGGACTGGTGTGAGCAGAGGGATATGGCTCAGAAAAAATGAAATCTTTGGGCTGAAACTGCTACCCATTCAGCTGCAATTGTTTGAGAGATTACAACCTTCAGGATTGGGCCAGCTGACCTACCTTGGGACAACAAGAAGAGTGCAGACTCTTTGGAAAGAGCCTGAATGTTGAAGGAGTGCTCTGTTCTTCAATGTCTGCTTTATTCCCCCCCCCCCCCCCCCCGGATTAACAAGTTGGTAGCCCACCTGGTATTATGGAGTATAACAAATGCAGAAAAGAGGGTCATTGGATTTGCAACTCAGTTTTGTATTTTGGAAATAGCCACAGGTAATGTGAAGCAGGCTTGTTGAATTACATGCGTAGAGCCCAATAGAGCCATGAGGATGCATTGTGGGATTTAGTGGAGACCCAATGGAGATGCAGGACTATAGAATGGCTGCCAAGGAGAGCACTGAATGAAGTTTTCCAGGACTGTGAGTAGCCTAGCTGAAGGGGTGGAATTGGAACTCAGAGACTGGTCACTGGTTAGACTTGGAGACTTGTCAGTGATTAGAGTTGTTGGACTTGGAACTAAAGAGTTTGATATTTGCCCTGTTTAAATCTTGCACTGGTTGAATATTTCTTTTCTATGTCCAATGCCATCTTTTACACTGTGAATGTTTATTCGGTACCATTATTTTATTATTATTTTTGTTTTTGGTATTACGGCTCAAATCAGGGGTGGTGGCACATGCCTTTAATCCCAGCACTCTGGAGGCAGAGGTAGGAGGATCACCATGAATTCAAGGCCACCTTGAGACTAGATAGTGAATTCCAGGTCAGCCTGGGCTAGAGGGAGACCCTATCTTGAAAAACCAAAAATGGGCTGGAGAGGTGGCTTAGTGGTTAAGACATTTGCCTGCAAAGCCAAAGGACCCTGGTTCAATTCCCCAGGACCCACGTAAGCCAGATGCACAAGGGGGTGCATGCGTCTGGAGTTCATTTGCAGTGGCTGCAAGTCCTGGTGTGCCCATTCTCTTCCTCTCTTTCGCTATTTCAAATAAATAAATACAAATTTTAAAAAGGTATTCATGCTCAGTTTAAAGACCTTGGACTATGGAGATGTTTGAACATCATTAGGACTGATAAAAACTATGGAGACTTTTAAAGTTGGATGGAATGCATTGTATTTTACATCATGTATGGTTATCAGTTTATGGGGGCCAGGGTGGAAGGTGGTGGTTTGATTCAGGTATCCTCCATAAACTCAGGCATTCTGAATGCTAGGGCCCCAGCTGCTGATGGCAATTTGGAAATTAAAGCCTCCTGGAGACAGTGTATAGTTGGGGGGGGGGGACTTATTGGCGTAACCAGCTTTCTCTTGCCAGTGTTTGGTATACTTGTCTGTTGCTGTTGTCCATCTGATGTTGGCCAAGAGGTGATATCCAGCCTCTGCTCATGCCATGCCATTGTTTTCCTCTGTCATTATAGAGCTTTCCCTCAAATCTGTAAGCCAAAATCAAGCTTTTTTCCCCCATAAGTTACCCTTGGTCAGGTGTTGTCATCAATGTGAACCTGACTGCAATATAAATAAATAAAATATATTTTAAAAACCCACTTTCATGTGGATTGTCCTCATAGCCTTATGACATGGTAGGGTGGAAGCCATTTCTGAACTGAGTTTCAGCAAAGTTAAGGGACTTACTGAAGGCCACCCCTCATGCTCATATCAAAGTCTATCTACTTTAGGATCTGATCCCAGATTCCTAGTCCAGTAAGCTTTCTCATACCTCTCTGTTCCCCCAACTCAGGGCAAGTTTTACTAGGTAGCTCAGAATTCCTCTGATTTTGAGTACCTAGCCCGTACTCTCTGCCATTATGAAAAGCAATAAAAGGTGGAAGAAAAGAGATAAAGATGGGACTTAGAAGAGGCATGGTCCATGAACTACTAAGAGGAGGGGACTTGCTTGTCACACAGTCAAGTTGTCATAGTGAACCGAGGAACAGGGACTTTAAGCCTAGGAAAAGAGGATGAAGAAGAGACAGTTTGAAAAGGACTGTTCCTGATATATTTGGGGATAGAGTGCCCTAAGGGGCAGTAATGTGACCAGAGTGGGTGGGGGTGAAGTCAGAGACAGTCTGCAGCCAGACTGTGAACTAAGTTATCCTTTGAGCTAGGCAACCTAGGCTTTCTCCTGTGAACCTGCAGTTCTCTAGTGAACTAGGTGCTGGTGGTGGAGATCAAATATCTTACAAATAGACCTGCTTGGCCTGGATTTTGCAGTGAAACCCTGGTTATCCTTGAACTTCATGACCTCCTGCCTTAGCCTCCCAAGTACTGGGATTATAGTTAGTCTTGTGCTGCCATGCCTGGATTGTCCTGTTTATTTTTTTATTTTTATTTTTATTTTTTTCGAGGTAGTGTCTCACTCTGACCCAGGCTGACCTGGAATTCACTATGTAGTCTCAGGGTGGCCTTGAACTCACGGTGATCCTCCCACCTCTGCCTCCCAAGTGCTGGGATTAAAGGCATGTGCCACCATGCCCGGCTTATTTTTATTTTTATCCAGAAGGAATAATTACATAAAGTTAAAGACATCATCCAGCCATGATGGCAAACACCTGTAGTACTAGCACTTGGAAGGCGAAGACAGAAGGATTAAGAGTTCAAGGTCAGGCTGGGGAGATGGCTTAGTAGTTAAAGGTGCTTGCTTGCAAAGCCTGCTGGCCCAGGGTTGGATTTCTCAGTACCCATGTAAAGCCAGATGCACAAAGTGGTACATGTATCTGGAGTTCATTTGCAGCAGCAAAAGGGCCTGGCATACCCATACTTACTTTTTTCTTTTTCTGTCTCTCGTCAATAAATAAAAATATTAAAAAATAAGAGCGTTCAAGATCATCCATGGCTGAACAGTGAGTTTTAGGTTAGCCTACATACCATGACACTGACTCAAAACAATAAAGTCGGCAGGCTGAAGAGATGGTTCAGCACCTAAGGGAGCTTGCTTGTAAAGCCTGATGGCCTGGGTTTGATTCCCGAGTACCCACATAAAGCCAGATATACAAAGTGGCACATGCTATTGGAATTCATTTGCAGTGGTAAGAAGTCCTGGTATGCCTATTTCTCTCTCCCGTCTCAAACTTAACGTGAATTGAACCTGTTTAAACATGCTGTTTTATAAAAAAAAAAAATTTCCCTGGGGAGCAAATTGTGTATAGCCTTTCATGTCAATAGATCTTTATCATTATTTTAAGTGTCTGCTTAGCACGATATTCTACGCAAGGGTCACACTTTACTTAATTAGTTCCCATTGGTGGATATCTACATCCCCACCCCGTGTTCAGCAACCTCATAGAACGACCTTGGGCATTGCTTTTTAAATTGTTCCATCATCTTTTCAAGTTAAATTCTTACAAGTCATGGAGTCGTCAATGTAAATACGTGCCCTTTTTACGTTTGCATTCAAGTTGCAGACTCATCCTCAAATGTGCAGGGGACTCAGTGCGGCAGCTGACGCATTAGCTCTGGAGAGACAGTGGTAACGGAGATGGCGAAGGGGAGAACAGAAGTACAGGTGGTATGTAGCCCACCGACCAATTACAGGTGGTCCATGCTGGGTGGGCTGCAGAGAGTCCTTCCCCTTTTCGCTCTCTTTCACTTCTTTTTCTTAACATGGAGGCAAGACCGAGAACTGCACGTCCCAGCATTTCGTAAGG
The DNA here is from genome assembly GCF_020740685.1 of Jaculus jaculus. Lineage (NCBI taxonomy): Eukaryota > Metazoa > Chordata > Mammalia > Rodentia > Dipodidae > Jaculus > Jaculus jaculus. The sequence continues at coordinate 169,195,829 of NC_059104.1, forward strand.
ACCACACTCCCTGGGAACTGTAGTACCCGGTCGGTCGAAGAAGGGTCAGGAAGGAGGAGGAGAAGAGGCCGTGGGGCACGCTGGGGGTTGTAGTTCCTCGGGTGGTTTCGGGCGGGGTGGTGTGTGTATAGGTTGGGAAGACCTTGCGAGCTTCGCCACTTGGCGGTGGGGGTGGGTGACGAGGCTGTGCAAAGACCTGAATTTCTTCATGTGCGGTCTTTTGTGTCCACACACATACACAAACACACACATACACACACAAAAGAAACGCGCCCGTGGACATCCAGCTTCACTCCATTGTGCGACCAGAGAAGGCGCGGGCGCCCCACCCCCTCGGAGGCGCAGGGCACGCCGGGAGTTGTAGTCCCGGCACGCCGAGAGGCGGTGGGACGTGTCGCGACGTCGCGGCGCAGGCTCCTCCTCCCTCCCCCGCCCCCTCTCTCGCTCCCTCCCCCCGCCTCCTCCTCCTCTCTCGCCTGCAGCGGAGCGTCCCCTCCCCCCACCCGTTGGGTTCCTCGGCGGCTACTGCAGAGGATTCGGAGCCGAGTAGCTGAGGAGAAGAAGGAGGAGGAGAAGGAGGAGGAGGAGGAGGAGGCTCCCGTGCCCGCGCGCCATCCGCCACGCTACTGGACACGGACGAAGGACTGAGGGAGCGCGTCGCCGCTTTGGAGCAGCCTCCGGAGGAGACAAGGGCACCGCCGCCGCCGAGGGTTTTCGCCTGCAGCAGCTCGCCGGTGAGGAGAGCCTCCCCTCCCCAGCTCCCCTGCCAGCCCCCGCCCCCCCCCCCGTTCCTCCCTCCCGGGCCCGCTGGTGTGGGGAGCCGGCCTGGTGGTCCCGGGGAGAGCGAGGCTCCCCGCGCCGCCTGGGGGGAGGGGGCTCGAGTGGCGGTGGAACGGCGCGCCGGCGGGGTGTGTGTGTGTGTGGGGGGGGGGCGAGACTGGTCCAAGCGCGGGCTGGGGGTGGGGTGGGGTTGGGGGGAGGGTGGGACTCGTGCAGGTCGTGGGGTGGGGACTTGTTCAATAACCGGACCCGGGAGACGGGATCCGGGTGGGGAAGGCGGTGGGTGTCCGAGGTGGCGTTTGGGATGGTCTTGGGGCGAGGTGGAAAGATGAGACCGGAGTGGGATGTCTTTTTTTTAATTTGGGGGGAGGGGAGGGGACTGAATGGAGGTGGTGATTTGGGGTTGGCTTGGAGCGGTTGACAGCTTGGGGGTCCGAGCTCGAGTGTGTGTGCGTGTGTGTGTTGGGGGGTGGTGGTGGTGGGAAAAGGGGTTTGGGGAATGATTTCAATGCCGAGTGGGATGTAGACGGGCGGTTAGGACCCTGGGGAGTTGCACATTCAGGAAGGTGAAATTTGGGATGGACTTTGGAGAGGGAGGGGGCAGGCTGATCGAGAAGAGATGGGTAGGAACTGAGGGGTGAGGGGTTTGGCATGGGTTCTGTGCGCGACCTGGGCTTGAGGTGGGTGGTTGTCATCTGGGGATGGCGGAATTTGTGGAGACTTAGGGAAATTGCTTGGATTTGGGAGAGAGCGGAAGAGACAGACAGAGAGACAGAGACAGAGAGAGAGAATGAATATTTGGGATTTTCCTGGGGGTTGGTCTGATGGAGGTTGAAATCGGAGCATGCAGGAATGAGACTTGCAGTGAGAGGGCTGATGACAACAGGGGGCAAATTGGAAGTTGGTCCCTGGACGGGAGGACCGTGATTGAAATTGGGGTGGGGCACAGTGCGAAAGGATTTAGGGTGAGCTTAGCGTCTCTGGAGGGAGTAAGTGGGTCCCTGGGTGTAGGTTGGAGATATTTAAGACTGCGAGGCTGGATTCACTGAAAGAATAGTGGCAGGTGGTGGGCAAGGATGGGGGATGGTATTGTGAAGAAAATGCCCCTCTGCCAGGGTGGCAGAGGGAGTTTTGAAGAAGTAATGTCTGATGAGCTAGTTGCCTGTTGTGAGGTGGCAGAGGGGAAATAAATGTAAGGCGCAGGAGACCTGGATTTTGTGGGTGGATGGGACAGGGAGGATGTACAGGGCCAGTGAGCAGTGTGGCGAAGCCATGGGTTGAATTATTCTGGAGAGGAAGGATAGGGATGTCCTCCAAGGAACACTAGAGGTTGAGGACAGCTTTGATGGTGGGGACTGTATTTGGGGAGGGCCATTAGAAGAAGGTCGTTAGAAAGGTCTTTGCAGAGAAGGTACATTAAAGATTCTCCTGGAGAATATCTTAAGCTGTCAGCTTGGCCTTTTTGTTTGTTTTATATTAATACCATTTGGAAATAAAGGCAGCCCAAAGGGTAAAATTGAGAGGGGCTCCATTTCAGGTAGAATTAAAGAGAAGGATGTCTTCTGTTATTCATGTGTCATAAAGAGAAAGTTGAGGGGAAAACCAGCTCCCAAATGAAAGAGGGAAGAAAATGAAACTGGAATGGGATATAGGTATCTTCCTGTATTCATTCTTTGCTTCTGTCCTCCCCCCCCCCCCGTTAATTTAAAACCAGTCATAGAATTAGGATTTAAATAGATTTTGATGAGCTTGAGGTTATTAAGGGGGCATTCTAGCTGGAGAACTAATGAATGATATTGAGAAATATGAAGACTGAATTTATTTTCTAAGCAGGCAGTGTGCATGTATGCAGAAAGAGCTTAGCCCCCACCCCATCCACTTAATATTGATTGCTTGAGGACTCCATTTATTGGTGTCCTGGTTTGCAACGCAATTAGGCCCATCATTGTATTGCAGGCTAATAATCCTGAGATGAGTCTTGGCATCACCGCTTTATGTAAACAGAGAAGACAGGAAATATGGAAATGTCATAAATATTCATTGGTGAGATGGTTTGGTACTGATGGAGTTTTTCATTTGATTCTCTTTTGACATTGCTTGATAAGATTTAAAATAATTGAACTATTTCTATGTATTGAATTTTCTTCTAGAGGAATTCAGGTGATCAGAATTCAGTCAGATATGGATAAATGTGGTATATACTGTCATTTTTATTTTATTTTTTTAAGGGGATGATGTTGACGTAGGTATAATTGCATTAACTACAGAAACAGTATCTCTGTCTATTCATCAGAAATTTGATTTAAAGCTTAGAGATAAGCTCATTCTCATGATAGAAAGCTGATGATGGAGGGTCAAGAGGATTGTAAATGGAGGGAACATCTTTAGGGAAACAGTTTTCTGGACTTAATGGCATTAACTGTGACATGTTAAACTTGAAGGGGCTGTTGATTGGCATGAAGACTGAGGGAAAATGGGGAGAGATTTGAAGATGATAAAATTGACACCATTGAGACAGGTTTAATCCTAGCATTTGGGAGGCAGAGGTAGGAGGATCACCATGAGTTTGAGGCCAACCTGAGATATGTAGTGAATTCCAGGTCAGCCTGAGTTAGAGTGAGACGCTACCTCGAAAAACGAAAAAAGAAAAACCAAACAAAAAAGAAAATAGGCACCATTGGGAATCAAAATGATTCGTTTTGTTAAAGCTTCAGGGCTCAGCTAGAAAATAAAATCATATTTTTCGGGCTGGGAAGATGGCTCAGCAGTTACAGGTGGTTACTTGTAAAGCCTGCCAGTTCTGGGTCCATTCCTTAGTACCCATGTAAAGCCAGATGCACAACATGGCACATGCATCTGGAATTTGTTTGTAGTGGCAAGGGGCCCTGGTGCACCCATTCTCTCTCTGTTTCTCACTCTGTCAGATAAATAAGTAAATATTAGGAGAAAGAAAATAAATAATTTTCCTTGGCTTTCAGAGTTGAGCACATAAAAATACCCATTTAGAATTAGGATATGTATATATAAAATGTATACATACATGCACATGTACACACACATATATGTAAACATGTACTTGTTCCAAAATGGATGAAATGATGGGAGGTTAGACTTACGCTTGGAATTGGAAGTGTTTTCTTATGATGAAACTTATTGTATTACAATAGCAATCAGGTTTGAGTAGTTAACTGTAATTTGATGAAAAACTAATCTAATATAAGCATTTTTCCTCATAACTTCACTCTGGGGTCCCAACATTGCTGTTGTGGCTCTGTAGGCATGGTCTAGAGGTGTTCTTATTAAAGCTCTAGGTTTATTTCTTATTTTTCAAGGTAGTGTCTCACTCTGGTCCAGGCTGACATGGAATTCACTATGTAGTCTTATGCTGGCTGGATACTCATGGTGATCCTCTTACCTCTGCCTCCTGAGTGCTGGGATTAAAGGCGTGTGCCATCATGCCTGATTAAAGTTCTAGATTAAAAAAAAATTATTTATTTGAGAGTGACAGAGAAAGAAAGAGATAGATAGATAGAGAGAGAGAGAATGGGCACACCAAGGCCTCCAGCCACTGTAAACAAACTCTAGATGCATGCACCACCTTGTGCATCTGGCTTACATGGGTACTGGGGAATTGAGCCTCGAACCAGGGTCCTTAAGTTTCACAGGCAAATGTTTAACTGCTAAACCATCTCTCCAGCCCAACTCTAGTTTTTTTTTTTTTTTTTTTAATTTAGTTATGAGAGATTGAGAGAGAAGGGGTGTAGAGGAGGGATTGGAGAGAGAGGGAGAGAAAGAGAAAGAGGCAAATAGAATGGGTGTGCCAGGGCCTCTAGCCACTACAAGTGAACTCGAGATGCATGTGCCACCTTGTGCATTTGGCTTTATGTGGGTACTGGGGAATTGTACCTGGGTCCTTTGGCTTTGCCAGCAAATGCTTTAACTGCTAAGCCATCTTTCTATCCTCCCTCCTTGTTTTTTTTTTTTTTTTTTTTTTTTGAGATAGGATCTGGTTCTAGCCCAGGCTGACCTGGAATTCAGTATGTAGTTTCAGGCTGGCCTTAAACTCACAGAGATCCTCGATCTCAGCCTCAAGTGCTGGAATTAAAGGTATGTGCCACCAAGACCAGCTTTTTTTTTTTTCCCCCCTCAAGGCAGGGTCTTGCTGTAGCCTAGGCTGATCTGGAATTCACTATGTAGTCTTAGGCTGGCCTCAAACTCACAGTGATCTTCCTACCTCTGCCTCCTGAGTGCTGGGATTAAAGGTGTGTGCCACCATGCCCAGCTGTCAGTGGGTTTTCCCCCCTATAGCCATGGTCATTTGTTTAGCAGTAATGTATGTAAAGTATTTTAGTATCTTTAGTTCATTTGATCTTTCAGACACTGATAAAAAGACATCAGGGGCTGAAGAGATGGCTTAGCAGTTAAGGCACTTGGCTGTGAAGCCTAAGGACCCATATTTGACTCTCCAGGTCCCACATAAACCAGATACAGAAAGTGATGCAAGTGCACAAGGTGGTGTATGTGTGTTTGGAGTTGGATTGCAGTGGCTGAGGCCCTGGTGCACCAATTCTCTCTCTCTCTCTCTTTCATTAAAAAAAAAGTAAGAGCCGGGCATGGTGGCGCATGCCTTTAATCCCAGCACTCGGGAGGCAGAGGTAGGAGGATTGCCATGAGTTCGAGGCCACCCTGAGACGTCATAGTGAATTTCAGGTCAGCCTGGGCTAGAGTGAGACCCTCCCTCAAAAAACCAAAAAAAGGGCTGGAGAGATGGCTTAGCGGTTAAGCGCTTGCCTGTGAAGCCTAAGGACCCCGGTTTGAGGCTCGATTCCCCAGGTCCCACGTTAGCTAGATGCACAAGGGGGCACACGCGTCTGGAGTTCGTTTGCAGTGGCTGGAAGCCCTGGCTCGCCCATTCTCTCTCTCTCCCTCTATCTGTCTTTCTCTCTGTCTGTCACTCTCAAATAAATAAATAAAAAATGAACAAAAAATATAAAAAAAAAACCCAAAAAAAGGAAGCAAAAAACAAAAGTTCAGCTGAAAGTTGTTATAGATAGAAGGCTGGGTAGAATGAAGAGCCCATAAATTTATGAATCAAGGGGCTGTCATCAAATCTTAGCACCATCACTTGTAAGATGAGTAATTTCAGTCATCATTAAAACTTTTATATGTAGTGATAATTGCTGCACCACATTGTGAATGTATTGAATGCCCTAAATTGTACACTTAACTATTGTTAAAATGGCAAAACAAAACTGAAAACATTTTGTTGTAGTCAGGTTCACATTGCTGTCGTAAAACACCTGACCAAGAACAGCTTGTGGAAAAAAGGGTTTAGTTTGGCTTACAGACTTGAGGGGAAGCTCTACAATGGCAGGGACAACGATGGCATGAGCAGAGGGTGAACATCACCCCCTGGCCAACATCAGATGGACAATAGCAACAGGAGAGCATGCCAAACACTGGCAAGAGGAAGCTGGTTATAACACCCATAAGCCCACCCCCAGCAATACACTACCTTCAGGAGGGTTAAATTCCCAAATTGCCATCAGCTGGGGACATGGCATTCAGAACATCTAAGTTTAGGGGGTCCCTTGAGTCAAACCACCACACATTTATATTCACAAAGGCTGTCAGGGGGAAAAGTTGGTTCATATCCTAAATATACTGCACATCTATGAAATGTCTGTACACTACTTGTCTGTTGTTTATTTAATGCCTGCAAAGTGTCATAGGAGATGAAAATGAACAAAAAGCAGTTTCCAGGGAGCTTTCAATGTCATGAGAGAGAGAGAACCAACTTAAATTTAGAAATGAGGCAAAAATGAATGCAGTGGCTGGCTGAGTGGATTCTGAAGTTTGTCCACTTCTGCTAGCTTTATGACCTTGGACAGAGGACTCAACTCAAAAGTGGGGATAACAGAACTCATAGGATTGATCATCAAGATTGATATATCAAGAAAGCATTTAACAGTGTGTTACATAGTGCACATTGAAACAATATTAGTTGTCATTATTATTAAAAAGAGGCTAGAATAATGAATAGCCTGGTGTACCCTACCACTGCTTGCTATTATGGCATTCTGTTATTTATTAATGAGTTATTATTTTATATTGTTATGATACCACAATTAATCTACAGTTTGTGTGTTTGTAGTTTAGGAATTTAAACAGTTCTTTAACTGCCAAGAAAAGTACTAAACAGATGTTAGCTGTTAGCTTCATAATCTATAAAATACAAGCTGGTGTGGTGGCACATGCTTTTAGTTCCAACACTCAAGGGGAGGCTGAGATAGGGTTGCTGTGAGTTTGAGGCCAGCCTGGGCTACAGAGTGAGGTCCAGATCATCCTGTGCTATAGTGAGACCTGCCTCTTTTATTATTATTATTTTTTTCTTTTTCCTTTTTGGTTTTTCAAGGTAGGGTTTCACTCTAGCCCAGGCTGACCTAAACTTCACTATGTAGTCTCAGGGTGGCCTTGAATTCATAGCAATCCTCTTACTTCTGCCTCCCAAGTACTGGGATTAAAGGTGTGTGCCACTATGCCTGGCACTTTTGTTGTTTTGAGACAGTGTCTTGCTATGTAGACCAGGATGCCCTTGAACTCATGAGCCTCCTGCCATAGCTTTCTGAGCTTGAGTTTGAGGATTAAAGGTGTTTGCCACCATGCCCAGCTCTAGTATCCTCTCCACCCTCACTCCATTTTATTTATTTATTTGAGAGAAAGGCAGAGAGAGAGAGAATGGGTGCATGGGTGCACTAGGACCTCCAGCCACTGCAAATGAACTCCAGATGCATGCACCACCTTGTGCATCTGGCTTTAGATGGGTCCTGGGGAAACGAATCAGGGTCCTTTGGTTTTGCAGGCAAGTGCCTTAACTGCTAAGCCTTCTTCTGTCCAGCTCTCTACCCTTACTCTATACCTAGGACCTTGAATATGCCAAGCAAGCACTCTACCACTGAACTATATCGCCAGCCAGGCTTTTGTATTAAGTCCTCTTGGGAAGTCCTGTCTGAGTCTTCCTCCTCCTTCCTCAAGTTATGAGCACTGTTTTGGAGTGTTTTTCTCATTGGCAGAAATTTTGTGTTTGTTAGGTTCTAATTCTTTACTAGCTTGAAGTTTCATGTCATGTTTTGGCAGGCTTCATATACACACACACAATTTTTTTTTTCTTTTTCTTTTTTGAGACATGGTCTCTCTATATAGTTTAGGCTTTGCTGTATAGCTCAGGCTGATCTCAAAGTAGCTGTCCTCTTGTTTTACATCCCCCAAGGGCTGGGATTAGAGGCATGTGCCACTAGTTCCAGCTCACGTAACTTCTGGTGAAAACGATTGTTTGAGCTGGGCATGGTGGTGTACACCTTCGATCACAGCCCTCAGGAGGCTGAGGTAGGAGGATCACTGTGAGTTCAAGGCCAGTTTGGGACTACAGAATGAGTTGCAGATTAACCTGAGCTAGAGTAAGACCCTACCTTGAAAAAATTTTTTTTTGGAAATTATTTTTCTTTTTAGTGACATGCCAGAAATTATTACCTTAATATATGATATTAGGATGACTAGCTATATGAATGAGACTCCTATAGTTGCCTTTCTCATCCTTCTGTACTTATACTGTGAGCTCTAAAAAGTGAGATAAAAATTGTCATATCCAAGCTCATTTTCTGTTTCCTTGATACCAGTTACCATTTAAACTGCTTTAAATAATCATCGTTTTACTAAAAATGCAAAGTCCTCATATATTGAAATGAACATTTCCTGGTTGTACTTTGTCAATGGCTTTCTCATTGCTATAGTTTGTGAATTTAATTGTCATACACTTATGTATTTATTGGTATGTGCATGTATGTGATGTGTCTCTGTGTGCATGTATAGGCAGGTTGATGCTGAGTGTCTTCCTTAGTCCCTGTTTGAGATAGAGTCACTTGCTGAACCTAGATTCACTGATTGGCTAGATGAGATTCTCAGTGAACTCTGGGGATTCCTTATTTCTTCCTCCCCTGTGCTGGAATTACAGGAGTGTACCACCATGCCTGGCAGTTTTAGTTGGGTACTGGGGATCCAAACTCAGGTCCTTATGTTTGTGTGGCAAGCACTATAGCCACTTAGCCATTTTCCCAAGTCCCTGGTCAAAATTTTTATGTATCTTCTTTTTTCCAGATAGGTAGCCCTTGCCTGCAGGAGGATGTCTTACCTAAAATGCAGGATATCACCCATAGTAAATCCTCAGTTATACATTTCAGAAGCTGAGCAAACTGAATGCCAAGAAATGTTGTCTAAAAGATTTGAAATCCATATATATTAATAATCTATCAGAGCTTTGGTTTACTTATATGGCAATTTGGCACTAATAAGATAATAACAGAATATGCTTGTTTTCCCTCCCATCCTGTTAACTAAACTGAAACACATAATTAAAAATCTTGTCATACTTACTTTATCACTTCTCTTAAGGATTCTTTTCCTAGTAGATGATAGCATACATGAAGGCTATTTCACAGTTTCTCCTTGAAACTTAAAGATGGTTAGATATTTTGATGTGGAGAAAGTGCTCGTAATTTATGGGGCCGGATCCACCTGAACTATGCTGGCTCCTAAAGGTGAAATTCTTGAAGCCGTATTGAAGTGGATAAATGCAGCATGCACTGTTTGTTTGCCGTTATCTGGGGAAACATAACTATTTGCTTCTTAGGTTTCATTCAGTTATTCATTTGTAGAAAGAGAGAGAGGGGGGATATGAATGGGAATGAGAGTGGGTACATCAGGGCTTCCTGTTACTGCAGATGAGCACCAGGTGCATGTGCCACTGTGGATTTAGCTTTATGTGGGTACTGGGGAATCAAACCCAGGTTGTTAGGCTTTGCAGGCAAGTGCCTTTAACCACTGAGCTATCTCTCCAGCTCTGCTTTTTAGTTTTTTACCTGCAACTTTTTACAGAGACAGTAATGAAATGAGAAGGACTTTGTACACCTTTAAACAGGAAGTAGTACTCCATTGTTGAGTTGTTAAATGAGATGGAAGGACAGTGTCAGGAGCACAGACATACATAGTTGGCACTTAACGTAGTGGCTATTATTGTTATTGCTGATGTTTTAATTTTTTCTTGTGAATTGCTTAGAACTAACTTTTCTTTTAGTCTCCTATTTTGTTACTTAGTATTTTCCTGGGCTATATCTTCCTCACTCACTCACTTCCCAATTCTTTTTCTTTTCTTTCTTTCGGTTTTTCTTTTTTTTTCTTTTTTTGGTTTGTTTTTCAAGGTAGGGTCTCACTTTAGCTCAGGTTGACCTGGAATTCACTATGTAGTCTCAGGGTGGCCTTGACCTCATGGCGATCCTTCTACCTCTATGTCTCTGCCTCCACTGGGATTAAAGGCATGCACCACCACGCCTGGCTCCAAATTCTTTTACACTTAGAACAAAGTTACTTAATATTATAAGTGAAACAAAGTAACGAATGTAAGTCCATAACTGTAACACATTGCAAGGCCAAGGAACTATAGTATTCTTGTACATGGTAGTGTAATACATCCCTTCAGCAAATAGCTGTTTAGTGATTATTAGATGTTGGGCAGTAAAGGAGTGTTGGAGGTCAAGGATACACAAAGTTCCCTGCTCTTAGGGAGTTTACAGACTACCTGGGAGGCCAATAGTCATATATAAATGTATCATTATAGGAGAAGTGCTGAAGTGCAGGTACACACAGTGGGCCTGGGATGATAGGACTTGGCATGGCCTCATCTGCCTGAGGAGCAGATGAGATGCTTAGAAGAATTAATGTTTGAGGTAAGAACTGAAGGTTACTTGGATGTGCTGGGGAATGAGAGGTTAGGAATTGCTCATTTTAGGATCAGACATTGTTTTCTTTAAGTTTTCCTCTTTTTTTAAAAAAATATTTATAAGCAGAGAAATATAGGGAGAGAGAGGAGATAATAAGTGGGTGCAACAGGGCCTCCAGCTGTTACCTTGTATATCTGGTTTATGTGGATACTGGGGAGTTGAGCCCGGATCCTTATGCTTCCTTCACAGGGAAGCGCCTTAACTGCTAAGCCATCTCTAGCCTCTGGCCTTTTAAAAAAAAATTATTTTGTTTATTTTTATTTATTTATTTGAGAGCGACAGACAGACACAGAGAGAAAGAGGCAGAGAGAGAGGGAGAGAGAGAGTGAGAGCGAGTGAGCGAGCATGCCAGGGCCTCTGTCCACTGCAAACGAACTGCCTTGTGCATCTGGCTTATGTGTGTCCTGGGGAATCAAGCCTCGAACTGGGGTCCTTAGGCTTTACAGGGAAGCACTTAACTGCTAAGCCATCTCTCCAGCCCATGGTCTTTTTTTTTCGAGGTAAGGTCTCACTCTAGCGCATGCTGACCTGGAATTCACTATGTAGTCTCAGGGTGGCCGTGAACTCACAGCAGTCCTCCTACCTCTGTTTCTCGAGTGCTGGGATTAAAGGCGTGTACCACCACATCTGGCTATGCCTCATGTTTTATAAGACTTTAGTTTCTGGAAAGTCTTTCTTTCGCTTCCTCTTGCTCTCTCTTGCTCCTTTGGTTTATTTTTATTTTTAATTTTTATTTTTTAGAGAGCAGAGAGAGACGTCTATACACAAAGAGAAATAGAGACTTGGTGCACCAGGGCCTTAGCCATGGCAATTGAACTCCAGATGCTTGCGCCACCTAGTGGGCATGTGCGACCTTGTGCTGGCCTTACCTTTGTGCATCTGGCTATGTGGGATCTGGAGAGTCGAATCTGGGTCTTTAGGCTTCGCAGGCAAACGCCTTAACTGCTAACCTGTCTCTCCAGCCCTCTTTTTTTGTTGTTGTTGTTTTGCTGAGGTAAGGTCTCACCCTAGCCCAGGCTGACCTGGAATTCAATATGGAATCTCAGGGTGGCCTTGAACTCATGGCAGTCCTACCTCTGCCTCCCAAATGCTGAGACTAAAGGCGTGCACCTCTATGCCTGGCACTCTTTTGTTTTTTTGAGGTAGGGTCTTGTTCTAGCTCAGGCTGATCTAGAATTCACTATGTAGTCTCGGGCTGGCCGTGAACTCACTGAACTCTTATCTCTGCCTCCTAGGTGCACTGCCATGGCTGGCTGGCTGGCTGGCTGCCTTCCTTCTTCCTTCCTTTATTCCTCCCTTCATTCCTTCCTTCCCTCCTTTCTTCCATTCCTCTTTCCCTTCCTACCTCTCTCTCCTTTCATTTTGATTTTCAAGGTAGGTTCTCATTCTAGTCTAGGCTGACCTGGAACTCAGGCTGTAACCTTAGGCTAGCTTTTAACTCACAGTGATCCTTCTCCCTCTGCCTCCTGATTGCTGGATTAAAGGTGTGTACCACCATACCTGGCTTTCTTGAAGGTGGTTCTAAAATGTGTCTCTACTGTAAAACCAGGTAAGCCCGTCCCCAGTCATAATGTTCTGTCATGCTCCTATTTTTGCCAAATGCTGTGATTCCCATATGGAAAGCCCCTCTCTCTCCCTTCTGAATTGCACTGGAAACTAGATGAGCTTCACTAATTAATTTTTTTTTTTTTTAAGAAGACAGTGAGAGAGAGAAAGAGATTGGTAGGCCAGGGACTCAACCACTGCAGTCAAATTCCAGATGCTTGCACCACTCAGTGGGCATGTGCAACCTTGCACTTGTATCACCTTTGTGTGTCTGGCTTATGTGGGATCAGGAGAGAGATTGAACATGGGTCCTTAGGCTTCACAGACAAACCTTAACTGGTAAGCCATCCCTCCAGTCCAATTTTTTTCGAAGGAGGGTTCTGCTGTAGCCTAAGCTGACCTGGAATTCACTATGTGAATGCCCAGCTTTTGAGCCCTTTTTTTTTTTTAAATTTTTTGGCTGGGCTTGGTGGCACACGCCTTAATCCCAGCACTTGGGAGGCACAGGTAGTAGGATTGCTGTGAGTTCAAGGCCACCCTGAGACCACATAGTGACTTCTAGGTTAGCCTGAGCTAGAGCGAGACCCTACCTGGGGGGGGATTTTTTTTTAAGGCTGAGTCTTACATAGCTCAGGCTAGCCTCAAATTTGCTATATAGGCAAGGATGACATTGAACTCCTGAGCCTTCTGTCTTTGCCTTTCAAGTGCTGGGATTTCAGGCATCAGGCATTTGTATACCCAGCTTAAGTCTCTATGTATTTCTTGGCAATGGTGAGGTTCAAACCCAGTGCCTCATACATGCAAGGCAAGCACTCTACCAGCTACATTTGTAGCCCAAGTTTTTCTGGGGATCATAGTTCATTGCTTTTGTTCTTCCTGGTTTGCTGTTTAGAGGAGAGAGAATTTTCTTTTGGTTTTTCGAGGTAGGGTCTCACTCTGGTCCAAGCTGACCTGGAATTAACTATGTAGTCTCAGGGCAGCCTCAAATTCACGGTGATCCTCCTGCCTCCACCTCCTGGTGCTGGGATTAAAGATGTGCGCCACTATGCCAGGCTACAGAGAATTTACTTTTTTTTTTTGTATTTTTAAAAGTATTTATTTTATTTATATGAGAGAGACAGAGAGAGAGAGAGAGAGAGAGAGAGAGAGAGAAGCATATAGAGAATGGACATGCCAGGGCATCAGCTGCTGCATTCGAACACCAAATGCAGGCTCCACCTAGTACATCTAGCTTACATGGGTACTGGGGAATCAAACCTGGGTCCTTTGGCTTTGTAAGCAAGTGCCTTAACTGCTAAGCTATCTTTCCATCCTGAAAAGTGTATTTTTGGTCTCATTATAGCCCAAACTGACCCAGAACATCACTCTGTAACCCATGCTGGCCTCAAACTCATGGATATCCTACCTCAGCTAGCATTAAAGGTATGTCCTACCATGTCCAGCTTGAGAATTTTTTTTTTTTTCTTTGAGGTAGGGTCTTATTCTAGCTTAGGATGATCTGGAATTCACTATGTAGTCTCAGGGTGTCCTCAAAGTCATGGCGATCCTCCTACCTCTGCCTCCTGAGTGCTGGAATTAAAGGTGTGCACCACCTGGCTTAGTTTGAGAATTTTAAAATTTTTTGGTAAGGCTTTGCTATATAAATATCTCTGGCTGGCCAGGAACTTGCTGTATAGAGCAGGCTGGCCTCAAACTTGCAGCATTTCTCAGCCTTTGGAGTTTTGTAATTACAGGTGTGTGGACATCACGTTGAATAGGAAGAGATTTTCCAAACTGAAGTAACTGACATTTAAGAAAAAAATCTGTGTGTTTGAGTTAGAGTCTCACTCTAGCCTAGGCTGACCTGGAATTCATTAAGTAGTCTCAAGATGGCCTCAAACTCATGACCATTCTACTGCCTCCCGAGTGCTGGGATTGAACGCGTGCGCCACTACGCCAGCTTTCTTTGATTCTTGCTTGAGTAGTCTTGCCCATATACTAATGACTCAAAGTCTGTATCTGCAGCTCAGAGTTCTTTTACAAACCCCAGACTTGTGTGTTCTACTGACTCATTTTACAATACAATCATTTCAATATCCTCAAATTCAATATCTCTAACACAGAATTCATTCCTGCTGTCTACTCTGACCTCCATCTCTGTACTACCTCTTGTTTACAAGACGTTAAAATGATCTCTTTCTGTGTTTTTGTCCTAACTTAAAGAAATTACCATCTATTCACTTGTATAAGGTGTGAATCTATGAAGCTTTTTTTTTTTTTTTTAAAAGAGATTTTACTTATTCATTTGAGAGGGGAGAGGGAAAAAAAGGCACATAGAGAGTGGACACGCCCCGGGGCCTTTAGCTACTGCACATGAACTTCAGATGTATGCACCACCCTGTGCATCTGGCTTTTACATGGGTACTGGAGAATTGAACCTGGGTCCTTAGATTTCTCAGGGAAGCACCTTAACCGCTGAGCCTTCTCTTCAACCATGAAGTGCCGGGCATGGTGGCACACACCTTTAATCCCAGCACTTGGGAGGCAGAGGTAGGAGGATCACCATGAGTTTAAGGCCATCCTAAGACTATATAGTGAGCTTTAGGTCAGCCTGCACTAGAGTGAGAGCCTACCTTGAAAAACAAGCAAACAAAAAGCAACAAAAAAGTATTTATTTGAGAGAGAAAGAGAATGGGTGTGGCAGGGCCTCTTGCTGATGCAAAGTCCAGATGCATGCATCACTTTGGGCATTCCCCAGTTGTAGTTTTTTAAGTCCCATTACTTACTTTTTTTAAAAAAATTATTTATTAGAGATAGAGGGAGGGAGGACGAATAGGCATACCAGGGCCTCTAGCCACTGCAAATGAACTCCAGAAGAATGCGTCACTATGTGCATCTGGTTATGTGGGATCTGGAGAATTGATCCTGGATCCTTAGACTTTGCAGGCAAGTTCCTTAATCACTAAGCCATCTCTCCAGTCCAAGTCTCATTACTTTTGGAACTTGAAATTTATATCAATATCTTTTTTTTTTTTTTTTGGTTTTTCAAGGTAGAGTCTTGCTCTAGCAAGACCCTGGAATTCACTTTGTGGTTTTAGGGTGGCCTTGAACTTACAACAGTTTTCCTGCCTCTGCCTCCTGAGTGCTGGGATTAAAGGTGTGTACCACTATGCCTGGCTATTTTGAACTTTGAATAGATCCTTAACCCATGCATGATTTTGTTAGTATTATGCATTGTTTATTTGGAAAATACTGGGTCACTGTTTTAGTCTACTTAGGGTACCATAACAAAGTAATCATGATTAAGCAACAGAAATTTATTATCGAATGCTTCTGAAGGTTAAGGAACCTAGACCAAGGTTCTAGCTTGGCACTTTGTTATGAGGGCACTCTTCCTGCTTATTAGATGTCTACATTCCGGCTGGGCCCTATATGTGGTGATGGTGCCAACGATGACTATGCTTGCTTTTGGGAGAGCACTTTTTTTTTTCTGTAGTGTCTCCATTTCTTTCCCCCTTGGCTTTTTTTTTTTTTTAAGAATATTTATTTATTTAAGCAAGCGAGTGAGAGAGACAGAGAGACAGACAGAGAATGGGTATGCCAGGCCTTCAGCCATTGCAAATGAACTCCAGACGCATGCATCACCTTCTGCATCTGTCTAATGTGGGTACTGGGACATTGAACCTGGGTTCTTACACTTTGCAGGCAAACGCCTTAGCCACCTAACCAGGTCTCCAGTTCCCCCTTGGCTTTCTTTTTCTGTAATTTTTTTTTTTTTTTATGAGCCGCTGCAATTGCAATTGCAGATGAACTCCAGATGCATGCACCACCTTGTGCGCATGCGACCTTGCATGCTTGCTTCACCTTGTGTGTCTGGCTTACATGGGACCTGGAGAGTTGAACATGAGCCCTTAGGCTTCGCAGACAAGTGCCTTAACTGCTAAGTCGTTTCTTCAGGCACCCCCTCACCCAGCTTTTTGTGACAGGGTCTCATGTATTGCATGCTGGCCTTGAACTCACTGTGTAGCTGAGGAGGACCTTGGATATGTGATCCTCCTGCCTTCACCTTTCCCTATGCGCTGAGATCACAGGCGTGCACCTCTCTTCCCAGCTCTCTGGTGTTGTGTGCTCCTCCTCTTCTTTTTTCCCATTTTTTATTTTTGTTTTTTAAGGTAGAGTCTCGCTGTAGCCCAGGCTGACCTGGAATTCACTATGTAGTCTCAGGGTGGACTTGAATTCACGGTGATCCTCCTACCTCTGCCTCTGGAGTGCTGGGATTAAAGGTGTGCATCACCATGCCTGGCCTCTTCATTTTATTTATTTATTTGACAGAGAAAGAGGTTTCATGCATGCAAGAGAGAGAAAAAGACAGAATGGGTGTGCCAGGGTCTTCAGCCATTGCAAATGAACTCCAGACGCGTGGGCCTCCTTGCGCATCTGGCCAACGTAGGTCCTTTGGCTTTGCAGGCAAACACCTTTACCGCTCAGCCATCTCTCCAGCCCAGACCTCTTCTTTTTCAAATTTTATATATTGTGGATCTAACTGGGCTTCATTCTATATATATTTGCATGTGGACAGTGTATATTTATGTGTGTACATGTGGGCACACTGTGTGTGTATGTATGTGTGTGTGCATGTATATGGTGGCCAGAGGACAGTCTTGGGTGTCATCCTCAGGTGTACCACCCTCTTCTTTTTGAGACTGTCTCACAAGCTCTCCAGTTTGAGTTTGGCTAGACGAGCCAGCAAGCTCTGGGGATTCCGCCGCCTTCACCTCCCTGGTGCTGAGATTACAGGGTCATGCTCATACCTGGCATTTTTTTTAATTAAAATTGTTTTTTTATTAACAACTTTCATGATTATAAAAAATATCCCATGGTAGTACCCTCCCCCCCCAACTTTCCCCTATGATACTCCATTCTCCCCATCTCAATCAGTCTCTCTTTTATTTTGATGTCATCATCTTTTCCTCCTCTTATGATTGCCTTGTGTAGGTAGTGTCAGGCACTGTGAGGACATGGATATCCAGGCCATTTTGTGTCTGGAGGAGCACGTTGTAAGGAGTCCTATCCTTCCTTTGGCTCTTACATTCTTTCCATTGCCTCTTCCGCATTAGACCCTGAGCCTTGGAAGGTGTGATAGAGATATTGCAGTACTGAGCACTCCGGTCACTTCTTTCCAGCACCATGATGTCTTCTGAGTCCTCCCGAGGTCACTGATACCTGGCATTTTTGTGAGCACTTTACCCACTGAACTATCTCCCTAGTGTCTCTTAATACGGTTGGTAATTTCATCGACAGTTCTCCCTTCATAACTTCATTTAAACCTAATTGTAGTTAACCTAAACCTGTCTTCCAAAGACTCCATTTCCAAACCCCATCCCATTGGGGGATGGAGCTTCAACATGGATTAGGGTGGGGGGACACAGTACATTCTGTGGCACTGGGTTATGCGGATGTTCTAAATGTAGGCATTTTCTATTGTATAATGTAAAAAAAAACTCATTTGTTAATATTGCCACTAATTCTTTCAGACAAGTCTTTTCTTTTTTTCTCTTAAAAGCTTAATTTTTTTTATCATTGGCAAGAAATACTGACAGTTGTTTTCCTTGAAGTGACAGTCTCACATTGTTCATTTTTGAAAAAATGTCTGCCAAACATCCAAATCAGAATAATTACAGTTTGTTCTACCAGTTGCTTTTTTCAAACAAAAATGGTGTTTTATGGAAAAAAAAAAGCAGCTAGTTCAGCTTGCAACCCAATTGCTGGGCGCTTTTCCTTGAGTCAGTCTTTGTATTTTGATGTATAGCAGAAATAGTTTATGTGTATAGCTTATTTTATTACACATAATACTAAGAAGATGCATGGTTAAGGATTAAGATTTTGGTAAAATAAAATTAAATTTTGCACCTTTATCCAAAACATGCATTCAGGGTTGGGGAGATGGCTCAGTGGTTAAAGGTGCTTGCTTACAAAGGTTTGATTTCTCAATATGCATATAAAGCCAGATGCGCAAAGGTGCACATGAGTCTGGAGTTCATTTGCAGTGGCAAGAGGCCCTAGTGTGCCCTTATATCTGTCTTCTCTCTCTCTCTCTTTCTCCTTGCAAATAAATTAAAAAAAAAGAAAAAGCATTCAGTGGAACCCAGAATGTTGTTTTGAGCCAGGTGTGGTGGCGCACACCTTTAATCTCAATACTTGGGAGGCAGAGGTAGGAGGATTGATGTGAGTTCAAGGCCAGCCTGAGATTACCTAGTGAATTCCAGGTTAGCCTGAGTTAGAGTGAGACCCTACCTTAAAACTGGCCTCTCTCCTCACATGATAGGTCATGATTTGCAGAGACATTTATCATACCAATAACTGGGGGCTAACTCCCCAATGCAAGACCCATTTTCATCAACAAGGAGGGTCCAATGGGAGGGGGTAGATCACAGATGAGCCTAAACAATGGTACCAAACTGCCTGTATTTACTGAAAAGAAAACTAATAAATTAAATTAAAAAAAAAAGATCCACACATAGATAAGTGTGTTGACATTATATGTATCTTTGTTGCTTAGCTTTTCTCAATTAATATAATGCACTACAATTCATTTTATGTGGCTGAAATAATAAAATGTCCTTTATTTTATTTTATTTTTTTTTGTTTTTGTTTTTCGAGGTAGGGTCTCACTCTGGCTCAGGCTGACCTGGAATTCACTATGTAGTCTCAGGGTGGCCTCGAACTCTCAGTGATCCTCCTACCTCTGCCTCCCGTGTGCTGGGATTAAAGGCGTGCGCCACCACGCCCGGCTTAAAATGTCCTTTATTTTTAAAGGTAAATGATAAAAAAAAAAAACTGGCTTCTCTCAAAAAAAGTGTTTTTTTTTTTTTTTTTAATGACCAGAAAGAATGTTTTATTACAACTTGGTGTCACTGTCTTTTTTTTTTTCACTGTCTTAATTTATTACAAGCTTATATTTTTTAATTAATATGACTCCAGTATTTATTATTGAGGGAGTTTGTGGTTAAAACAAACCTTGATTAAAAATAACTGTTTTGGGGGGCTGGGGAAATGGCTTAGTGGTTATAGCATTTGCCTGCAAAGCATAAGGACCCAGGTTTGATTCCCCAGGACCCACATTAGCCAGATGCACAAAGGGGCACATGTGTCTGGAGTTCATATATGGTGGCCAGAGGCCCTGGCATGCCCATTCTCCCTTTTTCTCTGTCTCTTTCTCTCTCATAAATAAATAAAATATTTTAAAAAATAACTATTTTGGCCAGGTGTGGTGGTGCATGCCTTTAATCCTAGCACTCAAGAGGTAGAGGGAGGAGGATCAGCATGAGTTTGAGGCCACCCTGAGACTATATAGTGAATTCCAGGTTAGCCTGAGTTAAAGTGAGACCCTATCTTGAAAAAAAAACAACAAAAATACTGTTTTGGTCTGGCATGTTGGCAAACGCCTTTAATCCCAGTATTTGGGAGGCAGATGTAGGAGGATCTCTGTGAGTTGGCAGCCACCCCTGAGAATACATAGTGAATTCTAGTTCAGCCTGGGCTAGAGAGAGACCCTACCTAAAAAAAAAAAACAAAAAAACAAACAAGGGCTGGAGAGATGGCTTAGCGGTTAAGCGCTTGCCTGTGAAGCCTAAGGACCCCGGTTCAAGGCTCGATTCCCCAGGACCAACGTTAGCCAGATGCACAAGGGGGCACACGCATCTGGAGTTCGCTTGCAGTGGCTGGAAGCCTTGGCGCACCCATTCTCTCTCTATCTGCCTCTTTCTCTCTCTGTCATTCTCAAATAAATAAATAAAAATTAACAAAAAATAAAAATAAAAAATAAGACAAAAATAGTGTTTTGCCTTTAATCCCAGCACTTGGGAGGCAGAGGTAGGATGACCACTGTGAGTTCAAGCCAGCCTGGAACTACAGAGTGAGTTTCAGGTCAGCCTGGGTTACAGTGAAACCCTACCTGGAAAAAAATAGCCAAAATGAAAAATACTGTTGTGGAAGTTCCTTGCTTGGGCTGGTAGAACAAAAAGAAAAGTTGAGTATCTTTTTTTTTTTTAGGTAGTATCTTGCTCTAGCTCAGGCTGACCTGGAATTCACTACATAGTCTTAGGCTGACCTGGAACTCATAGCTATCCTCCTATCTCTTCCTCACATGAGCTGAGAGTAAAGGCGTGCACCACCATATTGGCCTGTGGTGGTTTGATTCAGGTGTCCTCCATAAACTTAGGTGTTCTGAATGCTAGGTTCCCAGCTGATGAAGATTTGGGAATCAACACTGCCTGGAGGCGGTGTATTGGTGGTGGGCTTATGGGTGTTATAGTCAGCTTCCCCTTATAGTGTTTGGCACACTCTTCTGTTGCTATGGTCTACCTTACGTTGGCAAGGGTATGATGTCCACCCTCTGCTCATGTTGTTGTTTTCCTTGCCATCGTGGAGCTTCCCTCTTGAGCCTGTAAGCCAAAATAAACCTCTTTTTCCCACAAGCTGCTCTTGGTCAGGTGATTTCTACCAGCAATGAGAACCTGACTGCAACACTGACTGATAACAGTTTTGCTAAATTGTGTGTGTGTGTGTGTGTGTGTGTGTGTGTGTGTGTGTAGAGTATATGTGGTGTGATGCGTGTGCGTGTGTGTGTGTGTGTGTGGAGTATGTGTGGCGTGATCTGTGTGTGTGTAGTGTGTGCACCTTATGTGCATGCGTGTGGAGGCCAGAAGGTAATGTCAGGCACCCTCTTTATATTGCTCTGCACGTTTCCTTGAGATGAGTCTCTCACTCAACCTAGAACTACCCATTTTCTTTCTTTTCCTTTCTTTAAAATTTATTTTTGTTTATTTATTTATTAGAGACAGAAGGGGGGGAGAGAGAGAGAGCGAGCACGCACCAAGGCCTCCAGCCACTGCAAACAAACTCCAGATGCATGTGCCACCTTGTGCATCTGGCTTATTCGGAACCTGGAGAATTGAACCTGCATCTTTAGACTTCGCAGGCATGCACCTTAACCACTAAGCTCTCTCTCCAGCCGTAGAGCTACCATTTCCACCTTTTGTTTGGTTAGCAAGCCCCAGTGATTCCCAGTCCCCTCACTTCACAGGAATGGGGTTACAGATGAATGTGGCCATGCTTAGTTTATGTGGGTGCTGGGAATTGCATTCAGTTGGTCTCAGACCCTTTCAGGCCCTCACACTTGTTCAGCAAGTGCTCTTAACTGCTGAGCCATCTCCCCAGCCCCACTTAATCTTTTTAATTTAAACTGACAATTTGCATACATGTACATTGTGTATTTTGATCACAGCCCCCTCACGTTACTTTTTTTGTACTTTTTTTTTTTTTTAATTCAGGGGACAAATTTATGGAAGAACAATCAATATACCTTCAGTTTTTTTTATTTTTTTATTTTTTTTTATTTTGAGGTAGGGTCTTGCTCTGGCCCAGGCTGGTCTGGAATTCACTATGTCGTGGTGTCTTTGAACTCAGTGTAATCTTCCTACCTCTGCCTCCCAAGTGCTGCCATTAAAGGAAGGCATGTACCACCATGCCTGGCTGTATTTATTTATTTATTTATTTTGAGGAAAGCCCAACGGACTGGCCTTTTTATTTTATTTTGATTTTTCGAGGTAGGGTCTTGCTCTAGTCCAGGCTGAACTGGAATTCACTTGGTAGAGAGAGGCAAATAAAGAGAAAGAGGGAGGAGGGAGAACATGGAAGCACCAGAGCCTCCAGCCGCTGCAAACGAACTCCAGACACCTGCGCCCCCTTGTACATCTGGATTACATGAGGACTGGGGAATCAAACCTGGACCCTTTGGTTTTGTAGGCTAGTGCCTTAACCACTAAACCATTTCTCCAGCCCTAAATATATGTATTTTTTATTGATAATTTCTATACTTACAGACAACAAACCATGGTATTTCTCTCTTCCCCACTTTCCCCTTCACAACTCCACTCACCATCATATATCCTCCCTCTCCCATTGGTCTGTCTTTTAATTTTATGTCATCATCTTTTTCTCCTATTATGAGGGTCTTGTGTGGGTATTGCTAGGCACTGCGAGGTCTTGGATATTGAGGCCAAATTCTGTCTGGACAGTTGTATATAAGGAGTGGTACTCTTCCTTTGGCTCTTACATTCTTTCTACCACCTCTACCGCAGTGGACTCTGAGCCTGGAGGGTGTGAGATGTTTCGGTGCTGGAGGCTCCTCCTTCCCTTCTTCTCAGCACGATGTGCCTATACTTATTTTTTTATGACTTGTTTTCTCCCATCTATTAGATGAGGTGTAGAAGTATTTACATAATACAGTTGTTGGTTAGATAAAGTGAAATAAAGTCCTTAAAGTTCACTGTTTGGAACATGGTACAATTTCTTTAAGTGGTTTTTCTCTGAACTGTTTGTGCTGCCTCCAAATTGACATATTGAAACTCTTAATCCCCAGTGTGATGGTATTTGGAAATGAGGCTTTTAGGACATAATTAGATCATGAATGTGGAGTTCTCTTAAAGCCTTAGTATCCTTATAAGAAGAAATACCAGGAGCTTGCACCTGTCTGTACTCTTTACCGTGTGATAGTACATTGAGAAGAGGGACATCTGAAAATGGGGTACCAAGCCCTTCCTAGACCCTGAACTTCTGACAGCTTGTTCTTAGACTTCTCAGCTTCTAGACCTGTGAAAACTAAACGTTTGTAGTATTCAGTTAAATACACAGCAGCTGGAACTAAGACATGCAGCATGGTTATTACCATTTTTGTTTTGTAAATGAGGCACTCAATACAGATTTAGAAAGCTGACTAGATTTCACTAGGAGGGATCAAGTATGGGATTCATTCCAGGTTTACTTGATATAAAAACCTTTAATGTTTATCCTCTTACAATCTTACATTTGTAATTAATATTTCATTTGTACAAAATGTATTCTGAAATGTTAGAGTGGTTTTTTTTTTTTCAAGGTAGGGGTTCACTCTAGTCCAGGCTGACCTGGAATTCACTATGTAGTCTCAGGGTGGCCTTGAACTCACAGTGGTCCTCCTACCTCTGCCTCCCAAGTGCTGGTATTAAAGGCATGTGCCACCATGCCTGGCTTAGAGTGTTTTTTTAAATATTTTATTTTTATTTACTTATTTGAGAGAGAGAACAAGGCAGAGGAGGAGGAGGAGAGAGGGAAAAAGGGAGAGAGAGAAAGAATGGGCATGCCACAGCCTCCAGCCACTGCAAACAAACTCCAGATGCATGTATCACCTTATATTGAGGTCTTTGACTTTGTAAGAGCTTAACCACTATGCCAGCTCTTCAGCCCTGTTTTTTTTTTTTTTTTTTTTTTTTTTTTTTTTAAGTATGGTCTCACTCTAGCTCTGGTTGACCTGAAATTCACTATGTGGTCTCAGGGTAGCTTTGAACTCATAGCAATCCTCCTACCTCTGCCTCCCAAGTGCTTGGATTAAAGGTGTGGGCTACCATGCCTGGCATTTTTCTTTTCTTTTTTCCCAGGTAGGGTCTCACTCTAGGTCAGGCTGACCTGGAGTTAGTCTCAAGGTGGCCTTAGACTCATGACAATCCTCCTACCACTGCCTCCTGAGTATTGGGATTAAAGGCGTGTGCCACCATGCCTGGCTTTTTTTTTTTTTTTTTTTTCTTTTGAGGTAGAGTCTCACCCTAGCCCAGGCAGAATGGGAATTCACTGTGTAGTCTCAGGCTGGCTTCAGATTCATAGTGATCTGCCAACCTCTGCTTCCTGAGTGCTAGGTTTAAGGTGTGCGCTACCACGTCTGGTTAGTGTTTTTGAAACGATATTATTCATAGGTATTTGAAACTTTCAGTGATGCTTACTAATAATTAGTTCATATAAACTTAAAAAAAATTTATTTATTGGGCTGGAGGATGGCTTATCAGTTAAGGCACTTGTCTGCAAAGCCAAAGGACCCAGGTTTGATTCCCCAGGACCCATGTAAGCCAGATGCACAAGGGGGCACACGAGTCTGGAGTTTGTTTGCAGTGGCTGGTGGCCCTGGTGCACCCATTCTCTCTCTCTCTTCCTCTCTTCCTCCCTGTCAAATAAATAAATAAATAAATAAAAATTTTTATTTATTTATTTGCAAGCAGAGAGAGAGTATGTGAGTGAGCATGGGTATTCCAGGGCCTCTAGCCACTGCAAACGAACTCCATATGCATGTGCCATCTTGTGCATTTGCCTTACATGGGTCCTGAGGTATCAAACCCAGGTTGTTAGGCTTTTCAGGCAAGTGCCTTAACTGCTGAGCCATCTCTCTAGCTCTCATATAAACTTCAAATTGGTTAATTGGCCTGGCTTCCATGTAATTAGACACAATTTAAAGGTAAATATTTTGAATATTTTAGGAAGATGGTCAGTGGTTAGTAAAAAAGCAAACCGTGTTCATGTACAGAGCTTCCTTCTGAACAGCTTCTTTGCAGGAAAATTGATGTATAATAAATGACAGTAATAGGTAGTTTCCTTAGTTTTTGTTTGTTTGTTTTGTGTTTCAAGGTAGGGTCTCATCTAGCTCACACTGACCTGGAATTCACTATGTAGTCTCAGGGTGGCCGTGAACTCACAGTGATTCTCCTACCTCTGCCTCCAGAGTTCTGGGATTAAAGGCATGCGCCACCATGCTCGGCATTTGCTTAGTTTTGACATCTGTTTATACTCATGAAGCCATCACTGAATTTCAAATAGTGAATATATTCATTACCTAAATATTTTCCAGTGCCTCTTTGAAACCACTCACTTTTTTCCCCAACCCAAGCAGCTGCCATTGTGTAATGTGCTTAATTTTTTTTTTTTTTTTTTTTTTTTGAGGTTGGGTCTCGCTCTAGCTCAGGATGACCTGGAATTCACTATGTAGTCTGAGTCTGGTTTCAAACTCATAGCAATCCTCCCACCTCAGCCTCCAGAGTGCTGGGATTAAAGGTGTGTGCGTCACACCTGCTCTAATGTGTTTCTTAATAACAGGGATTAAGAATGGTTTTGAAGTCATACCACTGAACATTCAGTTGCTTCATCTCGCAGTCTTAGTTTTCTCATAAAATAAAAAGCCTGCCACCTGTTTAACAGACCATTAGAAACAGTGTATAGAGACCCTAGCGTAGTGCTCAGCGTATAGCGGGTCCTCCAGTGCTGAGAGCCGGCATTGCCAGATGTGCCTTCATTCGGTCATCCTTCGTAAAATTAGAATGCCAAAACCTGAAAACACTTTTCTATTGCCTATAACTTTCTGTTTTCTTCCAGGCCCGCTCCCAAGTTTTTACATTTAAAAAAATTTTTTTTGGGAGGTTTCAAAGTAGGGTCTCACTGTAGCTTAGGCTGACCTGGAATTCACTTTGTAGCTCCAGGCTGGCTTAGAACTCAAAACTATCCTCTTACCTCAGCCTCCTGAGTGCTGGGGCTAAAAGTGTGCACCACCACACCCAGCAGCTTCCAATATTTTTGAATCAGGAAAGTTTAGATTTAGGCAGCTTGACAGAGAGAGAATGAGGCAGAGAGAGAGAGAGAACGGGTGCGCTAGGGCCTCCAGCCACTGCCAACGAACTCCAGACACATGCGCCCCCTTGTGCATCTGGCTTACGTGGGTCCTGGGGAACCGAGCCTCGAACTGGGGTCCTTAGGCTTCACAAGCAAGTGCTTAACTGCTAAGCCATCTCTCCAGCCTGTGAAAGATTACTTTTGCCTTTTCCCTTTTATGATGTGATTTATAGTTTAGAACAGGAGAGTTATTCTGGAGTGTGTCTTAGGTTTCCCATTTAAGTCTAAAAATACAGTTCAAGGTATGTGGTGCTAACAGTTACTGTAAAGGGATTTTGTTTTTGTATTTCTTTGTTATTAATGGGAGGGACCTATGCCATGCTTTTTTTGTACTTTTATCTTAATTTTCATTACTCTAGCTGGTGTACTTTGTATTGTTGAGAGCCAAGGAAACCAGGAAGACATTTTCTTGTCTTTGCTGTTTAGGGTTGGAGGATTGTCTAAAGGTTTCCTAGTGAATAAGTTGGATTTGCTGAATTCAGATTCTTCCCCTCACCTCCCCCCCTCCAGCACAGGAACCACCTGCTGGGGGAATGAGAGATTGAGAGGGAGAGGGAGGGAGGGAGGGAGGAAGGGAAGGAGGAAGAGAGGGAGGGGGAGGGGGAAAGAAGGAGGGGGAAGGGGGAGGGGGAGGAAAAAAGGAGAAAAACGGGGAAAGTGGCAAATTCAGGTTGGTAGTATAATGAGTTTGGGGACAGGTAGAGAACAGTTGATTCTTCTTTTCCCCTTTGCCTTCCAGATCTTGTATGCGCCAATACAAAGGGCGCTTTAAGATGGAGGTCTGCATTGTAATTTCCTCGAAATTCTGGTAACTACTCATTCAGTTTGCACCTCTTTACTGCAGTGGATGAAACAATAGGAACAATAAAGCCATTTTATCTGATAGCTGTGGCCTCAATGGGATGTTTGTTTTAATAATGGTATGATTTGCAAGGCTTATAAATTGTGATTTTATTCTCATGGAAATAAGTTGCCCAGTGGTATTTGGATTCTCTGGTCTCCTGTTGTGGATAATTTCGCTAACATTCTGGCTGACAATTCCCTTTATTCCAGACTTCATTTTAGATTGTTCAGGCCTGTTGGGTAATTAGCCCAGTGCAGAGCCAGTTTTCTTTAGTTTGGGGCTGACAGGTGGTTACTAGGTAACTAGAAGATCTCCTGAAGGGGGAAGAAATCCTGCTTAGGGATTCCTGGCAAGTACCCAGGGTGATTTTGATTATCTGGAATTAAGAAATAAGTTTACCTAAAGCCAAAATACTTGATGAAAATGAAAAGTTTAAGTCTCCTAAATATTTATTTTCCATGCCAAACAGCCCTTTGTATTTAGAGTACTGTATGTTTATGATTTTAATTTTTAGCTGTGTAGGGGCTGGGAAAATCCAGTGAGGCCAAGTGATGATTATGTTGCCATATGCTAGACATTGCCCTAGGTGATGTGTATGTATTATCTCTAAGTCTTACTGAGAACCCTTAGAGGTAGATACTGATTTCATTTGATCTGTGTAAAAACAGAGAAGAGAAACAGTTCAAAGAAGTAACTAAATAAGGACACCCCAGTTACCTAATGACAGGTTTAAAAATCACACTTGATATTCAATATCACTGTAAGATAAATTCAAGTTTGTACTAAACTCTTAGATATTATAGCAATTAGCTCATTAATATACATGAATTACTATGTATCACCAGTTGTGTGTATCTGTTGTTATTTTTACTCTATTTTTATTTATTTACAGTTTTGGTTTTTTGAGGTAGGGTCTCACTCTAGCTCAGGCTGACCTGGAATTCACTATGGAGTCTCAGGGTGGCCTCAAACTCATGGTGATCCTCCTACCTCTGCCTCCTGAGTGCTAGGATTAAAGGCATGCGCTACCAGACCTGGCATTAAAATGCCTTTTATTGAAAACAATGCTAGGGGCTGGAGAGGTGGCTTAATGGTTAAGGCACTTGCTTGCAAAGCCTAAGGACCCACATTTAATTCCCCAGGATCCATGTAAGCCAGATGCACAAAGTGGTACATGTGTCTGGAGTTCCTTTGCAATGGCTGGAGGCCCTGTCATGCCCATTCTTTCTTTCTATATGCTTCTCTTTGTCTCCCTGTCTCTCAAATAAATAAATAAAATTAAATATATATATTAAAAAAAGAAAAAAAGCCGGGTTTGGTGGCACACACCTTTAATCCCAGCACTGGGGAAGCAGAGGTAGTAAGATTGCCGTGAGTTCAAGGCCACCCTGAGACTCCATGGTGAATTCTAGGTCAGCCTGAGCTAGAATGAGTCTCTACCTTGGGGGGAAAAAAAAGCAAAAAATGCCAGGTAAGTTAGTAATTATGTGACTTGCAATTTGATTAGGTGGAGCTTAGTTGACAATTCACTAAATATTTTAAGAAAATTAAAAATTTCACTTGAACTTTATAAAGGAGGAATTTATTATGTAGTCTTTGAGGGTATTAAAGAGGTCAAAACGAGGTTCTAAGAAGAGAAAAATACCCCATTTATGTAACTGCATGGTGGAAGTGAATTAGGTTGGGGTGGGTGTGCCTTATAAGGAAAGTCACGCAGACTTATGGGAAAACTTAGGTGTGAATTTTGGATCTTGATGTCAATTTTGATACATAGAATAAGGAGCAGGAAGGCTCCCTGTTTAGAACTCAGGACACTTGGCAATGTGTAGAGGATTAGCTGTAGAGCAGGAGGGGAGGTAACAGCTATTGAGGACACTCAGTTTGAGGTCCTATGTTTTCAAGTCTTTTAGGGATACCTACAGAAGTTAAAGCTTATTAAATTCAGAGGTGGTTGTCAGGTGAGCACACTGGCATAATTACATTAAAAGAGGTACAGGTGGCTGGTGAGTGGGGGTTCCCCTTCCATGGATTAGAAAGCTCAGTATTAGTTTCAGTAAGGCAGATACTTTTCCTTAGTGGAATATCAACCCAAATTCTTATTTTTTTTGTGAGGTAGGGTCTCACTCTAGTCCAAGCTGATCTGGAATTCACTATATAGTCTCAGGGTGCCCTCAAACTCATAGTGATCCTCCTTCCTGTGCCTCCTGAGTGCTGGGATTAAAGGTGTTCCCCACCATGCTGGGCCCTCAATCCAGATTCTTTTTTTTTTTTGATTTTTCGAGGTAGGGTCTCACTCTGGTCCAGGCTGACCTGGAACTAACTATGTAGTCTCAGGGTGGCCTCGAACTCTGGGCGATTCTCCTACCTCTGCCTCCCAAGTGCTGGGATTAAAGGCGTGAGTCACCATGCCCGGCTCAATCCAGATTCTTATTGTGCTTAATTATTGATGTATTTGAATGCTGCAGTGCGTTTGTTAAAGATTTGTCTGTATAAAGAAAGGCTTCTGACTTTGGATTATAATACTACAGTTTCATTTATTTATTTTATTTTTTTCTGTCAGGGCAGTCTCTTTCTCTCTCTTTTTTCATTTTTGGTGGTTTCAAGGTAGGGTCCTTGCTCTAGCCCATGCTGTCCTGGAATTCACTATGTAGTCTCAGGGTAGCCTGTAATTCAGAGCAGTCCTCCTACCTCTGCCTCCCAAGTGTTGGGATTAAAGGTGTACATTACCACGCTTGGCCAGTGTTATTTCTTTAAAAAATTTTATTTATTTGCAAGGAGAGAGAAAATGAATGGGCATATTAGGGCCTCCAGCTGCTTCAGACAAACTCCATATGCATTTACCACTTTGTGCATCTGACTCTATGTGGATACTGGGAAATCAAACCCAAGCCACCAGGCATTGCAAGCAACTAACTGTCTTTAACTGCTGAGCCATCTCTCCAGTCCCAAGTTTGCATTTTTTATGATTGTAAGAACACATTTAGGTTTCTTTCTTTCTTTTATTCCCTTTATCTGCTAGTATGAAAGTAGTATGGTGATTTAGGAGATGAGTTTACATAGGCCCCTCTTGAATTTAGTCTGTTTACTTTATTATATTAATTTAATATGTGACACTATTTATATTTACATAATCCTATCTTCATATACATACATACCCTCTCCTTCTCCATCAATCTCTCTTTTTTTTTTGTGGTAGGGTCTCACTCTGGCCCAGGCTGACCTGGAATTCACTACATAGTCCCAGGGTAGCCTCAAACTCACAGCAATCTTCCTACCTCTGCCTCCTGAATGCTGGGATTAAAAATGTGTGCCACCATGCCTGGCTCCAGTCTCTTTTATTTTGATATCATCATCTTTTCCTCCCATTATGATGGTCTTGTGTGGGTAGTGTTAGGCATTGTGAAGTCATGGATATCCAGGCCATTTTATGTCTGAAAGAGTGCATTGTAAGAAGTCCTACCCTTCCTTTGGCTCTTATATTCTTTCTCTCATCTCTTCTGCAATGTACCCTGAGCCTTGGAAGTTGTGATAGAGATCTTCAGTGCTGAGCACTGCTCTGTCACTTCTTCTCAGCACTATGGTGCCTTTTGAGTCACCCAGAGGTTACTGCCACCTGAAAAGAGAAGCTTCTCTCACCAAAAATGAGAGTAGCATTAATATATGGGTGTGGATACGTGTGTACTGGGCAGTTTGGTGAGCATAATATCTGCATTTAGCCAGATACCTGTAGGCGTTACACCCCTAGGGATCATGACTTCCCCTGTCATAGGTTTTTCAGTATAAGGCATGTATTCCCTCCCGTGGAGCAAGCCTCCAGTCCATTTAGAGAGTGGTTGGTTTCCCCCATAACAGACTTGCCACTATTGCACCCATTGGCTCGTTTGGCCTGGCTGGCAAAACTTAAGGATTGCAGTGTCCACTGTTGTTCATCTCCACTGATGACTTCTCTTTCCCCCATTGAGCTGCATGCAGCATAGTTTTTTCCAGCTTTCTGTCAGCTGGTCTTCATGGAGGAGGTTTTCAGCTCAGCTCCAGCAAAATTTCTCAGTGACCTTAACAGTCCAAGCATGTGGAGTCATCAACAATACGGTTTTACCATCTATTCCTGGTGGGAAACCAAGAGCCTTGGTAGTGGTAGTGGCCTGTAATATTTTGGGGGCATCAGGGACCTCCCTCTCATATATGGATCCTAGCTACAAATGTATGTGAGTTGAAATAAAACTCGGTAGCGCAGAGGCCAGTAAGCTGGAAAGGGGCTATAAGGGAAGGAGGAGAGAGGAAGACTTAAGGGAATGGCATTGCATATATGTAAGTAGAACAGATTACTAGGGGTGGAAAAGCCTAAGTGAGGTCAGTGGAAGAGGTTAAGTAAGTCTAAGAGGGGATGAATAAGACATATGGGGACCTGCTTCTTTGGACAGTGGCACACCCAGAAGCCATAGGGCTGGGGATGGGATACTTCTAACTTCTTTCTTAAACTAAACTGGTAGCTCTAAAGTCAAGACCATGTTTTGTTTTGTTTTTTTTTTCTTTCCCATCTTTATAGTCACTGTATTCAGCAAAGAGCAGGTGGTTATAATGATGCTAGCTAACTAATGCTGCCAGGCACTGTGCCAAGGGCAATATTTGTCTTAATCCTCATTATACACATTTATAGAAATCTGTGTTTCAGAGAAAGGAAGTAATTTTCCCAGTCTAATAGCTAATGAAGGTATGCAACAATCTGATGTCAGAGCTTAAATACTTAATTAACACTTATATTTTCTCAGAAACCATTTATGTAAATGTGGGCATGGTTGTACATGCCTGTAATCCCAGCACTCAGGAGGCTGAGACAGGAAGACTGCTGTGAATTGAAGACCCAGTTGGGCCACATAGTACCAGCTAGTCAGAGCTAGACCCTGTCTCAAAACAAAACAAAAACAAAAACATCTTATATGAATGTATAAGTTATATAAGGAATCCCTGTATAGCTCAGGCTGGCTTCAAATTCACAATTTTCTGCCTCTGCCTCCCAAATGCTGACATTACAGGTATGTGCCACAATGGCCTGCATGATTATTATTATTATTATTTTAAAGAATTATCAGTTAGGGCTGGAGAGATGGGTGTTGTGGCTTATACTTTTAATCCTAGCACTCAGAAGGCTGAGGTAGGAGGATCTATGTGAGTTTGAGGCCATCCTGGGCTACAGAGTGAATTCTAGGTTAACATGGGCTAGAGTTGAGACCCTAGTTAAAAAAATTAAAAAATAAAAAAAGAGCTAGGTGTGGTGGCACACGCCTTTAATCCCAGCACTCAAAAAAACAAAACAACAACAACAAAAAAAAAAAAAAACAAAAAAAGGAATTAGCCTGGCTGTTTTTTTTTTTTTTTTTTTTAATTAGCTTTAAAATCTGTTCTTATGTGCTGTTTCAGAACCTTGGAGCACAATTCCCTGGTAAACTGAGAGAGCTGTTTGAGGGTTAGGTAAGATAGAGGAACTAGGAGAGAGAGAGAAGGGAGGGAAGAAAGAATGGGGAAGGAGAGACAGAGAGAGACAGGGAGGAGAGAACCTCTGTTTTTGTATGTAGTACCTGGCCCAGAGTACTTTTTTTCCCCCAAGGTAGGGTTTTGGTCTAGCCCAGGCTATAGAATATTTTTTTGTAAAGTTTGCGGAGGGAATGAATGCATGATTGAAAAAGTTGATGCTCAGTCTATTATTACTCGAGAGTGATGATATTAAAATTGCTAGTTTTATTGCTTGTGCTTTCTCCTGATCATTTCATTTGTGGTCACTATTTGATTATATTTGAAAATTACAGTAACCCTAATTATAGTGTCCTTTAATATATTTGAGTCAGTTTATTATAACTGTCTATAATCTTAATATGAAAGATAGCTTATACTTAGGCATTTGTAATACTTGAAACAGTTTTTCTGATGTCTGAGTGAACTTAATTATATTCGACTCTTTCTGATTGTCTTGCCAGATTTCTTTTGTATTTCTGTAAAGAAGATAAGACAGTGGCAAATTAGTTTTTCAGTATTTTCTTAACTGCATTTTAAATGATGATACTGAAGTACTTCTATATTCCATGAAGAATAAAGGAATCTGTGTGACTTAGTAACAACATTTCAGCAGAAGCAATCAGATCAAGGGACTAGTTCCAGTGAAAGCCTTCTTCCTCATCCTTGAGAAGGAACCCAGTTTGGACTCATTAGTATCTAGGCAATTTCATATCCAAATATAGTCACATCATGGCCTAGCTACTTGGTTTTCCAGGTGGCTTGTCCAGCATTATTTTTGCATATGACTATAGTTCCAAATCTTTGAAAATTCCTAAGCCCTTCTTATTTTAGTTGTATGTGGTAGTTATGTTCAGATAACTTTTTTCTTGCAATTTTTTTTTATGAGAAAAAGAGAGAGAGAGAGAAAATTGGCACGCTAGGGCCTCCAGCCACTGCAGTTGAACTTCAGATGTGTGCGCCGCCTTGTGTGCATGTGTGACCTTGTGTGCTTGTGTCATCTTATGCTCATGTGGGACCTGGAGAGTTGAAGGCATGTGCCTTAACTGCTAAGCTGTCTCTCCAGTGCAGTGTTCAGATAACTTAACCCCTATCCAAGACTGTCATAATCGATTCCATTGTTCCTGATTACAGATTTTTTAAAAAAATACTTTATTTATTTAGTTGATAGAGAAAGGGAGAGAGAGTAAGAGAATGGGTGCACCAGGGCCTCCAGCCACTGCAAATGAACTCCAGATGTGTGCATCCGGCTAATGTGGATTCTAGGGAATTGAACCTGGGTCCTTTGGCTTTACAGGAAATGCCTTAACTGCTAAGCCATCCCTCCAGCCCAACTTGTAGAGATTATTTTTATTTATTTATTTGCAAGAAAGGGAGGCAGAGAGAGAGAGAGAGAGAGAGAGAGAGAGACAGACAGACAGAGAGAATGAATATAGGCTTTTAGCTGCTGCAAATAAACTCCAGACTCATGTGCCACCTTGTTCATCTGGCTTACGTGGGTCCTGGGAAATCAAACCTTGGTCCTTTGGCTTTTCAGGCAAGTGTCTTAACTGCTAAGCCATCTCTCCATCATTCATTCATACACACACACGCGCGCGCGCGCGCACACACACACTATCTATCTATCATCTATCTATCATCTATCTATCTATCATCTATCTATCTATCTATCTATCTAGATATATATATATATATAAATTTTGTTTTTGAGGTAGGGTGTCACTGTAGCCCAGGCTGAGCTGGAATTCACTAGTCCTCCTACCTCTGCCTCCTGAGTGCTGGGATTAAAGGTGTATGTTGCTATGCCTGGCTATAGATTTTTATTATCATTAGTAATTTTACACATTACTGGATTTTGTAAAAGCTAGTTTAATTTTTATGAGATGAAAAAAAAAAGAGAGCTTTTAATCTTAGTTGGCTATAGTTTGGTCCTGCTTTGTTACTTGGCACATATTTGTTGGGCTCTGAAAGGCCCAGGTGTGAGGCCTAGTGGAACTTCCTGAGACTAGCTAAAGTTTGGCGACCTGTCTCTGGCCCCTCCCCCATCCTAAAATCCCTGCCTCCGTTCCCAACATGATATAGGCAACTGCTCATAGCAATAAAGTGAGTTTTTTCTGTGAGTTCCTGCTTCAAAAAGACTCCCAACTCAGTGTGGTTTTTCTCCGGTGGCCAGGAGAGGTTTTCTGAGTCATCTGACGCTCATCTTCCTTCTCAACCCTTAGGGAGGAACCAGCAGGCCTGGTCCTTCCCTCAGCACTACCTGCCTGGGAAATTGCCCAGCACATATTAATTCAACTCTTCTTTAAAAAAAATTATTTTGTTTATTTTTATTTATTTGAGAGAGAGAGAGAGAGCGCGCACGCGCGCACATGCAAGAGCCTCCAGCCACTGCAAATGAACTCCAGACGCGTGCGCCACTTGTGCATCTGGCTTATGTGGGTCCTGGGGAATGGAGCCTTGAACCGGGGTCCTTAGGCTTCACAGGCAAGTGCTTAACTGCTAAGCCATCTCTCTAACCCAACTCTTCTTATTTTTTATGTGTGTCTTGATGAGCATATATACTCAAGAATGTTTCCCTTGCCAATTTTGAAGGTCTACAGATATGTGCTAGATTTTTAGGGCTCTGAAATATTATTTTCCTTGCAGATTTTTTAAAAGTATTATTTATTTATTTATTTATTTGAGAGAGAGAGATACAGAAATAGGCTGGGGGGGCGATAGAGAGAGAAAGAGAGAGAGAGAGGGAGGTAAGGAGGGAGTAAATGACAATGAATGAGCATACCAGAGCCTCCAGCCATTGTAAATGAATTTATTTATTTGAGAGAGAGAGAGAGAGACAGAGGAAGAAAGAGAAAGACAATGGGCACACCAGGGCCTCCTGCCACTGCAGATGATCTCCAGATGCATGTACCACCTTGTATGTCTGGCTTACGTGGGTCCTGGGGAATCGACCCAAGGTCCTTTGGCTTTGTAGTCAAGTGCCTTAATCACTAAGCCATCTCTCCAAATAAAGAACCTGGAGCTGGGCGACCTGTCTCTGGCCCCTCATCCATCCTAAAATCCCTGCCTTCATCCCCAACATGATATAGGCAATTGCTCATAGCAATAAAGCGAGTTTATTTCTGTGAGTTCCTGCTTCGAAAAGACTCCCGACTCAGTGTGGTATCCCATCATTGGGAGGCAGAGGTAGGAGGATTGCTGTGAGTTCAAGGCTACCCTGACACTACATAGTGAATTCCCGGTCAGCCTGGACTAGAGTGAAACCCTGCCTGCAAACAACAGCAGCAGCAACAACAAAATAATAATAATAAAAGTACCTGAAACTGTATACATCAGTTTTTCTGTTATTTACTCTAAGGGGATAAAATGGAAACTCTTAAGCAGTCTTCCTCAGTCATTGGTAGAAAGTAAAAAAGAAATTTGTTTATTTAATTTAATTTTATATATATTTTAGAGAAGCGAGAGACAGAAAGAGAGAGAGAGAGAGAATTGGTACATCATTGGTCCTCAGCTACTGCAATCAAACTCCAGAGGCTTGTGCCACCTAGTGGTCATGTGTGACCTTGTGCTTGCCTCACTTTTGAGGGTCTGGCTTGCATGGAATCTGGAGATAAAACATGGGTTGTTTGGCTTCTCAGGCAAGTGCCTTAACTGCTAAGCCATCTCTCCAGCCTATGTTTTATTTTTATTTTTTTAAATTTTGTGAGAGCAAGAGAAAGAGAGAACTGGTGCGTGCCAGTGCTTCTAGCCACTGTAATCAAACTCTAGTCTTGTGCATCACAGTGCATGCTGAAGTCACCTTGCATCTGGCTTACATGGGACCTGGAGAGTTGAACATGGGTCTTTAGCCTTTACAGGCAAGTGCCTTAACTGCTAAGCCATCTCTCCAGCCTGCTAGTAATGTTTATAACACTTCTTCCATCTTATTTAATTCTCACCAGAACCTTTGAGGTAGTTGTATAACCATTTTGTCAACTGAGAAACTGAATTTGAAGCATTAGGGACTGGTTTAAAGTTACAAGACTGGCTTAAAACTAAACTTACTATCTTCTTCTAATCTTCGTGTTTATCTGTGTGATATCACCATTTTGTATGTCATCCAAGCCAGGGTTGTTATTCTGTTATTTTTTTGTTTTGTTTTGATGTGTTTATGTGGGGGGCAAATCTCCTTATACTCTCCGTAGATGATGTCACTATAACATTTTCACATCTGCCTTTCTCCTTCTCTACAGTTAGTTGCTTTAGCTCAGAGTCTCCTAGAGCAGCTTCCGTTTGTCCTGCCAAGTTCACCTTTCCTCAGCCCCAGCCTACCAATCACTTGTTCCAATACTCACCATATGCTGCATTACTGAAAATCTTGACTCATGTCTTGTTCTCCTCTCTCAACTTGGCAAACATGGTTTCGGAGCTGGAGAGATGGCTTAGCAGTTAAGGCACTTGCCGGCCTAGCCAAAGGACCCTGGTTTGATTTCTCCAGCACCCACATAAAGCCAGATGCACAATGTGCTGTATTTGTCTGGAGTTTGTTTGCAGGCCCATTCTCTTTTCTCTCTGATTCTCTCTCCCTCTCTCAAATAAATAAATAAGTAAATATTTTTAAGAAGTAAACTTATTGCTCTCTTTTCCAGGTAACTTTTACTGTTTCTCTTTATATTTCTCCTGTGTTGATGCTTGTCTTAGAACCTGTAGTATTTTTATATTGTACTGTATTGTTAATATGCCTTGCTTTTATTGCTGGCATTCAGTATGGTTCCTGATAGAGTGATCACTTAGTAGTTGCTTAGATGGAATGGGTGGCAGACTGGTACTTGAATCCAAATTCTGAGTTTTTCTTTTTATAATATAATGACTCATCCTATGTTAAGTATGTACATGTTTCTCAAGAGTTTCTTCTTGCATCAAATTTGGAGATCTATTCTTTTAGGAGGAGCTTCTTCTTCTTTTTCTTAAAGTTTTTTTTTTTTTTAATTTTTTTTTTTGGTTTATTTTTATTTATTTATTTGAGAGCAACAGACAGAGAACGAGGCAGAGAGATAGAGAGAGAGAGAGGGAGAGACAATGGGCATGCCAGGGCTACCAGCCACTGCAAACGAACTCCAGACGCGTGCGCCCCCTCGTGCATCTGGCTAACGTGGGACCTGGGGAACCGAGCCTTGAACCGGGGTCCTTAGGCTTCACAGGCAAGCGCTTAACCGCTTAGCCATCTCTCCAGCCCTTCTTAAAGTTTTTTGATGTAGAGTCTTACTCTAGTCTAGGCTGACCTGGATTTCACTATGTAGTCTCAGGGTGGCCTTGAACTCACAATGATCTTACCTCTTCTTAGGAGCTTTTTTACTTTGACAATTTAAAAGTAGTCTTGCTTGAAAATGACTATTTCAACTCATTTAACTATTTCATTCAACTATTTCAACACATATGTAGCATCATCATTGTCCCATCATGTGTTTAGAGTTAATGTGAACAAGTTTCATAGACACTTGGAAGAGTCTTATCACTTTGAAAGGTCAAACTTTAGCCTTTGAAAAATCAAACTTGTGGTGAAAGTATTTTTTTTTTTTCAGTTTAGATTTTGAGGATGTGCTTTATCTGTCTTTATATATGTTGGTGAGCCATTGTCATTAGTTTACAAACTAAAGAATTGTTGGATGCTTGATTTTTTTTTAATTTTATTTTTTGTTTTTTCAAGGTAGGGTCTCACTCTAGCCCAAGCTGACCTAGAATTCACTCTGTATTCTCAGGTGGCCTTGAACTCACGGTGATCCTCCTACCTCTGCCTCTCGAGTGCTTGGAGTATTAAAGGTGTGTGCCACCATGCTTGGCCTGGATACTTTAATTTTCACTATTTCTTCAAGTAACAAAAGAAATTTGTGCTGGAGAGATGGTTCAGTGGTTAAAGGCACTTGCTTGCAAAGCTTGACGGTCTGGGTTTCATTCCCCAGTACCCACGTAAAGCCAGAGCATAAAAAGTGGTGCGTGCGTCTGAAGTTCACTTGTAGTGGCAGGAGGCCCTGTTGTGCCCATATTCATTCATTCTCATTCTCTCTCTTTCCCTCTCACTCCTTGCAAAAAAAAAAATTAAAAAAAGATATTTGTGCTTTCTATTTTTGAGGAAAGGTAGGCAAATAAAAATATTATTCCCTTGAAGATAGATTTTATCCCTATGGTTCTTCACAAAATACATGAAAATGAAAAAGAGGTAGCTTTGTAACTTAGTTTACAGTAGACACTATTTAAAGACGCATGTTAGCGAGTGTCTGGCCAGGATCATTTCTGATCACTGAAGCTCACTATCGTGGGTTTAAGCCATCTGCTTTGGTGTTAATCCTTTATAACTCAATTGGTGCACTTAACGTGATAAAAGATAATAAAGCTTGAAATATGGCAACCATTTGGTCTGGTTTACATTTCAACTAATTGCATGCAAAGTTAAGTGTTTGGGGAAAGGAAAAGTAGGCATTAATGCTGTAGTCAACTATTTTGATCTCAGTGTGAGCCCTACACACCTGTCACTGGCTTGTGGAAGTTTTCCTCCATAATTAAGAGCTCCTCTCTCATGTTATTACTTAATTTGATGCCACAGGAGTGTGTTGAAACAGTGGAATCCTCTTTAATTGCATACTGGCTTTTTAAAAACACACCACCACAATGTTTAATGTGGTATTGTTTTTATAAGCCTTTCAGGAAACAGTTTTGATCGCTTCAGGTTCTAAAGAAAATGTAATCTCTGTATTTTGGAGCATTGAGGATACTGCCTTTATAAAAGTGCGCTCAAATAAATCTTTGAAACATCTCTCTGTAAGGTGTAAAGAAATGTAGCAACTAATATTTGCACGATTCTTTACAGTTTGATCAAATGCTTTTCTTTGTTTTAATTTCTTTTTCTTTTTGTTGTGTGTAATGAGGTGTATATGGGGGTAGCACCCCTTATGCTCCCTGTGGTGGGG
Organism: Jaculus jaculus; assembly: GCF_020740685.1. NCBI lineage: Eukaryota > Metazoa > Chordata > Mammalia > Rodentia > Dipodidae > Jaculus > Jaculus jaculus. The sequence goes on from NC_059104.1 coordinate 169,234,786, forward strand.
GTAGGAGGTGCTCACCTAAGGTGGTGGAGCAGACTATTTGGTGTCCCCACTTCATTGCATGGTATTTGTTTTGATCAGGAGTCTGATAATTCTTGATTCTTTTTTAAGTTTTTTAATTTTTTGAGGTAGGGTTTCACTCTAGCCCAGGTTGACCTGGAATTCACAATGTAGTCTCAGGGTGGTCTTGAAGAAACAATGATCTTCCTACCTCTGCCTCCCAAGTGCTGGGATTAAAGGCTCCATGCTCTGATTATTTTTTAAACACTTGATTTATTTGAGAAATAAAGAGAAGCAGAGAGAGAGAGGGAGAGAGAGACAGACAGACAGACAATGGGCACACCAGTGCCTTTAGCTACTTCAGATGAATTCCAGATGCATGGACCACGTGGTGCATCTGGTTTTACGTGGTACTGGGGAATTGAACCCAGATTCTTAGGTACATGCCTTAACGACTATGCCATTTCTCCAGTCCAGTCCAGTCCTCAGTTGCCTCTTCTTTTGGAGCAAGTTCCTTCTGGGATGGCTGTTATTGACTAACTTATGCATAGCTGCTTGGATAAGCATTCGGGATGTCTGAGACAGGCACCCCCATGACTCTTGCAACTGTGTGCCTTGCACTTGGCTTTCTAGCAGTGCTGAGATAACTGTCACTTCCCCAGTCATGCTAAGCTGTTCCATTCTCTGGGTGTCTCTTGTTTTAGAATGCCCTTTTCTTCTTTTCCAGTTAATGCTATTCGCGTTCAAATCAGTCATCTTCCAGTAAGCCTCCCTTGACCCATCTAGACTATCTTGCCATATTCTTGCTGCCACCTTCCATGATGCTCTTAATCCCATTACATAAATTTGACAGATTCCATGTTCTCAAGGAACGTGAAGATTTTAGCATTGTTTTGGCCAGATATCTGCTATCTTCTTCACCTATCAAGCTTCATTCTGCACCTCATTCATTGAACTTGGCTTTGCTGATAACAAGCGTTCAGAAATAGATTGACCTCCTGGGAAAATCTGATGGATTTTTCTCCTTTTTGCTCCTTTATTGTGTTCACCCTTGCAGTTGTGTCAGTTCTCACTAGGATTAACATAAGTCTTTTATATTATATGCCTTTTATATCCTTTTCACCTAGCAAGAAATTCTAATGATCAATGTTGGTGGCATTTTATATCCTCATTTTCTTCCTTAAATCTTTTCCAGTTTGTGGTTTCTTGAAAAATGCCTGTTAATGGGAAAATGTGAAAATCTGATAGTTTATCTCCCTGTGTTTTACTACACAGAGATTAGTATAAGACCTTAGGCATTTTGGCTTCTGTTTTTCCTATTTATTTATATAATTAAGATTATTCTACAGGTAGTTTTCTAGGTAGCTTTAAAATTTAACATGATTAGCTGGGCGTGGTGGCACATGCCTTTAATACCAGCACTCAGGAGGCAGAGGTAGGAGGATCAACTTGAGTTCGAGGCCACCCTGAGACTACAAAGTAAATTTCAGGTCAGCCTAGGCTAGAGCAAGACCCTGCCTAGAAAAACAAAAACAAAAACAAAACAAAATTTAACACTATTGGCCACATGTGTTAGCACATGCTTATAATCCTAGCACTCAAAGGTAGAGGCAAGAGAATCATTACAAGTTTGAGGCCAGGATGATGTACATAGTGAGTTCTAGGCCAACTGTGGCTACATAGTGAGACCCTGTTTCAAAATAAATAAACTTAACACTGTTTTAATGGCTAGGTGTTATTACAGTGTGTGATGTGATTTTTATTTTATTATTTTATTTTTTGAGAAAGCCTCTAGCCTTGAATATTCTTTTTCGGCCTACTGAGTACTGGGATGATATGTGTGTGCCACTGTAACCTGGCCAAACTTTATTTTATTGTTATACCATTAGACTGTTCTTCCCCCTCCCTTTGCATATTACCAATAACATAGTGATAAGTAACTTTGGTTGTAAATTTTGTTCTGTATATTTGTTTTGTTTTAAAACAGGGTCTTGCTATGTAGCCCAGGCTGGACTAAATTTGCAATCCTCCTGCCTCTTAGGATAAATTTTTAGTAGTAATTCGAGTTAATTTTTTTTTTTTGTTGTTGTTTTTTGAGGTAGGGTCTTACTGTAGCTCAGGCTGACCTGGAAATCACTATGTAGTCTCAGGGTGGCCTTGAACTCACGGCGATCCTCCTACCTCTGTCTCCCGAGTGCTGGGATTAAAGGTATGCATCACCACACACCTGGCTAGAGTTAATTTTATTTTATTTTTTAAAGGATCCTGATTCATAACAGTTGAATAACTTTCCTTATATGTCAGTTACTTTCTTGTAGCTGAGACAAAATACCAGTTTATGGAAGGAGACACATTTATTTCGACCTCCAGTTCCAAAGTGTCTCTCAGGGTGGGGAAAGCATGGCAGGAGCAGGAAGCCAGACTAAGTCACCTCAGCAGAGGAAGCAGGGCAGAGCAGTGAATGGTGAAATGCTCAGCTAGCTTTCTCCTTATACAGTTTGGAAGCTAGTCCATGGGAAGGTGCTATCCACAGTGTGGGTAGTTCCTCCCACGTCAGTTAATCAAATCTAGAAAATCCTCACATACATGTCAAGAGATTTGTTTCCATGGTGATTGTGTCCTGTCAATTTGACAACCAGGTATTACTATCACACTCCTAGTTCATGGAATGAACTGAGTGTTGATTAAATGAAAGAGTGAATATTCTCCAGACCTAATCATGCTTTCTGGAGGAAGGGATAGAGACCTGTAACTCTCATACTGCCTTTCATATTTGATCCTCTCAATATCCTGTGTACTCATTTGTCCATTGTTGGGCTTATTTTCCATTTTCTTGTTACTTTCAGATTTAGTTGCTGTATCTAAGTGAGGACAGATCACATCTAATTTTCTTTTCCTTCTTTCCCAAAAGACTTTCTTCTCATTTGGCCATATTTCTTTTTTTTTTTAATTAAAAATTGTTTATTTATTTGAAAGAGGCAGGGGGCAGAATATAGGCATGCCAGGGCTCCAGCCACTGCAAACAAACTCCAGATGCATGCGCCCCTTGTGCATCTGGTTTACGTGGGTCCTGGAGAATCGAACCAGTATCCTTTGACTTTGCAGGCAAACATCTTAACCACTAAGCCATTTCTCCAGCCCCCCATGTTCCTTTTAAAACACCATTCTATCATTCATTTGTAATGTCTTCTGATTCAGAGGTTCATCCTTTTTGAAAAAAAAAATACCTTTATATCTTTATTTGGAAAGAGAGAGAGAGAGAGATTGAGATTGTGTGTGTGTGTGTGTGTGTATGGCGTATCAGGGCCTCCTGGCACTGCAAATAAACTCCAGATGCATGAACCACTTTGTGCATCTGGCTTTATGTGGGTACTGGGGAATTGAACTCAGGCCTGCAGACTTTACAAGCAAGTACCTTTAACTGCTAAGCTCTCTCTCCAGCCCTGTTCTTATTTTATGTTTGTGTTTCAAGGTAGGGTCTTGCTGTACCTGAGGCTGACTTGGAATTAGTGTCAGTCTTGAACTCACAGTGATCTTCCTACAAAGGTTCATTCTAGAACTGCACAGATTTGAAAAACTTGACCAGTCTCATGAGTAATATTCAAAATATGGATAGGGCTGGGTATGGTGGCACACGCCTTTAATCCCAGCACTCGGGAGGCAGAGGTAGGAGGATCACTGTGAATTCAAGGCCACCCTGAGAGTACATAGTGAATTTCAGATCAGCCTGGGCCAGAGTGAGACCCTATCTCGAAAAACAAAAACAAAAACAAAATATGGATAAAGTGAAGTAATGGGAAAAAGAAATCTAAAACTAGTTTCTAAGAGAATTGAAGTTACTACTAGTGATCCTACCCTTTAATGTCTCTGGGGCTCTTTTTTTTGCCCTTAAATCTACATAACAGGTCCACAATAATTTCTCCCCTATTTATCACTCAGGCTTGATAGGATTAACCAGTTTGTGAAATAATACATTCTTATTGAATGGTTACTGTGATTATATAAGTTATATAACTTCAGAGAAGTATTCCCTTTAAAATTTTCAGAGATTTTTCTATAACTTTTTAAATATATTCAGGTTTTTTTATTTTTATTTTTTGTTTTTTCGAGGTAGGGTCTCACTCTAGCTCAGGCTGACCTGGAATTCACTATGGAGTCTCAGGATGGCCTCAAACTCAAGGTGATCCTCCTAGCTCTGCCTCCCGAGTGCTGGCATTAAAGGCATGTGCTACCATACTCAGCTATTCAGTTTTTTAAAAAAAAATTTATTTATTTGCAAGCAGAGAGAGATAGGGAGAAGAGAGACAGAAAGAGAATGGGCACGCCAGGGCCTCTAGCCACTGCAAACCAACTCCAGATGCATGTGCCCCTTGTGCATCTGGCTTATACGGTTCCTGGGGAATTGATCCTAGAACTTTTGACTTCACAGGCAAATGCCGTAAGTACTAAGCCATATCTCCAGCCCCTTCTGTAACTTTTAGATGAAATTCAACATCCTTAATTATCTTGTGAGGCTCTTTCATGATTTGGACTCTCTTTGCCTGTCTTATTAGCCTCAAATCCTAGTTCTTATGTTGTTGTAGCCTAACTAACATATTTGTCACTTCCATCCAGGTCAATTTCTTATACCTTCAACCACTGGTCTGTATTTGCGATACCTTCCCATCCTTTCCTCATCTCCCATTCTCTAGGATGATATGATATCTTTATTCTTTCAACTGTTCATCCATTACTTACTTAACAGGTCATCAGATAATTACTGAGTACCTATTTTGTATAAGGTTTCATGGTAAATAATAGATGAAAAGGAAAAGAGCAACTATAGAAATTTCAACTTAGGGTGGGTGCAGTGTTGCATCTAGTACCCCACTCATGAGGTTGAGTCAGGAGGACTATGAGTTTAAGGCAAGCTTGAGATACATAGTAAATTCCAAGCTAGTCTGGATGACTGACAATCTGTCTTAAACACACACACACATACACACACACATACATACACACACACACACAAAATAAGCAGGGCGTGGTGGCACATGCCTTTAATCCCAGAATTTGGGAGTCAGAGGTAGAAGGTTTGCTGTGAGTTTGAAACCATCCTAGAACTACAGAGTGAGTTCTGGGTCAACCAGGGCTAGAGTGAGATCCTACCTCAAGAAAACAAACAAAACTAGAAAGAAAACAAAGAAATTTCAACTTAATATGAAAGTGATTGCCTACTATGTGCCTGGCACTATTCTAAGTCCTTTATATGATTAATTATTCATCCTTTTGTTTTTTTTTTTTTTTTTGATTTTTCAAGGTAGGGTCTCACTGTGGCTCAGGTGACCTGGAATTCACTATGTAGTCTCAGGGTGGCTTTGATCCTCTTACCTCTGCCTCCCGAGTGGTGGGATTAAAGGTGTGCGCCACGATGCCTGACTATTCGTCCTTTAAAAAAAATATTTATTTTATTTTATTTATAAAAGAGAGAGAGAGAATGGGTACACTGGGGGCTTAAGCCCCTGAAAATGAACTCCAGACTTATGCATCAGCTTATTTATCTGGCTTATGTAGGTACTGGGGAATTGAACCTGGGTCCTTGGGCTTCGCAGGCAAATGCCTTAACCACTAAGCCATCTCTCCAGCCCCCATTCATCTTTAAAATAAGCCTTTAAACTTTAGGTACATAATTACTATTAAGTAATTATATTTGTCTACACAAGAAATTTAAAAATAGTTGCCATAGATGATTTAAGTATACTTTTTTCATTATTACCACAGCTCTGTAAGGATAAGTATTATCATTTTACACTTGAGCTAATACAGTTTCAAGATTAAGAAATGTGCCCAGGTTCACACACACTTATGAAAGGTAGAGTTATGAGCTGGAGAGATGGCTTAGCAGTTAAGGCACTTGCCTGTGAAGCCTAAGAACTCATGTTTGCATCTCCAGGTCCCATGTAAGCCAGATGCAGTGACACAAGCATGCAATGTTGCACATATGCACAAGGAAGTGTATGTGTCTGGAATTTGATTGAAACGGCTGAAGGTCCTGACATGCCCATGATCTCTCTCTCTCTCTCTTTCTCTCAAATAAATAAATAAGCTAGGGCTGGAGGGATGGCTTAGTGGTTAAGGCATTTGCCTGCAAAACCAAAGGACCCAGGTTCGATTCCCCAGGACCCATGTTAGCCAGATGCACAAGGGGCACACATGTCTGGAGTTTATTTGCAGTGGCTGGAGGTCCTGGTGCGTCCATTCTCTCTCTCTGTCACCCTCTTTCTCTGTCAAATAAATGAAATAAAATATTTTTTAAAAAAGGTAGAGTTAAGATTTGATTGTTGATTGATCATTGTGGAGATCAAACTTAGGGCCTCTGGCATATTAGGCAAGTGCTCTGCCACAGAACTATACTCCCACATTATGAGATGTCCAGCATTGGGGTTGGAATGAAATCCAACTTTAGTTCAGTTTTAAAGCTTTGTTTCTTAAGATTTTGTTGATATAAGACAAGAGGGTAGGCAAAACTGTCTAAGCTAAAGAACTATGTAGTTAGATATGTAATAATCCATTGGTTTTTAAGAGAAGGTAAAAATGAGATGAGTATTTAAAATTATCAATAACTTGTTTCCATTTACTTGTATGTAACTTCCTCTCTAGGACAGATCAAGAAGTCCTCTTCTCAGCGTGGGTGTGTGAGGACTTCCTCAGCATTGTATGTTGCTGATGAAATTCTGAATGCTTCAGCCATGTGCCTAATAACTGAAAATTCATTCATGGCAGCTGCGCTATGCCACCAGATGGGATTTAAAATTGGCATGTTCATATTTTTAAAAAAGCTAATTTAAAAATGTCAATTTGCAACCTGATGTTGTCATGTTAGAATTAGCCTCAATAAAGAATAGGAAATGTTTCATTAAATTCCTGTTAAATTGTTTATACTTGTTGTACACTGCACAGATGTGTTCATCTGGATGAATTGCTTTTCTTAAATTGTGTGCAGTGGAAGAGAGAAAAGTGAACAATTTTAGTTAGAAGTTTAGAATGGCAGTTGAATAGAGAAATGCTGTGAAATTTTTAGTTTATGGAATTGACTTCAGTGGTTGCTTTTGTAGTTCTGTGTAATTAAATGATGCTATTACAGCTTTGAGAGGCATGCACTAAAGGAGAAAGACCCATTTAAAATAGTTTGTGTTAAAAAATATTTGCACCAGATAGGCCCTGTTTCATCACTTTTTATAGCAACTTCATGACTGGTCTACCTATCTATTGCCTTCTTTCTCCCAAATGTATCTTTTCTATTGTTTTTTCTCAGAGCTTTGTTAAGTAACAAATTTCACTACTCTTCCCTGCTTTAAAACCCCTAGAGATTTTCTATAATTTTGAGAATGAAATTTAAAGCCCTAATTTACTTTGCAGGACTCTTTCATGATTTGGGCTCTCCCTGCCTTAATTTTCTCAAATTCTTGGTCTTTCCCATATGTCGTTCCAGCCAAATTGAACTACTTGTCACTCACTCCCTAGTCACATTCTGTCCTTTAGCCAGTTGTCTATGTTTGGGGCACCTTCTACTCTCTATTCATCTCTTAACCCCTCCCCCCCAGGGTCTCATGCTACGCAGGCCCCCAGGCTGATTTGGAAGTCACCATGGAGTCTCAGGGTGGCCTGGAACTCACAGAGACCGCCGCCTGGGTGCTGGGATTAAAGGCGTGTGTGAGCACACTTGTATTCTCAACCTTTTTTGTGTGTTTGTATGTTTGTTTCTGAGACAAGGTCTCACTAGCCCAGACTGGTCTTGATCTCACTATGTAGCAAATGCTGCCCTTGAACTCCTGATCCTCCTTCTATTTCCCAAGTACTGGGTAGGTGTGAGCCACATGCCTGGCTTTGAGATATAATTTTATTCCAGTATTTGAGATAAAATTCTTTTTAGAATCACTTGTAATTTAATTATATGCCAAACATGAAACAAGAACTAAGCCACTTCTTAGTCAAACCCTACAAGTAGGTAGAGCTTGAGCTTTGGTTTGGGGATAAGGACTGAATGAAGACTTTCCCATTATCTCCTAACCAATGTGGTTCTTATAATGAGGGCTCATTGTTAAACTGATTCTAACTTGCAAAGGACATTGAGTTTATAGAAAAAAGGTTCTGATGGGTGTGTGAGCAAGCTCTCTGTTACCCAGAGTGGCAGTCAGGTTCACATTGCTGGCAGAAATCACCCAACCAAGAGCACCTTGTGGAAAAAAGGTTTATTTTGGCTTACAGACTCGAGGGGAAGCTCCATGATGGTAGGGAAAACGATGGCATGAGCAGAGAGAGGGTGGACATCACCTCCTGGCCAACATCAGGTGGACAACAGGAACAGGAGAGTGTGCCAAACACTGGCAAGAGGAAACTGGCTGTAATACCCATATGCCCACTCCCAACAATACACTGCCTCCAGGAGTTCCCAAATCTCCATCAGCTGGGAACCTAGCATTCAGAACACCTACGTTTATGGGGGACACTTGATCAAACCACCATACCCAGTATCATTCCTAAGAAATATTTGAGGATTTAGTGTGGGATGAGGGTGAAGTACAGATATGAGTTAGGTTCAGCTCCTTGTAGATGTCTCCTAGACTGTATCTCAGTGAATATATACAATCTAGACAACACTGTAGATTTTTTTTTTTTTTTGCAGTAATGGGAATGTTCTATATCTGTGTTGTCTAATTGATAATCACCAGTCATATGTTGCTCTTGAGTACTTAAATATGGAAGCTAGTTGTGGTGGTACACATAGGTAAGAAATTGCTGAAGAGGTAGAGGCAGGAGGATCAGGAATTTTAAGCCAACCTGGGCTGTGAATTAGCCAAGCTTGGTGGTTGGTGTGCACCATTAATCCCAGCACTCAGGAGGCTGAAGTAGGAGGACCACCATGAGTTTGAAGCCAGCCTGGGCTACAGAGTGGGTTCCACATCAGCCTGAGATAGAGTGAGACTCTGTCTTAAAAAGCAGCAAACAAACATGGAAGTGAGATTAAGGAACTAAAATTTGAATTTTATTTAGCGTCAATCAAGTTAAATAGGTACATGTCACTAGTGGCTACTGTAATGGAAAGCATAGGTCGAGAAGTTCAAATCAGTGGGGAGCCAGACACATAAATAAAGAACTCCAAGTGATTCATAGAAGGGCTTAGGTTGTAGTTGTGGTGGTAAAGTGCTTGCCTAGCATGTGCAGGGCTGAGGATTTGATCCCCAACACTGAAAGCAAAAGTTTGATACGTGCAATGGAAGAAAAATACAAGGGTTTTCTCTAGGGTTAGTTAGGGTTATCTGGGTTAACATAAAACCCAGAGAAGAAATAGTTTAGTCACTTCTCAGAATTGGGGAGGAATTTAATAAAAATGTTCCTTTTATGAGTCTTAAAGGATGAGTGGGTTTAATTGGATGTCACATATGCAGTGTGCCTGTGTGTGTGGTATGCATGTTTTTGTGTATTCATGTTTATATATGTGCAGGCACATATGTGTGTGGAGGCCTGAGGTCAACATCACGTGGCTCCATCTGTCACTCCACCGCATTTATTGGATCTGTCACTGAACCCAGAGCTCACTGACTTGGCCAGACTACCTAGTCAGTTTGCCCTAGGGAGCCACCTGTCTCTGCTTTCAGAGTGCTGGGATTACAGGCATGCAACACTATGCCCAGCATTTATGTAGGTGTTTTACCATCTGATCAATCTCCCCAGTCTGAGTTATACAGTAGTACATGCTTGTAATCCCAACATTTGGGATGTGGAGGCAGAAGGATTCATGGAATTTAAGGTCATTCTTTGCTACAAAATGAATTAGAGGCCAGCCTGGGGTACATGAGACCCTTTCTCAAAATGAAGAAATAAATAAATAAAACAAAACAAAACCCTAAACCTATGCCATAGTTGTATTACTTCTTTTTTTAAATTTTGTTTTTATTTATTTATTTGAGAAAGAAGGAAAGAGGCAGATATACATCCACACATGCATGTTCCACGCACCTGGGCCTCCAGCCAGCCTCCTTGGTGCTGGGATTAACAGCACATGGCACCACACCTGGCTACTTCACCTTATCTTTTATCCAAGTAGATGAGCACAATTCATAACCCACAATCTCATGGTAAATACCAGTAACCCCACTGAGGAGGGCCTCCATGGAATGGGTGCAGGGTGGAGGGAAATGGTACCAACACATGCTGTGTCCCTACAAACTGCCTACTTCATCATAAAAGAAAAGGAGGTGAGATTAGGGTTTCATGAAACATGGATGGAATTTTCATGAACTTAGGTTGTAGTGGTGCTGACTCTAGTGGGGAAAGTGGAGTCAGGGAGTGGAAGCAGGAGTGCAGGCATACGTAGTTATGATGCAGTGGGTTCGTGCTTGGCAGGTACCAAGAATTCTTCAATAGGGTTATTGAGGAAGAAAGACCATTACATGCCACTTAAAGTATATAGACTTTATTCTGAAGGCAGTGAGGAATTATTTGATGATTTCACTTAGGATTTGCTGTCATTTTTCCCCCATAAGCATTTGTATCTAATCTAGAGTTCTTGGGGAGGTGGCCTGCAGATGTATTGGGCCATGGTATGCACTTACAAAGAGTTATGAGTTGTGTGGTTGATGACAGTAGGTTCCCTCTTTGTAAAACTAGTGCACAGTGGAAAACACGGAGAGTGTCTCCATCTGACTTTTGTCATTTATCCATTCATTTTTATATTCAACAACTGAAAGTACCTTCTTATGCTGTTCGTGGGAATCCACATTTATAATGCCAGCACTTGGGATCACAGGCTTGAGGTCAGTTTGAGTTGTATACAGAGACTGTCTTTAAAACCAACCAACCAGCCAAGCAACAAAACGCTTGCTTGTGCTAGTTCTGAGACCTGAGGATATGTAAGTTTTAGTTTCAACCCTCAAAGAGCTTATTATTTGACATTTGTCTGGTATGAATTTTTGTTGACTAGCTCAGGGGCATTTAACCCATGCTGTGAGGACGAGCTTGCTATTATTTATTTTAGATACTCCCAAGTCTACCCATGGCCTGCATGTCTTTTCCTCCTTAATGCATTTCTACTTGCTTCATGTCAGCCAGAAAATTCTTGCTTCTCCTGTAGCCTGCTGTTAGGTTAGAACACTATGGCCTTTCCTATTTCTGTCACTCTGTGTTAATTAATTGTGGCTTTTAAGAAATGCTCGCTTGCATATGCATATGTTTGTCTAAGAGAGAATAGAGGAAGAAGTAATTCTTGGGAAGGTCCTGATCACAAAGAGCTTTGCTAGAAGTACCCAATTGATAGATGAGCCAGAAATGTTCCTGAGATACCACAGAATCACATCATGTCCTGAATATCCTAGTGCGGACAGGCCAAGGATAGTTAAGAAAAAATAGTGTCAACTTTAATAATTGCTTTATGTTTGGAATAAGGTAACAAACCAGGAAACTTAGGTATGGAGGAAGAAAGTAGAAGAAAAACTCATATTCATGGATATGAGTACTTTGTATGGAGTTTCTTTTGTAATTCCTACCTCAGTCCTTCAAAATGGATATTATTTACATTTTACAGATAAGGTAATTAAGCTCAGAAAAGTAGATGGAAGATTTGAGTTTGAGTTTCTCTACTTAATTTTTTTTTTTTTTTTTTTGAGGTAGGGTCTCACTCTAGCTCAGGCTGACCTGGAATTTACTCTGTAGTGTCAGGGTGGCCTCAAACTCGCGGCAATTCTCCTACTCTGCCTCCCGAGTGCTAGGAATAAAGGCATGCACCACCACACCTGGTTCTACGTTCAAATTAAAAAAAACAAAACAAAACTTATTAGTTTGCAAGCAGAGAGAGAGAGTTAGAAGAGAGAATTACAGAGAGAATGGGCACTCCAGGGCCTCCAGCTGCTGCAAATGGACTCCAGATGCATGTGCCACTTTGTGCATCTGGCTTTACGTGGGCACTGGAGAATTGAACTCATGTCATTAGGCTCTGTAGACAGGCACCTTAACTTCTGAGCCATTTCTCTAGCTCTACTTTCAAAGTTTTAATTAAAGCAAATTTATTTTTTGAGTATGTGTGCATGTATGTGCATATGGGAATGTCAGGGTCTCCTGCTGCTACAAACGAATGACAAGCTCATATGCCACTTTGAGTTTGGCTTTACATGAATACTGGGAATTGAGAGTCAGGCAGAGAGAGAGTATGGGTGTGCCAGGGCCTCCTACCCTTGCAAACAAACTCCAGGTGCATGTGGCACTTTGTGCATCAGCCTTTACCTGAGTACCGGGAAATCAAACTCAGGCTGTCAGGCTTTGCAGCAAGTGCCTTTTACCAGATGAGCCATTTTCCCAGCCCTAGTTTCTCTACTTCTTTTTTCCCCCTACTTTTTTTTTATTAAAATTTTTTTTTACTTATTTTAATTTATTTATTTGAGAGTGACAGAGAGAGAAACAGGCAGATGAGAGGGGGGGGGGAGGGAGAGAGAATGGGCGTGTCAGGGCCTCCAGCCACTGCAAATGAGCTCCAGATGCATGCGTCCCTTGTGCATCTGGCTAATGTGGGTCCTGGGGAATCGAGCCTTGAACCGAGGTCCTTAGCCTTCATGGGCAAGTGCTTAACCACTAAGTTATCTTTCCAGCCCTTTTCCCCTACTTCTTAAATCTTTCATTTTTTCTTTGATTTTTAGTTATGAGGTCTTTGCAATTTATTTTAACTATGGTTATTACTTTAGTTAGTGGCTAAGGAGGAAAGTGGCAGCCAGCAATGCTTTACTTACAGGATTCTTGGACAGAGGAGATAGTTTAGTGGATAAAGCAGTGAATATCTGGGTTTGGGTTCCCAGATCACACGTAAGAAGTTGGAATCTGGGGCTGGAGAGATGACTCAGCAGCTAAAAGCACTTGCATGCAAAGCCTGACAGCCTGAGTTTGATTTCCCAGTGCTTAGGTAAAGGCAGATGCACAAAGTGCCACATGCATCTGGAGTTTGTTTGCAAGGGCAGGAGGCCCTGGCACACCCATACTGTCTCTCTGCCTGCCTCTTTCTCTCTTTTTTTAAAGTATTTTTTATTTATTTGAGAAAGAGAGGTAAGGAGGGAGGGGGAGAGAAGCAGGAGAGAGAAGCAGATATATAGAAAGAATGGGCTCACTGGGGCCTCCAGCCACTGCGAACGAACTCCAGGTGCATGCGCCACCTTGTGCATCTGGTTTATGTGGGCCCTGGGGAATTAAACCTGGGTCCTTACAAGCAAATACGTTAGCCACTAAGCCATCTCTCTGCCCTCTCTTTCATAAATGAATGAATGAATGAATAAAAACATTGATAAAAAGCTGGAATCTGTGGCAGGTTTCTGCAATCCCAGCACACTGGCAAATGACAGTCAAGACTGGAGGATTTCGTAGAAGCTCGCAGACCATCCCAGCTTGCCTGGTGAAACCCAGTCAGGAACAAACAGCGAGAACGAGAGAGAGAAAGAGAGACCCTCCCTCAAAGAGGTGGAAGGTGAAGACCAGCACCTAGAACTTGTCCTCTGATCTCCACATGTGCACCGTGGCACACATGTGCCTGTTCTCACAATGTGAATGCACACATATATCATACACACATGCACTTAAAATTAAATTCAAAAATAAGGATTGTTGGGCTGGAGGGATGGCTTAGTGGTTAAGGCATTTGCCTGCAAAGCCAAAGGACCCAGGTTCGATTCCCCAGGACTCAAATTAGCCAGATGCACAAGGGGGTACACGCATCTGGAGTTTGTTTGCAGTGGCTGGAGACCCTGGTGCACCCATTCTCTCTCTCTCTCCCTCTTTCTCTGTCAAATAAATAAGTAAATATTTTAGAAAAGGATTTTTTAAATTTTCATTTTTTTTTTTTTTTGGTGAGGGCAGATTCTTACTCTAGCCCAGGCTGACCTCAAACTCATGATGATCCTCTTAATTTAGCCTCCTGAGTGCTAGAATTATAGACATGAGCCACAATGCCTGCAAAAATAAGGATTCTTAAAAATTTTTACTTGTGAGTAATTTTTTTTTTAAATTTTGTGTGTTTGTGGAGAGACCATATATCAACATCCAGTACCTTTCTCACTCACTGTCCACCTTGTTTTTTCTAGAGAGTCTCTTGCTAAACCTAGAGTCCACTAGTTAGGCTTAGCAAGCTGGCTAACAAACCCTAGGGATCCTTCTGTTTCTACCTCCCTGGTGCTAGGATTACAGGTGAAGTATTTTTCATTGTTGCTAGAGATCTGAACTTAGGTCTCCATGCATGCATGACAAACACGTTACCAACTGAGTCATCTTCCTGTTATTGGGAATATGAACCAAGTACATGGTTCTCACAAGAACTACAAATGAGCCAGGTGTAGTGGCGCTCGCATTTAATTCCAGCACTCAGGAGACAGAGGTAGGAGGATCACCATGAGTTCAAGGTCACCTGAATTCCAGGTCAGCTTGAGCTAGAGTGAGACCCTAACTAAAAAAAAAAAAAAAGAACTACAAATGCCATTAAACAGATGAAAATAATCATCAACATCCTTCACCATTAGGGAAATGAAATTCAAAACTACATTGAGCTCCCATCTCACTATCACAGTGACTGTTACCAGGAAAACACAAATGATAACAAATGTGGTCGAGGATGCAGCAAAGTAGGAACCTTACTCAGGGCAGGAGTGCAAATAGTAGAGCTACTGTGGAGGTTCTTCAAAAAACTAAGAGAAAGGCTGGAGAGATGGCTTAGCGGTTAAACGCTTGCCTGTGAAGCCTAAGGACCCTGGTTTGAGGCTCGATTCCCCCGGACCCACGTTAGACAGATGCACAAGGGGGTGCACGCGTCTGGAGTTTGTTTGCAGTGGCTGGAAGCCCTGGCGCACCCATTCTCTCCCCCCGCCTCCTCTCTCTCTGCCTCTTTCTCTGTCTGTTGTTCTCAAATTAAAAAAAGAAAAAAACCTAAGAGAATAACTACCCTGCGATCCTACTATAGCGCTTCTGGGTATATATCTGAAAAAAAAAAAAAAAATCAAAATCAGCATTCAATAGATACCTGCATACCATGTTCATCATGGCACTGTTCACCATAGCCAAGTTATAGAAGTCAGCTAGGTGCCTGCCAGTGGATAAGTGATTAATAAATCTCAATCTCTCTCTGTCTCTCATTACTCAGCCATAAAGAATAACACAATTATGTTGTTTACAGGAAAATGAATTGAATTGGAGATCATCTTGTTAAGGAAGATAAGTGAGGCTAAGGAAGACAGTTATTGAATGTTTTCTCTCACAGGATCAAGAAAAAAGTGGAAGGGGGACAATTTGGGAAGAGGAGGGATCTTGGAAATGTCAAAAGAAGGGTCCCAAGAGAGGATAATGGGGCAGTGAATATGATCAATGTATGATATGCATATATGAAAACGTTACAATAAACTCATCATTTTGTATAATTAATAATGCTAATTTAGAAACTCATAGCCATACATGGTGACACATATCTGTAATTCCAGTATTCAGGAGGTGGAGGCAGGAAGATCAGTGTTCAAGGCCAGCCTTGGCTATATAGCGAGTTTGAGGCCACCCTGGGTTTCATGAGATACTGTCTACTTTGTTCTTCTGCCCTCCCCACCAAATCCCCAACCCTCTAATTCAGAAATGTAACAGGTGCTCAGTTAAGTTTGGTTGAATGAGGCCCTGTTATTGCTTCATTTAATCAAGTATTCATTTTGAAGGAAGGATCAAAATTTTGGGGAAAACTAAGAATTTTTGCAAAGAAATATGGAGACTTAAGAAATGATAAGATTGGTGCACACTAGTGATCCCTGTACCTGGAAGCAAAGCAAGAGGATTATTGCAAGTTCAAAGCCAGCCTTACTATATACAGTGAATACCAGGCCAACCAGGGCTATGTGGGAAACCCTGTCACAAACAAAACAAAACAGAAAAAAAGAAATGTGGTATGGAGGAAAGAAATATAGTTAAAGGCCAGGTGTAGTCGTACCTTTAATCCCAGCACTCTGTGAGGCAGAGGTAGGAGGATCATTGTGAGTTTGAGGCCACCCTGAGGCTACATAGTGAATTAATTCCATGTTAGCCTGGACTAGAGCGAGACCCTACCTTGAAAAACAAGCAAAAAAGAAAAAGAAAAAAAAAAAAACCAAAGGAAGAAAGAAAGAAGTACCATTAATAAGCATATGTATTATGTAGTATGCCATGTTTACTTGTTAGAAACTCTGTTACTACACTCCTTGAGTACTGGAGAATATGCAGAAAGGTAGCTCTCCTGTTGTATTTTGATTTGGCTTAGTGTGCCCTTTTCTTCACTTTTTTGGGGGAGTGGTGGGGGTTCAAGGTAGGGCCTCAGTCTTGCCTAGGCTGACGAGGAATTTATTATGTAGTCTTAGGTTGGCCTCGAATTCACAGTGATCCTTCTACCTCCGCCTCCCAAGTGCTGGGATCAAAGGTGTGTGCCCCCATGCCTGGCTCTTGTCTTCTTTGTTTACTTACGAGATAGAGACAGAGAGAAAGGGGCAGACAGCCAGTGAGAATGTTCCTTGCCCAGGCCTCCTGCCACTACAATCTTCAGATGCATATGTCACATTTTACATCTGGCTTTATGTGAGTCCTGGGCAATTGAACTCAGGCTGTCAGGCTTTGCAAACAAGTGCCTTTAGCCACTGAACCATCTCTCCAGATGTTTTTTTCATTTGACATTTCTGTTTCTCATGTTAATAATATTAAACTATGACATATGAGGTGACAAAGAGTTCAAGATGCCTCAGTGTGTGAAGTGCTTGCTGCAAAAGCATGAGGACCTGAATTTAGATTCCCAGGACCCGTGGAAAAGCCTGGTATGGCAGCATGTACCCATGATCCTAGCACTGCACAGGCAAAGACAAAGTCCGGTGCTCACTGGCTAGCTAGTCAAGCCGTGTTGTTGAGCTCTTGCTTCAATAATTGAGACATCCTGTTGAATGGATTAGGTAAAGAACAACCGAGGAAGAGACCTCATATCCACCTCTGGCCTTGATGAGCTGGTTTGGGGTAGAACTCAAAAGACAGATACTGGAGGACCATCTCTCTAGCCTCTGTAGTTTAGATACATTTTATAGATAAAGTGATAAAAAAGTTTCAAGACTTTTCCAAAGTCTTAACAATAATTGTTATGAGACTTGAATACAGAACTGCCTGTTATACCTGTGCTTTTTCTAAACTTTTAACAGTTGACTTGTTACACTAATACTTAGAGCCCTGTGGTTCTGAGGACATAGAATTCATTCATTCAGGCTGGAGAGAGGGCTCAGCAGTTAAGGTGCTTGCCTGCAAAGCCAAAGGACTCAGGTTCAATTCCCCAGGGCCCATGTAAGCCAGATGCATAAGGTGGTGCGTGTGTCTGGAGTTCTTTTGCAGTTGCTAGAGGCCATGGCACGCCCATTCTCCCTCTCTATCTGCCCCCCTCTCTCAGATAATAAGTAAATAAAATATTTGAAAATGAATTGTCACCATGATGTGAAATTATTAAAAAATTTCATTCATTCATCCAATGAATATTTGATGAATACTTGCCACACCAGTCACTGTACTAGTCTTGAACATACAACTCTGACCAGGACAAAGTTCTGGCCCTTATAGAGCTTGTGTTCTAGTGGAGGAGATTTTACAATTAACAAGTAAGTAAGTAAATAAAAAGTATATTAGGGGCTGGAGAGATGGTTTAGTGGTTAAGGTGCTTGCCTGCAAAGCCTGAGGACCCAGGTTTGATTCCTCAGTACCCAAGTAAGCCAGATGCACACAGTGGCGCATGCATCTGAAATTCGATTGCAGTGGCTAGAGGCCCTGGCATCACCATTCTCACTATCTTCTTCTTCTTTTCCTAAATAAATAAATAAATAAAATGCATTTTTTAAAAAAAGGTATGTTAGTGCTTGTTGCAGTCAGGTTCGCTTTGCTGGTAGAAATCACCCAACCAAGAGCAGCCTTACAGTCTTGAGGGGAAACTCCACGATGGCAGGGGGAAATGATGGTATGAGCAGAGGGTGGACATCACCCCCTGGTCCACATAAATGGACAACAGGAACAAGAAAGTGTGCTGAAGGGCTGGGGAGACGGCTTAGCGGCTAAACGCTTGCCTGTGAAGCCTAAGGACCCTGGTTCGAGGCTCGGTTCCCCAGGACCCACGTTAGCCAGATGTACAAGGGGGCGCACGCGTCTGGAGTTCGTTTGCAGAGGCTGGAGGCCCTGGCGCGCCCGTTCTCTCTCTCTATGTCTCTCTGCTCCTTTCTCTCTCTCTCTGTCGCTCTCAAATAAATAAACCAAAAAATTAAAAAAAAAAAAGAAAGAAAGTGTGCTGAACACTGGCATGGGGAAACTGGCTATACCACCCATAAGCCCACACCCAACAATAATTCCCTCCAGGAGGCATTAATTCCCCAATCTCCATCAGCTGGGAACCTAGTATTCAGAATACCTAAGTTTATGGGGGACACCTGAATCAAACCACCACAGTGGTAGCATGAAAAAAAAAAGATCAGGGCTGGAGAGATGGCTTAGCTGTTAAGGTGCTTGCCTGCAAAGCCTAGGACTCAAGGTTCGATTCCGTAGTACCCACGTAAGCCAGATGCACAAGTTGGCACATGTATCTGGAGTTTGTTTGCCTTGGCTATAGGTCTTAGCGCGCCCATTCTCTCTCTATCTGTGTCTCCTTGTCTCCCTCCCTCTCTCTCAAAGAAATAAAATATTTTCATTAAAAAACATCAGGGGAGTTGGGTGTGGTGGCACATGCCTTTAATCCCAGCACTCGGGAGGCAGACGTAGGAGGATCACCATGAGTTTGAGGCCACCCTGAGACTCCATAGTGAATTCCAGGTCAGCCTGGGCTAGAGTGAGACCCTACCCCAAAAAACCAAAAAACCAAAAAACCAAAAGACAAAAAAAAAACAAACAAAAAAACCCCAAAAAACATTAGGGAACAGTGCACTGTATTTTGGGAGGATGGTCAAAAGCAGCTCTTCTGAAGAGATTGCATTTGAGTACAGTCCTGAGTGATCTAAAATAGAAAACCATGAGAAGATATGGCAGAAGAAGGGGACGGGAGATAATAGCTTCATAGCGGAGTGCTTGTCTAGCTTGTGTAAGGCTCTAGGTTCCATACCTTGAATGGCAAGGAAACTAAAAGCAGAACCAAAAAACTTTCCCAAATCAAATAATAATAATAAGGGCTGAAAAGATGGCTTAGCAGTTAAGGCATTTGCGTGCAAAGCCAAAAGACCCAGGTTTGATTCCCCAGGACCCACATAAGCCAGATGCATAAGGTGGTGCAGGTGTCTGGGGTTCATTTGTAGTGGCTGGAGGCCCTGGCGTGCCCATTCTCTCTCTCTCTCTCTGCCTCTTCCTCTCTCTCAAATAAATTAAAAAAAATTAAAAAACAGTAAAAAGAGCTGTGGGAGATGGCTCAAGTGCTGGCTCGCAAAGCCTGCTAGCCCCATATAAAGCTAGATGTAAAGTGGTACATGCCTTGCATTTGTTTGGGGTGACAATAGACTATGGTATTCTTGCTCACTCATACACATACACAAATAAATGACAAATTACTAAAAGCAAAAAGCTTGTTAAGGTCAGTAGTATATTGCTTCCCTTCATGTGGGAGGCCCTAGACTACCTGGCGTTGGAATTGAGTGAAAGCCCAGAGGTGGCAGAATGGAGCTCAGGCACGTAACAGCAAGCACGAGGGTCCTGAGTAGGAGTTAGGTTTTAGGAGCAGCAGTAAGCACATTGGTAGGCAAGGAGGCTGACAGACAGCATACGAGGAGTGTCTGAGTCACTTAATCCTGGGGCTTAGTGCTGTTTTTCCTGAGGTGATTTGCTATGTGGCTCTGAGCAGCATTCCTAACTTTTCAATCTTTAAATTCCTTAGAAGTTAATAGAAAATAGAGATAATAGATCATAGAAAATGGAGATAATAAAAATAGAAAATGTTAGTAATAGAGAATAGAAAAGGAGATAATAAAAGCTGTCTTGAGGTAAACTAGAGAATGTGTCTAAAGTACCCAGAATGGTGCATGGAACATAACTTCATTAATTAAACATATTCTTACTACATATATTTTACATATATTTTACTATTATTGACAGTATTGTAGGGATTTGTCCTACCATCATCAGATATGTCCAGTTTGATTTTGTCTGTTTTTCAAATTTGAGTCATCAAATCTTAAAGCCCTTGTTTTGTGCCGGGGCTGTACTAGGCACTCTCCCTGAGCTCACCTTTGTGTTATAATCAAGAAAGGAAGTTTCATACTAAAGAATAACAATTTAGAAGTTACTGAGTAGGTACAAAAATAAGAGCTTGGGATTCTGGTAATTGCAGTTCCTGATGTGTTCATTTATTATGGAAAGAAACTGCATGTGCATTTCTGTCATCTTTCCTCATCATTGGATACTAGCTTTACTTCAAGCACTTCCCAGCCAGGCATCCTGCTGATTCAAACCTGCTTGTCTTAGGAAAATCAGATAGGAGCCAAGTCCCCTATCCCTGTAAGACCATCTGCTTTTATAGCTACAGATGCTGCCCTTAAAGTTGCAACCCAACACAACTGGGATGATTTATTTGTCTCCAGGTAACATTTGTGCCCTAGCTGCTAGCAAAGTAGGGCACCAGCTTTACTTGTGTGAGGCATCGGCACGGGTGGTAAGCTGTGCTGAAAAGACACCTCTGGCTTGGAAAGGGCTGATGAACTGGTGGAGACAAACTGTTAGTCTGAGGTATAGCCAGAGGAAGCACGTGAACCCCGGCAATAAGAGCTCCATGTCCAAGAGTCTTGACTCATGGAGAGCTTAATTAAGATCATCAGCACAACTGATTTAAAAAAAAATGTTTTTGCAATTAAGGTCTCGGTTTTTTTAAGCTCTTGAACTGGCCTTGAACTCATGGTGATCCTCTTCCTCAGCCTCCTCAGTGCCAAGATTTCAGATAGGAGCCACCATACCTAGCCTAGCCCTTGTTTTGTTCCCCTTCCCTCTATCTCTCCTTCCTCCTTCTCCTTTCTCTTTCTCGTCTGTTTAACAAGGAAATTTCTTTCCTTATCTTTTTATTATATTGAGGGTATAAGTAACATAAAAGTATTTATAGTCTATGATAGGATTATTATTATTATTATTTTTTTTTCCCGAGGTAGGCTCTCACTCTGGCTCAGGCTGACCTGGAATTCACTATGTAGTCTCACCACGCCTGGCAAGCATCATTTGTTTATGGAAGGTATTTCTGGTTATGAATATTTGACCATGGAATAATCCTGTCATAGCCAGGTATGGTGGCGCACGCCTTTAATCCCAGCACTCGGGAGGCAGAGGAAGGAGGATCACCATGAGTTCGAGGCCACCCTGAGACTACATAGTGAATTCCAGGTCAGCCTGAGCCAGAGTGAGACCCTACCTTGAAAAACAAAACAAAAAAAAACAAAAACAAAAGATGCTTAAGAAAAATCTAGGCTTTTAATATGTACTTGTGATATCTAAAGTTGAATATGGCTGGAACTACTCTTGAGTCTTGGCCTCGCTCTTCCTAAAAGGCGTTCGGGGAGCTTCTGTTTAGAGGCACGTTACTACTAACGTTACTACTATGACCAGTCTTTTCACCTCAGAAAAGCTTATTTTCTTTTCAGAATGTTTGCTTTTAGTGAACTGTTCCCCTTTCACCTTAGGTTTTGTTTTATGTTTTCAAGGTAGAGACTCACCCTAGCCCAGGCTGACCTGGCGCTTACTCTGTAGTCCCAGGCTGGCCTTGAACTCGTGGTGATTCACCAACCTCTGTCAGCCCAGCTTCACCTTAAGTTTTGACAAGCCATCTTCCCTTAAAACCTATTTTCTCTGTATCAGCAATGGCCTATAGACAATTCAGAGGGTGAGAAAAAACTTTTTGATGGTTTTGTAAGAGGGGGAAGGCTATATGGGAAATCACATCTGCATATTGGAATGCATTTGTGATGTGTTCCCTGGCAAGGCAGAATTTTACCGGGACTTCTGCTGGCCTGGATGAAGAGGTAAACTTCTGGACTGGGACTTCATCCATATGCATTTTGTGTTTTATTAATTTATTTGAGAAAGAAAAAGAGGAAGATAGGAGGAGTGAGTATGAGCAAACCAAACTCCGTACACTTGTGCCACTTTGTGTATCTGACTGTATGTTGGTACTGAGGAATCAAACCTGAGTCACTAGGCTTTGCAAGCAAGTGCCTTTAATTGCTTAGCCATCTCTCCAGCCCTTCAACATGCATTTTGACTGTTTTTGTTCATGCCAGTATCAGCTAGAGCTCTGAAGAGCATGTTGGAGCTGCTATTGCTACTGTTTTTCTTTATTTTTGGTAACTGCATCTGTTGTGCCACAAATATTATTTATCCTTTCCCTTCCTTTTTTTCTTCCTCTTCTTTCCTCCCTCCTTCCCTGTTCCACACTACAAACTAGATGAACTCACTGTGTAGCCCAGGTAGGGTCTTGCTCTAGCCCAGGCTGACTTGGAACTCACTTTGTAGTCCCAGGCTGGCCTCAAACTCATGGAGATCCTCCTTCCTCTACCTCTTGAGTGCTAGGATTACAGGTGTGCACTACCATACCTGGCTTCTCTGACTTCTCTCATCCAAGTACTAACCAGGCCTGATCCTGCTTAGCTTCAGAGATGTAGACAAGATTGGACACATTCAGGGTGGCATGGCCATAGACTTCTCCTCTGACTTCTGAAGGTGAGATGCCACAGGATGAGAAGCCTCCTTCCCCTAAGCTCATCTAAAATTAAATATATATATATATATATATATATATATTTTTTTTTTTTTTTTGAGAGAGAGAGAAAGGGGAAGAGAATAGGTGCACCAGGGCCTTTAGGCAGTACAGATGAACCCTAGACACATGTGCCATCTTGTGCATCTGACTTAATGTGGGTCCTGAGAAATTGAACCTGGGTCCTTTGGCTTTGCAGGCAAATGCCCCAACTGCTAAGCCATCTATCTCTCCAACTCTCATCTTGAATTTATTTATTTATTATTTTTTAAGGTAGTGTCTTGCTCTATCCCAGGCTGACCTGAATTCACTGTGTAATAGCAGGGTGACCTCAAACTCTACCTTTGTCTCCTAAATGCTGGGATTAAAGGTGTGTGCCATCATGCCTAGCCCACAATTTTTTTTTTTTTTTTTTTTAAGATTTTGTTTTGTTTTTTGTTTTTCAAGGTAGAGTCTAGCTGTAGCCCAGGCTGACCTGGAATTTACTATGTAGTCTCTAGGTGGCTTTGAACTCACAACGATTCCCTACCTCTGCCTCCTGAGTGCTGGGATTAAAGGCATGTGCGCCACCACGCCTGGCTTTATAGATTTTTTTTTTTTTTGGTTTTTCGAGGTAGGGTCTCACTGTAGCCCAGGCTGACCTGGAATTCACTGTGGAGTCTCAGGGTGGCCTTGAACTCATGGCAATCCTCCTACCTCTGCCTCCTGAGTGATGGGATTAAAGGCGTGCACCACCATGCCCAGCAACTGATTTTTTTTTTTTTATTAACAGCTTCTATACTTAGGGACAATAAATCATGATAATCCCCTCCCCTCTCCCATTCTCCATCATACCCCCCCACACACACACATTAGTCTCTTTTATTTTGATCTCATCATCCTTTCTACCTATGGTGAGGGTCTTGTGAAGGTAGTGCCAGGGACTGGGAGGTGGTGGATACCAGGGCCAATTTCTCCCTGGACGATTGCATTGTAAGCAGTTCTACCCTTCCTTTCTGCCACCTCTTCTCAATGGACCCTGAGCCTTGGAGGGTGTGATAAAGTTGTTTCAACGCTGGACACTCCTCTCACTTCTTCTCAGCACTGTGGTGCCTTTTGGGTCATCCCAGTGGTTACCGCCCTCTGAAAAGAGAAGCTTCTGTATCCAAAAGTGAGAGTAGTATTAATATATGGGTACGAACATTAAGTAAAGTGCTTACAGGGCAATTTGGTGAGCATAATATATGCATTTAGCCAGACAAGAGCAGGCTCCTGAGCTCATGACCTCCCTCACCTTAGGCTTTTGATTAGGTTTTCAGTACCAGGCAGGTATTCTCTCCCATAGATTGGACCTTCAGTCCAATTAGAGAACACTTAAGGTTTCCCCAGAGCAGACACGCCACTATTGCGCCAGTTTGGTCATTTGTCCTGGCTGGCCAAACTTGAGGCTTGCAGTGTCCACTGTTTTCACCATTGATGACTTCTGTCTCCCTTAGGGCTACGTACAGTGAAGCTTTTTCCAGCTTTCTGTCAGCTGGTCTACAGGGAGGAGGTTTTCAGCCCATTCTCTGTCTGCCTCTCTCAAATGAATAAAATAAAAAACTTAAAAAGTTATAGTGATGCCTGTTGGAGCCATTGTATTTTAGTATTTTGTTTATTTATTTGAGAGAGAAAAAGAGGGGTAGAGAGAGAGAATGGGCGTGCTAGGGCTTCTAGCCACTGCAAATGAACTCCAGATGCATGTGCCACCTTGTGCATCTGGCTTACTTACGTGGGTCCTGGGGAATTGAACCCAAGCCCTCTGGCTCTGTAGGCAAACGCCTTAACGGCTAAACCATCTCTTCAGCTCACTACTGTATTTTAAACTAAATACTCTGAAGCTATACTTTAAAATAAAAGCTAATGCTACTTTTCTGTATGAATACTACACATTTAGATTGTGTGTGCACACATGCCCACTAAGCTGTATTACTGAACTACAAGGTCTCATACATCTTAGACAACTGTTCCACATGGGGCTATATCCTCAGCCACCCTGACACCAGGTTAAGTTTTTGTGGTTGTTTTTTTTTTTTTTAATATTTTTTATTTTTATTTATTTATTTGAGAGCAACAGACAGAGAGAGAAAGAGGCAGATAGAGAGAGAGAATGAGCATGCCAGGGCCTCTAGCCACTGCAAACAAACTCCAGATGCGTGCACCCCCTTGTGCATCTGGCTAACGTGGATCCTGGGGAATCGAGCCTCAAATGGGGTCCTTAGGCTTCACAGGCAAGCGCTTAACCACTAAGCCATCTCCCCAGCCCTTTGTGGTTGTTTTGAAGTATTTCTGATCTTTCTCCTTTTAGTATTTCTGAAACACTATAGATATTTTCACAAAACTTCATTGAAGCCAGGTGTGGTAGCACAGGTCCTTAATCCCAGCACTCAGGGGGCAGAGGTAGGAGGATTGCTGTGAGTTCAAGGCCACCCTGTGACTACATAGTAGATTCCAGGTCAGCCTGATGTGCTACAGTGAAACCCTACCTTAAAAAAAAAAAAAAGAATGTAAGAGCCAAAGGAAGGATAGGGCTCCTTACAACGTGCTCCTCCAAACATAAAATGGCCTGGATATCCATGACCTCACAGTGCCTGATCCTACCTGCAGAAGACCATCAGAATAGGAAGAAAAGATCATGAGATCAAAACAAAAGAAAGACTGATTGAGATGGGGAGGGGATGTGATGGAAAGTGGAGTTTTGAAGGGGAAAGTGGGGGAAGGGAGGGAATTGCCATGGGCTGTTGTTTACAATTATGGAAGTTGTCAATAAAAAATATAAATAAAATTTAAAAAATAGAAACCACTGAAGGAGAGGTGTCAATAAAAAAACTTCCTTGACAACTTTTATACATACAGACAATATGCCATGATCATAATCCCCTTTACAACCTTCCCTTTTCCCTGTTCTGAATCCCCCCTCCACTGAATCTCTATTTTCAACTAGTCTTTCTTCAATTTTGATGGCATCATTTTTCTTTTCCTCGTATGTAGGTCTTGTGTAGGTAGTGTCAGCCACTGTGAGGTCATGAATATCAAGGCCGCTTTGTGTCTGGAAGACAGCATTGCAAAGCACTCCTTCCTTTCCTTTGGCTCTTACATTCCTTGCACAAGAGATTTTGTTATATCTTACTTTGTTACTTCAAGTACTGTATGTGGTACTTCCAAATTTCAGAGTTTATTTGATTTTTTTTTTCTTTTTTTTTTGGTTTTTCAAGGTAGGGTTTTGCTCAAGCCCATGCTGACCTGGAATTCACTATGTAGTCTCAGGGTGACCTTGAATTTAGGGCAATCCACCTACCTCTTTCCCAAGAGCTGGGATTAAAAGCATGTGCCACCACTCCCAGATGATGTATTTAAAAAAAATATTTTTTTATTCATAAGCAGAAGGAGAGACACACAGAAAGAGAGAATATGAATGGGTATGCCAGGGCCTCTAGCCACTGCAAATGAACTCCAGATACATGGGCTACTTTATGCATCTGGCTTTATGTGGGCACTGGGCAATTGAACTGGGATCATTTGGCTTTGCAGGCAAGCACCTTAACTGCCAAGCCATCTCCAGCCCATATTGTTTCAAAAACATTTTATTTATTTATTTATTTGTTTGTTTGTTTGTTTTGTTTTGTTTTTTTCAAGGTAGGGTCTCACTCTAGCCCAGGCTGATCTGGAATTCACTATGTAGCCTCAGGGTGGCCTCTAACTCACAGCAATCCTCCTACCTCTGCCTCCCAAGTGCTGGGATTAAAGGCATGTGCCACCACGCCCAGCTTATTTATTTATTTAAGACAGAAAGAGGCTCTGTGTGTGTGTGTGAGAGAGAGAGAGAAACGGGGGGGGGGGGGGTGGGAAGAGAGAGAGAGAGAGAGAGAGAGAGAGAGAGAGAGAGAGAGAGAGAGAGAGAGAATGGGTGCACCAAGGCCCAGCCACTGCGCCACCTTGCGCATCTGGCTTATATGGGTCCTGTGGAATTAATTGAGCCTCGAACCAGGGTCCTTAGGCTTCACAAGCAAGTGCTTAACCACTTAGCCATCTCTCCAGACCCTAATTTTTATAGTTAACAACTTCCATGATTGTAAACTGTATCCCATGGTAATTCCCTCCCTCCCCCACTTTCCCCTTTGAAACTCCACTCTTCATCATATCCCCTCCCCCTCTCAGTCTCTCTCTCTCTTTTTTTAGTTTTATTTATTTATTTGAGTGCGATAGACAGAGAGAGAAAGAGGCAGAGAGAGAGAGAGAGAGAGAGAGAGAGGGAGAGGGAGGGAGAGAGAATGGGCGCTCCAGGGCTTCCAGCCACTGCAAACGAACTCCAGACGCATGTGCCCCCTTGTGCATCTGGGTAACGTGGGTTCTGGGGAATTGACCTTTGAACTGGGGTCCTTAGGCTTCACAAATAGGCACTTAGCCTCTAAGCCATCTCTCCAGCCCCTCTCTTTTATTTTGTTATCATCATCTTTTTCTCCTATTACAATGGTCTTGTGTAGGTAGTGTCAGGCGCTGTGAGGTCTTGGATTTCCAGGCCATTTTTTTAAAATCTTATTTTATTTTTTCTCAATTTTTTTTAATTTTTTTTTTTTAAATTTATTTGAGAGCAACAGACACAGAGAGAAAGAAAGATAGAGGGAGAGAGAGAGAATGGGCGCGCCAGGGCTTCCAGCCTCTGCAAACGAACTCCAGACACGTGCGCCCCCTTGTGCATCTGGCTAACGTGGGACCTGGGGAACCGAGCCTCGAACCGGGGTCCTTAGGCTTCACAGGCAAGCGCTTAACCGCTAAGCCATCTCTCCAGCCCTTTTTCTCAATTTTTTAAGACATTTTCCATGATTATAAAAAATATCCCATGGTAATGCCCTCCCTCCCCCCTTTTTCCTCTTTGAAATTCCATTCTCCATCATATCCCCTCCCCATCTCAATAAGTCTCTCTTTTATTTTGATGTTGTGATCTTTACCTCCTCTTATGATGGTCTTGTGTAGGTAGTGTCAGGCACTATGAGGTCATGGATATCGAGGCCATTTTGTGTCTGGAGGAAGCACATTGTAAGGAGTCCTACCCTTCCTTTGGCTCTTACATTCTTTCCGCCACCTCTTCCGCATTCGACCCTGAGCCTTGGAAGGTGTGATCGAAATGTTACTTCCAGGCCATTTGGTGTCTGGAGGAGCACGTTGTAAATAGTCCTACCCTTCCCTTAGTTCTTACATTATTTGTGCCACCTCTTCCGCAATGGACCCTGAGCCTTAGAAGGTGTGATAGAGATGTTGCAGTGCTGAGCACTCCTCTGTAAGTGTGAAATATTAAAGATAGTAATTTTGGTTTTGGGAAGGTCCATTTTGCTTATTTCTTAGTTCTCTGTGTGTTCTAAAAAGACAAAGTAATTGGATTGCTGAATTCTAAAATTTCCTGATTTGTCAAGTAAATTGCTTTCATACTTATCATCTAGGTATTTTTAATTAATTTTTTTTTGCAAGGGCAAGGAGCTTTAATTTTTCAATATTTTTATTTCTACTTATTTGAGAAAGAGGAAGAGAGAGGGGGGGAGAGAGGGAGGGAGGGAGAGAGAGAGAATATGGGTGCGCCAGGGTATCCAGCCACTGCAAACGAGCTCCAGACGTATGCCATCATCACCTTGTGCAGCTGGGTAATGTGTGTCCTAGGGAATCGAACCTCAGTCCTTTGGCTTTGCAGGCAAGTGCCTTAAGTGCTAAGCCATCTCTCCAGCCCTTAATTAATTTTTTATTGACAACTTCCATAATTGTAAACAATAACCTCCCCCCACTTTCCCCTTTGAAACTCCACTCTCCATCACATCCCCTCCTCCCTCAATCAGTCTCTCTTTCTTCTAGCTATTTGTGTGTGTGTGTGAGAGAGGGGGGGAGGAGAGGAGGGGGAGATATGTATGCATGTTTGCATGTTTGCATGTATGTATGCAGGCCAGAGATGTTGGGGATGGGGCCCTTCCTAGTTGCCTCTTCCTTGTTCTCCGAGAGATTTCTTCTTTTAGTGAGAGAGAGAGGGAGAGACCAGGGCCTCCAGCCAGTGTAACCGAACTCCCGATGCATGCGCCACCTTGTGGGCACGTGTGACCTTGTGTATGCGTTACCTTGTGCCTCTGGTTTATGTGGGAGTCGAACCTGGGTCCTTAGGCTTCACAGGCAAGCACCTTAACCATTAAGCCATCTCTCCAGCCATAATCTCATTTTTTTTAAAAACTTCATAGTGATTCTGTAAAGTAAACGGGAGGGATAGGCTTATACCTGCTTTATTAGATAAAGCAACATGAGATTCAGGAAAATTAAGTGCCTTACTCTATCCTTGAATGGAAAAGCTGGGGAAAATCTCAGAACAACTGGCTGAAACCCTATTTCTGTTTGTGTTGGCCTTGAGATGTAGTCTTCTATGGAGACAGGTTTTATTTTTATTTTGAGAGAGAGGGAGGGAGAGAGGGAGGGAGGGAGGGAGGGAGGGAAGGAGGAAGAGAGGGGAGGAGGGAACGGGCATGGCCAGGCCTTCAGTTGCTGTGAATGAACTCAGATGTGTGTACCCCATGTGCACATGTATGACATTGTGCACTTGCATCAGTGTGCGTCTAGTTCACGTGGAACCTGGAGATTCGAGCATGAGTTCTTAGGCTTAGCAGGCAAGCACCTTAGCCACTAAGCTCTCTCTCCAGACCTTGTTTTGTTTTTTTGAGACAGCGTTGTTTTAGTTGCTTAAGACAGGCCTTGAACTCCTGGGCTCAAGTAATCCTCCTTCCTCAGCCTCCCGAATAATTGGGATTACCTGTGTATACCGCCATGCACAGCTGAGAGGGACACCGTTAGGATCAGAGAACAATGCAGTGAAGAAGGGTCCTCATTTGATTCTTGTTACCCAGTAGGATTGGCACTATTCCTATTTCCTAGCTGAGGAAGTTGAAGCTCAGAGAGGTTAGATGATTTGTCCAAGTTCACCTGGAAAAGTAAGCTTGTCAGAGCTTGGGATTCACTCTCTTTTTTGACTCCATTTTCTGCTCCTTGATTATAAGTACACGATATATTCTCCCAAAATCAAAACGATCTGTCAAGAGAATAGAAGAAGTCAGCAATGTGAATATTAGGCAACAATGGCATGAAGTATCTGTAAACAACTGAGTCTTCTTTTCTTGGAAAGTTTCAACTGATTGGAATTCTCATCCTACTTTTCCACTTTGTGTAAAGAAAGAAGATAAAGAATTCCTGTGTTTGGATTTGCATTGCGTGACTGTGGATTTGGCTCAGTAGGGAAGCGTGCTTGTGGGCAGAAGTATTTGTGGCAAGCATGAAGACCTCAGGACTGAGACCACCTGAGTTTGAGTCCCCATAACTCACATAAATAGCTAGGCATGTCCATGAAACTGCTGGGTGTGGCTATGCACATCTGTAATTCTAGTAATTTAGGGAACAGACCAGAGAATTGTTGTAGTTCATGAAAACCACAGTTCCTGGCTAGAAAAATGATTATTGAATATGTATTAAGCACCAGTCCATTCTACAGGAAATACCTATTCTTTGAAGATAATCACATTTCTTTCAGATATCCCAAAAATGATGGATCAACTTATTGAATACTTAGCAAAAACCAAACTAAACCCAAAAACAGAATTACTACAACAGGGGCTAGAGAGATGGCTCAGCAGTTAAGGCATTTGCCTGCAAAGCCATGTGACCTGGATTCAATTCCACAGTACCCATTTAAGCCAGATGCACAAAGTGGCACATGCATCTGGAGTTTGTTGGCAGCAGCTAGAGGCCTTGGAGGGCCTATTCTTTGTCTCTCTCTGCTTGTAAATAAACAAATACAACAAAAAGTCAAGTTAATAAGATACAAAAATGTCAATATAATGCCCTTTCACAGAAACAAAGATAACTACTAAGAGGAAACTAAAAGGTGAAAGTGACTGTTTTGGTTATAGAAATAACCATGGATGTGGTAGGGGACTCTCATCTTTTCTTCTCTCCTTCCCTTTGTCCCTTTTTCTCCCTCATCCCCTTCTTTCTCCTTCCTTCTTTTCTCTCTCCCTCCCCTCTTCTTTTTCTTTCTCAAGCATTATAGTATTACTGAATTTGATTTGAATTTTTTTTTTTTTGAGGTAGGATTTCACTTTAGCTCAGGCTGACCTGGAATTCACTCTGTAGTCTCAGGGTGGCCTTGAGCTCAAAGCAATCCTCCTAACTCTGCTCCCTGAGTGCTGGGATTAAAGGCATGTATCACCATGCCTGGCTACTGATTTTTCTTTTCTTTTTTTTTTTTTTTTTTTTGAGGTAGGGTCTTGCTCTAAGCCCAGGCTGACCTGGAATTCACTCACCATGTGGTCTCAGGCTGGCCTTGAACTCATAGCAATCCTCCTACCTCAGCCTCCTGTGTGCTGGAATTAAAGGTGTGGACCACCAGGCCTGGTTTAATTTGTAATTTTTGAAACAGAATATTACTCTAGCCCAGGCTAACCTGAAACTCACTCTGTTGCCCAGGATGGCTTTGTGGCCTCAGATAATCTTGTCCTAGCCTGTGGAATGCAGAGATTACAGACATGAGCCCCCACACCTAGCTGGACTTGTAAGCTATTAAATATGATCAAAAATAAAATTAGGGGTCTGGAGAGATGACTCATTGGTTAGGGCATGTGCTTGCAAAGCCCAAGGAACCAGGTTTGATTACCCAGTACCCATATAAGCCAGACACACAAGGTGGTACATGCATCTGGAGTTTGTTTACTGTGGCTAGAGGCCCTGGCATGCCCTTTCTCTTTATCTGCCTCTTTCTCTCTCAAATGAATAAAATAAATAAAATATTTTTAAAAATAATAAAATTAGCCAGGCGTGGTGGCACATGCCTTTAATCCCAGCACTCAGGAGGCAGAGATGGGAGGATTGCCGTGAGTTTGAGGC
This sequence comes from Jaculus jaculus, assembly GCF_020740685.1. Taxonomy (NCBI): domain Eukaryota; kingdom Metazoa; phylum Chordata; class Mammalia; order Rodentia; family Dipodidae; genus Jaculus; species Jaculus jaculus. Next base: position 169,266,443 of record NC_059104.1, read on the forward strand.
CACCTTGAGACGCATAGTGAATTCCAGGTCAATCTGGGCTAGAGTGAAACCTACCTTGAAAAGACAATAATAATGATAATAATAATAATAATCAAATTAAATTATAAAATAACCACTATACTTATCCTCTTCCCAAATGCATGCCAACTAAAAAGTTATTTCCATCCATAGAAGTAAGACTGAGAGAGTTAAGGGCTGAAGGCTGTGGAATGGATAACCACGTAAGCACTTTTCTCCTCCAGCTTTGCCTCGTATGGTGCCTTTTCTGTTCTGTCTCCTGCTTTGGAGCGTGTGGCGGTGATGTTCTTGTGAGTGAAAGCATGTATTCTCACCAGTGTCCGCTTAATAATTTTTAGACTGGCCTTTATAGCTTGTGCATTAGGGGTACAGCCAGGGCCCCGACAAAGCAAACAAGAGTCCTAATGCCCCACTTTCTGAGTAGCTGATGCTAGAGTAATAAGTTACCATAAAGCTTCTTTCAGAAATGCCAGCTTGGCAGCATGATAGCATGTTGTTGCCCTCTAACCCTCTTTTGTTGATGGATTATGGAAAGCTCTTAGTGACTATGATAGGGTTTGATAAGGGTTAGGTGCAAGAAAAAAAAATTTTTTTTTTTTTTCTGGTAGATAGTTAGGGACTGGCCCACAGAAACATGAATACCTTTTCCTGCTCTGGCAAGAGGAGAACCTGCATCTGATTTAGTCTCATCCAAGATGGCTTACAAGCATCAACTCCATTGACAACTCCCTGCTTCTTCCTCAGCTTTTTCTGGTTTTAGCATATCTGTGGGCTGAGCCTTCCTGTGCCAGCCTCTCAAGCCCACCAGCCAATCAGGTCTCTCCCTTACACCCATGAGTCTTGATGATGAGGCTCATCCTCATTGGATGTTTGAGCCATATAAATGGGTCTAAGCCCCTCCCCCTTTTTTGGTTGGTTTTTCGAGGTAGGGTCTCACTCTGGCCGCAGGCTGACCTGGAATTTACTGTGTAGTCTCAGCTTGGCCTCCTATTCGTGGTGATCCTCTTACCTCTGTCTCCTAAGTGCTGGGATTAAAGGCGTGCTCCATCCACCACGCCTGGCCCTTTTGGCCCCTTTAAGAATCTCTTGGTTCTTTCCCTATGTGAGGGGAATCTCCTGTGTCTCCCTTCTCCAAGACTGGGAAGGGGGAGAATGAATTTATTTCCTTCGGTTTTCCCAAGGTAGAGTCTCTCTCTAGCCCAGGCTGACCTTGAACTCACTCTGTAGTCCCAGGCTTGCCACAAAAATCCTCCTACCTCTGCCTCCTGAATGCTGGGATTAAGGCGTGCATACCACACTTGGCAAGAATTTGTTTCTGCCTGAGTGTTTTCCTGTGCTGTTCTGGGTGCTTTCCTGCTTGCTTCCCAAGTGCATAAGCCCTTTCCCCAGGGGCTTCTTCCCTGATAGCTCTCTGTGTAAGGGGATTTTCTCAGTCTCCCCCAGAAGGGGTGGAAATTTCTTCTGGCTTAGGCTATCCTTCCTAACTGTCTAAAATAAATTTCAAAATTCACTCTTCTTTGAGCCCATGTTTTCAATTCTTTGATAACATGGACAAGGACCCAAAATTGGGGTTCACTGGCCTGGGGTCTCCTGCATTTTTATGGATATGTAATTCATTCCGAAGTCGGACCCTGCATCAGGCTGTTAGAGATTTGAAGTGCCACTCAGTGACCAACTGTGTACTTAGTACGTACGAGACTCTGGATTCAATTTTCAGGACCTATACTTGATTACTGACCTTGACAAAGCACCTTCGCTTAAGAGAAGGAAGTCATAGCCTGCACTTGAAAATCAGGAGTGTATGCAACTGTTACCAAACTTCTTTCTTCCTTGTTGTTGCAATGGTTACTTAACTGCTTTCTTTCTTCTTGTTTTTTCCTTTTAGCAGTTTTCTCAAAGTCAATTTCAATTTCCTTGAGAATTTCCTCCTTGACATCTTAGTTGAACACTAGTGTTCTTCTTCAGGTTCCTGTGCCCCATGCAGCCCTTTAGGTTACTTTGGTAAATGACTCATTAGTCATCCATCATGCATGAATATTTTATTTTCAGCGAAGAGTCATCCTCCTTGTTAATTCTTGGGCATCGTATTTGTCCTCCTATGCCAACAACAAGCTTCAGGCCCACAGTGAGGGCCTAGAAACTTAAGGGTTAAGTGGTCCAGTTTCCCATTATTACCACCATTAAAGCATTATTTTTCACAAGTTGTAGCCAGATTTTCTTTACTTAGTAATGAAGGTGTTCTGTGGTGGTTTTAATCAAGCTAAAGACTAATTTCCAAGTTCTAAAGACCAAATGAAGAGCATAATCCTGCCCAACTCTGCCAGAGTAAATATCAGCATTCTTGAGCAAAGCTTTATTATTTTATATATAGATTTTTTTAAATCTACAAGCACCCCTGGGCTCAGTAGAGTAGAAAAAAGGACCCTCAGCCTGGTCAGGTGTCATAACTAGAGGGTGAGTAGGAGTAGTTTGTGTCTCAGCTCCTGTCCCTGAGGAGCTGTCCTCTCAGAGGGTCCACAGGTGTGACAACAGCAGTAAAGGCACCAGTACAGGGTACTTGTACTATTCCTGAGATTTCCCAAGGAGCTGAAGGGCTCCTTTCATGAGGTTAACTGGGTATGATTGTGGCTCTTACTAGAGTGGTTAACTTTCGTGGGCAAGGTTGTAAAGCAGAACAACTTACCAGTCCTTTCTAATTTTTTTTTCAAGACAGAGTCTCACTGTAGCCCAGGCTGACCTAGAACTCCCTCTGTAGTCCAGGCTGATCTCAAACTAACTGCAGTTCGCCTACTTCAGTTTTCTGAGTGCTGGGTTTAGAGGTATGAGCTTCTATGCCCAGTTTTCTAATTAAAAGATTAGATTGGTCATTAAAATGGTAACACATATATTTCATGAAACTCTGAACCTATTGCACCATAATAAAATTTTGTCCGCTCATTTATTACTTGGAACCTATTGGTGTCATCCAATGAAAGAAACAGTCTAAAGACCTTGCTGTAATGCAATATTTGTTAAGAGGCCTTGTGAGATGGTTTCCTGTGAGCCATTACCAGTTGTAGGTTTTTTTGTTTGTTTCTTAACATGGTCTCTTTCTGTGGCCTAGGTTGTGTAAACTTATGATCCTCTTGCCTCCTAAGTGTTGGATTGATTACAGGCTTACACTACTGTGCTGGGCCATTAGTATTGTTTTTTTTTTTTTTTTTCCAAGGTAGGGTCTCACTGTAGTCCAGGCTGGCCTTTCACTATGCAGTCTCAGGGTGGCCTTTAACTCATGGTGATCCTCCTACCTGTACCTCCCAAGTGCTGGGATTGAAGGTGTGCGTCAACATACCTGGCTCCATTAGTTTTTCTGAGCTGAATATTTCATTTATGTTTAGGTGCTTGGACAGATATTTGACAATAATGTGGAATAACATGTATTCTTTTCCATGGGCTTGATAGCTGATAATAGAGGACAAACACATTGGACAGGTCTCCTAAATTTTATAAAGGGGCTAAGTTTCATTTTATATATGGCATCCTTTGGTGACACACTCGATCATCCTTTTCATTTAAGGATTATGATTTTGGTGAAGCATTTTTGAGATGACTCCTAAAGAAACCAGGTCAACTCAGATATGACTTGTGAAATTCACCATTAATGAGATAATAAAAAAGTTAGTTTTAGCTGGCATGGTGGTGCATGCCTTTAATCCCAGCACTTGAGAGGCAGAGGTAGGAGGAATGCCATGAGTTTGAGGCCACCCTGAGACTGCATAGTGAATTCCAGGACAGCCTGAGCTACAGTGAGACCCTACCTCAAAAAACCAAAAAAGGGGGCTGGAGAGATGGCTTAGCATTTAAGGCATTTGCCTGCAAAGCCAAAGGACCCTGATTCTATTCTCCAGGACCCACGTTAGCCAGATGCACAAGGGGGCGTATGTGTCTAGAGTTCGTTTGCAGTGGTTGGAGGCCCTGGTGTGTCCATTCATTCTCTATCTCAAATAAATTAAAAAATATATATTTTAAAAAAGTTAGTTTTGTCATTGTGTGTCCTAGTATTCTAAAGAAGTTAATTACAAGAAGGCCTTCAAACCATATATTCCCTTGTCTTGGAACTAGGGCGGGAGAGATGGCTTAGTGGTTAAGGCCATTGTCTTGGAGACAGTCCTATTTTAGCATAATGTGCTTTCTGTGTGACTACATCTACTTATGCAGTGTTCAATACCTGTGTTTAGTATTTGAGCTATTTTGTTTTACACCCAAGGTTATAGATGGCTAGGTTTAAAAAAATACCTAAGTTCTCATTCTGTCTGTCTCTGCTTTTTCTCTGTCGCTCTCAAGTAAGTAAAAATAAACAAAAAAGGGCTGGAGAGATGGCTTAGTGGTTAAGTGTTTGCCTGTGAAGCCTAAGGACCCCAGTTTGAGGCTCGATTCCCCAGGACCCATGTTAGCCAGATGCACAAGAGGGCACATGCATCCGTAGTTCGTTTGCAGAGGCTGGAGGCCCTGGCACACCCATTCTCTCTCTCTGTTGCTCTCAAACAAATAAAAATAAACAAAAATTTAAAATATTACCTAAGTTGTACCTTTGATAGGTGAATCTGCTCATATGCTGTGCTTACTGATCTAAGCTTGACGCAGTAGTGTTATTTCCAAAAATTTATGCTCTGGTCCTTAGGTTACTCTCCTCTCATGAGTTTCAGTCACATTCACTCATCATCTTGCTGTACTTTGAGGGACTATCAGGTTCTTTTCTACTGTGGTGCTATGGTGGTTTAAATGTCATGCTGCCCCCATAGATTCATGTGTTTGACATTTTTTCCCCAAGTGGCACTATTTAGGAAGGTTGTAACAACTTTAAGTGGTAGAGACTTGCTGGAGGAAGTGTATAATTGGGGGTCAGCCTTGTGTTGTTACACCCCAGCCCTAGAAAAGGGTTGGATAGCTTAGCAGTTAAGGTGCTTGCCAACAAAGCCATAGGATCCAGGTTAGATTCCCCAATACCCATGTAAGCTAGATGCATAAGGTGGTGCATGTTTCTGGAGTTTGTTTGCAGTGGCTAGCGGCCCTGGAATGCCCATATTCATTCTTTTTCTCTCTCCCCCCTCTCAAATAAATAAATAAAAATAAGATGTATTTTTTTTTAGTCAAAAAAATATTAACAAGTTCCTTCATTCAGGCTTTTAATAAAAGTGTTTTTGAATACTGTGATGTGCCACAATTTGGATACTGAGGAATGTGATAGTGAGCCAGACAGTCTGTGCTGCTGCCTCCAGATCACACGTCCGTAAATGGCGTCCTGGGGCTCCCCACTCCTTTCTGTAATCCCCTTTGTCTTTTTCAGTGGATCTTTACTATTTTGTGATCTAGCTGACATCAATGGTTCCAAACCATGTATCTACTTTTATTTTATTTTATTTTATTTTTGAGGTAGGGTCTTACCTCTAGCCAAGACTGACTGGGAACTCACTCTGTGGTCCCAGGCTGGCCTTGAACTCACAGTGATCCTCCTATGTCTGCCTCTCCCAGTGTTGGGGTTGAAGGTGTGTGCCACCAAGCTTGGCCAAACCATCTGCATCTGTAATTGGTCATAACTGAATGATGTATGTGCTTCCTATTTTATGTTGAAAAGCTATAATAACATCAGCCTTCTTACTTAAAAAACTCATTTTCAGGGCTGGAGAGATGGCTTAGTACTTACGGTGATTGCCTGTGAAGGCTAAGGACCCAGGTTCAATTCCCCAGCACCCACATAAACCAGATGCACATGGTGGTACATGCATCTAGAATTCATTCACAGTGGCTACACTCCCTGGCATGCCTATTCTCTCCCCCCCCCAAATAAATGGAAATAAAATAAAAATTAAAAATCTCATTTTTAGTTTCAGGCATTTTCTCAACTATTTTTACTTTTTCCCTGTGTGTGGGGGGGGGGGGAGAGGAAGGGGAAGAGACAGAGAGAGGGAGGGAGAGAGAAACCACTTTTTCTTATTTTTTAAATTCTTTCTTTCTTTATTTGAGATAGATAGAGGCATGAGAGAATGGGGGGGGGGAGGGAGATAATGGGCATGCAGGGCCTCCAGCCACTGCAAACGGAATCCACATACATGCGCCACCTTGTGCATCTGGCTTACGTGGGTCCTGGGGAATTGAACCTGGGTCCTTTGGCTTTGCAGGTAAGCCCCTTAACTGCTAAACCAACTCTTCAGCCTTCATTTAATTCTTTTTTTTTTTTTTTTTTTTTTTTTGGTTTTTTGAGGTAGGGTTCCACTCTAGCCCAGGCTGACCTGGAATTCACTATGGAGTCTCAGGGTGGCCTCGAACTCACGGCGATCCTCCTACCTCTGCCTCCCGAGTGCTGGGATTAAAGGCGTGCGCCACCACGCCCGGCCATTTAATTCTTTTAGTAATTCAGTTAAAATAAGTGGTATTATTCCAACTTTATAAAGGAAAAAATTAAGATATAGAGGTTAAATAACTTGAGGACTAAGAAGACAGCTCAGTGGGTAAGAGTGCTTGCTGTGCAAGCAAGAGAACCAAGTTCAACCCCAGCACCCACATGATACACTTGGAGTGGCCATGTATGCTTATAACTCCAGCTGTGAGGCTGTGGGCAGAGACAGGAGGATCCCTGGGGCTCCTTAGTCAGTGGCACAAGGCCCAGCTTCAGTGAGAGACCCTATCTCAAGGAATGATAGAGAAGGACACCCGATATTGTCTTCTGACCTCTGAATGCATGCATCTGGTGTGCGCATACATGCACACACACACACCCCACCACCACCACTACATACTGCACACATACACGCAATTTATTTTAGAAAAATAATTGAAATTACATAGCTGGTAAAGGATAGAGCTAGGGCACATTTAAGTATTTTGACTACAAGTTCAGTGCATTTTTTTTTGGTATGATAGCATGGGTTCATTTATAGAATTTTCAAGTATTTCCTCAAAGGGCCAAAATTCTAGGTGCTTTTGAGAAATTTTCTTTTATATTTTTGTTCTCTTGCTTTTTGTTTTGTTTTCTTCCCTTTTCTCTCTTTTGCTCATTTGTTTGTTTTGCTTTGTTTCTTTAAGAGAGAGAAGCTTGTATGGCCCAGGGTAGCCTGGAATTCATTATGTAGCCCTAGTTTCCTCAAATTCATGATTCCTGTCTCAGCCTCCTATGTGCTGGGCTTACAGGTGTGTGCTACTAAACTTAGCTTTTTATTTTATTCAATATTTTTATTTATTTGCAATCAGTGAAACAGAAAGAATGGATGTGGGCTGGAGAGAAGGCTCAGTCGTTAAGGCGTTTGCCTACAAACCCTAACAACCTGGATTCCCCAGTACTCACATAAAGCCACATGCACGAAGTGGCACATGTGTTATGAGTTTGTTTGCTGCTGCTAAGGCCCTGAGGTGCCCATTCTTTATGTGCCACACACACCGTTTTCTCTGCTCGCAAATAAATGAAAACAGAATGGATGTGCCAGGCCCTCTTGCCATTGCAAAGGAATTCCAGATTCATGCGCCATTGTGTATGTGGGTTTAGGTGGATAGTGGAGAATTGAACCCAGATAGGCAGGCTTTGCAACAAGTGCCTTTCATCAGTGAGGCATCTCCCCAGCCTCTGTACGTCTTAGCTTTTTGAGGAATTTTCTAAGAAGAATTTTTTAAAAAAAATTTTTTTGTTTATTCTTATTTATTTGAGAGCAACAGACAGAAAGAGAAAGAGGCAGGTAGAGAGAGAGAGAGAGAGAGAGAGAGAGAGAGAGAGAGGGAGGGAGAATGGGCACGCCAGGGCTTCCAGCCTCTGCAAACGAACTTCAGATGCATGCGCCCCCTTGTGCATCTGGCTAACGTGGGACCTGGGGAACCGAGCCTCGAACTGGGGTCCTTAGGCTTCACAGGCAAGTGCTTAACCGCTAAGCCATCTCTGCAGCCCTCTAAGAAGAATTTATCTTAAGGCTGCTTAATAATCCTTCTTTGATGAGGATCTTACCTCACTGGCATCCTGTGAAAACCAAACACAGGCCAGGCATGGTGGCACGGGCTTTTAATCCCAGCACTCAGGAGGCAGAGGTAGGAGGATGGCAATGAGTTTGAGGCCAGCCTGAACTACAGAGTGAGTTCCAGGTCAGCCTGGGCTAGAGTGAGACCCTACCTTGGAAAACAAAACGAAACACACAACAAAAAAAAGACCAAATACAGGAGGTTATTTTGGTGATAAGCCCAGGCACGGTGTCACACTCCTTTAATCCCAGTGCTCCGGAGGCCATCCTGAGACTACATAGTGAACTGGGCTAGAGTGAGACCCTATCTCAAAACCTCTCCCCCCCAAAATGTATGTAGAGCAGAGGATTTTTTTTTAATTTTTTTTTCTTCCAGAGAAAAAAAGAGTAACTAATCGTACTAAACAAGTTAACACCCACTTTTTCTTTCAGGCATTTTATTTTTTTGTGTTTCTTCCTCTCCCCTCTCTTCTTCTTTCCCTCCCTTTCACCTTCCTTCCTTCTCTTCCTTTCTCTGTCTTTTTTGTGAACAGGGTTTCATGTAGTCCAGGCTGGCCTTGAATTTACTGTTTAGTGGAAGATGACCTTGAATTGGTTTTCTTGCCTCCACTCCTCCAGTGCTGGGATTACAGGCATGCACAAACGCACCTGTGTTATTTGGCGTTGGGGATCAAGCTTAGGGCTTCATGCATGCTAGGCAAGCACTCCACCAGCTGAGCTACAGTATCAATGCCCTGTTTTGCTTTTTACAGTATAGTCTCTAATTAGAATTTGTCAGCTGAGTATCACAGTTTTCTCTCAGAGGCAGTTGGAGAGATGCCTTTGCCGTTATGGTGCTTGCCTAGGAAGCCTAAGGATTCATGTTCTACTCTCCAGGTCCCACGCAAGTGTGCAAGGTCATACATGTGTACAAGGGGGCGCACGTGTTTGAAATTTTTTTTCTTTGGTTTTTCAAGGTAGGGTCTCACTCTAGCCCAGGCTGACCTGGAATTCACTATGGAGTCTCAGGGTGGCCTCGAACTCTCGGTGATCCTCCTACCTCTGCCTCCCAAGTGCTGGGATTAAAGGTGTGTGCCACCACACCCGGCTGTGTTTGAAATTTGATTGTAGTGGCTGAAGGCCCTGGCATGCCAGTTCTAAAACAACATAGGCCAGTCTGTTGGGCTTGCCTCAAAAAAAAAAAAAAAAAAAAAAGGCTGTTGGGTTAGGCCAGGTGTTTTCATGTATTTAATTTTTATAACCGAAAGGATAATGCCACTAGCTTCTTTCAAAATATATTTCATATATTTATTTTGAGAGGGGGAAGAGTAAGATAGATAATGGACCCACCAGGGCCTCTAGCCACTGCATATGAACACCAGATGCATGTGCCACTTTGTACATCTTGCTTACATGGGTACTGAGGAATTGAACCTGGGTCCTTAGGCTTTGCAAGCAAGTTCCTTAACCACTAAGCAATCTCTCCAGCACCCACTAGCTTTAAAAAAAAAAAAAGCTTATTTTTATTTATTTGATTTATGAGACAGAAAGAGAAGAGAGAATGGGTATGCCAGGGCCTTAAGCTGCTGTAAATGAACTCCTGATTCATGTGCCACCTTGTGCATCTGGCTTATATGGGTCCTAGGGAGTCAAATCTGGGTCCTTTGGCTTTGCAGGCAAATGTCTTAACAGCTAAGGCATCCCTCCAGCTCCCACTACCTTTTTTTTAAGGAGCAAACCAAGGGTTAGTGGATTTTAAATGCCTGAGTTCTGACCCTACCATTTCCTAGCTCTCTTGGGCAGATTTTCTTGAAAAACTTTAATGAAATATAATTCACATACCGTAAAATTCACTTTTAAATAAACTTTCAAGGGTACAGTTTAATGGTTTTTAGACTTCAACAAATACATCATTAATATTCATGAGAGAGAGAGAGAGAGAATGGGCCTGCCAGGACTTCTAGCCACTGCAAAGGAATTCCACATGCATGTGCCACCATGTGCATCTGGCTTATGTGGGATCTGGAGAATCAAACCTGGATCCTTAGGCTTTGCTGGCAAGCATCTTAACCACTAAGCAAGCTCTCCAGCCCCATCTTTAATATTTTTATCGTTAATTTTAGAACATTTTAATCACTCCCAGAAGAAACTTATGTCAATTAGAAGTTACTTATTTTTCCTTCCTCGTTACCCCTGGCAACCATAAGTGTACTCCCCCACCCCCAAATAAAGTTGCCTTTTAGACTTGGCAGAATTATGTAACTTTCCTGTGCCTCAGTTTTGTCATAAGCAAAGTAGAGGTAGCAGTACATTATCATAGATGAAGAAAGTAACGATTACTTAGGGTTATGTGGAGATAAGTTGTTGACTTTAGATTTGCACCTGTATCTCACTCAGAGAAAAAACTATTCTGTTTACACAAAGAATCTTTACCTACATCTCTGAAATTTGTAAACAAGTCTTATAAAGCAAGCCTTATATTTTTGGCTAAAAGATTTTATGGAGTCATTACATGTTTTGTAATATTCAACTGTTCTGGATCTTATTGTTTTCTTTATTGCCTTGAACAAGAAAAAACCCTGGGGACTCACAGAGCTAATAATGGCTTCTTTTTAAGTCCTTTCTATCTGTCTGTTGTATACAACAGTGTGCTTTCAGTGCACATTTTTTAGCAATAGTTGTAAACTAATAGCAAAATAATAATACACCCAGGTCTCATGTGTCTTCAGGAAGGGGCCTGTGCACTATAGGGGCAGGGTCACCAGCCCTGTGTGCTGAGCCCTTCCTGTCATAGATCTGACCCCAGCATGGTTATGCTTCTTTTTTTCCTCCAGTCAAAAACCAGTAATTACAGTTTCTAGGTCTACAATGCCAAAAGGGTCAAAATCTGTATTTCACAGTTGTATAGAATAAAGGCTTTTAGTTATTAAAAACAAAACAAAACAAAACAAAACAAAACAAAACAAAACACCTGAGGACTGAGAACAAGGCCTGATGGTGTGGCATCCCAGTTCTCAGGAACAGAGGTAGGAGGTCCTGAGTTTGAGGCTAGTCTGGGCTGTATAGTAAGTTACAAGACAGTGAGACCCTGTCTCAAAAACAAAAACCCAAGGGCAGAGAAGGCCCAAGATACAGTCTCAGCTGTTGGAATGGGCTCTTCTCCACACTGGCTTTTGTCCATTGTCTTTCTTGCCAGGCTCCTGACTGGTACCTCTCCTTTTCTGGGCCACAAGACTTCTTTGTGTGGGAAGGGACCTTGAGACCTAAATGGAGGATTTGTGCAATGCTTCCTGTAAAGGAGAAGTGTTCCTGTGATGAGCCATGACCTCCTAGTAGTAGATACATTCATCAGTTTGCCTTCAGCTTTTCCATTCCCCCTTTAGCGTTTCCACTGTATCTGCTGGCCATAGAGCAGCTTCCATTGAAGTCAGCAGCTTGTTTCTGGTTACATTAGGCATTATTATCTGTGCACTCTTGGCTTGTTTCATTAATGGGCTAGTACTATGACTATTTCCCTACAGATTATCAAAGCTGAGAAGGCCTTTACAAATCAGTGGTTCATTTTACACAGGACCTAATAAAGGGAATTACCCAGTCCCCACAAGTGAGTCCAGGACCCTAAGCCTTGTTTGCTGGCCAGTTTCCCCCTCATCAGACTCTGCTAACTCCTCTTTTCCCACTCATAAGATCTTAGGGGGCAGAGGGTCATGCCTTTTTGCCCCTCAGAGAGCCTAAGTTAATAGGTAGCCTACTAAGCTCCTGCTAAGCTCCTGGTTTGTCTATCGGTGGCTGTCTGATTTTACATATGGTGGATAGGCTGCTTAGGTGAAAGAGCTTTAGATAGACCTGGAAGGGAATCTTAGCAAAGACCCCTTGTTGCACTCAGGTTCGCATTGCTGGCAGAAATCACCCAATCAAGAGCAGCTTTTGGGGAAAAAAGAGGTTGATTTTAGCTTACAGGCTTGAGGGGGAAGCTCCATGGTGGCAGGAGAAAACGATGGCATGAGCAGAGAGGACAGACAGCACTTCCTGGCCAAGATCAGGTGGACACCAGGACAGTGTGCCAGACACTGGCAAGGGGACACTGGCTATAATATCCATAAGCCTGCCTCCAACAATACACTGCTTCCAGGAGGTGTTAATTCCCAAATCTCCATCAGCTGGGAACCTAGCATTCAGAACACCTAAGTTTATGGGGGACACCTGATTCAAACCACCACACAGAGCTAGTCAGATTTCTCTAACCTGTGGCATCTGGGTGTAGCATCATCCACTCCCACAGGGTACTTCTGCTCAAACTCTCTTTAAAAAATTGTGATTTTTTTTTTTTTCTTTTGGAGATAGGGTTTCTCTCTAGTCCAGGCTGACCTGGCACTCACTCTGTCGTCTTAGGCTGGCGTTGAACTCACAATGCTCCTCCTACCTCTGCCTATGAAGTGCTGGGATTTAAGACATGTGTCATCATGCCAGGCTCAGGTCATCCTGCTTCTTTGGTAGTTAATTCTAAGTAATTATAAAAATTTATGAATATGGAGCCAGGCATGGTGGTGCACGCCTTTAATCCCAGCACTCGGGAGGCAGAGGAAGGAGGATTGCCGTGAGTTCAAGGCCACCCTGAGACTACATAGTGAATTCCAGGTTAGCCTGGGCCAGAGTGAGACCCTACCTTGAATCCCCCCCAAATATACATACATACATACATACATATATATATATATATATATATATTTTTTTTTTAATTAACTATCAAAGAAGTAGGATACCCAGTATACATAGGTTCTGGAGATCAAACTCAAGTCCTTATGCTTGCACGGCAAGCTCTTTACCAACTGAGCTCTCTCCTCAGTCTGATTTGCATCTTTTTATATGGATATTTACCATTTGAACATCTTTTTTTTTTTTTTTGAGGTAGGGTTTCACTCTAGTCCAGGCTGACCTAGAATTCACTGTGTAGTCCCAGGCTGCTGGCCTCGAACTCTCAGTGATCCTCCCTACTTACGCCTCCCGAGTGCTGGGATTAAAGGCATGCCACCATGCCCAACTCATTTTTACATCTTAACAGAGCTATTTACAGTCTTTACTAATTTTTAAATTTTTGTCTTTTTACTATTGAGCTTAAGAGTTCTTTATGTATTCTAAATATGAATCTTTTATTAGAACTATGATTTGAAAATATTTTCTTTCATTTTGTAACTTTTTTTTTCATTTTTCTTGATGGTGAGCCTGTTTTGTTTTGTTGGTATTATTGAACCTACAACCTCAAGCAAGGAAGATAAGCATTCTGCTACTGAGTTATGTCCCCAGCCCACTTTTTATTTTGAGATAGGATCTCACTAAGTTTCTCAGGCTAGCTTTGAGCTCACTCTGCAGCCTGGGCAGGCTTAAATTTATTTAGTTTTTAAAATATTTTATTTTTATTTATTTGACAGAGAGAAAGAGGGAGAGAGAGAAAGAGAGAGAATGGGGCACGCCAGGGCCTCCAGCCACTGCAGACAGACTCCAGATGCATGCGCCCCTTTGTGCATCTGGCTAATGTGGGTCCTGGGGAACCGAACCTGGGTCCTTTGGCTTTGCAGGCATATGCCCTAACTGCTAAGCCATCCCACCAGCCCCAGGCAGGCTTGAATTTATGATCCTACTGTCTTAGCTCCCCAAGTAGCTGAGATTACAGGTTTGGCTTTTGTTCTGTTTTGTTTCGTTTTTAAGACAGTGTCATGCTATACACGTCAACTGGGCTAACCTTAGACTCTAGATCTTTTTGCCTCAGTTTCCTGAATTACTGTATTATAGGGATGTGCCATTACACTGGTGGTATCCATTAAATTAAGAAAATAGTTTATGAAGGTGATTATACTGTATTTTTCCTTTTTTGCTATCAGTGTCATATCTGAGTGCCTTTTGCCAATCCAAGGCACATATATTTGCTATCTCTCTCCCCCATTCTTTGAAGAGTTTTATATTTTTAGCACTTACAGTTAGGTCTTTGATCCTTTTGGAGCGCCTAGTCTAAATTTCTGTCTCCTGCTTGCCTTCTGACTTTAGATGGTTCATTTGGCTTTGTCAGCCTCAGTTTTGTCTGTATAATGGAGTCAGTTAGTTAAATGTGTTTACTTCCAACTTTGAAATTATCTGGATCTTATGAAATGATATGATAAGTGGCAAGCATTTTGAGATGTGTGAGGAGTTTTCCAAGTATGATTGAAAAAGTACATTTCTTTGAAAGAACAGTATATGGAATATATATTGTTTTTCTGAGTGAAATACTGTTCTGAATAAATGGTAACATATAACTATTAAATTAAACTAAAAATTCACTTCCTTATTTCCACAGTCTACATTTTAATAGTTTAATGGCCACATGCAGCTAATGACTCATATTAGACAGTACAGATATAAAATCCCTCCCTCTTTCTCTTTCTCCATCAATGCCTGGGACTCAAATCCAAGTCCTTCTGAATGCCAGGTAAACGCTATACTACAGAGCAACATCCTCTGCCAATATAAATTATTTCCAGGAAGTTACAGGAAGTTCTGCTAGACAGGACTGCTTTAGCCTGTCCAATTGGAAAACAATGATGATTCAGGAAATGTGTGGGTTCATCAGTTTTTATGACTGTGAATTTTTTTCCCTCAAGAGCCCATTTTACTCTTATCTGAAATAAGAATAATAGTGTAGTTGGCGTGGAGTTGCACACCTTTAATCCCAGCACTCAGGAGGCAGAGGTAGTATCGCCATGAGGTTGAAGCCACCCTGAGACTACATAGTGAATTCCAGGTTAACCTGAGCTACAGTGAAACCCTACCTTGGATAAAAAAAAAAAAAAAAATAGTGTAAGTTAGTTAACTCTTTTGGATAAAGAAAATCCATATTTATTTGTTTAGGTTTTTCAAGGTAGGGTCTCACTCTAACCTGGGCTGACCTGGAATTCACTATGTAGTCTGAGGGTGGCCTTGAACTCATGGCAATCCTTCTACCTCTACCTCCTGAATGCTGAGATTAAAGGCATGCATCACCATACCCAGCTGAAAATCCCTTTTTAAAAAAATTAATATTTATTGACAAGTAAAGAGAGAGGATAGAGAGAGTGGGCATGACAGGGCCCACTGCAAATGAATTCCAGATGCATACACCACTCTGAGCATCTGGTTTTGTGTAGATACTGAAGAATAGTACCCAGATCATCAGGCTTTGCAAGCAAGCACTGAGCTATCTCTTCAGCCCTGTAAATCCTTTAACAGAAACTAGATGAGTTATTATCAGTACGTGGGAGTAAGGGGAGAGTATTGATTAGAGGCACAGGAGAATTTGGAGAGTGATAAAAATACTTTACACTTTGATTATAAAATTGCATTTTGGGCTAGAGAGATGGCTTATTGATTAAGGAACTTAACTGTGAAGCCTAAGGATCCAGATTCGATTCCCCAGTACCTACTTAAACCAGATGTTCATGATGGTGCATGTGTCTGGAGTTTGTTTGCAGTGGCTAGAGGCCCTGTTGTGCCTGTTCTCGCCCTCTCTCCTTAATAATCAGGCTCAGGTCACTGAGGTGAACTTTCAGACCAGACAGTTATGGAGGAAGGCAATTTATTGAAGCAGGAGAAGTTCCATTATGGGAGAAGGTGTCCCACTTTCTCAGGACCAATCACAGAGAGAGAAAAACCATCACCAAAAGAGAAGCAGGCATCCTTCTGGGACTCCAGGCAAAGCTCAGACACGGTATATTTTTAGGCTGGAATTCTAAATTCACTTCCACATTTTAGGATTGGGCCCTAGGATCTATCTGCCTAGTGGCACCTTCTCCAGCCAGGTAGCTACAGATCTAAATTATAAACTTTAATAAAATCCTTTATATATTGGGGGCCATCCATTCAAACTGTCATATTTTGCCTTTAGCTCCAATTGATTTGTGAATTGTACTTAGTCTAATTTTTTGTTGTTTATTTTTATTTATTTATTTGAGATGACACACAGAGAGAAAGAGGCAGAGAATGGGTCTCCAGCCACTGCAGATGAACTCCACATGCATGCACCACCTTATGCATTTGGCTTATGTGGGTCCTGGGGAATCAAGCCTTGAACCAAGGTCCTTAGGCTTCACAGGCAAGTGCTTAAGCACTAAGCCATCTCTCCAGCCCCAAGTCTAATTATTAACAGTGCATTTTATTTATTTATTTGAGAGAAAGAGAGAGCGAGAGCTAGAGCGAGCAAGAGAGAGAGAGAGAGAGAGAATGGGCATGCCAGGGCTTCCAGCCATTGCAAATGAACTCTAGATGCATGCACCCTCTTGTGCATCTGGCATACATGGATCCTGGAGAATCGAACCAGGATCCTTTGGCTTTGCAGGCAAACACTTTATCTGTTAAGCCATCTCTTTCAGACCAGGCACAGCTATGGAGGAAAGGAATTTATTGAAGCAGAAGTTCCATTATGGGAGCCTGTCTTAGTCTAATTTTAATGGTCCCTATAGTCTCATCTGGGATTTAAGATTGTTTCTTAAATGTGGGTCCTGTAAAATCAAAACAAGTTATATACTTCCAACATATAAAAGCACAGAGTAAATGTCTTTGTTAGAAGAAATAGCAAGGAGAGACGGGAACAATGTAAATTCAGTAACCATTAAGCAAGCATTAAATTTTTGTAGTTTAAGTCTGATATAATCAGTGACCAGTGAGGAGTCTCTGGATTTTATAATTTCATCCCTCCAACTGGGGTGAACAGTCAGGAAAATTTTTTATCCCTAGTCAATAGCCTCTGTGGTAGTCCTTGCACTGTCTTGGTATATCCAAAGCATCTTTGAGACTCATCTTTAATGGCTTTGCCAGTCTATCGGAGTCATCATGTCCTGTTTTATGTTGTGTCTCAGTAGTAGCTCCTGGAATTGGATGCATTTTATCTATTTCACATATTTTTCATGCTTTTAAAATTGGGGCTGGAGAGATGGCTTAGTGGTTAAGGCACTTGCCTCTGAAGCCTAAGGACCTAGGTCCGACTACCCAGAACCCACATGAGCCAGATGCACATGGTGACACATGCATCTGGAGTTATTTGCCATAGCTAGAGACCCTGGTGGTGTCCATTCTCCCCACCCCTAATAAGTAAGTAAAAATAAAATGTTTAAAATAAATAAATAAAACTAGTAGATATGCAGACACAACCATATATATATATATATATATATATATATGCATGCCTAATTGTTTTTTTGTTTGTTTGTTTTTCGCTTTAATCCAGGCTGACCTGGAATTCACTGTGTAGTTTCAGGGTGGCCTTGAACTCACAGTGATCCTCCTACCTCTGCTTCCCAAGTGCTGGGACTAAAGGCAAGCGCCACCATGCCCAGCTCAGCTATATTTTTTAATGTATAATTTTTTATTGACAATTTCTATATTTACAGACAATAAACCATGATAATTCTGTCCCCTACCCCACTTTCCCTTTCATAACTGCACTCTCCATCATATTCCCTCCCCCTCTGTTAGTCTTCCTTTTATTTTGATGTCATCATCTTTTCCTCCTATTATGAGGGTCTTATGAAAGTATTGCTAGGCTCTGTGAGGTCATGGAAAGTGCTTCTAGGCAGTTGCATTGTAAGGAATGGTACCTTTCCTTTGCCTCTTACATGCTTTGCGCCACCTCTTCCACAATGGACCCTGAGCGTTGGAGGGTATGATAGAGATATTTTTGTGCTGGACACAACTCCATCACTTCTTCTCAGCACTATGTTCCTTTTGGGTCATCTGACTGGTCACCACCATCTGAAAAGAGAAGCTTCTGTAACCAAAAATGAGGGTAGCATTAATATATGAATATTAACATTAAATGTAGTGCTTACAGAGCAGTTTGGTGAGCATAATATATGCATTTAGCCAGACAAGAGCAGGCTTTATACCCCTAAGGCTCCTGATCTCCCCTGCCATAGCCTTTTGATTAGGATTTCAATACCAGGAATGTATTCCCTCCCATAGAGTGGGCCTCCAGTCCAGTTAAGAGAGCAGTTGGTTTCCCCCAGAGTGGACATGGCACTATTGCACCTGTTTGGTCATTTGGCCTGTCTGGTCAAACTTGAGGCTTCCAGTGTCCACTGTTTTCACCGCTGATAACTTCTGTCTCCCATAGGGCTGCATGCAGTGCAGCTTTTTCCAGCTTTCAGTAGGCTGGTCTATAGGGAGCAGGTTTTCAGCTCAGCCCCAGCTTTATTTCTTAGTGACCTTGCTGCCCAGGCATATGGAGTCTTTAGCAATAGTGTCTTACCATCTGTTTCTGTTAGAAAACCAAGAGCCTTGGCAATAGCCTGTAATTTTTTGGAGGTAAAAGGGACCTCCCTGGTCAGAAACTCACTGGAAGGTATCCTATCCCTGACACTGAAAATTTTTTAGTAACAATCTATTGCTTCTGGATGTGTCATTCACCAAAAAAGTAGGCTTTCATATGTCTTATTCAGAATATCTTGAATTAAAAAAAATTTTTTTTTGTTTTATGTTTGTTTATTTGCAAGTGACAGAGAAAGAGAGAGAGAGAGAGAGAGAGAGAGAGAGAGAGAGAGAGAGAGAGAGAATGGGCACGCCAGGGCCTCTAGCCACTGAAAACGAAATCCAGACACATGTGCCCCCTTGTGCATCTGGCTAACGTGGGTCCAGGGGAATCGAGCCTCGAACCAGGGTCCTTAGGCTTCACAGGCATGCGCTTAACTGCTAAGCCATCTCTCCAGCCCAATATCTTGAATTTTGATTGACCATCTCTACCCTTCTTTTATTCAGTCTCTTCCCCTGGCCTCGCTCAGGCCATTCCACTCCCTGTAATCTTTTCTTCTTCTCACATATACTCAATACCATCTCCTTAAGTCCTTCCCTCTCCTCTCTCCCTTATAGCCTTTTACTTACTGCCTTCTGCTACTGATTTTTGGTTCCAGCTCCCACAGATCTAAACATTTGTAGCTAGGATTCACATATGAGAGAGAACATGTAACATTTGACTCTCTGGATCTGGGTTACCTCACCTAGTATAATCCTTTCCAGGTCCATCCATTTTCCTGCAAATTTCATAATTTCATTTTTCTTTACCACTGGAAAAAAGTCCATTGTGTAAATAAATGTATCTATTCATCTGTTGAGGGACATCTAGGCTGGTTTCATTTCCTAGCTATTGTGAATAGACCAGCAGTAAACATGGTTGTGCAAGTATCTCTAAGGTAGTGAGAAGAGTCCTTAGGATATATGCCTAGGAGTGCTATAGCTAGGTCATATGGTAAATCTATTTTTAGCTATCTCAGGAACCTCCACGCTGATTTCCACAATGGCAGTACCAGACTATATTCCCACCAATAGTGTAGAAGGTTTCCCCTTTTTCTGCATCCTCACCACCATTTATTGTCTTTTTTGTTTTGTTTGTTTTTCAGAGTAGGGTCTCACTGTAGCCCAGGCCGACCTGGAATTCACGATGTAGTCTCAGGCTGGCCTTGAGCTCATGGCAGCCCTCCTAGGTCTGCCTCCTGAGTGCTGGGATTAAAGGTGTGCACCACCACACCAAGCTTGAAAGGTTTTGTGCATCTGGCTTACGTGGGTCATGGGGAATCAAGCCTTGAACTGGGGTCCTTAGGCTTCACAGGCAGGCACTTAACCACCAAGACATCTCTCATGCCCTAGCTTTTTTCTTTAAAAAAAAATTTATTTATTTGAGAGAGAGAGAGCGGAGGGAGGGAGGGAGGGAAAGAGAAAGAGTGGTTGTGCCAGGGCATACAGCTGCTACAAACTAACTCCAGACGCATGTTTTTACCTTGGGCATCTGGCTTACATGGGTCCTGGGGAATTGAATCTTCATCCTTTGGCTTTGTAGGCAGGTGCCTTAACTGCTAAACTATCTCTCCAGCCTGCTTTAGACACTTTTCCATTGTTTTAATGTAAACTAGTTGGGATGTCTTCCTTAAGACTGTTAATGTGTTTGACAATGGAATCTTTAGTTTCTGTGTCATTAAATTTTTCATTTGCTTGAATTTTCTTTTAACTTAAAATCTTACATCAAGCTGGGCGTGGTGGTGTACGCCTTTAATCCCAGTACTCAGGAGGCAGGTGAGAGGATTGCCATGAGTTCAAGGCCAGTCTGAGAATTTGTAGTGAATTCCAGGTCAGCCTGAGTTTGAGTGAAACCCTGCCTTGTAAAACCAAAAAATAAAAATAAAATCCTCAATCTTTTAGTCCCATAGGTGAAAAACCATCACCAAAAGAAAAGTGGGACTCCAGGCAAAGTTTAGGCACTTTGTATATTTTTAGGCTGGAATTCTAAATTCACTTCAACATCTTAGGGTTGGGTCCTAGGATCTCCCCAGTGAAACCTCTTCCAGCCCAGTGGCTGCAGATCTAAATTATCAACTTTAATAAAATCCTTTATCTATTGGGGGCATTCATTCAAACTATCATACACTATCAAATAAATAAATAAAAATTGAAAAAAAGAGAATTGTGTTTTTAGAACTGAATATATTTTTCAGGGTTCAGAACTCTAATCCTCAAAGAGGTAAATTTTATTATATATAAATTATACATCAGTAAATTTATCATTAAAAAAAAAATCTTAAAAGCCTGGTGTGTTGGCACACACAATTAATCTCAGCACTTGGGAGGCAGAGGTAGAAGGATCACTGTGAGTTTAAGGCCAGCCTGAGACTACATAGTGAATTCCAGGTTAGCTTGTGCTAGGGCGAAATCCTACCTTGTGGTTTTGAAGTTGACAGGCAGCATTTCCGGAATTTGAACCTAAATCTATCTGGCTTTACAACTGGTGACCTTCCAGTGGATTTTTAGCTTGGTCTTGAACTGTGAATGGTGTGTAGATTCTGCTGCAAAAGGATGACCTTTGCTTGCTCAGAAGTGTCTATCATAGTTTTACTTCAATTTATTTTGTTGTCAGTTTTTTAAATTTTTAAATATTTTATTTATTTACTTCAGAGAGTGAGAAAGAGAATGAAGAAGAGGCAGAGAGAGAGAGGGAGGGAAGGAGGGAGGGAGGGAGAGTTTGGGCACATTTATGGCCTCTAGCTATTGCAAACAAACTCCATATACATGTACCATCTTGTGCATCTGGCCTTACGTGGGCACTGGGGAATCAAACCTGGGTCCTTAGGCTTTGCAGGCAAGGACCTTAACCATTAAGCAATCTTGCCAGCCCATTAAAATTTTTTTTTTAAAGTTTAGAGAGACTTTATTAGTTTAAGAGAAGATAGTATAAAGTATTTCTGCCCATGAGAAGGGAAGAGGGGGTAAAAGCTTGTTTTTTTTGTTGTTGTTTGTTTGTTTTGTTCGTTTTTGAGAGAAGGGTCTTGCTTTGTTTGTACTCAGGCTGGACTTGAACTCATAGTAATCCTCCCAGTCTCCAGAGTACTTGGGTTACAGGCTTGTAAAAATGTGTAATCCCCTGGCTTCCACATTTTGAATCGTGGCCAACTTCATTCCTGTCAGTTATTGGGGATGGATTGCTGCTGCCATAGGGTGTTGCCCAAGGCCTGATCTCTATGTCTGCAGAAACCACAGGAGATCTACTTCAGTGTTGATGAGGGTTTTTTTTTTTTATTATGAAAAGCAATTTCATATTTTGTCCAGCAAACACAGAGTGTATTCGCAGCAGGAGAGAGTGCTTAGATGTCTACAGAGCCAGTTGTGCTGTCTAGCACTTGTCTCGGTCTGCTTTACCATAGACTAGATCATTTATAATGAATAGACACTCATTGCTCACAGTTCTGGAGGTGGAGAAATTCAGTAGCAAGGTAAGTAACTGGCCCAAGGACCTTGTTGCAGAAGAACATAAGGGTGAAAAAGAGGGAGAAAGGGGAGGAAGGTATCTGGCAAGAGAAAGCCAGACCCATTATTTGACAAGGAACCTAATCTGAAGGTAATAGCATTACTCCATTCTTGAGTAGATCCCTCATGTCTAGTAACCTTTTAATACTGTCACAGTGACCGTGAATTTTCACACACATGCCTTTTATTATGCACATTTAAGCCATAACAACACTGTAGGGTCTTGTTTATACTGGCTTACAGGCAGAGAACTGGTGGAGTAGAAAAAAGGTCCAAGGCAAGGAAAGTGTATAAACACTCTTCTGTGTTGTCTCACATCAACACCATTGTCACACCATCATTATTTACATCTGTATATCACTTTATAGTTTGCAGCTCATTTTAACAATATTTGCTCCACTTCTCAGGTCTGGTTGTGAGAATGTTTTTTCTTTCTTTTTTTTTAAAATTATTTATTTATTTATTTATTTATTTATTTGAGAGTGACAGACACAGAGAGAAAGACAGATAGAGGGGGAGAGAGAGAATGGGCGCGCCAGGGCTTCCAGCCTCTGCAAACGAACTCCAGACGCATGCGCCCCCTTGTGCATCTGGCTAACGTGGGACCTGGGGAACCGAGCCTCGGGGTCCTTAGGCTTCACAGGCAAGCGCTTAACCGCGAAGCCATCTCTCCAGCCCTTTTCTTTCTTTTTTTAGAAAAAATATGTTTTATTTATTTATTTGAGAGAGAACAAGGCAGAGAGAGAGACAGACAGACAGACAGAATGGGCATGCCAGGGCCTCCAGCCACTGCAAACAAACTCAAGATGCATGCACCCCCTTGTGCATCTGCTTTACGTGGGTCCTGGAGAATCGAACCAGGATCTTTTGGCTTTGCAGGCAAACACCTTAACTGCTAAGCCATCTTTCCAGCTTGAGAATGTTTTTTCTAAGTTAAGTTGAAATGCATATACTATCCTCAAATTGCCATAGTTCTGTTTTTATAGATGAGTGTTAGTTTTATCCAGCCTGTTTATCCAAGGCTGCACATTGGGTAGATTTGTGAAAGTCCTGGATTTTGAAATTGGCCAGTGGCATTTTCCCTTTTGCCTGTCTGATGGTCCTAGCTCCTGTCCTTGGGAACACATCCTTTCTTTACCTCTCATTCCAGAACCCTGGACAGACTTAATTAGTTGCAGAGCAGTTGTCATCAAGCCAGATGTTCACTGCCTGCTTTCAACATTTGACTTGTTTCCTATCCTGAGGTGCTATAGGAAAAGTTAATGACCTAAAAAATTGCCCATCTATCATGTAAAGTTAGTTAGGAGGGAATTGTGTGATTTTTATGGAGTGTAAGTAATATACTTGGAGCCACGTTTTCAAACACATGTCAGCCTATGTGTACGAAATGGCTCTCTAAACAAGGTGGGACAGATTGGCTGGTGGTAGGGCTTAATGACAGATTATCCACTAATCAGAATGGAGACCGCACTTCATTAAGATAATTAATAGAGCACTTGTGCAGAAAATACCACACACACATTTCCAAGTTTATTTCTTTGCAGTGAATAAACTGGAAAGAAGTCTTGGTTCTGTTCCCCCCTGCTTTGTTGGTTTTTCAAGGTAGGATCTTACTGTAGCCCAGGCTGACCTAGAATTCACTATGGAGCTCAGGGTGTCCTTGAACTCACAGTGAGCCTCCTACCTTGGCCTCCCAAGTGCTGGGATTAAAGGATGTACCACCATCCCCAGTTCCAAAATAATATTTTAAAATTATCTTGGTGTACACGATGTGCGTATGTTTGTGAGCATGAGTGCAGGTACTTGTATGGCCTGCATGCCTGACTGGTTCCTTTTTGCATTAAAATGCTCGTTCAGTGGCTGCCTGGATACATGGCTTAGCAGTTAAGGTTCTTGGCTGTGAAGCCTGAGGACCTGTGTTTGACTCTCCAGGTCCCAAGTATACCAGACACATAAGGTGATACAAGCATGCACAGTCTCATGCACACAAGTTGGTGCACATGTCTGGAGTTTAATTACAGTGGCTATTAAGTCCTATGTGCCAGTCCTCTCCCCTCCCCCGTCTCTGTCTCTGTCTCTCCCACATAAAGAAAAAAGAAAAAGCTGGGCATGGTGGCCCACGCTTTAATCCCAGCACTTGGGAGGCAGAGGTAGGAGGATTGCCATGAGTTTGAGGCTACCCTAAGATTCCATAGTGAATTCCAGGTCAGCCTGGGCTAGAGTGAGACTCTACCTCGAAAAACAAAACAAAAAAAAAGCAGGGGGCTTTAATCCCAGCACTTGGGAGGCAGAGGTAGGAGGATTGCCAGAGTGTGAGGCCACCCTGAGACTACATAGTGTATTCTGGGTCAGTCTGAGCTAGAGAGAGACCCTACCTTGAAAAGTAAAAAGAAAAAAAAAGATTTTCGCCTGGTATGGTGATGCATCTTTTTTTTAAACTTTTTTTTTTTGTCATTTTTATTTATTTATTTGAGAGCACACAGAGAGAGAAAGAGGCAGATAGAGAGAGGGAGAGAGAATGGGTGTGCCAGGTTTTCCAGTCACTGCAAACGAACTCCAGATGTGTGCGCCCCCTTGTGCATCTGGCAAACATGGGTCCTGGGGAGTCGAACCTTGAACCGGGGTCCTTGAGCTTCACATGCAAGCGCTTAACCGCTAAGCCATCTCTCCAGCCTGTGATGCATCTTTTTTTTTTAATTTTTTTTTTTCATTTTTTATTTATTTATTTGAGAGTGACAGACACAGAGAGAAAGACAGAGGGAGAGAGAGAATGGGCGTGCCAGGGCTTCCAGCCCCTGCAAACGAACTCCAGACGCGTGCGCCCCCTCGTGCATCTGGCTAACGTGGGACCTGGGGAACCGAGCCTCAAACCGGGGTCCTTAGGCTTCACAGGCAAGCGCTTAACCGCTAAGCCATCTCTCCAGCCCTGTGATGCATCTTTTAATCCCAGCACTGGAGAGGCAGAGGTAGTAGGATTGCTGTGAGTTCAAGGCCACCCTCAGACTGCATAGTTAATTCCAGGTCAGCCTGGGCTAGAGGGAAACCCTACCTTGAAAAAAAAAAATTCAGTGGCAGTGAATTCCCTCCTTTTTTCTGAGGCTGCTAGTAACTGGTCCTTTGCAGGTGCAAGCAATGTGTAAGGCAGTTGTTGCTTCTTCCTTCTAGCAGCTCATCACCAGGCACCCAAACTCCCTTAGTGAGCTATACGAGCACTTCATTTTCCAGTTCTGGAGCTAACATTAAGAGTTAGAAAGGACCCCAGAGATTGTAGTCTAATTCTTTAACATCAGGACATTGAAGTACAGAAAGGGAAATGACTTGGCCAATGCTACACTAGTGGCAGAACTGTCAATGGGATACTGGGATTAACACGACCTGAGAGCCGAAAGCTCCTGGGTGACAACATGGGCTGTAAGTTTCTCTGCTCCTCACTGTTGTCTGTAAAATGGGAAAAGTATCTAGTTTACATTTGTGTTTTAGTCTTCTCGTGCCTATACTGTGATGCTTCTCTTTGAGCATAAGCACAGTAGAGAAGCTGATGTAGGTGGGAATGAGCAGTTAACACCAATGCTGTTTTCTTTGTCTTCTCTCTAGGATCCTCAGTCTTCCACTATGAACCCTGTTTACAGCCCCGTGCAGCCTGGGGCTCCTTATGGCAACCCTAAGAACATGGCCTACACGGGTGAGTGTTCTGAGTATTGGTCTTATTTCAAGGAAGATAGTTAAGCATGTTACTTACTGAGTCACTTCAAAAAGTCCTGGGAGTTTCAGAAGTTGGAGAAGACCTATTTAAGGTCTAGTAGCAGTGGAAATAACTTTTTGTTGTTTGTTTGTTTGTTTGTTTTGAGGGAGGGTCTCACTCTAGTCCAGGCTGACCTGGAATTCACTCTGTAGTCTCAGGTTGGCCTCGAAGTCACAGCAATCCTCTTGCCTCTGCCTCCCACGTGCTGAGATTAAAGGTGTGTACCACCACGCCTGGCTGATAACTTTCTTTTTTTTTTTTTTTTTTAAACTATTTATTTATTTATTTGAGAGCGACAGACACACAGAGAGAAAGACAGATAGAGGGAGAGAGAGAGAATGGGCACGCCAGGGCTTCCAGCCTCTGCAAACGAACTCCAGACGCGTGCGCCCCCTTGTGCATCTGGCTAACGTGGGACCTGGGGAACCGAGCCTTGAACCGGGGTCCTTAGGCTTCACAGGCAAGCGTTTAACCGCTAAGCCATCTCTCCAGCCCAACTTTCTTTAAAAAAAAAAACAAAAAACAAAAAAAAAAACTTCTATTATATGTATGTATGTATTTACATGGAGAGAGATTGAAGGAATGAGCATGCCAGGGCTTCCTAACACTACAGACAAATTCCAGATGCATGTGGCACTTTGTGCGTCTATCTTTATATGGATACTGGGGAATTGAACCTAGGCTGCCAGGCTTTGCAAGCAAGTGCCTTTAACTGTTGAACCACCTCTCTAGTTCCGGAAGTAGCATTCTTTTTTTTTTAGGATTTTATTTTCATTTATTTATTAGTGACAGAGGGGAGGGAAGGAGGGGGAGAGAAAG
This sequence comes from Jaculus jaculus, assembly GCF_020740685.1. Lineage (NCBI taxonomy): Eukaryota > Metazoa > Chordata > Mammalia > Rodentia > Dipodidae > Jaculus > Jaculus jaculus. The sequence goes on from NC_059104.1 coordinate 169,292,771, forward strand.
AGAGAAAAAGAGAGAGAAAATGGGCACACCAGGGCCTCTAGCTATGGCAAACTCCAGATTCATGTGCCACCATGTGCATCTGGCTTACGTGGGACCTGGAGAATCGAACCTGGGTCCTTAGGCTTGACAATCCTGTGTCCTAACTGCTAAGTCATCTCTCCAGCCCCGGAAGTAGCATTCTTGATTAAGGATTGTTGAGTTGTCAACAAATGTGATGGAAGAGAGGTGCCACTTACTTACTGAACTCCTATCATGGGCCTGGCTGTGCTGGACACTTCTACATACCTAGTTCACTTTCCTCTTAAAGCAAATTCTACATGTTATAACTTATTACTATTTCACAGATAAGAAAATCAGTCACAGTAGACATCACAAATCAAAATTAGGTATTTGAACCTAGGCCATGTGATACTGATCTCTTTTTTTTGTTGTTGTTTGTTTTTTGAGGTAAGGTCTCGCTCTAGCCCAGGCTGACCTGAATTCAGTATGTAGTCTCAGGCTGGCCTCGAATTCACAGTGATCCTCCTACCTCTGCCTCCCAAGTGCTAGAAGTAAAGGTGTGTAAACTCACCTGTTTCTTTCTTCTCTGTTTTATGTATGTTGCCCCTTTGTTTAGAATGCCATTATTTCCTGACTACTTTACCTTATTCCCTAAAAAAATTAATTCTCAGGGCTGGAGAGATGGCTTAGCAATTAAGGCATTTGCTTGTGAAGCCTAAGGACCCAGTTCGATTCTCCAGGTCCCACTTAAGCCAGATGCTCATGGTGGTACATGCATCTGGAGTTTGTTTGCAATGGCTGGAGGCCCTGGCATGCCCATTCTTTCTCTCTCTCTGTCTCCCTCTGTCTCTAATAAATAAATAAATGAAAATAAAATCATTTAAAAAATAAATTCTGAAATCAAGTATGGTGATGACTCACACCTGTAATACCAGCATTTTAGAAGGCTGAGGCAGGAGGATTGTAGGCCAGCCCAAGTTACATAGTGAGTTCCAGGCCAATCTGAGATACGAGCAAACCCGGTCTCAAAGACTGAAAATAAATAAATGATAGAGAAAAATAAGAGGGAGGAAGGGAAGGGGAGATATTAAGAAAAATTGACTTCCAACGTGCTCCCCCCAGATGCAAAATGGCCTGTATATCCATGATCTCACAGTGCCTGACACTACCTACACAAGACCATCATAATAGGAGGAAAAGATCATGACATCAAAATAAAAGAGAGACTGAGAGGGAGAAGGGATATGATGGAGAATGGAGTTTCAAAGGGAAAGTGGGCGGGGGGAGGGCATTACCATGGGATATTGTTTACAATCATGGAAGTGTTAATAAAAAATAAGTTAATTTGGGCTGGAGAAATGGCTTAGCAGTTAAGGTGTTTGCCTGCAAAGTCAATGGACAAGTGGCACATGCATCTAGAGTTTGTTTGCAATAGCTAGAGGCCCTGGCGTGCCCATTTTCTCTCTCTATGATTGTAAATAAATAAAATTTTTAAAAATAGATTAATTTTAAAAAATAAAATAAAAATTGAAATTAACTCTGATGTAGGACAGTACTTCTCCAGAAAGCATTTTCTCTTTTACTCAACTTCAAGCAAGAGATTTTGTTTGTTTTTGTTTTTAAAGATTTATTTTTATTTATTTATTAGAGAGAGAGAGAGAGAGAGAGAGAGAGAAAGAGAGAGATGGGTGCACCAGGGCCTCTAGCCATTGTACACAAACTCCAGATGCATGTGCCAGCATGTGCATCTGCCTTATGTGGGACCTGGAGAACAGAATAGAACCTGGGTTTTTAGGCTTCGCAGGCAAGTGCCTTAACTGCTGAGCCATGATGTTGTTCTGTATAAAATGGAAGACATTATATTATTCTACTTCACAGTGCTACTGTAGGAATTATATGAGCTAGTGTAATAGTGCCTAATAATAGTTATTATTATTTGCAAATAAGGAAAGGCAGGCAGGATGTGTAGCAATGGAAATAAATGAGAACATGTATGTCAGGTGTTTAGCATGCTAATTAGCATGCCATAAGCCTTCAGAAATATCAGTGAGTATAAATCAAGGTGAAATAACAGTTATAAACAAACACTAGGTCACAAAGGTATGTTCAGGGTTTGGAGCTATCGCTCAGTGTTAAAATACATGCTTATCATGCAAGATGCTCTGGCTTCTGTTCCCAGCACCAGAACTTAAGTAATTGATTAACTAGCTGAATAAATAATTTAAAATTTTTAAAGTATGAGCCATGAAAAGAAAAGACGTGGGGAAAGAGGATCAAAGTTGATAAAGGTCTTAGTAGCAAGATTGGAGTTGGGAGAATGGGAAAATTTTGTCCCAGTAGTGACACTAATGGAGTGTACCACAGATTCTTCTTAAACTCCTCCTTGTGCACTTTACTGTGTACATTGTATAACCTCCTAAACTGTTTGAGTGAAGGGAAGCATGTCAGAGAGCCCACTGTCAGGTTGTTTCTAAAACTTGTCCTATAAGCACACCAGCAGAGGACTGGAGAGATGGCTCAGCAGTTTAGGCGTTTGCCTGCAAAGCCTAACGACCAAAGTTTGATTTTCTAGTACTCACGTAAAGCCAAATGCACAAGGTGGCATGTGCGTCTGTAGTTCGTTTGCAGTGGCTGGAGACTCTGGTGTGCTCATTCTCTCTCTTCCCTTCTCTTCTTATCCTGCCTGGCTGAATGATGTTGCCCACCATTAATTAATCCCAGCACTTGGGAGGGAGGCAGAGGTAGGAGGATTACTGTGGGTTTGAGGCCAGCCTGAGACTACATAGTGATTTCCAGGTCAGCCTGGGATAGAACCAGACAGACCCTACCTCAAACACACACACACATACACCACCACCACCAACAACCACCGTCACACAGTAAAGAGTGTTTCAGAGGCCTCCCTCACAAAATGTTTTTTCCAAAGGTAAAGTCTTAAAAAGGAAGAAAATTCTAACATGTACTATAACATGTATGAACTTTGAGGACATTAGCATGAGTGAAATAAACCAGTCAAAAGGACAAAGACTGATTTCATTTACATGAAGCATTTAGAGTAGTCATACTCAGAGAGAGAAGGCAGAATAGAATGTTGATTGCCAAGGGTTAGTGGAAGGAGGAATGGGAAGTTTTGGTTTCATAGGTAGATGTTACTTTCTTGTTTCAGGAAAAGGAAAAAAAAAAAGCCTGGAGGTTGGGGGAGCCTGACTAGAAGTAACTTAAAGGGTAGGGTTTGGGCTGGAGAGATGACTCAGCCATTAAAGGAACTTGCCTGCAAAGCCTAATGGCCCAGTTTCAATTCCCCAGTACTGTGTAAAGCCAGATGCACAAAGTGGTGCATGGTTCTAGAGTTATTTGCAATGGCAAGAGGCCCTGGTGCACCCATACTCCTCTCTCTATCTGCCCTTTCTCTCTCTGAAATAAATAATAAAATGTTTTTTAAAGTACCCCATAGAGGAGGGCCCCAGGGAAACAGGACTAGGAGAGAGGGAATAAAAGAGTGTAATCGGTTAAAAAATAAAAGGATAGAGTTTAGTTTGGCTTAACCATTTCCAGGGGGTACACTCCATTATGGCAGGGGAGGTGTGGAGCGGGGAGCTGGGTCATTACCTAAGTTGCAGTCAGAAAGCAGGGCTGGACTATAAAACCCCAAGTCCCACTTCAGTGACCCACTTTCTCTATCTAGCAAGGCTTCATCTCCTGAGGTTCCACAACCTTCCCCAACAGTGCCACGCGCTGGGGACCAGGTACTCAACCAAGCACATGAGCCTATGGAGGAAAACCTTTTACATTAAGACCACAAGTACAGAGTTTCGGTTTTACCTTTTAGGTTTTTTTGATAGAGAGAGAGGGAGAGAGAGAGGAAGAAAGAGAGAGAGAGAGAGAATGAATGAATGGGCACACCAGGGCTTCCAGCCAATGTGAATGAACTCCAGACACATACGCCACCTTGTGCATCTGGCTAGGTGGGTCCTGGGGAATCAAACCTGGGTCCTTTGGTTTTGCAGACAAACGCATTAACCGCTAAGCCGTCCTTCCAGCCCTGCCTTTAGGTTTTGTTGTTATTGTTTGTTTGGTTGGTTTTTGTTGTTGTTGTTGTTGTTGTTTTTTGAGGCAGAGTCTTATTCTAGCCCAGGCTGACCTTGAATTCTTGTTGCTCCTCCTACTGAGTGCTAGGGTTAAAGGAATGAGCCACCACACCTGGTTCCAAAGTTTCAGTTTTGCAAGATGTAAACTAAACAGATAAGGAATCACTGGGGAAGTGTTAAGCATTGTTAGAGGATTGTTAAAGTTGAGGCTAGTATTAATGAAATTGTTTTGAATTTATAAGCATTCCTTCTGATGTTCATTTTCTTGTAAACAAGCAAAGATGTTAGGGGGTGGCAATCTGACTCCCTACTTAGCAGCTATTGGGTACTTTCTTGCTGGCCTGACTGCTGTGAGCAAAAGGACTATCAGTCCTTTAGCCAGTCAGGTACCCTTATACCAGCACCAGGAATCTGGGACCCTCTTTGGATACCATGAGTTAGATAACACACAAAGATGGCACATGCCAGGAGGTATAACCTTGGCCAGAGTTGTTATGAGATTGTTTGTACTAGGCTTTTTGCTGTCAGAAGCCTGAAGGAAAGAAAGGTGATGATGACCCTGCAACCATCTGTACCTGGTGGCAGGGGTGGGGGGGAGGGGTGGTACTTTTCCTATTGGAATGGACTCCTGCAACTGGTACTAAAAGGCGAGGCTATGATTGGTCCAAAACACAAGATTTAATGACTGATTGGTGCTAAGAGGCATGGCTGTGATTGGTCCGAGCACCTCTTCCCATACATAAGCAGGCTGCTCCAGCTTACTCAGTGAGTCAGCTGAAAGACACCCTCCTGTGCTGCCTCTTCTGGTGGAGCTCAGCCCCTTTCTTGCCTACTTTCAGTAGTGTGAGCTGAGGCAGTCACACTGAGAAAAAAGCAGTGGGCAGTGGAGTGGCAGCAGTGGCTGCTTGGTGGCTGAATAAATGGTCCAGCCTTAGTGTATGGCTGCTGTGGTGTCCACAGATTCAGACTGGCCTAGCAGGCTTTATGGATCCCTCCCCCGACCTAGGAGTGGTGCTCATGCCTAAACTTTTCTCACTGAACCCGATTCCTGAGCAGACTGCTCAGTTCTCCAGCTCACAGTGGCCACTGAGCTGGCTACTTTACTGCTGAAGATGCACACCAAAACTTTAAGAGTGGCCAGGGCAGAAAGAGCCGAGTGTGATAGCACACCCCTTTAATCCCAGCACTCGGGAGGCAGAGACAGGAGGAGCACTGTGAGTTTAAGGCCAGCCTGGGACTATAGAGTGAGTTCCAGATCAGCCCGAGCTACAGCAAGATCCAACCTTTAAAAAAAAAAATAATAATGATGATGATAGTGGAGAAGTGGCCAGGGCAGAAATAAGGGAAGCAGATGGAGCAAAAGAGATGGCAAGAGCGTAGAGCTGACTAAAGAAGGATAAGGTTGGAAGGAGCCAGAGAAGAGAGCCTGTGGGCCCTGGTCACCAGGAGAGTCCTGAGAGCTAGCAAATCTTCAGGACTATGGGCACAGGAACCTACGGTGGCATGAGGACAGCGATGCTAGAGGGTCCAGCTGCTTCTGCTTTGCCTGCCTGCCTACTGCTGCTGCTCACTGCTGGCAAACACCCGGGGAAGCAAAAGCTGCCAGAGAAGAGACGCTGAGGAGTTCTTCCTGGCCTACCTAGGATTTCTATCCAGGTGAGCAAAAGAACACTCAGGCAGCTGACTAGTGCAAAAATTTCAACCATTCTATGAATGGACAGTGATGAGTGCTGCACAACCACATTAATACACTAATGCTATTGAGCTAAGTTATGCTCAAAAATAATTAAGATAGTAAATGACTTTGTTATGTGTGTTTTACCACTCCCCCCCACCTTTTATTTATTTATTTTTTTGGTAAGTCAGGACTTGATTGACCTCAGAAGGCAAAAGAGAAGGGCTGGGGATGTGACTTACTGGCAGAGTGCTTGCCCAGCACATGTAAGACCTTGGGTTAAATTCCTAGCAACGCATATACACAGCTAAAAAGGGCCTGTTAAATTTCAAAATAAGGAGAGTATTTATAATGATAGTAAAAATAGTTCATAAATTTTCTGAGGCTTGTCTTCAACCACTGAGAAGTCTTACCAAACAGAGGAAATCAGCTTCAACATCACAGGAAGGTTAGCCATGAATTTCTAGCTCACCTGAGGCCCTAACTACTGTGCTGTCCAAGACACAGCCATATACTCCAGAGCAATGAATGCATTGAGGGCTGGAGAGATGGCTTAGCAGTTAAGGCGTTTACCTGCAAAGCCAAAAGGCCCAGGTTCAATTTCCCAAGACCCATGTAAGCCAGATGCACAAGGTGGTGCATTTGTCTGGAGTTCACTTGCAGCTGCTGAAGGCCCTGGCACACCCATTCTCTTTCTCTTCCTCTTTCTTTCTGTCTGGTTGTCGGTCTCTCTCTCTGTCTCAAATAAATAAATAAATACTTATTTTAAAAAATAACAAATGGAAGCTGGGTGTGGTGGCGCACGCCTTTAATCCCAGCACTCGGGAGGCAGGGGTAGGAGGATTGCCATGAGTTCAAGGCTACCCTGAGACTACAGAGTTAACTCCAGGTCACCCTGGACCAGAGTTAGACCCTACCTTGAAAAACCAACCAACCAACCAACCAAACAAAACAACAAATGAGCCAGGCCTGGTGGTGCACACCTTTAATCCCTGCACTTGGGAAGTAGAGGTACGAAGAGCACCGTGAGTTCAAGACCACCCTGAGACTACATAGTAAATTCCAGGTGGGTCTGAGCTACAGTGAAACCCTACCTCGAAAAAACAAATGAAGGCCTGGAGAGATGTCTTAGCAGTTAAGGTGCTTGCCTGCGAAGCCAAAGGACTCAGGTTCCGTTCCCCAGGACCCATGTAAGTAAGCCAGATGCACAGGGGGGCACACTCATCTGGAATTTGTTTGCAGTGGCTGGAAGCCCTGGTGCACCCATTTTCTCTCTCTCTTTCTATGACTACTTCTCTCCCTTCCTCTCTCTCAAATAAATAAATAAATTAAGAAAAAAAATAATAAATGCATTGACTTTGTAATTCAGAAAATATTTGGTTAGTTGGGGTTCTGCTATATAGTGTGGCCTTGGGGGAAATTGATGTCAGTCATTCCACCTGGAAAATAAAGGCTATCTCCTCAGTTACTATACAGAAAAGAAACTTGGGCTGGAGAAATGGCTCACATATTAAGGCACTTGATTGGAAAGCCTAAGGACCCAGGTTTGGCTCCCCCATTACCTATGTAAAGCCAGATGCAGAAGGTGGCACATGTGTCTGGAGTTGGTTTGCAGTGTGTGGAGGCCCTGGTGCTCCCATACTCATTCATTCTCCCCCCCCCCACCTTCCTCTTTCCCTCTCAAATAAATAATTTAAAAAAAAAAAAAAAGAGGGCTAGAGAGATGGCTTAGTTGTCAAGGCACTTGCCTGTGAAGCTGTTGCAGTCAGGTTTGCATTGCTGGTAGAAATACCCAACCAAGAGCAGCTAGTGGAAAAGGTTTATTTTGGCTTACAGGCTCAAGGGGAAGCTCCATGATATCAGGGAAAACAGTGGCATGAGCAGAGGGTAGGCATCACCCCCTGGCCAACATAAGGTGGACAATAGCAACAGGAGAGTGTGCCGAACACTGGCATGGGGAAACTGGCTATAACACCCATAAGCCCACCCCCAACAATACACTGCCTCCAGAAGGCGTTAATTCCCAAATCTCCATCAGCTGGGAACCTAGCTTCAGAACACCTAAGTTTATGGGGGACACCTGAGTCAAACCACCACAGAAGCCAAAGGACCTAGGTTCAATTCCCCAGAACCCACATAGGCCAGATGCACATGATAGCACATGTGTCTAGAGGTTGTTTACAGTAGGTAGAGGCCCTGGCATGCCCTTTCTTACTTTCTGTCTCTCTTCTTTCTATTTCTCATTGCTTACAAATAAATAAAGAAAAAAAAAAGTGAATTAAATAAACAGAGCCTTTAAAAAAAAAAAAAGAACTTGCTGGGAGTGGTGCCACACACCTTTAATCCCAGCAATTGGGAAGTAAAGGTAGGAGGATTGCTGTGAGTTCAAAGCCAGCCTAGCACTACAGAGTGAATTGCAGGTCAGCCTAGGCTGAAGTGAGATCCTACATCAAAAAAAGGAAAAAGGGGCTGGAGAGATGTCCTGGTGGTTAAGGTGCTTGCCTCTGAAACCTAAAGACCCAGATTCGATTCTCTGGGGCTTTTCTCCAACCATTGAGGAGTCTTTACTGAACAGAGGAAATCAGTACCCACGTAAGCCAGATGCACAAGGTGGCACGTGTGTCTGGAGTTCATTTACAGTGGCGGGAGGCCCTGGCATGCCTATTCTCTGTCTCTATCTCTCTTTCCAATAAATAACAAATAAAAATAATAAAAGAAGAGAAAAGAAGCTCCCATGAAAGGTCTTCGCAAAGAATAAGCAAAGTACAAATGTCAAGTAATCTTTTTTGTTTCATTCATACACGCACACACACATAGTTGTAAGCTGAGAGGGAGAGAGAAAAGAGGATTGGGAGCACCAGGGCCTCTTGCTACTGCAAACGAACTCCAGACACATGTGCCACTTTGTGCATATGGCTTTATGTGGTACTGGGGAATTGAACCTCGGGCATTTTGCAAGCAAGTGCCTTTAACCACTGACCCATCTCTCCAGCCCAAACTCTGTCCTTTAAGTTGCTTGTAGTCATTTTTTTCCCCCTTGCATCAAGAAAGTAACATCTGTCCATTAAATCCTAGCGTCCCATTCCTCCTTCCCCTAGCCTTGGCTATCATCATTCTGCTTCCTCTGTATGACTACTCTAAATGCTTCATGTAAATTGAATCATGCAGTCTTTACCCTCTTCTGACTGGTATATTTCACTCACTCTAACGTCCTCAAGGTACGTACATGTTACAGCATATGTCAGAATTTTCTTCATTTTTAAGACCGATTAATATTTCATAGGATAGAAATATCATAGTTTATCTAGGTGTGGTGGTGCACACCTGTAATCCCAGCAGAACGCTGTTAGGAGGACAGAGTTCAATGCCATCTTTGGCTACATTGTTAAGTTTGAGGCCAACCTGAGACATGAGACCCTGTCTCCAAAATAAAGTAAAGAAAATAAACACATAAATAGTATATTATATTATCCATTTGTTAGTTATCACTTGGGTTCCTTTTATCCTTTGACTTCTGTCAATAATGTTCATGGACAGCTCTTCAGGACTTTGCTTTTACTTCTTTGAGACATATGTCCAGAGTTGCGATTGTTAGATTGTATGTTAATTCTATTTTTTTATGAACCACCATCTTGTTTTCCTAGCAGCTGTAACCAGTTTTATCTGGCTGGCATTGAATAAGGGATTCCAGTCTTGGTGTAGCTTCATCCATGCTTGGTATTCTTTCACTTGCAAAACTACTAATGGGGGAATGGGAGATGGCTTAGTGGCTAAGGCGTTTGCCTGCAAAGCCATGGGATTCCAGTTTGATTCACAGGACCCACATAAGCCAGATGCACAAGGGGGGTGCACATGTATCTGGAGTTTGTTTGAAGTGGCTGGATGCCCTGTCGCCCATTCTCTGTCTCTTAAATAAATGAATAAAATAGCCGGGCGTGGTGGCGCACGCCTTTAATCCCAGCAATCAGGAGGCAGAGGTAGGAGGATCACTGTGAGTTCAAGGCCCCCCTGAGATGACAGAGTGAATTCCAGGTCAGCCTGAGCTAGAGTGAGACCCTCCCTCGAAAAACTAAAAATAAATAAATAAAAATAAAAACATGAATATAATAATATAAATAAATAAAAATAAAAACATGAATATAATAATATAATATAATAATATAAATAAATAAAATAAATAAAAATAAAAACATGAATATAATAATATAATAATTTTTTAAAAAAACTACCAATAGGTAGGAAATGACTTTTCCTACAAAGACAAATTCAAACCTTTACATTGCCCATATTATACCCTTCCCCACCCATCTCAGCTTTATCCTTCCATCCATTGTTATTCTCTCTAAAATTATTAAAATTGCCCTAAACTGGTCTTCCCGACTCCTATTAAATACTTCCCTGTAATCCATCTCCCTTACCTCACAAGGTAGACTGATCCCAGGTCATTGTATTTGTACTTTTAGGCAAACACTCTATTACTGAGCCAAGCTACTAGCCCCTCCAGTCTGTTCTTTACATAGCAGTCAGAATTGCTTTTTTCTAATCTGAAAATTTGCCCACACCAAGTCCAGTGCTGAAAACACTTCAGTGATTTGTCACTGTGCTTTGGAAAGAATCTAAACTCCTTAGCTTACAGTAGGCGATTTTTATGACCTGACCATTCAGATCTCTCCAGTCTATCTCCTGCTCACCTTATCTGTGTTCTCAGTTGAGCTGATGGCTCACTATCATGTGCTTATTAGAGTTACAAGAATATAACCGAGCCAGGCGTGGTGGTGCACACCTTTAATCCCAGCACTTGGAAGGCAGAGGTAGGTGGATCGTTGTGAGTTCAAGGCCACTCTGAGTGAGACTACATAGTGAGTTCCAGGTTAGCCTGGAAAAAGTAAAACCCTACCTCAAAAAACATACATATATGTATACATACATACATACATACATACATACATACATACATATATATACACAGACATACATATACATACATGTATATATACATCCATCCATACATATATATATTATATATCACTTAAGTATGATTCACAACGAGTTCATTATTTCACTCCATTATCTGTAGCTCCTGGTGTCATAGGACTTCTGGGTAGGAACTGGAGAGGTCCAGAGTTTGTAAGCAACAAGAGAGCAGTGCCTGTATAGAAAAGCTTAATTAATTAATTAATTTTGTCCCAAGTCCCACAGAGTAATTTTGTTTCTCCAGTGGATGGGAAAGAAAAACTAGAAACATTTTCACTAAACTCAGGATTAGGACTAGGGTGTCCACTGTCCCACTTTTATGTAATACATATATACTAGAAGTCTTAGCTATAGCAGTAAGACAAGGGCTGCAGTCAGGTCCGCATTGCTGGCAGAAATCACCTGACCAAGAGCAGCTTGTGGGGGAAAAAAGGTTTATTTTGGTTTACAGTCTTGAGGGGAAGCTTCCTGATGGCAGGGGGAAACAATGGCATGAGCAGAGGATGGACATCACCGCCTCACCAACATCAGATGGGCACTAACAACAGGACAGTGTGCTAAACACTGGCAAGGAGAAATTGGCTATAATACTCATAAGCCTGCCTCTAACAATACACCGCCTCCAGGAGGTGTTAATTCCCAAATCTCCATTGGTTGGGGACCTAACATTCAGACCACCTAAGTTTATGGGGGACACCTGAATCAAACTGCCACAAGAGACACAAATAGAAGGGATACAAATTGGAAAAGAAGAGGTCAAGTTATCATTGCGTGAAGATGATGTGATCCTATACATAGAGGACTCTAAAGACTCTACCAGCAAACTGTTAGAGCTGATAAACACTTTCACCTATGTAGCAGGATACACAATAAACACACAGAAATTAGCATCCTTCCTGTATACTAATAACAACTATGCTGAGGATGAAGTTAGGTAATCGCTCCCATTCACAATTGTCTCAAAATGAAGAAAGAAAGAAAGTACCTTGGGATAAACCTAACCAAGGAAGTGAAGGAGCTCTACAATAAAACTTTAAAACATTCAAGACAGAAATTGCAGAAGACTGTAGGAAATGGAAAGACATCCCATATTCTTTGATTGGAAGAATCAATAGTGTAAAAATGTCAGTTTTACCAAAAGCAAATCTATACATTTAATGCAATCCCCATCAAAATTCCAATGGCATTTTTCACAGAAGTAGAAAAAACAAGAATAAAATTCATTTGGAAGCACAACAAACCTCAAATAGCCAAAACAATTCTGAGCCACAAAAATAAGGCTGGCAGTATCACCATACCTAATTTTAAGATATATTACAGAGCCATAGTAACAAAAACAGCATGGTACTGGTACAAAACCAGACATGTTGATCAAGAACAAGTGTCTATAGTAGCAGTTATGGTTGCTATTTGTATCCATTACACAATGCTTTGGAAACATCTATCAAAGTAGAAAAGGAGAATTTGTCTCTTGAGTCTGTGGGGGAAAAAATATCCCACAGCTACCATGTATCTTGCCTTCAAAATTCTCCTGAAGGGCTAGAGAGATGGCTCAGCAGTTGAGGCGCTTGCCTGCGAAGCCTAACTACCTTGGTTCCATTCCCCAGTACCCATGTAAAAGCCAATGCACGGTGGCCCTTGCATCTGGAGTTCACTTGCAGTGGCTAGAGGCCTTGGTGTGCCTCTTCTCTCTTATTCTCTCTTTCATCTCTGCCTCCCTCTGCTTGCAAATAAATACATGAAAGTATTTTTAAAAAATTCACATGAGCCAGGTATGGTGGTGCATGCCTTTAATTCCAGCACTCGGGAGGCTGAAGGAAAGGAATGCTATGAATTAGAGGCTACTCTGAGACTACATAGTGAATTCCAGGTCAGCCTGGGCTAGAGTGAAACCCTACCTCAAAACAAAACAAAACAAACCCAAAAAACATTCACATGAGTTTTTGCTTTAAGGTACTATTATATAGTCATACTTGTCTCCAAAAAGGTAAAAAAGAATAAAAGAAAAGAAGTTCTGGCTATGTAGCCCAGGCTGGATTCAGACATGTTTCTGCTCCTCAGCATTAGTGCTGGGAAAACAGGCATGTACCACCATGAACAGTTGTTACATTTGTTTACTATAAAATAAATACTTGTGATCATTTACCATCTAGTAAAATTAACACCCCAGGAGGGTGTACTATATTTATTCAGTGCTTTTATGCACCCTTTAGCATATGTTTGAAAGGTTCTGTATACAGTTTGAAACTGTGTTATGATTTTACTTAATCTTCTCCCCCAAGTGCTAGGATTACAAGCATGCACCACCATGCCCAGCTTTACTTAATCTTTATTATCCAAGATTTAATAGTTATATGCACAAGTCATGAAAGATGAAAAGCCTGTCCCTGTCACAGAGCCAGCAAGTAGTGAAGCCAAACTCAAGCTTAAATTGGGAAGTCCTATGTTGTTATCCACTGAGCCATGTGTTCTCCCCTAAGTTATTTACTGTTCAACTCTCAGTGAAAGTGGTCGGTTGAATGAGTAAATGACTGAATGATTGAGTCCTTGTAATGAAGCCTTGCCCAAGGCCTATAAATCTCTGGTAAATTGATCTCAGTTTGGAATAGAGGTTTTGTCCTGGGGCTCTTCTTCAAAGCGGTGATTCACAGTAGCTGTAGACCAGCATTTTCATTTCATTGTTCTAGTCCTGAAGGTTATGTGAGTGCACAGGCTGAGGCCTCCAAGGCAAGGCCAGGGCAACCTGGTGATGATGTGTTTTTAGAGAACTCTGGGTAGACAGTAAATAGATAAACAGAGCGCCTATACTCCACCTCCTTTCCAGACACTATTAAGATTATCATACTCGGGGTTCAGGGCTGGAGAGATGGCTTAGCAGTTAAGGCACTTGTCTGTGAAACCTAAGGACCTATGTTCGATTCCCCAGTATCCACATAAGCCAGATGCACAAGGTGGGGCATGTGTTGAGAGTCTGCAATGCCTAGAGACCCTGCCATGCCCATTCTTTCTATCTGACTCTCTCTCAAATAAATAAATACATTTTTAACAAAAGATCACATTCACCTGTAACCCATTTACAACTTCAGAGCTACCATGAAGGGCATCTTAGAATTGTCTAGTTTATGTTTGAGGCCTTATTTTCCCTGCATGTACTCAATTCACACACTTCTCTTCTCTGTTCTTGTACCCATCTATTCCTAACATTACTGTAGTGATCACAGGTATTTTAGACTCCCAGAACTCTGCCTGTCCCCACCTCTCCTCACTCTCGCTCTTGGCCTTGCTCTCACCAGGCCTAGCACTCTGGGAATTGAAAGTGGCCCTGGGCTGAGAAGAGGGAATAGTTCCTGCTTTCTTTCTCCCATTACAATAATGTCTGAAACCCCCAAAAGAGTTTGTCTTTGGTGCCATTATCCCAACCCCCAAATATATTTGGTGTTTTGTAGGGAAAGTTTTGTTTTGTTTTCGTTTTTTTTTTTTCCAGAAAACAAATTTAGTTATTGAATATTTCAGAATTACACTTTTAATTATGTATATATCCATACAGATATTCCTAATTCCAAGACTGAAAATACAAAATTTTAAGAAATTGGATCATAAAAATTTTGACCAAAGTAAAAGTAACACATTTTCAGCATCCTTTGTTGCTACTTTGAAGTCCCTAACATTATACAGTTAAAATATTGGTTCTTTTAGAAGGTTCTCCCATATTTTTGTTTTTCATGAATATAACATGTGCTCAGAATATTAACACCTCAACCCAAGTCTCAACATGACTTGTAAAGTGACTGCTTAGGTTAATATTGTCTCTCACAAATCAGTGTTTGACCATTTAAAACAGTGAAAAGTGCTTTTTCCTAAACATCAGTTATAGACAGAATTGACCATTATGTCTTTCAATACTAGTTCCTTCCCCTAGCTAGAATTGTGAATAAGACAGTGTGATCCAACTTATTTACAGCCAGAAGAACAAAGTATGTTCCTGTGGATGCAGATGGGTTTCCACCATGGCTTTCTGGTATAGCAGTTATGTAAACAATCTTCATTAAACTACTACATTGTATGACTTATATTTCTAGGTTTTAATACTGAATGCATTCTTTTTCACCAATTGATGAGCCTGACTAATACTAGGTAAAAGTTTAGCAGTACCCAAATGATGAATACCTTGTGAATATTGGTAACATTTGTTAGTGAATTTTTAAAAATTTATTTCTTAGCAGATATGCACCAAAACCACAAAGAGAATGGAGGCATTTGCACATGATGATACTGGAGATTCTCCTTTCGATTTATTCTAAACTATAAAGACCAGTGATGAGACACACACTAGACTTCAACATGGTAGTACCTTCCTGTGATGCAGTAACTAAGAAACAAGTTAGTTAGGAATTGCTGTTATCCTTTGGTGGAAAACACACATTTTTCTATTTTGAAAACACACATTTTTTTTTTATTTTTTTTTTAATTTATTTATTTGAGAGTGACAGACACAGAGAGAAAGTCAGATAGAGGGAGAGAGAGAGAATGGGCGCGCCAGGGCTTCCAGCCTCTGCAAACGAACTCCAGATGCGTGCGCCCCCTTGTGCATCTGGCTAACGTGGGACCTGGGGAACCGAGCCTTGAACCGGGGTCCTTAGGCTTCACAGGCAAGCACTTAACCGCTAAGCCATCTCTCCAGCCCTGAAAACACACATTTTAAAGATAAATATCTTAAGAAAACATGCCTTTTCACTGATTTATTTCCAGGAACCTTGATTCTTACGGCTTTGACCTCCTGTGTATCAGTACATGTGATTAAGTCCCCCCCCCCCAAGCCCTACACTCATACAACAGACCTTGTTTAGACAAAGGAATCTCTTAGGATCAGTCGTTCTCCTTCTTGTCCAATATAAAAGAACACAAGGCCATTACAATCAACTGACTGAGTGATACAGTTCCCCAAGTTTTGGATCTAGAATGGAGGACTTAAAGCACGTACTTTCTGACCACAAATGGCATTGCAAATATAAAATGATCACAACTTGATGCAAAGATACAATTGCACGTTATTAAATTCATTATTATATATGGCTGAATGTTTTGTTTTCTTAATATCAGCTGGTAGGTAGTATGGGTGTACACTTTGGAAGATGAGAGAACCTCCCCTACATATCTGTCCTAAATTCTGTTGTCTTGACACTGCTAGAAAATTCTCTTCTAAATTCAAAGTATATCTCTCTTCCATTTTCATCCCCTCTTTTCTTTCCTCTGTTGGACTTAAGGCCTAACTTAAACTTAAGTGCATGTTCTACCACTGAGCTCTACCTCAGCCTCAAAGAATCTCCCCTTCCATCCAACCTCCCTCTCTTTTTTTTTCTCAATACTTATTTTGAGAGAGGGAAAAGTACATAGAGACTCCTGTCACTGCAAATGAACTTCCAATACATGTGCCACTTTTTGCATCTGGCTTTTCATGGGTACTGGAGAATCGAACCCAGGCCGTCAGGCTTTGCCTTTAACCTATAAGCCATCTCTCTATTCCTCTCCCACTCTTTTTTTTTTTGAGGTAGGGTCTCACTCTAGCCCAGGCTGACCTGGAATTCACTATGGAATCTCAGGGTGGCCTTGAACTCACGGCAATCTCCTACCTCTGCCTCCCGAGTGCTGGGATTAAAGGCATGCACCACCATGCCCGGCTTTTTTCTTCTTTTACACAGAGTCTCCCTGTTCGGCTCAGGTTGGTCTAAAAGTCACTGCATACCTAAGTTGGTCTTGAGCTCACACCCTTTCTGCCTCTACCTTCTCCTGCATGTGAGAATTACAGGTGTGAACCACTGTGCTTGAATATGACGTCTTTTTAAAGAGAACACTTTGAAGCCAGGAGTGGTGGTGCATGCCTTTAGTCCTAGAACACAAGAGACAGAGCTAAGATTGCCGTGAGTTCGAGGCCACCCTGAGACTACACAGTGAATTCCAGGTCAGCCTGGCTAGAGTGAGACCCTACCTCGAAAAACAAACAAAAAAAAGGAGAGAAAACTTTGACCTGTAAAAACCTACAGGCTTTCCCAGTATCCTGGACATTCAGATTCTGTAGTTCTTAAAGAAAACCTGTTGGAGCGCATTAGTACTGACTTTCAGATTGAGGGCAGATGTGCGTTTGTTCTTATCCCCATAAGGGGCTGTAATGGAGAGACGTTTTCTACATGGGGGACAAAATTGTAGGTGTCCAGTCCCGGTAACTTGTTGGTATTTTATAGCAGTGGTTTTCTAAGTGTCTTCTCGGCACCTATGAACTTGTTAGAAATGCAGTCTTGAGATTAACCCCACACTTACTGAGTCAAAACCTCTAAAGTTGGTTTTCAGAAAATTCTGTTTTCACAAGCTCTGTAGATGATTCTGACAGATACACATCTATGATGTTTCCAGTAGTCTCCCTCTTTTCACCCAATTCTGTGAGTTTTTCTAGGACTCTAGCCATCATGAGTATCATCATTCCTTTGAGTTCAGAACAGCATTAGCAGCAGGTTATGTATCAGACAAGAGGAGTGACTGTCCTATTCAGATAGATCAAGAGGGCTGTGGGTGGACAACCCCGTATCCTAGGCAGTGAAGCACAAGTACAGTTTCCAGCAAGATAGCCAACACTTTTACCTTTTTCCTTATGCATCTTTGAAAACTAAATAGTTGGCCCCAAAACTTGGCTTTAAAAGTACTCTTATTGGGTAAGGTCAGAAGTGTGATTACTTGAAAATTGCTCAGTTGGTGAGGAAGGTACTTGAATTTAAGTGTCTAAATCAGATTTTTGCTATTACTGCTCTCAGCAGGAGAAGAGGCAGAAAAATCAATAGTCCTTGGTTTTGTTTAAGCTACAAACACTTCATGTTAACCTCCAACAGTCTGTTAGAGAGGAGCTTTGGCCTCCACTGTCCAAATTGTAAATTTGTAGTTGTCTCTTCTCTTATACTGAATGGCTGTGGTATAGGTAAGAGGACAGAGAGCCAAGACCACCTTTTTTTTTCAGTCTGATTTTTTTATTTGCATTTGTTATATACATAATGTATTTTAATCATAATACCTTCTCATTACATTTTTTTAATAAGAACATATTTTTTATGGATACATCATGTGTTGGTACCATCATTTTTCTCCCCCCCTCCCCCCATTCCACTGAGGGTCCTTCTCAGTGGGGTTGCTGGCATTCTCTATGATGTTGTGGATTATGCTTTGTGAAAGCAGCAGTTAGTTATTGGGGTGGGGTGGGGTGGGGGAGCAGTGCCTCTTGGTATGACATCCCAACCTGTGGCTTTTACACTCTTTCCACCCCCTCATCTACAAAATTCCCTGAGCCATGATGGGTGTGTTTTAAGTCTCCTTCAGTGATGAGCTCTTAGGAGCCTCTGGATCTCTGCTTTGGCAAGTGTAGAGTATCCTCAGTGTCTGTCTCCTTCACCCTGGCACTGATTGTCAGGCTCATCATGAAAGCAGCATTCTTGCTCATCTCCCCAGTTCCTCTGTGGTTTCACTTGGGCCTTGGCTGAAGTGTGAGGGGTGGTTTATCTCCTTGGGTCTTGCTACTTTTCTGTGCGTACATCTGGTGCAGGGGAACCAGGATTTGGGAACCCAGGAGCCGGTCATTCAGGAAGCCCAGAGCCAAAGGCCTGCTCCTGCAGCACACAGGCAGGGTCCAGCTCCAAGACCTTCTTGGACCCTGAGCTGGGAGAACTGATGAAATTCAGACAAGTGGCCTGGGTACAATGTCTACAGGGAGGTATGCTGTGTTCCTGAGTAGCTCTTCTGTGATTTAGGGCCATTGATACTACTGAATCCAGAGGCTAGGAGTCTTAAGGAAGCAGGCCAACTGACTAATATTATTATAGTCATGTTTAATCATATAAGTTCTCATTTTCTACAAAGTCCAGTGACAGGTATCTTATAGTTATTTATTTTATTTTAATTTTTACTTAGAAGGATTGTTACCTTAATTTGTTGTAGTCAGTTCTGCATTGCTGGAACAAATCTACAAGACACAGTTTATGGGAGGAATTGGTTTATTTCAACTTACAGATCCAGGGGAAAGTCCATCAATGGCAGAAGAAGCTCGCTCCCTTCATAGATCAGGCCGGGAAAGAGCAGGCAAGCAAACACCAACCCCCAGAGCTCAAACTGCTCTCCCCATACTTTTTTTTTTTTTTTCAAGGTAGGGTCTCCCTCTAGCCAAGGCTGACCTGGAATTCAGTCTCAGGGTGGCTTCAATCTCATGGTGATCTTCCTACCTTAGCCTCCCTAGTGTTGGGAATAAAGGTATGTGCCACCATGTCTGAGCTAGAATTCAGACACACGCCCAGTGATACACCCTCCTATAGCAGGAATCTGCCTGCTAGGAGCTGAAGGTGCAAACTCAATTTTAATAAAACATTTGTGTTTATAGGGCCACACATTTACACTATCATATTCAAACTACCACATTCTGCCCCTGGCCCCCATAGATTTATGGTCAAACCACAATGCAAATTGCACTCACTCCAAATTTAAAGGTTCCCTAAGCTTTACCAACTTTAAAGATTTTATTTATTTATTTATTTATTTATTTGAGAGAAAGAGAGAATGGGCGTGCCAGGGCCTCTAGCCTCTACAAATGAACTCCAGATGCATGTGCTACCATTGTACATCTGGCTTACCTGGGACCTGAAGAATTGAACATGGGTCCTTAGGCTTCACAGGCATGCACCTTAACTGCTAAGTCATCTCTCCAGCACTTTACCAACTTTAAAACTGATCCAAAGTCTCAAGTCTCATCTGAGATTCACGACTGTCTCATTGTTTTGTTTTTGAGGTAAGGTCCCACTCTAGCCCAGGCTGACCTGGAACTCACTCTGTAGTCCCAGGCTGGCCTTGAACTCACAGTGATCCTCCTACCTTTGCCTCCCAAGTGCTTGGATTAAAGGCATATGCCACCACATCTGGCCTCTAGACTGTCTCTTAACTGTGAGTTTTGTAAAATCAGAGTAAATTACATACTTCTAACACATAATGACACAGATAAACATTTTCATTGCAATGTCATAACAAGGAGACAGTAGACCAATACAAAAGTTATTAACCAGGGCTGGAGAGAGGGCTTAGCAGTTAAGGCATCATGCCTACAAAGCCTAAGGATCCTGGTTTGATTCTTCAGGTCCCACATAAGCCAGATACACATGGTGGCACATGTGTCTGGAGTTTGTTTGCAGTGGCTAGAGGCCCTGGTGTGCCCATTCTCATTCTCTCTCTCTCTCCCTCCCTTCCTCTTTCTGTCTCAAATAAACAAGTAAAAATTAAAAGAAAAGTTATTAACCATCAGGGCTGGAGAGATGGCTTAGCAGTTAAGGTGCATGCCTGTGAAGCCTAAGGACCTGGGTTTGATTGTCCAGGTCCCATGTAAACCAGATGCACATGGTAGTGCAGTTTGTTTGCAGTGGCTGAAGGTCCTGGCATACCCATTTTCTCTTATCTGCTTCTATTTCTCTCTCAAGTAAATAAATAAAAATGATTTATTTAAAAAATAAATCTTTTTTAAAGATTTTATTTATTTATTAGAGACGGAGGATGGGGGAGAGTGAGAGACTGAGAATGGGTGTACCAGGGCCTCTAGCTATTGCAAACAAACTCCAGATGCATGCACCACCGTGTGCATCTGGTTTACATGGGACCTGGAAAATCGAACCTGGGTCCTTAGGCTTTGCAGGCATGTGCCTTAACTGTTAAGCCATCTCTACAGCCCCAAAATAATATCTTTAAAAAAATTATTAACCAGCTGGGCGTGGTAGCACATGCCTTTAATCCCAGCACTTGGGAGGTAGAGGTAGAAGGATCACCATGAGTTTGAGGCCACCCTGATACTACATAGTAAATTCCAGGTCAGCCTGAACTAGAGTGGCACCCTACCTTGGGGAAAAAAAAAAAATAGTTAACCATTACGTAAACATCAAACATTTGTTGTTTAAGTCCCAACATCCATAACCAGTGATGACATTCTTTGGATTTTTAATTTCCATCCCTCCTGCTGGGCTGAGTAGCCAGAGGAAAACTTTCATCCCAAGCCAGTAGTATTCCATGATAGCTTTTGCATAGTCTTGGAATATCCAAAACATCTTCAGGTCTCACCTGCACACCACAGTCTGCCTTCAGCTATGTCCGCTGGCCTCTCTGACCTTCAATAAAGGAGTGTTGTCCTGCTTCCCATGCTGCGTATCAGCAGTGGCCCTTAGAACCACATGCACTTCATGATCCACTTTCATGCATTTTTCATGCTTCCAAGACCACTACCAGGTGTGCAGTGACCCAGCCATTTTGTTAATTTAGGGAGGAATTTTTTTTTCAAAGTAGGATTTCACTGTATCCCCAGCTGACATAGAATTCACTGTGTAGTTTCAGGATGGCTTCAGACTCATGACAATCCTCCTACCTCTGCCTCCTAAGTGCTGGGATCAAAGGCATGCACCACCACACTGGGCTGGAAATAAATCTTAACCTTGAGCCTTCAGAATCCTTTCTTTCAGTCATCTTCTTTCAAAAGAGTTTACATTCCTACTCATTCAGCCTTTCCTGGGTGAATATCACACACAGGCATCTTTTCTATTGTTTCAGTGCCATGAATTTTTCCTGTGATAAATCATACATCTTTCAGTTCTATATCTTTCACCAAGCACATCAATCTATTACTTTTTTTTTCTGTTTTTGTTTTTCGAAGTAGGGTCTTGCTGTATCCCAGGTTGACCTGGAATTCACTATGGAGTCTCAGGGTGGCCTCGAACTCACAGTGATCCTCCTACCTCTGCCTCCCGAGTGCTGGGATTAAAGGCATGCGCCACCACATCCAGCCAATCCATTACTTTTAAATTCAACTGTGATCAAACTTTCTAGGCATGGGTAGCAGAATGCAGCCAGCCTTTATATGCCAGTAGCCCAGTTTCAACAGTTTTCGGCTGCCTTTCCTTCCCCTTTGAAAGTTCATTAGCCAACACAATTCTCTCTGCATTTAGCATTTTCAAACTCACCAGAATAGCCCATAACATTTGACTTACCACTCTGTAAGGCTTCTGCAGTTGTAAGTATCAAGTCCTGCCACATTCCTCCAGCACACAAGTTCCAAAAGACCAAAATCTACATGGTCAGATTCATCAGAGCCACACCCCATTTCTCTGGTCCCAGATTCTGTTGCAGTCTGCTCCATTGTGCTGGGACAGGCATCCACCCAGACACAGTTTATGGGAGGACTGAGTTTATTACAAGCTTACATATCCAGGCGAAGTTTCATCAATGGCAGAAGAAGCTGGCTTCCTTTCAAAAATCCAAGCAGAGAGAAATCAAGCAACCACCAACCCTCAGAGCTCTCGTTGCTCTCTCCACACCTTTGGGCTGGAATTCAGATCTGCCCCAGTGACATACTCCCTATCAGGGATCTGCAGCTAGAGGCTGAAGCTTCAAACTCAATTTTAATAAAACACCTGTGGGGGCATGCATTTACATTATCATATTCAAATTACCATACAACTCTCCAAAGTAGTGAACTCATTTTAAATATTTTATTTTTACTTAATTTGACGGAGAAAGTGGGAGATTGAGAGAAAGAAGGGAAGAATGGGTGTGCTAGGGCTTCCAGCCATTGCAAACAAACTCCAGATGTGTGCACCCCCTGTGCATCTGGTTAACGTGGGTCCCGGGGAATCAAACCAGGGTCCTTTGGATTTGCAGGCAAAATCTTAACTGCCAAGCCATCCCTCTAGCCCATGAACTCATTTCATATAAGAGCTGTGGGCTGGGGTATGGCTCAGTGGTACAGCACTGACTTAGCATATACAAGGCCTTGGGTTTGAGCTGCAGAAACAGAAAACAAAACCTCAAGTAGGTAAAGCTCAGGTAGTAAAAGTAACTGCTAAATTTCTAGTTTTGAACTGACAAAAATTGAGTTTAGACACTGTATCTGAACCTAGACAGTCCTTGCTTATATTTCTGGACTGGAAGTTGTGTTAGGAAGACTGGTAGTTTGAATGTATTTTCCCCAATAGACTCTGGTGTGTTTTTGTTTTTAAAACAAAAGCTTGTCTCCAGCTGCCTGTCTGGAGCCATCTCTCCAGCCCATGGAGGGGGTATTGTTGGGAATGGATCTGATTTCTAGCCTAAAGGTATGCACTGTGTCTGAACTCTGCCTGGGTCTCTGCTGCTGGCTTTCTGCGTGGATCTGTGAAAGGGGGCCAGTCTCTTCTGTCATTGTGGAACTTCACTGGATCTGTAAGCCTGAAATAAATCCCATTCCTCCTATAAAACTAACCGT
This sequence comes from Jaculus jaculus, assembly GCF_020740685.1. Lineage (NCBI taxonomy): Eukaryota > Metazoa > Chordata > Mammalia > Rodentia > Dipodidae > Jaculus > Jaculus jaculus. The sequence goes on from NC_059104.1 coordinate 169,315,803, forward strand.
CTGGATGTTCATCCCAGCAGCGTGGAACAGACTACTGCAGCAGGGAAATGGGTGTTAGCTGATTGGTCTGTCTTGTTTTTAGCTATACAGATCAAGAACTAAAGAGTAAGCCAGGCATGGAGGTGTACTTCTGTAATACCAGCATTAGGAGGGCTGTAACAAAAAAAATGACAAGTTTGGCTGGAGAGATGGCTTAGGGGTTAAAATGTTTGCCTGTAACACCAAAGGACCCAGGTTCAACTCCCCAGGACCCACATAAGATGTACAAGGTGGCACATGTGCCTGGAGTTCATTTTCAGTGGCTGGAGGCCCTGATGCACCCATTCTCTCTATACCTGCCTCTCTCTTCCCCCTCCTTCTCTCAAATTAATTAATTAATTAATTAATTAATTTTAAAAATGACAAGCTTGGCCAGGCGTGGTGGTGCATGTCTTTAATCCCAGCACTTGGCAGGCAGAGGTAGGAGGATTTTCCTGAATTTAAGGCCACCCTGAGACTACATAGTGAATTCCAGGTCAGCCTGAGCTGGAGTGAGACCCTACCTGGGGGGGCGGGGGGAGACAAGTTTGAGAGTCTCCTGGGCTACATAATAATATTCGGTCTGTTAGGAAGGAAGGAAGGAGAGAAAGAGAGGGAGGGGGAAGAATGAGGGAGCAAGACGAAAGAAAGGAAAGAAGGAAGAAAATTAAAGGCTGGAAAGATGGCCCAATTGTGAAAGGCATTTACTTGCAAAACCAGACAGCCTGGGTTCAATTCCTCAGTGCCCAGTGAAGCCAGGTGCACAGAGTCGCACAAGCCTATGGAGCCCTGGTGTGCTCATACTCCCTCTTACCCTCTGTCTCCGTCTCAAGTAAATAAGTGAAATAGTTTTTAAAAATAATCCTAGCAGTGTTTCAGATCCTTCCCTTGATATTGCCAGAGTAATTTTTTTGCTAATCTGATATGAAATGATAATGTATTTATTTCCTCTATTTGCATTTTGCTGATTACTGATGTGGTTGAACATCTTTACCCCTTCTTCAGAGTCAACTTAAGTGATTTTTTTTAGTGAATTGCCTGATTAGATCCTATTATTATTTTGATTTCTTTTGATGAATAATCAGAGTTTTTTATTCAGAATATCAGTCCTTTCTTTTATGTATTACAACTGTCTTTCTGTGCATTTATATTTTTAAATTTTATTTTATTCATTCATTTATTATTATTTATTCATTCATTTATTTATTCATGTTTTTTGAAGTAGGGTCTCGCTGTGACCCAGGATGACCTGGAATTCACTCAGGTTGGCCTTGAACTCACAGCTATCCTCTGACCTCTTATATCTGTCTCTCCAGTGTTGGGATTAAAGGCATGTGCCACTGCTGCACAATTTTGTGGTTCAGGAGGGACCCTCAGAATTTATGAACCCCAAGGTTTGGGTTCTTTCCTACCTTTAATAAAGAATTAATAAAGACGGACTCAAGAAGGATAGATTATGAATTGTTCAGTTTAGGAGAAAATCACAAATTGTGGGTTTCTTTGAAGAGAGATTGGGTGTAGGATGGGAGTATAAAAAACACTTGGAACGTAAGAAACATGCTGTCATGTGGAAACACTATAATTTATAAGGTTAATTTAAGAGAATTGAGGACTTTAGGAAAGGACTGGAACAGAGTTGTAAGCACACGGAAAGTAGCACTTAGATATCTGTATAGAGAGACTTGGAACACACACATGGCATCTGCCATGTGCTTTCCTGGTGAGGGAAGGTATCCAAGTAGAAGAGAGATTGCAAGTCTCTGGGGAAAAACTGGAGTAGAGCTGTAAGCATGTGGATGAGAATAAAACTGAGGCCTAAAGAGAAAGTGGGGTAAAGCTGCAAGCATGTGGACTTAAGAGAAACTGAGGCTTTTGGAACACAGAATATAGGAGCTTGTGTAGGGAAAAATGAGAGGGCAGATATCAAAGAAGAAACTAAGAGATTCAAAGATATGAGTGATGAAGAGGATTACACTCATTGTTACCCCAAATTTAGAATAAGTACACAGGTAGCAAGTCCAGAGTTCACCCACATGGTAGATTCAGAGATCAGAGAAAAATCATACATGTAATTAAAATGAAAAGTTACCCCAAACTATAAAGCAGAGGCAAGTGGAAAAGTTTAGATCAAAAAACAGAACTGAAAGGCCCATATACACCTGGGGTAACATCAGATTCAAGTATGTAAGGGGAAGACCTGATTGGCCCACCTGAACCATTTTATTTAGATAGTGTGTAGACAGTGGGCAGCAAGCAGGGGGTGCTGTAGATCAGTCTCAGACTTTTTTTTTCCCCCCAAGGTAGAGTCTCACTTTAGCCCAGGCTGACCTGGAACTCACTCTGTAGTCCCAGGCTTGCCTCAAAATCTTCCTACCTATGCCTCCTGAATGGTGGAATTAAAGGTATGCACCACCACACCTGGCAAGAATTTTTTTTTAAATTATTTATTTATTTATTTATTTATGAATGAGAGAGGCAGACACAGAGAGAATGGGCATGCCAGGGCTTCCAGCCACTGCAGTCAAACTCCACATGCACAACCTTGTATATTTGGCTTATGTTAGGTCCTGAGGAATTGAACCTTTGGCTTTGCAGGCAAGCATCTTAATTGATTTAAGCCGTCTCTTCAGCCCTGCTGTATCTTTCTTTCTTTTTTGGCCCTTTCAAGGTAGGGTCTTGCTCTAGCCCAGGCTGACCTGGAATTTACTATGTAGTCTCAGCATGGCCTCAAACTCCCGGCAATCCTTTTACCTCTGCCTCCCGAGGGCTGGGAATAAAGGCCTCCGCCACCACGCCCAGCTTGCTGTATCTTTTTAATGTAGTAAAAAAGTAAGTTTTCCTAGAAGGAAAAAGAGACTCCTAGATCAATCCATAACTTTGCAGAATTTTCCTTTGCTCTTTTATCTGTGTTTAGAAGACAAATACACATTGGTCAGAGATCATTCAACAACTTGGGTGTGTTTTTATACTCCTGGGTGCCTTGTAGATATGAGGGGGTGGTATATATCCTGGATTGGCAATTAAAATGATAGACTATCTGTTTTCTTTTTTTTTTTTTTCAGGATTATTTTTTTTTTAATCTTTTCACAATTTTTATTAACATTTTCCATGATTATAAAAAATATCCCATGGTAATACCCTCCCCCCCACCCGTGCTTTCCCCTTTGAAATTCCATTCTCCATCATATTACCTCCCCATCTCAATCATTCTACTTACATATATGCAGTACCAACCTATTAAGTACACCCCTCCCTTCCTTTCTCTTCCCTTTATATCTCCTTTTAAACTTACTGGCCTCTGCTACTAAGTATTTTCCTTCTCACGCAGAAGCCCAGTCATCTGTAGCTAGGATCCACATATGTGGCGCTTGGCTTTCTGGGCCTGGGTTACCTCACTTAGTATAATCCTTTCCAGATCCATTCATTTTTCTGCAAATTTCATAACTTCATTTTTCTCTACCGCTGAATAGAACTCCATTGTATAAATGTGCCACATCTTCATTATCCACTCATCAGTTGAGGGCCATCTAAGCTGGTTCCATTTCCCAGCTATTATAAATTGAGCAGCAATAAACATGGTTGAGCACGTACTTCTAAGGAAATGAGATGAGTCCTTCGGATATATGCCTAGGAGTGCTATAGCTGGGTCATGTGGTAGATCAATCTTTAGCTGTTTTAGGAACCTCCACACTGATTTCCACAATGGCTGGACCACATTGCATTCCCACCAGCAGTGTAGAAGGGTTTCTCTTTTTCCACATCCCTGCCAACATTTATGATCATTTGTTTTCATGATGGTAGCCAATCTGACAAGAGTGAGATGGAACCTCAATGTAGTTTTAATCTGCATTTCCCTGATGACTAGTGACGTAGAACATCTTTTAAGATGCTTATAATGCCATTCGTATTTCTTCTTTTGAGAATGCTCCCTTTAGTTCCATAGCCCATTTATTGATTGGCTTATTTGATTCCTTATTATTTAACTTTTTGAGTTCTTTGTATATCCTAGATATTAATCCTCTATCAGATATATAGCCGGCGAAGATTTTTTTCCCATTCTGTAGGTTGCCTCTTTGCTTTTTTCACTGTGTCCTTTGCAGTGCAAAGTCTTTGTAATTTCATGAGGTCCCAGTGATTAATCTGTGGTTTTATTGCCTGAGCAATTGGGGCTGTATTCAGAAAGTCTTTGCCAAGACCAATATGTTGAAGGGTTTCCCCTACTTTTTCCTCTAGCAGTTTCAGAGTTTCAGGTCTGATGTTAAGGTTTTTATCCATTTGGACTTAATTCTTGTGCATGGAGAAAGAGAAGTATCTGTTTTCATCCTTCTACAGATATATATCCAGTTTTCCCAGCACCATTTGCTGAAGAAGCTGTCTTTTCTCCAATGAGTGTTTTTGGCATTTTTATCAAGTATCAAGTGGCTATAGCTACCTGGACTTATATCTGGGTCCTCTATTCTGTTCCATTGATCTACATATCTGTTTTTGTGCCAGCACCACACTGTTTTTGTTACTATGGCTCTGTAGTATAGGTTAAAATCAGGTATGGTGATACCATCAACTTTATTTTTGTTGCTCAGTATTATTTTAAATTTTTTTTTTGGTTTATTTTTTTATTTATTTATTTGAGAGCAACAGACAGAGAAGGAGGCAGAGAGAGAGAGAGAGAGAGAGAGAGAGACAGACAGACAATGGGCACGCCAGGGCTACCAGCCACTGCAAACGAACTCCAGACGCGTGCGCCCCCTTGTGCATCTGGCTAACATGGGACCTGGGGAACCGAGCCTCGAACCGGGGTCCTTAGGCTTCACAGGCAAGCGCTTAACCGCTAAGCCATCTCTCCAGCCCTCAGTATTATTTTAGATATTCGAGGTTTTTTGTGATTTGAAATGAATTTTTGGATTGTTTTTTCTATTTCCATAAAGAATGTTTTTGGAATTTTGATAGGGATTGCATTAAATGTGTAAATTGCTTTTGGTAAGGTTGCCATTTTCACAATATTGATGCTTCCAATCCAAGAACAAGGGATGTCTCTCCACTTTGTAGTATCTTCTGCAATTTCTTGCTTGAGAGTTTTAAAATTCTCATTGTAGAGATTCTTTACTTCCTTGTTAGGTTTATTCCAAGGTACTTTATTTATTTTTTTTTATGCAATTGTGAATGGGAGTGATTCTCTGATTTCATCCTCTGTGTGTTTGTTGTTAGCATATATGAAGGCTACTGATTTCTGTGTATTTATTTTGTATCCTGCTACATGGCTGTAGGTTTTGATCAGCTCTAACAGTTTGCTAGTAGTTTCTTTAGGGTCCTTTATGTATAGAATCATGTCATCTGCAAATAATGATAACTTGATCTCTTCCTTTCCAATTTGTATCCCTTTTATGTGTGTCTCTTGCCTTATTGCAATGGCTAAGACTTCCAGAACTATATTAAATAAGAGTGGGGACAGTGGACACCCTTGCCTTGTTTCTGATTTTAGTGGAAAAGCTTCCAGTTTTTCCCCATTTAGTAATATGTTGGCTGTAGGCTTGTCATAAATAGCTCTTATTATATTGAAATATGTTCCTTCTATTCCCAGTCTCTGTAGGACTTTTATCATGAAGGGATGTTTGATTTTGTCAAACACTTTCTCTGTATCTAATGAGATGATCATTTGATTTTTGTCCTTCAATCCATTTATATAATGTATTACATTTATAGATTTGCGTATATTGAACCATCCTGCATCTCTGGATGCTCTGGATCTCTTGTACTTCTCCGCTGCCGTTCCAATTTCCTAAACACCTCGCTTTTTAGTAAAAGTGTCTATTTTGCTGAGTTTTTTTGGTCTTTTTCCCCCTAGGCTGCTTTGGCATGGTGCCTACACTGCCATCTTAACTGGAAGCAGGGCTATCTGTTTTCTATTAAAAATTTCTTCAAAGCCGAGCGTGGTGGCTCACGCCTTTAATCCCAGCACTCGGGAGGCAGAGGTAGGAGGATCGCCGTGAGTTCAAGGCCACCCTGAGACTACAGAGTTTATTCCAGGTCAGCCTGGACCACAGTGAGACCCTACCTCGAAAAACCAAAAAAAAATAAAAAAAAATTTCTTCAAGCTGGGCATGGTGGCGCACGCCTTTAATCCCAGCACCCGGGAGGCAGATGTAGGAGTATCCCCGAGATTTCGAGGTCACCCTGAGACTCCATAGTGAATTCCAGGTCAGCCTGAACCAGACTGAGACCCTACCTTGAAAAACCAAACAAAGAAAAAAAAAATTCTTCAAGCTGTACATGGTGGCTCGGCCTTTAATCCCAGTATTCAGGAGGCAGAGGTGGGTAAATCCCTGTGACTGTGAGGCCACCTGGAGACTGCATAGTGAATTCCAGGTCAGCCTGGGTCGAGCCAGACCCTACCTTGAGAAAGCAAAAGAAAAATCTTCAGAGCTGGAGAGATGGCTTAGAGATGGCTAAGGTACTTGACTGAAGCCTAAGGACTCAGGTTCAGCTCCTCAGTGCCCACATAAGCCAGATGCACCAGGTGGCGCATGTGTCTGGAGTTCAGTTGCAGTGGCTAGAGGCCCTGACATGCCCATATTCTCTCTCTTGCTCTCTGAAAATAAATAAATGTTTAAAATTTTTTCTTCATTCTAGCAGATAGAACTACAGTGATATTTTTAGACTGGTTAAAGAATTTTTCCCTGGGGAACAGCACACATTTGGCCTTATGTACTTAACTAAAACAGGTTATGGAACATGTAAGCAAACTGTTTTCCAGTGTATATTTTATTGATAGTAGTGGTATTGTTCCTGTGCCAAAGATACGAACAACCAGGTCGTCCTCAGTTTTAGGTGCCTCTGTGTTGGGCCGGAGCTGGGTGGCGCTCCCCAGCGTCATGCTTTCCCTGAAGCTGGGTGCTGGCTGCCTTCCCCTTCCTTGGCACCTCAGGGTAGTTAGCATCTTTGTCCAAAGAATAGTTGCCTTGTTCACAGTTAATTACATGCCCTACAAGTCCCTAGAACTAGGGAGTGCTGTTAAGAACTTGGTGGGTGGGCCTGAATCCGTGCTCTTGCTGTCGAAGCGAAGCGTTGGGGCTGGCGGTGGGCCTGAATCCAGCGCTGTAGCCCGTACCTGCTGCTGCTGACCTACACTCACCGCAGCCTAGCACGCTCAGCAGCTGGGAAAGCCTCCCGGCTAGTAAGAAGACCCCAGATTCAGCTGTTTTGTTTTATTTCGTTTTTGTTTTTGTTTTGTTTTTGAGCTAACAGATTCAGGAGTCTGTAATTTACTTTTTTCCTGCAAACTCAGCAGTTAAAATGTCTCCCATCTTGTTTTATAGCTTCTCAGACCACAGCACTAAAAATGGGGTTTTACTATCAGGATCAAATTATATAGATTCTGTCTGCTAAATTTTTTTACTTGCCCCTTTTCATCCCATTGTTTTAGCTTTTTCTTTGGGCTGCTTCAACAGTTCCTATTGATCCTTCATTTTCTGATGTTCCTACACTGAACTCAGGCTACTACTAGAATAGTTGTTATAAAATGTAAATTGAGAACCCAAGTTTAAAAACCTCCAGTGGTTTCTTACTACTTAGGAATGCCAGGCTGTGAGATGAAATTTATTACTCTCTGTCCATAGTCTGCCCTCAATCTGCCTTTGCTTTTTCTTTTTTAAAAAAATATTTTATTGATTTGCAAGCAGAGAGGATAGAAAGAGAGAGAGAGGGTGGGAGAGAGAAAGAGATTAAGTGCACCAGGGCCTCCAGCCACTGCAAACGAACTTCAGACACATGCACCACTTTGCACATCTGGCTTTGCATGGGTACAGGGGAATTGAACCTGGGTTGTTAGGCTTTACAGGCAAGCACTTTTTCATTTATTGGCAATACAAGGTATACTCCAGCCATACTGAACTATTTGTTGTTTTCCTAATATGTCTTGTGTATTTTCATGTACTGAATAAGTATCTCTGTCCCATATAACTCTGACAGACTCCTCTCATTGATGTTTAAAGACCAACTAAAATATTAAATTGAGAAACTATTCCTAACTCTTTCAAACCTGTCTTCATTTCCTCTTCAGCATTCTGTTTATATAGATTAACTTAAATGGCTTATGTTACTTCCCCCCTTGGACTCTTAAGGTTCTGTATAAAAGCAGTACCTAATACCATGCATGGCACAGAGTACATCTTTACTGTTCTGAACGATGACAACAATGATGGCAGTGATGATTATATTAATTACTTGAAAATACCTGACATTTTAAGGAAGGAAGGGTTCATTTTGGCTCACAGTTTGAGGGGATAGTCCATCACGGTGGGGAGGTCATGACAGGAGGAGCATGAGGCAACTGGTCATATTATATACACAGCCAAGACACAGAGACAGAGCAATGGTGCTTAGCTTGCTTGTTCCTATTTATTTATTTAACCGAGAAAGAGTGGGAGAGAAAGAATGGGCACACCAGGGCCTCCAGCCACTGCAAACAAACTCCAGATGCATGCACCACCTTGTACATCTGGCTAATGTGGGTCTCGGGGAATAGAACCTGGGTCCTTTGGCTTTGCAGGCAAATGCCTTAACCGCTAAGCCATCCCTCCAGCCCACTTGCTTGTTCCTTTTTATTCAGCCTGGGACCCCAGTCTATCACTCTGTCCACTTCAGATTGGATCTTCCTTTTTCAGTTAAACTTGTCTGGAAACACCCTCATAGACACATCCACAGGTATGTTTCCTTGGTGATCCTAAATCCAATCAGTTTGACAGTGAAGATTAACCATCACTAGCCGGGCGTGGTGGTGCACACCCTTAATCCCAGCACTCAGGAGGCAGAGGTAGGAGGATCACCGTGACTTTGAGGCCACCCTGAGACTACATAGTGAATTCCAGGTCAGCCTGAGCTAGAGTGAGACCCTACCTGGGGGAATTAACCATCACAATGATGAAGAAATAAGGAATAGATCATTTTAGGTCTTCACTGGCTACCATTATCAGAACCATTATGTCACTTCGTTTCTTTTTCTTTTTTCCTTTAATCAGGAGGAAAGACAGCAGCAGAAAACTGAGCAAAGCAGGAGAGAAAAAAATAATTGCTTTTTAAAAAAATATTTTTTTTATTTATTTGAGAGAGAGAGAAAAAAGAAGCAGATGGGGGTACGGATATAGAGAGAATGGGTGCACATGGGCCTCTAGCCACTGAAAACAAACTGCAGACACATGCATCACCTTGTACATCCAGCTTTACGTGGGTACTGGGAAATTGAGCCTGGGTCCTTTGACTTTGCCAGCAAGCACCTTAACTGTTGAGCTATCTCTCTGGCCCAAATGTAATTGGTTTTTTTTTTTTTCCTCAAATTTTTATTAACAGCTTCCATGATTATAAAGAACATCCCATGGTAATAACCTACCTCCCCCGACTTTCCTCTTTGAAACTCCATTCTCCGTCATATCCTCTACCCATCTCAATCAATCTCTCTTTTATCTTGATGTCATGATCTTTTCCTCCTCTTATGATGGTCTTGTGTAGGTAGTGTCAGGCAGTATGAGGTCATGGATATCCAAGCCATTTTGTGTCTGGGGGGAGCATGTTGTAAGAAGTCCTATCCTTCCTTTGGCTCTTACATTCTTTCTGCCACCTCTTCCACATTAGACCCTGAGCCTTGGAAGGTGTGATAGAGATATTGCAGTACTGAGCACTCTGGTCACTTCTTTCTAGCACCATGATACCTTCTGAGTCGTCCCAAGGTCACTGCCATCTGAAAAGAGAAGATTCTCTACCAAAAGTGACAGTAGCATTAATATAAAGGTATGAATATTAAGAGAAGTGCTTACTAGGCAGTTTGATAAGCATAGTTTATACATTTAGCTAGACAGCAGCAGACATTACACCTTTAGGGCTCATGACTACCCCTGTTTTAAGTTTTCAGTATCAGGGATGTATTCCCTCCCATGGAGCAGGCCTCCTGTCCAATTAGAGGGCAGTTGGTTTCCACTATGACAGATGTGCCACTGTTGTGCCTGTTGGTTCCAAATGTAATTTTTTTTAAGGGAAGGAAATTTGTAAATTAAAGTCTAATCAGAAGTGAATAGCAAGGAGAGAAAATTGAAGGAATTGGATGGATAAGTGAAAATTAAGGAAGAATAACTATACCTTCTTATCTCTGGGAGACTGTTGTAGAACAGAGGAGCAGACATTGCTGTAAGGGCAGAATTGGACCAGAGACTGACAGATATTCAAGATAAGTTCTTCTTTTTTTTTTTTTTTTTTTTTTTTTAAAGAAGTGAGTGCACCAAGGCCTCTAGCCACTGCAAACAAACTCCAGATGCATGGGCTACCTAGTGTCTGGCTTTATGTGGGCCCTGGAGAATCAAGCACCTTAACCACTGAGCCATCTCTCCAGCCCATGCTAAGTTCTTTATAAGGCAGAATTTTAACTCCAAGTAAAAACTTGTCAGTCTCCAGAGCTTTCCAGAAGGAGCTCTGACTGACAGGGTTCTGAACATGCCATGCAAAAGGGTGCTATCAGTCTATGGCTATACCACCTTGAATCTTGTCTGATCTTGGAACCTCAGCAGGCTTGGACCTGGTTAGTATTTGGATGGGTAGAAAGGTGCTGCCAGAGGTTATATATAATCAGTCATTTGAGCTACTATAAATGGTAGGCCTTTGCTGAGTAGCAAATTGAACTCAGTCACCTTCAGTATTTCTTCCAACTCTAATTTAGTTCCTGTATGATACTTTTCAATAACAGGAGCATGACCTATATTGATGATACCAAATGGCATCAGAATAACTTTTTTTTTTTTCCCAAAGACAGGATCATCTTTGGCCAAAATGACTTTCCAAAGTAATTTCCCATTTCTCTAGTTTTGAAAATGAAATTTAAAAATTGATCAAGTAAATGGCAGTCAAGTTGGGAGATTTACAGTGAGTTTGGGGGAGGGTAGGGAGGTTGGTTGTAATAGATTTTACTTCAGTCAGGCTTGTGTTCTGTCTCCACTCCACTCACTAGCTCAGTGTCTTCATCTCTAAAATGAAGCCCAACAGTGCACTTTGCAGTTAGTTGAGGGCTGAATCAGTAAAGAAGGACCTAGCACAGTTCTCAGAACACATAGAGATTTTAAATTATATACTTCTTTCTCTTGCCCTCTTCTTTGTTATTTTGTGAAAAGAACCCTGGTATTGAGAGTTTAACAGTGATTTTCATTTTAATCTTAGGCAATGAAGAGTTTAAATTTGAAGTTCAAACAGCATCATAATCCTTCTAGCCTTCCTCAGCCAGAGTTAGTCTTCCACTAGCCTTTAGTTACTCTATTTTCACCTCCTAAAAATCAAGTTGTTTGAGAAATAACCTCATTTCTGTTGAAATCATTTCTAATTTCCATATTAATAAATGCGTATGTTTAGTTTTTTTTTTTTTAGTTTTTAAATATTTTTATTTTTAATTTCAGAGAGAGAGAGAGGAGAGAGAAAATTGGCATGCCAGGGCATCAACCACTGAACTCGAACTCCAGACTCTTGCACCATCTAGTGGGGATGTGTGACCTTGCACTTGCCTCACCTTGTGTGTCTGTCTTATGTAGGATCTAGAGAGTTGAACATAGGTCCTTAGGTTTTTCACAAAGTGACACATGTGTCTGGAGTTCATTTGCAGTGTCAAGAAGCCTCTGCCCCCCCTTTCTGTCTCAAATAAATAATTTTTTTTTTTAAGTGGGAGGGCCGGCCCTGGTGGCCTAGTCCTTTAGTCCCAACACTTGGGAAGATCACTGTGAGTTTGAAGCCCAGCCTAGACTCCATAGTGAATTCCAGATCAGCCTGGGCCAGAGTGAGACTCTACCTCAAAAGAAAGGGGAGAAGGCTGGAGAGATGGCTTAGCATGGTTAATGCACTTGCCTACAAAGCCTAAGGACCCAAGTTTGATTCCCCAATACCCATGTAAGCCAGATGCACAAGGTGGCACATGCATCTGGAGTTTGCTTGCAGTGGCTGGAGGCCCTGGCATGCCCATTCTGTGTGTGTGTGTGTGTGTGTGTGTCTGTCTGTCTGTCTTTCTCTCTCTCTCTTAAATAAATAAATAAATAAGCTGGGCGTGGTGGTGCATGCCTTTAATCCCAGTACTTGGGAGGCAGAGGTAGGAGGATTGCCGTGAGTTCAAGGCCACCTGGGTTAGAGACCCTATCTCAACAAAAAACAACAAAATAAATAAATAAAATATTTTATTTAAACAAATGTGAGGGCTGGGGATATGGCTTAGGGCTTAAGGCTTTTGCCTGCAAAGCCAAAGGACCTAGGTTCAATTTCCCAAGACCCATGTAAGCCAGATGTACAAGATGGCTCATGTACCCGGAGTTTGTTTGCAGTGGCTAGAGGCCCTGGTACACCCATTTCATCTCCCCCCTTCCTTTCTCTCTCTTCCCCTTTCTCTCTCAGATAAACAAAAAAAATTTTTTTAATTGATAAACCAAAAAATAAAATATAAAAAATGGGTTGGAGAGATGGCTTAGCAAGTAAGGCATTTACTTGCAAAGCCAAGGGACTTTGGTTCAATTCCCCAGGACCCATGTAAACCAGATGCACAAGGTGGAGTTTGTTTGCAGTGGCTGGAGGCCCTGGCATGTCCATTCTCTCTCTCTCTCTCTCTCTCTCTCTCTCTCTCTCTCTCTCTCTCTCCCTCCCTCCCTCCCTCCCTCCCTCCCTCCCTCTCTCTCTCTCTGAAATAAATACAAATAAATAAAAATATTTTTAATGTGAAAATATTTTTAGTATGAGCAATGGGTGAAATGTACCAAATTGTGTCATTGCAACTTAGTATGCTTTACTACTGATAAGCACCAGCACATCCAGTTAGTATTCAGGGCCTGGGGTCTGGGATGCACCTGGTCACATATGCGTGTTCCCATCTGTAAAGAGAGCCTTTGGTGGGGAGAGACTGCTAGCCGAGAAGTCACAAACTAGCTTACATGCTAGTGGTGAGGCTCAGATAGTGATCATGTCAACAAGTAATCTATAGTATGCCAGGTGGTTTAATGCTGTGAAGAGCAGCAAAGGGGCATCGAGAATTTACTGTTTAAAAATTGTTTGGGGGAGGGGCTGGAGAGATGGCTTAGTGGTTAAGAGGCTTGCCTGTGAAGCCTAAGATCCCACCTTTGATTCCCTAGTACCCATGTAAGGCAGCTGCGCAAGGTGTGGCTGGAGGTCCTGGTGCACCCATTCTCTTTCTGTCTCTCATAAAAATAAATAAAATATTTTTAAATAATAAAAATGAAATTTGTTTGATGTGTGTATGAAGCATGTGTTCTTTCGGATGTGATATGTTGTGTGCATGTGCACCCGTGCATGGCCCATCCACACATGTCAGAGAACATCAGGCGTCTGCTGCACTTCTGCTTTGTTTCCATGAGATGAAACCTCTCACTACCCTAAAGCTGCCTTTTTTATTTTATTATTTATTTGGGTCGACTGGCTGATCAGTGAACCCCAGCGATTCTCCTGTCTCTGCTCCCCTAGCACTGAGGTTATAGGCATATGTAGCCATGACTGTCTTTTTACATGGGTGCTGGGGATTTGACTCAGGTCCTCATGCTTGTACAGTAAGCACTCTTGCTCACTGAGCTATCTCCCCAATCCCTTCCAGTGCTACTTTAGAAAGGATGTAAGATAACCTTTGAGCAGATTTTCTTAGAAGAAGGAACAAAAAGGGCAAAGGCTCTGATATGAAAATATACTCGACATAGTTGCAGGACATCAAGAAGGCCATTGTGGCTGGAAAAGATTAGCAAGGCGCCAAGTAACAGAAGTTAGACAGGTAACAGGGGCCCAGGTGGGTCATTAAAAGGGTAAATTTGGGGCTGGGGAGATGGCTCAGTCGTTAAAGGCACTTGATTGTAAAGCCTTACAGCTGGGGTTCAATTCCCCAACACCCTTATAAAGCTAGATGTACAAAGGGGCAATGTGACTGAAGCTTATTTGCAGTGGCAAGAGGCCCTGGAGTGCCCATTCTCTGTCCTCCCTCTCCCTCTCCCCTCTCAAATAAATAAATGATTTTAAAAAGAAGATTGGGCTAGATGGCTTAGTGGTTAAGCGCTTGCCTTTGAAGCCTAAAGACCGTGGTTCGAGGCTCGATTCCCCAGGACCCACGTTAGCCAGATGCACAGGGGGGCACATGTGTCTGGAGTTCGTTTGCAGTGGCTGGAGGCCCTGGCACACTCATTCTCTCTCCCTCTCTCTCTCTCCCCCTCTCCCTTTCTCTTTCTCTCTGTGTCTGTCACTCTCAAATAAATAAACAAAAATTTTTTTTAAATGGTTAATTGCTGTTGCTATAAGGTACTCCAGGGCTTAAAGAGATGAGGTTCTGAGCTGGAGAGATGGCTTAGTGATTAAGACACTTGCCTGTGAAGCCTAAGGACCCAGGTTTGATTCCCCAGATGCACAAGGGGGTGCGTGCATCTGGAGCTTGTTTGCAGTGGCTAGAGGAGAAAAGAAATGAAGTTTTATAGTCAGACTGCATGTATATCAATGGGATCATTCTGGCTTTGAGAAGAGAGGCAAGGACCAAACCCTACTCCTTACATAGTCTAGAACCAAGAATATCAAGTAGCATCAGAGCAGGAGCCCTGGATGTAGTAAGTTCTTTTTTTTTTTTTTTCAAGGCAGGGTTCTACTGTAGCCCAGGCTGACCTCAGTCTCACAATGATCAATGATCCTCCTACCTCAGCCTCCATAGTGCTAGGATTATAGGCATGGACCACCATGCTCAGCTTATGAATTTATTTGAAAGTGGAATTGAAAGTAATCTAGCTTGTGAATTATGTGTAGATAAGGAAAAATGAACAGTCAAGAATGATTCTAAGATTTTTGGTCTAAATGTTAGAATTGTCATCTACTGATGTGGAAAAAGCAACTGTAGAGAAATAGCTTGGGAAAGATTGGTGGGGTGGATGGTAAGAAGCGGAAATTTATATTTTAGTCTTATATTTGATATAATGAGAGCTAATTTTTTTTTAGTTTTTAAAAAGTTTTTTATTTATTGGCAAGCAGAGAGAGAGAAGAGAGGGAGGGGGAGGGAGAGGGGAGAGGAGAGGGAGGAGGAGAGGGAGAGGGAGAGAATAGGCATACCAGGGCTTCCAGCCACTGCATACAAACTTCAGATGCATACGCCACTTTGTGCATCTGGTTTTATATGGGTACTGGGAAAACTTTTCAGGCAAGTGCCTAACTGCTAAGCCTTCTCTCCAGCTCCAAGAGACGAATTTCTAAAGGCTTAACTTTGTACTTGGCTCTAGCATTAGCCCCTAAATTCAAATTAGTAAATTTGAATAACATTAGGTATTTCACCTACACCCTGAGGGCGCGCGCGCGCGTGTGCGCGCGCGCGCGCGCGCGCGCGTGTGTGTGTGTGTGTGTGTGTGTGTGTGTGTGTGTGAGTGTGAGTTTTCCATGACAGTGCTGCTATTTTGCTTACTCTAGCCACTATTATGTGTTAGGAACAGGTGCTGTGATGTTTCCAGCTTTGTTCTCTTAGCTCAAGATCCTTTTGGCTATTTGGGATCTTTGTGGTTCCATATGAATTTTAGGGTCATTTTTCTTTTCTACTTGTGGGAAGTCTAGCATTGATATTTTGATAGAAATTACATTAAATCTGTAAGTCACTTTAAGTACTATGGACATTTTAGTGGTATTAATTCTTTCACTCCGTTAACATGATAAGTCTTTCCATTTTGTGTGTTTGTGTCATTAATTTCTTTCATCATTGTTTTGTAATTCACCTTCTTGGCTAAGTTTGTTCCTAGTATTTTAATTTCTTCTCACTATTTGATAGTCTGTTATATTAAGCAAATAGTAGTATTAGATGCACTTTTACAAATCAGAAAATTAAGGCCCAGAAAGTTTATGTAGCCCAAAATATCACAAATAGTTTTGTTACAGGTAGTTAGGATCTCCAGGGTGTGTGTCTGTGTGTTTGTGTGTGTTGGGTTAGAGGGTGGGCCTTGGCAATTAAACCCAGGGCCTGATTCGTGGTGGGCAAGTGCTTTACCACTGGCTACATCCATAGTGCTTCGAGACCACATGCTTAACCACTGTGCTGCATACTGCTGACTTTGAAACAGTCAAGAGGAATGACGTAGCTGCCAGATATTATATGAATCAGGGGCTCGGGTAGCAGAGTACTTTCTGCTTTAGTGCTAGGCAGTAAAGATGAAAGTATCATCAACAAAAGCAGAAAGATGAAAAGTACTAGTTGGGCTAAAGTATAATGAATACCAGGAAAGGTATAGGGACGAGGCCAGCTTATTTACAATGCCCTTTTTGGGGCAGAGGAAGTAGATAGTGAGAAAGGGATATTTCCTTTTAGCCACACAGGCTGTCAGCCCCCTTACATTTAAGAAGTGTGTAGCTTGCTGCCCAAGCTAAGGGAAGTGGTGGAGAACCGGACTAATGGAGTGGGGTGTGGCAGGGAGACTTAGAGTTGTTGTGAATAGGTAACACATAGCTGACCTTCAATGAGCCTGTAGTTTGGGAAGACAGGTATAAGATAGGCAAGGCACAGTGTGGTAATTATGCCTGTATCTTCAGATGTTCTATACCAATATGAGACAGAGTAGGAGGATCTTAGAAAAGGAAGGGGTCTTTTTTTTTTTTTGTTTTGAATATTTATTTACTTGTTTACTTTAAAAAAAATTTATTAGCATTTTCCATGATTATAAAAAAAATCCCATGGTAGTTCCCCCCCTTCCCCCCCACACTTTCCCCTTTGAAATTCCATTCTCCATCATATTACCTCCCCCATCTCAATCATTGTACTTACATATATACAATATCAACCTATTAAGTACCCTCCTCCCTTCCTTTCTCTTCCCTTTATATCTCCTTTTTAACTTACTGGCCTCTGCTCTTCTCACGCAGAAGCCCAATCATCTGTAGCTAGGATCCACATATGAGAGAGAACATGTGGCACTTGACGTTCTGGGCCTGGGCTACCTCACTTAGTATAATCCTTTCCAGGTCCATCCATTTTTCTGCAAATTTCATAACTTCATTTTTCTTTACCGCTGAGTAGAACTCCATTGTATAAATGTACCACATCTTCATTATCCACTCATCAGTTGAGGGACATCTAGGCTGGTTCCATTTCCCAGCTATTATAAATTGAGCAGCAATAAACATGGTTGAGCACGTACTTCTAAGGAAATGAGATGATTCCTTCAGATATATGCCTAGGAGTGAGGAAGGTCTTTTTTTTTTTTTGTCTTTTGTCAGTATAGATATAAGGGTTGTGATGTGATTTTATGAGGGTGTTGTAACAGAAGTTGTAGCTCCAAATATCAGATTGGCTTAAATGGCCCCTTTTTCTTCTGTTTTTTCGAGGTAGGGTCTCACTGTAGCTCAGACTGACTTGGAATTCACTTCACTATGTAGTCTCAGGGTGGCCTCGAACTCACAGCGATCCTCCTACCTCTGCCTCCCAATCGCTGGGATTAAAGGTGTGCCCCACATCGCCCAGCTTAAATGTCCTTTTAAGTGTTTTCTAATACCAGCAAATTGAGTCCCTTTCCTTTCTCAGCCTATAGATGTCCCCTACAAAATGAAGAAGAGGTAACCAAATAAAACATTTTGGTCCTGCCATTCTTGAATATTCAACAAATTCAAGATAATTCAAAATAATTCTAAGTCAGGCATAGCAGCCTACATTTATAGTCCCAACACTCAGGATACAAATTAAAATATCAGTGAGCATTTAAAAGCTACAGGGAGACATCAGGAAAGTACTTATACATTGCTAATATAAACTCAAATTGATAGTCTCTCTAGGAAGCAATGTAGCAAAATATGTGAAGATTCTAGCATGTCACTTATCACCTCTATTTAATTTGCCCTCAGGAGACTTAGGCAGGAGGGTCGTGAGTTCCATACCAGCCTGTGCAATTTAGTGTGACTGTGCCCCAAAATAAATAAAATAGAAAGCTGGCATGTTGGTGCACACCTTTAATCCCAGCACTCCTGAGGCAGAGGTAGGAGGTTGGCCTGGGCTAGAGTGAGACTCTACCTCGAAAAACCAAAAATAAATAAATAAATAAATAGTAACTCTAATAGAAAGAAACATTGAAGGAAGATCCTGTAATTGCTCTTAAGGTAAAAGTCATCTAAAATAACAAAACAGGAGTGTGATTACCTGATTTCAGTCATGAGACTAATTTAGCTTTCCAGATTAGATACCTTGAGAAATAGCTTATCTCTAGATTGCTAATTAAATCTCAACAAGTTGGCTGCCTCAGTTTTAAAATCAAATCATGGATGATGAGAGAGAAATTTTCTTTGGGAGTTAGAAAGGATTTCTGTAACAACATATTAACAAAGATACTTTTTTTTTAAGATACTTTTTTTGTTCTTTGTTTGTTTTGAGGTAGGGTGTCACTGTAGCTCAGGCTGACCTGGAATTCATTGAGTAGTCTGGCCTCAAACTCATGACGGTCTTCCTTCCTCTGCCTCCCAAGTGCTGGGATTAAAGGTGTGTGCCACCACACCCCAGTAAAGATACATTATTTTAAAAAAAAATAGGTTTAGTTATTAGAGAGACAGGGGCAGATACTAATTTTGTTTTGTGGTAGGGTCTCACTCTAGCCCAGGTTCACCTGGCACTTGCTCTGGTAGCACCAGGCTGACCTCAGACTCATAGCAGTCCTCCTACCTCAGCCTCCCAAATGCTGGGATTATAGGTGTGCTCCACTATACCCTGCTCAAAGACTTGTTATTAAAGCTTTAATAGTTACAAATCCCAAAGAAGTTTTTAGGGCTTTAATCTTTGGCCTTTAAAACCAGCTTTCCATTGTTAGTCAGAATAGTAATGAGCTTTAAAAATTCAAGGGAAGGAAATGTTGCGAACAGTTCATAAAAGAAGGATACACAAATGGCTAATAATTATTTTAAAAAGGGTGGTCAGATGGCTTAGTTAGTAAAGTGCTTACTTACCAGATAAGCATCAAGACCTGAGTTCTAATCTCCAGCATCCAACATTGATTTCTAGCCTCCATGCTCACCCATCACATGGATACACACATGCAGAAAAAAAAGAGATATAAATATTGGTTTTTTGTTTTTAAAATTTTTATTAACATTTTCCATGATTATAAAAAATATGAGATATAAATATTTTTAAAGTATTTTAAAACGTGTTGAACAGGGCTAGAGAAATGGCTTAGTGTTTAAAACACTTGCCTGCAAAGCCAGAAGACCTAGGTTCGATTCCCCAGGACCCATGTAAGCAGATGCACAAGGTGGTGCATGTGTCTGGAGTTTGTTTGCAATGGCTGGAGGCCCTGGCACACCCATTCTCACTCTCTCTCTGCCTCTCTCTCTCAAATAAGTACCCATGCTTTTAATCCCTGCGCTGAGGAGGCAGAGGTAGGAGGATCACCATGAGTTGGAGGCAACCCTGAGAATACAGCATGAATTCCAGGTCAGCTCAGAGTGAGATCGTACCTGAAAAACCACAATAATAATAATTAATTAATTTAATTAATATATATTTTTAAAAGTGTTGAACATCCTTAAGCCATCTCGGAAATCCAAATTAAAACCACTTTGAAGCCGGGTATGGTGGTGCATGCCTTTAATCTCAGCACTCGGGAGGCAGAGGTAGGAGGATTGCTGTAAATTCGAAGCCACCCTGAGACTACATAGTGAATTGCAGGTCAGCCTGGGCTAGAGTGAAACCCTACATTGGAAAACCAAAAAAAAAAGATAAAGAAACAAACAAAAAATCACTTTGGTACAACTTCTTACCCCAGTCAGAAAGAATGGCTGTCACAACTGATAAATGCTGAAAGGGTTGATGAAATGGGAGGACAGAAGGGACTCCTGTTCACTGCTTTGGGGATTGCAAACTAGTACTGCATTATGAAAATCAATATGGAGGGATCTCAAAAAGTTAGAAATAGAATTGCCATATGATCCAGCTGTACCACTTCTGGACATATACTGTATGGACTGCACACTCTTTACAGAGATACACGCACATCCATGTTCATTGCTGTGCTAGTTATAAGAGCTGAGATGGGGACTCAGCCCAGATGCCCATCCACAAATGAATGGATAATAAAGTTGTGGCACATATCCACAGTGGAATTCTACTCAGTAGGTTGAAAATGAAATTAGGAAGTTTGTGGGAAAAGGATGGATATGGAAATAATTATATTAAGCGAAGTGATCCAAACTCAAAACCACCAATAATACTGCATGTTCTTTCTGATATGTGGATCTTGGCTTGTAATGTCTGTATGGAGGAGTGTGCATGAGCCTGTAAAGCTGGAAGGTGACCAAGAGCAAGTATCAATAGTTGAGCAGGAAGAGGGGTAAGGGACAGGCGAAAGGACATATGTGGCATGTACACAGAAGTGGAAGGATCCTGCCAGGTGATTGGGAAGAGGGGAGAGAAGAGTCAACTAAAACCAATTGTATTTGAAAATGCTGGAATGAGACAAGCTATGGAACCAGACATGGGATGGTCTGCTCCAGCCTCTGCAGGCCAGTGCATGTGCATACATCATACACACACCACTTTACACACAAACAAAATAATAAAAACTGGGCTGGAGAGATGGCTTAGCCATTAAGGCATTTGCCTGCAAAGCCAAACGACCCAGGTTCAACTCCCCAGGACCCATGTAAGCCAGATGCACAAGGGGGCACATGCGTCTAGAGTTCGGCCCTGAGCACCCATTCTCTATCTGCCTCTCTCTCTCTCAACTAAAAATTTTTAAAAATTTAAAAATAATAAAAACTGAAAAATATATGTAATCACATGGAAAAATTGTTTGTGATGTTTAAGGGGAAAATAAGATATAATACTATGTCCCCTACCTCATACCATGTATAAAATTAACCCTAAATGAATCCGTTATCTCATTATAAGATCCCAAACCATAGAAGCTCTTAGAAGAAAGCATAAGGTAAGGGGCGGGAGAAGCATAAAGTGAACAGAGGAGCTGGGGGGATGGCTCACTTGGCAAAGTGCTTGTCATGCAGGCATGCGGACCTGAGTTTGGACCCTCAGCATATGTATAAAAAAGCCAGATAGCCGGGCGTGGTGGTGCACGCCTTTAATCCCAGTACTCGGCAGGCAAAGGTAGGAGGATTGCTATGAGTTCAAGGCTACCCTGAGACTCCATAGTGAATTCCAGGTCAGCCTGAGCTACAGTGAGACCCTACCTCAGTAATCTCAGTACTGGTGAAGTGGAGATAGGAGGATCCCTGGGGTTTGATGGCCAGCTAGTGTAACCAAATAAAGTGAACTCCATTTTCATTAAAATATCTTGTCTCAAAAAATAAAGTGGAGGGGGCTGGGATGGTGATTCAGCAGTTAATGTCTGCTGGCCTGTGTTCAAGTCCCAACCTATCCTCATAAACCAGACTCAAAAAGTGGCACACCCCTTTAATCCCAGCACTTGTGAGGCCAAGGTAGAAGGATCACTGAGTTCAAGGCCAGTTTAAGAGTACATAATGAATTCCAGGTAAGCCTGGGCTATAGTGAGACCCTAACTCAGGAAGAAAAAAAAAAAAAAAAAGAAAGAAAAAAAGGTGGCACTAAGTCTGGCATTTGTTTGCAGTGGCAAGAGGCTGTGGTGAGCGTGCATACCCCCCCCACAACAATAAATTATTTATTTTTAATTTGACTGCACCCCTAGCCTCTTCCTACCTACCTGGCCCCGCAATGTTGCCACGTGGGGAACCACTCATGCCAACAGATGAATGGGAATGCTCACAAGTCCACGTGTGGAGTCTGCCTGCCCTGGGCCCGTACCATAAATAATTGTTTTAGAACATAAGGTGGACAGTAATGAGCAGAAGCTCTCACCTATAATCCCAGCACTCAGGAGGCTGAGGTAGGAAGTTCTCCATGAATCTGAAGCCAGCCTGGGCCAGAATGAGGCCCTGCCTCAAACAAAACAAAACAAAACAAAAAGGTAGTGACCTCTGACCTCCATATGCACATGCACACACATGTACATAAACATACAAGAGAAAGAAAAACACATCAAGGTAAATTGTCAAGACTTTGGGTTTAGCAACAAATTCTTAGGTATGCATAAGTAACAAAAAAAAGTACACAAATTGGGCTAAAAGTTTTAAATTTTGTATCAAAGTCATATCAAGAAAAGAAAGACAACCCACAGAATGGGGAAAAAAGAACCGTAAAAGCAGCTCAGTTTATAATGGTTTGCGTAGACATTTTTCCAAAGAAGATACCCGGTGTTCAGGCATGGCAGTGCGTGCCTGGTAATTCTAGCAGTTGGGAAGCTAGGGCAGCAGGATTGTTAATTCAAGGCCATCCAGACTACATAGTGAGAACTTGTTGAGAAAAGAAAAAAGATATCCTCATGGACAATAAGCAACGAAAAGATGCTTATCATTAGTGAAATACAAATGAACTCCCTAATGAGATGCCATTTCACACCAAGTGTGGTGGCTATGATGGCTGTAATATTAACAAACAAATAACAAAGGCCAAACATGGTGGCACACTCCTGTTATACAAGTACTTAGGATAAGGCAAGAGGATCATAAGGATTATCCTTTATTGAATAAACTAACACAAAAGAACAATAGTCATTGCTAGGATTGGTAGAGAAATTTGAAGCCCTCATGCATTGCTGGTTGGCAGTTTCATATTTCCATGGTGAGAGTATTAATACCATGGCGGTTGGTCAGTACTACAAAGAGCCCCCTTCAACCTTTTCAAGCAGTTTGTTAAATACTTAAGCAAACCATTGAACATATATGTATAAGACTATATAAAGCCAGGTGCGATGGCATACGCCTTTCATTCCAGCACTGGGGAGGCTGAGATAGAAGGATCACTGTGAATTCAAGGCCAGCCTGGGACTACAGAATGAGTTCCAGGTCAGCGTGGGCAAGAGTGAAGACCCTCCCTTGAAAAACAACAACAAAAGACTATATAGTGAGCTGGGCATGGTGGCTCACACCTTTAATCCCAGCATTTGGGAGGATGAGGTAGGAGGGTCATCATGAGTTCAAAGGCCAGCCTGAAAGTATATAGTGAATTCCAGTTTAGCCTGGGCCAGAGCTAGACCCTACCTCAAAAAAACAAAACAAAACAAAATAGACTATATAGAAAACTACCTTGGGCTGGAGAGATGGCTTAGGGGCTCCGATTCTACTCTCTGGCTGGACTGCCACAGCCTGGGGAAAACTTCATCCTGATCACTAGCTCTCCTTGGTGGCCATTTTACAGTCCTGCCAACCCCAAAGCCTTGGGGTCTCTACTGCAACCTGTGGTTCATTCTCATGGTTCTATCAGGGCTCCTCACAGGGATCCAACAGTCCTGCCTTACATTATTCACTGGCCATTTCCAAAAAACTGTGATGCAAATTCAGTGACCCTTTCTTTTCTATATTTGATAGACTTCCATTGCACCAGGTAGACTACCAAATTTGTTAATCCAGGTGGGAATAAAGCTGACTTTGAAGAGCAGGACACTCCTTTAGTATTCTTCCTATGGTCCCCATGAAGAACAGCTAGCCCAAGCTCAGTGGTGGTCACCTCTCAGAAATTGCAACTGAACAGAAATGTTTGTGTCTTTCAGTGCCACATCCTTCTGCTTAATGTTCTGACATTACTTTTTTATTTTTATTTTTTGAGAAGGGTGCGGGACAGAAAAAGCAAGTGTGTCAGGCCCTCCTGCTGCTACAGACACAAACTCCAGACACATGCGCTACTTTGTGCATCTGGCTTTTACCTGGATACTGGGGAATTAAACCAGGGCTGTCAGGGTTTGTAAGCAAGTGCCTTTAATCACTGAACCATCTCTCCAGCCCTTGCTATTACTTTCAATTTTAAAAAATTAAATTTTAAATTTTGCTTATGTCAGGACATAGGAAGAGCACAGCCAACCTCTCACATAAACTGCCTTCAGCCCAGTGTTTGTAGTGACCTTCTCACTGTTGGGACAAAACACCAGCCAAAAACAGCTGATGGGAAGAAAGTGTGGCATGAGCAGAGCCTCACCTCTGCCACAGCAAGTGGGAAATAGCAGCAAGAGAGGGGATTGAGCTCTTTATAACACCCCAAAGCCAGCTTCCAATAACACATCTCTTCCAGCAAGGCTCCACCTCCCATTTTGCCATCAGCTAGAGACCAAATACTCAAAACACATGAGTTTATGTGTTATATACAAACCACCACATACAGTTCCATCGTAGCTCTTGCAATCCAAGCCTCCATAGTTCTTTCTGTATTTAGGTCTTTCACCTCTACAGAATAGTTCTTCAAGTCTGGCAAGGCATTCCTTAGCCCAAGGCTTTAAATCTTTCCATATTCCTCCTACAAATCAATTTCACAAGATCTTATGGTTATGTTTCTTTTTAAAAAAATATTTTTATTTCTTTCTTTATTTGAGAGAGAGAAAGTGGGCGGGGGGGGGAGTGGGGAATGGGCATGCCAGGGCCTCCAGCCACTGCAAACAAACTCCAGATGCATGCGCCCACCCCTTGTGCATCTGGCTTATGTGGGTCCTAGAGAGTCAAACTGGGATCTTTTGGCTATGCAGGCAAACACCTTAACCACTAAGCTATCTCTCCAGCCCTTATGGTTGTTTCTAGCAGCAGCAACTCACTCCTGGTAACAATTTTCTGTTGTAGTTGCTTTTGTATTGTTGGGAGAAACCACCTGACCAAAAGCAGATCATGGAAGGAAAGGACTTATTTTGGCTTACAGTCTCAAGGGGAAGCTTCATGATGGCAGAAGAAAGATGGTGGAGCAGAGGCTGGGTGTCACCTTTCCATAACAAGTGGAAACAGCAGCAGGAGAACGAGCCAAACTTTGGCAAGGAGGAGTTGAATATAACACCCTAAATCCCGCTCCCAATAACACACCTCCTCCAGCAAGGCTCCACCTCCCAAATTGCCATCAGCTGGAGACCAAGCATTTAAAACACATGAGTTTATGAGGGAACTTATGATTCAAACCACCACACAGTATAAATGTCTATACTGTTTCTACTTATTTTTTTTTTTTGCAGTGAAGATACAGGCATGTAGTATATTGCTTTTTAAAAATAGTCAAAAGTTCTGAATATATTAGGGTTGTAGTATTTGGTGACTTTTCTCTTGAAAGCTGTTTGTGTATACAGTCAGAAATAGTCTGTGAAGAGACTAAAAGCCAAGTCTGTGACTTAGATCGTTTCCTCTGAAGTCTGCTACCTTCTTCTTCTTCCTTTTTTTTTTTTTCCCCTTGAAAGCTAACTAAGTGGGGCTTTTCTTGTCTCTTTCTAGGTTACCCCACAGCCTACCCGGCAGCAGCCCCTGCCTACAATCCTAGCCTGTACCCAACCAATAGCCCCAGTTATGCTCCAGGTAAGCAGAGTGGGGTAGCAGCGCTGAAGGGAGGGGCGTACTGCTCTATTTGGAAAAGGAACCTCACCTTCTGGCCCTTCCCCATCTTCATGGCCCAGGGCCAGCCTGTCCAGGTGTGATTCTCCAGGAAGTCCCCTGGGAACTGGGGTAGCTCAGCCTCGGGTTGGGGGTGGGGTGGAAGTCCAGGCTGGCCCGTCCTTCTCTGCTGTGCTGGCATGTGTGTGGCATGCACCCTCGCAGAACCATTTCAGTTCTCCCAAGCAGCAGTCCAAATCCCATTCTTTGCTCAGTTTTCCCTGAGGCTGCCATTCAGAAACATACAACTCCTGGGGTGCAAACTTGGAAGACAGTGAGAGGTTAGTCATCAAAGTAATGAGCTGATTTTCAGGCTAAGGTGAGATATTTGTTTTTCAAAAATAATAAAGGCACAATGCTTTTGAATAGAGGATTCAAATGAGTTTGAAATTATTGAAAAGATACTGGGAGAGGTAGCATATACTTTCAGTACCTCCATTTGGAAGGCTTAGGCAGGCAAATCACAAGTTTCAAGCCAGCTTGGGCTCATAGTAAGACCTTGTCTCCAAAGGAACCAAAACAGCCAGATGCAGTGTGTACTTTTAGTCCTAGTACTCGGGAGGCTGAGATGGGAGGACCAGCCTAAGTTGGAGGCCAGCCTGGGACTACAGAGTGAGTTCCAGGTCAGCCTGGGCTAGAGAAACAAAACAGTGCTGAGCGTGGTGGCGCACTCCTTTAATCCTAGCACTCTGGAGACAGAGGTAGGAGGATCAGGATCTCTGTGAGTTCAAGACCATCATGAGACTACATAGTGAATTTCAGGTCAGTCTGGGCAAGAGTGAAACCCTACCTTGGAACCTCCCCCCACCAAAAAAATAAATAAATAAAACAGTCCAGGCATAATGGTGCATGCCTTTAACCCTAGCCTGGGCTAGAGTGAAATCTTGAATAACCAAACATACACACACACACACAATAACAACAACAACAAAGAGAAACCAAAAACAGGGCTGGGGAGATTGCTCAGTGGTTAAAGGCACTTGTTTGCAAAGCCTGCTGACCCTCGTTCAATTTCCTAGTAGCCACTTAAAGCCAAGCACACAGAGTGATGCATGCCTCTGGAGTTCATTTGCAGTGGCAAGAGTCCCTGGCATCCATTCAGTCTCATTTTTTCCCCTCTCTTTAATTTCTCAAATAAATAAAAATGAACCAAAAAAAGAAAGATAGCATTGGATTTATTCAGTTTTGGGCTAGGTGCCGTGTGTGTGTGTGTGTGTGTGTGTGTGTGTGTGTGTGTGTGTATAAAATCATTGGGGGGGGGGGTGTCGAGGTAGGGTCTAGCCCAGGCTGACCTGGAATTCATTATGTAGTTTCAAGGTGGCCTTGAACTTATGGCTCTGGTTGGGAAGTCATAGCTTTGAACCCTTGATTACCCATTTCACTAGTCATAAAACCTTGGGCAAATCATCTCACCTCTCTGAAATTCACATGTAATCACCTACCTCAGGATTGTAGGTGATTTTGTGTAAACTCATCTTCATTAGCTCACTGAGTATTTATTTAGTATTTATTAAATGCCCTGTATCCCTGGGACAGAAAAAGTAAAATTTAGAAAAATACAAAAAAGGAGAAAAATTAAAAGTTGTCATCTTTACCTGAAGTAGCTTATAGTTCGTTTTACAACTATGTAATTAAATGAATTGCAGTATAATATAATCAGTACTATAAAAGGAATGCATACTAGAAGAGAAAAGGGATAAACAGTTTTCCTGAAGGTGAGAGTAGAGAGGAAGTTTCTGAGAATCCAGCAATAGAACTGGAGGGCCAAGTAGGAATGTTCCTGTGAGCACACAGAGGAGGAGGAGACCTCAGCTTCTGGGAAGCAGGTCATGGTAAAGGACTGAGGGAGGTGTGGAACCTGACTGTTGAATCTAGGACTAGTAGAAATGGTTGAAACACATCGTGAAGGGGTTGGTTGAATCTGAACAACAAAGGCAAAATTTGGAAAGACCTTAAATGTCACGTAATTCCCCACTGTTGAGTATTTATTATGGATTTAGAAAACTTGAAAAGACCTCAGAGATTCTCTAATTCAACCTCTTCTTTTGTGTTTAAATTTGGTTTAGTCCCACATTATCAAGTGAGTTGGCAACAGCTATAGAATTAGAACCTTTGACAGATGTCCTGTCACATGTTTTGTGATAATCTTATATTCATTCTACTGTCATTTCCTCCTGAGACTTTTTTGTTTTGTTTTCAAGGCAGGGTTTCACTCTAGCTGAGGTTGACCTGAAACTCATTCTGTAGTCCCAGGTTGGCCTCAGATTTACAGCCATCCTCCTACCTTTGCCTCCCAAATTCTGGGATTAAAGACATGTGCCACCACAGCCAGCTTTCTGAGATGTTTAAAGCAGAAAAAAAACCTGGGCTGTGTCTGTAGACCTACATTCAAGCCCTGGGGTTGTGTCATTGTATTACACATACACGCCATTTTTGCTTTTTGTTTTGTCTTGGGGATTTTATCTTGTTGCATTTAATTTTTAATTTTTAATTAATTTATTTATTTATTTGAGAGAGAGAGAGAGAGAGAGAATGGGCACGCCAGGGCCTCCAGCCACTGCAAACAAGCTCCACATGCATGTGCCACCTTGTGCATTTGGCTTATGTGGGTCCTGGGGAATTAAACTGAGGTCCTTTGGCTTGGCAGGCAAACACCTTAACCACTAAACCATCTCTCCAGACCTCATTTTTTATTCTTAAAAATATTTTATTTATTAGCTGGGTGTGGTGGCACACACCTTTAATCCCAGCACTCAGGAGACAGAGATAGGAGGATCGCTGTGACTTCAAGGCCACCCTGAGACTCCATAGTGAATCCAAGGTCAGCCTGGGCTAGAGTGAGACCCTACCTCGAAAATCCAAAAGAAAAAAATATTTACTTACTTGAGTGTGAGAGAGAGTGAGAGAAAGAGGCAGATAGAGAGAGAATAGGCGCACAAGGGCCTCTAGTCACTGCAAATGAACCAGACATGTGTGCCACATTGTGCATCTGGTTTATGTGGGTACTTGGGGCCTTAGGCTTCACAGGCGAGTGCCTTAAGCCATCTCTCCTTTATTGTATTTTATTTTACTTTTTGCAAACAGGAACTATTTTAGCCAGGCATGGTGGTCAACACCTGTAATCACAGTTCTTTGGAAGTAGAAACAGGAAGATCAGTTCAGGGACAGCCTTGGCTACATGTACCAAAGCCAGCCTGGGTTAATGAGACCTTTCTCAAAAAAAAAAAATCTATTTGTGCAAATAAGTGATGATACCCACTAAAGTGTTTACATACATGGATATGTGTCTTTACATAGTTATGTGTAGCTATGACCAAAACACCTGAGAAAACAAGAGAAGAAAGATTCCTCTTAGCTTACCACTTCAGAGGTTGTAGGTGGTTTGGCTACATGTGCTTGGGCACTACATCACGGTGCTCTGAATGTGTGACAGAGGGGACTGTTCAGGGCATAGCTGGCAGGAAGCAGAGAATGGCAGTAAGAAGCCAGGGCAAGTTGTAGCCTAAGGGGCACACTTTGACCTGCTTCCATCAATCACACAGGAAGCTCCACTGCCCTGCTAATCTGTTTCAATTCTGGATCCATTAGTGGATTAAATGAATCAGTAGCTGAGAGCCTTCCTAAAACACCCTTATCTAGAAGTGTGCTTTCCCAGTCTTCCATATGTTTCATATTTATCTCAATGATATCAGGTGTGGTGACTTACACCTTTAACCCAGCACTCAGGAGGCAGAGTTAGGAGTATCAATGTGAGTTCAAAGCCAGCCCAAGACTGCATAGTGAATTCCAGGCCAACCTGGGCTAGAGCGAGACCCTACCTTGAAAAACCACAGTGGCATTTATTTTGGCCCTGTTTTATAAGCCTTACTCTGGAAGGCACTGTAGGCTGTTCACACTTGAGGAAGCTGCCACTTTTGCCCTCAATGAGTTTGTAAGAAGGGTCAGGCATGTTGGCACATGCCTTTAATCCCAGCACTTGGAGGCTGAGGTAGGAGAATTCCTGTGAGTTCAAGGCAAGCCTGAGACTACATAGTGAATTCCAGGTCAGCCTGGAACTAGAGTACGACCCTACCTTGAAAAACCAAAAAAAAAAAAAAAAAAAAAAAAAAAATTTGTAAGGGGAGCAGTGATACATGGGGCTAAAAATTAACCGGGTGTGGTAGCAAAAACTTTTAATCCCAGCACTTGTGAGGCAGAGGTAGGAGGATCGCTATGAATTTGAGACTACCCTGAGACTGCATAGTGAATTCCAGATCAGCCTAGGCTAGAGAGAAACCCTACCTCAAAAGAAAAAATAAAATTAATAATAATAATCTCACAGCACCAATTTAAAAATCATTAATAATGATATCTCAGCAGCAATTTTTCTGTTTATTTTTAGTGAATAATACATAGTATTTCCAGGGCTAGAGAGATGGCTCACTGGTTAAAGGCACTTACTTACAAAGCCTATCAATCTGGTTTCAATTTCCCAGTACCCATGTAAAGCCAAACATAAAAAGTGATGCAAGTGTCTGCGTTCATTTGTGGAGGCAAGAGATGTTGGACACTCCTACCCACATACAAATAAATGAATATTTTAAAATATAGATGTGTAACATTTCTAGAATGCCTATAATAGCAGGCAACAAAGCTACAGAAATTCTGATAAGATATTTAGTCAAATTGATAGGTTCTGTCTTAAACACGAAGAAGACTTTGATTATCAAATACCATAATAATAAGTGACTTAAATCTAAGTCTTTGAGATCTGTAAGTGGGTTTTGTAAATTAATGTAGAACAAGGGGAGATGAGTTGTGGCTGATGTTCAGGTTAGATCGTGAGTAAGAAGGAGTTGTCTTCATCATCAGGAGGCCACCGTTGTCCTCATTGGCAGTGGGGTGTTGAGGTGAGAAAACAGACAGAAGTGACTTAGCATGTATAGGATATACACTTACAAGAAGCTTGGCTGGCAGGGAAAGAAAAGCAATGGTGCAAGATGTACAGGAGAGTATGCAGTTGAAGGAGAGCTGGGGAGGGGCTGACCGTAACTCTGGTGGGAAGGAGCAGCGGAGGGAAGGGGGTGAATCAGATGCCGTGCCTCATAGAGCCAGACCTCTCAGCAGCTGTGATGGAAGTGAGGAACCCAGAGTTCACTCTCTTCCTTGTTTCGTAAAGTTGAGTGGCAGGGGCAGGTAGAGTGCCTCACGCTGGAGGGCAGCTCTTTCTGTCTGACCTACAGCAAGGTTACAAGGTAATACTTAGGATTGTTTAAGAATCAACTTGATAAGGGATTGGCAAGACTAGGGCTAAGTGACAATTATCAACTGAATATTTCCTGTGTGCCCACAACTATTTTAAACTCTTTGTGGGTATTTACTTGCTCTACATTACAACAAACGTTTGAGGTCAGTACTCTACACTCCCCATTTCCAAATGAGAAAATAGAAACCTAGAGAAGTTAGGCAGCTAGTTCAAAGAGTTACCCTCTGGCATTCTGCCGAAAAACCAGAACTCTAACCACCCTCTTGTCCTTGAGGCAGTGGGCAGCCATGCAGTCAGGGTAGAGTAGAAACAATGCAGAAGGGAAGAGCCTGAAACTGAGCAAGTGTGGAGAGACTGGAAAGTGTGAGTGGACTAGTAAGTTTTAATTTTAAAACAAGCAAGAGCCCTTACCTAAACTTGATTTTCTCCAGTGTTATATATTTTTTTATTTATTTGAGAGAGAGAGAGGGAAAAGTAGATAGATATAAAGACTGAATGGCTGTCCCAGGGCCTCCAGTTACCACAAACAAGCTCTAGATGCATGTGCCACCTTGTGCATCTGGCTTGACATGGGTACTAGGAAATTGAACCTGGGTCCTTTGGCTTTGCCAGCAAGTGCCTTAACTGCTGAGCTATATCTCCAGCCCCAGTGTTCTATTATTTCTAAATTTAATAGACTTCTAAGCTATGACTAAAGTAAGCTAAACCATTTGCTCAGAAACCCACAAAATTAATAGTAGAATGCAGTACTGGTACCTTGTGTTACAAAGCCAGACTGACCAGGCTGGATGGCACATGCCTGCAATCCCAGCACTTGGGAGATAGAGGCAGGAGTTCTAGGCCTTCCTCAGCTACATGGCAAGCTTGAGGCTATTCTGGGCCACATGAAACCCTGTCCCCTCAAAAAAGAAAAATGCAGAAAAGCGGGGAGGGACAGAGAAATCCCCAGACTAGACTAGAAGACCTAGCTTTACTTTTAATTTTGTATGACCTTGGATCACATAGTTATACACACACACCCCTACCTGGACCAGTTTTATGCTGTGTGATGCTGATTTCTACTTCACAGGTTTGACTACAATGGGGAAGCTCCTGCCATAGAGGAGCTGACTCAAGGTCAAAAAGAACAGTGTAGGTAACTCCCAGCTTCTTGCCAGACAGAACCAGCCATTTATGCTGCAGAGAGGTGCCTGTAAGGAGTCAGGCTCTCTCACAGGTTTAAATTTCCTTTAGTTCCTTTAAGGAGACCAAAAGGTTGTTTTAGTGAGCCATTTTTAGCAGCTCTATGCACCCTAAGATGTCATCTGTCCAGGATGCAGAGGAACATTTCACTTAATCATTGGTTCTGAAAGCTTTGTGGGTATTTGGAGCTTTTTTCTAAGCTCTTAATGATTTCAGGATCATATTTAAGAGTTATTTAGCCTCACAGGAGGCAAGAGCCAGGCAGGGCTTGATTTTCAGAAGCTATAGAATAAAGCATTTGTCATATTAATGATAATTCAACTTGGAAATGAAAAGGATAAATAAAAACATATATTCTCACAAGAATCTGTATACAAAGCATTCTTATCTATTGTGTCACTTGATTTCATAATGCCCTATAATGTATAAATAAATATATTATCCCATTCCCATTTTGCATATGACAAACCTGGGGAAAAATAGAGGAAAAGAGTTGGTGTTTACTGAGCACCATTATGTTCAGGCATTGTATAAGCAAGTTACAGATACTCATTTTCACCTTTTTCTTGTGACTTAAGAGTTTCTTGCTTCCAGTTTGGCTCTGAGAAGGTTGAGTAAGCTTCAAAGTTAGATTAAAAAAGAACAAAGGGAAGAGAAAGGAAGGGAGGAGGGTACTTAATAGGTTGATATTGTATATATGTAAGTACAATGATTGTGATGGGGAGGTAATATGATGGAGAATGGAATTTCAAA
Source organism: Jaculus jaculus (assembly GCF_020740685.1). Lineage (NCBI taxonomy): Eukaryota > Metazoa > Chordata > Mammalia > Rodentia > Dipodidae > Jaculus > Jaculus jaculus. Next base: position 169,348,420 of record NC_059104.1, read on the forward strand.
GGGGAAAGTGTGGGGGGGAATTAACATGGGATTTTTTTATAATCATGGAAAATGCTAATAAAAATTTTAAATAAATAAATAAGAACAAACCAGCCAGGCATGGTGGTTCACGTGTTTAATCCCAGCACTTAGGAGACAGAGGAAGGAGGATCGCCGTGAGTTTGTGGCCACCCTGAAACTACATAGTGAATTCCAGGTCAGCCTGGGCTAGAGTGAGACCCTACCTCGTAAAACCAAACAAACAAGCAAAAAACCCCAAAAACAGAGCTAGGATTCCAACTCACTCATCTCACCCCACTGCCAGTGCTTGCTTTTTGATCCAAGAGGCTTCAGAGATAGAAAAATAAAGTTCCTCAGTGTTGGGCATAGCTCTCTAGGGTTTACAAACAGCTCTTTGAAAGATCTATGATGGCCATAGCTGTCCCTGAGCCTTTACTTTTTCCTAATATATAAACCTTCTTTCGGTTGTGAAATCCCTCAGCAATTCTTGGGAGAATTGAAATGTGTTCTTATTGTAGACAAGCAAAGATCAGGGACTTGGGTTTGTTTACTCTAGGTAGTTTCTGGATCAGCTGTCTGGAAGACCCTGTGGTATCCAGGGAGGTCCCCTTCTGCAATGGATGTACTTGCCTGGGTGGCAAGTATGTCCCCTTCCCCAAGGGAGAGGAATTTCCCACTCTATATTCACTATTTCTTGTATAGCTTGGGGGAAACTTCTGTCTTGTGACAAAGTCTGTTATATAACTGCAATATGTACAACTTTGCACAAATTCTTAGTGGTAATTTCAACTAACATTTCTATCCAACAGAGTTTCAGTTCCTGCATTCAGCTTATGGTAGGAGAGCTATTTTTCCTCATCTGTATTATGACCTATGAATGTGTTCTATTGTAATAATAATAGATTCCCTATCCTTCCCTTCCCAAACCCATCTCCTAGGCTTGGGCTCCCCCAGGTGGCTCAGCAGCAGTTCCTAAAGCATGCAGGAACATGTCTGATGGTGCTAAATCACGGGTTGGAGACACACAAATCATTCCCATAAGGCAGCAGTAAAGGATCATGGCACTAAAAGGCGTCTCTCTCTAACCTGGCTGACAAATTCAAGCCAAAAAAAAAAAAAAAAATTCAGGGCCTATGTGTGGCTCCTCTGTTGCCTTTATGGAAGCCTTTGAGAAGGGGTGCCTCAATTAGTTGGCCCTAGAATCAGATTTTCTATCTCAATTAGCAGTCTGACATGTTTGAAAACATGGTTCACTTTAGATACAGTCTGTTCTTTTGCCCAGATCTTGAGCTCTGGGCTTATTTTCAGAGCCTTTTTATGAATGGTGAAAGGTAGGGGCCAAGTGTGCTAATGTGTGTAGGATCAGAGCTGAGTTCTCAGGGCAGTGTGAACTCCTAGCCCAAGGCACCACAGGAACTTATGGGCACCTGTGAGGGTCCCAGCAGAGTAACTTGACTAGGTCCTTTTTGTCATAGACAGGAAGGGACCATGAAAGAGACTTGCCACCTTTACTGTCCTCACCTGGGCTGCTTAGGACAATGTTTTTGAAAGATCTTTGCATACTTTGATCATTGAGATGTTGGTAAATGAGTCTGCATGTGGCACATCTTTCAGAAGATGAGCTGTAAAATTTCTTCTTGTCATGGCTATAGTCTGCTTTATCTTGGGCAATTTACTTATCTCTCCAAGCTAGAAATAAAGTGTTTTATTCCACATGATCTATGAGGTACTTTTAAATTCTAATATACCATCCTGTTATAATTTTATTATAAATTTTAATTTTGTTAATTCATATTGCTGATGATAGACCTGCTTTACTTACCGTGTATAAGTCATTTCTTTGTTTACTACAGAATACATGAACTCAGATAGAGGACTACAAAAAGTTAGTGATCACTGTGAGTTTGAGGCCACCCTGAGAATACATAGTGAATTCCAGCTCAGTCTGGACTAGAGTGAGACCCTACCTTGAAAAAAAAAAAGTTAGTGATCCTGTGCTTGTTCACTCTTACAGTTATAACATCTAAAGTTATGATGCATAAGAAGTATGGATGGGGGCCCTGGAGAGATGGCTTAGCAGTTAAGGCACTTGCCTACGAAGCCTAAGGATCCAGGTTCGATTCTCCAGGTCCCACGTAAGCCAGATGCACAATGTGACGCATGTATCTGGAGTTCGTTTGCAGTGGCTAAAGGCTCTAGCATATACATTTTTCATTCTCTCTCTTTCTCTCCCTCTCCCTCTCTCTCATAAATAACTAAAAATAAATCTTTTAAAAAAAGAAGTATGGATGGGGGTTTAAGGAGTTGACTCCGTGGTAACAGCATTTGTCACACAAGCATGAGGGCCTGAGGCCATCTGAGTTTGATCCCAGCACCCATATAAAAAGCTGGGAGTATAGCCAGGTGTGGTGGCGCACGCCTTTAATCCCGGTCCTCGGGAGGCAGAGGTAGGAAGATCACTGAGTTCGAGGCCACCCTGAGACTACATAGTGAATTCCAGGTCAGCCTGAGCTAGAGTGAGACCCTACCTTGGAAAACCAAAAAAAGAAAAAGAAAAAAAAAAAAAAAAGCTGGGATTAGCCATGTACACCTGTAACTCCAGTCCCATTGAAGGGGTGAGTAGAGACCAGAAAATCACTGGGGTTCAGTGGTCAGCCATTCTACTGAGGAGGAAAAAAAGCATCTCAGTGCTGGGCATAGTAGCACATGCATTTAATCCCAGCACTTGGGAGGCAGAGATACAAAGATGACTGTGAGTTCAAGGCCAGCCTGTGACTACATAATGAGTTCCAGGTCAGCCTGGACTAGAAACAAACTCTACCTTGAAAAGAGGGTGGGGCAGCTCCATGGTCAGTGAGAGACTTTCTCAAATGAAATAACATTAAAAAAAGAATTTCAAATAAAATAACTGGAAGAGTGATAGAGGAGGACACCCAAAATTCTCTGGCCTCTGCACGTGTGTCCATGAGATGTGCACATACATAGGTGGAGGCTTCACTTCACACAGCATTCTGTTCAAGACCCTAAGTTGCTTTGAAGAGACAAAGATCCATAAGATGAGGTCCTTGGTCTCTAGTAGGACACAGTTTACTGGGGAGACATAGAAGCTTGTAAGAATCACTGTGGTAGTCAGCTACATGGGACGAGGGAAGGAGAGACTTCACAGTAGATGCATGTCTTCTGTTTATGGTTGAGGGATTAGTATATGTACATCAGAAGAAATGTGGAGTGGTGTGCCAGAGAGCTAGCAGTGTGAGCAAACCATGGAGGAGTAGTTTCTTGGCACCATCTGGGAATGATAAACAGTTTGTAAACAGTAGTGTAATTGAAGATTAAGGATGATGGAGAGTCTAGAGAGGGCATTAGGACCTTGAATACTAACAAGTTCAAACTGCAGCCAATAAATAGCAGAGAAACATGGTATGTTCTCAAAAGAGTTTTACAGTTAGGTTTAGGTCTTAGTTTAGTGCAGCTATAGCTTGGAGACACGGTAGCACATACCATTAATCCCAGTGCTCTAGTAGGAGGTAAGAGAATTACTGTGAGTTTGAGGCCAGCCAGGAACTACAGAGTGAGTTCCAGGTCAGCCTAGGCTAGAATGAGATTCTACCTTGAAAAACAAACAAAAGATTGAGGGCTGGAGAGATGGCTTAGCAGTTATGGCTCTTGCCTGTGAAGCCTAAGAACTTATGTTCAGATCTCCAAGTCCCACGCATATCCAGACACACAGTGATGCACACAGTGCAGCCCAGTACCGTACATGCACACAAGAGGACGCACACGTCTGGAATTCACTCACAGAGGCTGAAAGCCCACGTGTGCCCATCTTCTCTTTCTCTCTCTCTCACTCTCCCCCCCTTCTCTTTCTCTCTCTCTCTCTCTCTTTCTCAAGTGATAAATAATAAATAATAAAAATAATTGAAGTCCCAGGCTGGAGAGATGGCTTAGCGGTTAAGCGCTTGCCTGTGAAGCCTAAGGACCCCGGTTCGAGGCTCGGTTACCCAGGTCCCACGTTAGCCAGATGCACAAGGGGTGCACGCGTCTGGAGTTCGTTTGCAGAGGCTGGAAGCCCTGGCACGCCCATTCTCTCTCTCTCTCCCTCTCTCTGTCTTTCTCTCTGTGTCTGTCGCTCTCAAATAAATAAATAAATAATTTTAAAAAATTGAAGTCCCAGCATTTGGGAGGCAGAGGTAGGAGGATCACCGTGAGTTCAAGGCCACCCTGAGACTACATAGTGAATTCCAGGTCAACCTGGGCCAAAGTAAGACCCTCCCTTGAAGAAAAGAAACAACAAAAAAAAAATAAATTGAAGACGTAGTTGAGGTCAAAGAATTGGAATTGTCCACTTCAGTGATGGAAGTATATAGCTACCAGAACTAGAAATCATAAGACTGGATGACCCTGAGATCAGTACTGTGATGCACTTGGGAAACGGTTTTTAATGCTGTTTTACAGTATAGCAAAACTGGAGCTGAGAAGATTAAGTGACTTGCCCAAGGTCTATCAGCTAATGTGTGTCAAAGCCCAGACTAGAGCTCAAATTTCCTGACTAAGCACATTATTCAGAATCATGGTCCCTTGCTGCCTTCCTTCTTTGTAAGTGTGCTTAACAGATTGTTCAGTGTCAGAGGATGCGAGGGTCTTATATCCAGGAAGTGAACAACCCAGCAGCTGCTGTGGGCAGCTTGCTATGACTAGGCCTGTGGCCCTTCACTGCTGAGTTCTTTCTGTCCTTTTTACTTGAAGGATAACACATAGAAAGTACATTGGTCTTAAATATACAGCTTAATTATGTTTTTGCCAGTGATGCACCTATTTATTACTACTCAGTTCAAAGTATAAAACATCTCCAAGAAGTGATTCCTTTTTGGCACACAAGAGTAAGTAGGGTGCCTGTCAAGGCGATCTTTTCCATCAGCATGCTTCTAAAAGCTTCAGTAGGGATGGCTTCATCTGGCAACTGAGCTCTGAATTCCTACCACCACCAGAATGGGTTACATGGAAAAGCAGGACCACATGATATATGGTACTAATGAAGAAGCCCAGTTGACAGTTAAAATTTGATTTTTGTTTTTAGGTTTCACATCTATCCAATTATTTAAGTTATTAAATATTGAACTATACAGAGATAACATAGAAAATGCTGTGTGAGCCGGGTGTGGTGGTACGCACCTTTAATCCCAGAACTTGGGAGGCAGAGGTAGCAGGATCACTATGGGTTCAAGGCTACCCTGAGAGTACATAGTGAATTCCAGGTCAGCCTGAGCTAGAGTGAAACCCTACCTTGAAAAAAAAAATGTTGTTTGCTTTCTTTATAAGTAAAATGAAAAAAAAAAAAAAGCCACCCTTTATTCAGAAAATGTAAATAGCCTGTGTGATCATATAAGAAAGACAATCAAAGGCACAATCACACTTTCTTCATTCCCGGATAATCTGCAACGTTATTTTACTGTGTAACATGCTGTCTTGTTCACTCCCTGGTTGGCGTGTGGCTGTGTTGCATCCCCAGCTAGACCGTAAGTACCTTGTGTGCAGTGACTGTGACCCACGTGTGCTCCTGTCCACCGTGGCGCTCCCCTCAGTGCTGAGTGCAGTTAGGCCTCTGTACTCTGGCTACTTTTGATTTCGTTGTCACACAATCCTTCAATCCAATGTCAGACTTCTGGCTTATAGTGAAAATTATGGTAAAGAATTCCCACTTGGAGGGAGAAATAAATTAGACCCTCAAAATTCTTCAAATTCTTACAGCCAAATTGAGGCCTCCTGCTCTGTGGTAGAGTCCTACTGAGGTCTTTTGCACATGGACTTGTCTATATGACATCTTGCTGCTAGCTACATGGTTAAACTTTTTAGGTAATCATTTGGTATGGCCATGGCTTTCCAGCCACATGGAGTGTCAGGTTCTAAATTTGGAGACATCATGGTAAGATTTTTGAACATGAATTGGATCTTTTATTAATCCCCTGCACATTGCACCTCATTCCTTGAAGAAAGAAATCCAAGATGATTTAAAACAGCTTCCTGCCTTCTGCAGGGCCTGTAGAGCTGTGTCTGTCTATTTAGCATAGGCCCTGGGCTCTACCTAGAGCTCTATTCAGCCTTCATTTTTCTTGCTAGAATTCTCCTTTTAGTGTCACTTTCCTGCCCGTGATTTCCTTCTCATTCCTCAGCATCTGCTGTACATACTGTGGGCCATTAATGCAAGCACAGAGTCAGCCTATAGAGCTACATTTCTGACCTCCATTCAGCAGAAACAGCAGAGCCCATGGCCACCTTAGCCCTAATATTTCTATGGTCATGGTTATTTAGGCAGGCAGAGGGATATGGAATCTCTCTGGAGGTAGATAAGTCTGGAAGAAGTAGTCTATAGACATTCTTTCCATGCTACCCTGTCTTTCCTTAGACCCTTGCTAAAATGTTCCAAGCTTATATAAATACTATCGGAACGGCCTCACATCCTGATGTACATTACAACATTCGATGTCTGTGACTCCCCAGACCTTATTAGAATAGAAAACACATTGCTAAAATCTTCTTACTGTAAGTAGAAATTTGGGTCATGAATGTGTCTCCTTTGGTTTTTGAAAGTATAGTAAAAGGTATTTCCCCCTATTTCCTTTCTCCTTCCCCTCAGGATACCATGACGGTAAGTTTTTTGAGTCATTCCCCACTTGTAGAACATATGCAATAATCACCTTTCAAATTTCTCAAGCTGAACTTTGAGTCAGCCTAGGAAGCCTCTATAGATTAGCATGGGCCTTGTCTCTGTTTTGCCCAAATTTACAGATCGTGGTCCAGAGGATCACTACCTCATGAGGATACATAGCAGGTGGGGCATCGAGTACCACCTCAGCAGGAGATATTTAGGCAAATACAAGAAGTATGTCTATCTGGCATGTCCACAGCTGCAAACAGTGCCCAAGTAGATAACTATGAATGCAGCCACAGTGCCTTTGCTTTTAAGCTTCAATGGCCACAGCTCAATGCCATTAAGGAGGTGATACTGCAGTAATGTTCATGTAAGGTGGTAATTGTTATTTTCTTTCTGAAAGCTACTTGCAACTTATTAAATACACCTCCAGATAAAATTTAAGATCAGAAGGTGTTTTTGATCTGGCCCAGAACACCGTCAAAGACTCCCAAGTTGCATCATGTCAATGAGAAGGTGGGAGAGAAATAAATGAGAGTCTTAGGCCATAAGGGTGGGTGGAAGTGTGATGTCCTTGGGCATTTTTGAGGTATTAGTTTTAGGTAGAAAACCCTGGCTCTCTCTGTATTTAAGTGCAGACTCCTTTGTCTTAAGTCATTTGGAAGCTCCTTCCAACCCACTACTACATCTCAGAATGGCTGAATCATCCCGTGCGTCTGAACCAGCTCCTTGGGTTATATGCTTCTGTCTAGCACAAGACCCTTGCTTTTGTGTCTGTAACTGGTAGTGCTCACTTCTTATTTCTACCTAATGTCATTCTTGTGTCTTCCCTTAAGCCACTCTGCTGATGAAACAGGCCTGGCCACAGAACTCATCTTCCTGTGGCACTGAAGGCACCTTCCACCTCCCAGTGGACACCGGAACCGAGAACCGAACTTACCAAGCATCCTCTGCAGCTTTCAGTAAATACAGCCTGTCTTCTCCTCTCCTTTTTCTCCCTTGGTTGGGACTGATTTGTGTCTTATGAAGAAAATAACTTTTTAGAACTAGCATTTATAATATAAACACTTTTTAAAGAAGTTCTCCTACTCATGCACCGCCCCCCCCAGTGGCCTTCTTCATTCCAGAAAGATTGTCATCTTTGATCACACCTCAACCTTTAGGAGACAAAGCACTTAGCCAGGAAGTTTGATTTATGAAAGACTGTTAACTGCGTTTTAGAGGAAAGGATAGAGGGTACATTTTAAAGGTCTGTGTGTGTCTGACTGGAAACTGCTCTTCCCCTAGCTCAGATCTTCACCTTAGCACTGTTGACATTGGTTCAGGTAAATTCTTTGTTGTGGGGGCTTCCCTGTGTATTGAAGAATGTTTAGCAATAACCTTGGCCTCTATTAGATGCCAGTAGCAAAGCATCATTGTGACAACCTAAAATGTCTCCGAGTATGGCTAAATGGCCCCTGGGGAATAAAATTGTCCCTTATATGAGAACACTACCCTAGTCTAGTGCAAGCTACACTGTGGGAGCAAGGTGGGACATAGTGGCCAGACTGGGCCTGTTTGTCTTGAGGCTCAGTGGGGTAAGCTGCTATCACCTTCACAGCTAGTCTACTATATAGACAAGAATTGATTGTATTCTTTTTCTTTTTTCAAGATAGGGTCTCACTGTAGTTTAGGCTACCTGAAATTCACTATGTAGGCTCAAACGGGCCTCAAACTCACAGCGATCCTCCTACTTCAGCCTCCCAAATGCTGGGATTAAAGGTGTGAGCCACCACGCCCAGCTTCTTTTCTTTCAAAACATTTGTTGTCAGAGCTGAGGAGATGGTTTAGTAATTCAGAGCATTTGCTGTGCAAGAATGAGTGCCTGCAAAGGCCTGAATTTATTGGAGTTCAATTGCCTAGAACAGCTGGGCAAAGCCTGGCCAACGATAACTCCAGTCCTATGGGGAGCAGAGCCGAGCCGTGTAGAAGCAGCAGCTCTGGGTACAAAGACAAAGACTAGTGTAGAGGAGATATGTGGATGCGTGATAAAGTAGGGCACCCTACAGCTCCACCTGCACACATCTGCACACATGCACTACAAATACGCACAACATACCGTACACATACACACAAAAAAAAAATGTAGGCCAAGTGTGGCAATACACACCTTAATCCCAGCATTTGGGAGGCATAGGTAGAAAGATCGCAGTGAGGGCTGGAGAGATGGCTTAGCAGTTAAGCGCTTGCCTGTGAAGCCTAAGGACCCCGGTTTGAGGCTCGATTCCCCAGGTCCCACGTTAGCCAGATGCACAAGGGGGCGCACGCGTCTGGAGTTCATTTGCAGAGGCTGGAAACCCTGGCGTGCCCATTCTCTCTCTCTCCCTCTATCTGTCTTTCTCTCTGTGTCTGTAGCTCTCAAATAAATAAGTAAAAAATTAAAAAAAAAAAAGATCACAGTGAGTTTGAGATTACCATAAAACTACATAGTGAATTCCAGGTCAGCCTGGTCTAGAGTGAGATCCTACCACAAAACAACTTTTAGGCATTGGAGAGATGGCTTAGTAATAGTTCAGGTGCTTGCCTGCAAAGCCTAAGACACAGGTTCACTTTTTCAATGCCCACATAAGCCAGATGCACAAGGTGGCACATGTATGTGGAGTTCATTTGCAATAGCCAGAGGCCCTGGCATGCCTATTTTCTCTGTCTCTCTCTTTCTCCTTCTCTCCCTCACTATCAAATAAATTAAATATTGAGGAAAAAATTTAGGGCTGGAGAGATGGATCAGCAGTTAAGGCACTAGCCTGCAAAGCCTAATGACCTGAGTTCAATTCCCCAGTGCCCACATAAGCCAGATGCACAAGGTGGCACATGCATCTGGAGTCCATTTGCAGTGGCATAGGGCCCTGGTATGCCCATTCTCTCTCTATATATCCCCCCCGCTGCTGTCCCAAACAAGTATGCACCACCATGTGCATCTGGCTTACAGGGGACCTGGAGAATTGAACCTGGGTCCTTCGGCTTCATAGACAAGTGCCTTAACTGCTAACCCATCTCTCCAGCCCTTTGCAAAAAAATATTTTATTTATTGGGCTGGATAGATGGCTTAATGGTTAAAATGTTTGCCTGCAAAGCCCAAGGACCCAGGTTTGATTCTTTAGTACCCACATAAGACAGATGCACAAGAGGCACATGCATATGGAGTTATTTTGCAGAGGCTAGAGGCCTTGGAGTGCCCATTCTCCCCCTCCTTCTCTCCTCCCCTCACTCCCTCCTCCCCATATGCCTCTTTCTCTCTTTCTTTAAAGATAAATAAAATATTTTTTAGAAAATTAATTTAAGCCAGGCATGGTAGAGCACACCTTTAATCCCAGAACTCGGGAGGCAGAGGTAGAGGGATTGCCATGAGTTCAAGACCAACCTGAGACTACATAGTAAATTCCAGGTCAGCCTGGGCTAGTGTGAGACCCTACCTTGAAAAAACAAAACAAAGCAAAACAAAAAAATTTAAATTTATTTGCATGCAGAGAGAAAGAAAGAGAATGGTCGCACTAGGGCCTCGAGCCACTGCACATGAACACCAGATGCATGTGCTACCTTGTGCATCTGACTGTTTGTGGGTACTGGGGAATTGAAACCAGGTCTTGGGCTCTGTAGGCAAGCGTCATAACCTCTAAGCCATCTCTTCAGCTCCAATACCCTATTTGTTTTGTTTTTTTTCCGGGTAGGCTCTCACTCTAGCCTGAGCTGACCTGGAGCTCCCTCTGTAGTCCCAGGCTGCCCTTGAACTAATACTGATCCTCCTACCTCTGCTTCCTAAGTGCTAGGATTAAAGGTTTACACTACCATACCTGGCTATATCTATTATTGACTTTAAAGAAAAAATTTATTTATTTTTTGAAAGAGAGAAAGAGAAAGGGACAGATAGAGGGAGAGAGAATGAGCACACCATGGCCTCTAGCTGCTACAGATGAATTCCAGATGCATGTGCCACCTTGTGCATCTGGCTTTTTGTGGGTCTTGGGGAATTGAAACTGGGTCCTGTGGCTTTGCATGCAGGCACCTTAACCACAAGGCAGTCTCTCCAGCCCTATTATTGACTTTAAAATTTTTTTTCATTTATTTATATGAGAGCGAGAGAGAAAGAGACAGAAAGAGAGATAATGGGCACGCCAGGGCCTCCAGCCACTGCAAAGGAACTCCAGATGCATGTGCCCTCTTGTGCATCTGGCTTATGTGGGTCCTGGGGAATTGAACCAAGGTCCTTTGGCTTTGCAGGCAAACACCTTAACCACTAAACCATCTCTCCAGCCCTTGACATTTATTATTATTTATTTATTTTGATTTTTCGAGGTAGGGTTTCACACTATCCCAGGCTGACCTGGAACTCACTATGTAGTCTCAGGATGGCCTCTAATTCATGGCAGTCCTCCTACCTCTGCCTCCTGAGTGCTGGGATTAAAGGTGTGTGCCACCATGCTTTGCTAAAATTTTTTTTTTTGTTTCAAGGTAGGGTCTTACTCTGGCCTAGGCTGACAAAAATATTGCATTTTTAGCCGGGCGTGGTGGTGCATGCCTTTAATCCCAGCACTCGGGAGGCAGAGGTAAGAGGATCGCCATGAGTTTAAGGACACCCTGAGACTCCATAATGAATTCCAGGTCAGTCTGGGCCAGAGTGAGACCCTACCTCGAAAAAAAAATACTGCATTTTTTAAAATTTATTATTACAGACAGAGAGGTAGGGAGAGAGAGAGAGAGCAAGCAGGAAGGAGCTCACCAGGGTCTCTAGCCACTGCAAAACAAACTCCAGATGCATGTACCACCATGTGCATTTGGCTTAGGTGGGATCTGGAGAATCAAACCTGAGTCCTTAGACTTCACAGGCAAGCACCTTAACCACTAAGCCATCTCTCCAGCCCATCTATTATTGACATACATACACACACACACACACACACACACACACGTACATATATATATATATATTTATTCACACACACACACACACACACACACACATATATATATATATATATATATATATATATATATATATATTCTGAAAGAGAGAGAATGAGAATAAATGCACCAGGGCATCTTGCCACTGCAAATAAACTGTAGATGCATGTGCCAATTTGTGCATCTGGCTTTACGTGGGTACAGGGAAATTGAACCCAGGATGTGAGGCCTTGCAAGCAAGTGCCTTTAACCACTGAGCAATCTCCTCAGCCCTGTTATTGATATATATGGAAGGGTTTTTTGTTTGTTTTGTTTTTCGAGGTAGGGCCTTGCTCTAGCCCAAGTTGATCTGGAATTCATTACACAGTCTCAGGGTGGCCTCAAACTTCCAGCGATCCTCCTACCTCTGCTTCCCAAGTGTTGGGATAAAAGATGTGTGCCACAATACCCAGCTGTTACTGATGTTTTTCATGAAGTTAATTTTACTCTTTCCAAAGACTGCACAGTATGGTGGCACACGCCTTTAATTCCAACACTTGGGAGGCTGAAGTAGGAGGATTTCTGTGAGTTCAGGGCCAATCTGGGCTATAGAGTAAGTTCTGGGCTAGAGTGAGACCCTGCTCCAAAAAACGAGCCAAACAAAAGTGAGTAATGGGGGCTGAAAGATGGCTTAGTGGTTAAGGTGTTTACCTGTAAAGCTAAAGGACCCTGTTTCGATTCTCCAGGACCCACATAGGCCAGATGTACAAGAAGACACATGCTTCTGGCTTTACATGTTGATGGGGAATTGAACTTGGGTCATTAGGCTTTGCAGGCAAATGCCTTAGCTGCTGAGCCATCTCTCCAGCCCCCATGTCCTTTTTAAATAAAGTTGGGATTGACTGACCCATGCAGGCTCAAAGAGGATCCTCCCAGAACACAGATCTTGTTGCCTAGTGCCATAGCACATTCAGAGAACTCAGACGAATTCAGCTGAATTTAACCAACACTTGCTAAGCTGGTTTGTAGTTGGGTCTCCCTCGTACTTACTCAGCACTCTTTTGTTCAACTACCAACAAGGGGACTTAGGGGTCAAGGCAGGATTCGACAGTCAACGTTGTTTTGTCCAGACAAATAAATCTGATAATCAATAAACCGATTAGTTTAAAAGGTATTCTTGATGTGAAGATCAGTGTCTGAAGGTGGTAGGAGATTGTACAGCTGAAAAAGGTTTATGACAGTGAAAGAAGATTGAAGAGAGAGCAGCAAAGGTTTCATCTTACTAATGCACACGGTCTCTTACCCTGTTTGATGGAGCCTGTAACTGTGGCCAGAAGACCAACAGCAGCCGTCACGGACAGAGCCTCCTTTATAAGGCAAGGCTGGCACAGCCAGTGACCGGATTCCCTTCTTCTCTCATGATACTGCCTTTGGTAAAGTGGGGGCACAAACACCAGTACACCAGATGCCAAGATTGCACTCCAGAGACCTTTAACTCAGAGCTCTAGCCAGGGCTTCATAAACTCTGAGCTCTGGAGCCAGTTCTGCATTGGTTTTCTATGTGATTTGGGGGAAATTGCTCCTCTTCTGAGTTCAGGTTCATCCTCTAAAAGGAAAGGCCTCGGATGTTTTTAAGGTATAGCATTCCAAAGTCTTAATTCTGTCACCTTCATAGTTAGAATTCCTTTTAGGGTAGCCAGGCCTATGGTGGGTGAATTAATTGAATCTAAGATTATTTGGGTAGAAACCCATGAGATTTTTGTTTGTTTTGTTTTGTTTTGTAATTTATTTATTTGAGGGAGGGAGTGAATGGGTGTGCCAGAGCTTCCAGCTACTGCAAATGAACTGCAGACACCTGCGCGCCTTGTGCATCTGGCGAACATGGGTCCTAGAGAATCGAACCAGGATCCTTTGGCTTTGCAGGCACACGCCTTAATCACTAAGCCATCCCTCCAGTCCCCGTTTGTTTGTTTTTTGAGGTAGGGTCTCACTCTAGCCTAGGCTGACCTGGATCTCATTGTATATTTTACCACACTTGGCCCATGAGATTTTTTGCAACAAGCCCAACAGCTTCTTTTATTTATATACACAAAGTAATAAACCTTGCCTTTTAGAATATCTAAGCAGCCCAGGCTATTAGCCACAGATTTTCAGTGTTCCCCAAGAGTGGACAGGACCATCTCATTTGTGAAAAGTCCTCTGTAATGTTATTGAAATATTCAGGCTTAGAATGTCAGCGTTAGAAAGGCAGTCTGAGGGCTGGAGAGATGGCTTAGCAGTTAAGGTGCTTGCCTGCAGAGTTACAGGACACAGGTTCAATTCCCCAGGGCTCATGTAAACCAAATGCACAAGGTGGTGCATGCATGCATCTGTCTACAATGGTGCAGCCATTGTTTTTTCCCTCTCTCTCTCTCTCTCTCTCCCCCCCCCCCTTTCCTTCCCTCCCTCTCCTTCCCTCCTCTCTCCATCTCTGTCTCAATTAAATAAATAAAAATACAAGAAAGGCACTCTGAAATTATCTAGTCCAAATGAACATACTCCCCACTAGAGAAAATGAGCTGCCTCTAAAGCAGCACAGGAAGAAGACCTGGCCCCGGCCACTCCTGCAAGCCTCTGGTGGGGTCTTCCTGACCTTAAGAACCCTGTGCTTACAGGAAGCACCTCTGAGCGCTCACTGCTTTAGTGTCTGCTCCACATCTCATCTGTGTGAAGACCTTGTCGTGGAGATCTACATTGCTTTCAAGGCGAGAGAAAGGGTTCTGTGGCACTTGTTAGCAAAGCTTGCTGACCCCAGTCCGATACCCTAGGATCCACGTAAAACCAGACAAAAACTGATACACGCGTCTTGAGCTTGTTTGCAGCTGCAAGAAGCCCTGGTGTGCCCATACACATGCACACATGCAAGCAAGCAAATAACAAAGATCATACATAACTGATCTCTTTCAGCTCTATCTACAGAAGCAAAGTGGGCTGTAGCTAGCACCCCTTTGGCTGCTGAGAGTGTTTACATTACTGATTTGTGTTGTGAGAGTTTCTAGTTTTGTAACATGAAGAAAAGGAAGCATTCTCAGACGCGGTTATACTTAATGTGAAAACCATGTTCTGCTACAGTCTTTTAGAAATTCTCCTCATAGGGACAGTCCTAACATTTGCAAAGCATTTGCCCTTGTCTACTCCTGAGGAAGATAAACATTTTAAGAATATGCTGTCCAGTAGCATAAAGGAAGTTGTCTGCATTGCTGTCTTGTTGAAGAACCATCAAATTTTAGAATCTCAGCATTCTGGAGTCTGTGTTCCAATCTAAAAGAAACCGTAGCATTTATAGTTTATCTCCTATCTCCTGCCGTCTTTCAGAGAAGTTTCTGCTTGTATGCCTTGGGGACAGGAAGCTCATTATATCTCCATGCAGTGTGAGAAAGAAAATAATAATAATAGCTCATCTATATAAAGTGCTCAGTAGTTTACACTTCCCAGTGCATTGATCACAGGCACCCTGTAAAGTAGCTG
This sequence comes from Jaculus jaculus, assembly GCF_020740685.1. Lineage (NCBI taxonomy): Eukaryota > Metazoa > Chordata > Mammalia > Rodentia > Dipodidae > Jaculus > Jaculus jaculus. The sequence goes on from NC_059104.1 coordinate 169,363,493, forward strand.
CTGTACCATCCCAGGTTCTATGTGGGGAGATGATGTATTCCACAGCTATTCTGTAGCAGAGCTGGGGTTTGGAAGCAGATAGCCAGTCTCCAGGCACGCATAAACACTGTTCTGTGTTGCACTGGTTTTGGAGACAAGTAGCTTCTGACTCAGGGCGTCCTGCTCTTCTGTGCAGAAAAGACACGGTCCTTCTGGCAGGACTCTCCACATCTTAATTTTGACTTTGGGTTTTTTTTACTTGTAGTGCTAGAGATTGACCCATGGCTTTGTGTTCTATCTACTCCTGAGCACCCTCGGATGCCTTGGGGTTTTCAACCTTTAAATCAAGGGCCAGTAAACTTTCTTATAAAGTGTCACATATATAAAGGGAAGAGAAAGAAAGGGAGGAGGGTACTTAATAGGTTGATATTGTATATTTGTAAGTACAATGATTGAGATGGGGAGGTAATATGATGGAGAATGGAATTTCAAAGTGGAAATGGGGGGGGGAGGGAATTACCATGGGATATTTTTTTATAATCATGGAAAATGTTAATAAAAATTAAAAAATAAAAAATAGAGCTGGGTGTGGTGGTGCACGCCTTTAATCCCAGCATTCGGGAAGAGGCAGAGGTAGGAGGATCACCGTGAGTTTGAGGCCACCCAGAGACTACATAGTAAATTCCAGGTCAGCCTGGGCTAGAGTGAGACCCTACCTTGAAAAAAAACAAAATAAATAAATTAAAATTAAAAAAAAAGAGTCAAATAATAGTTACTTTAGGCCTTTGGAGCCATCCTGTCTCCATAACTACTGTTGTAACAGAAACAGAAGTAGCACATAAATGAGCAAGTGTGACCGTGTTACCTTAAAGCTTTACTTAGCAAATCAAAGCCGCATTTGTGGAAAACTAGTCTCAAGTCTGCCAGTCTTTAATGTCTATAGTGTAAGTGAAAGATTTGGGGTTGTGGAATCTGGTGGCTCAGGCTTATACGTGTAGCTACTGTGAAGGCTAAGATAGGAGTAATACTTTATTTGGGAAGTAAAGTCTTCTATATATTCTATCTTAGATATTCACCATTTAGGCTATCATTTTAAAGACCCTCCTCCCTACCCCTCCTAAAAAGTAAAGCTCAGAGATTTGACATCAGTTACCCAAATTAGGAAGAAAGCCATACTGAAGCCCAGATCTCTTCCAACAAAGATCTGATCCATCCTGCCCCCCACAAGCACCTAGTGTAGAAATAGCTCTTGGAGGGTGGAGAAGATGACGCGGCAGTTAAAGGCACTTGCTTGTAAAGCTTGCATGCCCAAGCTCAATTCCCTAGTAAATCCCCATGTCACTCCAGATGCACAAAGTGGTGGGTATATATGTCTGGAGTTCATTTACAGTGTTAAGAGGCCCTAGTGTGCCCATACATGTGTGTACGCACACACAGTCCGTGTCTCTCCGTCTCTCTCTCTCTCTCTACTAAGAAATAGTTCTTGAGCCACAGGGTCCTTGATAATGACTTATAGGCAAGAGTTGAAGTCCAGAGAAATACACTGATAATAACCAGACCCACCCAGGTGAGAACCACAGAGAAAAAGTTACCCCTGCACCTCTGCCCGCCTTCTCCACTGGGACTTCAAAGCTAGGATCCTTCAATACTGTCTCATGGCCAAGCGTGGTGGTGCACACCTTTAATCCCAGCACTGGGGAAGCAGAGGTAGGAGGATCGCTATGAGTTCAAGGCCACCCTGAGACTACATAGTAAATTCCAGGTCAGCCTGAGCTAGTGTAAAACCCTACCTCAGGGGGAAAAAAAAAAAAAAAAACAACTGTCTCATGTCAACCCAGATGGAGCCATGGGGAAAAAGCCACTCCACACCTCCCTGTTAGGGCTCCTAGCACTGTCCCTTCAACTCAGAAGAGTTTGAGTGTTTAGGGAGAAGTTCCTAAAAAGACTTGCCCTGCTGTCACCTCAGGATCCCCTTGTGTAAAGGGAGAGAGTTCGGGGTCACTTGATCACCTGGACAATCCAAGGATGATTCCATTGATTATTCAGTAATGACACCATCTTGCTCCTGAGCAGCCTGTGTTCTAAGTTCTTCCTGTGGAATAAAGCTCTGACTCTGTCTTCTACATAAAAGCAGCATCGTTTTCATAGTCACTTGTGGGCCTCTTGGGGCCTGACTGCTCAGCCCCAGCATTTATCCATCCACATACGGTCTGGGTTTCTGATCAGTGTGACTTCAGGCCTTTATGGCAGAGGTGACCTTCCCTAAAGCCCCAGAAGAGGAAGCCAGCTCTACAAATACCCCAGAAGATAAGGATCTCTGGTATTTAAATGGAGTTCTAACCTTCGAACTTGAGGAAGGGACCCTGGTTGATCAAGTTCATAAAGGGAAAGAGATAGGGGGAGAGAAAGGACAAGAAGCACTCAGGATACACGTTCAAGACCAGCCTGGATTACATAGTGAGACCCTATCTCTAAAAGAAATGATAGGGAGAAAGAAAAAAGGAACACAGATAAGTAGAAAACCAACAACCAGAGTTACCCTAGAATTTTGAGCGAGGAGCCAGAAAAGAAAGCACAGGAGCAGTAGTAACATGGAGTAAGTGGGTTGGGGAGTGGCCATCACTGTGGTGTGAACCTGCCATTCTCACACAGGCAGCCTGGAACTTCAGGCTTGCACAGCTGAAAAGGTCCTCTTGCGACTCCACCTGGTTCCAGCCTCCTATCTTATGGAAGAGAGCCCCAAAGCCCACAGAAATAAAAACCAAGATGTCCAAATCATGTTTGCAGTCCTTGTGCACCAGCCCTGGGGGAGCTGCCTCTGGAACCCAGGCTCTCTGTGTGGAGTCTTGTTCCCTTGTCTGTTCTCATCTGTGTTTCCAACCTGGATTGAGCCCATTTTTGTCCAGGAAATTGTTATTTGCACCTGCTGCCTTCCAGAAATGATATTCTGCCAACTAACTGGAGGTCTTTCTTATTGTCTTGGTACAGGATATACTGCAGGGACACCGTACAAGGTCCCCCCGACCCAGAGTAATAGTGCTCCGCCCCCCTACTCCCCATCACCCAACCCCTATCAGACGGCCATGTATCCAATCAGAAGTGCCTACCCCCAGCAGAATCTGTATGCCCAGGTAAGCACCTTGCAATACAGGAGCAAAGTTCATCTAAAACCTCCCATGAGAAGACACTCTTAACTGCTGTTACAGGACAGGCTGATGATGTCATATCTTGAACTGGGGTGTAGAAATACGGCAGTTCGGGAGTGATGGCTCTGCAGACCCATGGGCTCTAGCAGCAGGAAGAAACCATGTGACTTGGACGTGGGTGTCACTTTAAACCATGTGAGCTGGACTGTGGGCGTCACCTTAGGCCATGATTTTAGTCCTCACCTGTGGCCTGAGGGAATCTAGGCAGAGATGTCGTGGGATTGCTGCTCTGGTGACATGTTCTCACAGTGTCAGTAGCAGTACTTGTGGCACAGTGGTACTGCTGTGGAGTTGCCCAGCCTGGTCCCCTGCTTAGGAATGGGTTGATTATATTCCCAACCCTTTAATTGCAGGAAGCTTATAAAAGTACTTTGTAATCAAGTAAGAACATTTAAAAATACCAAATCCAGGGCTAAAGGAGGAAAGCTCTTACCCACTAGTCCATAGCAGCCCTGCAAGTGAGACAAGATGGGGAGGAGCTTTGGAAACCAAGCTGAGCCTGCCCTGAACTGACCCCAGTCATGGAGGAAGACAAAGCAGAGCTCCAGCTGGGGCCTGGACCTCGCAGCCTTGGGCCAGGGCTTCTCTCGCCCTCTCTTCTCCACGTCCTTCCTGCCCCATGTTCAAGAAGCCATGTAACTTCAACCTCTTTCCCCAGGGAGCCTACTACACGCAGCCGGTGTATGCCGCCCAGCCCCACGTCATCCACCACACCACAGTTGTCCAGCCCAACAGCATTCCCTCTGCCATCTACCCGGCACCTGTTGCTGCTCCCAGGACCAACGGTGTGGCCATGGGCATGGTGGCAGGCACCACCATGGCAATGTCAGCAGGTGAGGGCAATGTCTGCCTCGGCAACCTCCCTCTCCTCCAGGAACGGTGACTGCAGGACAGCCATGGAACTGGCCACAACCCAGCATGAGACCTCCTTTTCTGGGGTATTCCAGGGATAGAGAGGAAGGACCTTTAAGTCTGTCACAGGGATAAGAAAGTTTTCACCAACATGGGTATATTGAGCTAGACCTTAAGTGGTGAGTGGAAGCTAAGCAAAGAGGTGGGCATGAGAATTGCGATACAGAGAAGGATGTAAGTGTGGAGTGTTCGCAGATGGAGAAGGGTTGAGGCACTTAAGAAATGGGGGCATGGGAAGAGAAGACTGCAAGGGTACGTTGGTGGGAAAGTTAAACACTTTGCAGTGAGAGAGCATTCGGCAGGGAGAGAGGGGGTTGGGTTTGAGCATTCTGGCTGCAGGCCAGATCAGAAGGGAAAAGGCTAGATGCAAGGAGACCAGTGAGGGGCTATCTGTAATTTAGGGCAGAGATATTGACAGTAGGCTTTTTATAGCAACAGAGATCCCAGGAAAAATACAAGTAGTCATATTGTTAATTAGCAGGAGGAAATGGACCATTGGCATAATTAATTGTAAGGGATGATGGGAACAGAAGGCCCCGAAAACCCCTTCCCCACTTTTAGCCTATGCCAGAAATCAGACCAGGGCTGAGCTCTTAAGGAACCTTTGAGGGTTCGGCTGGCAGTACAGCTTCAGGAAGGTCTTTGGAGGAGTCAGCAACTATGGAGAAACAGCCATTTCTGTGAAGGGTATGAGAAGGATAGAGAGCTATGAGACCAGAGCTTTAATGAAGGAAGAATGCCATGCATAGTGGGCATTTGGATTTTATTTTGCCCCTTACAATATAGCAAGCTTCTGGATACTTGGTTAGTGTCAGCTCTTACTCATATCCTATCTATAAGGCAAACTAGAGCCCTGCCCTTAAGGAACACCCAGACAGCTATTGGAGATATTAGCCAGAAGACAGTTACACAGAGAGTGTGCAATAAGAGAAGTATACAAAGCAAGCAAAAGGAGGGGTTCCGAAGAATAATGGTTAAGTCTATCCTCCAGCATCCAGAAATGCCCCTCCCAGTAAGGAGGTAAAGCCTGGTAAGGTATAGAAAGAACCCAGTGCTCATCAGACCAGCCAGAGACATGGGAGCTCAGATGGAGCTGGGGTTGGGGTGGGTGGGGCGGGGGGGGAGGCAGGCGAGCATGGTGCACTGACATAAAAGACTGCTTTGAGCGGGGTATGTTGGCACATGCCTTTAATCCCGGCACTCAGAGGCAGAAAGGTGAGAGGATCACTGTGAGTTTGAGGCCAACCTGGACCTACAGACTGAGTTCCTGGTGGAGTGAGGAGGTGGGGCAAAGACTGCTTTGTTTCTCTTCACCCTACACCCCGCTACAGCTCTTTACATTCATCTTTTCTCTCTCTGGATGCTCAGGTACCTTGCTGACTACACCTCAGCACACTGCAATTGGGGCGCACCCTGTCTCCATGCCCACATATAGGGCCCAAGGAACCCCTGCGTACAGCTATGTGCCCCCGCACTGGTAAAGCCTGCAGCCCATCCAAGTGAGTAGGGCCAGATGGGAGGGGACACAGATGGGATCTGCCTCAAAACCCCGGCTTGAATGATAGTTGTCATTTATTTTCCTGTTTCAAGTTCTTATTAATAACTATCATTTTGTGCATTGCTATCTTAGAATCCTTATTTTAGCTCTAATCATTAGCTGGGTTTTTTAAAAATAAAGTTCATAGTTCAGTGGCACTCAACCAATTAAATTTGTGAGCTGAGACTTGAACTCATGTCTTCTGCTGAATATCTGTGCTGTTTCCAGTCTTCAGACTTAACGTGGTATCTTAACTAACTCGTGTGTTAGCTCTGGGGGTAGTCAGGTGAGGCCCTGCCAACCAGCTCTCTCACTGCCCTCAGCAACTCTACTTAGCTGTCTCAAGTTGAGGGAAAAGGACTCGGGTTTCTCAGAGTTTCCTGTGGACCATTTTGACTGTTTCTGGTGACGTCTCTCCCTCCCCAGATCTGGAGTCACATTGTATGCAACTACTCAAGTCTTACACCGGTGCTGGAGCCGTCCCTAGCAGCAGCACCACCTCCATGTGCAAGAAGAGACAACGGAAGTGCAAGGGTCACTTTATGCATCTTTAATGGTTTTTATTTTTATTTTTGGTTTTTGTAAAAGCTGCTTTTTCTAATCTCTTAGGAGCCTCTCCCCCCACCCATTCCCTTCTTAGCCACTGCCCTTCCAATGCTAACCACCTTCCTAACTGACCAGGCCATGTCCTTTCTACACTTCTGTCCTGCCCTAAGCATCCTGACCCTGGGCTCCCAGTCTAGTGGCAAGCAGAGTGGAGTTTATTGCAGTGGTTCATCGGAAGCTTGATAACACTGAAAGAGCATGAAGAACGTGGCCCTCAGGTACAGGGCAGGAGCATGGAGCTGTTGAGTAGGCCACATTTCTGGGAGATTGTCCATTTTCTGGTTTTTTTTTTAAGATTGGTTCGGAACACTATCGTGTTCTATCTTCTGAGAACCATAGCAACAGACAAAGAACAAAACTGCTGGATTATGTAAAAGTGTTAGCAGCTTCCTACCCCAGGCTGAGAACCTGGGGAAACCAGAGTTGGAGGATGGGGAGGGGGGAACTATGGGGAAGGAGTGGAAGAAGGGGCCAGAGGTGTTTGGCTTTGGTTTGAAAGGTCTCTGGCCGTGCTATATGGGCCTGGACCTTCTGATTTGCACAGTAATGTTAAATGACCTAGCACTTCCTCAAAACATGATTTTGACCTCAGACCTGCCAAGCAGCTGCAGGGTGGTGGGACCCCAGTGTCCCAAGGCTTGGGAAGGCTAGGTGCCCTGCATAATCCAGTCCTCCGCCTCTAAGCCTTGTGGACCCACTCTGATGAGGAGCTTCCTCCTGATTGCAGTGGAAACCGGTGTCATTTCTCCCCCTTGCCCTTCTGCCCTTCCTACGCCAGGGCTCACCTGTCTGTCACGCCGGCAGGCAGACAAGCTCTTGGTTACCTTGTGCCCTCCATGGCCACAGTGAAGGAGCCCCATTCCAGGTGGGTGCTGGTGGTTCTGAAGGTCAGGACAGTGCAGGAAAAGCAATAGCAATAATCATTTCATACTCATGGAACTGAAGGGACCTTAGCAACCATCTCATCCATTCCCTTATTTGACAGATGAGGAAACTGAGGCCCAGAGAAGATGAAAGAACTTCCCTGAACCTCACAGTAAATTAGCATTAAATGCAGCCTTCCTACCTAGTGTCATTTTGCTTACAGTAATTCAGCTAGGAATGGATTAGCTTGGTTTTGTAAAAATTAAGTCAGCAGTGCCCACACCTGGTGAGCTCTGGAATGACCTCTGGGCTCATTTCTGCTATTTTCTCTCCTGGATGGACTCCAAAACAGTGGGGATTAAAGACTGAGCAGAGGACACATGGGGGCAGATGGCAGGAACAGAGATTGCACATGAAGAAATGGCATTTGAAAATTCTGTGAAGACATCTGGAACTTTCATCCTGACCCTGACCCCACCCCTAGAAAAAGGAGAAGGTGGGCTGGCTGAAAAGGAGAGGCTATGCTTTTAGGACATTAGCCCTTCATCCTAAGAAGAGAGGAAGAGTTGGAGCCATCGGGAGAGGAATCCGAGGATGAGGCCTAGCAGATATGAGCTTCTCTGGGAAAGGAGGGCCCCTTGGGTGAGGAGGCCCCTGCAGATCTCAGGCTGGAGCCTGGATTGCCCAGCACCCCTTTCTGTACCTAGCACTTAGCTGAGCCTGGCAACCCCTCTGAAGTGGAGTAGAAACATTTGATTGTACAAAGTGGGATCATTGGCAACATTTTGGACTTTAAGTAGCTATTTTCATTTTAATTCATGTGACCTTGGACATCCCTTTCCTATTTCCCATGTCCCCCTAAAGGAGGAAACCCAGGGGCTAGAAGGAGCTCAGAAGCTATTTGTTTGGCTGCAGGACCAGTAAGAGAAGACTCAGCTATTCTGAGTGGCCTGTTCTGGGTTGCTGACAAAAGGTTTCACTTTTTAAAAAAAACAACACACACACAAAAACAAAGAGTTTTCCAGTGTTAATCCACTTTTTGCAATACCTCCTCTCACCTTTGGTTTTGTAGAGGTGGAAAAAGAACGTTATAGATTATGTCATATGTGTTTGAAAAATGCCAAAATAATGATGATGATGATGATGATAGGAATATCTTTGCGCTTGTCAGGTGCTTCATGGATTTCAAGCACTTCACAGCCTTTAATCACTGACCTTGAGAGTGACAGGATCACTTACTCTATTCCCTTGACAAATGAGGAAACAGATCTAGAAGGAAAAGAAATGGCCCAAAATGAGCTAAATGCTGGAATCCTGACAGGCTTCCCAAACCCTGCTGCATCTAGGTGGTTGGGTGGAGAGAAAAAGGAGACCTAGGGATGGTCTTGTAGCTTTTGTTCTTTCCATCCCAGTAAGCAGAAACTGTGTCTTGTCTCTTACCTTCCTGCTCATGTCTAACCCTGAGAGATGGACATCCTGCTTACTATTGGATTCTTAAGGAAACCAAGACTCAGGAAAGCAAAGGGACTTGCTAATAAGCTAAGAATCACTTGAATCCCAGCTGGCTCCTGCTCCTCTTCTCCAGCCTGACTCCCCATGCAGGTTTATGTTCCAAAGCATCTTTGCTCTGCACTCTGTCTTAGCCCTAGTGTGTGTTAAAGATCAAAGGAGACCCTAAGTTGAAAAAATGTTGAAATGCTGATTGTAGTCTAGAGTCACAACTAGTGTCCCCTTTATTTTTAGTATAAGTACCATACCCCAGTTCACCTGGCCTCACCCTCTTGTTGGCAATCTGCAAGCCTGGCCAAGCTTGGGGAATAATGGCAAAGGTATTGAGCCACAGAGCTCGGGTGGGGTGAGGGGGGTGCCTGGGGTAGGGTGAGCACAGCTGCTGGCCAAGGTGTTCTTGGTGTTACCCAAAGATTCGGATAGCCCAGTGGTCAAGCTGAACAGAGGTTAGAGATGAAAGGGTGTCTCATCTTAGGGCTGGGTGTGTACATGAGATTTCACAAGCTGCCACATTGGCACCGGCACACGTTACCTTTCTCCTTTCTCCTTTCCATGCTACTGCCTCTGCCCAGCTCAGCACCTCATCACAGGGCCACGGGTAATGTGCTTCCATTTACCAGCCAACACTCAGCTCCCCCCGGCCCACCTAACTCCTCCTCAGCCTGGAGCCAGGGAGTTAAGTGTGGAAACTAGACCACTCCAGCTAGCGAAATCCTGAAACAATCTTTTAGCACATTTTGGGAACCAAAAAGTCTTTTGTTTTGTGTTTTTCTTCCCGTAAGATAGGAGTCACCACTCCTCCTCCTCCTGGCAGTGACCCTGAAGTGAACACCCAGCAGGGCACACAGACCTGTCCAGACCTCTTTTGACATTGATTGCCAAATTTCCTATTTTATAGATGGAAAACAAAAGTAAAACCTAGTTCTCAGAAGGGTCAAAGACATACACTTGCCAAAGGACACAGCTCGTAAGTCAGAGCTGAGATTTGAACTTTCAGATCCTTTGTCTTTCTGCTGCCACCTGCTGCTCTCCGAGTGGCAGGTATGAAGAACAGAAGTGCTACACCTGCCCCAAGCAGAAGAGTTTATGGAGCCCTGGGAAGCTCGGTTTTCTCAGCTAGCATGTTTGTGTGACCTGTGATGGGCCTTGGGACACACAAGCAGATTCAGCTGGCAACACAGAATAAGAAATTTCCACACAAAACCTAGTATTTTCAAACAAAACACATTGAGGTGCCACTGCCCCATACTAAAGATGTTCAGGACACACCAAGCATCTTTCTATGAAAGACCCGCATCTCTGGGAAGCCTGACTGTGACCCAGATCCAGATCCTTCAGAGTATTGGCATGGCTGCGAGTGGCCCGAAGCACCATCAGCTGCGGTCCCTGGGCATGCCTTTTCACAATGAGAACCAGGCTCTGAGGGGCGCTAACACTAGGCTCCACCAACCTGGTTCTTTGCCCTGGCCATCCACATGGTGCCAGTGCTGAGCCGGCTGTCCCCAGAGATGCAGGGTGCTGCTTTGAAAGGCTGGTTGCTCTGCTCAGTGGCCTTCAGAAATGAGTTGTGTGAAGCATGAACATGGGGCAAGCCCCTTGGTTAGCAAGCTTTCACATCCTTATTGTGCAGACAGGGTAAATCGAGTGAGGCTCTGGTTGAGCTAGGCCTAACGTCCTGCATGTCACAGGTCCTTGCGAGGGGGGCCAGGTCTTCATAGCTTTCTGGCTAGGTCAGTCATTTTTGCCATGCATGACCCTTGTTCAGGAAAGTGAATGTGCAAGCTCTGCTTTTCCATCCTGATAGCACATTACCAGTGGTGGTTTGGGCCCCAGCATCTTGTTAAGTGTGGGAGTCCAGAGGAGAGCAGCCAAAGAGAGGAGTGGCCTAGGGAAGCTAGCTTCTTGCTGTCCAGGCTCCACCCACCTTTGAAAGCAGTATCAGTGGAAGAAACCTGGTCCTGCTGACTGTTCAGCAACTCTTGAGCCTCCTAGTGAGCATGCCAGTCAGGCAGCAAGGCTTGTCCAATACGCAACCATGTCTCTCTCCCTCGAAAAATGCTTCTGAAGTTTAGCATTAACGTTCCAGGACCCAACCTTCAAAATTCCTGGCCAGCCAGCTTGAGCACTCCATGGCCAGCACTGCCTAAGCCAGCCTTGGGTACCGTCCCTTCATCTTCTCCAGTGTGTGTGCTTCTTGTCTTGCATGCTGTTGAGTTAAATACAGTCCTCGCAAAGAACCCAGGAGTTGAAACTGGCTGCCGCAGAGCTGAGGGAAACCATAGCAACCATAGCACCCACTTCATCTACAACCCCCAGGTACTCTGGCTACAGCAGTGAGCCCTTCGTTCACTTCAGCCTTGGGAGAGGGAAACATTCATTCCTGAAGAAGACTAACAAATCAGCTTTGCAGATCAATTTCAGCCTACAGAGTGAAATCAGCTTTGGGCTGGACCCCAGCAACACTTACCATCCTCCAGGCTCCATCCAGCCTTCCTCCCTCATGCCTAAGAGTCATCTAGAGATTAGAGTTGAGAGAGGAGCTGGCTCAGAGACCTCATACTGGCCAGATCTGTTGTGTTGTGACTCATGCTCCTCCCTGGGGAAGTACAGGCAGCAGTGTAGCCTCTAGCACCTTGAGTTGTCTTTGATCTTTGAAGGCCCAGGGCCTGTCCCCTTCCTGTCTTCAAGGCATTGCATCCCCCTTTCATGTCACATGACAGAGAAGCCTGTTCTCATGGCATGTAACATCCCTGTGAAGAGAGCATTGTATGATTTTGTATTTTTTAATTCATTTTAATCTACAGGTTGGAATCTAATTTTTAAATTTTATTGGAACTCACATTTTAAAAATAAATAAAAACATTTAAAAATAATAATAATAATAACAGTGTCTTCCAAGTAGTTTGATCAAATAATTTCTAGGTGTTTTCAAAACACAGCCTCGAGTGTAAAGACTGGAAAACCCATGGCCTCGCTTGTGTGTATGAAGTGTAAATCTGGTTTTGTTGTTTTGGATTCCTTTGGGTTTTGTTTTGTTTTGTTTTGAAGATCAGATAGTGATCGCTCTGAAAGGTTGAAGCCAAGAGTTTGTAACTATGGTATTTACTGTAAACTGTAGAAGATTCAATAACTATTAAAAAAAAAAAAAAAAGTTTCCAAAAAAAAAAAAAGTCCTTAGGTGAGCAGACTGAGTGGTTCTTGGGTGAGGGAGGCACTTAAGCCCACTCCGGGGCCAGTGAGGCTCTGCGCGGCTCCCCAAGGCTGCTCTAAACTTCTCCAGGTAAGAGTACCTGTACTCCCAGCACTTGTGAGACAGACAGTATTGCAAGTTCAAAAACTTGTTTCAGAGTTAAATAACTACCAGCCTGAGTTTGATTCCCCAGCACCCACGCAAAGCCAGATACATCAGATGCATGTGTGGTGCATGTGTCTGGCAGCAAAATGTCCTGGCATGCCCGTTCTCTCCCCCCCATTCTCTCTGTGACACCCACACTCTCTCTGAATAGAAAAGTAACCTGCTGCTGCGCTTAATATCAGGCCTAAGAGGGCCTGCGGCATCTCAGCTTCAGCTGTGTGGCAGGAGCCCAGGAAGGCCATTATCTGAGGTCTGTTAAGGCCTAGGGAATAGCTCAATGGTAGAGAGCTTCAGTGGAGTAGATTCCCAACTCCCCCCAAAAGCCATCTATTGAGAGCCAGCTATGTGGTAGGTGGCACTCTTCCTGTTTGTGACCTACATGATCCTTGCACCTCACTGCAAGGGACGTGTCATCAGTTCCATCAGCGAGGACAGCTAAGGAGGACAAGGCCTTGGCCAGGATGAGGAGAGGAAGGGAATTCACTCTGGGCTTGTGCCAGAGTCAAGCATGTCTGACCCTGCCCTGCTCATCCAGAGGAAGCAGTTTCTTAATGGTGGGCTCATGTTCCACTCACGCCTTCCTTGGCAGTGGGGGGCTGTCACAGAGGAAACCGGGAAGGTGTGGAGTCTCCTTAGAAGACAGCAGCAGGAGAGCGCGGCCTCACCACGGGCTGTCGGTGTCACTCCCACATGTCTGAATTTCCTGATCTCCTGGCCACTCTCTGACTAGGCCAGCTCCTGACAGTGCATGCTCCAAGCCACAGGGGGAAACCCTCCTGATGTCTAGCCTCACTCCTTGCCCCCTCCTGGTACAGAGGAAACTTCCTCCTGATGTCTTCCTTCTCTCCTGGAACAGAAGAAACTTTGTGTACCTGCATTATCAGAGGTGCCCCGGTTCCTTTCCTGCCCATCCAAGGAGTCCCAAAGAGGAGGCTGTGCCTGTGGTACTAGGGTGAAGAGATCACCCAGGCCCCCACCTCGGTTTCTGCCCAAGCGAAGACCTGGGCCCTCTGAAGCCAGACTGGTGCAGTGGCCTGGGTCCCTCCCGTAGGCTGGGCCTCTCCAGGTTCTGTGTTTGCCACTTCCATATTTAAACAGCATACTGAACACCGCTGACACCCTCACTTGATAACCACACCACCTCCCAGAATGTAAGGCTCTGCAGCTATGGAGACTTAAGTGCAGGTGTCACAGGACTTGATGTGGCCTTCCTTCACTGCTATCCTTAGAAGGCTGTCACGAAATTCTTGCCCACCCCACAGGGCATGTGGCAGCTTTCCTATCCTCTCACCCTTTCTACCTCCACATCCTGCCCCAGGTGGCTGGGACAGTTATACTTCCTTGATCCTGGCCAGTGCCTGGAACCATTCCCTGAAATGTGCTCCATTCTCACCCAGGCTGGCCTTAAATGTCCACCTGAGTGCTTACAGGTAATCCTTATTTTTTCTTTTCCTTTTTTTTGAAGCAGGATCTCTCTGTAGCCCAGGCTGACTTGGAAGAGTGATCCTACCTCTACTGGGATTAAAGGCATATGCCACCATGCCTGGCCAGATAGTCCTTTAAAAAAAATTCAAGCTGTGCCTATTAGCACACGCCTTTAATCCCAGCACTCAGGAAGCAAAGGTAGGAGGATATCCATGAGTTCAAGGCCATCCTAAGACTACATACTGAATTCCAGGTCAGCCTGGGCCAGAGTGAGATCCTCCCTTGAAAAACTACAAACCAACCAAACAAAAAACATTTTATTTATTTTTCAAGGAGAGAGAATGAATATGGGTGTACCCATGCCTCCTGTCACTGCAAACAAACTCCACCACATGCACCACCTTGTGCATCTGGCTTTACGTGGGCTCTCAGGAATCTGACCCAGACCTTCAGGCTTTGCAAGCAAGCGCCTTCAACCTCTGAGCATCTCTCCAGTCCTTGCAGATACTCACATCCAGTTCTGTCCCCTGAGAGCTCTTGGTCTGTCACAGGCACCCCCACCCCGACTGCTGCTCCTGTTGTCCCACAGCCTCTGCCTCACATCCCAGGAAGGAGCCTGGCAAGTCCACTACAGGAATCTTACATCCGTGTGTTTCCTTCCCTCACCTGTTTGACAACTACACCGGCTTCTTTACGGGCCTGCTCTAGGTGTCCGTGTTCTGTATAGTGTGACCAAGGAGGGCCGGGTGAAGCCCTTCCCTGTCCTAACACTGTGCAGGCCACCTTCAGCTCGTCGCCACCATTTCTGTTGGTCTGGCTTTGCGCATGCTCCTCTCCCAGAACACAACCCCCTTGGATTCTTCTAGAAGGCTGTACTATACAGTAGGGCAGCCGCTGGCCACATTGACTCTTGAGCCCTTGAAATACGCTAATTCATACCAGGATGTGTAAAATCCGTAACATTCTTAAATCAAGGGGGAAAAAAAAAGCTCATTCACGATTTTCATATTTTATATTGCAATGAAAATATTTTTTATATACTGGGTTAAAATCTACCAGGTTCACTTCAATATTAAAAGAGAATCTGTAAGTTCCTTTTACTTTGTGGAATGGTCATTAGGACACTTTAAAACACATGTGGTTCACACAGCATTCCTGTTGGGCAGCCCAGCCTCTTGGGGTCTCAGTGAGAATGGGATGAGCCAGAGGGGCGCCTCTGCCTGTTTCCTGGCCGAGGAGCCTATGTGAGGAGGCCCACCCAGCACGCCCTGCACAAGGGTGGTGAGCAGCCTGGTCTCCGGAGAAGGCACGGGGAACGCAGACTCCTCGTGACACCACTTTCTACTTTTATTACTCAAGTGTGTGGGGCTGGAGATGCAAACACAGGGCGACAGCAGGTTTAATAAATAAGAAATGGGACAGGCAGTGGGTCCGCGCCTGCACGGGCCCCACATAAATAACTAGAAGCTAAGCCAGAGCAGAGAGAGGCTGGCCTGGCAGTGGCTTGCCCTGCCCAAGGCTGGAGCAGAGGCAGCGAACCACAGGAACAGAAAACCACTGAGGCCAGGGGTGCTCTCCACCCCAACCAGCACCCCTCTCCCTGCAAATCCAGAGCTCTGGAGGGCACGAGGGTGGGCTGGGCCTCTGCACCTCAGCCCATGCCCAAATCAAGTCAGTTTTCAATGTCATTAAAAACAGCGGGCGGGAGGGGGTGCAGTATGCACATGCATAAACCTCTTCTGTAGGCAGTGCCGTGGTAGGCAAACCACAAGGGGACTTTGTAGGCTGAGGCCTTGGAAGCAGCAAAAAAAAAAAAAAAAAATAGGCCAGATAAAGCTACTAATGGGAGGGTGGTAGAGCCAAGCTCTCCCCACAGGACCTGGCCCAGAACCTGGAGAGGCCCTGGGTGCCAGGACCCCGGGATAAGCCCAAGGTTAGAACCCAGGAGCTTCACCCCTAGCACAGGGCTCCTGGCCACCCTTCCCTTTACAGGATCTGACAAAAGTTGATGGGGGGAAGACATGTGTTCCAGGGCCTAGGACGGGGCAAGAGTGGCTAGTCCCCAAGGCATGGGCTAGGCACCAGCTAAAAAGCACTCCCCTCTAACAAACCCAGACCCCTAGGGGGAAAGAGGGCCCTGTGGGCTCCTACAATGTGGCCAGGGCAGGCACAGGGGTTAGGACATCCTGCAGGGAAGAAACTGGGGTAGGGAACGGGCTGGCCTCGATCTGCTCCTGCACACGATGCTCGCCGACGGCCCATCTCCTCAATGGGGCGGACGGTCCCACCTCCAGGCCTTGGCCTCTGCCATTTTGTCTGCTGGGCCTTTGCATCTTGGTCCCGGTGCCAGCTGCAGCTCTCCCTCCTGTAGGAAGCTTTCGGAAGCTCCCACGGCGGGGCAGAGGGTCTCACTCTAGACAGCCCCTCAGATGACCAGGCTGCTCTCACTTAGCCGGACCACATAGCGGCTCTCCTGAAGGGGGACAGAGGAGTCAGAGAACCCTGCTCTGTCACCCCTCCTCTGGCTTGGGTCAGGATTAAGTGCTAACAGCGACCTTCCCCCCCCCCCCCCAAGCCCTCACCTCGGCCTTGTTCTCTGCCGGGGACTTCAACCACTTCGTGTGGTTTCCAGCACTTCCCAGCAGCGCCCGCTGCTCAGGGGGAAGGCCAGGTTGCGGGGAGTCGGGGACCTCACTCCCCGAAGACCCAGCCTCAGGAATCGTCTTCAGTTCAGATGCCACTGAGCTGGTCCGCTGCTCAGGAATGCGAGCCACACGGAATCTGTGGGGAGAGGAGGTGCCACCGTCCCTAGTCAGCGGGGGGACCTCGGCTCGGAGAGGACACAATGACCAGGTCACACTTCCAAGTTCGAGGATCACAGGCTGAGCTGTTGGCACTGTGCCAGAGACCTCCCCAGCTCCCCCCCCCCAACCCCCCCGCGAGGACTTCACCCTGCTGTGTGGTGCTCAGCCCCCAGCGGCCCCACCTCTGGGTTTAAAAAAAAAAAAGCCCCAGGTATGTTATGGCCAACACCATGTCCCAGGTACCCCGGAGCTCCACGTAGACAGAACTGCTGGGAAAATGCTGCTTTTCCCGGCTACCTGCTCCTCCCAGAGAGGACCAGACAGGGCGAGCCAGAACTGAGCCGGGTGCTCAGGGTGTGATCCAGATCTCTGCCTACCCCCCAGGCTTTCAAGTTTCTCCTTGACCCTGCCGTTTTGTGCCCACCTTACCTGCCCACAGACAAGATGGTGATTTCACCCTGACGGCCTGCCTTGGCCCCGGCTTTGGGAGCCCTGGCTGGGTTGGGCAAGAGGCTGGGAGCGGGAGTGGTGGCAGCTGCTGCCTCAGGGGACAGCAGCACTTCTGGCCACTTCCTTTGGCTACAGCGGGAACAGCAGGATCCAGAGAGCGAGGCCAGGCCCTGTACGGTATGCAGGTGGTGGCGGTGTGGGCAGATGTGTGGCAGGCTGGGGGAGGCCGGCAGCAGCCTGGGGAGGACACAGGTAAAGGGGGTTATTAGGGTGAGCCAAGGCCAGGAGGCCTCGGGAGGCAGAGGGACACATGAGAGGGAAGAGACCCAAGTGGGGAGCCCCAGGAGGCAGACTGGTTATCTGAGGACCCTGCCCCTCACCTGGGCACGGGCCTGTGGCTTGTCTGAACCAGCTGCTTGCTGTGGTACTCTTTGAGCAGCTCCTCCAGGGCCGCCGCATTCTCTGTGGGCAGCTGCAGTCAAAACCCAGCTCCCCGCCTGAGGAAGCCCCCACCCCCAGCTCAGTAGACACACCACCCTGACTACCACCCCCACCAGCCGGGTCCCCGGCCAGGCCACATGCCTTTCCCTTCCTCCGGCTTTCATCAAACAAGACCAGGGGCAAAGGAGAAGCACCCAGGCCGGAGCACAAGCCAAGCTGCCTCCCAGGCCAGCGCAGTCCAGTTCCCTGAGTAGCCTTGAAGACTCCAGGAGAAGACCCTCCTTCCACTCCCGGGCACGGGGCAGGTCAGCAAGATGCTTGCCTCACCTTTCTTCTCTGTGATCAGGCGCACCAGAACCCCAATGGTATCCTCATTGGTGTCTTCGGTCCGATAGGCAGGGTTGATCCCTGGGAAAGAAGGAATCTATGATCCTAGGGAAGGGTGGAACTCTGGGCTTCCAAGCTGCTATACCAGGATCTGCCCGCAGAGGGCGCCCCAGGCCACTGCTCAGAGTTGCCGCCGAGCCTCGTTCAGGTTTGGGTGGCAGAAGATCTACAGGCTCCAGGCCAGTGCCCCAGCGGGCAGCCCATCACCTTTACTACCTGACGCCACTGTCCCTGTGCTCCGCAGCCTCGGGTGATTAGACAGTCTCAGGGCCGTGGGAGACTCCAGTCCCTGTCTGGAATTCCCAACATCTCCAGTAGACTTTGCCTTTTGTTGTCCTAATTAACCTGACTACGCACCACCCTGTCCGTGTAACTGTAAGGGCTTTGGACCCAACCTCATGGGGGTGTGACCGGTCCTCTGCACAGCGGCAGAGCTCCCAGGATTTGCACCCGAGGAGCCATCGGGAGCTAAAGAAGTCACTAGTCTGGCGAAACAAGCAAGAGGCCCAGGCCCTAACTTGCCACCTTCCTGCCTACAGCCCCTGACAAGGTGGTGTCACTCCTGACTTGGCCAGAAGGCTCCTGTGAGACCAGGGATACTGTCCATACACATCGGGAGGCACTGGTAGAAAAGAGAGGAAAGCAAGAGCCCCGGGGCACATTTCCCCCCAGTTCCACTTAGACCACAGCCTGGAGCTGAAACCTGAGCCCGGCAGAGGTTGGCAAGAACGGCAGTCCTGACGCAGGGCATTCCTCCTGCTCAAGGCCACACAGGGGTCAGGGGTCACCTTGATCCACACAACTGCAGTCTGCAGTCCTCAAGGAGCACAGAACCGTTCCCGCGGTAAGGCAGGGCCTCACCCAGGGCAGGAACCCCACCAATGCCACTGGGCCAGCTGTCCCACCTGGCCCCTCCCCCTCCCCCGTGCCAGTCTACAGCTGTTGCCTCTAAGGCTTGCCCCACAAATGCATTTGCAGGAGGCCCTCCCAACAGGCCCCCCCCCGGCAACAACCAGTCCTCTCTCGGTCAGACCCCCAGGCTGGAGCTCGGGACCTCCCACCGGGACCGCAGTCAGGTCTCACCGCTGCTTCCTCCCGCGAGACCGGGCCCGACCTCCTTGTGCGCTGTGCAGTGGTAGCCCTTCCGCTTGAGCAAATTGCACACCAGGATGCCCAGCAGCCCCATGAGGCAGAAGACGGGCACAATGGCAATCACCGCGTACTGCGCAGCCGTCTCTTCGGGGCCGCCTGCCCGGGTGCCGTTTTTAGGCTGCCGCGGCTGCCCGCCGCCGCTGGCCCCTGCCGCCGCCTCCACACCGCGCCGGGCTCGCCGCCCCCACTCTGGGTACCACGGAGGGCAGAAGAAGCCACACAACGGAGAGAAACAGACGTGAGGAAGTCACTTCTGTCCCTCCTCAGCCCCCGGGGAGGCACGTCTCTTCCTGCTCGGCTGGGTCGGTGCGTACTTCACGGGCTCACAGACAAGATGGTCTTGCCCTGACATCCTGCCTTGGCCCCAGCCTGGGGAATCCTAGCTGCGCTGGGCAGGAGGCTCAGAAGGAGGCCCAGCGCTTGATAAGAGGTTGAAGGGAGAACTGCTCTATGCAAGATAACCCGCCCGGTCACAACAGGAGGCAAAGGCCAGCCTTTCTTCCTTCCTTGCCCATTCATCAGTCACCCTGAAATGAGGCCTCAAGCCCCTCAGCCCACACTCTTCCATCACGCCGGGTATGAGAAGTGACCAGCTGGATACACTTGGCACACGGCTGGGCAGAGAAACATGGGACCCTACCTTCCCACAGAGGAGCTGAGTTAGTTTGCATCTGCAGGGCTCTTGTGTACGTGGATAGGATGCAAGACTCCCACACACACCTCCTAACTGGCTGCAACCAATGGTCTCTTCTACTCAAATGCAAGGTGGGTGCCTAGCCACATGCTGCTGGGCACCCTCTGGCTTCAGGCTGCCTGCCCTCCCGTGGGCTGGAAGGGGATCCCACTGGCCCCCACAGGGGTGCTGCACAGACTCCTGGGCTCAAGCTCACTGGCCCCCTCCCCAGCCCACCCACCACAGTCCCAGCTCCCGCCATGCACTCACCCTCACAGCCGCCAGTATTCAGAGGCGCCCTGGAGCACGGCTGACACGGAACGTGGGGAATCCCCAGCGGCCCAAACCACCTGCAGGGAGGGGAAGGCGTCACTGAGGTCTAGAAGTTTCTCCAGAAATGGTCCTTAGGTAACACTGAATCCTTCCTACTAACGAAGTACCCTCAGTGGTCCCAGCCCACCCACATCACAGACGGGAAGACGGGCCTACTGAGGAAGAAGGGGGGCTGGAGCCCAGGCGCAGAGCCTGGTCTCCCCAGCACGAGCCCCCTCATCCATCCTCACCCCCAAGCTCACCCAGGCTGGCAGTGGCCACACAGTGTGTCTCGAGTCGCTGTGCCGGTCTGCACCTCTACCCTCCTTCGAAGGCCGCAGCGGTCGTGAGGTTGGCATGGGCCAGAGCCCCATGCAGTGGAGAAGGTGCCTGGGGGACAAGATCTGCACAGCGTGCCCTGCCCTGGGTCCTATGGGAGAAAGAGGATGTGAGTAAGGCCTGGACCTCTCCCCTTCCCTCAGGAGGGCTCCCAGGATGGGGCAGACGGGCCACACAACGCTCACCGGGTCAGGCTCTTCGCCGGGCGGACATAACCAAGGCGTTATTGATGTTGGAGTGACCAGAGGCCCCGGCAGCAGCTGGAAGAAGGGCAGGTGGGAGATGGAGAAGGGCAGGAAGTGTTGGGCACAGGGTTTCTCGGGTCATTTGCCTACTACCTCCTTCCTTAGCCATGGAGCATGGACAACTGACCCCACAGGGGTCACCCAGGCTGCGGGGACACTCTTTCAACCTGATCTCTGCCGCACCGTCAGCACCTGGGTGCGGAGGGCGCCCCATGCGCTCCTAGAAAACGCTGGACAGCCCCAAATGGGATGAAGGCCTGCGGCAGTTGGGTGTCTGAATTAGCCCCCTTCTGCATGAGCTGCACCTCCACGGCCCACACAGATGAGGAGGAAGTGCTTCCGAGTTGCTCTCAGATTGCCCCTTCCTGCTGCCTTGCCCCCCTTCCCCTCAGTCACAATCACAGCTGGGCATGTCATTAACCAGCCGCTGTTTATCGTCCCTGGAGCCAAGTGTGCAGTTGCTGCCTACTATTCTGGGCCCTGGGCTAAGTCTGAGACCACATCCTCCTCTATGACCTCCCCCTTGTGGCAAGGCCACCCCATTCACACACATGGATCCAAACAGCGGAGATGCCATGTTCCAAGGCAGGGTCCCCTAGACGTTGCTAGCCCCTCCTGTGGTGACTTCCCACTCCAAGGTACTGAGTGCTTGCCCTAATTCCTGCTGCAGGGAGACCTTGCCCTCCAACGGAGCCCTCCTTGGCTAGGGGACACACAGAATGTAGGCGCCTCGGGGGTGGGGGGGTGTCTGTGGGTCTCTCATTCCAGCCTGGAATCTGTGCTTCCCAGTGCAGATCTTACCACTGGGACACACACATGAGCTACTCCGAACCCCAGGACTCTTGGGGGCCCAACTTCCTCTGGGTCCTCACCCACCTTCCCTGTGGGCTTCTGTCCCCCACCTGCCTGAGCAGACACCTTATCTTCAATCATGCCTGTTCTACCTACAAATGCCAAGAAGTACCCCCCCCCACACACACACACACCTACCCAGCACCCCACCTGACCTGGGTTAGGTATGTATGGCTTGGGAAAGCGGTCTCCCTGGCTTGAAAACAGACTGTTGTTGCCCCTACTGAGTCACCATCTTGTGACATTGTGGGCCAGTAGGTGCTTCCTTAGGATCTGACGGCCTCAAATTCTCCCCAGGAAAGGCTGAGTATGCACCCTCCTCTCAGGCTTCTCCTACCCCCCCCCCCCACTTACCATGAGGAGGCAGGACAGGGGCCAGCACAGGAGGCCTTGCTGCATCATCAGGCCCTGGAGCAACACTGACCTAGGGCAGAGAGAGGGAGGGTCAGGGGGCAGCCAGCCCAGGCAGGTGGCTGCTGTCCCTTCCAGACCGCATTTGGGATGACAGGACTTGACAAGGAGATGGTAAGGTGCCACTGGCTAAGCAGAGCCGTGGCAGCTTGGCCCACACACCCCAGAGCAGATGTGGGGCTGCCCTGTTTGGGACCAACCCCACAGGCCCGGCCACGCTGGAAGGGCAGCCGGAGGGCCCTCCAGGCCAGAGGAGGAAGGGCTTCCTTCCCCTTCCATAAACAGCCAGGTGCCCATGGCATAGCAAGGGAACAGAAGGAAGGAAGCTGGGGAGGCCTGGGCCAGGGGTAAGAGGGTTGCATCGCCCCAGCCTTGAACTGCCCCCCTCACACACACACTTGGTTTTACCCCCAGCCCCCACCAGCCAAACCTCTCTCAGCTCCACAGGCTTGTTATTCTCCCACTCGGCCTTCGGTCTGGCTAGTTCTGTTCCCAGGAAGGCTCTTGCCCTCGCCCTCTTTCTAGAAAAACAGGTCTCTTTCTAGAAACTTTCCCACAGCTCGAATGTACCCTGACCACTGCCTCACAGGCCCAACCCTCCTGTGTTGATGTGGCCTTCAGGGAGGGCTGGGAGCTCTGCCTGCCCAGGTGCCCTGGCTGATGGGGGGGGCATGGCAGCTGGCATTCAGCCTCCCCTCCCCTTTCAAGCACCTCCTTGCACTAGGGAACCAGGAAGGAACAAGACAGATGGGGGCCCGGTCTTCAGGGAGCTCTACCCCAGGGGACACCTGCAGCAGAGAGATGGTGACACGCACTACTAACCTGTGGGAAGTGTGAAAAAAAAACATACAGCAGGACACAGTGCGTGTGTGCGTGTGCGTGTGTGATTTCAGAGATTCATCAGTAGCAGTTCACTGGGCCAAGGCTGAGGCTCCCCCCAGCCACCCCAAGGCATAGATGGTGGTCCCTGTGGAGGAGTCTGCGGCCAGTGACCTAGTGACCCAGGCTGGACCGAGCAGGGTGGACTCTTAGACCACAGGAGGACTACGGCACAGCGAAGTTCCACCAAGTGTCCTCTCCCAGGGGCCTAACTAACTTCAGGCCCACAACGCCGATCGAGAGGTGCTCAACAGGCCCTGGCACTAGCCAGGAGCCAAGTCTCTGAGGCCCAAGGGTGCTGCTCCCAGGTCTCAGTGGGCCCCACCAGGGCCCTCTCGCAGGCTAAGGGGCCCCAGACTGTCCAGTGTCAGCCCAGCAGGAGGTCAGGGCACTCAAAAGCCCCTCTGCCTGCGCCGCCGCCTGGAAACCAGCCGGGGAAAGTGATCTGCCTGCCTGACCTGGGCCTGGCCCCACACAGCCCTCAGCAGGGCCTGGGGTTTCAGTTACACCCAGGGGAGGGGGAGGAGCAGCCATCGCATCATCTCAGAACTCTCCAGGGCACTGGCAATGGGCCCCTCTTGGCCTCAGACCAGCTACGGGGAAAACCAGGCCAGGCCCGGGAGAGGAGGTGAAGGCCACATGTGGCAGGCAGCACTCAACAGGTGGCGCCCCTGACTCAGCCCTGGGCCTGTCCCTCCTCAAATTCGATCCCAAGGCCTCCTTCCAGGTTCTGCCCCTACAGGATCTCTTTCCCATCCCAGACCCCAACGGCCCCTCAAAGTCATCTGCCACCACCCCTCACGGGATCGAACCCACACACCTGACCACGAGCCCAGCATGCCTCCAGGTTCCCAGGTGGACCCAGAGGTCTAGAGCAAGGGCTAAAGAGTGGAGGCAAAACAACCCCTGAGGAGAGAGAGAGACCCCAAGACCACCCTGGCCCTGGTGGCACCTGCCGGGTGACCTGTGCCACAGGGAGCAGCTGGGCAGACAGGCCCCGAGGCTTCCAAGGGGAAAGTGATGGTGCAGAGGCCCAGTCTCAAAGCCAGAGTGAGCCCACTCGGGGCCCATCTGCAGACATCCGCTGCCCTGCGCCTTCTAATTACGCGCCTTCTAATTACCAAACTAGCATTTACTCCAGTCTGGCTGCTCGGCCCCCACACTCAGCCAGACAGAGGCCCCCACCGATGTGCCCACTCAAGCAGGAGACCCAGGCGTACAGGCTTGCATGCCCGCTGCTCAGACCCCTGCCCCCCTTGGCTGTTACCCTGGAACTCCCTAGAAAAACAAGGTCATAGAAGCCTCTGGCCGGAGTGGGAGGGGCCTGTATAGAAGATCAGGCAGTCAATGATGTCTCAAAGCCCTGGGCTCCCAGGGGGCTGCCTGGGGGACAGATACCAGAAATGGGGAGACTAAGGCCTGACTGTGAAGGGCAGCTGGTACCTCCCCTGAGTCCCTCCAATGCATCTGAGGGAGGAAAGCCATTTCGGCCACTCTGGGTACCTGGAGAGGGAAGGAGGGAGGGAGGGTTCTGCCAGACCAGGAAGTCAGCTCAGAAGCCACGACCCCTCCAGATCTCCTAGCCCAAGGCTGTTCTCACTGCCACCAATTCTCCTGGAGACCTGAGTCCCCAGCTTCCCTGGGCTCAGTTTCTTCATCTGCAAGATGGGATGTTTATCTCCCTTGGCAAACATGTGTCAAGAAGCTTAAAGGAGGTAATGGGTCTAAAGTGGGTCACGGGACTTCCTCCCTCAGGTTAGTAATTAAGTATTTGCTGATTACTTGTTTACTGCTTACAGACCCCCGCCCCCCAACACACACACCAGACACCAGTCTGGGCAAGGATGTCTGCATTATTCACCGCAAAACCCGGTACCCAGCCTGTATCCGGAGGTCTTCACCAAAAGAGCTTGTGGGGCCCATGGAGGATTTTTTTTTTTTTTTAGATAGGGTCTCACTCTAACTCGGGCTGACCTGGAATTCACTATGGAGTCTCAGGGTGGCCTCGAACTCATGGCGATCCTCCGCCCTCTGCCTCCCGAGTGCTGGGATTAAAGGCGTGCGCCACCACGCCCGGCTCGGAGGACTTCCTTAGACTGAAGACCCCCTGAAAATGCCCAATCAGAGCCAGAAATCCCCTGAGTTAAGGCCCAGAGGCACAACAGGTCCCCAGACAACAGTGGGAGCTGGGAGGGGACGAAGCAAGCCGTGCTGCCAGCCAGGCTTCGAGCAGCTTCCCCTTCCCAGAACCCAAGCCCCGCCCGGGCTCCAGCGCACCCGGAGATCGCCCAAGGCCTGCCCCGCCCTCTTGACCTCGAGGTCAGCCCCGCAGATGTGGCTGTGGCCCTGAGCCTGCCCCAGCCACCCCGTAGCACCCTCCCCAGCGAACTGCTTGCTAACCCCCTACACAGACGCACTTACCAGCCCCTCGAATCTTCTTCCTGAGGCACAAACATAACAGCTACCTGCTGTTTCCTCTGCCTGGAAACCCCTCCCACCACTTAGCTAACACCTGCTCTTCCTCCAGTGCTCAGCTCAAAGTCACTTCCTCCTGGAAGCCACCACCTCCCCTTAGCTTTGAGGCTGTTTGGCTCGGCCTCCTCCCCACAAGCAGCCACCCATGCCCACCTCCACTCTGGGTATAATACCGCATTGAGGACTGGAGGCAGACAAGTGTCCTCAAGTAGAGTGACCAGCCATGCCCGGAAGGAGGGCCAGAGAGAGCAGGCTGATGGAGGAGCAGTCCTGAGGGCGCTGCAACCCTGAGCTAAGCTGGGGAAACACTGTGCCGCCCAAGATGACCCTGCCCTGCTCTTTGTTTTGTTTTGTTTTGTTTTTGAGGTAGTGTCTCACTCTAGCCCAGGCTGACCTGGAATTGACTATGGAGTCTCAGGGTGGGCTCAAACTCACAACGACTGGGTTTGTGGCTATGGGACTCCCTGCAGAGGGCTCCTGTGAGGGTGAAATGAGACTGGCATAGAGTAAGCATGAAGTACACAGCAGGGCATGGTGGCGCACACCTTTAATCCCAGCACTCGGGAGACAGAGGTAAGAGGATCAGTGTGAGTTCGAGACCACCCTGAGACTACATAGTGAGTTCTAGGTCAGCCTGAGCTAGAGTGAGACCCTACCCCAAAAAATAAAGCAAACAAACAGAAAAGCATGCAGTACACTTAATGGTGCCTCAGTTTTCCTATATATGTAAATTGTGAAGAGGGGGCAATACTTGACAAAGTGTGAGGCAAAAGTGAGATATATTCTCTTCCGTATTTATGTTCAGTGCTTAGTACAGAGCTAAGAACATGACCAGTTCTGGGGGTGAGGAGTATAAGAAAGGAGTCTGGGCATGCGAGTGGACAGGTCACGCCATGCCTCTGCCAAAGGCGCTCCCCAGGGCCCGAGAGGAGGGACAGGCACTGAGTATCTGCCTCTCAGCAGGGAGGCAAGCTGGGCTGGCGGCCAAGCGAGGGGACGGACTGCAGGACAGGGGGCCAGGCGTAGAGCCCACCTGGAGCAGGGCAGGTAGAAGGCAGATCCTGCTTCCCAGCCCGCAGACCTCCCTCCAGCCTCCAGCGGCGAGGGTTGCCTGGAAACACAGCTGGACACAGGCGTCCCTCAGCGGTGGCCGCACCAGGCAGGAGCACAAAGGCAACATCAATAGAGAAATCCAGGTTAGTGAGGGACCTGGTGGTTCCCTGGCAACTGGGGCTGAAGTAGGGCAGTGCCCATACTGGGCATCAGTGACGGTGGCCAGGCATTGCCAGCTCCCCTCCTCCTCTAACAGAAGAAGGGGACTGATCCCAGCCAGGGACACCTCCACAACTCCCAGGATATGTGAGCATTTTAGACCTGGCTAAACTGAGGTTAGGAAAACTCATTTACAAGGGTTACACAGCCAGCAAATGCTAAGGCAGGAATGGACACAGGAGCCTGAAGCGTAGCCGAGGCCCAGCGGGCAGCCGTCAGAGGCCTTGCCAATCCGGTGGCAGAAGCTACAGAAGGTTGGCTAACACAGAAATGATGATTAGAAACATCTAGACGGGCCCTGGAGGAGGTGGAGTCCCCACCCGCCAGTCTCAAGGACCTCTGAGATTTGTTAGCATTTGTGCGCTGTGCCAATCTATGCCAGCTCAGGCAGGAAAGGGCAAGACGGGCAGGGAAGTGCGGGAATTCCCAGAGGCAGGAAGAGGTCCCGGCTTCTAGGGCCACTATAGAGGCTGGGGAGCAGAGATGGGCAAAAGCTCATCTCAGAGCGAAGTCCATCCCCACTGCCCACTGTCCCTCGGTCTCTAGCAACCCTGACCTTCCAAGTCACCACCTGGCATGAGTTATCTCCAGTGCTAGACCCCTAATCCTGTGCCACCTACGGGGCCAGGCAGTAGGAGCTGAGCCTGGTTCTGCTCCTCAGGCCCCTGCTGCTGCTGGGCCTGCGCGCCAGTGGTTCAGGTGATGAGGGGCAGGCGGGGCCCCGGGGGCTAATTGGCTCCTTAAGGCTCAGGAAAGAGCTGAGGCAGACAAACCTAGCCTCTCAGCTTCTCCCAGTCTGGGTGGAACACACAGGCGATCTCTCTCCGTGGTGGGCTGTGTGGGGAGGGGGCACAGGGTGTTTGAGGACGGATAGTCATCTCTGGGGCAGAGCTGGAGATCTCCAACAATGCTCTCACTAAGCACTTACTGCATGCCTCATTCCCTCTCGAGACTGGAGCCCACTCGCAGAAAAGGAGGCTCAGAAAGCTAGTCTCAAAACTAACAAAAATAGCTCAGAGGTTAAAGACACTTGCTTACAAAGCCTGATGGCCCAGGTTCCATTCCCCAGTATCCATGTAAGGCCAGAGGCACAAGGTGGCGCATGTGTCTGGAGTTCATTTGCAGTGGCTGGAGGGCCTCACATGCTCACACACTCTATCTCTATCTTTCTCTCTGCCTCTCTCAAACAAATAACAATATAAAAATAAATAAACAAGGCAACAAGGCTGCAAAAAAAATGGCACAAGCCATCTGGTGTTCATTTGTAGCAGCAAGAGGCCCTGGCATGCATATACACCCATACAAATAAATGAATAAAAAAATTAAAAAGAGGGGGCTGGAGAGATGACATAGCAGTTAAGACACTCGCCTGTGAAGCCTAAGGACCCATGTTTGATTCCCTAGTACCCACTTTAGCCAGATGTACAAGGTGGCACACGCATCTGGAGCTCGTTTGTAGTGGCTGGACGCCGTGATGTGCCCATTCTCTCTATCAGCCTCTCTCTTACACTCAAATAAATAAATGAGTAAATATTTTTTAAAAAATTAGAAAGTTGGGCTGGAGAGATGGCTTAGCGGTTAATCGCTTGCCTGTGAAGCCTAAGGACTCCAGTTCGAGGCTCGATTCCCCAGGACCCACGTTAGCCAGATGCACAAGGGGGCGCACGCGTCTGAAGTTCGTTTGCAGTGGCTGGAAGCCCTGGCGCGCCCATTCTCTCTCTATCTGTCTCTTTCTCTTCCTCTCTCTCTGTCACTCTCAAATAAAGAAATAAAAATGACAAAAAAAATTTTAAAAAATAAATAAATAAAAAATAAAAATAATATAAAAATAAATTAGAAAGTCAGCTGGGCATGGTGGTGCATGCCTTTAATCCCAGCACTTGGAGGGCCAAGGTAGGAGGATCGCTGTGAGTTTGAGGCCACCCTGAGACTACATAGTGAATTCCAGATCAGCCTGAGCTACAGTGGGATCCTACCTCAAAAAACCAAAAAAAGAAAAGAAGAGAAAATTAAAAAGAGCCAGGCATGGTGGTGCACACACCTTTAATCCCAGCACTTGGGAGGCAGAAGTAGGAGGATCGTTGTGAGTTCGAGGCCACCCTGAGACTACATAGTGAATTCTAGGTCAGCCTGGGCTAGAGTGAGATCCTACCTCAAAAAACAAAACAAAACAGAACAAAAACATTAAAAGAGGCTACAGTGATGGCTCAATGGTTAAAGGTCCTTGTTTACGAAGTTTAATGATGGGGGTTAGATTCCCCAGGATACATGTGAAGCCAGATGCACAAAGTGGCACGTGTCTACATTTACATAGGCAGGAGGCTCTGGCATGCCCATTCTCTTTCTCTCTCCTACTCTCTCTAAATATAAATAAATAAAAGATGCAGTCCTAATTCTGCTAAAAAAAAGAAGTCCAGGTGTAGTGGTGCAGGCCTTTAATCCCAGAGGAAGGAGGGTAGCTGTGAGTTCAGCCTGAGACTAAAGAGTGAGCTCCAGGTCAGCCTAGGATTCAGTGAGACCTTACCTCAAAACAAAAAAGCCTGACAAGGCTTACCTTGTCACCACAGGTAGCAGGCTGCCCTTACTTATGTCACCCAGGCCTGGCATGCCCACTGCTCCCTGGGCCTGCTTTAGCCTATCAGTACCATGGCCAGCCCCGAGTTGCCTCCTCTGGCCTCCCGACAGGATGACAAGGAGCCCGGGAGGTGCTGGAGGACGCACCACTGCAGCCCCCATTCATGCCCTTCCCACCCTGGCCATAGGTGGGCCTGGGTGACCCAGAGGCTGCTAAGCACTAGGACCTGGCTGACTGTGGCAGAGGCTTAGGGAGAGCCTGTGGGAGAGACTTCAGCCCCTGCTCACTGGCCAGTTCCCCAGGCTCTGCCGAGGTCCCGGGACGAACAAGGGTGTGACGGGGCTGCAAGCGGGGAAGGCAGAGCTCCGAAGCAGTGCCCCTAGACCCGAGCTCTGGCCCATCACTTGGTGGATCGGTGACCTTGGAAAGACCATTTACCCTTCCTGAGCTTCGGGTCCTTCTCTGCAAACAAGTGGGGTGGCTCCTGCCCCATGGAATGCTGAGGACACCCTGAGCCTCTTTAGCAAGGCTGGTCAGAGTATCTCTTTCTCACCACAGCCTATAAGGGCCAGTAGAGGAACTCGGGGTCAGAACCAATTAGTGTCCAGACAAGGCCACCCATGAGCTTGGGGTGCAGCAGGGGCACTTTGGGGAACCCAGAGTGAACCTCAGCAGCATGAGTGGGAGGACTCTGGTGTGCCCTGTATCAGGCCTGCGCAGACCTGCTTCCACACCAGCCGAGGCCAGCCTCAGGAGGATGGAGGGGCACCGGGCATCAGAAGGATGGAGGGGTACCGAGCATCAGGAGGATGGAGGGGCACCGGGCATCAGGAGGATGGAGGGGCACCGGGCATCAGGAGGATGGAGGGGCACCGGGCATCAGGAGGATGGAGGGGCACCGGGCATCAGGAGGATGGAGGGGCACCGGGCATCAGGAGGATGGAGGGGCACCGGGCATCAGGAGGATGGAGGGGTACCAGGCATCAGGAGGATGGAGGGGCACCAGGCATCAGGAGGATGGAGGGGCACCGGGCATCAGGAGGATGGAGGGGCACCGAGCATCAGGAAGATGGAGGGGTACTGAGCATCAGGAGGATGGAGGGGCACTGAACATCAGGAAGATGAAGGGGTATTGAGCATCAGGAAGATAGAGGGATACTGAGCATCAGGAGGATGGAGGGGTACTGAGCATTAAGAAGATGAAGGGGTACCGAGCATAAGGAGGATGGTGGGGTACCGAGCATCAGGAGGATGGAGGGGTACTGAGCATCAGGAAGATTGAGGGGTACTGAGCATTAGAGAGATGAAGGGGTACTGAACATCAGGAAGATGAAGGGGTACTGAGCATCAAGAAGATGGAGAGATACTGAGCATCAGGATGATGGAGGGGTACCGAGCCCCAGGAGGATGGAGGGGTACCAAGCATCAGGAAGATGGAGGGGTACCGAGCATAAGGAGGATGAAGGGGTACCAAGAATCAGGAGGATGGAGGGGTACTGAGCATCAGGAAGATGGAGGGGTACCGAGCATAAGGAGGATGAAGGGGTACCAAGAATCAGGAGGATGGGGGGGTACTGAGCATCAGGAGGATGGAGGGGTACTGAACATCAGGAAGATGAAGGGGTACTGAGCATCAAGAAGATGGAGAGATACTGAGCATCAGGATGATGGAGGGGCACCGGGCATCAGGAGGATGGAGGGGTACCAAGCATCAGGAGGATGGAGGGGCACCAGGCATCAGGAGGATGGAGGGGCACCGGGCATCAGGAGGATGGAGGGGCACCGAGCATCAGGAAGATGGAGGGGTACTGAGCATCAGGAGGATGGAGGGGCACTGAACATCAGGAAGATGAAGGGGTATTGAGCATCAGGAAGATAGAGGGATACTGAGCATCAGGAGGATGGAGGGGTACTGAGCATTAAGAAGATGAAGGGGTACCGAGCATAAGGAGGATGGTGGGGTACCGAGCATCAGGAGGATGGAGGGGTACTGAGCATCAGGAAGATTGAGGGGTACTGAGCATTAGAGAGATGAAGGGGTACTGAACATCAGGAAGATGAAGGGGTACTGAGCATCAAGAAGATGGAGAGATACTGAGCATCAGGATGATGGAGGGGTACCGAGCCCCAGGAGGATGGAGGGGTACCAAGCATCAGGAAGATGGAGGGGTACCGAGCATAAGGAGGATGAAGGGGTACCAAGAATCAGGAGGATGGAGGGGTACTGAGCATCAGGAAGATGGAGGGGTACCGAGCATAAGGAGGATGAAGGGGTACCAAGAATCAGGAGGATGGGGGGGTACTGAACATCAGGAGGATGGAGGGGTACTGAACATCAGGAAGATGAAGGGGTACTGAGCATCAAGAAGATGGAGAGATACTGAGCATCAGGATGATGGAGGGGTACTGAGCCTCAGGAGGATGGAGGGGTACCAAGCATCAGGAAGATGGAGGGGTACTGAGTATAAGGAGGATGAAGGGGTACCGAGAATCAGGAGGATGGAGGGGTACTGAGCATCAGGAAGATGGAGGGGTACTGAACATCAGGAAGATGAAGGGGTACTGAGCACCAGGAAGATAGAGGGATACTGAGCATCAGGAGGATGAAGGGGTACTGAACATCAGGAAGATGAAAGGGTACTGAGCATCAGGAAGATAGAGAGATACTGAGCATCAGGATGATGGAGGGGTACTAAGCATCAGGAGGATAGAGGGATACTGAGCCTCAGGAAGATGGAGGGGTCCTGAGCATCAGGGTGATGGAGGGGTACTGAGCATCAGGATGATGGAGGGGTCCTGAGCAGGAGAGTTCAGCAGTCAACATGCAGCCTCACCTGCCCCAGCCTCAGTTTTCCTGTTTTCCAGGCAACTGCACTTATTCAACTGGAGGCCCCGGAGTACACAGGCCAACAGCAACTGTTTACAATCAGACTCCAGCCCAGGGACCCCATCCTTGAGGAAGCCTTTCCATGCAGGAACCCCCTCAGCCATCACCTTGCCATCCCCCTTGACCCGTGCCGGAAGTGGGGAGGCTCCCCGAGGGCAGAAAGTGAGTGTCGTGGCAGGCTGGACTCCCTGTCACTGTGAACATGCGCGCGGCTCAACTTAGTCCCTTCTGGAAGCTCTCGTTCCTTCTCTCAGACCCTACCAAGGGCCGCTCCATCTCCATGTCTGTGCCATCTAGTCAGGCCCACTCTCACGGGCACGTGGCCAGTGTATGTATAGGGCTCTCGTCTTTCCCAGGGTAGCCAGGAAAGAACTCTGGCCTCAAGGCCAGTGCGTCTGGGTTTTGATCCTGGTGGCACTGGTCTTTCGAGAGCCTTTCCGCTCTGAGCCCTGGACCGGTGAC
This sequence comes from Jaculus jaculus, assembly GCF_020740685.1. NCBI lineage: Eukaryota > Metazoa > Chordata > Mammalia > Rodentia > Dipodidae > Jaculus > Jaculus jaculus. The sequence goes on from NC_059104.1 coordinate 169,395,502, forward strand.
AGTGCTGGAGCCTGCGGCTGAGGAGTCTCCGGGGCCTTCTATCGGGCTCAGCACACAGCAGGGACACAGCAGCGACCCTAAAGTCCTGTGACCCCCATCCTACCTACCAGCACCACTCTAGGCCTTGGATTACGGGGAGACTGTCACAGCACATTGTCCCAGTGTCCACTAATCTTGAGGGGGAGATGGGGCTGGCCTGGCCCTCCTGGGTGACATCAGGCAAAATCCCTCCATCTCCGGTCTACTTTGTAGCCACCTGGCAGAGGCCTGGGCCCCACAACGAACTTCACTCAGCCAGGCCAGGTGCTGAACACCTGACAATCCCTCCTGTTTGGGGCAGGCCAGCCTGGACCTTCTTGGACGCCAGGCCTCTCATACAAGTCCCAGCCTTCCCTTCCTGCCCAGGACTAGCTAGGCCAGGGGTGTGTCGCCAACTTAGGACTGCTCCTTTTTGCTCTGAATCTCAGTCCCTTCCCAGGAACTTGGGAAGGAGTAAGGTCACTTCGGCACGGCCATGGAGGTGCTGAACCCCGGTCCTAGGAACAACAAGGCCTCCACTGGCCCAGTGTTCCCTGCTGGCAAAGAGTAAGGGGCTCGTGAGGAAGACCATGGGAAGCACCAAGTCTGCCCCCCACTCACAGCGACAGCCTTGAGTCTTCACCACCTGCGCACAGTCAGCCCGGAAAACGGGCACACAGAAGCTGGGCATGGTGGCTCACACTTAGAATCGCAGCTCCCAGCACCTGGCAAGGTGAGTAGGAGGCCAGTCAGCCAGTGTGGGGCTACAGAGTTCCAGATCCGTGAGAGGAGAGACCTCAAAAAAAAAAAAAAAAAAATCCAGGCGTGGTGGCACAGGCCTTTAATCCCAGCACTCAGAAGGCAGAGGTAGGAGGATCGCAGTAAATTCAAGGCCACCCTGAAACTACAGAGTGAATTCCAGGCCAGCCTGGGCTAGAGTGAGACCCTACTTCAAGCCCCCACCCCCCCCACAAAAAAAAATAAAGAAAGAGCCAGTTAAGACATGAATCTGGGCACAGAAGGGAGATATAGTAGTTCATGCCTGTTGATCATAATACAGCTTCTTCTCAGGAAGCTGAGGCTGGAAGACAGGAAGTTCAAGGCCAGCTGGGGGAACTCAAACTTTGTGAAACCCATCACCGCATAAGTTGTTTTTTTTTTTTTTTTTTTTTTTTTTAGGGGGAACAAAGGTCTCAGTGGTTAAGGAACTTGCCTGCAAAGTCCAAGGATCAGGGTTCAATTTCCCCAGTACCCACGTGAAGCCAGATGTACAAGGTGGCACATGTGTCTGAAGTTCAATTGCAGTGGCTAGAAGCCCTGGTGCGCCCATTCTCTCGCTCTTAAATAAATAACTTTTAGCCAGGCTTGGTGTCGCATGCCCTTTAATCCCAGCACTCAGGAGGCAGAGGTAGGAGGATCACTGTGAGTTCAAGGCCACCCTGAGACTACATAGTGAATTCCAGGTCAGCCTGGGCTAGAGTGAGACCCTACCTTGAAAAACCAACCAACCAACCAACCAAATAAATAAATAAATAATTTTTTAAATGGGGGCATGGGGGTTTGGAATTTAGCTCATGGATGAGTGCTTGCCTAGAAAGCACAAGACCCTGGGTTTGGTCCTCAGCACCAGAAAAAAAAGAGGGGGACTGAAGAGATGGTTCAGTGGTTAAAGGCACTTGCTTGCAAAGTCTGCTGGCCTGGTTCAACTCCCCAGTACCCACATAAAACCAGATGCACCAAGTGGAACATGCATTTAGACTTTATTTGCACCAGCAAGAGGCCCTGGAGCACCCATTCATTCTCCATCACGTACTCTCTCTGGCATCATGTCTAAGAACCTGGGTTCCACCTCTAACCCTGAAGAAAGAGAAAAGAAAGGAAGGAAAGGAGGGAGGGAAGAGAAAAAAGAAAAAGTTTGGTTTGGGCATAGAGAAGGGGCCCTGCTTTTGGAAAGGTGTCTTTGAGCCTACTTCCTATGTGTCTGGTCAGCAAGGGACTAAGTGGCAGGGAAGAAGGTGAGTATCTCGTCTGCACAGAAGAGCCGGAAAAGCAAGGCTGGGGCCTTGAGAATATTTCTGCGATTCTCAGCACCTCCATTTCTTGCTCTGTGAGACAGGGGTGAGCCTGTTGGCCCTGACTCTATGAACAAGAGTCCTCAGTGCTTCGTACCCATGATGGGCACACTCACCTCCCTCTGGTAACTGTACCACCAAGTAGAAACCCAGCCTGACTCCACAGTCATCCCCAGAGGCCCAAGTTCCCAAAAAGGTTTGGCTTGGCTTGGGTGGGGCCCCACCCAAGGTGGTGCTGAGAGTTCGTTCCACCGAGGCTGGGCCAGGAGAGGTTAACCCTTGATGAACCCTTCTCCCCTCCTCCCAGGCCCTGAGCTATTTCTACCTCTTTGCTGGGGATGGAAATAACTTGGGCTTAGCCCCTGGAGACCAAGACAGCTATTTCCATCAACCCCAAGAAGCACAGCTGTGGTCATTCCAGAGAGGACTGAGGGACAGACACCCTGATCCCCAGACCCAGCTCTAGGCCAAGCAACAGCGATCAGAATCAGAAGGGAGGTCCTGGAAGAATGGGGAGACAGAGCCCAGTGAGAGCAGGGCACCAGCTCAAGGTCATCCCATCTGCTCCCCAGCACAGCAAGTGGGTGGGGCAAAGAGGGAGATGGGGGCCCCTCTGGTAGGCAGGTCATTATCTCTGCCACCCTGGGCTGTGTTGCTAGCTCTTGATACTCCAGAGCCAGGTGGACACTCCCTTCTTGTGACCTCTGGCTAGCAAGAAGGCTGATGGGAGGACAAACATGAGGATCACATGACCCACCCGCCTTCAGGGGACCAGACATGATACACACACACACACACACACGTCTCGCTTCAAACTCACAACAGTGGGGCCCTAAGCCAGCCAGACCAGGTGTGAGAGATGGAAGCTCAAGGCAGCCCCGGGCAGTCCCCGGAAAGGTGACGGTCCTCTCCGAGCATCGCACGGGGTCAGAAGACTTGCAGTCCGGCCCTGGCACTGTCCTGACTGCACATGACCTTGGAAAAAAGCCACTGTGCTTCTCTGAGCCTCAATCTCCTCGCGACAGCCACCGCGTCGCAGAGCCACCGTGAGGATTCGACACGAGAGCACAGCACGAAGCGTGGAGCGCAGGGCCCGGCACGGCCCCGTCATCCCTGGGCGGGGAGGAGACAACTTCCTCCTCCTGCATATGACCTCAGGTGCTGCCAGAACTGCCGCATCCCCCGTGCCACTGCCACCTTCCGAGCTAGGGAGCCCAAATGCCACCCACTGTGCATGTGCCGCACAGACCCTCTTTGGAGAGCAGCAGACTCGGAGGGATCTTGGTTTCTTTCTTGTTTTGTTTTTTTCGAGGTAGCGTCTCACTCAAGCTGACCTGGAATTCACCATGTCGTCTCAGGGTGGCTCTGAACTCATGAAGATCCTTCTATCGCTTAAAAGTGTGTGCCACCAAGGCCAGGTGTGGTGACGCACGCCTTTAATCCCAACACTTGGGAGGCAGAGGTAGAAGGATTGCCGTGAGTTTGAGGACACCCTGAGACAACACAGTGAATTCCAGGTCAGCCTGAGCTAGAGTGAGATCCTACCTCAAAAAAAAAAAAAAAAAGTGTGTGCCACCATGCCCACCATGAGAGAGATCTTGCCCAGACAAAGATGGAGTAAGAACTCCCAGCCCAGGGCTGGAGAGATTGCTCAATGGTTAAGCCACTTACCTGCAAAGCCTAATGACCAGGTTTTGGGCCCTAGTGCCCTTGTAAAGCTGGATGCACAAAGTGGTATATGTGTGGAGCTTGTATACAGTGGCTAGAGGCCCTGGCACACCCATTCTCTTGTGCACTCTCTCTCTCTCTCTCTCTGTGCTTAGATGAATAAAATATTGAAGAAAAAAAAGAAAGGAAGGAGCCGGGCGTGGTGGCGCACGCCTTTAATCCCAGCACTTGGGAGGCAGACGTAGGAGGATCGCTGTGAGTTCAAGGCCACCCTGAGACTACATAGTGAATTCCAGGTCAGCCTGGGCTAGAGTGAGACCCTACCTCAAAAAAAAAAAAAACCAAAAAAAAAAAAGCAAGAAAAAAAGAAAGGAAGGGCTGGAGAGATGGCTTAATGGTTAAGGCATTTGCTTGCAAAGCTTAAGGACCCATATTCTACTCTCCAGATCCCACATAAGCCAGACACACAAAGGTGAGGCAAGTGCAAGTTTGCACATGCCCACTAGGTGGCGCAAGCATCTGGAATTTGATTGATGTAGCTGAGGCTCTGGCGGGCCAATTCTCTCTTTTTCTCTGTCTTTCTATCTTGCTCTCTATAAAAAAAATAAAAAAGAAGAAGGGCTGGAGAGATGGCTCAGTGGTTAAGACGTTTTGCCTATGAAGCCAAAGGAACCAGGTTCGATTCCCCAGGACCCACATAAATCAGATGCACAAGGTGGCTCATGCTTCTAGAGTTCATTTGTGGTGGCTGGAGGCCCAGGTGTGCCCATTCTCTCTCTCTCTCTGCCTCTTTCTCGCTCTCAAATAAACAAAAGATTGATATATAAAAAGAATGTCGGGCTGGAGGGATGCCTTAGCAATTAAGGTGTTTGCCTGCAAAGCCAAAGGAACCAGGTTTGATTCCCCAGAACCCACGTTAGCCAGATGCACAAGGGGGCGCATACATCTGGAGTTCATTTGCAGTGGCTGGAGGCCCGGGCACACCTGTTCTCTCTCATTCCTTCTTTCTGTCAAATAAAATATATAAAAATAAAATATTTGCCGGGCGTGGTGGCACACGCCTTTAATCCCAGCACTCGGGGGGCAGAGGTAGGAGGATTGCAAGGCCACCCTGAGACTCCATAGTGAATTCCAGGTCAGCCTGGGCTAGAGTGAGAACCTACCTCAAAAAACCAAAAAAAAGAAAAAAAAGAAAGAAAGAAAGAAAGAAAAGAAAAGAAATAAAATAAAACAAAATATTTAAAAAAAGAATGTCTATGGGGCTGGAGAAATAGCTTAATGGTTAAGATATTTGCCTGTGAAGCCGAAGGACTGAGGTTCAACTTCCCAGGACCCACATAAGCCAGATGCACAAAGTGGCACATGCGTCTGTAGTTCATTTACAGTGGCTAAAGGCCCTGGCACTCCCATTTTCATTCTCTCTCTCTCTCCCTCCCTCCCTCCCCCCCCTCTCTCTCCCCCTCTTTCTATGTCTCTCTCAAATAAATAAAGTAAAATAAATAAAGAAAAGAACTCCCAGACCAGACCAGAGACTATACCCATCGAACAAGTCTCTATTTCCTCTTCCCTCACACCAGGGAGATGAAGAGAGGAGGCTTGAGTAAAGAATGTCTATGGGGCTGGAGAGATGGCTTAGTGGTTTAGACATGTGCCGGTGAAACCAAGGACCCAGGTTCGATTCCCCAGGACCCACTTAAGCCAGATGCACAAGGGGCACATGCGTCAGGAGCTTGATTGCAGTGGCTAGAGGCCCTGGCGTGCCCATTCTCTGTCTGTCTCTCTTCTCTTTCTCTGCTTGCAAATAAATAAATTAAATTAAAAAATAAAAATAAAAGAATGTCTACGGATCCGAGTTATCCTTTGGGTGGGAGTCTTGACATATCAGCTGTCATTAGCAATCAGGGTGCAATCCCTGGACCACAGGGGATCCCGTGCAGAAGCCTGCTTCTCCTTCCCCAGCTACAGCCTGAAGGAGAGGGGAAAGGAGAACAGAGGAGGCTGACCCAAAAGCAGTAGAGAGGATCCCAAAGTGATGATTCACACTCCATTCAGGGCCCTGACACCTCTGTGCAGTCTGGGAGACTGAGGCCCAGCAGGGGGAGAGTCTGAGAGCAAGACAGTCTGGTCCACAGAACACACGGGGTAGATTCCGCCAGCCTATCAGTGTGGGCTGGACACTGACTGATACTATCTCAGGGCCTCTCGCCTGTGCCACTCCGTCAGATGCCACCCAGCTTTGGCTCCTCCCCTCTGCCAGACCATGTCCCTAGGGGTTGCATGCCCCTCATTAAACTGAATTTCTCAAGAGTGCCCTCTTAGGAAGGACCGCTCCCCGCCCCCCCCCCCCAAACTTCGCTGTCACTCAGAGCCCCGATCTGGCTACAAGGTGTCACACACAGACACTGTACTTGACCTCACGTGCACTCCGTGACCCCGTGAGTTGGGGTTCCTCTCCTCGGCCTTTAACACTTACTTAAGGGGTGGCCCCTGACCCTAATCCGGTCACTCACACTGCGGGCCAAACGCGATCAGACCCCAGTAATGACCCCCCCCCCGTCCCGTTTCACATAATCGCACACGCATGCCCACGCTGCCAGTCTCAAGACACACAGAGCCCCTCTGTGTGGCCCGCTGGGCACCGCGTCACCGCCCAGTGTCCCGGCCACACGTTCTCCCGCGCCAGGCCGCCTCATGCGCCGAGTCACCCACAGTCACCGGCTGACACCGTTCAGACCCGTCCCCCCCGCCAACCCCCGCCCCGTTCCCGACCATGCCGTGTCGCAGACGCACCGAGTCCTGGGCACACTGGTCTCCGTCCAAGTTGCCCCGGCCCAGGGTGCCCGCGGGTCCCCCCACCGTCCCCTTCACACCCCAAGTCCCGCAGGTCACTGCGCAGGGCCCGGCGCCGGGAGGACGCGCTGTCCGCCCGAGGCGGGGACGGGGGTGTGCGAGGGGATGGACGGGGTGTCTCGGGGGTGGGGGGGGGAGATCCGAGGATGGGGGAGCCGAAGGCGCCGGGACGCACGGCTGCCGCAAGCAAACCGGTGCGCGCGCGCTAACTTCTTCCCCGGGGAGACGCCGCGGGGAGCCCGGCCTGCAAGGCCCCGCGGACCCCTCCTTTACCTGGCCGGCAAGTGCAGCTCGGCTCCCGCGTCCCAAAGCGCCAACAACCTTCCGCCCCACCTCCGGGGACCCGGCGGCTCCGCAAACGCTCGGGCCCGCCGCGCAAGCCTGCGCGCCTTTTGAATGAATCGCCGGCCGGGGCCGGGAAAGATGCGCGGCCCCGCCCCCTCCCCCAGCGTCACGGCCGCAGGCCACGCCCCCCGCCGCCGCCGCCGCCGACGTCAGGGTCCCGACCGACCGCTCCCCGCCAGCCCCCACCCCAGTGGTCCAGCGGCTCGCGGGTCTTCCCGGGCCGGGCAGTCCTGCTCTGCGTCGCCATCTCGCGAGCGTCCCTGGAACTGCAGGGGCTGCGCAGGACCGGGCGACCCCGGGGGTGTTGGGAGCTGGGAGGCCCAGCGGGGGTTTGCTGACTTGCACCACTCCAGGTCTCCAAACCCAGCAAGAAATGGTTTTGCGTAACGGAGAGATTCTCCCCGAGGCTTTGGAGGCTGCTCTGGTCCTGTCACCATTGCCTGTGGGGGCCTTTTCTTCCTCTTGAAAACTGTTCGTGTTCTTGTAGGAGGCCCAGCCTGGCTCCTAAAATTCCCACCTGCCCACCGCCGCCACAAGAGAAACTGCGAGAAGCCCACCTGGTGGACTCCTTCCTGTGTGTCCTCTGGGGCCTGGCCCCCAAACCAATTCCTCTGTCCATAGGTGTTGGTCCTTCCCTCCAACAGGATGGGTGACACATTCCTCTCCCCAACACCAACTCTGTTCATTGCCAACGCCAGCCATCAAAGTGCCCAGCGGAAACCAGATGTGGTGGTGTAATCTGAGTACTCAAGAGCCTGCGACAGAAAGACCCCGAGTTCCAGGAGGGCCCAGGCTATACAGTGAGACCGGCGAGAGAAAAAGAGAGAGGCCAGGCGTGGTGGAGGCAGAGGTACACGAATTGCTGTGAGTTCGAGGCCACCCTGAGACTACGTAGTGAATTCCAAGTCAGCCTGAGCTAGAGAGCGAGACCCTACATCGTAAACCAAAACCAAACCAAATAACAAAAAAAAAAAAAGAAAGAAAGAAAGAAAGAAAAAGAAAAAAAAGACACTATTAACACTGCATTCTTTCTCTGTAAAGTGTGCCCAGAACTAGAGGCAGGAGCTCGGTAGCCAGAGCATATCTCCCCAACCTTACCCCCACCCCGCGTCCCCCAGGCCCAGTACATGGCAGGACTGGGGAGAAACAGCACAGAGGACCTAGTGTTGGGGACAGAGGCCTGGCTGGGGTCGGGATAATCACAGTCCACGAAGGAGGTGGAGGAAGGTAAAAAAAAAAAAAAAATCTGAATCATTGCGCTGGGGTGAGATTCTAAACAAACTGAGTCATACAATCGGAGCCACAGGAGAGAGAGAGAGGACAGGTCAGGTCCCCAGGGTCCAGGAAATTCCAGGAGGAGAACTGGACACCTGAGTGGGGAGGGGGCAGGGGAAAGAGTTTCCATTTCACTGGGCTGAGCTCAAGTTGTGGAGGCAGGGCAGGAAGACCAGGTTACTGACGTCAGGATCGGGATCCCAGCCCAGGTCCCCTCCATTGTCAACGGTGACACTCCTCACCCCCTGCCCAGGGCTGGGGGCAGTGAGTCTAACAGGGCCCACCATTATAGCCCATACTGGAGGTCGGTGAAGGGGCCAGGGTAGCCCTGGATTTCCTTGGCTTCCGAAAATGTTTTCTTGGTACAGGGAGCAAGTTAGACCCCAGTTCCAAATTTAATGAGTCCAATTGGTGGCATTTCAGGTGTTGATAACCCTAAAAGGGATATGGGCTTTGGTCCAAGTGCACTGGCAACTGATCAAATCTTCTAGAGAAGGCCCAGGCCCATTTCTAAGACCAACTTTTCATCGACCCCCCCCAAGTGAAAACCGGGGTGCCAAACTTACTACCTGAAGGTTATCCTAGTTCTCTGTGGGTGGAGGTCACCTGCCCAGCCTGAGCCCACAGAGCAGGTTCCCTGGAGCGCACACATCCCACCCCCGTGCCCCTCGTTAGGAAGGAACTTAATTATTATTTACTGCTGGTCATTTGGCAGCTCCTTGTCCAGCTGTCTCGGACTCCCAAGTTCCTGCAAGCCCGAGTCCTTCTAAGAGTCTGGAGCCAAGACAGGGAAGAAGGGGTGGAGGCCACACCACTGGGGCTTTATTTATAGAGCTTGGAGATCCACTGGCTCCAGAGCAGGCTCGGAATCACAGGCTCTAATAAAAGTCCTAGCTTCTCGGCTGAAACCACAGAACCTTGGCATCAGTGCGCCCGAGTTTCTTAGGTCACCTCTTCTAGCGCAGCGGGAGGAGACCCTGCATGCAGATTGTCAGAGGTGAGAAGACAGAAAGCCCCAGGAAGTTTGGTTGAGCCGTGACAGTGACCTGGACGCAGGAGTATGGTCTCCATGTCTCTGCCAGGCCCCGCCGAGGTGGAAATCCTGTGTCACCCGAGAGCAGCTACCAGGGCTATGGTGGTGTATGGGGCATCTGAACAGGTGGCTTCAAGTGCCCCCTGCTGGCCTGACTATGCAACTACAGTCATCCAGCTTTTGATATCTGATACTGAAATTTGCAGATGGTCAAACCTCTCTCATACCTGTGTGGGTGGGTGTGCGTTCAAGGGCAGGTGGTAGGCATGCAATGGGACACTCGTGTAGAGGGCAGAGGACATCTGTTGGTTTTCACCACCTACACCTTGTCTGAGGGAGGGTCTCTTGTTTACCACTGTGCCAGGCTGGCTGGCCCCTGAGCCTCTGAGGATTCTCATCTCTTCCTCCTGTTTCCCCATAAAAGGGCTCACCACCGTGTCCAGCTTTACGTGGGTTCTGGGGTATCTAAACTTAGGCTGCCACATTTATACAGCAAGCATTCCACCCACTGAGCCATCTCCTCAGTCAAGATTCTTATATAAAATGCACGGCGCTTCCACATAACATCCAATTCTCCTCTATCCTTGATACTGTCCCTAGATTACTTGTAACTCGTAACACAGCAGAAATGCTATGCAGGGGGCTGGAGATATGGCTTAGCAGTTAAGGCATTTGCCTGCAAAGGCAAAGGGCTCTGGTTCAATTCCTAGGACCCACGTAAGCCGGAGGCACAAGGTGGTGTATCATCTGGAGTTTATTTACAGTGGCTGAAGGCCTTGGCGTGCCCATTCTCTGTCTCTCTCTCTCCCTCAAAAAAAAAAAAAAGCTATGTATATTATCATATTTAGGGAATAATGACAAGGAAAAAAGTTTGTACACACTTGGGACAGATGCAACCATTTTACGTCTAACTAAAAAAACCTATCTATCATTGGTTGGATGTATAGATGAAAAACTAATAGAAACCAAAGGCCACTACTAAGGTTACAGGCTTAAAGTTTTTGGTTTTTGAGGTAGGGTCTCACTCTGGCCCAGGCTGACCTGGAATTCATTAGGTAGTCTCAGAGTGGCCTCAAATTCACGGCGATCTTCCTACCTCTACCTCCCGAGTGCTGGGATTTAAAGGCGTGCGCCACCATGCCCAGCCTCCAGCTGTTTTTATTTATTTGCGTATGTGTGTATGGGCACACCAGGGTCTCTTGCCATTGCAAATATACACCAGACACTTGTGCTACATTTTTTTTGGGGGGGCATCTGGCTTTGTGTGTGGGGCTGGGGAATTGAACCAGGGCTGGCAGACATTACGAGAAGCACTTTAACTGCTGAGCCATCTCCCCAGCCTCCAGGTTTAAATTTCAATGCTCCGCTAGGCAAGGCCCCAGCAGGCCAAGCCCCACAGTACCTGGCTTGTCCGGTGGCCCTGACTGTCCTAGATTCATGGGAGAGGCCTGGGCTTAGGGAACACTGGGGCTAGAAGGCCAGTCTAAGATTCAGTCCGGGGCCAGAGCAGGTGCTGAGTCAGGTCTGTCTGGGTCCGGGGACTCGCTCACCTCGGCCTGCACTGAGGTTCGGACCCCAGTCTAGGGCCTGGAACCCCACTGGCGCAGGGGTCTCAAGTCTCGGTCCTTGCCTTACGGACTTCCTCGCATAACCAGCACTCTGTTCAGTCTTCCCCCCTTGGACCCTACTGGTCCACCTGACTTGGTACTCAGGAAGGGAGAGGTGGGAGCCTCTTAGTCACCTTGGCGTGGGAGATCAGGAGATTGTCTGGGAGGAACTACCGCATGCAGTTGGGGCTGGTGAGAACGGCCCAGGTCACACTTGCAGTCTAATCACACCGGCAGGTCAAGGGCCACAGGGTGTATGGCCGTGGCCAAAGGGGCAGGTGGCTTCCTTAAGCATTTGTGGTTCAGCAGTTTCCCCAGCTGGGAAAGAGAAATCTAGGCAGAGTGGATACATGGATACATGTCTCTGGTGTTACACAGATACAGGTCAAGTCCTAGCTCTGACAGTGTGGCCTGAAGCAAGTGACTTCTGTGAGTACAGCCTCTCCAAGTCAGGAATGCCTTCTTTTTTGGGGGGGATAGGGTCTCACTCTGGCCCAGGCTGACCTGGAATTCACTATGTATTCTCAGGGTGGCCTTGAACTCAAAGGCGATCCTCATACCTCTGCCTCCCGAGTGCTGGGATTAAAGGCGTGTGGCATCACACCCCGCTAGGAACACCAGCTTCTTAGAGGCCACTGGGCTCTGGAGCAAAGGTCTTCTCCCCTTTAGTTCAGTATTGGTTTTGGTGACTCCCCACAGCCCCCCTCACCCCCACTTATTCTGAAGCCGGCTCGCTGGCTCTGTTCCCATTTCGGCTCTTCCATCCACCCGTGACCAGCATGGGATGCCTGGTCACTTGCCTTTGCCGGTCAGCTTTCCTCACTGGCCATAATTGAACCCAAAATAGCACTTCCCCTTGCCACTTCCTGCATCCAGCCTGTGGCTTAAGTCTGGGAGGACAGAGGGAGACTCGGGTGTTTGGCGCGTGCGCACAAGATGCCAAGAGCTCTTGAGGTCAGCTGGGTGCAGAGGGCCAGGCGCTTGCCTCGAGGCCGGGGCTGGGGCTTGCTTTCTAGCCCCTGGAGTCCCATCCTCTCTTCAGGCCCTGCTCAGGTTTAAGGCAGGGCCTTAGCTAGAGCTGCTGCTTCTTTAGCGTACTGAGGCCGGCTCGGGCCAGTTCATCTAGCCTTCTGCCTAACCCTGGTTCCCGCTCTCATGTCCTGACTTTTCTGACCACAGGAAACCTTCCTGCCTGGAGTTTCCTCCAGTGTCAATCCTGCCTTACTGTGCGACCCCCAAGTCAACTCTTACTGCTTTGTGCCTCATCTTCCTTATACGGCAGCCGGTCTAGCTAAATCCTATCCTGTCTCTAGCACAAGGGGTTCCCTTAAACAGATGGCTTTTGGCCTGACTTTCCTCTGTTCTGGGCAGGAACCTCTTCCCACAGCGACTCTAAGGCTCTGGCTGTTCAGTTCTCTCCATACACCACGTGTCGGCCACCTTTCCTTGACCTGAGCAAGACACGTGTAAGTCCATGTATGTCCCTTGGAAGGTAAGTGATCTTCAGCCTTTTTTTTTTTTTCTTCTTCACTCTAGCTCAGGCTGACCTGGAATTCACCATGTAATCTCAGGGTGGCTTCGAACTCACAGGAATCCTTCTACCTCTGCCTCCCAAGTGCTGGAATTACAGGTGTGCACCACCACGCCCGGCTTGAGACAAGTTCTTACTTCGTAGCCCAGGCTAGACTTGAACTCAAGATTCTCCTGCCTCAGCCTCCTTACATGCCAGGTACACACACTGATACACTGAGCTACGCTCAGCCCAGGCACTGAATTTTTCAGCCAGTCATCTGGGCCAGAGATGCTCATGTGTTCAGCAGAACTGAGGCGTCATCTGCCCTTGCCTGCGATGGTCATCTCTAGCCCTGCAGGCATACCATGGTGCGAGGGGCTTTGTCCCTGCAAGGAGTGGTCCCGTGTTATTGGCCCTTTGTATTCTTGTTGAATTTAAGGATGCACCTCTTGGACCTGAAGCAGCAAAACTTGGTTAGATCTGATCTCAAGACGCCTTAAACACATCAGTGCCTTGGCTCCTTGCCTGCAGTGTATCTGCTCGAGGTTCCCACACCTGGACCCAGATTGATTGATTTGGAAGCTACTGATTGATCCATTCGTGCAATGTCTGCACTGCTTGGTATTTGCACAGGTAATCTTTAAGGAGTTCTAACACGTAGCCCCCCCTTAGGAAACATTAGGTCACCACAACTTCGCTCTACTGATGACACTGAAGCCCAGACAGGGGCACACAGCAAGTCAGTGCCACCCCAACACTCCCCTGGGTTTCCAAAGCTTGCTTGCCTTCTGCCCAAGTGAGTCGAGTCGAGGTCAGGAAGCCCTCATCACCGGGGAGACAGCCCTGAAGCCATTGGCAGGGGGCCACTATGACCCATGGCCAACGGTAGCCATCATTTGGTGTTTCTATTTATTGACTCTTTCATCATCCAAGGAGAGTTAATACATAACTGTTTGGTAGCAGGAGAAACATCATCTAAGACCGCAATGACCCCTCCCCACCCCAAACAAAAACAAAACGAAACAGAAGAAATGAGCCCCATGTGAAACCAGGCCTCTGGAGTTGCAGTAAAACAAGGGGCTAAGGGATTGGGGCGGCGAGGGGGGGCTCCCTGCAGCCCAGGAGGCAAGAAGAGGCTGCCCTCAAGCGGGAGCCTTCCCAGTTAAAGAGGCCATGCTTAGCCCCAGGTTTTTTTTGGGGGGGAGGGGTCCTTCCTGAAGGGGCTGCCCCTGACAAGATGGGGGTGTTTAGAGAGGGAGTCAGTGGTCAGAGTGAGGGGGTTTCTAGGTCCATCCTCCCCAGGTGACCATGGTGCCAGTGCATGAGACATGGAGAGGCGGGGGCCGGGGCTGACTGGGAGGCGTCAGGCCCTTTTCTCTTACCTGAGAGAAAGCCCTGTCCCTGGCTCCACCGTCGTTCCCAAATTAAAGAAAAAAAATAAAATAAAATAAAACATTCAAGGCAACACCAATACTGGGGGAATGCCAAAGCCTGGGAAGCTCCCAGTGAGGAAGTCACTTCCTCCTAAGAGTCCTCCTGCCTGCAGGGCCCAGGGCACATGGGTCCTGCCTCTGGATCAGGGTAGGCAGCCTCGTCGGGGAGGGCTGGGGTTAACACTAAGGGGCAGTGTCTTAGTGCCCTGAACATGCAGAGTGAGTGTGTGTGTGACAGTGACAGAGAGAGAGAGAGACAGACAGACAGAGAGAAACATGAGGGGCATTGGTCCTTCCAGGAAGGCTTGGTTAGGGTCCCAGGGAAGCCCCTTGGGCAGGAACAAGCTTTCATCCTCCTTTTACTTCCTCTCATCATGCCCTGCCCCAAGTCGCTGCATAAATAAGTGCTCTGGGAAGTACTCATCTAAAAAGAAACATAAATACTGTACATGGGAAAGGATGCTGTCCCCTCAGCCTTCCTGCTGCTCCAGAAAAAAAAAAAAAAAAAAAAAAAAAAAACCCTCCACGTATTGCACATGGCCGCCCCAGCCCTGTGGGGTTCAGGCCCGGCAGCCCTGTGGGGTTCAGGCCTGGCTGTGTCTTTGGCAGAAGCTCCAGGGACAAAGGTCCCTGGCAGCCCGCACCTCCCACCCTGGTCCTGGCCAGGAGCAGCGGAGCGGCCGGCGGGTGGCAGAGGTTTGGTCTGGCTGGCTGGCAGGTGTTTCCACCAGGAATGCTTCCGCAAAGATGACACGGAGCCCGCGCATGCCCTTGCTTGGACGCTCGGGTCAAGTTCTTGCGTGGTCTTGCCCGGGACGAGGCGGGCAGGCTGGGGGCAGGTGGGCGGGCGAGTGCCGGGCCCTGGGCACGCTCACACCCTCCACAGGAGGAGGTGGTTTGTGCTGTCATCTCGGCCCACCGCCTCGCTGCTGCCGCCAGCCCCGCTGCTGAGTCGGAAGTCTTCATAACCATCACCGCCACTGACGACCAGCATCTTCGGCCTGGCCGAGGGGGGCCCCCGGTGCCGGGAGGAGTCCCTGTGCTCCAAGGATGGCAGTTTTTCAGGGCCTGGAGGGCAGAGGAGAGGATCCGTCAGCCCGAAAGCAGCAGGTTGGCTTCATGTCCTATGATCTTCCACAGCCCACAAAATAGCTCACATGCATTTCCTGTGGGGGAGCCCCACTTCCCGTTAGCCAGAACTTCTCATCTGAAAAGAAAGCCCCATTTTCCTGGCAGGCTGATTTGTCTCCCGCCTGCACTATCTAGTCAAGAATGAGGTAACTTCCAGGGCTGGAGAGACGGCTTAGTAGTTAAGGCACTTGCCTGCAAAGCCAAAGGACCTAGGTTCGATTCCTCGGGATCCACATAAGCCAGATGCACAAGGCGGTGCATTTGTCTGGAGTTCGTTTGCAGTGGCTGGAGGCCCTGGCGCACCCATTCTCTCTCTCTCTCTCTCTTAGATAAATACATAAAAAAATGAGGTAACTTCCTAAGATCACTTCCTATGTCTCCTGATTACTGCCTAAATAATCCTCTTTATTATAATTATAGTCCCATGCTGCAGAATGATGTTTTAGACAATGACACTGAAAAATTCTCATCACCTAGGGAATTTGTAGCTCTCTTGACAGAGCACAATACACTGCTCACCTATCTGTGGTGAGGCTAGCTTAAAAAAAGTCTATACCAGAATGCTCAGTACCGCAATGTCTCTATCACACCTTCCAAGGCTCAGGGTCCATTGTGGAAGAGGTGGCGGAAAGAATGTAAGAGCCAAAGGAAGGGAAGGACTCCTTACAACATGCTCCTCCAGACACAAAATGGCCTGGCTATCCATGACCTCACAGTGCCTGACACTACCTACACAAGACCATCAGAATAGGAGGAAAAGATCGTGACATCAAATTAAAAGAGATTGAGATGGGGAGAATGGAGTTTCAAAGGGGAAAGTGGGGGGAGGGATGGTATTACCATGGGATATTTTTTTTTTATAATCATGGAAGTTGTTAATAAAAAAAAAATTTTGAAAAGAAAAAAAAAAGAGTCTAGCTCATTCACTATGCACAGTACTTGATAACAATCCTGGTTTATGTATTTGCTCTTTTTTCTTTTGGGTGGCACTGGGGATTGAACTCAGAGCCTCACACAGGTGCACTTCCTATTTTTGGAAGGGGGATAGGGTTTCATGTAGCCCAGCCTAGCATGAAACTCGATACGTAGTTGAGGATGACCTTGAGCTTCTGATCCTCCTGCCACTCTCTCTCCTGAAGGCTGGGGTTGAACAGAAGGTCTTGTGCATGCTAGGCACACGCTACCAGCTTCACACATGTGTATTTTCTATGCTAAATGCTTATGAAAACCAGTGTTTTTGTTTTTTCGAGGTAGAGTTTCACTCTAGCCAAGGCTGACCTGGAATTCACAATGTAGTTTCAGGGTGGCTTTGAACTCGTGGAGATCCTCCTACCTCTGCCTCTCAAATGCTGGGATTAAAAGTGTGTGCCACCATACCCGACTAACCCAGTTTTTTTTTTTTTTTTTAAATACTAAACTCTTGGGGCTGGAGAGATGTCTTAGCAGTTAAGGCGTTTGCCTGCAAAGCCAAAGGATCCTGGTTCAATTCTCCAGGACCCAATGTAAACCAGATGCACAAGAGGGCACATGTGTCTGGAGTTCGTTTGCAGTGGCTGGAAGTGCTGGCACACCCATTCTCTCCCTCTCTGTCTGCCTCTTTCTCTCTCTCTCAAATAAATAAATAAAACATATTTTAATACTAAACTCTTTAGTTGTTCCAAAATGTATTCCTACTACTTACGTTAGAAAGAGTTTACTGTAAATAACAAGCCTTGTGGCAATGATAGCAGTCTCTTTTACCTCGTGTTTACTGCGGCTCAGCTTTTTTTTTTTCTTTTTGCAAGCAGACACACACACACACACACACACACACAGAGAGAGAGAGAGAGAGAGAGAGAGAGAGATAGAGAGAGAAAGCGAGCAAGAGAGAGAGAGAGAGAGAGAGAGAGAGAGAATGGGCATGTCAGGGCCTCTAGGTGCTGCAAACAAACTCCAGATCCAGATGCATGCGCCCTTTTGCGCATCTGGCTTTATGTGGATCCTGGGGAACTGAACTCAGGTCGTTAGGTTTTGCAGGCAAGCGCCTTAACCACCCAGCCATCTCTCCAGCCCTGCTGCCGCTCTTGATTAACATCATTTTCTCCTGTGCTTGATTTAATCTTGGGTTGTTTAATTCAGCATGGTCCTTGGAGCAATAGGCTACACCATGTACAGATGCTGTGTAACCTAGTTGTGAGGGCCAGATCCCCTGGGATCTGTAAGTGTACTCCAAGATGCTCACGTAACAATGAGATCCTGAAGATGCATCCAGCACATGTCCTCTTGTTAAGTAATGCACATGTATGTACGTGGTTCCCATATCTAGCAGCCCCTTCCTTGTTTCTAGATCCAGTCAACTCCTGGGGGCCTGACTGCTCCTTGGTTCCTATCGTCATGTCCTCTTGGGAACAGGGTTTCTTGCCCTGCCAAAGCAAGACTTTCCTCCCATCATGAGCTCTCTGTAACGTCCCTGGTGTCAACATGAGCTCGGGAATGCCCCTCATTTTCCCACGGTTTCACTTTCTCTCGGCTCATTTCCTGTCCAAGATGCCACTCTGAGGCTCTCTGTTCTGGGGCTGCTTCTATTTCCTGCTGTGCACATCACTTCCTGAGTCTACTTCCTACCCAATACCTCATTTCCGGTTGCTTTATTTCTTGTTGCAAATAAGAAATACATAAAACAGGATATATTTCCTACAAACACATCCTATTTGTGCCATATTAGACACTTCCCGTCTCCAATGAATGCCGCCCCCCCCCCCACAATCCTAGTAGATTTCATTTGGGTTTCTCTCTCTCCTCTCCCTGCTTTTGTTTTTCTTCTTTTTTTTTGAGGTAGGGTCTCTCTCTAGCCCAGACTGATCCGGAATTCCCTATGTCGTCTCAGGCTGGCCTCGAACTCTCGGCGATCCTCCCGCCTCTGCCTCCCGAGTGCTGGGATTAAAGGCGCGCGCCACCACGCCCGGCTGATTCCGGACTTTCTGCAGCCTATTTCCTACAATATGTGCCACTTTCAGCTGTTTCGCTTTTTCTCCCTCTTAACCCCCTCCCTCTGGCAGAGGCCCTGGTGAGGAGAGGACACACGGACTCTTACCTGTGTCCGGGAGAGGAGGTGGTGTCGGGCACAGCAGGTTGAAGCCATCAGGCAGCTGGACTGCGGCCAGGAAGCGGACGTGTCCGGTGTGGCCCTGGCCTAGGCCAGCTGGGCTGAGAGGTGCCCGCGGGCAGCTGACAGTACTGGGGGAGGTGGGCATGGTGAGCACGACCCCAGCGCTGGTTCCCACCCACAGCAGCTCCTCGCACACCAGCAGCGCGGTGATTCGCAGGCAGGCAGCCTTGTGCTGCCGGATGATGGCATCAGAGCCTGGAGGGGAAACACGGCCGTGCTGGCGCTGGCTTGGCCTCCTCCAGACGGGAGAGCGAGGCTCTGGGGAAGGCCAGTACCTGCCAGCATCCGGTGTACGGGAGGGGTGACGTCTACCTCCGCCAGCTGCTCAAAGGTGTCTGGATGGTAGAGACACACGTGGGCGCTCCCTTTTAATGTCACCCACACGCCCAGGCTGGAGTCCGCCATGCAAGCCACACTTCGGCTTGAATCCTGCCCCACGTAGAACGTGTGCTATGGGCAAGAGAACGGGTAGTGACGGGCAAGGCTGAGTTCTAAGCAGTGCCCGCCCCTCCCCCACCTCCCCAGGGCTCCCTTCTCAATCTCTCCAGGCCCCGGCCCAGACTGACACCCAAAGCAGCCATGGTCCTGGGGCCGAATCGACTGCGAAGCTTGCCTGCGCTGGTGCCCCACTTGACCCTGTGGGATTCAAAGAGGGGCACACTTTCCCTACGCAACGTGAGCGACTTAAGGGTCAGGGGACTTCAAAGCTTACGTGGGTTTAATTAAGACTAGCCACTGGCCTCTCCCTGGACTGATGGGGAAGGTCACACAACAGGCCAGTCAGAGCTGGGGCCTGATCTGAGGCTCTGGCCTCTGGCCCAGTCAATGACAATGACAGGGAACTCAAGAGAAGCTAGGCTCCGAGATGCCACCCAGGCTAGAAACCTTTCTGGTGTATGTTTAAATGAAGATAAGACTAAAGGATAGAGTCTAATTGTAAGGGATGACGATATCATGTACCCTTACACACTCCCCAAAGACCCTCAGAGATGGGGGGGGGGCAGAATCATGAAGAAGAAATTCCCAGGTACATGGACATTTACTGTTTTCCAAATCAACTGGAGAGAAAAAACAATGAGGATCAGAGAAGGACAATGACTGGCCTGGGAATACACGGCAGGGCAAGCCTAACTCCTCAAGTGGACGCTTCTCTGCCCCTCTGGTCTTGTCTTCCTCTCGCACGGACCCAGTTCACCCCAAGCGTCCCAGCCCACTACCTCCAGCTGCAGCGTGTCGGGGCTCAGGACAAGGACCCGGTTCTGGCAGCCACACCACAGCCGCCCACCCACGGACACCATCTTGGTGATGGGGCTCCCCTGAGCACCCAGTGTCACCGATTTGAAATTCTGAGGGTCCCAGAAATGGCCTGGAATGGAAGCGGGGTAAAGAAAACAGGAAACTCAGTGCAGTATTGAATTCAAGTCTCAGCTTGCCCTGAAAAGAGGTATTCATGCTCCCCATTGGTAAGCAAGGAGCCTCCCAAAGCCAGGTCTCCAAGCCTGTGGCCTAAGGGCCCCTTGCCTAGTAGAAAGCTCAGCTACCAACAAGGGATGGGGGCGGCGGGGGCAGACACAGGGGTCACACACCTGCTTCCCTCTGGTAGACCACAAGTTCTCCATTGGCCAGAGATACAAACACCTGGTCGTTCAGATACCTGGGAGGGAAAAGAAGAAATCAGGGCCTCCCGGAGGCTGAAGTGGGTTAACTGGGGTCAGGCCAAGGTAGAGTGGTTATGGCTCCCATGAGACCACGTCCTCTCACCCCTTCCTCTCCAGGCCATGGGAGCCTGAGGCTGAGCGGAGGCAGTGACAGGACCAAGTTCACAGTGTGAAAGAGACAGAGCTGGGGATGGGGGTGGGGTGGAGGTGCAGATGAATAGCAGCCTCCTTCATGGGTGGCCAGGAAGGGTCTGGGCAGGCAGGGCGCCCTGGGGCCTTACAGGATGCAGGTAACAGAGGCTGCGTGCTGGAGTTTCATGCTGTTCCTGCGGTCACGGATGCTGTCGGAGGACTGGTACACGTGAACACTGTGGATGGGGTGGGGGGGACCTGTGACAAGTGCTCAGGCCCACCAGCCCCCAGGAGTCTTTTTTCTAGTTCTCCGCCTCCATCCCTACCTCCCTTAGGCCAGACAGGCGCAGCGCAAGGTACTAGAACCCCCAGACTTCTGTGGGTTTCAGACCCTCTGGCTGGGCATCCCTGGCTGGCAGGCCCAGAGGCCTGACCCAAAGCTCCCCCACCCCCGTCTTCTGGGGTCAGGATCCATGATTTCCACAGCCCGGCCCCTACCAGCCGTCCTCGGTGCCCAGCCACACGGAGCTCTGGTACGCCTCGGGGTCCACGCTGAGCAGGTCCTCGAGGCTGCCACGCGTGAAGGAGCCGCGGCTGGAGCGGCGCAGGGCTCTCCCGTCCATGGGGCTGGCGCCGCAGGGACCACCGGGCCCGAAGGAGCCAGACCGCGGCAAGAAGCCGGGCTCCTGCTCCTCCTCGGAGCTGGTCGTCTCCGCTGTGGCTTCCTTGGAGCTTGGGGTCTCTTCATCTGAGAGGGACACAGGTCTCTGTCTCCATTCCCCTCACCCAGGCCAGGCCCCCTGACATCTTTTTAGGTCTGGGGGTTCCTTGCTTGGCCTCCACCTTTCCCAGTTGTTCCTCCTTCGTCCCCCCCTCCCTCTGTGTCTGTGGCTCACATGTTATTTCCAGTTCACTTTCAGCCCAGCTACAGGCTCCTGGTCCTAAACTGGCCATCTCAGATCCAGCCACACTTGGGTAACAAGACTAAACCACTCCACCTAGAATCCACCTTCCCTAACGGGGTACTCCAGGGTCTTCAGAGCTGCCTGTGTGCCCCAACTGACCCCTGAATCCTCAGTGTCACAGGACCTGCCCACCTTGTTGGTCCCAGAGATTCCATTCTAGCCTTTGCCTCCGTGCCCCTCCATGCCCTGGCCTGGCCCGTCCCAAACCTCGCCGCCTTCCCACACTCACTCCCAAAGCTGGAGGAGATGGTGGACTGGCTGGCCTGGCTCTGAAGAGTCCCTGAGGGGCTCGGTGACGATTCATCATCAGAGTCGCTGTCAAAAGGTACCAACTCAGGTCGAGGGTCGCCCTCTGTCGGGCACGGCGCCACCTCCAGGCCAGTGCCCGAGATGGAAATGTGTAGGCACGGTTGGGGCCCTGGTTCGGCCAGCGTCGCTGTTTCTTCATCTGCCACGGCCTCCACATCTAGCTCTGGCCCAGCAGACTCCTGGGCACTCTCGGGAGGACTCCTCAGGGACTCTGGCTGCTCTCTACAGACAAAGGAGACGGCTTAGCGGTTAAGCGCTTGCCTGTGAAGCCTAATGACCCCGGTTTGAGGCTCGATTCCCCAGGACCCACGTTAGCCAGATGCACAAGGGGGCGCACGCGTCTGGAGTTCGTTTGCAGTGGCTGGAAGCCCTGGCGCGCCCATTCTCTCTCTCTCTCTGTCACTCTCAAATAAATAAATAAAAACGAACAATAAATTTTTTTAAAAAGTCCCAAGAGTAGCTCACAGGTGCCCATGATGGCACGCTGACAGACCAGGCTGTGCCTGTGGACAAGCCTGCACTCCGGTCCCGCCCACGTAGCTGCCCCCACTCACCATCACTGACCTGGCCCTCGTGTCCCCTGCTCGTCTCTCAGGCCCCTCCCAGCATCCCCCCGCCACCACCTGGGGCCTCACCGGTGGCAGTGTTGCTGCAGGCCCGGCACAGCTCCAATGCAGAGGATCCGGGCAGAGCAGACGGCGATGCAAGCCTCCACGTCGGGCTCGGCCCGCAGGCTCAGCAGGCACACCTGGCCCACGTAGCCGTCGCTGTTGCACACCCACACCTCCGGGGTGGGCTCCGGGCAGCTGCTGAGGGTGGGGGCTGCGCACGAAAACTGCAGGAGGTGCCGGGGGGGGGGGGGCGGGGACGGGACAGGGGAAGGCAAGCGTTAGAACCGTGTCGGGTGGCTCTGCCGGGGTGACCCAAGTAAAACGGAGGCTGGCGGCCTGCACGCGTCCCTCCATGCATTAAATGCAATCATGCACCTAAACCTGCACGTGCACATGCATACACCCCGTATGTGACCACAGATACGGGCATGTGCTCTAGCAGCGTTAGCCTCTGTACCTGGGTGCGCAGATTCGTACAAGTGTGCAAATCAGGCTTAGCATCAGTTCGTATGCAAAGATATGCACGCCACGTGGCCATACACACGGGATACACGTGTGGTAAGTACATGTATGTACAGAGGGCTGTCTGCATAGGCACAGGCAGCAGTTGCAATGTGCAAAACAGATACATTATGCTGTACACAAAACAAAATTTCAGCACTGGAGAGTGTGAGGTGTTTGCTGCAGAGCCAAAGGATCCCAGTTCCATTCTCCAGGACCCATGTAAGCCACATAGACGCACAAGGCGGGCGCATGTGCCTGGAGTTCTTCTGCAGTGGCCGGAGGCCCTGGCGTGCCCATTCTCTCCCTCTCTCTGCCTCTTTCTCTTTCTCAAATAAATAAAATATTAAAAAAAATTCAAAGTTGTGGCTTTGGATACACGCATCCACATGTCCCACATGCGTGTGTGCATACACACACACACACACACACACACACACACACACACACACACGCACCTGCATGCCGCTGCGGGTTTTCATGATGGGAATGGCCTTCAGGAACTCAGGGTCTAGACAGCTTTTGCTGGATGCTGTAGTGAGAGAACGGAGCAGAGAAACAGACTCTGCTTAGCACCTATCTTACTCAGGTTCTAACTCCCAACCCAGCTCGTTGCCTCCTCTGACCCGAAGAGTTACTCTTGGGTAGACCTGATCCCAGTTGTTCTAGAAGTGGGTTACACTGCTTGTCCCCATCCTCACGTTCCCAATCTGCACAGTGAGTGTTAGCCTCAGATCCAATCAGTATCTTTCTCTGGCCCAGCCAGACTGGGGAGTGAGTGGCGGGGAGCAGGAACAAGAAGGTCTTGGTCATTCAGGCCCAAGATGGAGTCCCTGCCCTACGCTGATTCTGTCCTCCCTGCCAAGATGGGCCTAGGGGAGGCCAGATCTCGTACTCAGTCCGGGGTTTCACTGCGGAAGTCTGTCTACCCTTCCCACCAGCTGCTGAAGGACAGGGCACTACAGTTCTGGGAGGCGTGGCTTCTGCAGTCAGAACTGCCCAGACGTGGTGACAAGGGAGCGCCAGCATGAGCCCCCAGCTCACCCAGCTTCCTCTTGGCTTCATCGAAGGCCTGCTCGAAGCCTAGGCGGGCATCAGGATGGGGAAACTCGAAGATGAAGGAGTCGGTGCCCTCGGGCCGGGTGGCACACAGCTCCAGCTTGGTGGGCGGGAAGGAAAGAGAGTAGCATAGTGCCTGCTTCTCGGACAGGTCCCGGTGCATGGCAGCCGAGAGGTCCCGCAGTGCGTCATCCAGACTCTGTAGGGAACAGGGCCCAGGACTCAGGCCCCGCGTCTCGCCATGGCAGGCAGCTGCCTTTGGGAACGTGTGTGGGGGACCTGCCTCTCCCCTCAGACAGTGGCAGACCGCCTCTTGCAGCCACTGATGGGGATGGGTCTCTTTCTCTCCCCGTTAAGATGGGATGCAGCCATGTCTCCTCCCTCAGACCTGAGACATGTGACTTCCCTCAAATGAGGACAAGACTATAATCCCCCCACACACACACCTCAGATTAAGTGTCAGGGCCAACTGCTTCCTCAGACAAATGCCAAGGCTATGTCTCTCCTTCAGACAGGGTCAGGGAAGTCCCAGCCCAACCTCCCTAGCCTCAGACCGAGGGCGCAGACCTGGTGTGGGAAGCCAAGGCTCTCAGAGAGTTTGCTCATTTGGCCCAGGGTGGCCAGGTCCTCGTCTAGGCGGCTGATGGCTTTCTGGATGTTCTCCCGATTGGTGGCTTGGGATGCCCCTGAGGAAGACAGAGGAAGGCCATGCCCAGATAGAGGAGGTCAAATTTGGACAGACACTTCCTCCGCCGCAGAGCCTGCAGCTGGATGGGGGACTGACCTGTCAAACAGGGAGCTTTCAGACCCGAGGTCTCAGGAGTAAAGTTGACAGGTAGCTCCCAGAGGAACCCCAGGCTTGGGAGGAGGGGAGCTACGTGGTTCAGGCTGCCGGGCCCATGGAGAACTTTCCCGAAAGAAGCCTCTTAGGATATGCCAACTCGGGCAGACACTAGATTGCAGTGGTGCAGTCTCCACAGAGGCCTTGCCAAACAGGCAGAGCCCTGGCAATTCAATCTGCTGACCGAGGTACTCGCCTCCCCGAGAGGACAATGAGCTGGTGCCCTGACTTCCTGGTCTTCTCCCACAGCTGACCATGGCCAAGGGGCTGGTCATACAGGCAGTTTGGCACTCCCACCTCACTGCCTGGCTGGGGGGGGGGGGGATGGTGGTGTATGTCCACACTGGAATACAGAGGCCCAGATGTGGGAATGTCCCTACGCCTCCAGTCTGAACATCAAGGCTTGGGGAGTCAAAGAACAGGAAGCTTTCTTTGCTCCTGTTTAAACGACAGGGTTTCCTGTCTTCTCTGTTCCTGTTTATCCAGCATGGCAGTGGTGGACATAACATGCGGAGGGAGATGGGCCACAGGCTGAAGAAGGGTGAGAAAGGAGACAAGGCTGGAGTCGTGACACAAGCACACGAAGTGTGGGATGGCTCTGCGACCAGGGACCCCGCAGGGGCAAAGATGGCCTGTCATGGGGGGGGGGGATACAGAACTAGGGCACAGAGGCTGCGGTGCTGTCTACAAAGAGGACTGTGCTGAGTAGACAGCAGCGGTGTGTACTCAGCAAGTCCAGGCTTATCACAGCTCTGCCATGGTCCGAATGTCTGTCTCTCTCCAAAGTTCAGACGTTGAAATCTAATCCCAGTGTTGGGGTGAGAAGGTTTAGGGCAAGGTCACGGGGCTGGTGCCCTCATGGATGGGATTAGTGCCTTGATGAAGAGGCCCGGGACTTGTTTGACCTTTTACGCCAAGTAAGAACACACAGAATAAACCCCCTCCTCTCCAAACACCAGATCTGCTGGGACATCCTGTGAGCAGTAACTTCTTGCTTATTATAAATTACCTGGTCTGTGATATGTTTTGTTCTAGCCGTCCAGACCAAGACAATCTCCTACTCTTTCTTTTTTGAAAATTTTTTTTATTTATTTATTTGTTTTTAATATTTTCATTTGACAGAGAAAGAGGGAGAGAGAGAGAATGGGCGCACCAGGGCCTCCAGTGCCCCCTTGTGCATCTGGCTAATGTGGGTCCTGGGGAATCGAACCTGGATCCTTTGGCTTTGCAGGCAAATGCCTTAACCACTAAGCCATCTCTCCAGCCCTCATTTTTTTTTTTTAATTTTAGAGAGAGAGAAAGAGAGAGAGACAATTGATATACCAGGTCCTCAGCCACTGAAATCAAACTCCAGACACCTGTGCCACCTAGTGGGCATGCGTGACCTGTGCTTTCTTCACCTTTGTGTGTCTGGCTTACATGGGATCTGGAGAGTGAAACATGGGTCCTTGGGCTTCACATCTGGCTAATGTGGGTCCTGGGGGATCAAACCTGGGTCCTTTGGCTTTGCAAGCAAACGCCTTAACCGCTAAGCCATCTCTACAGCCCTCTCCTACTCTTTCTGAGAGAAACTGTTCCAAACCTCCACCGTGGGGCACCCATGTTTTCTTCCATAAAATCCTGCTCTGCTGTTGGCCATTGCTGAATGGACGATGAGTGAGCAATATTCTATCAGCTGGCCTGTTCACTAGTGAGAACAGAGGAGGCAGACTTAGTTGTTACCACCAGCCGCCTGTATTTCTACATGAAGCCCTGTGGGGCTGCCTGGTTCACCTTGGGTCACCTCATTAGTGGGATTTAAGAACACTGCAAGTGGTGAGAAAGGGCCTACCTCTGGCCTGGGGGAGAGGGTGACGACAGGGGAAGAGATCCTTGAGGCTGCCTCAGCCCCAAGCCAAACAGAACTTTCCAGTGAACCCTTCACTTGGAGGTCTGCTCTTGAGTACACACCTACAGTGGACTATAAGGGTGCCACCAAGATGGCCCTGAAGCCCCGTCTGGCAGCCCGAGTCCCACCCCATGGGGGCCAACCACGTTCTCCTGTACAAGATGCCAGTCCTCCCCTCCAAGATGGAAAGCGAGGCCCAAAAGTAGAAAAGCTGATGATGGGCAGCCAGCCAGATTGGAACTGACCACAGCTCTAAACCTCCAGGAGGCATCTCAGCAGACCAAATAGCAGGCTCCCAGGAGAAGCTTAAGCAAGCCCCACCTTTGAGGATGTCTGTGTCCTCCAGCGGAAGCTTCCACAGCATCTTGTATTTGCTGGCTGTGTCGATAACGCTGGCTGCTGTGTACCTGTGGGCAGCCAATAGGGTGCTCTGGCCAGGGCAGCGGGGGCGGAGCCCTGAGCAGCTCCATGGCTTTCCTGCCTGTGTCATCCAGCCCCACCCTGGCCACTCACAGGCTCATGGAGCTGCGTCTCAAGGAGCCTGACTTCCGCTTCAGGGTGGTGCACACTATGAGGTCCGTGAACAGGAAGAGGGATCGGTCCTTCTTACCACCGACTGCCTTCTGTGGAGCCCAAGGTGGGATTCAGGCTGGGTGTATAGTTCAGAGGTCCAACCAGCTGCCCACAGTGCCCACAGGGACAGTGAGGCCAGGGAGGGGTGAGGGGCTCAGGACTTGGCCAGAGCTCCCATTAGAAGGGAAAAGAACAGACCCATGGGTAGCAGGTAGCAGAAGAATGAACTAAGGAAGAGGTGGGAAAGAAGTGGGGGTACAGCAGCCAATGGGATAGTCTTACCACTTCAATGACCATCTCCTGCCTCAGGAATCGCCGCAGAGGGGCCTGGAGCTGTGCAGCAGGAAGGACACAGTGTCTTAAAGACTAGTTATTAATCCCTTAAACCTTCCACACATCCCAGTGACCTGTCAGCCAATGCCATGAGCCAGGTCTGTGGGAGCAACATCCTGTCTTCTCCCTCCGTGCTGTGTGCCAGGCCAGGGGACACCCAGTCAGACAGACGGGGCGGAGGGCACGGACGGGTGGGGCGGTGTGGTCACAGAGGCAAGCACACCACAGACCCCGGCGTAGACGTGGACAGGCCGTGGTTCCAAGCGACAGATGTAGACGTGGGGGCCAGGGCAGAGATGTGGGCTGGGAAGGGCGGGGCACCTACGTCCTCCATGCCCTCAATGTGGGCCTCGATCTCCTGAAGCACCCGGGCATGCCGCTCGGCCTCCTCTGCGCTCCGAACCCCCTTGTTGATGCGCTCGGCCACCTGCTTGATGTTCCTCTGGGCGTCCAGCAGGAGTGGGTGGTCTGGGTGGTCTTCGGGAGTGTGCTTCAGGAGGTCCTGGGGGGGGGGGTGCGGGGAGAAGGGATCTGCTTAGCTGCCCCTGGGGGGGTGCCCAGGCTGATTGCTGGAGCAAGAGAAACTGTGGGTAGGCACCAAGGAGGACTTTCTTTCCTCTCTGATCTGAAGTCCTCAACTCCAGGCTCCACGAGGCATCTCCCTGTGCCTGCGGCCGGGCCCTCCTCCTCCCCGTCTGGTGCCCATGCCCACCTTCACCAGAAGCTCGTAGCGTGGAATCCTCTGCACGGGCTTGATCATGAGGTCGGACAGCGCCTGCTTCTCCTTGTTCTCACGCATACTTTGCTGAAACCCAAAGCAGGGTGAATGGGACGGGCTCCTAAGCAAGTCCCTCTGGCTCCGTCCAACGGCAGAGGCTGATCCCGTGGCCAGGGCCACACTGCTCCAGTAGGGAGCTCCCCAGACTGGTCTAAGGTAAGGCCCATGACCGCCCTTGCCTCGATCAACGTACCTCCAGGAACTTGAGAAAGGCCGGCCTTGCCTCTTTAGCCACACGCACAGCATCTTTTGCATTGAGGAAGTTATCAATGTAGGCAGAATAGATGTTGACGAGGATGTCTTTGGAGAACTGTGGGTGAGAGAAGGCAGGTTGGGGATGCTCCGGCGTCCCTCACGTACATCATCCTGTTCTAGGTTCTGTCAATTCATGAGTCAACTAGAAACGATACAGTCTCCAGGGGATCCGGCCGGGGCTTGCAGGATGAGTGACTGTGTGATCAGGTGTGTGCAGACCAGTGGACATACATACACAGGTATATCTTATGAGTGTATGTTGTTTTTTTTTTCCCCCAAGGCAGAGTCTCAATCTAGCTCAGGCTGACCTGGAATGCTCAGGGTAGCCTTGAAATCATAGTGGTCCTCCTACCTCTGCCTCCCGAGTGCTGGGATTAAAGGCATGAGCCACCACACCTGGCTTAGGAGTGATGTTTTGAGTGCCTGGGTATATTCTGTGGCCCATATCTGATCCTCTCATTTCCACCATGGAATTTCTGTCCTTGGGTCTCCACCACCACCAAATCAGCCAGGGAGGTTTCCCTCCTTGATGGTTGGAGTGAACAGACTCATTTTGCCCACCAGAAACAGCCTTCTCAAGTTCAGTCACACCCACACACCCTTGGGACTGAGCTGCAGCCTGCTCCTCTGGGAAGCACTTCTGCCTGACACCCTCTGCCCAGTGTTTACCCCTGGACTCTCCCAGGACCAGCCCTCCCTCTCCAAAGACAGAAGGGTTCCTCTCCAGCCACAGTAAAGCTTGGCTCAGGGCAAGGTACATGCTGGGGGCTGACACCTGCTGGCGAACTGAAGACAGAGACGCTGGGCCAGGCAGGGACTTCGGCTGTGAGCCAGGACACCTGGCTTCTTATTTCAGCTGCACCCCAGATAGGCTAAGTAAGGTGCAAGCCACACAGTCCCTGCCCGTCTAAAGTGCTCACTATTCTCACCTCTGGACAGAACGAGGCAAAGCCCGAAGCAGTTGAGGGCAACGCCGTTCTACTGAGACAAAGACCAGAGCTTTCCGTCAGCCCATGGTCAGCATCCAGGTCCAGACAGGGAGCTGAGCTTAGTGACACTGAGGATGACAATGGATGGGGACGGCAGCACTTAATCCCAACCGGGGTCATGGCATACTGATCCGGTGGCATAAGCTTCCACGCAGCAGGGAAAGTCTAAGACCTTGTTAGGTTTAAAACCCCATCCCACATCGCAAAGAGCACATTAAAACGTGCTCATATGGCCTGGCGTGGTGGCGCACGCCTTTTAATCCCAGCACTTGAGAGGCAAGAGGGAGGAGGACTGCTGTGAGTTCAAGGCCACCCTGAGACACTACAGAGTGAATTCCAGGTCAGTCTAGGCTAGAGTGAGACCCTACCTCAAAAAAAATGCTCACAGCCATCTATCATCCTGGCACTCAGGAGGCAAAGACAAGAAGATCACTCCAAGTTCAAGGCCAAGCAGAACTACAGATGAGACTGTCTCAAGGAAAGGAAAAAGAGAGGAGAGAAAAGAAACCACACTTACATCCCAAAGTAGGTAGATTATATATATATATATATATATATATTTTTTTTTTTTTTCCTTGCTGAGTTTTGAAGGATTTTTATGTTACTTTTGAGATTATGTGGCTCTGAGTAACCATTTGAGTTTGGCTATGATTTATCAATCAGTCATGATCCTGCATTCTTGGGAATTATGGCAAAATAAAAATGCAGCTTAAATGTGTTTTCAAGTATGATTTCATTTTTATAATTGAATACTAAAGTTCAAAAGGGAAGAAAATGGCATGTTGTGTTTCGCAGACACTTAATGAAATGTTTTATTAAGCTTTGCTTTGTTGGAATTCTGAGCCACCACTGAAAAACCTTGAAGAAAAGCTCACAGGATACAGGGCCTGTGATAAGGGGTGTTACGTGGCACAGGATGGAACCAGATCTCCACCAGTCCTGGCCTGTAACTCTCGCCGAGTGACTTATCAGTCAGTGCCTCAGCCATTGACTTTGAAGTCAGGGTAGTAACGGCCTCTTCCTTCCAGGACCATCGCTACACACAGTGCTTAGAATAATGCCCATGTGTGGTAAGCACCGGAGGGTAGGCGCTCCGATTACGAAAATACCCATTGGAGAAAAGAGCCAGGCAGGATGAGGCCAGTATCAAGTCACGGGTCGAGGTCAGGCCATGGCTGACGAGGGGGTTAAGTACCAGCACGCATGTGAGGTTTGGGTCAGGGTGAGGGCGGAGGTCTGTTCAGTGCCAGCCACCGGGACCAGGTCCGGGACGGAGGTATTCACGTACCCCGAATACTCACCGACTGGACGAGCAGGGCGCCCACCTTCTGCTGGGCGTGCCACGTCTGCACGCAGTGCCGCACCTGCTCCAGGAACTGCTCGTGGTGCTCCAGCAGCTCGGGAATCTGGTCGAAGATCTCGTCCACCAGCGCTGGGTCGCACAGCAAGGAGTTCTCTGGCTGCTTCAGCGGCTGCATGTAGCCCTGGTGGGCGGGGGGTGGGGGGTGGGGGGGACACATGTGGCCAGTGCACCTTCCTGCAGAGATGCCAGCCGCCCCACCCCGCCTGCGCGTCCTGGGTGAGGGCCCACGGGATCACCCAGGCCCGGTGCTTAGTGACCTGCCTCTCTCTGCATGGCCCTCATTACAGCGAGAGAGCTCAGCGGTGGGGAGAGGGGAGCTCATCCCCACGTCTGCCCTCGGGCCCTGCTCGGACCTGGTCCAAGGAGGAGATAAGGGGGCTCAGGGAGGGTTTGCTGGGTGCATGAACACAGGTGAGAAGGAGAAAAGAAGGGGACAGTCCCTAGCCCCCGCCACTAGCTGAGCAAGTATTTGTTGAGCACTTACTACGTGCCAGGCACGCTGTTCTAGGAACTAGGAGACAGTGGTGAACAAGAAAAGATCCCAAAGCAGGGAATTGTGACATATGCCTGGAGACTGATGCAGGAGGATTACTATGAGTTTGAGGCTAGAAACACAGGAAGACTATCTCCAGAGAGAGAGAAAGAGAGGGGGAGGGGAGGGGACCAAGTCCCTACCCTGACCAGGCTTCCAAGGTTATATCTATTCAGGTCAAACACATGCTCATGCCTTTAATTCCAGTACTGGGGTGGCTGTGGTATGGGGATCCCCATGAGTTCAAGGCCAGCCTAGGGCTACAAAGTGAGTTCCAGGTTAGCCTGAGCTAGAGTTAGACCCTATCTGGGGTGGAGGCGGGGGGAGGTGAAGCAAAAACAAAATAAAACGGAAAAACACAAAACCATACATACACATAAAAAGGGGGGGCGGAAATCAGGTTGCATCGAATCTAAGGTGAACTGTTGATTTACCTTTAAGAAAAAGGATTTAGCTGGGCGTGGTGGCGTGCGCCTTTAATCCTAGCACTCGGGAGGCAGAGTTAGGAGGATAGCTGTGAGTTCAAGGTCAGCCTGAGACTACATAGTGAATTCCAGGTCAGCCTGGGCTACAGTGAGACCCTACCTCAAAACAACAACAACAACAAAATTATGGTGTGCCACCAATTCATTGAGCTTAGGTTGCTGAGGCATTATAATGTGAAATCCACTGCAAGAACTTCCCAGTGATAAGTTAAAATGTGGTAGTGCGTGGAGAGACAAAAGTAGGCGGTGCAGAGGAGGGAGGTCAGCTGAACACTGCTTTAATAGTTTTCAAATATACAGGACAGTGTGGCTAAAATTCCTGTTCTTCACATTAAATCACATCTACGCTCAACCATGGTGGGTAACCATGCACTCTTAGGGAGAGGTTGCCCTCTACTGGACCATACTGTAACTACAGGCAAAAGCAACGAGGGTGTTAATTGAAAAAAGCATATGCGATGTTGCAATAACATTTATATTAAACACTTAAAAAGTCTGGCTTGTTTTGTAAAACAAACTTGAAAAAGTCAAGCTGAACAGATCCTATCTGCTGTCTAGGGATTCTGAAAAGGCCTGGGGTGACGGTGAGGAGGCAGCAGGCAGCTTTACTCAAGAGTTTTCCAGCCAGTACAGGAATAGCACCCTGCCTGGGCCAAGGAGGAGAAGCTACATCCCTCACCTCTGGGTTACCCCACAAAGAAGCAGGAACACAGAGGGCGGAATAACGGATGAGAGGCCTTCTCAGCCAACCTCCACACGGTGCCCACACGGTGCCCATGGGTCTAAAACTCTGAACAGCAACCCTGTGCCTGAGAGCTGGGAGCTGAGCGGAGGAGGGGGAAATGAGTATGACATAAACCAGTTTATATGCTCGAAGGGAGAAAGCAATCTGGAAACAAAAAGGGGGTTGAGGGGGTTGTTGGTGGTCAGGGCGAGAAGGTTTCTAAGCTGGGAATGTTGGGCTTCAAGACAGGCTCTAAGGCATAGTCCAGGATGGCCTTGAACTCACAAGCCTGCCTCTTCCACTAAAATGCTGGGATTACAGGCAGGTACCTGGCCTAACCTCCTTTATTTTATTTTTATTTATTTATTTGACAGAGAAAAAGGGGAAGAGAGGGAGAGAACGGGCACGCCAGGGCCTCCAGCCGCTGCAAACGAACTCCAGACGCGTGCGGCCCCCTTGTGCATCTTGCTTATGTGGAATCAAACCTGGGTCCTTTGGCTTTGCAGGTAAACAGCTTACCGGCTAAGCCATCCCTCCAGCCCTAACCTCCTTTATTTAAAATTCCTATTGTGCAGGAACACTTCTAATCCACTGTTGGTGACAGTGATCAAAAGAAGTTGGTGTCAATCTCCATTTGAATATACTCTGCTTCAGATGGCACTTCTGTGACCTTGGATGACCTTGCCTGCAGCATGCAGCCTCACATTTGGTTCTCCCATACAAAACACTGGGAGAAGCGCCTGGAACATACTAGGCACTTGGCCTCAGCTGTTACCACTCACTGGGGTTCCAGAACCTCCAAGCCTTCAATTCCTTGCTTAAAGTGGGGGCGGGGCACAGTCTCTACCTCATAAAGTTAAAACAGGGGCCAGGCATGGTGGGGCACGGCCTTTAATCCCAGCACTTGGGGCGCAGAGGTAGAAACATCACGGTGAGTTCGAGGCCACCCTGAGAGTACATAATGAATTCCAATGTCAGCCTGGGCTAAAGCGAGATCCTACCCCCAAAACAAAACAAGGTCAAAACAAAGATCAAATGCAATCTTCACTCCAAGAGGTAGCAGAATACATATTGCAGGCAAGACGGAGGCTAGAGAAGTGAGGTGATTCAGCAAGTACCGCCCAACAGCATCTATCATGTGTGACTCAAACCTGGTGCTGACTGATCCTTCTGCCTCCAGCCCACTCACCTCAGGGACAGCGATGGATCCTTACAGGCCCTTGCAAGGCTACTCTTCCTGTGTGACATCTTGGGAGTCCCTCCTTGGGATTCCCTGTGCTTCTAGTAGAGCCCAGCCCAAGATTCCTGCCTCCCTCTAGTTGGCAGCCACGTGGCCACCTCTGGTCTCCTAATTATTCTAGAAGTCCTTGCTCCTGCTGGGCCCTCTGCCTGGAACCAGTCCAGACTCTAGGGCCTCTGCAGAAACCCTATTAGTCTTTCTTTTTTTAAAAGATGTATTTATTAGAGAGAGGGGGAAAGAGAAAGAGAGAGAATGGGCACCCAGGACCTCTAGCCACTAAATGAACTCCAGATGCATGATCTGGCTTATGCGGGATCTGGAAAATCAAACCTGGGTTCTTAGGCTTTGCAGGCAAGCACCTTAACCACTAAGCCGTCTCTCCAGCCCTCTATTAACCTTTTATTTTATTTATCTATTTATTTATTTTTGGTTTTTCTTTTTAATATTTTAATTGATTTGCAAGCAGAGAAGGAGCGTGCACACACCAGGGCCTCCAGCAGTCAGGCTTTGCAAGCAAGCCCCTTAACTGCTGAGCCATCTCTACAGTCCCTTGCTTTTTTTGGGGGGGTGGGTAGGGTCTCACTCTAGCCCAGGCTGACTTGGAAATCACTCTGTAGTCCCAGGCTAGCCTTAAACTCACAGCAATCCTTCTGCCTCTGTCTACCGAATGCTGAGATTAATTAAAAAGCATGCACTACCATGCCTGGTTCCTATCAACCTTTTAGATTTCTATTGCATACACCTCAGAGAAGACTTTCCCTAAGCCCGCACAAGAAGGCAGGTCTCATTCAGTGTTCTCTCTCTCTCTCTCTCTC
Organism: Jaculus jaculus; assembly: GCF_020740685.1. NCBI lineage: Eukaryota > Metazoa > Chordata > Mammalia > Rodentia > Dipodidae > Jaculus > Jaculus jaculus. Next base: position 169,429,646 of record NC_059104.1, read on the forward strand.
TCTCTTTATTTTTTTTTTTCAAGGTAGGGTCTCACTCTAGCCCAGGCTGACCTGAAATTCACTTTGTAGTCTCAGGGTGGCCCTGAACTCATGGTGATCCTCCGACCTCTGCCTCCACAGTGCTGGGATTAAAGGTGTGCGCCACCATGCCTGGCTCTCTATATACCTTTTGTAAAACCGAAAGTAATGTTTCTTTGTGGTAAAATACACAAAGCTACTTTAAACATTTTTTTAAAAATTATTGTTTCAAGACATGGTCTCATGCAGCCCAAGCTGGCATCAAACTCGATACCTAACCAAGGATGACCCTGTACATCTGATCCTCCTATCTCTACTTCCTGAGCACTAGGAACTATAGACATGCACCATCATACTCAGTTTATGTGGGGCTGGGGATCGAACCCAAGACTTTGTGTGATCTAGGCAAACACTACCAACTGAGCCACAACCCCAGCCCCACTTTAACCAGGTGGTTTTTTTTTTTTTTTTTTCCCCCTGAGGTAGGGTCTCATTCTAGCCCAGGATGACCTGGAACTCACTCTGTAGCCCCGGCCTGGCCTCTCTGAGATCCTCCTACCTCAGCCTCCTGATCAATGAGATTAAAGGTATGTACTATTACGCTTGGCTTTTGACCAGTTTTAAGAATACAAATTAGGACTGGAGAGATGACTTAGTGGTTAAGGCATTTGCCTGCAAAGCCAAAGGACCCAGGTTTGATTCCTCAGGACCCACGTAAGCCACATGCACAAAGTGGCACATGTGTCTGAAGTTTGTTTGCAGTGGCACTTTCCGTTTTTCTGGACTGAAGCTCTGGGCCACTGAACCCTCATTCCCCACACCTCCTCAGTGCAGATCTGCGGGAGAAAGGGAGGGGGAGGGAGGGGGAGGTGGGCTGGTTGGGTGGTTCGAGGTCTCCCGGGCTCTCCCTTTGCTCTCTGCCCTCACTCTGCCTGGGCGGCCTGTGCAAACTCATCTTGAACTGTTGACTGTAGGCCCATTTCTGGGCCTCCTCAGGATCACTTTCCTGCTCCAGAGGCACCCCTCCCTCCCAGGTCGACCCTGTTCCCCCTGCCTCATCTCCCACAGTGTGTGCCCCCCCCCAACTCTCCCTCCAGCAGCCTCCTCATTGCCTGAGCTCAGTAGCCCTGGCCGGGCCTCCCTTTCTACCACCCACCTTCCCCAGCAGTCAGTCAGACTTTAGAAAGCACAGATCCAGTCACATGTCTGCCTGGCTCAAAACCTTCCATTGACTCTCCCCGCTGCTGTCCAAACCCGCCTCTTAGGGCTCAAGGCCCACACAGCGTTTCGCCCCGTTGGATCTTCTGTTGTCTCCCAAGAACCGACCCCGCCCCCCCCATGCTCCAAGCCATAAGGCCTTCTGATTGTGCCAACCCTTCTGATGGTGCGACTTTGCGCACGCTGTCTGCTGCATTTCCTTCACGGAGCCTTCCCTGACTGTTCACCGGGTGGTGCCCTCCATGCCTCTGGAGCGCCCCACATGCCCAGCTTGCTGTGCCCCGCACTCCCACACTGACAGCTCCCCAGGGCAGGGCTCGGCTCTAGCTCATCCCTGGGCTTCCTATCCCGGGGACCAGGGCCAGCCCACGACAGGTGCCCAGCATTTCATCCCAGTCAGTAAACAACTCCCTTGTCCATGAATAAAACAGAGGGACAAGCCCAAGAGGGCGCTGCGCAGCTCTAAACGTGGGGACAGGGTTGCTTGGAAGGACAGTGGCGTGGGATTTCCATAGGTGGGTAGTGCATGCCGGGGTCCCGGCTCTCTGGCCCCCGGAGGCCCTGTCCACGACGTGGCCTCCCCCCCTGCCTTGCTCCCACACTCGGAGCGGCGGTCTTGGGGTCCGGGTCGAAGGCCTTACCTGCATCAGGGTGCGCAGCGACTCCACGTACGACTGCTCTGTGTCCAGCAGGGTCATGGTCACGTGCTTCCGCATGTCCTGTGGGGACAGGAGAGGGTGAGTGGCAGTCTGTTCCTCTTCAGGCTCAGTGAGTTCATCCAGCTCTTTCCAGCTTGTGCCACCTCCTCCCCTTCCCCCCCCCGCGAAAAAAAAAAAAAGTTCTACCACAGCATTCTGAACCCCACTCAGGCAGGCCTCCCCTCAGGCGCTCTTCCTGCTGGGAGTGCTCCCCTGCATCTCAAATGTACTCCTCCACCATGAGCCCCATTCCTCTACCCCCACGGCAGCCACTGCGGCTGAGGCAGTTCTGAAACCTCTGCTTTACCTTTGAGTTCCCCTGATGGGCCCCGGACAAGTAGGAACCAAATAATAGTAATAAGTCAGTGAACCCTCACATGAACAAAGGAAGATGCCTCGGGCCAGCACCCCACTCTGACAATGCCACCTTCCAGCTCAGTGTGATGGGGACATGACTGCACGCCACGGCATCCCTCAGAGTCAACACTGTCACCTCCTGCTACAGACGAGGACATGATGGCCCAGTGAGGCGAACTTGGAGGCCACACAGCTAGCAACGTCATGGTTCAGACAAGGTCGGATTCCACCTCTCCTTTAAAAGGTTACCGAACCCGGGCTGGAGAGATGGCTTAGCGTCTAAGGCACCTGCCTGCAAAGCCAAAGGACCCAGGTTTGATTCCCCAGGACCCACATCAGGCAGATGCACAAGGTGGCCCACGTGTGTGGAGTTCATTTGCAGTGGCTAGAGGCCCTGGCGCACCCATTCTCTCTCTTCCTCTTTTTTAAAAAAATTTATTCAAGAGAGAGAGAGATAGATAGATACAGAAATAGGCAGGCAGAGAGAGAGAAAGAACGGGCACACCAGGGCCTCCAGCCCTGTAAACGAACTCCAGATGCATGTGCCTCTTTGTGCGTCTGGCTTATGTGGTTCTGGGGAATCGAACCGAGGTTCTGTGGCTTTTCAGGCAAGTGCCTTAACCGCTAAGCCATCTCTCCAGCCCTATCTCTTCCTCTTTACCTGCCTCTTTCCCTCTCCCTCCCTCTCTCTCTCTCAAATAAATAAAAACAACATATTTTAAAAGGTCACCGAGCCCTCTACCCTTGCAGCAGGCCCTGATCTGGACACTTCATGTTATCCAGCCCTCCTTAGTGGTACATGGTGTATGTTAGTGTGCCCATTTTAGGGATGGGGAAAAGGAGGCCTAGCTGCTGGTGACTGAAGACCGGGTTACAGGGGCAGCTCAGCCCTTGCACTTGTACCTGCCCTTGATGGAATGAGCCTTGTCCTGTAGGAAGGCTCTGCTTAGCCCCTGGTATAGCTCACGTGCACCCGAACCACCAGTCTCCCAAGATTATAACCGTCCCCTCTAAGAAGCCCTCCCAGGTAGCACCTGTCCCAATGGTTTCTCTTCCCTGGCCGGGACTCTACTCCAGGACTCCTGACTGACACCAAAGTCCCTAGAGTGGCCCTCGGTCAAGGTCCTTAACTCCCGTGGCATACCTCTGGCTTAGTGTCCCCTCTCCACTCCTCTCACGGGACTTAGCTTGGCCCAAGCAAAGCCTGCAGGTGTGACTAGACACTTGTTATGTGTGTGTGACCATGCCAGCGTGGTGCCTATGCCTGGGCATGCCGCCAGTCCCCACTCAAGAGCCCCCTAACGTACAGACTCAGTGCGTGGGACGGACCTGGTCACTGCTCTGTCCAGGGTCTCTGCTTAGTGGACCTAAGCTCTGGGTCGTCCTGACCTGGCCAACTGCTCACCTCTGTGTGCATGTGTTGAAACAGGGTCTTACTCTAGCCCAGGCTGGCCTGGAACTCACAATGTAGCTCAGGCTGACTTTGCAATCTCCTGCCTCAGCCTCTGACGCCTGGCTTTCTGCTCCCTTTAATCCTAATTGTAAGCTTGTGTCAGGTGCCCGTCCCTGGGCTTGCGGGTCATGACTGAACCACAATGCCCTACAATGAGGCACCCTCAGAAATGGGCTCCCGTGCTGAGCTATTGAGACACGAATGACAAGCCGTTGGGATGCAGGAGGAGGCTGGCTTGGCCCGCTCTTGCCAGTCCTGCGCCCTGATGTGCTCCCCAGGTCTTGCCTCAACGCCCCCAGTGACCAGCAGCCTGTTAACTCCGGGTGCCTCTGGAGTCTTGGACACACAGCAGCGGGGGGGCCACTGGGCCTCCCCCCGAGGACTCACATGTTCGCTCCTGTGCCCACAGTTCTCAGGACACCTCAGCACCTCAGACACGTGAGGCCTCGTTCCCTCCTCACAATAACAGCTCCAAGATGCATGGGGCTGTCACTGCCGCCGTGAACAGGAGTCAAGTCGTGGAGGGGACATGACTTGCCCTACACCAGAAAGCCAGCCATGGGCAGAACCAGAACCCCTTTAGCCATGGCATGCAGAGCCTCAGGGCCCCCACCCCCAGTAACCCAAGTTCCCACTTAGACTGATCAGCAGCCTCAGGTCCCACAGTACCCAGCTCTGTCCTTCTTGGCTGTGTGACATTCAGTCCTCCTGTTGCCACGCTCTGCTGTAGTAAACAGAGTTAGCAGTAACCCTCGCACCATGGGCATACAGCAGTAGGGGAGCAGGGCAGTGTTCGCCTGTGCCCAGGTCCTCACTGTCCCCCCCCCTTTTTTTTTTTTTACCTCAGTGACACCAATTTCCGGCGACAGGATAGCCAGGGCCCTGGGCCTCATGGCCACCATCCCTTGCCCACACCCCTGACTGGCCAGGCCCAGCTTGGGTCATGGTCAGAAAGGGTTCCTGACAGGCAGGGCTGGCTCTAGGCCTGCTGGCGGGGAGGCTGGGGTGTCACAGGGAGCTGACACTGCAAGGCCACCTCTCCCAGCCTCCTCCCCACTGCAAAGCATAGTGGCCTGTCACTCAGCTGTCAGGTAAAGTACCAAAAAAAAAAAACAAGGCCATCTCTCTGTCACTGTGTGGCGCACCCTCCGCACGTGTCCCCACACGGGAGCAGAGCAGACAGGGGAAGCAGGAGACAAGGGACAACGCAGCTGTCAACCAGATCAGCAGGCCCACCTGTTCTGGGCGGGACAGCCCTGAAGGCCCAGCTTCCCTCCAGAACCCCTCACCCCTCAACAGCCGTCACCAGACCTTCACTCCGCATGGCCCTGGTGTTAAGACCGGGAAGGTGTGGGCAGGGAGATAAAGCAGGAAGAATAGTGTGTGTTGGGGGGGGGGGCGGGGTGTCCTCTCTTGTTATCACAACCCAAAGATGGAGACTGATATACACAGCATAAAAAAAGAGACAGACATAGACAGACAGACAGAAGTCATGAGGGCAAGAAGGCCCCTGTCACAGCAACAAAAACACAGTCCGGTCAGGTCCTCCTGCAGGAGACTCTGGGCAGTGGAGACACGGCCCAGGCCTGCACCTGAAGGAGGACAGAGCCACTTTTCTCCAGGGCCAGCGGAGTGGCACAGAGGTCAGGCCCAGATCACACATAAAGAGAAGGCGAAGGCCCTGGAAGCCGACCCCTTCCTCACTAGGAACATACAAGGAACCCAGAACGGGGCTACCACCTCTCTCCCAGGGCATGACACCTCCAAAACAGAGCAGGGGGAAAATGGGGGGGAGCAAAGGAGGCTTCCCCCCCATCACATACATCCAGCTGGGGCCACTGCAACTCTGCCAGTAAGGCTGGAAATCTCACCTTCCTTGGCCTGGGGACCTGGGGTGCCCAAGCACCAAATCTGCTTGCATAATGATCCCCCCCACACACACACTTCACAAGCAGAACGCCACAGGGCCTGGATCCTCACCATAGACCTCTCCGCCCTCACTGGGGGAGGAGGGGTGTCAACCCCCTCCCCAAGCCCTGTGGCCAGGACGCTGAATGCTCCCATCCACGTTCCAGGCCCTGCTCTCCAGCATCAGCCTACGCCTCCACTATCGATCTCCTGGGTCAGGCCACCTCCGGTAGGCCCCAGGCCCCCGGGGTCGGGGTCCGGATCTCGGTGGTCTGACCTCTCCTCCCCCACCCACTCCGGTACCTGCTGGGCCTCGGCCGGCTCTTCGGCGTCAGCGCCCCCGCCCCCGGCGGACTCCCCGGAGGAGGCGGTGGCCGCCGGGCCCAGATCGCGCATGTCCTCCAGCGCGATGGTGAACTGGGCCAGGGTCTTCACCATCTGCAGCATGCGGCCTGGCCCCCCGTCCGGGGCCGACGGGGTGGGCGCGGAGTGGCCTCGCTCCTCCTCACCCCCCCTCCCCCGGGGCCTCCGCCGGGCCGCCGCCGCGGTGGCGGAGTGGGTTCCAGCGGCGGTGTGGCGCGAGCGGGCGGCGGCGGCGCTGTGGCTCCCGGGCGCGGGGAGGGCGCGCGGGGCGGCGGCGGCGGCGGCTGCGCGGGGGAGGGTCCTGGGCTCCCCGCCTCCCCGCGCCGCCCCGGCGCCCCGCGCACAGCTGGCTCGGCACCTCGCCCTCCAGCCAGCCAGCCACCCACCCCCGCCCCTGGCATAGGCTCTGGGGCACAAGTCACGCGCGCCCGGTGGCCAGAGACCACCGTAGGCGCGGACACGCACTCTCTTCCTGCTCACTCCAGTACCCAACGTGGGCACAAGACTAAAACCCGACTGGCCACCGCGGGGCCGGGACACAAGCAGCACCCACCATTCTCACCGTGGTGAGGCCTACCCTGTACCCCACAACCCCAGCAGGGCACCAGCAGGTACATCCATACACTCAGTTACTTAGGGGCGTGTGGCGCTTGGCCGTCATCCCCGGCCCAGCGCTGGGGGTAATGCAATGCAGGCGCACTGGTCCTGAAATGGCCCGCCTTGAGTCAGCCCTGTCCCTATCTAGAACTCCTGGGGCTCGGCCAGTGTCCTGCCTGGCGCGGCCCTGCAACCCACAGGGGGGCGGGGTGGGGGGAAACTGACACATCTCCCGCGCCCACCCCACACAACTCCTTCATATCTCCAGAGGAAGATCGCCGGGACCTGCTTGCTCAGACTTCAGGCCGATGGCTACAGTCCACCCACACCCGCTGATGCTGGCTGGGGGTGGGGCAGTAAGCAACTTGGCACCAGATCCCACTAGGCACCAGGAAGGGGGCCCCATGCACCCCTGTGGACAGCTTCACCTCTAGCGTGCATTAGGGACTCCCTCACCCCGACCTGCCCTCTATAGGTTTCCTGACCAATGAGGACATTTGAATCCCATCATCCAAGCCAGGTCCACCTGCTCACTCCTCCTTCCCCCATCCTACGTAACCCCTCAGTGTTATCATCTAGAAAGTTGGTCTCTCCTATGCCTAAGGACCTTGGCCTAGGCTCATGGTCTTCTCCTATGGTACACAAGCGTCACCTCATCCAGAAAGCCCTCTCTGGTCCTCAGATTAGGTCCTGTGTGGCTGCTCTGTGTTCTCGCAGACTGTTTTCCCTACTGATTATACATCTGAGCAGTGACTACAGTGACACACATCTCCTCTCAAGAGACTGTTGACTCCCTGAGAAGAGGGTCTATGCCCTTAGAAAGCCAGGGAGGGCTCTTCTCTCCACCCCCCAACTCCAATAAATAAATATTGGAAAAATATTAATAAATAAATAAATTTAAATTGGAAAAAGAAATTTCTAAGGGCTGGAGAGATGGCTTACCAGCTAAGACGCTTGCCTGCAAAGCAAAAAGAACCCAGGTTCGATTCTCCAGGTCCCATGTAAATCAGATACATATGGTGGCGCATGCATCTGAACTTCCTTTGCAGTGGCTAAGGCCCTGGCACACCCATTCTCCCTCACTCTCTATCTCTCCAGCTCCCTCTCTGTCTCCAATAAATAAAATAATTAAATAAAATTGTGTGGAGGGGTAGAAAGCCAAGAAGGGTTCTGTAGGCATAACAGAAGACAAGGGTCTCACTCTGGCCCAGGCTGACCTGGAATTCACTATGTAGTCTCAGGGTGGCCTCGATCTCATGATGATTCTCCTACCTCTGCCTCCCAAGAGCTGGGATTAAAGGCATGCACCACCATGCCCGGCTTAGAGGACTTTTTAAAAATATGTATTATTTATTTATTTATTTGAGAGAGAGAAGGAGGAGAGCATGCAAGAGACAGGTAGGAGAGAGAATGGGCATGCCAGGGCCTCTAGTCACTGCAAATGAACCCCTTTGTGCATCTGGCTTACAACGGTACTGGGGAATTGAACCTAGATCCTTAGGCTTCATAGGCAAGCGCCTTAATCACTAAGCTATCTCTCCAGCCCTCGAGGACTGGTTTTCAAAAAGTCCCCAGAAACTCCAACCAGCCCAGGCAAACATCCCCTTGGCACAGGGTCTACCCACGAAGGCCCACTCCCCACTCTATTCAGCACTTAACCAGTAGGTCCACGCTCCATCCAAGGGAACTGCGGTTTCTCTCTTCTCTGTCTCTCCTCTTCCCTCCCTCCCTTCTTCCTTTCTCCCTCTCTCCCTCCTGGATATGGAGCCTAGGACCTTGCACATGTCAAGCAGATTTTCTTTCTTTCTCCTCCCCCCCGCCCCCAGGTAGGGTCTCGCTCAAGCCCAGGCTAACCTCGAATTCACTCTGTAGTCTCAAGGTGGCCTCAAATTCATGGCGATCCTCCTACCTCTGCCCTCCCTAGTGCTGAGATTAAAGGCGTGCGCCACAACAACTGGCTTATGATTTTTTTTTCCTTTGTTGTCTTTCCTTTCAGATATTTTTATTTACATGAGAAAGAAAGAAAAAAAAAGTATGGATGCACCAGAGCTTCCTGCCACTGCAAATGAACTCCAGATGCGTATGCCATTTTGTGTGACTGGCTTTATGTGGGTGTTGGAGAATCAAACCCAGGCCATCAGGCTTTACAAGCAAGCACCTTTAACACTGAGCCATCTCTACGGCCTCCTTCCTTCCTTCCTTCCTTCCTTCCTTCCTTCCCTTCTTTCTTTCTTCTTTGGCCTGGGTCTTGCTATGCAGCCCAGGCTAGCCTCAAACTCATAATCCTGCTAGGAATATAGCACAGTGGCAAAGTCCTTGCCTGCATGAGGCCCAGGGCTCATCCTCAGGACTTAAAAAAAAAAAAACAACAAAAAAACCCCAACAACTCTGTTTATAACCTTTGACCAGGAACAGTAGTGGAACACACTTGGAATCTCAGGACTTGGGAGGAAGAAGCAGGAGGATTATGAGTTTAAGGTCATCCTCAGATACACAGTAAGTTTGGTTGTGGGCTACATGAGATCATCTTAAGAAAAAAAACAAACAAAACAGGGCTGGGAATATAGCTTAGTGTTAGACTGCTTGCCTAGCATGTATGAGGCCCTAGGCTTAATTCCCATTGCTACAAATAAACAAATAAAAATAATAAAATATAAGCCAGGCATGGTGTGCACGCCTTTAATCCCAGCACTTGGGAGGCAGAGGTAGGAGGATCGCCATGAGTTCAAGGCCACCCTGAGACTACACAGTGAATTCAGGGTTAGCCTGGGCTACTGAGACACTACCTTGAACCCCCCCACACCCAAATAATAAAATTAAATATAGCCAGGTGTGGTGGTGCATGCCTTTAATCCCAGCATTTGGGAGGCAGAGGTAGGAGAATTGCTTAGAGTTCAAGGCCACCCTGAAACTACATAGTGAATTCCAGGTCAGCCAGGGCTACAGTGAGATACTACCTCAAAAAACCAAAAAGTAAATAAATAAAGTATAAAATAAGGAGCTGGAGAAATGGCTGAGTGGTTAAAGCATGTGTCTGTGAAGCATATGAACCCAGGTTTGATTCTCTAGTACCCACCAAAGGCAGATGCATAAAGTGGCTCATGAGTCTGGAGTTTATTTGCAATGGCTACAGGCCCTGGAGTGCCCATTCTCTCCTTCCCTCGCTCTCTCTCTGACTCTCTCTCAAGTAAGTAAAAAATCAAGTATTTAAAATAAAATAATCCTAACTCCCGAGTCCTGGGGATTGCAGGTAATCACCCCCATGCCCAGCATAAGGAAATTATTCCTCCGCCTCTCCTGAGAGGGCAGCCCATCGGGACAGGTACCACTAAACGACTTAGAATCCAAAACATCCATGATAATTTTCAGTCCCTCAAGAGAATGAACATAAAACACACGCGGAGAATCCCAAGGGAACAGCAAGGAGGAAGCCAGTGCGCCCCACACCCCAGCAAGGGCGTCCCAGGGCAGCGAGCCCAGCCCAGATGGACGGGACACTTCAGATGGCTGGAGAGGGGGCGTCAGGCACATGCTGGGTGGATGGTCGGCAAATGTGTGCTGCCCTAGGAGTGAAAGAACAAACCCATGAGACCCGGGTGTCCCGGCTCAGAACAACCATCCATTCATTTGGTTGAGTGCAGGAGCGTGTGTGAGCCACAGTAAAGCCCCTTTCTGACCCCTGTACAGCAGTGCTCCTCAAAGTGAGGCTCCTGGACCGAGAGCTCAGCACCTCCTGGAGATGTACTCAAATGCATACATGGCCCCTTCCTTCTCCAAGGGACCTGAAGCCCATCACCTTGCTTGGAGGCAGGAGCCAGAAATGCAGCAATCCATCTGTCTTTTCTTTTCTTTTCTTTTCTTTTCTTTTCTTTTCTTTTCTTTTATTTTATTTTATTATTTTGGTTTTTCAAGGTAGGGTCTCACTCTAGCCCAGGCTGACCTGGAATTCACTATGGAGTCTCAGGGTGGCCTCGAACTCATGGCGATCCTCCTACCTCTGCCTCATGAGTGCTGGGATTAAAGGCGTGTGCCTCTGTACCCATCTGTCTTTTCTTATTACAAGGGATGGCTTGACACTTCCCTGAGGGCCTAGCTTGTGCCTCCTCTTCCTCCTCAGGAGGTGGCCTGGGAGGACGGTTGTGCCACAGGGCGGCCAGCCAGGCCCCACAGATAACCCACACGAGAACACACAGCTTCTGGTCCCTGCAGATCTGTGAGCCACCTTCAATTTGACTGTCAAGAGTCTCTCTGCCTCCGGCTGGAGGAATGGCTTGGAGGTTAAGGCGCTTGCCTGCAAAGCCAAAGGACTCGGGTTCAATTCCTCAGGACCCACACAAGCCAGATGAACAAGGTGGCACATGTGTCTGGAATTCATTTGCAGAGGCTGGAGACCATGTTGCACCTATATTCAGTGCCTCTCTCTCTAATAAATAAATAAATAAATACAAATTTTTTAAAAAGAATATCTCTTCCTCAAGCTACCTGACATTGACCCCAGCTTCCTTTAAGTAGTTTGGGATGCAGAGCGTAGCTCAGGGGTGGGCAGGGGGGGTGTCTGAGGGAGATACACACAATCCATTCATCCCTTCCCTAGCTTCAGCAGGACCAAGCCCAGAGAGGGTGATTCTACCTTGCCTGCTCTCAGGCCTGAGCAGAGAGAGTTACCTGTCTGTACAGGGAGGAAAGCATTATTTTATTATTAAGGCCTCTGGGAAGAGGAACAGGGTTTGAACAAGATCTGGAGGTCAAGAGAGCTGGGGCACGTGAAGCCACTGCCCCAGGGAAGGGAAGGGAAGGGTGGGGGGATGACTTGGTGCCAAAGGCACAGTACTGCTTCATTAAGGGTAGCTAATTAGATTCCGAACCCGTTGCCATGGAAACAGGGTGATAGTGGAGCAGGGCCGTGAAAGGAAGCGGAGGGATGAGCAGCAGCACTCGTGGGCTGACTCAGGGTCTCTGGGGAGAGACCCCTAACGGTGCTGATTTCACTCTCTCTTTTGGGGATGTGTGGCTGTTTGGGGCGTGGAGGTCCACACTCACCTCAGACATCTTTCACACCTCGTCACTTAGGGAAGGCAAGAGACAGCGAGGAGGAAAAAGCTCAGCCCCAGCAGACCTCCTCTCCCTCCAGAAGAGACGGCTAGGCCCCCTCGCTCGGGGACCACTGTCCTGTGAGCCCACGGGAACCCCTAACCCTTAACCCCAGCAGTTCTACTTTAAAATTTATTTGTTAATTAATTTATTTTTATTTGAGACACAGAGAAAGGGGGAGAGCGAAAGAGAGAGAGAGAGAGAGAGAGAGAATGGGCACACCAGAGCCTCTAGCCACTGCAAATGAGCTCCAGACACATGCGCCACCATGTGCATCTGGCTTATGTGGGACCCGGAGAATAGAACGTGGATCCTTAGGCTTTGCAGGCAAGCGCCATAACCATTAAGCCATCTCTCCAGCCCAACTCCAGCAGTTATGCTGATACACTCCAGCACCCCATTTACCTGTCTCCAGATACCACCCGCTCTGCGTTCCACCAAGGCCTCACTGGGGTTTTCAGCTACTGTTGGAACAAGGGGGTTCCAATGACAACAAGGTGGACACAGTATGAACTAGTGCATAGGTGGAGTGACGTTGCATGGATAGAAAGATGGAATGAAACAGAGGGATAAAGTCATGGGTGGATGAACAGACGGTGGAATCAATGATGAATAAGTAGCTTCTCTAATTTCAATTTATCCATTTGTTGGTTAGTCCCGTAAACATTTACTGAGTACCTACTAGGTGCCAAGAATTGTACTAAGGATTTAAAGACTAAAAAAAGAGGGGCTGGAGGGATGACCTAGCGGTTAAGGCGTTTGCCTGCAAAGCCAAAGGACCCAGGCTCGATTCCCCAGGACCCATACTAGCCAGATGCACAAGGGGGCGCATGCGTCTGGAGTTCATTTGCAGTGACTGGAGGCCCTGGTGCGCCCATTCTCTCTCCCTCCCTCAAATAAATAAATAAAATTTAAAAGATTAGAAAAGAGGTCTGGGGCTGGAGAGATGGCTTAGCGGTTAAGTGCTTGCCTGTGAAGCCTAAAGGACCCTGGTTCGAGGCTCAATTCCCCAGGATCCACGTTAGCCAGATGCACAAGGGGCACACGCGTCTGGAGTTCGTTGGTAGTGGCTGGAGGCCCTGGCGCGCCCATTCTCTCTCTCTATCTCTGTCTCTTTGTCAGTCTGTCGCTCTAAAATAAATAAAATAACAACAAAAAAATTAAAGAAAAGAAAAGAAAAGAAAAGAGGTCTGTAGCTGGGCATGGTAGCGCACTGAGGTAGGAGAATCACCGTGAGTTTGAGGCCACCCTGAGACTACATGGTGAATTCCAGGTCAGCCTGGGTTGGAGTGAAACTCTACCTCGGGACAGAAAAAAAAAAAAAGAGAGAGAGAGATAGAGAGAAAAGAGGTCTGTATCCTACTGGGCACAGCAGTCTTGGTGGGAAGACAAAAACTGAAAAAAGAAATGACAAAAAGTGAAGGTAGCTGGTGAAAGAAACTGTTCTAGAAAGTAGGTCTTATCAGGATCCTGCCGGGTGGAGAGAGGACAGCTTTTCCCCCCCTGCCCAGCTTTCTTTGTCAGGAGATCACAGAGCCCCAGAGCTGCCCACCATGGGGCTCCTTACCTTCACAAACGACCTTCACAAACGCTGTTGGCCCAGCTTGGCTGGCCAGGTGACCCTACAGGGCTCTACAGGCCCTGGCTCCCACCCCGCACCCCCGCCACTGTCCTGCAGGAGGGGCTGTATTTACTGTTCCTCCCATTTGCACAAACCAGGAAACAAAGGCTTAGAGAGGCCATCTAGCTGGTAAGGGACAGGGCTCAGCTGGCTGCCTTCAGGTCCCCTTAATGTGAGGATCCCCGCTTCCCTAGCCCACGCTGGCTACCTGAGCTGTCCTCCTCTGCTCTGTTCCATGCCAGTGACATAAGATAAACATGATGCCATCTACAGGCCATGCCAGGATCAAGGACGATTGTCCCTGGGAACCCAGCCCTGGCTCCTGGCCCAAACAGACTGTCTGGCGCTCCTGACCCCACCCACGTCCACCAGCATGGAGTTGGTACTGGTTGTTCCCAAACTAACGGACCATCCATTTCACTGGACCATCCATTTCACTGCGTACACCTCCTCTGTTTCCAAAGAGGGGCTTTTTGGTATAGAGACTAAGGCTGGGTCCTAGCGCCACACGGGTTCGGTTCAAATCCTCACTCTGCTGCTTGGGCAGCTTGCACGGCCTTGGGGAAGACACCTCACTTACTTGGGCCTCGGCCTTGCTTTATGTTCCTGCCCCGTGTGCCCTCCCCTGAGTGCTTCCCATCACCCCTCCCTTCCCCACGCTTTCCCGGGTCACATCCTGCTCTCTCTGCGGACCCTCCCTTCTGGCAGGAGGAGCCTCTCAAGGTTTCCCAGTTCCCAGGCCCCCCCAGGCAGCTGGAGGGGAAATGTCCAAGCCACAGGGCTCCCTGAGGACCAGCTCCTGGGTGGACTTCAGAATGAGCTCTGGGAAAGGAAGGAGCGTCCCAGAGCCTAGGCAGCTGATGACCTTCTAGCCCTGGAGGTGTTGCTCTGCAGGCAGGGGTCTGTGGGTACAACCGGAGGCCGGACTACTGGTGACACGTGCACCCCGTCTGTGAAATATGCATGCAGTGGTCATCTGTAGATGCACGCCTGCGCAGCAACCTCAGGGCGATGGTCCACATGGATCTATGGCAGCGGTGAGAGGTGAAGGGGCCACTTAATAATAATAAGTGACCTCACTTATTGAGCGTGGTCTATATGCTAGACACGGTCTAAGTCTTTTCCAACTGTTTTGTCCTTAACTGTTCCCAGGTAGGCGTATTTTCCAAAGGTTGCTTCCGCAAAATTAGCCATCCGATACCCTCTTCTTACAATGTGCTGCTGATACTCTTCCCAGACAGGGATGAGGTCCAGGGCCCCCCCCACTTGAGACGAGGTGGGCCTCTGGTGTTCCCTCGACCTCAGAGTATAGCAGAAACGAGCCTATGTTACATCTAAAGTTAGGCCATGAAAATGCTGGTTTCTAGCCGGGTGTGGCGGCGCACACCTTTGATCCCAGCACTTGAGAGGCAGAGGTAGGAGGAGCGCTGTGAGTTCGAGGCCACCCTGAGACGACATAGTGAATTCCAGGTCAGCCTGGGCTAGAGTGAGACCCTACCTTGAACAAACAAAACCAACCAACCAAACAAACAAACAAAAAGCTGGTCTGTACCTCATTCTCTTTCTTTCTCACTGCCCACCCCCCCCCCCCCGCTACACTTTTTTTTTTTTTTTTGACATAGGGTCTCACTGCAGCCCAGGCTAACCTGGAGGAATTCACTATGTCATCTCAGGGTGGCCTTGAACTCATAGCAATCCTCCTACCTCTGCCTCCCGACAGTGCTAGAATTAAAGGTATGCGCCACCATACCCAGCTTATTTTTTTCCTTTGGTCAAAGTAGGGACTTACTCTAGCCCAGGCTAACCCAGAATTCACTATGTCATCTCAGGGTGGCCTCGAACTCACAGTGGTCCTCCAACCTCTGCCTCCCAAGGGCTGGGACTAAAAGCATGCGCCACCATTCCTGGCTCATTCTCTTGATTCTCTTGCTTGTTTACTTTTTTTTTTTCTTGGTGGTGATGGCATGGGGAATTGAGACCTCTCACATGCTAGGCAAACATTCCATCATTGAGCTATACCACTAGTTATATGTATACATAGAAATATATATATACACACACATATATACATATATATTTCAAGGTAGGGTCTTGCTCCAGCCCAGGCTGACCTGGAATTCACTATGTAGTCTCAGGGTGGCCTTAAACTCATGGTGACACTCCTACCTCTGCCTCCCAAGTGCTGGGACTAAAGGCGTGCGCCACCATGCCTAGCCTCTTATATACATTTTTGAGACAGGGTTTTATCTAAATTGCTCAAACTGGCCTTGAACTCACCATAACCCTGGCAGGCCTTGAACTTTAGATCCTCCTGTTTCAGTCTCCTTCATAACTGGGAAAATAGCCCTCTACCACCAGACCCAGCAGCCTGATAATTCCTGAAGTCCAGCCTACCCATTTGGAGAGAATCCAGGCCACATGCCATGTATGGGCATTCCAGCTGACATCTCTGACGAGAGACCCCAGCCAGATATTAGCATTAAGTGCCAGATTTATGAGGAAGGATGCCTTCATTAGGACTCAGGCCCAGACACCAACAGACCACTAATACATGAAAGACTCACAGTGAGAAGAAAACTGGCCCAGAGAGGCAGAGAAAGAGCCAGGGTCATGAGACATCCTGAAATATGAATCCAGGGCTCTTAATAGGGTAAAAGGAGAATGAAGCTGGATGACGATTTTCTTTCTTTCTTTTAAATAGTTTATTGTATTTATTTATGAGAGAGACAGACAAACAGAATGGCTGTGCTAGGACCTCTAGGAACTGCAAGTAAACTCCAGATACATGTGCCATCATGTGCATCTGACTTATATGGGTTCTGGGGAATTGAACATGGATTCTTAGGCTTCACAGGCAAACACCTTAACCACTAAGCCCTCTCTCCAGTCCCAGAGGATGATTTTTGAATGAACTCAGATTTCATCTGTTGGCTCAGAGGTCTAGCTGTAACTCCAACATGGACAGCACTAGAGAAACCAGAAACCAGAGCTGGAGAAATGGCTTAGCAGTTAAGGCGCTTGCCTTCAAAGCCAAAGGATCCTGGTTTGACTCTCCAGGACCCACATAAGCCAGATGCACAAGGTGGTGCATGCCTATGGAGTTGGTTTGCAGTGGCTGAAGGCCCATTCTCTCTCTCTCCCTTTTTCTCTTAAATAAATAAATAAAATATTTTTTTTTTTTAAAAAAAAAGGAAGGAAGAAAGAAAGATAGAAAGACCAGAAACCAGCCCTCTGGCTGAGAGAAGGACAAAGGGCAGCTCTCACTCCCCAGACTGGCACTTGAGCCCAACTATTTCTTTTTTCTTTTTCTTCAAAGTAGGGTCTCACACTGGCTCTGGCTGGAATTCACTATGTAGTCTCAGGGTGGCCTTGAACTCATGGCAATCCTCCTACCTCTGCCTCCTGAGCGCTGGCATTCAAGGCGGGCGCCACCACGCCCAGTGCAACTACATTTGTTTGGTTTTATGGACAGTGAGGGGGGAGTGTGCATGCGGAGTCCACAGGTTGATGTTGGGTGTCTCCTTTGACTCCTCTCCACTTATTTAACTGAAGCAGGGCTCTCACCTGAACCCAGAGCTTGCCAATTCAGCTAGCTGGCCAGCTTGTCTCAAGAAACCTCGGTCTCCACATCCTAAGTGTTGGGGTTACAGGCAGGCTGCCATGTCTGCCCAGGAATTCACATGTTATACACTGAGGCATCTTCCCGGTCGCAGAGTCAGCTCCTGACGGCCAAACCTGGCTGCTCACCTCTCATTCCAGAGGAAATCACTCTAAACACTGCTTTGCCAGGCCCCATCTGGACACCTATGGATGACATGCCATCCCCACGTCTGCCATGGGGACCTCTACAGCTAGTTAATGTTTAGTACAATGCAGCTTTTCTGTATTTTCTATTATGTCTCAGGCTGGCCTCGAACTCACTGCGATCCTCCTACCTCTGACTCCCATGTGCTAGGATTAAAGGCATGAGCCACCACACCTGGCAGCTTTTCTCATTTAGTCCTCACACCAATTCGTTCTTACAATTTTAGAGATAAGGAAATAGAACTCCAAACTCCAAGAACGGAAGCAACTTAATATGAGAGGTGACCCCAAGTAATTGGCTTGTCTGAGAAGTTGAGTGACTTCCCCAGGTTGCAAAGCGAAACCAGGAGTCAGCCTGGAATCTCCACCCAGGGCTGTAAGACTCGTAAAGTCAGAGGCTAGGTCTCGACATACGGTAGCTGCACACAATACCCACACTTCCTACCGGCTTGGCTGTGTGGTTCTGTGACTTTAGACAAGTTGCTTCCCACTCTGGGACCCAGTGTCCTCTTCTGTAAGTGTATTGGGGAGGAGGGAAGGTGCAAGTGGACTATAAATTCCCCTCAGGCTTCCTGAGATTAGGTGAGGTCAAGCTCTGAGATGGGACACAGACTGATCTCCTTGGGATCAGCCTTCTTTGGCTTAAAAGAGGAAAATGGGGCTCCTAAAGCTGCACTTCCAAAAAACGTCCACAGGTGGCAGCAGAGGTCCGCATAACGGGATGTAGTGCATGTGGTTTAAATTTAACTTGATTTTTTTTTTTAATTCAAGTGGCTTTTCCCCTTTTCTTCTGTCCCTCCTCCCTCCCAACTTATTTTCAACTTACAGCTGGGCTTTCGGTGCTGAGAAGGAAATTTTCTTTAAAAAAAATTAATTAGGCTGGGCGTGGTGGCGCATGCCTTTAAAATCCCAGCACTTGGGCAGAGGTAGAAGAATTGCTCTGAGTTCAAGGCCAGGCTGGAACTAGAGTGAGTTCTCTGTCAGCCTGGGCAAGACCTACCTCAAACCACACCTTCCTCCCGGGAAATTTTTTTTTTTTTTTTTTTTTTTGATTATAGGGTCTCACTCCAGCCCAGGCTGACCTGGAATTCACTATGCAGTCTCGGTGGTCTTGAACTCTCAGAGATCCATTTACCTCTGCCTCCTGAGTGTTGGGATTAAAGGCATGTACCATGCCCAGTTTGTGCCACTTTTTGCAACTGGCTTACATGGGTGGCTTGGGAATTGAACCTGGGCCAGCAGGCTTAGCGAGCAAGCACCTTTAACCACAGAGCCATCTTCCCAGCTCCCAGATAACACTTCTCACCACAGCTAATAGAAACAGGAGGTGGGGGGCCGGAGGACGTGGTTAGCCAGATACCTCAATGGAAGAGAAAAGCACCCGATGAACTGGCATTCTATATTTAACCATCTCCTTGACCCAACAGAGGACTGTCACCCCCACTTTGCAGGCAGAGGAGCCAAAACCAGATCTAAGTGTGAGGGGAAGGCTGCCCTACTTTAGTGGTGGGAACGGAGGGGACAGGACACTGGGAATCTAGGGTGCCTTATGTGGGATTTGCTATATCTGGCAACTTTCTACTGAAGAGGCTCCCAGGAAATGCAGCCACCCACCACGTCGCCATACGTTCCCTTCCACATACTGCTCCACCTTGTGCACCGTCTTGGTTCAGAGCCTCCGGGTGTGGTGACCTATATGAGGCTGTCCCTCTCAGCTCTAAAAATTATTTCACTCAAAATGTCTAAACGTAAGCCAGGAGTGGTGGTGCACACCTTTAATCCCAGCACTCGGGAGGCAGAGGTAGGAGGACTGCCGTGAGTTCGAGGCCACCCTGAGACTGCATAGTGAATTCCAGGTCGGCCTGGGCTAGAGTGAGACCCTACCTCAAAAAAACAAAACATGTCTAACCATGGGATATTTTTTTTTAATTTGATTTATTAGTTTTCTTTTCATCAAATACAGGCAGTTTGGTACCATTGTTTAGGCTCATCTATGACCATGGGATTTTTTTTATAATTATGGAAAATGTTAATAAAAATTGTGAAAATAAAAAAATATATATATGTCTAAATGTTGCTCAGCAACAGAACACTGTATAGGCAATGGAGGTCCCCACCACTTTCTAACTGCAAATATCCTTCCCCCAGCCTCAGTTTCCCTGCCTGGAAAGTGGGAAAACACCTACTATTCAGTGGGTTCTCTGAAAAGGAGGGCTTTCTCTCTCTCTCTCCTCAGTTCTCTAGCACGCAGGAGGCTGGGGTGAGGGGGTCATGGGAACGGAAGTTTCCAGGGTCTGCTTCCAGCCCTCCTGTTTCTTCCCTCCCTCAGATCCAAGCACGAGGGAAGGAGGGGCTCTATCTGTTCACTGTGCAGGAAGATGGGGTGTCCTGCCTGTAGGGTGGAAGATGATTCATTGGGCCATGAGCCAAGCACCCTGGGAAAGGCCAGGTCCGCTTCAGACCAGAGCCCCGGGGAGCAGGGGACAAGGCTGCCTGTGCTCTGTATAAATCCTGGGCGCGCTCAAAAGCCCAGTCATCTTCTGCACTTACCACAGTTCCCGAAACCCTCCTCCTCGGGCCGCCGAGGACCCAGGGAAGCGAGGTGCAATGAGCCCCGCCAGCTGTTTCTCTCCCAGCTCCCACACGCAGCCAGCTGCCTCTTGCCGGCCAGTGCCAGGCTCCTGTCCATCTCTGCCCTCGGTGCCCTGGCTGGGCTGTTTCATTGCTCGTAGCCCCTGTCTGACCAATGGGTGTTCTGCCTCTTCCAGGAAGCCTTAAATCCTCCCCTCGGCCGTCTCATTGCAGACCAGGGAAAGAGCCAACTGCCCTAGGAGCATTTCCCAATCCATTCTGCTTTTTTTGTTTTGTTTTGTTTTTCAAGGTAGAGTCTCGCTCTAGCCCAGGCTGACCTGGAATTCACTATGTAGTCTCAGGGTGGCCTCGAACTCAGTGATCCTCCTACCTCTGCCTCTTAGGTGCTGGGATTAAAGTCATGTATTACCATGCCCAGCTTTATTATTATTATTATTATTATTTTATTTGCAAACAGAGAGAGAATGGGCGCGCCAGGACCTCTAGCCCCTGCAAACAAACACCAGATGCATACGCCACTTTGTGGCTTTCTGGCTTTACATGGATACTGGGAAGTTGAACTCAGGTCCTTAGGTTTTGCAGGCAAGAGCCTTAACCACTTGGCACTTTCTAGCCACCTATTCTGCTTCTTCTTTCTTTTTTTTTTTTTTTTGTTTTGTTTTTGAGGCAGGGTCTCACTGTAGGCCCAGGCAGACCTGAAGTTCCCTCTGTAGTCTCAAGGCGGCCTTGAATTCACAGAGCTCCTCCTACCTCTGCCTCCAGAGTGCCGGGATGAAAGGCGTGCACCACCACATCCAGCTCATCTTTCTAACATTCTTAGAGACTTACACTGTGGCAGTCTTGGGCTAGGAGGCTGCCCAGGGAACCGGAGGGCAGTGACAAAATCTGGGAGTTCCAAAACCATAGAAGGAGCACCTCTGACTTGTCCCAGGGACACTAAGGTCGAGGGGACCCCAGGCAGAAAAGGCTGAGGCTTCGCTCTCCTGGCCACCTCCAGGAAGCCACCCTGACAGCTTAGACTCACCCACTGCCCTCCTTTTCTTAGCTTCTAGAGCTGCAGCCTTAACACCTCAGGGTCTCCGTAGCCTTTCTGTCTGTTAGTGTCACGACTGCTGACAAGAGACACTCACAAGTCACACTCAGTCCACAGGTTACTGGATGAACGGAGTTCATATCAACAGGACGGCTTGGCAGAGTAAAGTCATGACACCCATTCATCTTTCCTAAAACGAGGGGACAGAGAAGCAACTATTTCTTCCCACTGATTACATGAACACTGAAGAACCCCAGGGTCTTTGTGGCTCCTCTCCTATAGCTCGTCGGGAGGGGCCCAACTAGCTCAGGCAGCTAGGGTGCACCGCAGGGCTACTTTACCAGCACCCGCAGGATGCTCCTGGGGTGGGAGAGGGCACAGTTTCTACCCATCAGTCAGTTTACCCCACTGGCAGAGAAACGGTCTTTGCCTCTGGCTCTGTGGCGGGGGTGGGGGTGGGGGGTGGGGGGGGTGGGGGGGCCACGTGCACGTGTGCACGCACAAAGTAGACTAAAAGATTCAGCCGGGCGTGGTGGCGCACGCCTTTAGTCCCAGCACTGGGGAGACAGAGGCAGGAGGATCACTGTGAGTTCAAGGCCACCCTGAGACTTCAAAGTGAATTCCAGATCAGCCTGGGCTACAGTGAGACCCTACCTCAAAAACCTTAAAAACAAAAAAGGAGGGGTGGAGAGATGGCTTAACGGTTAAGCACTTGCCTGTGAGGCCTAAGGACCCCGATTCGAGGCTTGATTCCCCAGGACCCACATTAGCCAGATGCACAAGGGGGCGCACGCATCTGGAGCTCGTTTGTGGTGGCTGGAGGCCTTGGCGTTCCCATTCTCTCTCTCTCTGCCTCTTTCTCTGTCTGTTGCTCTCAAATAATAAATAAATAAAAATAAACAGAAAAAATGTTTTAAAAAAGGCTCATAGCCATAGTTCACCCTGAGTCCAAGCAGAAACTTCTCTCTCCTTAGGGCCCAGGACCAAAGCCACCACCTCCGGGAAGTCATCCTGCCAGCGTGGCCGCCCCCAACTCCTGGCTACACGCTCCCCGCCTTCTCTGAGCTTCAGGAGCTGCCACCTGGAAGCCTCGGGTCTCTCGATGGGCGCGGCTGGGTTGTGGCTGCTGACGGCAAGTGGCGTGGCCCAGCCACCCGTAACCCAAGAGTTTACAAGATGCGTCTCGGGAGCTCCTCGCAGCGATGGTGGAGAAGCCGAGACGGGTCACAACCTGCTGGGTTCTGGGGCCTGAAATTCGGTGGCTCCACGACTGACCACAGTGGCTAGGACTTGGGGGAAGTCACTCAACATTTTCGGAGCCTGAGGACAGGAAGAGAGCCAAGGCCTAAAAATAGCAGCTCTACCTGTGGAGGGATTCCTCTGTCTGCTTACTAAGCACCTCACAGGTGTTGATTTTAACCTCAAAATAAGCTCCTGGGTAGGTAGGGCCTCTTATTATTACCTTGCATCACAGGCGAGGGCAATGAGGCAGGAGGGGAAGTCTCCAAGTCTCTCAAGCAGCCCCATGGGACCTCAGGTGGGCAGGAGTCAGGACAGACACATTGGTCCAGGAGGATTCCTTCCATCCTAGGACGACGTTTTTTTTTTTTAAGATTTATTTTTAATCTTTTAATTATTTACTTATTTATTTGATGGAGAAAGAAGGAGAGAGAGAGAGAGAGAGAGAAAGGGTGCACCAGGGCCTCCAGACACTGCAAACAAACTCCAGATGTGTGCGACCCTTGTGCCTCTGGCTAACGTGGGTCCTGGGGAATTGAACCTGGGTCCTTTGGCTTTGCAGGCAAATGCCTTAAACGCTAAGCCATCCCGGTAGCCCTAAGATTTATTTTTATTAGAGACAAAAAGAGGGAGAGGGGGAGAGAGAGAGAGAATGGGCATGCCAGGGCCTCTAGACACTGCAAAAAATGAACCTCAAATGCATGCGCCACCATGTGCATCTGGCTTATGTGGGACCTGGAGAATCGAACCTGGGTCCTTAGGCTTCGCAGGCAGACATGCGCCTTAACCGCTAAGCCCTCTCTGCAGCCCTGGGGCAACTCTAGGACAGTGCTGGCCTGAACTCTCAGGGACTCCACCCACACAGCCAGCTTCCAACTCCAACCACAGGGAGGGCCCCTGAGTCATGGCACTTATGGGATCTTTGAAATGTTACAGAGAAGGGTTCCGGTGTATTATCACATGAAAGAAACAAAGAGTACACAGACCCACATACCACACACATTGGCTCGGCGTCAATGAAAAAAAGGAAAACTGTTTGTGTGTGTGTGTGTGTGTGTGTGTGTGTGTGTGTGTGTAAAAGAAAGACAGAGCTGGAAAAGACACCAGAATAATAAAGGGGGGGGGGGGAAACGGGACAAACTACTGATGGTTAGCTAACCTTTTGGAGGCCCAACCTGTGCCTCAGTTTCCTCACCTACAAACTACCGAGGGCTTACTTAGTACAAAGCTTGGAACAAAGAGGCACTCAATAAATACTAGCTGCTATGAGCAAGACTGTATCTTTATGCTAGGATTAAGATTCTTAAGCAGGGGCAGGAGAGATGGCTTAGCATTTAAGGAGCTTGCCTGCCAAGCCAAGGGACCCAGGTTCAATTCTCCAGGACCCACAGCTGCACAGGGTGGTGCAAACATCTGGAGTCATTTGCAGTGGTTGGAGGCCCTGGCACACCTATTCGCTCTATCTGCTCACCTCCCCAAATAAATTTTTTTTTCTTTGACATTTTATTTTTTATTTTTATTAGCATTTTCCATGATTTAAAAAAAAAAATCCCGTGTTAATTCCCTCCCTCCCCCCTCCACACTTTCTCCTTTGAAATCCAAATAAATTTTTTAAATTAAATATATAAATCTATTTTTTTTAATTTTTAAAAATTTTTTTAAAAAAAACCTCTCAATGGGCATGGTGCTACACACCTTTAGTCCCAGCACTCGGCAGGCAGAGGTAGGAGGATCGATGTGAGTTCGAGGCCACCCTAAGACTACATAGTGAATTCTAGGTCAGCCTGGACTGGAGCGAGACCCTACCTTGAAAAATCACAAAAGATCCTCAGAGACCTTAGAAGGCAGGCTATCTCTAGACAACTGGACCATCCTGGTCCCTGGCAGCCCCCCAGCAGCCCCTGCTTGCAAACATACACCCCTGGGGCTGAGGAGCTCACTCCCCCAATGACACCATGACAGAATCTTCCACTGGGGTGATGCTTCCTAGGGAGAAAGGCTGCGACCTTGGTGGGGGCATCTTCCTCTACTTCCTATGCCCCTATGTTTTCATCCGGGCTCTTTCTACGGGGGTGGCTCTCCAGGTGAGGCTGGGAGAGGCTTTCTGGGTACCTCCCAGATGCCCAGCCTCGGTGACCAACTCCATCCCTTCCATCCCCCCGCCAAAACACGGCAGCATTTGCTGACATTACTTGACGCCAAACATTTTCTTCTTTGGAAAACAAGTGAGAGGCCAGCTGAGTCCGATCTCCTCCTCCCCCACCCCACCCCCAACTCTCCAGTCTCCCCGGGGCAGGAGGCCCTCCAGCCTCCTCCCTGGACAAGGGCCTGGTGGAAAACCCCAGAGGAGGGGCCCTATGAGCTAGTTGTTGCCATGGCAACGGCAGCCCTGGAATTTGACCACTGGAGCCCTGGAGTGGGGGGTGGGGCGTTGGTACGGGCTATTCTGGAGGGAGCAGGGAGGGCCCAGAGGCCCAGGAAAGCCTATTAGTACAAGATAGGGCTAGGGTCCAAGGTCCCTCCATGCCTCAGTTTACCCTCAAGACCTCCCTTTCTGCTTCTCATTGAGGGGAAAAGCCATCGAAGGCAAAGCAAGTTGTCCCATTTGATGGACAGGGACCCCAAGGGACAAGTGTTCACCAGAAGTCACAAAGCAAGACCAGAGCAGCGTCAGGACACGACCCTGGGCTGTGGTCTGTCCACTCTAGCATCATTATGTCTCCAGGGAGGATGAGAGTGCTTGCTCAGGGTGGGGGAAGAAGAACACCCCAAGAATGACTATGGCTGGGCTGATACAGAATATAATGTGTCTGCCTGCCCCCGGTTGCTTCTGCAATTCCTGGGTCCTGAGGCTGGCAGAGGGCCTGACCCTGCCAGTCTGCTATGTTAGGCTTCAGAGAGTTTTTTTTTTTCTTGTTGGTTTTTCAATGTAGGGTCTTACTCTAGTCCAGGCTGAGCTGGAATTCACTATGTAGTCTCAGGGTGGCCTCGAACTCACAGTGATCACGCCCGGCTTCAATGAGTATTTTTAAATGGGTGCCTGGCCCTTTGCCTTCCCACCTGCCCACTCCACAGTGAATTCTGCTTCCAGCCCTCAACTACTTCCACAAAGCCCCAAGGAGTGCTAGATCCGGAGCCGAGCTCTCTGCCACCAACTCTGGGACAACCTTCACCTTCACACTCAGCTCTGGGGTCAGGGTTAACATCCTTCCAGCAGGGACCTGTAAACCGGGCGTGGTGGCGCACGCCTTTAATCCCAGCACTCAGGAGGCAGAGGTAGGAGGATCGCCGTGAGTTCAAGGCCAGCCTGAGACTATGTAGTGAATTTCAGAGTGAGACCCTACCTCGAAAAACCAAAAAACAGAAGGTGCCTGTTCAAAGTCACGCGGCACAAAGAATGTGGGAAGGCTGCGCTACCAGACCGTGCCCTCACTTCCAAATGCTACCAAAAATTCTTCTGGTGCCACCCCAGCTCGTTCCTCATCCCTCTGTCACTGACCCTCAGTAGTCACGGCCTCACTCCCCCTGATGACCTTCATACCCACGCCAGAAAGATAGCACACCAACCACGGGGGCGGGGGGGGGGGGACACGACAAAAAGAGTTGAAGCCGTAACTCACTGCACACCAGCATCCATTCCAAACCGATCAAAGACTGAGGAGAAAACAAAATAAGAAAGCACAAAATGGCAGAGAAAAACATAGGAAAATTATTTTACAACCTTAGAATGGGATAGGCTAACCAGGGCTTTAAACCCAGCAGCCAGAAAATAATGTTTTGACAAATTAGACCACGTAAAAATAAAGCCTTCTGCAGAGCAAAAACAAAACCAACCAACCAAACAAACAAACAAAAAACACCCTGTGCAAAGTCAGAAGTCAAGTGACAAATCAGGAAAAGATATTTGCAAGTCATAACCCAGACAAAGGGCTAACCTAATAATCAAAGGACTCCCAGCACTGGGTAAGACCAAGGCCAATAACCAACAAAAAAATAGACTCGGGGAAGAAAGCAGGAGAAAAAATGCAAATCAGAACACTGTGGTGTCTCTACTAGCTATCAGACAGGGGAAATGCCCAAAGGTGTCCACTGGCGAGGTCCTGGGGCAGTGTCTCTTCCCCAAGGCTGTGGGAGACCCCAGTGGGAAGCTTCCAAATGCAAATTGTGTTGTCCTAGCAATTCTCCTCCTAAAAAGACCCTCCCTCAGGGGCTGGAGGGATGGGTTAGCGGTTAAGTCATTTGCCTGCAAAGCTAAAGAACCCAGGTTCAATTTCGCCAAGACCCACGTTAGCCAGATGCACAAGGGGCCACATGTCTGGAGTTCGTTTGCACTGGCCTGAGGCCCTGGTGCGCCCATTCTCTCTCTCTCTCTCCTTCTTTCTCTGTTAAATAAAAATAAAATATATTTTTTAAAATGACCCTCCCTCATACAAAATTAAAAGCTCGTTCACAGAAACAATGTTATAACAGCTGAAAATTACCTAGATCTTTCGTGTTTTAATTCTAATTGTTTTTTGTTTTTTTTTTTTTTTTGTAAGTAGGGTTTCACTCTAACCCAAGCTGACCTGAAACTCACTCCGTAGTTCCAGGCTGGCCTTGAACTCACAGTGATCCTCCTACCTCTGCCTCCCAGGTGCTGGGATTAAAGGCGTGCACCATCACACCCAGCTTAAATATAAAAATATGACTTATTTGCAAGGAGAGAAAGAGAAAGGGATAGGAGGGAGAGAATTCGCACACCAGGGCCTCCTGCCTCTGCAAACGAACTCCAGATGCATGAGTCACTTTGTGCATCTGTCTTAACGTGGGTCCTGGGGAATCAAACCTGGGCCAACAGGCTTTGCAAGCAAATGCCTTTAAATGCTGAGCCATCGCTCCAGCCCCTGAATCTTTTATCACCCCCTGGTATCCCTGACACTATGCTGTCGTCCCAGCCTTCCCACAGGACCAGGCCCCAAAGCGGCTGCCCCTGAGCGCAGATGACACAGAAGAATGAGGTGCCGCTCTGAGACCGGCAGGGGCAGCCTGTCCTTGCCGCTTCCCCCTGGTTTTCTTTTTTCTTTTCTTTTTGTTGTTGTTGTTAAAACATTTATTTATTTATTTATTTATTTATTTGAGGGAAAGAAAGTGAGAGAGAGAATGGGCATGCCAGGGCCTCCAACCACTGCAAACAAACTCCAGATGCATGCGCCACCTTGTGCATCTGGTTTATGTGGGTCCTGGGGAATCGAACCTGGGTCCTTTGGCCTTGCAGGCAAGTGCCTTAACCGCTGAGCCATCCCTCTAGCCTTTCCCTCTGGTTTTCTCATTGGTCCCCTCGTGGACCAGCCCAGCAGCTCAGGTGACAATTCTTCAGGTAGTCTCTGCTCACTCTGCATGTGAAGGGGGGGCGGGGGGTCCATGGTGCCTTTTGTCTTCTTGGCAGAGATCTGTTGACTTCCGCAGATGGGCAAAGCTTTGACTGGCCAGAGCTTGGAAATGAGTCCCCAGGCTGGCTCAGAATTCTCAGGGTGACCCTGGCAATCCGGCCCCTTTCCTGGGGCCCCAGTCTGCACAGAGACAAGCAAGGGTCAACTGACGCAGCTGCAGAGATGGCTAACCTCACGGCGGTGAGAAGCTGGCAGCGTGTCAAGCCCCCAGGGCCCCAGGCCCGCTCGGCACAGCCCCTGAGCTCCTTTCCTATGGGAAGTCGCCTGGGGGAAGACAGTCCATACCTTCACGGGGGAACTCAGCTCATGACCCTGAGGAAAAGATGACTCTAGGACGCGACCCTCCATCTCTGCGGTCCAACCGCAGGCAGACCAGGCTACCATTCACCTCCCCTTCCCACTTGCTGTAAGGTTTCCCACCAGACATTATCACATCTGAGCCTCGTAATAACCCTATAATAGGTGCTGTCATCCAAACCCACATTTTACAGATGCACATGCTGAACCAGAGGGGTTAAGTACGGTCACGCAGTAACGCTGAGCATGAAGATTTGACCCTAAGCCATTTAGCTACAGAGTGTTCTAACCAGTATACCTGCGTAGCTGGGTACAGAACCAAGGCCGAGCACTTAGGATGACCCCTGATATCCTCAGTGACCTGGCCCTTGCTGACCCAATACCTTTCCCCAGCTATGGTCATGCTCTGGCTACATCATGGTTTTCTTGTTTTTTTTTGGTGATTGTTTTTTTTTTTTTAGACAAGGTCTATGTAGCCCAGACTGGCCTTTAACTCACAGCAATCCTCCTGTCCCTGCCCCCTGAGTGCTAGCATTACAGGCATAGGCCACCACACCCAGCTGCATGCTATATTCTTTTTTGTTGTTGTTGTTTGTTTGGTTGTTTTTTTTTAAAAAAATTTTTTGGTTCATTTATTTATTTATTTATTTATTTGAGAGCGACAGACATAGAGAGAAAGACACATAGAGGGAGAGAGAGAGAATGGGCGCGCCAGGACTTCCAGCCTCTGCAAACGAACTCCAGACGCGTGCGCCCCCTTGTGCATCTGGCTAACGTGGGACCTGGGGAACCGAGCCTCAAACCGGGGTCCTTAGGCTTCACAGGCAAGCGCTTAACCGCTAAGCCATCTCTCCAGCCCTGTTTTTGTTTTTTTCAAGGTAGGGTCTCTCTGTAGCCCAGGCTGACCTGGAATTCATTATGTAGTCTCAGGGTGGCTTCAAACTCATAGCAATCCTCCTACCTCTGCCTCCCGAGTGCTGGGATTGAAGGTGTGCGTCACCACACTCCCACCACACACGGCTCATGTTATATTCTTTTCTTTTATGATCATTATTACTATCTTTATTTTTTTTTAATTTTATTAACAACTTCCATGATTGTAAACAATATCCCATGGTAATATCCTCCCTCCCCCCACTTTCCCCTCTGAAACTCCATTCTCCATCATATCCCCTCCCCCTCTCAATCAGTCTCTCTTTTATTTTGATGTCATCATCTTTTCCTCCTATTATGATGGTCTTATGTAGGTAGTGTCAGACACTGTGAGGTCATGGATATCCAGGCCATTTTGTGCCTGGGGGGAGCACGTAGTAAGGAGTCCTACCCTTCCTTCGGCTCTTACATTCTTTCCACCACCTCTTCCGCAATAGACCTGAACCTTGGAAGGTGTGATAGAGATATTGCAGTGATGGGTACTCCTGTCACTTCTTTCCAGCACCATGATTCATGCTATATTCTTAAAGAAGTGGGGGCCTGGCCCGGATGGTATTTGGCCAGTGCCTGAGGCAGGCAAAGCCCCTGGGCTCGGCCTACAAACCCTTGTTCACACTCTTCCCTTTATTCACTCTCACCTCTGGAGGAGTCCTTTCGGATGCTGACCCATATCAATCACCTCAGGGGAGAACAGCCAATGTTCCAGGATCTCTAGAGAACATGCTACCCAGCTGCCATGCTCTAGGCTGAGACAGGATCCCCGCTCTGGTAGCATGGCTGGCTGCCGGCTCCTGCTGCGTTCAAAGGCCTCATCTGTCCAGGTGACCATGGCGGGCAGAGAGGTACTGGTCTCACGGGACACGCTCATGACCAAGGGGGCCCAGGCCAGCTCCAGAAGTCTTGGGTCGGGGCTGTTACCTGTTCATTAGGAGCCTCAAGCACAGGTTGAGCGCGCTGCACCCGGTCAGCCTGGCTCCTGTGGGGACTTGTTCCCAGGGCACCTGGCTGGCTAAGCTGGACCTTTAATGGGCAGCCTGTCCTGCTCCACACACCTCAATTGGGGCTTTCCTCTGCCTCCACCTTCCTAGGGCACCCTAGGTGGTTCCAGGGAAGTAGATGGGGGAGACTGGGCCCAAGGGGTAAACACCCCCCATCTTTATTTACATCAATGGCTGGCCTGGCTCACAGTTCTGTGTCAGCACTCTGCTAACAAAAGGGTTGTGGGGCTGGAGAGATGCCTCAGCAGTTGAGGGCGTTTGCTTGCAAGCCTGTCAGCCCTGGTTCGATTCCCCAGGACCCACAAAAAGTCAGGTGCACAAAGTGGCACATGCATCTGGAGTTCAATTGCAATGGCAGGAGGCACTGGCACGCCCATTCTCTTACTGGCTCTCTGTCTCTGTCTCCCTCTCTGCCAAATAAATAAATAAATAAAATTTTTAAAATTTTTTTTTGTTTATTTTTACTTACTTATTTGAGAGAGAGAGAGAGAGAGAGAGAGAGAGAGAGGGAGAATGGGCACGCCAGGGCTTCCAGCCACTGCAAATGAACTCCAGATGCATGCACCACCTGGTACATCTGGCTTTATGTGGGTACTAAGGAATCGAGCCTCGAACAGAGGTCCTTAGGCTTCACAGGCAAGCGCGCTTAACTGCTAAGCCATCTCTCCAGCTTCAATAAAAATATTTTTAAGAAAAGGGTTCCATTATTTTTGAAAGCTTAAGGAATACTGCCCTAGGATCAAGTGCAGACATTCGGGTCTGGTTCTCAGGTCTCCCCAGAACCTAAGGATCTCTGCAGATCAGGAGTTTTCATGGCTCTCAGATAGATCCATGGGGACTGTTCCATCCCAGGCATTTATTTACAGCTCTCTGCCCTGAGGGCTCTGGCTTCCTTCAGACCTGCCTTGGCCTCCTGTGGCGGGGTTCTCAGAGGAGTTCTCGGGAGTAGAAGCCCCTTCTGTTCACCCTGTAGCCCCAGGCTAGTCCTGCTCCTTGAGGTTTGCTGCACAGTAGCTGAACACGTTACCAGGGTTCCAGAGATCCACTGCCCAAAAAGCTGATCCTAGAGTTAATGATCAAGGGTAACTAGGAAAGTTTCCTAAGGGCTGGGGACATGGCTTAGCGGTTAAGGTGCATGCCTGTGAAGCCTGAGGATCCAGGTTCAATTCTCCAGATCCCACGCAAGCCAGATGCACACGGTGGCGCATACATCTGGAGTTTGTTTGCAGTGGCTAGAGGCTCTGGTGCACCCATTCTCTCTCTGTCTCAAATAAATAAATAAATAATCTTGCTGGGCGTGATGGCACACGCCTTTAATCCCAGCATTCGGGAGGCAGAGGTAGGAGTTCGAGGCCACCCTGAGACTACACATTGAATTCCAGGTTAGCCTGGGCTACAGTAAAACCCTACCTTGAAAATCAAAAAAAAAAAAAAAAAAAAAAAGAAAGAAAAAAAAATATATGTATATGTATGTATATTAAAAAGAATTCCTAGGAGCATGGGGACTAGGGCAATGGCTCAGTCAGTAAACTGCTTGTCTCACAAGCATGAGGACCTGAGTTGGATCCCTAGAACCCATATAAAAATGCCAGGTGTGGTGGTGTATGTGCCTGTAATCCCAGCACAGAGGAGGCAGAGGCAGGATCCCTGGGGCTTGCTGGCTAATTAATGAGCTCCAGGCCGAAAGACTCTGTCTCAAAAACGCTGAAATGGTCTCCTAAGGAACACCACCCGAGGTTGTCCCTCTGGTCTCTTCACACACGTACCCATAGTCATACACACTGACCTTGCGCACGTGTGCCCACACACACCCATCAAATACAAGTTAGGAGCGTTGTGCGGCCAGCGCTCGGTCCACCAGTGACAACGAGTGCGCCATCCTCAAACTGTCCCGCTTTCCCTATGGGAACGAGGTCCTGACGCATTGGGAAGAGGTCCTTTCCCTACTGCCCCAGGGCTGGAGTTCACTGAAGGATCAGACCAGCCTGAGCACCCAGGAGGCTTCCAGATAGGGACAAACTCTTCTGTTTACAGCCTCCAGATGGGTGAGGCCTGTTGGCGACTTGCTCAGGTGACATCAGTTACTCCTACCTATTCCAATGTTACTGAACGGGTGACATCAAAGTGTGCTCCAGGATAGGTCCTAGCTTCTATATTTTATTTTATTTTTTGACATTTGTATGTTTTATTTATTTATTTGAGAGCGACAGACACAGAGAGAAAGACAGATAGAGGGAGAGAGAGAGAATGGGAGCGCCAGGGCTTCCAGCCTCTGCAAATGAACTCCAGACGCGTGCGCCCCCTTGTGCATCTGGCTAATGTGGGACCTGGGGAACCGAGCCTCGAACCAGGGTCCGTAGGCTTCACAGGCAAGTGCTTAACCGTTAAGCCATCTCTCCAGCCCCTATATTTTATTTTGTTTTATTTATTTATTTATTATTTTTCTAAAGATTGCCTGATCTTTTAATTTTTTTTATTTTTATTTATTTATTTGAGAGCAACAGACAGATAGGGAAAGAGGCAGAGAGACAGAGAGAGAGAGAGAGAGAGAGAGAGAGAGAGAGAGAGAGAGAGAGAGAGAGAATGGGTATGCCAGGCCTCCAGCCACTGCAAACAAACTCCAGATGCATGCGTCCCCTTGTGCATCTGGCTAACGTGGGTCCCGGGGAATCGAGCCTCGAACCGGGGCCATTAGGCTTCACAGGCAAGCGCTTAACTGCTAAGCCATCCAGCCCTTGTTTTATTTATTTAAGGGGGGGGTGGAGAATGGGCCCGCCAGGGTCTTCAGCTGCTGCAAACGAAATCCAGACACATGCCTTATGTGGGTTCTGGGGAATCAAACCTGGGTCCTTTGGCTTTGCAGGCACCAACCACATTAACTGCTAAGCCATCTCTCCAGCCCATTAGGTCCTCACTTCTAATACCTGCCCAGGTGTTGTGGGCACAGGAATCTGCCGAAGACAGAGAAGGAGTGTGTGTGTGTGTCACGCGCCTGTGCACCTGACTGCCAGTGTTGGGATGGGCCAGGGTCTGTTATTAACAAACCCCAGTGCGGCAATGGCCTCAGCGTGTGCCTGCCCTCCAGCCTGTGGCTTCGGCCGGCTGGAGCTCCCCTTTTCGCGTTCAGACCTAACACAAGAGCCCAGTATCCACACCCCCAGGCCTGGCTATGAAGAAGGTGGTGGCCTGATGACTGAGGGGAGGGGTCACTGCTCTGCCTGGACCCCAGACTTAAACTTGTGGGACAGGGCTAGCGCTAAGGGCCCAAAGGGAGACAGGGCAGGAGGCCGGGGTGGGGGAGTCTGCCCGGGCCTCTCTAGGCTCTTTGTCCAAATATGGAAGGTTTTTTTGTCTCCGTTTGAGTCACGGCCGGCCATGGCCCAAGAGATCTGCTCTGCAGATACTGCAGGCGAGACTGTGCCAGCCCCACTCCCCTTTCCCTGTCCTGGCCCATCTCAGCACCTTCCCAACTTCCTTTGCCAAGGCACTCAGCTGGGCTCCAGCAGCCAGGGGAGAGTCCCAGGGTCCACCGGCACAGGAAACACACATTCCTCCTGTGGCCTGTTCCCTTCATTCACTCAAGAGCCTGTTTACTAATGTTTACCAAGCGACAGCTATGCTCCCCAGGCTAGGGCTGTGAATTCAGTGCCCACCAAGGCGATGGGGTCTGCCTGAGGCAATGCTGGAAGCTGGATGCCTGTAACACCCTCAGGATGTCAGCAGTGAGCTCCAGCTCTGCCAGCCACTCAGCTGTAGGGCTCATCTTTCAAAAAGGGGCAACAGTCCTTCCCCACAGGGCTGCTGTGAGGACTGAGTGAGTTAATACAGGTGACCGGGCTGGGGACATACCTAATGATAAAGCCTTTGCCTAGCAAACAGGTAGCCCTGGTAAGATCTCCCCAGCACTGGAGGAAAAAAAAAAACAAAAAAACAACAACAAACCTCAACAAACAAGTGAAAGTGTTCAGACCTGTGCCGGGGGGGGGGGGGGGGGGGGGGGGGGCCAGGCTTTGCTGCCTATAACAATTCACACCTTGAACACACACAGCCAGACAAATGTGGACTTCACACCAGCTTCTCTGGTCTGTGCATAAGACAAAATTCCCTCTTCAGCAATGGAGCAAAGCCAACCTGGGTTACAGAACTACCTCTCTCACAGACTGTAAGACCGGAGCCAAACACCTCATGCTCTCCGGCCTCAGTGTCTGATTGCCACCGCTGTCCCATGGGCATGAACTTGGGACAGGACCCCTGGCCCCTGTGTCAGCGTCCACCTTCTGAGAGCCATCACAGAGCTGGTGTGGATGTAGCTGGGCTCCGAGTAGCCTGGGGCACAGTGGCCCCGAAGCTGGGCTCTGCTGGCCTCCTTCTGCATCTCCCCATTATTTACGTATGTATCTGATAAATGGACATTGGAATCCGCTGTGTGCCAGGAGCAGGAGGACTTGGCATGGGTGGGATCACCTGAGCAGCCCCAGGCACTGGTCACTCCGGTCACATGCCCACACCGAAGTCTTTGTCGTGTTCCCTACTAGGCATGCAATCAACACCTGTGTGTCCAGGAGCATGGGCGGGGTGTGCCATCTGAAGCAGGGGGGGGAGGGGCACATCCCTACATAGGGATCTTTTCAGAAGACCCTTTCCAGAAGACCCTTTCCAGGCCAGGGAGCCTCTAGTGGGCTCTGTGCAGGGAAGCAAGGAGACACAAGATCCAGGGACCAAAGATGAAGAAGGGAGGTGTAAGGAGCCCTAGAAGAAAGGAAGGCCTGGAGTGAGAGGAGAAAGAAGTAAGTTCCTAGAAGGCTCAGGTGAGGAGATGTGGATGTCGCAGGAGAGGTTGTTTTTTTTTTTTTTTTTGGCCATTCTCTCCTTCTCCTCCAGGGGGAGGAGGGGCCAGGCCTGAGACTATTTTTAGCTGGGGCTGAATTTAGCCATTCCCTCGGAAATTCCTCACCCACTCCCCGGCAACGCCCCCGCTGGCCTTGGGGAAAGGCCTGGAAGTGGCTGGTCCAGACAAGAGAGGCACTGGGCAGCAAGGACCCAGCAGAGATCCCAGATATTTGATAGGGAAACTGAGGCTCAGATCAGCACCCCCGCCACACACTCACACATGAACATCTAAGTTATGCTCTCTTCAGCCCCTATCCAGGTCTCTTCCAAGGGCCACCGCACATCTCTGCTCTGGGGGCGTATGGGGGAGGAGAGAGTATGGAACAAACACCACAAGGGATTTTAGCTGTGACCTCGGGCACCATTGTGGGCACTGCTGCCAGGCTGCCTACCAATCACTCTTCACTCTATCTCCAGCTCCCAAAAGCCTGAATATGCCAGAACCACATCCGGAGATTCCCACCTGACTGACAGGGAAACCAAGACAGAGTGATTTGTTCAGTATCACAGCTAGGAAGGCAGCTCAGCCTGTCGTCCCCTAGACAGCACCCCTCCCCCCCGCCATATTCCCTTCATCAGACTTCTCCAGAAGGGCTGACTTGAAGTACCATCTAAAGCTTGCCTCTTCCCTGGGCATCCCCTTCGAGTGGCAAGAGGCTTCCGCCCTGGGGGAGACCATGAAGCTAGGCAAGGGGTACGCTGGGCTCCAAATCAAGGCTCAGGACCCCTAACCAGAGCCCTCAGAGGAAAGTTTCTGCTGGTAAGTAGGGGGTGTGACCCAGACCTTACCTTTTGGCCCATTGCCACCTTCTCTGGCCCTGTCCCGAACTTGCATTCAACCCCTCACTTTTCACCGCCAAGTTCTCTCTGCGGTCATTTCTCTTCTGGCTATCTCCACAGCCCCACTCCCCGGGGCTTATCACTCATGGCTCTCTCCCCCCAGTCAGACCCTCACAGAGCCCCATCATGGAGCACGAGAGGCTAGGAATCGGGTGGCACCCGCCTCAGCTTCTCACCCCCTCCCACTGCTAACACGGCCCCGGGCATGGGACGCAGCACCCCAGGCCTTTGATCGGGCCTTGGCGGTCACAGAGCCTCCCGAGGCCTCCATGTCCTCTGGCACATACATTGGAGGCCTCCATGTCCTCTGGCACATACATTGGCTTCCCTTGCTCAAAGCTTCACTACTAAGGGACATCTTCTTTTTAATTAATTTATTTATTTGAGAGAGAGAGTGAACATACCAGGGCCTTCAGCCGCTGCAAAGGAACTCCAGACACATGCGCCACCGTGTGCATCTGGCTAACATAGGTACTGGGGAACTGAACCTGGGTCCTCAGGCTTCGCAGGCAAGCGCCTTAACTGTTAAGCCATCTCTCCAGCCCCCACATGACATCTTATTAATGTGGGAAGGGATTTAGAAGACATGGCTGGTGTCTATTGTCTTTCCAGGTGGTCCACCTTGGCATTTGAGTTTTAGCCCTCCTCTCCTTCCTCCTGTGCTTCCAGTCTGCCCAGAGTCTGGTATGTGGCCACCAACCACCAAGGGACATGATGAGGAACAAGAGAACTGGCAGCCAAGAAAGATGGAGACACGGCAGGATTTTTATTGGAGGGGAGGGTCCTTCCCATCCTTCCCTTCCCTTTCACATCTGCTCCTTAACCTCCAGTGCCCCGTCCTGGGAAAGGACTGAATGTTTGTCCGGGGGTGGGAGAACGGGGTCTCGGCGGTCCCAGGAGGCCTGGCCGTGGGGCTGGCTGGCAGCCAGGAGCAAGGCCTCCTTCCCTCCTGCTCCACAGTGCTGCGAGGAGCAGGGCCTGTCACCCCCTGGGAACCAATAAACAGGAAACAGACCAACCTTGCACTGGCTCCCTGGCCGGCCCTCCATCTCGGTCCTGCTGCCTTCCCTCTGGCTCCAGGCCTGCCTTGCCTCTCCCTGACACCCGAATCTCGGGACAAAGGACATCAGAACCAGGGAGAAGCAATTTCAAAACCATGAACAATGTAAGTTATGAGGTCTGGACTCAGAAAGTAACTCAGAATCCTTCATCTTGGAACTGCAGGATTCTAATCTCGGAGAGCGAAATCTTAAAAGCACACACAAAGTGGTCACATTTCTGAGAACTCTCTAGCCCCAAGGCCCTGAGTGGAGAGCTCTATAAGCATTATGCCTTCACTCTCCTAACTCCTTAATACCTCTATCTTTTTTTAAACAATATTTTTAAAATATTTCAATTTTATTTATTTATTTGACAGGGAAAGAGGGAGGGAGGGGAAGAGAGAGACTGGGTGTGCCAGGGCCTCCAGCCATTGCAGACAAACTCCAGATGCATGAGCCCCCTTGTGCACCTGGCTAACATGGGTCCTGGGAAATCGAACCAGGGTCCTTTGGCTTTGCAGGCAAATGGCTTAACCACTAAACCATCCCTTCAGCCCCTTAAACAATATTTTTGTTTACTTATTTGTGAGAGAGAGAAAGAGACAGAGGAAGTGAATATGGGTATGCCAGAACCTTCTGCTACTGCAAATGAACTCTAGATACATGTGCCACTCTGTGCATCCGGCTTTATGTGGACACTAGGGAATTGAACCCAGGCCATCAGGCTTTGCAAGCAAGCACCTTTGACTGCTGAGCCATCTCTCCAGTCCAGTATCTCTATCTTACATGAACAGGAAACCGAGGCTCAGAGCTGAGGTCCAGGACGTGTTAAATATCACCCAGCAAGGGAAAACAAGAGTTGTCCAATGAGGCATAGCTCAGACTCCCCAACAGGGTGGGACTCTGGGCCCTAGGGTCTGACCCAAAGAGGGCTTTGGCTCTGCTCTGCCTCCCAACCTGGGCTGAGCCATCCCAACATGTCCTGGGTGGGGCTGATGGGAACAAAAAGTGAAGGGAGAGCTAGAGAGAGGAGGCTGGTCAGCTTGTGGCCAACTCTGCGCCTGGATCCCTCTCCCTTCTCCCCAGACTCCAAAGGCCTAGGCTGCTGAGACACTGGCCTCGCCCAGAGGTAGCCAGGACCCCGCTGCGCTCCCCTGCTCTGAGCCCTATCCTCCGCTCTGCAGCTGGATGAGGTCGGAACGCTAGGAACCACATCTCAGCATCTTGGTCACAAGAGGAGAAACTGACATTTCTTTTGCATGTGCTAGGCACCAAGCCCTCCTGTAAGATTTCATTTAATCCTAACTATAATCTTTTTTGTTTGTTTTTGTCCGAGGTAGGGTCTCACTCTAGCCCAGGCTGACCAGGAATTCACCGTGTAGTCTCAGGAGGACCTCGAACTGACGGCGATCCTCCTACCTCTGCCTCCCAAGTGCTGGGATTAAAGACGCACGCCACCACGCCCGGCCTAACAATAATCTTTTGTGGAAGGGACAAATGTTGGCATTTCATAGACTTGGAGGAGTTGCTCGCCTTGGGTCCTGCCATATGCTGCCTCCTTGGAAGTCTTTGGTCTGGCAGGATGAAGGGACATGACTGGTCCTCTGCTCAGACAGCACCAGGGCCACCAATCCCCTCTCCCAGCCTCTCCCTGCATGCCCCCCCCCCCCACACTACCCAGCTCTGCCACTGGCTGGGACAACCTGTCAAAGACATGATTTTGGCTCCCTCTTAAGACCACCACCTTCCCTGCCTGCCCTGGCTCAGGCCGTCCACCCAACCACCCTCTTGCGAGCTGCTTCACCCTGGTGTCTAGTCAGTAGACCTCAGGCTAGCCACCTCTATAAGCCAGTCCTATCCCCAAGGAACTCACTGGTACATCTGTCCTTGCCCTGTTGGGCCTGGGCTCAGCCTTCTGGACCCAACTGTACCTCAGGGGCTAGGACCCTTGCTAAAGGCTTCCAGCAAGTAGAGATGGAGTCCAAGCCCTGCTTATTGCCCCACTGGCCACTGGGGCTCGGTGGGAGTCTGCTAAATGAATGGATGACAAAGGACCATTGGAAGAAATGAAGGCAGGATTACAGCAGCCGGCCAGGACGGGCATTACAGCGTCCTTGGATCTCAGAAGCCAACAGTCCTTGTTAACCTGTGTGGCAAGAATAATAATCTAGAGCCGGGCGTGGTGGCGCATGCCTTTAATCCCAGCATTTGGGAGGCAGAGGTAGGAGGACTGCATGAGTTCGAGGCCACCCTGAGACACCATAGTGAATTCCAGGTCAGCCTGGGCTAGAGTGAGACCCTACCTTGAAAAACCAAAAAAAAAAAAAAAAAAAAGAATAATAATCTAAAGATGTCTATGTCCCCAGAACCTGTGAATGCTTTATCAGACAAGGCAAAAGGGACTTTGCAGGTGTCATTAAGGATCCTGCATTATCCAGGTGGATCCAATGTAATCACAAAGGTGCCTAAGCGGGGAGAGAGGAGGTGAGAGGGAGGGAGGTTTGCAGATGCTCTACTGCTGGCTCTGAGAACAGAGAAATGGGACACAGATCAAAGAGCCCTGGCATCCAAAGGAGCCGGTTTCCCTCTAGCCCTCCAGAAGGAACGCAGCCCTGTTAGCTAGCCCTTTCCAGGCTTCTGACCCCGGGACAATAAGCAGTGTGTGTTAAGTCACCCACATAGAGTGATTTGTCACAGCAGCAACAGGAAACGAACAACAGCACTCCATCTGCGTTAGCTCATGCCTTTCCACCCCAAGTGCCCTCCGCAGCCCCTGCCCCCTCGCCCTGCCCAGGGAGGGTTTCAGAATCCTCCGACTTTGCAAGCAGAGCCAGAAACAAAACAGGGCAAGCTTGAGCGTCCTATGCATAGCAGGTATCGCCACCTCTGGGGACAGGCCGTGGTGGGCCAGAGAGTGAGGAAAGACCCAGTCTGGGGTGGGTGGGGGGAGAGGGGAGAGCAGCAGCTTGTGGATGGGGGACAGCTAGCCGGGCTCGACAGCAGCCAAAAGCCCAGGCCGCCTGCACTTCCGATCTACAAGACAAGATCCTATTGCAGGTGGGCCGCCGCCTCTCCCAAGCAGCCGTGGGGGAAGTCACTGGTGTCTCTGAGGGGAAGGGACTTCTGTCATGCCTCACAGTGAGCAGATGGTGAGACTAGGTTGTGCCTGTGGTCTCCTTACTCCTGGCATCTCTTAGTGAACCTCACAGTTACTGGAGGAGATCCTTGGAGGTCCGGTGGTTGGGGGGAGGCTCAGACCGTCTGCATATCAAAAAAGTTGGGATTGGGCACTGTCCCTCCACCCCTGTCCACCCTGGAATACTTCAAGAGGCCCTGGGGTTTGTGAAGTGGAGGGAGGATCGACTCCCATGGGAAGGACATCTGCTCTAATAGGCCTGTGCTTCCCAGGGGATCCAGAGCCCCCATTTCAGAGCCTGCCAGCAAGGCGCCAGGCTGCCCCGGGCACAATTCCCAAAAAGTGCGCCAGAGCTTGAGCCTTTCTGGGAAGCATGGGCTCCCCCTTCCCCTGGCTTGCCACTGTCGTCTCTGCCAACTTCACTCGGTGGGAACTCTGGAGCAAATGTATGACCCAGAGTCGGCACACCTAGAGCCAGATTTCTCCGTGAGCCAAGATGCTCGGGCAAAACTCTGGGGCTCCAGGACGGCTTGGATGGAGGGCCATGGCTGTGGTGGGTGACATGAACTCTCCTTGTACTGGGAGACACTAGCTGGAGCTGGATAGAGGCTGTGGAGAAAACACCAGCAGGGCGTGGTACTGTCTCCCTGTCCAATGGTGGAGGCCCCCGTCTTAACCTGCGAGCTAAGCCCACGCAGGTCTGAGGGTCGCAGCCAGTGCAGTCCGAAGCCCCAGGCCACTCTCTGGGACTTTGTTCTCACCCTCACACACTGGCCAGTCGTGGAAAGGGTAGCAGTTCCATGATCGCTGGGTCCTTCGAGTCCCTGGGCTGCAGGAGAAACCCATCCAGCACCTCTGTCTGTCTTGGGCCACCATCGCTGTCGCTTGTGTTCCTGTGGCCTCCTCACTGGCCTTGTCGCTTCTACCCTGGGCCCCGCCGCATAGCCCCATACAGCAGTTTGGGTCACTGCGCTACTGAGAACCTTCAGACAGTGCCTACCTGCCACTTCAGGAGGATGCCATGACCCTCCTACGGGCCTGTGAGCTCTTCCTGGCCCACTTCCATCCTCCTCCTTGTCACTGACCTCTGGCCGTCACCTCCGCACCCTCGTTGTTTCCCAAGCACTTCAGGGCCTGTGCGCTCGCGGTTCCCCTCTGCCCACAATACTCCCGAGCCTCGGAGGGCTGGGGACATGGCTAGTGGTTACAAGGTGCTTGCTTATCCCCCCACCCCCATAAAGCTACCTGACTTGTTCCTCACATCTGCTCAGATGTTAGCTGTTCTGGATCTTTCCAGATCTCTTGATCGAAAATAGCACCCCGGGGCTGGAGAGATGGCTTAGTAGTTAAGGAGCTTGCCTGCGAAGCCTAAGGACCCAGGTTCGATTCCCCAGGACCCGCGTAAGCCAGATGCACAAGGGGGCGCATGCGTGTGCGGAGTTCGTTTGCAGCGGCTGGAGGTCCTGGCGCATCTGTTCTCTCTATCTGCCTCTTCCTCTCCCTCCCTCTCTCTCAAATAAATAAGATAGCACTCCATCTTGTCATTCTACACTCGTTTATCCTGTTTTTCTTGCTAGGCCCTTCTAACACAGTAACCCCCACCACGGAGGTACTCAAGAAGCGTCTGGTCTGGTCACCGCACAGCGGGCTGGCCAGGGCCACAGACTCACTACACACAACTTACTGGTGTCTTTCCCACCCTCAGCCTCTTCGGAGCCTATCCCTTCCTTCCCGGTTCCAAGGCCACCAGGCAGGCTGAACCACCTCCAGGAAGCCACCTCTACCAGCCCCCAGGCTAACAGCCCAAGCCTGGTTCAAGTCCCCCTGGCTTCTGGATTCTCAGCTGAGTGGCAGCATGTGTAGCCCAAGAAAGCACAGATGGGGCGTCAGCAAAGCAGGGGAGGGGGCAAGTCCTTACTTTGGGAGAGGGGGGGCTGGGGACAGGATTAGCAACAGCCTCCTAGACCCAGCTGGTTCCGGAAACGCAGGGCTGGAAAATGTCACACTCAACTCTGGTCCCTCCCTCAGCCCTCCCCTGCCGGGTAGACTCATTCCTGGACTGCACTCCCCCCAACAGCTTAGGGCCCTAGGAGAGGGTTGGGGGTTGGCAGGGGGTAAATCCAAGAAAGGGACAGCCTTGCAGCCTGTCCTCCCCCACCCCACCCTCCTCCTGCTGGGTGACAAGACATTTAATTATAGATATTTGGTACCGCTCAGAATTCCAAATGTCCTAATTGGCTCACCCCCCCCCTCCCCGCAAGCAGTTTCTATGGAAAAAAATCACAGCCAAGAGCCAAGGAGGGGCGAGAAAAGAACCTCACCCCCGCAGGTCCCTGCCAAAGGGAGCCAGACAGGCAAAGGAGGTGGGAAGAGCCCCCACCAGCCTAGGCCCTCGGGAGGTTGAAGGTTGGGTGGGTCACCTGGGGTGGGGGTCCCAGCTCTGCTGGGAGGAGGGGGGAGGGGCAAAGCCAGGGACTTGGGCCTGGCTGGGCCTGGGTCTTGCTGTGTGACCGTAGACTCAGCATTCTCCATTTCCGGGTCTCTCTCAAAAGTTCTTCCCATTCCAACCCTGGTGGATTAAATAACCCACCATGAACGTGCTCGGGCTGTTATGATGTTTAAGTGACGCCCCTACTGTCCCTGACTCTGAGCTTTCTTCTCAGATGGAAGGCCAATCCCAGTGGGAAACCAGGACTCCTTGATTCCTTCTCTCTTTTTAAAAATTTTTTTTAACAATATTATATTTTTATTTATCTATTTTGAGAGAGAATGGGCGCGCCAAGGCCTCCAGCCACTGCAAATCAAGTCCAGATGCATGCGCCACCTTGTGCATCTGGCTTTACGTGGGCACTGGGGAATCGAACCTGAACCTGTGTCCTTTGCTAAGCCATGTCTTCAGCTCTGATCCCTTTCCTTTACGACAGTGATAAACTAGGACTCAGGGGGGACTCCAGCAGTATGGCATAGCAAGCTACCAAACCTTTCATGTTCCAAGAATGAAGGTGAGAGGTCCTTCATGTAGCGGACACTTAAAAGTAGCCACTGTTACCACATGTGAGTTCATCCATTTATGATTCTCGGAGACAAGTCACCTCCTGTTTCTGGGCTACATATGGTACACAGGTCAAAGGGTTTCAGGCAGTTGAGGGGCAGAAATGGACTACAAGACTACTACATGATGCCACATGGGAAGACTGTGTGGTATAAAGTGTTTCCCAACAGCCAGGCTACTATGGGCTTAAGTAGAAGAATGTAGAAGCATGGAAGAGGTGGGACAGGAAGAGACCCCCCCACACACACAGCACACTTATAGGACCGACCCATAAGCAGACTTGCCCCTCACTCAAGTGTGCAGAGAGTAGCCTCTCTCCTTCCCCTGCCCCAGCCACACTTCCGAGCCCTCCCCTTTCCCTTGGCCAAGCTTGAACCCCTCCAAGACCAGGCTGCCTAATCCTCCAGTGTACAGACACCCAAAGGGTCCAGAGGGAGCCCAATTGATTCTTAGCGAAACCTTGTACTTAGGCCTCTTGCCTCCTCCACAATGGGAGAGAGCTGGGCGAGATCTGAACGTGAAGGGGGAGCTCTCCACACTGCAAGGTCAGATCCGGGGTTCCTTGAGTGGACAGGTTCTCTCCTGTCAATTGGCTTGCGCCCCATAAACAAAGCAGGACAACCCCTTATCCTGGAGGCCTCACCATCCATCTCCACCCACAGTGCAGGGAGCTTGCCTGGAGCTCCAAGCCCAA
Source organism: Jaculus jaculus (assembly GCF_020740685.1). Lineage (NCBI taxonomy): Eukaryota > Metazoa > Chordata > Mammalia > Rodentia > Dipodidae > Jaculus > Jaculus jaculus. The sequence continues at coordinate 169,472,947 of NC_059104.1, forward strand.
GAAGACAAGAGAACATTGTCTCCTCAAGGGAGGCCAGAAGGAGGGGGTGGACAGCTGCTCCCCATCTTCCTGGAGCCAGATGGAAGGGGGACAGCAGGCTAGACTCAAGCAAGCAGATGGGAGAACTTCTAGGCTGAATGATGGGGGTGGGGAATGAGGTGACAGCGACTGTCTTGGGATCGTGGTGAAGTGCACAGGTGACCCTGAGGCCTAGGCTCAGGCAGCAGTGAGGGAGGGGGGCAAGGAGGAAGCCATGCCTGGTCATCCCTGAGAAGCAGCTGGGCCGCCCCTCCCCCCCCAGCCTATTCAGTCCTCTCTCCTGCCCGCAGGGAGGGAACAAGCAGTGCCACCACCCACCCAAACAGCCTGCCGGGCAGAGACCATTATCTCCATTTTTCAGAAAGGGAGAGTAAGGCTCAGTGTGGGGAGGAGACGCGGGTCCCGGGGCGTACAGGGATCTTACTGCCCCGGCTCCAACCCGGCTTCTTCTAATTACAGACTCACCCGTTTCTCTCCCCTAAGGGATCCCTCATCAAGCGGGGGGGGGGGGGGACACACAACAGTGGGAGGCCTCGGGTTTGGAGGCCAGAGGAAGCTTTGTCCAGGACCAGAGGAAGCCTGGGCATGGCCGAGCTGTGCCATGTCACAAGTCGGGAGGAGAATGCGAAGGAGGGCAAAGTGTCAGCTCTGCAGAACGCCCACCTCCTCCCTGGTTGCCGTGTGCCTCCCAGTTCTCTGGCCACGACTCCTACCCGTCCACTAAAGGCTCCCAGAGCAGGAGAACAGCGTTACGGTGAGGAAGGAACCTGGGGCGGGGACTCCTCCATCCCCCAAAGACAGAACTGGTTCTGGCGTTCTGGGGTATCCTGCCTCCCCCAATGGAGTCCCGGGAAAGTCTATAAAGATCCCCTCGGTGTAGACTCTTGTGGACTCCGTGAGGAATGGCAGAGCCAGGGCAGAGCCAACAGAGGAGCGCTGGGGACAGTCGGAGGGAACCGGGGTGACCAAATTAGTCCAGGGTGTAGGGTTTCCAGGCTTCTCTCAGTCAGCAACGCCGGGGAAAGCTAAGGAAGGCCACAGTTGACATCACCCCAGGCCATCCCCGGGCTCAGCACTCAATCCAACTTCCAACTCCTATGGGGGGGGGGGGGGGGCGGCAGGAGCTGCCTAGAGCCTGCCTGAGCACACAGACCAAACCCCAGGGACGGCTGAGGCCCAGAAGCAAGCAGCAAATTAGCCTTGAGAAGAATAAGATCCTGGGCCGGGCCGGGGACACCAGAGAGGGGAGCGGATGCAAACACTTAGGACGGAGGACCACAGTGCCCACCCTGACTCATGGAGACAGCCCTGTCTGTGGGGGCCAGAACCACTCCCCTAACTTGTCTTGAAAGGCCTTTGTGGCTCAGCCTCAGCAAAAAGCCTTCTTGCTTCCACAGTTCACTATCAGCCCCATCTAGCTCTCACTGAAGAGGGGAGGGGGGTCTGGCAGACTTTGGGCTCCAGAGTGCCCCAATACACACCACAGACTTCCTCAGTTCAGCCCAGGTAGCAGCTGCGTGGAAACACAGGTACTGTCCGGTCCACATCCCTCCCAGTCCAATTTTACACGTGGGGAGACGTTAAGTCCAAGGCAAGGCCAATGTCATACAGGTAGAACAGGGCTGGAGGAACCTCTTCACAAAGGCCTGTACCTCCACAAGTCTCCTAGGCCTAGGAACAGATTTACAGGCAACCAAATGTCAACTGTGGGCCCTAAGATCCTACAAGGGGACCGGCCAACAGCTGGTCAGCGAGGCTGAAAGCAGCTGGAGGCCATGCAGAGAGATTTCACCCTCACACCTCCTGTGCAGTTACAATAAAGGTCCATGGGAATCTACCAAAAACAGTTCCCGAGAGACCATTGAAGAATCTTTATAATAAACACCAGGACACTTAAGGGCACACAGAACCTTTTAAACCTGCCTGGGCTCTCCCAAAGTCAGATAAGCCCCCTTGAACTTGGGCGCCTTGCCCACTGAGGGCACCCAAACTGTACCTGCCGGGTTCAGTGCCTGGCTCTGCTTGGGCCCCACCCCAAGCCCTCCTCTCCAAAGCACTTACCACCTGTGGCTTACTACAGCACTTGCTGGCCGGAGCAGGCTCTTCGGGGGCCCTGGCTGCCTCAGAAGGCTTGACCTCAGCCGGGGGTGGCGCGGATGGAGGCGGGCAGGGCAGATCCACAGGCCCGGGAGCAGGAACCTCACCCGAGTGAAGGGTCAACATGTACTGCTTGGTGACGTCTTCAAGCGAGGGTGCCTGCAACGTGGGGTGGGCTCTAGTAGGAAAGCTCACGGGCTCTGGCACTGCCACGGGGAGTCCTGCAGAAGTCCTAGACTCCGGCACCATGATAGGTGTAAAAGTGGCAGGCACACTGGCGTGGCGGACATGCTTGGAGGACCGAGCCTGGGCCAGGCTGCCAGTCTGGTCCTGGCTGCCCTCCTCTCTCCGAAGTTCCTGGTGACTGCTGCGAGCTGGACGCTTCTTGGAGCTGCGGCGGGTCAGCCGAGGGGACAGGACATCAGCCAGCTTGGAGTCAAGGTGGAAGTCACGGTGGGCAATGGGGGAGGCAGGGGGGGCCTCGGGTAGGGTCCTCTCTGACTGTGCCCGGCCCCTGGCAGGACCGGGCTCTTCTGGCTCTGCCCGCTGCTCTGCAAGGATAGGCTCACTGCTGGATGGAGGTAACAATGGCTCCACTTCTCGGATGGGCTCACCTCCGGGGCCCTCAAATCCAGGCCCAGCCAATTCTCCACGGCGACTAGGGTCACTCAGAGATTTCTTCTTGGGGGCCTTGCCAGCAACCCTGTCTTCCCCCACACGTCCCAAAGCACCGGGCCCTTGAACAATGCTCTGGATAACCTCCTGAAAGTCCTTGCTCTCTTCACTGCCCACAGACCAGTCACTGTGGCCACTGGTCAAACCCTCATCCACAGCTGGGGTCGCTGGAAGACCCGTCTTGGAGCTCAGTGAACCCAGAAGGTTGCTGTCTACGGAGAACCCAGAGGGCTTCTCAGAGGCTGCAGCCCGGTGGCGCTGAGGGATTGGGTCACTCAGGGACCTGTAGGCCTCACTTGCCTCCCCATTGCTCAGCTCAGTCCCAGTAGTACCTGAGGGTGGGATTTTTCGTCTCCTGCGGAGGGCACCTGGTGTGGGTGGGGTCTCAGGAGACACCAAGGCCCATCCACCCAGACCATCCTCCGTCCTGGCACCACAGTGGTGGTTCGTATGAACTGTGGATGAAGAGAGGGGACACCACACCCCTGCCGGACTCAGGCTACAAAAAGCCCCACCAGAAGGCTCAGGGTCTGCCCCAATGCCCTCATCTGTCAGGCTGGACTCAGGGCCTGACAGCTCCTCCTGTGACCGCTGTCCTTGAGTCATGTCCCCTGCCCAGTCGGGACTTCTAGGGGGCACATCATTCCCATCATCCTGCTGGGCACCCATGCGCTGGATCTTCTCAAAAACCTGCCGGGCCTCCTGTACATACTGATCCTGGACCACGAATGGTAAAGGTTCTTCGGGCCCAGAGCCTGCCAGCAGGAGCTCAGAGGAGCTGGGCTTCAGGGCACTGGTGCGGAGAAGGCGACGGGCCATGGGCTTCTCTGAGCAAGTGAATGACTTAGCCCTGCGCAGAGTGGCTGTCAGATCCTTGAGTGTGGGGCGGGCGCTGGGGGACGCTGGACCTTGGGAGGGCACGGGTTCAACTCGCTCCACTGGGCTACCTGCCAACGGTGAGTCTCTGCCATCCAGGCAGCTGCTCCCAGGGCCCCCACTGGGCTTTCTGACCCTCAGCTCTGAAAGGTCTGAGCGCAGGAAACTGAGTAGCGTTAGGGTCTCTGAGGCGATGTCTGGATTCGATAGGGACTTACGCTGTCTATTCTTGTCCAGTTCCAACGCTCCATCTCTCAAAACCCTAGTGGTGCCCACAGGTCCTTTATTCCGGTTCCGAGCCTGCGGCCGCAGGAGGCCTTCCCCAGCTCCAAAACTTGGGGACCGGTACATGCCCCAGCTCCCAGAACCTCGGCTAGACCACAGATCATCGTCCTTAAGAGCCTCAGTACTGGAATAGCGGCTACTCCCTCGGGAGCCAGCTGGGCTGGCCAGGTACGCTGGAAAGCTCACCTTGGCCACGCGGAACGTTCCCCCTACGGTGTCAGACATAGGCCGCACGCCCTCCTGGGGACCTGGCACGCAAGATTGTGGGCCGCCAGCACCCCACTCCCGGGGTTCCTCCTCCATGGGGGCTCTTGGAGATGTCGGGTGTTCAAGACTCCTGGGCCCCCTTGCTGAGTCCACGCTGCACGAATTTAACCCATCACTGTCCGGGCTGAGGTCCTCCTGATCCAACAGAGACCTTCCAGGCCTGGGCCCTCTCCCTCTCCAGCGGTGGTCGCCCTCGCCGCCGTCTAGGTCCTCCTCACTGCCCGACGAGTGGCGGACAAAGTAGGCCGGACTCTGCGCTCTGGGCTGCAACGGCGGTCCCTCCTCTTCCTCCTCGCTGGAGCTAGCAGCCCGGTGGTGGCTGACAGGATAGGAGGAGGCGATGGAGGAGGAGGAGGAGGAGCAGGAGGCCCGGGTCCCGGCCTGCGGTTGGGAGAAGCTATGCCAAGAATGTAAACCATCCGCCGGACGCTGCGCCCGCTCCAGCTGCTGTTGCTGCTGCTGCTGCTGCAATTGCCGCCGCCGCCTCCCCTCGATCCCGGGGCCGGACAGCGGCCGCGTAGCGCGCAGACCCGCCAAAGGGAAGCACGTCCGCGGAGGTGGCGTCGGGGGCTGCCTGGGATCCCGGGCTGGGGGCTCCCACGCCGTGCCATCGGGGGGGCTAGGCGTGCCGGGAGCTTCGGGGTCCGCACTGGGTCTCCTGGAGCTGGGGCCGCCGAAGAGCTTGCGCATCTCGGTGACGCTGGGCCAGGCCCCACGCGCGGCGCCTTCAGCCGCTTCTTCGGTGGTGCCGGGGGAGACGCCCCCGTCCCGGGCCCCAGGCGAGTCGTCGTGGTCGTCGTGGTCCAGGAGCGCCGCGTCGAAGCGCCGGGAGAGCTGGCGCACGGATGGCGAGAGGCTGCGGAGCGGGCGCGGCTGCGCGGGGGCGGCCGGGGGCCCCGACGCCAGCTTGGACACGCGCCGGGAGGGTTGGCCCGGGACTGCCGAGGCCGGCCGGCACGAGGCTCGGCGTCGTAAGCCGACGCTGTCCGTGTCGTCGTCTTCCCTCGGCCCGGGCCCTCCGCTCCAACGCTCCAGTAGCTTGAACGAGACGCTGCGATAGAGTGGGGGTCGAGGCGACCCGTCGGCCATGGTGGCTGCACACACTTTCCGGGGAGTGGGGGGGGGCTGGCCGGCCTCGGGGAGCCGCGGCCAACCCCCCCTCTTTTGCGCCCCCCCTTTTCCAAAGGAGCGCAGTGGCCGCGGTCCGAAAACCCGGGCTCCCCGCAGCGCGCGGGGCTCCGGGGGGAGCCGGAGGGTGCGGAGACCTGGGCCGAGGTTTTTATCGGTCACCGATCAAGTTTCCGCGGCTGCAGGAGGCACTGGCTCCATCCCGGGCGGCCCCGATCGCCTGAGCCGAGACTCCAGGCCCAGCGCTAGCCTCGGCGAGAACGGCCAGGGGCATCGCGGCCCGGCCGGACAGGGATCCCAGGGCTCGGTTCCTCCACTCGGCGCCCCGCCTGGCCGTCCTCCCGGGGCTCCGGCTCCCGCTCCGGTTCCCCCTTCCCTCCCCCCCCTCGGCTCTCCTCTCCGCGCTCCCTTTTGTTGCAAATAAACTTTGTGGCAGAGGAAAGGGGGCGGGGGGCGGGGCCTCTGGCGCCCAAAAGAGGGGGTGGGCTCGGGGAGCGCGCCAGGCTGGGAGGACAGCAGGGGGAGGAGCCGGAGGAGAAACCAGATGCTGGAACCTCTGGGTACACAGAAACGACCCCTCCGAAGTCCCTCGGGGAGAGCCGCGGGTTTGATCGCTGTCTCCCGCGCGGGGAGCTCGGAACGTGGTCCACTCCGCCCGACGCAGCCGCTGCGGCGCATCCACCTCGGAGGCTACCCGAGGGGCTCCAGCATGGCAACCGAAAAGCCGCGAGCTCCCGTACGCACCGACTCCCAGGTACACGCAACTCTCCCCTGGCCTGGGGGGGGGGGGTGAAGGGTGGGACCGAATGTAGGGGTGAGGGAGGAGTCGTGGGCGGGGCAGGCCGATGGGAGCGCTCGACTCTTCCCTACCTCGCCCTGGCCACGCCCCTAAGCCCTCCCTCCGCGGGTATCCATCACGCCCACGTCCCACCCCGCACCCTCCTGCCAAGCACCCCACCCATTCCTCCTCCCAGCGGCCAGTCCAGCTCTGATCGTCCCCAACACCCTGATTCCCACTCTAGAAAGTCCCACCCCGCCCCCGAGACCATGCCCCGGGCCACTTTCCCCGCTGCCACGCCCCCACCTGACCCGGCGTCCAGGAGGCATCTGATCCTGGATGCTCCGCCCTGAGACCCGCCCCCCCGCCCTCCTGCCATTCGGGGTACGTGGCTCTTGCGCCCCCTGCGGGTCAGATCCGGGGAGTCCTCGGAGCCCAGACCACGTAAAGCTCCATCTACGCGGGCCCACCCCTTGCCAACAACCACGGAGAGTTAGGAAGGTTTCGTTTACTTTTCACTCCTTTCCTCGTCCCTTTAAGTCTTTTCCAATTCCCTCAACACTCAGCCTTTCTTCAGCCTCACACACGAAAGGAGCTTGCACGGGAACGCCCTCGCCTTTCCACTGCCAACTCTCCTCCGCGCCTTACCTGGGCTGCTCCACCCTCCTGACCAGGAAGGTGTTAGGTCGCAGCTCCGGCTTCGCGATGAGCTACCCCAGAGCTTCCCTCCCGCCTCTGCCCCGGTCTGGCAAGTCTGAAGTTGTTCCGGGTGCTGGGGCGTCAACCCCTGAACACCCTCATCTGCATCTGTTTAGGTCCGCGTCTTCCTAGGTGGTTTAAAGGCTGAATTCCGCATCTCAGTGAGTGAAACATTTAGGATGTGTGGGTAATGTTTCACATATTTCCTTGAAACCTGTAGGCACCCTTGGAGATGGTTGTTACTGGAGAAATAGCCATGGCCAGTGTCAAAGTCAGGGTGAAAGGGCAGCTCCTAGCCGGGTGTGGAGGCGCGCGCCTTTAATCCTAGCACTCCATAGGTAGAGGAAGGAGGATCGCCATGAGTTCAAGGCCACCCTGAGACAACATAGTGAATGTCCAAGTCAGCCTGGGCTAGAGTGAGACTCTACCTCAAAAAAACAAAATAAATAAATACAAAAGGACAACTCTTTTTTTAAAGTTTTTTTTTTGTTTACTTTTATTTATTTGAGAGCAACAGACAGAGAAAGAGGCAGATATATAGAGAGAATGGGCACGCCAGGGCCTCCAGGCACTGCAAACGAACTCCAGACACGTGCGCCCCCTTGTGCATCTGGCTAACGTGGGTCCTGGGGAAATCGAGCCTCCAACCAGGGTCCTTAGGCTTCAACAGGCAAGCGCTTAACCGCTAAGCCATCTCTCCAGCCCAGGACAACTCTTGGTATGATTCAAAGAGATTTTTAAGCTCTTCGAAAACCGAAGCAAGAGCCGGTCCCAGCCCTTGGGAGACACAGGTAGAAGGATCGCTGTGAGTTTGAGGTCAGTCTGCAACTACAGATGAGTTCTAGGTCAGCTTGGGCTACAGTGAAACCCTACTTCAGAAAAAAAAAAGAAAAAAGAAAAAAAATCAAAACAAGTTTAGGTATGCAAGCTGTTTGCGTGTGTGTGTGTGTGTGTGTGTGTGTGTGTGTGTGTAATGAGTATTCCTATTGTCTAACATATGTTCCTTTCTTTGTGGTCCGAGAAACCAAACATAGGGCTGGGCACTGCCTCAGCTCCAGTCCTCACCAATGTACTATTTATTTATCAAACTTCTGTTGTGCCTTTTTTTTTTCTGGGATGGAGGTTTTTGCTTCTATCACAAGCAGGCAAATTGATGAAAAGGAGACACAGGTCACAGGTCCCTAGAGTCCTGATACCTGTGATTGGGTGAAATGAGCTAGCTGGGCCTCTGGCCCCATGGGGGGGGAGGGGGATGGTAGGGTGTGTAAGGATCTAAGATGGGCATTGCGGCAGGAGCATTTCCAGTCTCTAGGATGGTGGATGGTGTCTGGATGGCATGGTGAACTTCCATCAGCAGAGTTGCTGGCTGTTTGTAGCTCCCAGGAAGACTCCTCTGGGAGGGGCGGAAGCAGGGAACACAGGGCACCCTGTAGGAGGAGGATCTGCTGTATCAGAAGCCAGCGAGGCCCCCTTCCTGTGAGCCTCTGACTCCCATCTTTGAAGAGGGAATGAGGACAGAGATCCATCTACCCAGTCGGCCAGTGGCCCAGTGAGGTCAGGGATATGGAAGCCCTTGAGGGAATCAAGGTGGAAGGCCTGGGTGGACAGAGTCATTCAGGATGGGCTTTGGTACTTGAGAGGAGGGAGTGGGGAGAGCCGGGAAGGAGTAGTTTTAGGGGGAGATCTGGCTCCTGGCTCTATTCCAAAGCTAAACTGAACTTCTCCAAAGCAGCTGCTACCTACACCATTAGATCTAGCAGGCACGGGATTAGATAGTTACCATCTTCGGTTCATGACAATTTCTCATCAGTTACTTGATTGACTCTCACGATAGATAAACAAACAAACAGCGGTTGTGGTGGCGCACGCTTTTAATCCCAACACTGGGGAGGCAGAGGTAGGAGGATCACTATGAGTTCGAGGCCACCCTGAGAATGCAGAGTGAATTCCTGACTCGAGTGAGACCCTACCCCGAAAAAACAAAATAAGACAACTAGGAGCTTTATAGTAACTTCCAGTTCATTCTGTTCCTTTTGTCTTATTAAAGGCTAGCAGAAAGCCAGCTTTTTTGTTCTGTTTTTCAAGGTAGGGTCTCAGTCTAGCTCAGGCTGACCTGGAATTCAATATGTAGTCTCAGGGTGGCCTCGAACTCACAGGAATCCTCCTACCTCTGCCTCCCAAGTGCTGGTATTAAAGGCGTGCGCCACCATGCCCGGCAACAGGACTTTTTTTAAAGGCAGTTTCAGTCAGGGATTGAGGCTCAGAGAAAACCAGGAGATGCCACCCCACACACCATCTCACCCTGGCACAAGAATGGACCTCTTAGTGGGTGTGGTGGCACATGCCTTTAATCCCAGCACCAGGGAGAAAGAGGTAGGAGGATTGCCAGAAGTTCAAGACCACTCTGAGACTACATAGTGAATTTCAGGTCAGCCTGGGCCAGAGTGAGACCCTACCTCGAAAAAACAAACAAATAAAAGGAACTCTTGGCAGAAACAGATCTGTCTGATCAAGACTAGTCTACATGGCAGTGACCTTGGGATGACTCAGGAGGCATCATGGTAATAGAAGTGATAGAGGAGTGCTCAGCACTGAAAAATCTCAATCACACCTTTCATGGCTCAGGGTCTATTGTGGAAGAGGTGGTGGAAAGAATGTAAGAGCCAAAGGAAGGGTAGGACTCCTTACAATGTGCTCTGGACACAAATGGCTTGGATATCCATGACCTCACAGTGCCTGACACTACCTACACATGACCATGATAATAGAAAGAAATGATCATAACATCAAAATAAAAGAGAGGGGCTGGAGAGATGGCTTAGCGGTTAAGCGCTCGCCTTTGAAGCCTATGGACCCCGGTTCGAGGCTCGGTTCCCCAGGTCCCACGTTAGCCAGATGCACAAGGGGGCACATGCATCTGGAGTTCGTTTGCAGTGGCTGGAAGCCCTGGCGCGCCCATTCTCTCTCTCTCCCTCTATCTGTCTTTCTCTCTGTGTCTGTTGCTCTCAAATAAATAAATAAATAATGAACAAAAAATATTTAAAAAAATAAATAAAAGAGAGACTGATTGAGAGGGGGAGGGCATATGATGGAGAGTGGAGTTTCAAAGGGGAAAGTGGGGGGAGGGAGGGAATTACCATGGGATATTGCTTATAATTTGGAAGTTATCAAAAAATATATATATTTATAAATATTATTGATTATAATATATATAAAGACTTATCTACAGCGCCCCCTGCTGCCCACAGTGTACTGTGCTGCCTGGGTGGGCTTGGGTTCATCCTCCAAATTTACTAGCCAATCACGTCTTCCCCTTGCATACCTGAATCTGATGCTATAAAGGCTTCTGTCTTCCAGCCCCTCCCTCTCTCCGTGGGTGTTTCTCCGTGGGTATGTGTGTATGTGTGTGTCTGTCTGACTGTGTATTCCCTCTCATTTCTGTTTGGATACACTGAGGTGGCTTCCCTTCCTGGGTGAGGGCTGGGGAGGGGAGAGGGGAAATGACAGAATATTGTTTATTGGTCTGGATGGTTTTTCTACTTGCCTCTGCTTTACAGTTTAGGGCAACTTCTCATTTTAATTACATGTGTGATTTTCCTCTGGTCTCTATCTACCACGTGCGTGTTCTCTTACATTCTAAGATCTGTCATGTGGGTGCTCTCTCTCATTCTTGGCCTGTTACCTGTGTAATTACACTAAACTCGGGGGAACCATGAATGCAACTTTCTTTATTATACTTTCTCTCTGCTAATCTTCCTTAAGTCACCACCATTAGCCCCCCCTTTTGAAATTATTTATTTATTAGAGACAGAGAGAGATAGAGAGAAAGAGTTAGAATGGAACACGTCAAACATGCAAACAAACTCCAGACAAAAGCACCACCATGTGCATCTGGCCTATGTGGGACCTGGAGAATTAAACCTGGGTCCTTAGGCTTCACAGGCATGTGCCTTAACTGCGAAGCCATCTCTCCAGCCCCCATTTGCCCCTTTAACTTCCTTCCATGGGAAATTCAGGGTGGATGCTATGGGGTCTCTTCTAAGTCTCCCGACACACGCTCCTAGATTCTACCTTGCATGTGCTTGCATCTCTGCTCCAGTTTTTTTTCTGAAGCCCTCAATTTCTCTTTTTTAAAATCTTAAATATATATATTTTTTTGAGAAAGAAAGAGGCAGATAGAGAGAGAATGGGAGCACCAAGGCCTGTAGCTACTGTAAATGAACTCCAGATGCATGTGCCACCTGGTGCACCTGGCTTTATGTGGGTACTGGGGAACCAAACCTGGGTCCTTAGGCTTCACAGGCAAATGCCGTAACCACTAAGCCATCTCTCCAGCCCCCTCAATTTCTCTTAAATGAACCTTATAAACTATACAGTGTTTCCATATGAGAGTGTGTTTCCTATGTCCCATATGTTTAGCCTCCCTTCCTAGACTCCAATCTCCCTTAAATCCCACAATTTGTGTTATCCCCCTAAATAAATGCAATAATTCATACTTTATCCTTCTTGAGTCCATCTCTATTAATTCTTTTCTTTTTTTTCTTTTTGAGGTAGGGTCTCATTCTAGCCCAGGCTTATTTGGTATTCACTATGTAGTCTCAGGGTGGCCTCAAACTCATGGCAATCCTCCTACCTCTGCCTCCTAGGTGCTGGGATTAAAGGCATGCACTACCATGCCCAGCTCTTTGCTAATTCTTTTTTTTTTTTTAAATAAATATTTTATTTATTTGAGAGAAAGTGAGAAAGACAGATACAGACAGAGAATAGGTGCACCAGGTCCTCTAACCACTGCATATAAACTACAGACGAATCCTCTTCCTTCTGCATATGGCTTTACATGGGTGCTGGGAATTGAACCTGACCCTTTAAGGGCTTTGCTGGCAATCACCTTACCTGCTAAGCTATCTCTCCAGCCCTTTATTAATTCTTTCTTTCTTTATATTTCTTTTTCTTTTTTGGGGGGGGTTTGAAGTAAAATCTCACTCTAACCCAGGCTGACCTGGAATTCACTCTGTAATCTCAGGGTGGCCTTGAACTCACAGCAATTCTCCTACCTCTGTCTCCCAAGTGCTAGGATTAAAGGCAGATGCCACCACACCTGGCTCTTTATTAATTTTTTTTTTTCTCAGTTTTTCGAGGCAAGGTCTCACTCTAGCTCAGGCTGACCTGGAATTCCCTACGTGGTCTCAGGGTGGCCTCGAACTCAGGCAATCCTCCTACCTCTGCCTCCCCAGTGCTGGGATTGAAGGTGTGCGCCACCACACCCGGCTCTATGCCCGGATTCTTTATGAATTCTTTGTAAAATGTAAGAACCCAAAACTTGGTGTTCATAAATTCTGGGGGATTCCTTCTGAACCTCAAAATCCTGCATCACTATCAACCAGCGAAAGCTTCACCTCACATCTGTACTACTCAGCATTCTGTTGTGGTGGCGCACGCCTTTAGTTCCTGCACTGGGGAGGCAAATGTAGGAGGATCACTGTAGCTTGAGGCCACCCTGAGACTCCATAGTGAATTCAGGTCAGCCTGGGGTAGAGCGAGACCCTACCTCGAAAAACCAAAAATATGTACATTTGAAAATCTTTACAAAAGCCAGGCATGGTGATGCTCACCTTTAATCTCAGCACTGGGGAGGCAGAGGTAGGAGGATTGCTGTGAGTTTAAGGCCAGGTCAGCCTGGGATAAAGTGAGACCCTACCTCGAAAAACAAACAAACAAAAAAATTGTTTTAAAGAGTTTTTTGAGGTAGGGTCTCACTCTAGCCCAGGCTGACCTGGAATTCACTATGGAGTCTCAGGGTGGCCTTGAACTCACAGCGATCCTCCTACCTCTGCCTCCCGAGTGCTGGGATTAAAGGGGTGCGCCACCATGCCCGGCTTTAAAACAAAATTTTTGAGGCAGGTTCTCATGTAGCCCAGGCTGTCCTTAAACTCTGTGCAATCACCAGACTTTGAATTCCTGATCTTTCTCCATCTCCCAAGTGTAGTATGAAGGGTGTTGCCACCACGTCCAACCTAATCTACATAGTCCCTGAAACATTTTCATTTTAGGTTATTTCTGTTTGTTTCTTTGGGTTTTTTTTTGGGGGGGGGGATGTGAGGGAACAGAGCTTAAGTTACTCAAGCTGACCTGACCTCATGCACAGGCATGATCTTCCTGCCTCCACCTTCTGACTAGCTGGGATTATAGGCCTGGGTCACCAGGTCCAGTTTAATTATTTTACTTTTTTGAAACAGGGTATCCTAGCATAGTATTTTTTTTCATTTTTTTAATTGACATCTTCCATAATTGTAAACAATATCCCATGGTAATGCCCTCCTTCCCTCGACTTTCCCCTTTGAAACTCCACTCTCCATCATATCCCCTTCCCCTCTCAATCAGTCTCTCTTTTGTTTTGATGTCATGATCTTCCTATTGTGATGGTCTTGTGTAGGTAGTGTCAGGCACTGTGAGGTTGTGGATATCCAGGCCATTTTGTGTCTGGAGGGAGCACGTTGTAAGGAGTCCTACCCTTCCTTTGGCTCTTACATTCTTTCTGCCACCTCTTCTGCAATAGACCCTGAGCCTTGGAAGATGTGATAGAGATATTGCAGTGCTGAGCACTCCTGTCACTTCTTCCCTGCACCATGATACCTTCTGAGTCATCCCAAGGTCACTGCCATCTGACAGGAGAAGGTTCTCTAACCAAAAGTGAGAGTAGCATTAACATATGGATATGAACATTAAGAGAAGTGCTTACTGGGCAGTTTGGTGAGCGTAGTATATACATTTAGCCAGACAGCAACAGACGTTATACCCCTAGGGCTCATGACTACCCCTGTTGTAGGTTTTCAGTATCAGGGATGTATTTCCTCCCATAGAGCGGGCCTCCAGTCATATTAGAGGGTGGTTGGTTTCCACCACAACATAGCACAATATTTTTAAATCTATTTTATTTATTTATTCTGGTTTTTCAAGATAGAGTCTGGCTTTCACTATGGAGTCTCAGGGTGGCCTCAAACTCACAATGATCCTCCTACCTCTGCCTCCCGAGTGCTGGGATTAAAGGCATGCGCCACCACTCTCAGTCTCATAGTACAATCTTTTTACGTAGCCCAGGCTGCCCTCCTAAATGCTGGGATTATAGGCATGCATCATAGCGTCTCACTTTAATTTTTTTTTTTTTTTTTTTTTTGGTTTTGCGAGGTAGGGTCTCATTCTGGCCCAGGCTGACCTGGAATTCACTATGTAGTCTCAAGGTGGCCTCGAACTCACAGCTATCCACCTACCTCTGCCTCCCAAGTGCTGGGATTAAAGGCGTGCACCACCATGCCCAGCCGTAATTGTTTTTAACTTTATAAAAGGATACTTGTTCATCAGTTAAAGGCACTTGCTTGTCAAGCCTACCTGCCCACTGTGATTCAATTCCCCAGGACCCATATAAAGCCAGATGCTCAAAAGTGGTGCATGTGTCTGGATTTGCAGCTGCAAGAGACCCTGGTGCATTTATTCATTCTTTCTCTCCCTTGCCTTCTCTCCTCCCAAATAAATTTTATTTTTTTCAAGGTAGTATCTCGCTGTAGCCCAGACTGACCTGGAATTAGTCTCAGGGTGGCCTTGAACTCATGGCAATCCTCCTACCTCTGCCTATGGAGTGCTGTGATTAAAGGCGTGAGCCACCATGCCCAGATTCTAAATAAACTTAAAAAAAACAAATTCAACTGGGCGTGGTGATCTTTAATGCCAGCACGCAGGAGGTAGAGGTGGGAGGATCGCTATGAGTTCAAGGCCACCCTGAGACTAATTCCAGGTCAGCCTGGGCTATAGTGAGACCCTACCTTAAAAAAAATTTTTTTTAAGAGGAACCCTTCTACACTGTTGGTGGGAATGGAATCTGGTCCAGCCATTGTGTTTATCAGTGTGGAGGTTCCTAAAACAGCTAAAGATTGATCTACCATATGACCCAGCTATAGCACTCCTAGGCATATATCCTAAGGACTCATCTCATTTCCTTAGAAGTACGTGCTAAACCATGTTTATTGCTGCTCAATTTATAATAGCTGGGAAATGGAACCAGCCTAGATGTCCTTCAACTGATGAGTGGATAATGAAGATATGGCACATTTATACAATGGAATTCTACTCAGCAGTAAAGAAAAATGAAGTTATGAAATTTGCAGAAAAATGGATGGATCTGGAAAGGGTTATACTAAGTGAGGTAATCCAGGCCCAGAAAGCCAAGTACCACATGTTCTCCCTCATATGTGGATCCTAGCTACAGATGATTGGGCTTCTGCATGAGAAGGAAAAAACTCAGTAGCAGAGGCCAGTAAGTTAAAAAGGAGATATAAAGGGAAGAGAAAGGAAGAGTCCTCTCCTGGGTACTTAATAGGCTAGTATTGTATATATGTAAGTAGAATGATTGAGATGGGGAAGGGTATATGATAGAGAATGGAATTTCAAAGGGGAAAGTGGGGGAGGTATTACTATGGGATATTTTTTATAATCATGGAAAATGTTAATAAAATTTGAGGAAAAAAAATTTTTTAAGTGCCTGGCACTACCTACACAAGACCATCATAAGAGGAGGAAAAGATCATGACATCAAAATAAAAGAGAGACTGATTGAGATAGGGAGGGGATATGATGGAGAATGGAGTTTCTTCAAAGGGGAAAGTGGGGGAGGGAGGGCATTGCAATGGGATATGTTTATAATCATGGAAGTTGTTAATAAAAATTTGAAAAAAAAGGAAAAAAAATTTAAGTCCCCCCCCCAAATTCCCAGACTACTGCAACCAGGCCCGGGCTGGCTCGATAAGCTGTCGGCGGCGGGTCTCGCTCCATGCCAACGGGATGGTGGCTTAGTAATCCTCGGGGTTTGGGGTGGCAAACACAAGCTGCACGTGTCCTGGGTGTGGTGGCCTCAGCGTCCCTGGCGCTGCCACTTGGCCGTGAGTTTCCGGAGGAGCTTGTGCGGCTGCCGGCGGAACTTCTTCTGGGTGAAGTAGAAGAGGATGGGGTCCAGCACGCTGTTGGCACTGGCGAAGGGCCTCGTGCCTTTGTAGGCGGCGGCAAAGGCCTCCAGCACGGGGC
The DNA here is from genome assembly GCF_020740685.1 of Jaculus jaculus. Taxonomy (NCBI): domain Eukaryota; kingdom Metazoa; phylum Chordata; class Mammalia; order Rodentia; family Dipodidae; genus Jaculus; species Jaculus jaculus. The sequence continues at coordinate 169,488,863 of NC_059104.1, forward strand.
AGGAGACGCCCGGCGTGGAGCGCACGGCCAGGTAGGCCGTCTTGGTGACGTGGAAAGGCAGGAAGCTGATGGCGAAGACGGCGGCCACCACCACGGCCATGCGCGCCGCCTTGCTGCGCCGCTCCTGGGCCACGGGCCCCGCTGGGCCATCCCGACGGCACAGGCGGCGAGCCAGGCGACAGTAACAAGCCAGCAAGGCTGTGAAGGGCAGCAGGAAGCCGATGACCGTGAGGGCCATGCCGTAGGGCAGGTAGCGGGTGGCCAGGATGGGTGGGCTCAGGTCGTAGCAGACAGTGCGATTCCGTTGCATGCCCGTGGCAGCAAAGACGGCCGTGGGCAGGCACTGGGCAGTCACGGCCAGCCACACGGCCCCGCACACCAGCCAGGCGGCCCGGCGACCCCCACGCTTGTGCCAGGGGGCCAGGGGATGACAGATGCCCAGGTAACGCTGGAAGCTGATGCAGGTGAGGAACAGGATGCTCCCGTGAAGGTTGGCATAGAACAGGAAGCGTACCAGGCGGCAGGTGAGGTCCCCGAAGGGCCAGTGGTCTCCTTGGGCGTAGTTGTAGATGAGCAGCGGCAATGAGCAGGCGTAGAGCAGGTCGGCCAGTGCCAGGTTCAGGGTATACACGGCTGAGCGGGTGAGGGCACGGCGGGAGGCACAGATCTGGGCAATGACGCAGATGTTCAGGGGCAGGCCGGCCACCAGCACCACAGAGTACACCGGGGGCAGCAGCAACTTCTTGAAGTTCTCCTGGTACACGCAGGTGGTGGGTGGCAAGGCCAAGACCTGGACGGTGCCATTGTCCTGATCCATAGCTGCCCAGCTGTCAGTATTATACTTGGAGAACCTGGGGAAACAATATACACCTTGTCAGTGACATACTTACTGACCACCCAGTGGACCCTGTCCTCCTCTGGGCCTTGATCTCCCTATGTGGACAAGTAGGGCCCCAACTTTGTTGTTGTTATTATTATTATTACTTTGCTTTTTTTTTTTTCAAGGTAGGGTCTCACTCTAACCCAGGTTGGCCTGGAATTCACTGTGTAGTCTCAGAGTGGTCTTGAACTCACGGTGACCATCCTACCTCTGCCTCCTGAGTGCTGGGGTTAAAACTGTGTGCCACCACGCCCAGCTTTTTGTCATGTCTTATACTCGTCCTGTTGAGGCTTATACAACCCTCATTTCAAGGAAACTTATAACCCAATAAAGCTCAAGTTTGCAAGAGATCAAATTCTCTTTCTTTCTTTTTTCTAGGTAGGGTCTCGCTTTAGCCCAGGTTGGCCTGGAATTCACTACATAGTCTCCAGTTGGCCTTGAACTCACAGTTTTCCTCCTACCTCGCCCTCCTGAATGCTGGAATTAATCACTTCCTTATTGGGGGCGGGCAGGGGGAGGTTTCCTGGACTTGTAGCAATCGTCCTGCCTTTACCGCCAGAATGTAGGGATTACAGGTATGCACCACCACACCCTGCTATAATGAATGACACATTTTATGATTTCTTTTTTGTTTTTGTAGTATTAGAGATTGTGTGATAGATAAGCTCTCTATCACTGAGCTATAACCCAAATTCACTTTCTTTCTCTAGTATTCATTTTTTGTAGTCTTTCTAGTAACCTGTCATCTGTCCTTCACAACCCTGGGCAAATGTTTCCTCTTAGTGGAGGCCATCGGGCTTGGGTTTGCTACTGACTACGTAGATGATTTTAGAGTAGAGATTTCCTTTTGATTCTCGGTTTCTTCCATCTGAGAGAATACGGTACTCAGGTCTCGGGGAATTCCCTGAGGGTAGAAGCAGTAAGTCTTGCTACATTGGGCTTTCCCTGAGACCTGGAGATTGTGGTTCATCTGCCTGTCTCAGGCTAACAAGAAGATTGAAAGTACCAGGTTTGGTGTTCCTCTGTGTCTCAGAGGCAGGCCAGGGGACAATGCACACACCATGAGTTCACTGAGGGACGCTCCGACATCCTTAGCCCGAACTCCTCTTTCTGAAGTTATCATTCTTCTATTGGACACAACCTTGTTACCTGCAAAAACAGAGGAAAGATGACTCAAGGGCGCCCTCAGACCTATTTCCAATTGACCGCTGAGTGCCACTGCGCCCTCTGGTGGCCAGAGTGAAAACCGATTTCCCAAAAGCAAATCAGTGCTAGAAAACCCACAGCTTTTCAGAAATGGAAACCAGTCACCTCGAGGGGCAGGGAGAGTCAACAGAGAGCCCAACCGAGCCAAAAGTAGAGCCCGACCTCCCACAGACATGGGATGCAGAGATAGACAGGCCTGGGTTCTAATGGTGACAATACTTCCCTGCTGTGTGACCCGGATCGTGTCATTTGCCTTTCCAGGACATGTGCCCTCAGCAGTGAAATGGGCATGCTCCTGACATCCGGTAGGTGACCAGTAAATACCAAGCCATTACATCCTACATCCCGTTGGTTTGGGCTGGCTTTGGAGGACCAGCACAATGCCTGGGTGAGGTTCCCTGATGGGTATCTAAGTACTCTTGGATAATGGTGGTTCCATATTACTAATGTCAAGAGGGAAGTTACAGCTTGAATCTAATGGACTAAGGAAGCAGAAGCCTTTACTCTAGTGAGATCCATACTCTCTCCTCCATTTTTTACAAATGGGAAAAACTGAGGCCCAGGAAAAATAAATGAAGTCTAGGCTGGAGAGGTGGCTCAACGGTTTAGGCATTTGCTTGCAAAGCCTAAAGGCCCTGGGTTCGATTCCTCAGCTGCATAGAGTGGCACATGTATCCAGAGTTCATTTGCAGCTACAGGAGACCCTGGCACACCCTTTCTCTCTGTCTCTCCCTCTCCCTCTCTCTCCTAGCAATAAATAATTTAAAAAATAGGAAGTCTGTGGTGATTCATGCCTACAGTTCTCAGAACTCAGGTTTATAAGCTGGAGGACCACTGCAAGTTTGAGGCCAGCCTGGTTTTACGCAGGCCTGCCAGAGCTACCTAAGGAATGCCTGTCTCAAAAAACAAACAAACAGGGCTGGAGAGATGGCTTAGCAGTTAGGGAATTTGCGTGCAAAGCCAAAGGACCCAGGTTCGATTCCTCAGGACCCATGTAAGACAGATGCACAAGGTGGTACATGCGTCTGGAGTTTGTTTGCAGTGGCTGAAGGCCCTGGTGTGCCCACTCCCTCTCTTTTTCTCTCTCCCTATTTCTCTCTCAAATAAATAATATAAAATAAATATTTTTTTAAAAACCACACACACACTCTCTCTGCCTCTTTCCCTCTCAAATAAATAAATAAAATATTTTTAAAAAGGTCTGGAGAGATGGCTTAGCGGTTACGGTGTTTGCCTGCAAAGCCAAAGGATCCTGGTTCGATTCTCCAGGACCCACGTAAGACAGATGGACAAGAGACTACATGCATTTGCCATTTATTTGTAGTGGCTAGAGGTCCTGGCACGCCCATCCTCTCCCTCTCTCTTTCTCTCTGCCTCTTTCTCTTTCAAGTAAATAAATAAAATATATATAAAAAACAAACAAACAATGAAGCCCTGGGGCTGGGGAGATGGCTAAGTGGTTAAAGGCACTCCTATGCAAAGCCTGCCAGCTTGAGTTCAATTCCCCAGTACTCACAGAGTCATGCTGTTCTTTCTTTCCTTTTTTTTTTTTTTTTCCGAGGTAGGGTTTCACTCTAGCTCAAACTCACCTGGAACTCACTCTATAGTCCCAGGCAGGCCTCGAACTCACAGTGATCCTCCTATCTCTACCTCCACCAGGCTGGGATTAAAGGCGTGCACCACCACAACTGGGTTTTTTTTTTTAATTTATTTATTTTTTTTACCTTTTCACAGTTTTTATTAACATTTTCCATGATTATAAAAAATATACCGTGGTAATACCCTCCCCCCCAGCTAATGAAATCTTTTTTTTAATCTTATTGTATTTATTTATTTTTGCATTATTTGATAGAGAGGAGCAAATATAGAGAGAGTGGGCACACAGGATCTCCAACTACTGCAAATGAACTTCAGACACTTGTGCTACCTTGTACAGCTGGCTTATGTGGGTACTGGGGAATTGAAACCAGGTCCTTAGGCTTCCCAGGCAAGCAATTTATGTTTTTTTTTTTTTTTTTTTTTCCGAGGTAGGGTCTCACTTTGGTCCAGGGTGACCTGGAATTAAGTCTGTAGTCTCAGGATGACCTTGAACTCATGGTGATCATCCTACCTCTGCCTCCTGAGTGCTGGGATTAAAGGTGTGCACCACCACACCCTGCTACAACTGGGTTTTTTAAATTTAACTTTTTTTTTTTTTTTTTAAACGGGCTCATGTAGGCCAAGCTGGCCTCAAATTCCCTATATAGCCAAGGGTTACTTCCAACTCTTGCTCTTCCTGCCACTTCCTTCCACATGCTGGGATTACACATATGTGCCATCAGGCCCAGTTTATACAGTGTTGGGATTGAACCCAGGGCTTTGTGTGTACAAGGCAAGTGCTCTGCCAACTGAGTTACGTTCCCAGTCTTCATTGGAACCATTATTAATTATTTTTTGAGGTAGAGTCTTGTGCTAGCCCAGGCTGACCTGGAATTCACTATGTAGGCTCAGGCTGGCCTTGAACTCACAAAGATCCTCTTAGCCTACCGAGTGCTGTGATTAAAGGTTTGCGTCACCACCCTCAGCTGGGATCTATCTCTCTTCCTCCCTCCCTTCCTTCCTTTCTTCTTTGTGGTAGGGTCTCGCTGTAGCCCAGGCTGACCTGGAATTCACTATGTAGTCTCAAGCTAGCCTCAAACTCACAGTGATCCTCCTACTTCTGCCTCCCAAGTGCTGAGATTAAAGATGTGTGCCACCATGCCCAGCCTTTCTTTCATTTTTTTTTCCCCAAGGTAGGATCTCACTGTAGCCCAGGCTAACCTGGAACTTACTCTGTAGTCCTGGGCTAGCCTCAAACTCACAGTGATCCTCCTACCTCTGCCTCCTGAGTGTTGGGATTATGTGTTACCATGCCTGGTGGTCTAATCTTCCTTTAATACATCCATTCTCTTGTTTTCACCTGTCAGGCATTCACTCATGACCTACTGCACCCACAGGGACCCAGCACAGCACACAGATGCAGATGAAGGGTAGATACGTAGCTGCATGCTGAGCCCCAGTGTACTCATCCGAGGAGGAGACCAGAGGGAGCCACAGGGTAGAAAGGACTTTTTCCCGGAGAACGATGGCCTCTGTCCCTAGGGAGAGTTTCCTTCCAACAGCAAGGAAAGGCACCCCAGGTGGGGACAAGGTGGAGCAGGCAGGGTCTTCGGAAGTGTTCTGCGTCCCTAAAAACTTCCTTTGGGGGCTGGAGGGGGTGGCTTAGTGGTTAAACACTCGCCTGTAAAGCCTAAGGATCCCCCGGTTCAAGTCTCGATTCCCCAGTACCCATGTAAATCAGATGCATAAGGTTTGCAATGGCTGGAGGCCCTGATGTGCCCATTCTTTCTCTCTCTCTCTCTCTCTCTCTGCCTCTTTCTCTCTTTGCTTGTCTGTCACTCTCAAATAAATAAATAAAAACAAGCCGGGCATGGTGGTGCACGCGTTTAATCCCAGCATTTAGGAGGCAGAGGTAGGAGGAAAGCTGTGAGTTCAAGGCCACCCTGAGAATCCATAGTGAATTCCAGGTCAGCCTGGGCTACAGTAAGACCCTACCTTGAAAAACCAAAAAATAAAAATAAATAAATAAACAAATAAAAACAAATTTAAAAAAAAAAAAGTCCTTTGGGAGGTCCTGGTCCTCTGATCCTGTCCCAGAGAGAGCCCTCTCCGGGGGTTGGAATTTGCAGTGGTTCCCAGTCTCTGGCTTCCTGGTGAGACTGGTCCACCCCAGACCGCTCCTTTCCTTCTTGGAAGATGGCAGACCCTCAGGGCTGGTCCACTCAAGGCAAGCCAGACTGTCACTGGCTTCTCATCTACTCTGCCTTCAGGGGTGTGCGGAGAACTGCCTACCTCCAACTCCGGCCAGGGGGAGGGCTGGCTTGTGCGCGCCTCTGGGTAGCAGCCGGCATTGGCGATCGCGTCTGCTGCACACTCCTGGGCTCTAAGTCTTAGACGAACTCAGACTCCATCTCCTCTTCAGACTCCAGCTATGCAGTCTGAGCAAAGACATTCCAAGAAATCCCTCTCCCCTTGAGAGAACACAGGTGCTCAGGGGCCCTGCATAGCCCTCTTGCTCTCTTTGAAGGACCCCAGGTCCGCTCCACATTCCTCTTTTTTCTTGGGGGGGGGGGGAGGGTTTCAAGATAGGGTCTCGTTCTAGCTCAGGTCTCAAACTCAGAGCCTCCTGAGTGCTGGGATTAAAGGTGTGTGGCACCACGCCCGGTGCCCACACTTCTCTCCTTCCTGCCTTTCTCACTGTTCCCAAGACAGAGATAGCCACATAGCTACCGGTCTCATGTCCCACCTCCCCATCTTTGCTGATCTCTTCATGCGCTGTCGTCCAGCCCATGTCTGTCAGAGTCCTAACTGTCCCCTAAGCTGCTCAGCCCATCAAGCTTCTTGCTTCTTTGAGTCCCCAGCTGGGCAGACCTCTTCTTGGCCCACACCACACCCAAGCTACAAAAGGCACGTGGCTCCCTGTGCCCAGCCACCTCCCCTGGCCCCATGGCGCAGCAACACTCACATGCGGCATCCCAATCCCGTGCCAGGTCTGTGGTACCGAGTGTGCTGGGGCAAGCCAGACGTGTGGCTGTCCACTCTCCTGCCCTCCTCCGGGCTGTCCCGCCCCCAGCTGTGACCGGACAGTTTCCTCTGCTTCCTGGCGGGGCTGGCTCTGACTGAAATAGCCCCCGTGTGGGCCACCCCCTCTCTGCCTGCACCCCTCCCCGCAACACACACCTTGGCCTGGCCTGCAGGAAACAGCCTAGAGGACCAAGAAGGTGGGGAAAAGGCATCTTTCCCAGAAACCCCTCTTCAGTGGTGGGGAGAAGGGGGCAAGGGGATAGGAGAGGTGGGGGAGGACCAGAGGCTGCTGGTCAGAGGTCAGCCCCACAGACCCTGCAGCTGGTTTTCTCATCTGTCAGAAGGGCAGATGTGGTGGCACACGCCTTTAAACCCAGCACTCGGGACGATCACCGCGAGTTCGAGGCCACCCTGAGACTTCATAGTGAATTCCAGGTCAGCCTGGGCTAGAGCGAGACCCTACCTCAAAAACAAAAAAAGAAAAGCTGGGCATGGTGGCGCACGCCTTTAATCCCAGCACTCGTGAGGCAGAGGTGGGAGGATCGCCGTGGGTTCAAGGCCACCCTGAGACTACAGAGTGATTTTCCAGGTCAGCCTGAGCTAAAGTGAGACCCTACTTCAAAAAAAAAAAAAAAAAGTCCAGTCTGTTGGAATTACCTCAAAAAAAAAAAGTGGGGGGCAGGAAGATGATTAGAACTTGTGGCCCCTCCATTAGCTGCAACACCAGAGCCACCCAGAGGCCGTTCATTTTCCCAGTCCTTTACTGCTGACACACATCTTCCTCCCAACAGTCACTGACAGGTCATCCACCAACGCACGCGTCTCACTGTCCCTCAAGGTAGCAGTCCACTTGGGCAGTCACATCCTAGCCACCTTCTCCATTTCCTTCCTGCGTTTCCTTTTCTCCACAGACATTTATTGATCACCTACTGGTGCCAAGAGCTCCTCCTAAACTCCTCCATCAGTAGTCACCACCCTGGCTTTCTCTCTCTCTTAAATAAATAAATAGGGGACTTCTGGTTAAGATAGGCATGCCAAAGCAGCCTAGGGGGGAAAAAGACCAAAAAAACTCAGCAAAATACACACTTTTACTAAAAAGTGAACTGTATAGGAAATTGAAACGGCAGCAGAGAAGTAGGAGAGATCCAGAGCATCCAGAGCCCGCACAGGCTGGCAAAAGTGGCCCTGGCACCAGAAAGTTGCTAGGCTTGGCTCAAGCCGCAGGAAAAGCCAGGTGTGGGCGCTTCCCCTCACACCGCGCTCTCCGCAACTCAAGAAATGTGAAGGGAGAGCGGCAGCGAGCAGCGGAGGAGCAGACCGCGAGGTAGAAGAACACGTGGAGCAGCGAGAGAACCAGAGCAGCTCCCCTCCCCCACCAGCTCCAGCGAACAGAGCAGCGGTCCTGGGACCGGCAATGCCAACTTGAGCCGACAGCAGGACCCAAGCAGGGGCAGAGTCTGGCAGCAACATCAGTGGCTCTGGCACCGGCAACAGCGGCCCCAGCAGCGGCAGATCCAGTAGTGGCAGATCCAGCAGCAGCAGTAGCAGCGACAGACCCAGCAGCAGCAACTTTAGCAGCAGTGGTGACAGATTCACCAGCGGCAGCTTCAACAGCAGCAGTAGCAGTTCCAGCAGCGGGGGGTGCTGTTCTGCAGGGCCACAGTTGCCAGGCTCGGTTTGCCCCACAGAAAAAGCCAGTTCCCAGCTCCAGAAATCAGAACAGCAGCCCGACGACCCAGCCAGCACCTTGACTGAGACCAAATTCATCCAAGGTAACTGGGATTGCACCAGGGAAGGGTCTCACTTGGTCACAAGCTGACTTGGATCCCTCAACAGACCAGAAATCTTAACCTCTTTGTTAATAGAGGATCTGGTTGTTATAATAACTACTCTGGCATAAATACTCGGTGCTGTTTTTGATTGAGTGTGTACAGTGTTTAGTTAAATTTCAGAATCTACCTGTATTTTATTCCACTCAGCCTACCTGAATACTCTCATAGCAGGGAAACTCAACCCCTAGGAACACCTTTGTAGATACTCTGAGTCTTAAGAGCCACACCTAACATCTTAAGCTCCTACCCTGAAAATATATAACATCAAATCAATTGATACAGCTACAGGAGGGTGTGCCAAACACTGGCAAGGGGAAACTGGCTTTAATGCCCCTAAGCCCGCCCCCAACAATACACTCCCTCCAGGAGGCATTAATTCCCAAATCTCCATCAGCTGGGAACCTAGCATTCAGAACACCTAAGTTTATGGGGGACACCTGAATCAAACCATCACACTTAGAAAATCTGATCAAAAGAAAGAGAGACACAAATTAATAAAATCAGAGATGAAAACAGTAACATCGCAACAGATTCCAGAGAAATTCAAAAAATCATAGGGATCATACTATAAGAGCATATACTCCACAAAGTAAGAAAATCTGAAAGAAATGGATGATTTCCTTGATTTATATGACCTACCTAAATTAAATCAAGATGAGATTAATCACTTAAATAGACCTATAACAAGTATGGTGATCCGAACAGTTTTCAATAATCTCCCAACTAAAAAAAGCCCAGGCCCAGATGGATTCACTGCTGAATTTTACCAGTCCTTCAAGGAAGAGCTAACACCATTGCTTCTTAAGCTTTTCCAGGAAATAGAAAAAGAAGGAATTCTACCAAACTCCTTCTATGAGGCCAGAATCACCCTGATACCAAAACCAGGCAAAGATAGAACAAAAAAAGAAAATTACAGACCAATCTCCCTCATGAACATAGATGCAAAAATTCTTAATAAAATATTGGAAAACAGAATACAAGGATATATCAAAAAGATCATTCACCCTGACCAAGTAGGCTTTATCCCAGAGATGTAGGATGGTTCAATATATGCAAATCTATAAATGTAATACATTATATAAATGGTTTGAAGGACAAAAATCACATGATCATCTCATTAGACGCAGAGAAAGCATTTGACAAAATCCAACATCCCTTCATGATAAAAGTCCTACAGAGACTGGGAACAGAAGGAACATATCTCAATGTAATAAAAGCTATTTATGACAAGCCTACAGCCAACATATTACTAAATGGGGAAAAACTGGAAACTTTTCCACTAAAATCAGGAACAAGACAAGGGTGTCCACTGTCCCCACTTTTATTTAACATAGTTTTGGAAGTCTTAGCCATAGCAATAAGGCAAGAGACACACACAAAAGGGATACAAATTGGAAAGGAAGAGATCAAGTTATCATTATTTGCAGATGACATTATTCTATACATAAAGGACCCTAAAGACTCTACTAGCAAACTGTTAGAGCTGATAAAAACCTACAGCCATGTAGCAGGATACACAATAAATACACAGAAATCAGTAGCCTTAATATATGCTAACAACAAACACACAGAGGATGAAATCAGAGAATCACTCCCATTCTCAATTGCATCAAAAAAAAATAAATAAAGTACCTTGAAATAAACCTATCCAAGGAAGTAAAGAATCTCTACAATGAGAATTTTAAAACACTCAAGCGAGAAATTGCAGAAGACGCTAGAAAGTGGAGAAACATCCCTTGTTCCTGGATTGGAAGAATCAATATCGTGAAAATGGCAATCTTACCAAAAGCAATCTACACATTTAATGCAATCCCTATCAAAATTCCTAAGGCATTCTTCATGGAAATAGAAAAAAAAATCCAAAAATTCATTTGGAATCACAAAAAACCTCAAATATCTAAAATAATACTGAGCAACAAAAATAAGGCTGGTGGTATCACCATACCTGAATTTAACCTATACTACAGAGCCACAGTAACAAAAACAGCATGGTACTGGCACAAAAACAGACATGTAGATCAGTGGAACAGAATAGAGGACCCAGATGTAAGTCCAGGTAGCTATAGCCACCTGATATTCGATAAAAATGCCAAAAATACTCATTGGAGAAAAGATAGCCTCTTCAGCAAATGGTGTTGGGAAAACTGGATATATATCTGTAGGCGGATGAAAATAGATTCTTCTCTCTCTCCATGCACAAGAATTAAGTCCAAATGGATTAAAGACCTTAACATCAGACTTGAATCTCTGAAACTGCTAGAGGAAAGAGTAGGGGAAACCCTTCAACATATTGGTCTTGGCAAAGACTTTCTGAATACAACCCCAATCGCTCAGGCAATAAAACCACAGATTAATCACTGGAACCTTCTGAAATTACAAAGATTTTGCACTGCAAAGGACACAGTGAAAAAAGCAAAGAGGCAACCTACAGAATGGGAAAAAATCTTCACCAGCTATATATCTGATAGAGGATTAATATCTAGGATATACAAAGAACTCAAAAAGTTAAATAATAAGGAATCAAACAAGCCAATCAAAAAATGGGCTATGGAGCTAAATAGAGCATTCTCAAAGGAAGAAATACGAATGGCATATAAGCATCTAAAAAGATGTTCTACGTCACTAGTCATCAGGGAAATGCAGATTAAAACTACATTGAGATTCCATCTCACTCCTGTCAGATTGGCTACCATCATGAAAACAAATGACCATAAGTGTTGGCGGGGATGTGGAAAAAGAGGAACCCTTCTACACTGCTGGTGGGAATGCAATCTGGTCCAGCCATTGTGGAAATCAGTGTGGAGGTTCCTAAAACAGCTAAAGATTGATCTACCATATGACCCAGGTATAGCACTCCTAGGCATATATCCTAAGGACTCATCTCATTTCCTTAGAAGTTCATGCTCAACCATGTTTATTGCTGCCCAGTTTATAATAGCTGGGAAATGGAACCAGCCTAGATGTCCCTCAATTGATGAGTGGATAATGAAGATGTGGCACATTTATGCAATGGAGTTCTACTCAGCGGTAAAGAAAAATAGAAGTTATGAAACTTTCAGAAAAATGGATGGACCTGGAAAGGATTATACTAAGTGAGGTAACCCAGGCCCAGAAAGCCAAGCACCACATGTTCTCTCTCATATGTGGATCCTAGCTACAGATGATTGGGCTTCTGTGTGAGAAGGAAAATACTTAGTAGCAGAGGTAAGTTAAAAAGGAGACATAAAGGGAAGAGAAAGGAAGGGAGGAGGGTACTTAATAAGTTGATATTGTATATATGTAAGTACAATGATTGTGATGGGGAATGGAATTTCAAAGGGGAAAGTGTGGGGGGAGAGGGAGGGAATTACCATGGGATTTTTTTTATAATCATGGAAAATGCTAATAAAAATTTAAAAAAAAAGAAAAAAATGAGATATAAAGGGAAGAGAAAGGAAGGGAGGAGGGTACTTAATAGGTTGGTATTGTATATATGTAAGTACAATGATTGAGATGGGGAGGTAATATGATGGAGAATGGAATTTCAAAGGGGAAAGTTCGGGTGGGGGGCTGCGAGGGAGGGTATTACCATGGGATATTTTTTAATAATCATGGAAAATGTTAATAAAAATTGTGAAAAAAAAAAAGAAAAAGAAATAAACAACTGGGGGACTGGGAGGGAGCCAAAACTTTGGAACAAACTGAGAAAGTTCAGGTTTGAATTGCAGGCAAACACTAGGTCAGCCGCATACAAATTGGACTTCTAGTGTTTATTTGGATCTGTGCCCAGAAACTGGGGGTGGGGGCTGCAGCCAATCCTCAGGATGACCTCTAGGTGGCCATCACTATCAATTCCAGGATTTGGACAAGTGTGAAGTCCTCTGGGGGGTGTTGGCCTCAGGGCACAGTTTGGGTCAGACTTCTAAAGGACCACAGCTCCTCCAGAGGACGGGAGTCCTGCAGTGATGGCCTATGGCCTCGAGGAGGCGCTAGTGGACAGTCCAGCACATTCAGCCTTCAGCAGAGTCCCTGAGGACAAGACTGGTACCCACACAGCAGGGGCCTCCCACCAAGCTTGTGCCTAGAAAACCCCAGGCTGTGCCCCTCGTTCTTTTCATCTGCCCTGATACTCCTTAGCCTTCCTCCGGCTTCCCGTCCTAGAAAAGCCCAACCCTGCTAGCTGACATTCATCCTTACCGGTGTGACTCACGACAGCCGTGGAGTGGCACCCCTCCACCCCGAGTGTCACCCTGACACCAGGCAACCACTGTCTGCCTCCACTCCAGGCACACCTTCACAAAAACAAAACAAAACAAAACTACAGCCCCTTCCCCCACAGAGTGATCACCTGTCGGCTTCCTTTCCTCAGGCCAGGGGACAACCACGAAGTGAGTTCTTTAGCATAAGCAGCCGAGTCTACATATAAAAATGAGCTTGCTGGAGAGATGGCTTAGCGGTTAAGCGCTTGCCTGTGAAGCCTAAGGACCCCGGTTTGAGGCTCGATTCCCCCAAGGACCCACGGTAGCCAGATGCACAAGGGGGCGCATGCATCTGGAGTTCGTTTGCAGTGGCTGGTGGCCCTGGCGCGTCCACTCTCTCTCTATCTGGCTCTTTCTCTCTCTCTCTCTGCCTGTTGCTCTCAAATAAATAAATAAAAATGAACAAATTAGGGCTGGTGAAATGGCTTAGCGGTTAAGGCATTTGCCTGTGATGCCTGAGGACCTTGGTTCAATTTCCCAGAACCCATGTAAGCCAGATGCATGAAGAGGCCAGGAGTTTGTTTGCAGTGGCTAAAGGCCCTGGTGCACCCATTCTCTCTTTCTATCTGCCTCTCTCTCAAATAAATAAAGAAAGAAAATATTGGAAAAGAAAAGAAGGAAAAAAAATGAACAAATTAAAGTTAAAAAAAAATGTGCCGGGCGTGGTGGTGCACACCTTTAATCCCAGCACTCGGGAGGCAGAGGTAGGAGGATCGCCCTGAGTTCGAGGCCACCCTGAGACTCCATAGTGAATTCCAGGTCAGCCTGGGCTAGAGTGAGACCCTACCTCGAAAAACCAAAAAAAAAAAAAAAAAAGATGGGCTGGTTGGGTCGAAGCTCTTGGGGCTACTTAGCTCCTGTAGCCTCAGATGCCCCTTCCACAACTCCTCCAAAGACCTTCAGGGACATCTGGAAGGACAAGGGAGCTTGTCCAACACAGGCAGAAGCTGGAAGACTTAGTCACCGCTACCGGTGGCAGCCGAAGGCTGCCAGCTGCCACTGACAGGGGAAAGATTCCCGGCCTTGGCCTGTTTGCTGGGAAGCCAAGCCGGGGATCCCCCTTGCTGGGCCTCTGGCCGGCGGGCTTCTCAGCAAGGGGACAGGGCAGCAGGGGGCCAGTGCTCAGCTTCCTGTCCATGAGGAGTCAGACAAGCCGGGATTCCTCTTCAACTGGCTGTGTGACCCAGGGCCAGCAGCCCACCCTCTCTGAGTGTGGCTAAACAGGGCTGGTTTTGTTCCCTTCCTTTCCAGGTCTTGTTCTTACAGAGTCATTTTGGCCCCTGTTCCAGGCATCACTTGACCCTGGATGACATTCTGGCTTGGGTACCCTAGAGCTCACCTCGGACCAGCCGTAGACCAGGTTCCTGGTGTCAATGCCCCCTGCTGGCACCCAGAGGGCAGTATACCAGTGATGGAGTGCCCCGCCCGGAGAGTTCTGGTCATAACCTGCGGTATCAGCCTGGCTGCAGGGGTGGACAAACCCAACGGGAGGGCACGGGGTAGGTCACGGACCTGCTTTCTCTTCTCCTTTTCCACTTCTCCTTCTTGCCTTCTGCTCAGCAAGGACAAAGTGGAACTGAAACGGCCATTCTGAGCATCAGGAGGGGAAGCTGCCGCGTGGGGTCTGGGGACCGGCCCGTTTCCTTCCCTTCCTTCCCCAGGAGCCCCTGGAGCTGGCTTCTCCAGCCCTCTATGGGCTCACAGCCCCCCCCCCCCCACTCAGCACCTCCCATAGACCCCAGCCCTGGGGCTGGTGTGGGAGGCACCCTGTTCTGTGCTTGGACCCCAGTCTGTTCAGTTCCTTCATCTCCCTGTGGGCCAGGCCTCCCTTCCAGAAGGATCCTGCTACCCCACTGCAAGAAGTGTACTTGGCTGCGGGCCTTGAGTGCCCTTGGGTCCCGCCCATCCTCCTGATAACCAGGCTCCAGGCAGTGGCGGGAAGAGATGGCCCAGGTCCAGCACGTGGCCGTGTCCCTCCTCCTCCAGTGTGGTCCCACCCTGTTCCAGGTGTCCCCTTCCTTCCCTCCGAGCCTTAAGGGTCTGGAGAATGGACCTGTAGCTTTAGGCTGCCTGCTTGGGAGGACTGGGTTCCTCCAGCCCCGAAGCTTCCGGAGGAGTGGTGAGCCACCCCGACTGGGTGCCTGGGGGTCCAGGCTGGGCTTCTGCTGGATGGTTGGGAAGGAGACAGGTGCCCCACTGGGTTTTCAAGGCTGGCCAAAAGGGAGACTGCAAAGCCGGGCGTGGTGGCACACACCTTTAATCCCAGCACTCCAGAGGCAGAGGTAGGAGGATCGCTGTGAGTTCAAGGCCACCTTGAGACTCCATAGTGAATTCCAGGTCAGCCTGGACTAGCGTGAGACCCCATCTCGAAAAACCAAAAAGAAAGAAGGAAAGGGAGACTGGAGCTGCTGCAGCTGGCCAGACTTTGTGCCAGGCACTGTCCTAGGCACTGGGGATATCACCACTAGGGAAGGGACAAAGCCAGGGGCGGCAAAGTGAGCATTTAGTGCCCCTTCCCCCCAACCACAAGCATCTGGTTCTCGCTATGATCGAAACTTTGCCTCCCACTAGACTCTAGCATTATGAGCTGATAACGCCCTGTTTAAATTTTATTTTCATGTATTTATTTGAGAGAGAGAGAGAGATAGTTAGGGAGAGAGAGAGAGAGAGAGAGCAAGAGGGAATGGGAGCATCAGGGCCTTCAGCCACTGTAAATGAACTCCCGACACATGCGCCACCTTATACATCTGGCTTTCATGGGTCCCAGGGAATCAAACCTGAGTCCTTAGGCTTTGCAGGCAAGCACCTTAATCGTTAAGCCATCTCTCCAGCCCTGATAAAATTTATTATTTATTTGCAGGGGGAGGGAAGGAGAGAGAGAGAAAGGAAGGAAGGAAGGAAGGAAGGAAGGAAGGAAGGAGGGAGGGAAGGAAGAAAGGAAGAAAAGAAAGAAGGAAGGAAAAGAGAGAGAGAGGCTGGAGAAATGGCTCAGCAGTTAAGGTGCTTGCCTGAAAAGCCTAACGACCCAGGTTTGATTCCCTAGTACCCACATAAAGCCAGATGCACAAAGTGGTGCATGCATCTGGAGTTTGTTTACAGCAGCTAGAGGCCCTGATGTGCCCATTTTCTCTCTCTCTCTCTCTCTCTCTTCTCCGTCTATCTTTGTTTGCAAATAAATAGATAATTTGGACAGCAGACAGAGACATGGGTGCACCAGGGTCTCTGGCCACTGCAAAGGGACTCCAGATGAATGTGCCACACTGTGAAGCTGGCTTTATGTGGGTACTGGGGAATCGAACCTAGGCCTCCAGGCCCTGCAAACAAACACCCACAACCACTGGGGCATTTTTTTTTTTTTTTTTGGCCACAGTACACTGGATCTGGAATTCTGTCTATTGAAAAATCAGCTGTTCAAAGTCAAGTGTGATGGATCATGCCTATAATCTCAGTACTTGGGAGGTAGTGGCAGGAAGATCAGGAGTTCAGGGTTGCCCTCTCCTCCATCGTAAGTTTAAGGTCAGCTTGAGTTACATACGTGAGAGCCTGTCCCAGCGATGCGAGTGTACAGGGCGGCACATGTGCACTAAGGAGCACACGCCTCTCGAGTTTGCTCACAGTAGGCTGAAGGTCCTGGCGTGCCCATTCTCTCCCTCTCTCAAACTAAAAACCAAACCAAACCAACGAAGGCTGGAGACATGGCTCAGTGGTTAAGATGCTTGCCTGCAAAGCTTAACAACCGGGGTTCAATTCCCCAGTACCCAAGTAAAGCCAGACGCACAAAGTAGCACATACGTCTAGAATTCATTGGCAGTGGCTAGAGGCCCTGGTATGCCCATTCTCTCTCTCTCTTCTGTATCTCTCCCTGCTTGCAAATGGATAAACACATAAATAAATAAATAGTATTAACAACAAATGAATGGGCTAGACAGATGCCTTAGCGGTTAAGGTGCTTGCCTGTGAAGCCTAAATACCCACGTTTGACTCTCCAGGTCCCACATAAGCCAGACACACAAAGGTGAGGCAAGCGCAAGGTCACACATGCCCACGAAGCGGTGCAAGTGTCTGGAGTTCGATTGCAGTGGCTGAGGCCCTGGCATGCCAATTCTTTCTCTCTTTCTCTTTCTGTCTCTCTTTCTCTCTAAAAAAATAAAAAAATATATAAGGGCTGGCATATGGCTTAGCAGTTAAGGTGTTTGCCTGCAAAGCCAAAGGACCCAGGTTCAATTCCCCAGGACCCACGTTAGCCAGATGCACAAGGGGGCGCACACATCTGGAGTTCATTTGCAGTGGCTGGAGGCCCTGGTGCACCCATCCTCTCTCCCTCTCTCTCCCCCTTTTGCTGTCAAGTAAATAAATAAATAAAATATTTTTTTAAAAAATAAAAACAAACAAAAAAGGAGTAAGAGGAACAAGGACGCAGTTCAGTTGGTAGAGTGCTTGCCTGGCATGGAGGAAGCCTTGGGTTCCATACCTAGCACCACCTTAAAACAAACAAACAAAAGTCAAATGTAATGGTGGAAGCAGGAGGATCAGATGTTCAAGGTCATTCTTAACTCTCGAAAATTCAAGGCCGGCCTGGGATGCATGAGACCTTATCCCACAGCAAAACAAATCAAGAGGGAAAGAAATCAGCCATCCTGCTGCTCTGATCTGTCCCTGCGAATCCCCTCCTGTCTCATAGCCTTGGTCCCAGGACTACACTGTCCTGGCTGGGGCTGGCCATTACTCTGAAGGCCGACAACCGAGGGAAGGTGGGGGACAGAGGGGGGTCCCAGGCAGAGGTCGGACCTCGTAGGGCACTTAGGGAAGCACCCACAGCTCACTTCCTCCGAACGTCTCAACAAGGTCACCACTGTGTCATCTTCGAGGCTCCTCCTGAGCAGGACAGTGGAAACCTGGGCCCCAGTTGCTGCGTGGCCCGGGGAAGTCTCGTACAGCCCCCTGAGCCTCAATTTCCCCTGCTACTCCTCTGCTCGGTGGACGCCCGCACTGGGCTCAGTGGTTGGGCACCACGACGTCACGTGTAATGGGCCCTGTGGCTCCCACTTTGCAGATGACAAGGCTGTTATTGATGGGAAGTGTCCCCCCAAACGTTCATGGATTGAAGGCCTGGTCCCCAGCTGGTGGCACAATAGAGAGGTGACTGAGTCACGAGGCCTCTAATCTCATAACCCATCAGTGGATTAATCCGGGGCTGGAGAGATGGCTTAGCAGTCAGTGTCTGGAGGCCCTGCGGCAGTCATTCTCTCTATCTGTCTCTTCTCTCTCTCTCTCTCTCTCAAATAAATAAATAAATAAAATATATTTTTTAAATGAATTAATCCATGCATGAGTTCACAGCTATTGGATGGGCTTTTAAGAGATAGGGGCCTTGTCAGAGGAAGTGGATTCTCTCTCTCTCTCTCTCTCTCTCTCTCTTTTTCTCTCTTCCCTCTCTGTCTCTGTCTCTCTTTCTCCCCCTGCTTCCTGACTGCCATAAGATCAGCTCTGTCCTTCCACATCCTTCACCATGATGTGATATTCTGCCTTGCCATAGGACCCTGGTGATGAGGCCGAGAAACCCTCTGATACCACGAGCCAAGACAAATCCTTTGTCCTTTCAGTGGTTTCCTTGGGTATTCTGTCACGGTGATGAAAAGCTGCTAACACAGGCTTAGACAAGGCTAGTCACTTGCCCAAGGTGACATAGCGAATGTCTAGCCAGGAGGAGAATAATACGGATGTGAGTAATGGTGAAGTCTGTTCTGGGAAGAGGGAGCATGTTTCCCCACAGGAAAACTGAAGCCTGGAGACCGGGAGCTTGCCACCCACCCGGCACCATGGCTGGGCAGGACAAAGGTCAAAGCAACAGAGTCAGGCAGAGGAGCCAGCCCAAGGCTCTAAGTAAGACAGACTCCTTCCTTCCTCTGTTTGGAACTGGAGACAATATCTGCTTTGCTTTAAGGGGTCCAGAGACTTGCAAAATTCTAGCTCTCAGAAAGCAGTAAGCAATGTTGAATGAGTGAATCCAACCCATCAAGACGAGCTATGGGACTCGGTCCTTGGTGCTACCTGGTTCAGTCAGTTAAAAAAAAAAAAAAATCTGGCTTCATTTAAGCCCTAGGTTAGCCCACACATTATTAAACAAAACAAAAACAAAAACAAAAGCCCTCAGAGCTTGCCAGCTGTGGTGGCACATATCTTTAAACCCAGCACTTAGAAGGCAGAGGTAGGAGGATCCTGTGAGTTTGAGGCCACCCTGAGACTACATAGTGAATTCCAGGTCAGCCTGGGCTACAGCAAAACCCAACCTCGAAAAACAAAACAAAACACAAAAATCTGGGCTGGAGGGCTGGAGAGATAGCTTAATGGTTAAGGCACTTGCCTGTAAAGTCAAAGGACATAGGTTCAATTCCCCAGTACCCACTTAGGCCAGATGCACAAGGTAGCACATGCATCTGGAGTTTGTTGTGGCTGGAGGTCCTGGCACGCCCATTCTCTTTCTCTATCTGCCTCTCTCTCTCTCTTTAATAAATAAAAAAATAAAATGTTTTAAAAACTGGGCTGGGGAGATGGCTTAGCAGTTAAGACACTGGCCAACAAAGCCAAAGGACCCAGGTTCTATTCCCACAGTCTCCA
The DNA here is from genome assembly GCF_020740685.1 of Jaculus jaculus. NCBI lineage: Eukaryota > Metazoa > Chordata > Mammalia > Rodentia > Dipodidae > Jaculus > Jaculus jaculus. Next base: position 169,508,239 of record NC_059104.1, read on the forward strand.
CATAAAGCTGGATGATGCACAAAGTGGTGCAGGCATCTGGAGGTCATCTGTGGTGGCTGGAGGCCCTGGCGTACTCACGTACTCATTCTCTCTCTCTCCCTCTCTCTCTCTTTCTCAAATAAGTAAAATATTTTTAAAAAAATCTCTCTTGACTGATGACACAGATTAACCTGGGTGGTGTGGTCACAGGACTAGCATCTCTGAGCCTGCCTGGATCCTCACACCTGCTCACAGGAGGCTGACCACCAGCCCTGTCTGAGTGTTTATTGCCCATTTCGCAGAAAGACACACCCTGAGGCCCACAGGTAATCTGTGCTGTCCACAGCTCTCGCAGGTAAGGCTTGGGGTAGATGGAGTCTCCGAGGGCCCCTCACCCTGCTTTGGCTCCTGTTCTGACTGTCTCTAGGACCTCCCGAGGCCTGAGTCCACTTGGCAGAGACAAGACATCTCAGTGGTGCTCAGGACCAAGCAAGGCTTGTCTGTCCCTTGACAGGGAGCTCAATCTTCAACCAGACTTCCACAGGCCAACTGAGCAGTTCATTAGAAGACATGATTCGCCACACCAGGCAGAGATCTGCTCCCCATCACTGGTTCCTCCCCAGCAAAACCTTCTCCTGGGGCCGCAGAGCCAGGCTGCCCAGGACACCCTGCAGAGACCGTGCCAAGACCATCCATCAAGTGGTCTTCATTCTCACCATGTGATTCTGGTGCTCACATCTAGACTTAGGGGGATAACCTGGGCCACACACAGTGGCGAGGCCAGGGGCTGTGACTGTTAAAGCGAAGGACTACCCTGGTCCTCGTTCATTTGCTGACCTTCCAGTTACCTAAACTGCCTTCCACCGCATGAAATCCTTACCATCAAACGTCAACCACGTTGGACTTGGGCCCACCTATGTGGGAGAAACTGGGCTTTGTAGGTATCTAAGGGTCGTCTGGACTGGAGTGGGGTGCTGCAGTTAGGACAAAGCCAGGGTGAACTCCTGACTCCTTGTGGGGCGGAGGAGGCCACTGGGTGACAGGTGAGTGATTCTTGCTGTGGATGCGTGACTGCATATGCAGTATGTGTGAAGAACACAGACCTTGGAGATGGGGTGGTTAGCTGAGTTTGTAAAGTGCTTGCGTCTCAAGCCCAAGGACCTGAGTTCAATTCTAATACCTACCTAAAATGCCAGATGGGGGTGTGTGTGTGCATGTAATCCCAGCACTGGGGAGGTGGACACAGGAGGATACCTGGGGTCCACTGACCAGCCCAGTCTAGCCTCATTGGTGAGCCCCAGGCCAATGAGAGACCCTGCTTCAAAACAGGCAGATAGCATTCTTGAGGATGACCTGAAGTTGTCCTCTGTCCACATGCACGTACACATACGTGCACAGACCCCTCACACACGTGAACATGCTCATACACTTTCAAAGGAAGAGCAGAGACTTCTCTTCCTTAAGGTGCTCACATGAACGATCCCTTCCCTGGGGGAATCTTCCTCCAACACCCTACCCAGAACTGCAACCAGCTCCCCTACACATGGCATTCAGCCATCTTTTTCTCTTTAGTACTTTTTTTTTTTTTTTTTGTGGTAGGGTCTCACTCTAGCCCAGGCTGACCTGGAATTCTCCTACTTCTGCCTCCCAAGTGCTGGACTAAAGGCATGCACCACCACCATGCCTGGCCATTTAAAAAAAAATTTATTTGAGCCAGGTGTGGTGGTGCACGAGTTCAAGGCCACCCTGAGACTCCATCGTGAATTCCAGGTCAGCCTGGGCCAGGGTGAGACCCTACCTCAAAACAACAACAACAATATATATATATTTGAGTGAGAGAAAGAGAGAGGTAGATAGAGAATGGGCATGTCAGGACCTTCAGCTGGCTGCAAACAAACTCCAGAGGCAAACAACCACCTTGTGCAACAGGCTGATGTGGGTCCTGGGGAGTTGAACCTGAGTCCTTTGGTTTTGCAGGCAAGCACTTTAACTGCTAAGACATCTCTCCAGCCCCGCTTTTTTTTTTTTGACACAAGATCTCATGTCTGGCTGAGGATTAATCCCAGCACTCAGGAGGCATAGGTAGGAGGATCACCATGAGTTCGAGGCCACCCTGAGGCTAAATAGTGAATTCCAGGTCATCCTAAACTAGAGTGAGACCCTACCTCAAAAACAAACAAAAAAAAAACAACCCAGGCTTGGTGGCATATACCTGTAATCTCAGTATTCAGGAGGTAGAAGACCAAAAGTTCAAGATCCTCCTCAGCCAGACTGGAATTTTCAGCAAAAAATAGACAAAGGGGGCTGGAGAGATGGCTTAGCGGTTAAGCGCTTGCCTGTGAAGCCTAAGGACCCTGGTTCGAGGCTTGGTTCCCCAGGTCCCACGTTAGCCAGATGCACAAGGGGGCGCACGCGTCTGGAGTTCGTTTGCAGAGGCTGGAAGCCCTGGCGTGCCCATTCTCTCTCTCTCCCTCTATCTGTCTTTCTCTCTGTGTCTGTCGCTCTCAAATAAATAAATAAATTAAAAAAAAAATAGACAAAGGGCCTGAGTTCTGCCTGATGTTCCTGAAGTGTGCTTGCTTATGGTGTAGTGGTGGTTTTTCTCTCTGTGTGGACCTGTGAAAGGAGGCCAGCTTCTTCTCCCATCACAAAACTTCCCCTGGATCAGTAAGCTTGGATAAATCTCTTCCTCCCATAACTAGGTCTAGACTGGAGGTTCATCCCAACAACTGAAGTTGACTGTAATGGAATTAGCACCAGAGTGTGGAGAGTTCCTGCGATGAATCTGACCATGTGGATTCTGGCTTGTTGGAACTTATGTGCTGGAGAAACGGGAAACTTGGTACTTACAACTAAAGATGCCTTCTGGAGTTATAAGATACATATTATGGACTATTCTGGAGAAAGTTTGAAAATGTTAAGTGCAGAGGGAATTATATTTGGGGGCTTGACTTACAAACTTTCTAAGGGGAAGGAAAGACTGCAGAGGACTTTGTTGGATCTGGGCTACTGGCATAGGGGCTGGCTGCACCCTGCTGCCCAGGCCCAGAGAGTTTGATCAAGGTTAAATGTGTAATGGACTGATGTGCTTGGCTAAAGACATAGGACTGAAAAATTTAAGATTTAAAGTTGGCCAGGTGTGGTGGCTCACACCTTTGATCCCAGCACTTGGGAGGCAGAGATAAGAGGAACACTGTGAGTTCAAGGCCACCTTGGGACTATATAGTGAATTCCAGGTCAGCCTGGGCTACAGTGAGGCCCTACCTTGAAAACCCAAAATAATGATGATGATGATGATGATGTCAAAAAAAACTCGAGCAAATTTAAAATTACTGGCATAGAGACTAGCTGCTAAAGCTGCTGTTGTTAAATACATTAACATTTGGAAAGAAGATGGCCAACTGCTTTATATTAAAATAATGGAGAGGGGCTGGAGAGATGGCTTAGTGGTCAAGGCGCTTGCCTGAGAAAGCTAAGAACTCATATTCAGATCTCCAGGTCCCACGTAGCCACAGTGACATAAGCATGCAATGTAGCACATGCGCCACAAGGGGGCGCATGCATCTGGAGTTTGTTTGCAGCGTCTGAAGGCCATGGGGTGCCCATTCTCTCAATAAACAAACAAACAAACAATGGAGAGAATGCCTGAAGTGACTCCACCCCAGAAAGACTGACAGGAATGCAAACCTTTTGAAAGGAGATCTGAAAAGAAAGAACCTGCTCTTCAAGGTCACGACTCATTTCATCCCTAAATTAAGAATATGGCTGTGTCCTGCACACCTGGTATCGGTTTTTGGAAGCATGGAAATTGTGTGGAGCGCATCATAAGGTGCATATGGTTCCAGGAGCCACTGCTGTGACACGGCACATAAGCAGGGCGTGATGGCACCGATGAAGAGGCCATTGGAAGATGATGGACCGTGGTTTGCCAAAGATGGAGAGCCAGAGATGTTTAGTTATACCGGGACTGTGCAACGGCTACTGTGGAGTGCTGTTGGCTAGGGATGGGTATTTGCCCCTGGTTAGTCAGCCCAGGTGGAGGTGTGGAACTGGGAAATTCGAGACTCCTCACTGGCCACTGGTTATGATGTCAGGTTTAAACCGCATTATTCCAGCCTCTCCTTGCTGTGCCTTACAGCAGTTGAAAATGTTTACTCTGTGCCTTTATATGCGGAAGGCATATAGCTTGTTTTGATTTTACAGAACTCACAGCTAAGACACTGTCTTACGTCTCAGATGAGACTTGGGACTTTGGAACTGTAAAGAGACACAACCAGTAGAAGCCATTGACTCAGGCACAGCCAAGTCCACCTCCAGTTGAGGTGCAGAGACCAGAGTGAGGCACAGCCCCTCCTTAATTCCTCCTCCGGGACTGTTTGTATGGACCTGACCTTGCGCAGAAGACAGTACATGCAGGAAAGCAGTCTGCAGCTGCCTCATTCCTACATCGTCTGACCTTGTCTCCCTGCTCCCATGCTTTTTCTATGTTTGGTAAAAGGAAGTTGTTGGGCTGGAGAGATGGCTTAGCGGCTAAGGCGTTTGTCTGCAAGGCCAAAGGATCTCGGTTCGATTCTCCAGTACCCACGTAAGCCAGATGCACAATGGGGCTTATGCATCTGGAGTTTGTTTGCAGTTGTGTGCCCATTGTCTCCCTCCCCCCAGCCTCTTTCTCTCTCTCAAATAAATAAATAAAATATCTTAAAAAACAAAAACAAAGAAGCCAGTCGTGGTGGCGCACGCCTTTAATCCCAGCACTTGGGAGGCAGAAGTAAGAGGATCACCATGAGTTCGAGGCCACCCTGAGACTACATAGTTAACTCCAGGTAGGTCAACCTGGACCAGAGTGAGACCCTACCTCAAAAAAAAAAAAAAAAAAAAAAAAAAGTTGTTGTCAAAGCTTTCCTGACTGTGTATAAAATAAACCAACACTGGTTAGGTGGTGTTGCAGTGACTCCCTAAGATCACCTGATCCCAGTTTTTCCTTTATTATTTGTGTCTGTCTGTCTTTCTTTCTAATCTTCTAGTTGCCCCAGTGGGTGAATGCTATGCTGGTCATGGCATACAACTATCTTAATTTGGTAAAGACTATGGGGACCTTTGAAATTGGACTGGGTACAATTTTTACAACGTGAGAGGCTTATGAATCTATTGCGGGCCAGGTGTGGAATGTGGCAGATTGAATGGACGTCCCCCAATACATTCAGGAGTTCAATAATGCTTGCAATTTCCATTTACAAGGAGGTGTCACTGGGTGGATCCTGGGGTTCAGCCCTAAGGTGTCTGGGGGAAGATCTGGAATTTTTAGCAAAAGATAGGCAAAGCGCCTGAGTTCTGCCTGGTGCTCCTGAAGTGTGCTTGCTTATGGTGTGGTGGTGGTTTTTCTCTCTCTGTGTGGACCTGTGAAAGCGGGCCTGCTTCTTCTCCCATTGCGGAACTTCCCCTGGATCTGCAAGGTTCAGATAAATTCCCTGCCTCCCAGAACTGCGTCTGGTCTGGAGGTTCATCCGAGCCATGTGAAGCTGACCGTGACAGACCTCTTGCAATGCAGGCTGCGCAAACACTCTACCAACTGAGCTACATCTTTGTTCCCTTTGGGATTTTTCCTCTCTCGTTTTTAAAAAACATTGTTTTGGTTATTTTTATTTATTTATTTGAGAGTGACAGGCAGAGAGAGAGAGAGAATGGGTGCTCCAGGGCCTCCAGCCACTGCAAACAAACTCCAGATGCGTGCGCCCCCTTGTGCACCTGGCTAACATGGGTCCTGGGGAACCGAGCCTCGAATCGGGGTCCTCAGGCTTCACAGGCAAGCTCTTAACTGCTAAGTCACCTCTCCAGCCCCTTTCTCTCTCCTTTTAAAAAATAATTTTTACTTTTTATTTATTTGAGAGAGAGAGAGAGAGAGAGAAAGAAAGAAAAGTTAAAGAGAGAGAGAGAATGGACAAGCCAGAGCCCCCAGACACTGCAAACAAACTCCAGATGCATGTGCCACCATGTGCATCTGGTTTAGGGTCCTGGGAAATTGAACCTGGGTCCTTTGGCTTTGCGGGCAAGCGCCTTAACTAGTAACCTATCTCTTCAGCACCCCCCCTGCACCCCTTCCTGCCACTCTCGTTTTAAAATGGAAGATGCTTTCTTTTTACATACACACATATACACCATATATAGAATATATATATATATATACATATATATATATATGTATATATATATATATATATATATATATATATATATATATATATATATATATATATAGCTTATTTATTTGTTGACTTGGGAGAGGGTGGTATGAATAGGCACACCAAGGTCTCCTGCCACTAGGGAAGAACTCCAGACACATGCACCACTGTGTGCATCTGGCTTTATGTGGCTCCTGTGGAACCGAACCCCACGCTGCTAGGCTTTAACCACAGACCCATCTGTCCAGCCCTGTTTTGTCTTCTTTGAGATAAAAATGGTGGCACAGGCCTTTCATCCCAGTACTCGGGAGGCAGAGGTAGGAGGATGGCTGTGAGTTTGAGGCTGCCTTGAGACTACATAGTGAATTCCAGGTCAGCCTGGGCTAGAGTGAGACCCTACCTCAAAACACACACACACACACACACACACACACACACACACACACACACACACACAATCTCAGTACGTAGCCTGGTTTGGTCCTGAACTTGTTGAGCTCCTCTGGCCTCAGCCTCGCAAGTGCCCGGGTTCCCAGCATGAGCCACCATACTGGGCTGCTTGCATCATCTCTTGACGACTATTCTATTCACGTGCTGGCGGTTCTCGTCCCCATCTCCACCAGGCAGGTTTTCATGTTCTGCTCACTGATCCGTCTCCAGAACCTTGGACACTGCCTGGCGTGTAGTAAGTCCTCAGGAGGTCTTTGTGGAATGAATGAATTTCCAGGAGTGGCTCAAGAATGTCTACACAGGGGCCGGAGGGATGGCTTAGTGGATAAGCTGCTTGCCTGCAAAGCCAAAGGACGCCGGTTCAATCCCCCAGGACCCACATAAAAAGCCAGATGCACGAGGTGGCACGTGCGTCTGGAATTCATTTGCAGCTGCTAGAGGCCCTGTGGCGCCCATTCTCTCTTTCACTCTTTATCTATCTGCCTCGATCTCTCTCTCAAATAAATAATAAACATGTTTAAAAAGAAAAAGAAAAAAGCCGGGCGTGGTGGCGCATGCCTTTAATCCCAGCGCTCGGGAGGCAGAGGTAGGAGGATCGCCGTGAGTTCGAGGCCACCCTGAGACTCCATAGTGAATTCCAGGTCAGCCTGAGCTAGAGTGAGACTCTACCTTGAAAAAAAAAAAAAAGAAAAAAGAAAAAAGAAAAGAAAAAGAAAAAGAAAGTCTACGCAGGCATTTGGGGCATAGAGAACTTGGTGTGAGCTTTCTGTCCAGCACGTGGGAGGTCGTTCTTACAGTGTTTTCTGAGGACTGGAAGTAGACACGAGGCATGGACGTCACCCCTGGTGTTGCCTCGGTGATGTGAGAGTTTCAGGTCCAGCCAAGAGGGGCAAGAGAGGTGAGCCTGGTGAGGTGGGCTGCTTGCTCTTCCTGCTACCCCCTCCTTCCTTGGGTCTCTCCCCACCCTCATCCACATCTCTTGCACCCACACGGGCTTGGGCTTGGCTGGCTAAGAGAGTTCCTCCACCTTCCACCTTGCACATAACCACCCCACCTAAGGAAGGCCTCTGCCCTGGCTAGTTAGCAGCCGGCCTCTCTGTGTGTACACAGCTACTTAGCCTTAATCCCTTGTGCATGGCGCCATAAGATTAGGTTACCCTCGCTGCCTTGCAAAATGCGGTGGTTATGACTCGGGTGCTCTGCAGACCAGCCCGCTGTCTCCTTCCCCTCCCTTCTAAGCCTGACCTTATGTCTCTGGTCAGCCCTAAATCCTCACCCCAGGAGCCCTGTGAGCTCCGACTTCCTGTGGTATCTGATGAACCATCTGTTCCCTTCTCGCCTCATCCTCCCCCTCTCCCCGCGCCCCCCCCCCCCGCAGCCCTGCAGGGCTTGGGCACCTCCTTTTCCCTCCTTCTCAGCTCCCCACCGCTGGTTCCTTCCCCTTCTCAGCAAACCACTTCCTTGACCCCATGAGCCTCCCAGCTGCGCCGCCCCCTCCCTAAGCCAAACTCGGGGGGGAAAGTGCTCTGCTTCCTTGCTGAACCCATTTCTCACACTCCCATGGTCAAGGCCAGGGCACCGTGGGGAGTCTTTGCCCCCCCAACCCGCTCAGGACAAAGCGGCAGGTGCCCTGTCCCCTAGAAGCCACCATCTGAGCTCCCTTACAAGGAGACATTTTTGTTGTTGGTGGTGGTTTGTTTGTTTGTTTGTTTTATTTTATTTTTGGTCTTTTGAGCTAGGGTCTCACTCTAGCCCAGGCTGACCTGGAATTCACTATGTGGTCTCAGGGTGGCCTCGAACTCATGGTGATCCTCCTACTTCTGCCTCCCGAGTGCTGGGATTAAAGGCGTGAGCTACCATGCCCAGCTTTTGTTTTTTATTTATTTGAGAGCGACAGACAGAGAGAGAAATAGGCAGAGAAGGCAGGTAGAGACAGACAGAGAGAGGATGGGTGCACCAGGGCCTCCAGCCACTGCAAACGAATTCCAGACATGCACTCCACCTTGTACATGGGTCCTGGGGAATTGAGCCTCAAACCAGGATCCTTAGGCTTCACAGGCAAATGCTTAACCGCTAAACCATCTCTCCAACCCCTGTTCGTTTGTTTGTTTTTAAATTTAAAATAAAAAAAATTGTGTATTTTTACTTATTTATTTGAGAGTGACAGAGAGAGAAGGAGAGAGAGAGAGAGAGAATGGGCATGCCAAGGCCTCCAGCCACTGCAAACAAACTCCAGATGTGTGCGCCCCTTGTGCATATCTGGCTAATGTGGGTCCTGGGGAATTGAGCCTTGACCTGGGGGGTCCTTAGGCTTCACAGGCAAGTACTTAACTGCTAAACCATCTCTCCAGCCCCTATTTGTTTTTTGAGGTAGGGTATTGCTCTAGCCTAGGCTGACCTGAAGTTCACTATGTAGTCTTAAGTTGGCCTCAAACTCACAGTGATCTTCCTGCCTCTCCCTCCCAGGGCTGGGATGAAAGATATGCACCGCCACACCTGAAAACCTCAGAGGTTTTTTCTTTCTTTCTTTCTTTTCTTTTTTTGGTAATGTGTGGGTGAACTTGTGTATATGGGCAGGTAGAGGCCAGAGGACAGGTACATCATCGACCTCCTTTGAGACAGGGGCTTACCAATTTGGCTGGACTTGGCAGACCAAGGAGCCCCGGAGAGCCTCCTGTCTCTGCCTCCCCATTGCTGGGATTATAAACACACACTATGCCTGACATTTCTTCTTTCCTTTCTTTTATGGTTTTTCAAGGTAGGGTCTCACTCCAGCCCAGGCGGACCTGGATTTCACTATGTAGTCTCAGGGTGGCCTGGAACACATGGCGATCCTCCTACCTCTGCCTCCTGAGTGCTGGGATTAAAGGCATGTGCCACCACGCCCAGCCTGACTTTTTGTTTTTTTATTTTAGAGAGAACGAGAGAGAAAGAGACAGAGACAGAGAGACAGAGGGAGAGAGAGAATTGGTGCACCAGGGCCTCAACCACTGAGGTTGAACTCCAGCCACTTGCGCCACCTAGTGGGCATGTGCAACCTTGTGCTTGACTCACCTTTGTGCATCTGGCTTACATGGGATCTAGAGAGTTGAACATGGGTTCTTAGGCTTTGCAGGCAAGGGGCCTAACTGCTAAGCAATCTCTCCAGCCCCTATGCCTGACATTTTTAAGTGCTGACATTTTTAAGTGGGTTCTGAGGGGCTGGAGAAGATGGCTTAGTGGTTAAGGGACTTGCCTGCAAAGCCAAAGGACCCCAGTTCGATTCTCCAATACCCATGTAAGCCAGATGCACGAGGAGGTGCATGTGTTTGGAGTTCGTTTGCAGTGGCTGGAGGCCCTGGCACAACCATTCTCTCTCTCTCTTTCTGTCTCTCTCAAATATATACACACAGACACACACACACACACACACACACACACACACACACACACATATATATATTTACATGGGTTCTGAGGATTGAACTCTGGTCTTCTTGCTCATAAGGCAAGCACTTTACCCACTAAGTTATCTCCCTGGGCCCCCAGAGTCTTTAGTTATAAGTTGTTATGAATAATAACAATGTATGCTGTAGGCTCACAGGAAATAATGAATCTAGATTAGCCCAGTGTCTGGCACACAGTAAAGATTTACTCAGCAGAGCTCCTAGTGCTGCTAATCATTTCTTTTTTGGTGGGGGGGTAGAGTTAATGATACAGGGTCTCATATAGCCCAGGCTGGCCTCAAACTGGCTATGCCTTCATTTTGCCTCCCAATGATGGCATTATGGGTGTGCGTCACCATGCTCATATTGCTTATAACGTTATTACAGCTAATTAAACTCTCCTGAAATGTCATTCCTTCTTCCATTCAATATGCATTTGGAGGCATACCAACTATTGGGCTAATCTAGGTCTTCGAGTATGTGAGGACTTCTCTGGTCACTGTCTTTTTTAGTAACCCCTCTCCCCATCCCCCAGCTGGTGGAAAAGATAGCTGAGGGTGGAGGCTCAGGTGTCACTGGGAAGAGAGCAGAGGTCCCTGGGTCCACATCTGCCTGAAGAATCGAGAAAGGCACTGTGGTGGTTTGATTCAGGTATCCCTCAAAGTTACGTGTTCTGAGTGCTTAAGGCCCCAGCTGGTAGCAATCTGGGAATTGGAGGCTCGTGGAGGGAGTGTATTGTTGGGGGTGGGCTCATGGGTGTTATAGCCAGCTTCCCCTTGCCAGTGTTTGGCACACTCTCCTGCTGTTGTTGTCCTCCTCATATTAGCCAGGAGGTGATGTCCACCCTCTGTTTATGCCATCATTTCCCCCTGCCATCATGGAGCTTCCCCTCGAGTCTGTAAGCCAAAATAAACCTTTCATTCCCATGAGCTGCTGTTGGTTGGGTGTTTCTGCCAGCGATGTGAACCTGGCTGCAACAGGCACCCTGAAGGAGGCGATCCTTTGGTGGAGTGGGACAAGCCAAGAAAGGTTCTGGAGACACTGGGGCCCAAGGCATCCACAAGTTTGTCTGCATAACAGGCCATCAGTCAGCTCCCAACGGACCTCAAAATGCTGCGCCGCACATTTGGCCAGTGAGGAGATTTCTAGAGGCTATTTACTTTGGGATAGTGTCTGACTATGTAGCTCAGGCTGTTCTCGATTCGTTGTGTAGCCCAGGCTGGCCTCCAACTTGTGATCCTTCTGCCTCTACTTGCTACGTGCTGGGATAACAAGCATGAGCTGCCCCACCTGGCTTCTCCCCTCAATACATTCTAAGAGAGGAGAGGACGAGATCAAGCGTGAGGTCCTTTGTTGATTGGATGCAAGGCCCCTTGGCTGTGTTTAGAGTCTAGGTCCGTCTATGGCCATGCCCCCCCGAACGCGCCTGATCTAGGAGCCTCAAGGGTCAAGTTCACAACAGTCTCTTATCCCTCTCTGACACACCTTTCCCCAAACCCCGGCAGCTAGAAAGACAGAAAGGGAGCTGGGCATAGAAGTTTGCTCCTGTAATCTAGGCCCTTGGAAGAAAGACGCAGGAAAATCAAGAGCTCAAGGTCAGCCTCAGCTATGTAGTAAGGCAAGACCAGCCTGAGCTACATGAAGTCCTGTCTCAAAACAAAAACAGGGCCTGGAGAGATGGCTCAGTGGTTAAGGCGCTTGCCTGCAAAGCCTAAGAAGCTATGTTTGACTCTCCAGGTCCCACGTGAGCTAGGTGCACAAGGTGATGCAGGCATGCAAGGCTGCACATGTGCACAAGATAGCACACACATCTAGAGATTGATTGCAGTGGCTGGAGGCCCTGGAGCGCCAATTCATTCTCTCTCTCTCACTCTCTTGCCTTAAAAAAAAAAAAAAAAAAACCAGGCACGGTGGCGCACGCCTTTAATCCCAGCACTCGGGAGGCAGAGGTAGGAGGATTGCCGTGAGTTCAAGGCAACTCTGAGACTACATAGCGAGTTCCAGGTCAGCCTGGGCTAGAGTGAGGCCCTACCTCAAAAAAAAAAAAAAAAAGTGGTACCTTCTAGTGACTTGTTGGCCAGGGAGGTCCCTGATGCCCCCCAAACATTACAGGCCATTGTCGAGGCCCTTGGTTTCCCACCAGGAATAGATGGTAAGACCCTATTGCTAAAGACTCCACATACTCGGGCTGCAAGGCCACTGAGAAATCCTGCTGGAACTGAGCTGAAAACCTCCTCCATGTAGACCAGCTGACAGAAAGCTGGAAGAAGCCATTCTGCATGTAGTTCAATGGGAGAGAGAGAAATCACCAGTGAAGATACTCAACAGTGGACACTGCAAGCTTTATATTTGCCAGCCAGGCCAAATGAGCCAATGGGTGCAATAGTGGCACGTCTGTCATGGTGGAAACCAACTGCCCTCTAATAGGACTGGAGGCCCACTCCATGGGAGGGAATCCATCCCTGATACTGAAAACCTACAACAGGGGTAGTCATGAGCCCTAGGGGTGTAACATCTACTGCTGTCTGGCTAAATGTATATACTATGCTCACCAAACTGCCCAGTAAGCACTTCTCTTAATGTTCATATCCATATATTAATGCTACTCTCACTTTTGGTAGAGATTCTTCTCTTTTCAGATGGCAGTGACCTTGGGATGACTCAGAAGGCATCATGGTGCTGGGAAGAAGTGACAGGAGTGATCAGTACTGCAATATCTCTATCACACCTTCCAAGGCTCAGGGTCCATTGTGGAAGAGGGGGTGGAAAGAATGTAAGAGCCAAAGGAAGGGCAGGACTCCTTACAACGTGCTCCCCCCAGACATAAAATGGCCTGGATATCCATGCCCTCACAGTGCCCGACACTACCTACACAAGACCATCATAAGAGGAGGAAAAGATCATGACATCAAAATAAAAGAGACTGATTGAGAGGGGGAGGGGAATGATGGAGAGTGGAGCTTTAAAGGGGGAAGTGGGAGGAGGAAGGGCATTACCATGGGGTATTGTTTACAATCATGGAAGTTATTAATAAAAAAAAAGGCAGATTTGGAGGCGGCTGAGCCACACGTGCTGCAGTTCTTAGGACCTAGGTGGGAAGCTGAGGTCCAGAACAGGCCAGAGGGTGCTGTGGTCCTCAGTGAGTCTGGGTTGTGGGGGGCACTTGCCCTCCATGTCCCGTCCCCATGCCTGTTGCTCTGGTCTGTCTCTCCTCTCCTGGGGAAGCAAAGATGTGGCTGTGGTCCCTGGGTACTTATAGTCCCCATGGAAGGCTTGCTCCTCCGGCCAGCCCCACACAGGCCCTCCAGTCTATGACAGTGGAGGACATCTGTGGTGATTGGAATACATGCGCCCCCATCGATGCCAATGGAGTTTTTTTCTTAAGTTTTATTTATTTTGAGACAGAAAGAGAGAGAGGAAGTGACAGTGGAGTGCTCAGCACTGAGACATCTCCGTCGCACCCTCCAAAGCTCAAGGTGGCAGAAAGAATGTAAGAGCCAAAGAAAGGGGAGGGAGGAGCGCTTGGTAATACTGTCTCTAGACACAAAGGTGGCCTTGGTGTTCATGACCTCCCAGTTGCTAACACTACCTACACAAGACCTGAGTACAGGAGGGGACAGGGAATGATGGGATCAAAATAGGAGGAAGACTAGTTGGAAAGAAGGGGTTCAGTGGAGGGGGAACTTGAGGGGGGAAAGGGAAGTGATGGGGGGATTATGATCATGGTATATTGTCTATATTTATGGAAGCTTTCAAATAGTTAAAAACAAATTAATAAAAAAATACAAGTGGGAGGAGGGTATTACCATGCAATATATATATTTTTAATTTTTATTTATTTATTTGAAAGTGACAGACAGAGAGAGAAAGAGGCAGAGAGAGAGAGGAGAGAGAGTGGGCGCGCCAGGGCTTCCGCCACTGAAAACGAACTCTAGACGCGTGCGCCCCCTTGTGCATCTGGCTAACGTGGGACCTGGGGAATCGAGCCTTGAACCGGGGTCTTTAGGCTTCACAGGCAAGCGCTTAACCACTAAGCCATCTCTCCAGCCCATACCATGGGATATTTTTTATAATCACAGAAGTTGTTAATAAAAAATTGAAAAAAAAAAACACAGGGGGCTGGAGAGATGGCTTAGCAGGAGGTAGAGGCAAAAGGATGAAGGGCTTGAGTTCATCTTCCTCCCATCCCACTGGGTGGAGCCTGCTCTCCGCCCTCTCCCTGGTGGGAAAAACAAGGCTCTGCACCCAACCAGAATCCCAGATCTCTGGGTGCTTCAGGATTTCGTGTCAGTTCACCCAGGACACCAGACCTTGCTCAGCAAAAAAAAAAAAAAAAAAAAAAAAAAAAAATCTGACCTCTCTCTTCCTAAGCTCTCAAGGGCTCCCAGAGCCTGAGCACACAGGCGATCCAGGCTCTGCTGACTTCTGCCTTGTCAGCACCCCATCCTGTCCCTCACACGCACCCTGCCTGGCCCTAATCTACTCGTAGTTCCTGGGACTTGGCTGTGCTGTCCTTGGTCCCCTGGCCGGCACTGGTCGTATTCCTGGCCCACCCTCTCCCCAGGACGGCAGTCTGTCGACTCCCACTGAAAACTCAGTGACCGAGCAACCAGGTCCTGCGCCCCGGAGCTCGGTGTGGCCAAGGACAGGTTCCTGGAGACCCTGGAGCCCTAAACAGACATCAGTGCCTGAGTACTTCGGAAGCTTATGGTTCTGCAGGAGGAAGGCTCGCTAAAGAGCAGGTGGCAGTGGAATGGTCAAGCGTACATGGGGGCCGAGGGCACTGCAGGCAGCGTGGGCAGCGTGGGCAGAGGCTAGGTGAGAGGCCTGTGAAGGGGGTGAGCAGAGCTGGCAGAGCCGTGGACGGAAATGCAGCCCAAATTAGTCACAACCGTGAGACAGTCACTGGGCCCTCCGTGCCTTATTCAAGCCTCACAAGGACCCTATGAGAGAAGACTGGGTATTATCTCCATCTTACACCTTTGCAGGGAAAATGAGGCATGGAGGTTGGCTTTAGGTGGCAGAGGTAGAGAAATGGCGACTGGCAATGAACCCTAGTCTACACCACTAGCTAGCCCCTTACGGTATCCCAGGGCTGGTGTGGTGGTTTGATTCAGGTGTCCTCCATAAACTTAGGTGTTCTGTCTGAATGCTAGGTCCCCAGCTGATGGCAGTTTGGGAATTAAAACCTCCTGGAGGGGGTGCATTGTTGGGGGCAGGCTTATGGGTGCTATAACCAGCTTCCTCTCGCCAGTGTGTGGCACACTCTCCTGTTACTGTTGTCCACCTAATGTTGGCCAGGAGGTGATGTCCACCCCTCTGCTCATGCCATTGTTTTCCCCTGCCTTCATGGAGCTTCCCCTCGAGTCTGTAAGCCAAAATCAAACTTTCCTTCCCATAAGCTGCTCAGTCGGGTGTTTTGTGCCAGCAACGCGAAGCTGCCTGCAGCAGCTGGTCTAGCAGTGATCTCGGGTGACAGAGGAATCAACCCGCAGCTGCTCTGACACAGTCCACCTGAAGTCCTGACTGCCCTGGGCTCACCCTCCATCAGTCCCAGGGCTCCGTAGGGGCCTCCTCCTGCAGAAGTCTCCAGGACCAAAGGAGTCCTTCTTACTCCTTTCAGATCTCCCATGAGAAGCCCAAGGCAACAGATGGCCTTTCAAGCAGAGCCCACTGACCAAGGCTGCCCATCAGATTCCCTCGTGCTTTCTGGGGAGGAACGAGTGCCTGGCCAGCGTTTCTTCCCTTGTCTATCCACTGGTAATGTTAGTCACTCAAGGCAATCACCTGACCCAAAGCTGATGAATCAGAACATCCATCCAGACTCCCCAGAGATCACTTCAGGAGCCACCAGTGGGACTTTGGGTTCTGGAACTTTGATAGAACCAGCATGAGACTTTTTCTCTCTTTTCTCCTACTTTATTAGCTAGAGAACAATGGAAGTTTTATACTCCTGGAAAGAACTTAAGTAAGAATGTAGGAAATGGAAAGAAAGGAGGAGAAGGGAGGAGAGGGAGGAAGAGGACTGGAGAGATGACTCAGTAGTTAAGGCACTTACCCATAATGCCTAACCACCCGAGTCCAATTCCCCATTATCCATGTAAAAACAGATACACAAAGTGGCACATACATCTGGAGTTGTTTTGCAGACCTACCTCTCTCCCTCTCTCTCTCTCTCTCTCTCTCTTTGCATGGTGGCACATCTGCCTTTAATCCCAGCATTTGAGAGAACTGCTGAGAGTTCAAGGCCACCCTGAGACTACATAGTGAATTCCAGGTCAGCCTGGGCTAGAGTGAGATCCTCTGTCAAAACAACAACAACAAACAACAAACAAAAAAGGGAAGGACATTCTGATAATGTGCTACAACATGGATGAACCTGGAAAATATTGTGCCAAATCAAGTAAGCCAGATGCAAAAGGACAAATATTGTAGGATTCCCACCTGTATAAAGGAATTGCCGTAGACAAATCCTGAACCGGTAAGCAGAATTATTGTGCAGGGCCTGGGACAGGAGATGGGGGCCGGGGGTGGGGAGCAGTTTGAGTCAGAGTCTCATTTTGTAGTGCAGGCTGCCTTCAAACTTGCTAATGCAGCTTGGCTTTGGGTTCAGAGTTTTGATAATGATTAGAAAGTTCTAGCTGTAGCTGGGCATGGTGGCACACGCCTTTAAACCCCAGCACTCGGGTGGCAGTGGTAAGGAGGATCGCTGTGAGTTCAAGGCCAGCCTGAGACTACGTAGTGAATTCCAGGTTAGCCTGGGCCAGGGCAAAACCCTACCTCAGACCTCCTCCCACACAAAAAAAGAAATAGAATGTAAGAGCCACAGGGTGGAAATGCACACTGTGGGGCACTGTCCTCCAAACATGCACCTGCTGGAACATTCATGACCCCATTGCTGGTACTTCCATGAGATCTGAACTGTTATGAACTCATAAACATTTTTTTTTAAATGGTTTTCCGAGGTAGGGTCTCACTCTAGCCCAGGCTGACCTGGAATTCACTATGGAGTCTCAGGGTGACCTAGAACTCTCCGCGATCCTCCTACCTCTGCCTCCCGAGTGCTGGGATTAAAGGCGTGCACCACCACGCCCGGCAATAAACATTTTGATATAGAGGACAGAGGAGGACAAAAGGAATGAGACAACTCACTCTAGCCCAGGCTGACCTGGAGTTGTGGTCTCAGGCTAGCCTCGAACTCATGGTGATCCTCCTACCTCCAAGTGCTGGGATTAAAGGTGTACACCACCATGCCTGGCAAATATTTTATTTATTTATTTATGAGAGAGAGAGAGAGAAGGGGGGGGGTCCTCAGTGGAATGGGGCAGAGGAGAAGGGACATAAAAGGATAACTGATGGGAATACAACCAAATTACAGTATGTTCATATGTTAAAGTCACCAATTAAAAAATACTTTTAGAGCCGGGTGTGGTGGCACGCGCCTTTAATCCCAGCACTCCGGAGGCAGAGGTAGGAGGATCGCCATGAGTTTAAGGCCACCCTGAGGCTACAGAGTTAATTCCAGGTTAGCCTGGACCAGAGTGAGACCCTACCTCGAAAAACCAAAAAAAAAAAAAAAACAAACCAAAAATCAAAAACCAAAAAACAACTTTTAGGGCTGGAGAGATGGCTTAGTGGTAAGGCGTCTGCCTATGAAGCCTAAGGACTCAGGTTCAGCTCTCCCCAGCACCCACGTAAACCAGACGCACAAGATGACGCACATGTCTGGAGTTCAATTGCAGTGGCTAGCAGCCCTGGTGCCCCGTTCTCTCTCCCTTTCACTCTCATAAGTTTCAGTTCTTAAATATGCTATTTTGGGGACTGGAGAGACGGCTTAGCAGTTAAGGTGCTGGCGAGGATAGCCAAAGGACCCAGATTCAATTCCCCAGTACCCACGTTTGGAGTGGCTGGAGGCCCTGGGGAGACCATTCTCTCTTTCTTTCTGCCTCTCTCTCTCTCTTTCTCTCTCTCTCTCTCATAAATAAATAAATCAAATATTTGCTGGGCATGGTGGTGTACACCTTTAATTCCAGCACTTGGAAGTAGGAGGATCACCATGAGTTCGCGGTCAGCCTGGGCTAGAGTGAGACCCTACCTTGAAACACACACACAAACAACAAAATACACACACACAGTATTTTTTTTTAAAAATCTTTTACCTGTATATTTAAAAATGGACAGAAAGTATTGTGAAGGAACTAAACTGGTTTATACTCAGGCATGTTAATTTATCAGATAAGTCAACAAATAAATAAATACAATTCATAATAAGCCTGGGCTCACTGCATACACATGTTCAATTTAGTAAATGTTTTTAACTTTCTTGGATTACTTTACATCCGGGGTTGGCATAGTATAGCCCATAGACCAAAACTGATCCTCTGATGGTTTTGTCCAGAAATTTCATCACAATATGGTGAAAAAAGAAACCCACAAAAGGTTAAAATGGTAAATTTTGTTAAGTGTATTTAAAAAACTATTTTTATTAATTTATTTGCAAGGAAGAGAGGGAGAGAGAGGGGTGGGGAGAGAATGGGCACACCAGGGCCTTTTGCTACTGCAAATGAACTCCAGACGCGTGGGCCACTTTGTGCATCTGGCTTTATGTGGGTCCTGGGAAACTCAAACCTAGGATGTCAGGTTTTGCAAGCAAGTGCCTTAATCACTGAACCATCTCTTCTGCCCCTTGCGGTGTGCATTTTAAAAGAAATACACAGTGAAATAATCAAAGGAACAGAGGACTACCAGCCCTGACTAGGATCCAGTCCCTGGGGACAACCCTTCATGGGTCTCACAGAGCTCTGCATGGTTCGTGAGCTGAGGCGGCCGCCTTTGTTCTAGACTGGCTGTTCAAGGAGGGTTTACCTTGGAAGATCATGACAGAATTGGTTTGTATTGACAGGTACAACCAAGATGTCTTCCTTGGGAGCCATATCAGCCAGGCTAACTGCCCACCACAGAAGACACGATGCCTGCAGGTTCCTTTCTTACCCAGCAGCTCACTGTACATGCGGTTATTATTTGACCCCCTTTACCTTGTCATCTGGGAACTAGAAAGTTGATCCAAGTACTGCTATTCTGGACAATCCTATTGCTGGGAGGAACAAGGTTCTTCTTTATCTCTAACCAGCAATCTTATGTCTTCTGCCAGCATCCAGGAAATGGTAGCAGGCTAGCCTGGTGGCTTACAACGGTGTTAAAATCTCAGGCCTCCCGAAACCTTATAGGCCATCGCTGATGCCCTTGGTTTCCCACCAGGAATAGATGGTAAGACCCTACTGCTGAAGACTCCACATACTCGGGCTGCAAGGCCACTGAGAAATCCTGCTGGAACTGAGCTGAAAACCTCCTCCATGTAGACCAGCTGACAGAAAGCTGGAAAAAAGCCATGCTGCATTCAGTTCAATGGGAGAGAGAGAAATCACCAGTGAAGATACTCAACAGTGGACACTGCAAGCCTTATATTTGCCAGCCAGGCTAAATGAGCCAATGGGTGCAATAGTGGCACATCTGTCATGGTGGAAACCAACTGCCCTCTAATTGGACTGGAGGCCCGCTCCATGGGAGGGAATCCATCCCTGATACTGAAAACTTACAACAGGGGTAGTCATGAGCCCTAGGGGTGTAACGTCTACTGCTGTCTGGCTAAATGTATATACTATGCTTATCAAACTGCCCAGTAAGCACTTCTCTTAATGTTCATATCCATATATTAATGCTACTCTCACTTTTGGTAGAGAACCTTCTCTTTTCAGATGGCAGTGACCTTGGGATGACTCAGAAAGCATCATGGTGCTGGGAAGAAGTGACAGGAGTGCTCAGCACTGCAAAATCTCTATCAGGGACCATTGCGGAAGAGGTGGCAGAAAGAATGTAAGAGCCAAAGGAAGGGTAGGATGCCTTACAATGTGCTTCCTCCAGACACAAAATGGCCTGGATACCCATGACCTCACAGTGCCTGACACTACCTACACAAGACCATCATAACAGGAGGAAAAGATGATGACATCAGAATAAAAGAGAGACTGATTGAGAGGGGGCAGGTGTATGATGGAGAATGGAGTTTCAAAGGGGAAAGTGGGGAGAGGGAGAGCATTACCATGGGATATTGTTTACAATCATGGAAGTTGTTAATAAAAATAAATAAATAAATCACAGGCCTGGCTCAGTGGCTAAAGGCACCTGCTTGCAAAGCCTACCATCCTTGGTTCAATTCTCCGGTACTCACAAAAAAAGCCAGATGCACAATGTAGCCCAATGTCTGGAATTTGTTTGCAGCAGCAGGAGGCCCTGAATCATGTGTGTGTATGTACACACACACACACACACACACACACACACACACACACGTTATTTCTCTCTCAAATAAATAAATATTTTCTGGGGGGCAGGAGAGATGGCTTAGTGGTTAAGGTGCTTGCCTGCGAAGCCTAAGGACCCAGGTTTGTTTCCCCAGTACCCACGTAAGCCAAATGCACAAGTTGACATATGCATCTCGAGTTCATTTGCAGTGGCTAGAAGCCCTGGCATGCCCACTCATTCTCTCTTTCTGTCTCTCTCTCTCTCTGCCTCCCTCTCAAATAAGTAAGATAAAATAAACAAATTTCAGATGGATGCCATAAGAAACCAACTCAAGTTTGTAGGAATTTTGCCCTGGCACTAAGTGGTGGTTTCTGTAAGGATCTGCCACTGTTTCTCATCTTGGAGGCCGCGTCTCCCTTTTCACTTCAGTTGCCAAATTCTGTGACGTTTCTCTGTTTACCTACTTTATGATCACCCCGAGTCTCAACTGTCTACATACTACTGTTACAGTTGAATCTTATTTTTCTTTTCAATTTTTTTTTGGTTTTTCGAGGTAGGGTCTCACTCTGGTCCAGGCTGACCTGGAATTAACTCTGTAGTCTCAGGGTGGCCTTGAACTCACAGCGATTCTCCTACCTCTGCCTCCCGAGTGCTGGGATCTTTTCAAATTTTTTACTAACAACTTCCATGATTATAAAAAATATCTCATGGTAATGCCCTCCCTCCCCCCACTTTCCCCTTTGAAATTCCAATCTCCATCATATTCCCTCCCCCTGAATCTTTTTTTAAAATTAATTTAATTTAATTTATTTATTTGAGAAAGAGAGAGACAGAGACAGAGAAAGAGGTAGACAGAGAGAATAGGTGCAATGCAAGCGAACTTCAGATGCATATGCCATCTTATGCATCTGGCTTATTCGGGTACTGAGGAATCAAACCTGAGTCCTTAGGTTTTGCAGCCAAGTGCCTTCACTGCTAAGCCAGCACTCCAGCCCACAGCTGAATCTTAAATGTCCACTCCAAAGCCCCCCCCTTTTTTTTTTGAAGGCTGATAGCACTATTGGGAGGTGGTCGACACCTATGAAGATGGAGCCTAGTTGGAGGAAGTAGGTCATTGAGAGCGTGGTTCTGAAGAGGGTATTGGGGTCCCCTCCCGTCCCTTGTGTGTGTAGTATGTGTGGTGTGTGCACATGCCTCATGTGCAATCCAGGAGGACAACTTTGGATGTCAGAAGCTTTTTGCAAGAGAGCTGGAGAGTGAGCTCCAGGCCCCCATGCTTGAGCAAGTGCTCTGAGCAGCTGGGCCATAGCCCCGCCCACCTCTCCCTTCCCTTCAGGTGAGCGGTTTCCCCCACTGCGCCCTCCAGCTGTGATGCTGCCACACCTCAGGCCCCAAGACCACAGGGCTAAGCAACCACAGGTTGAGACCTCTGAAACCAAGAGCCAAAAGAAACCTTTCAGCCACACATGGTGGCGCACGCCTTTAATCCCAGCACTCAGGAGGCAGAGGTAGGAGGATCACCATGAGTTCGAGGCCACCCTGAGACCACATGGTGAATTCCAGGTCAGCCTGGATTAGAATGAGACCCTACCTTGAAAACCAAAAAACTAAAGAAGCTGGGTATGGTGGTGCGTGCCTTTAATCCCAGCGAGTGGGTGATACAGGTAGAAGTTTCACTGTGATCACAGCCCAAGGTCAGCCTGAGACTACATAGTGAATTCCACGTCAACCTAGGCTAGAGCAAGACTCCACCTTGAAAAGCAAAACCAGGCCGGGTATGGTGGTGCACCTTTAATCCCAGCACTGGGAGGCAAAGGTAGGAGAATCACTGTGAGTTCAAGGCCAACCTGAGACTACATAATGAATTCCAGGTCAGCCTGCGCTAGAGTGAGACTCTACATCAAAAAAAAAAAAAAAAAAGAAAGAAAGAAAGGAAGGAAGGAAGGAAGGAAGGAAGGAAGGAAGGTAGGAAGGGAAGGAAGGAAGGGCAAAAACAAAACCTTCAAACAAACAAAAAAGAAATCTTTCATTCCTGTAAGCTACTTTCAAAAGAAATTTATTTTACAAAGAGAGAACAGAGAATTGGCGCACCAGGGCTTCAGCCACTGAAATTGAACTCCAGACGCTTGTGCCACCTAGTGGGCATGTGTGACCTTGCACTTGTCTCACCTTTGTGCATTGTGAGATCTGGAGAGTCGAACTTGGGTCCTTAAGCTTTGCAGGAGAGTGCCTTAGCTGCTAAGCCATCTCTCCAGCCCCCTTTACGCTACTTTTGCTCAGATATTTTGTGACAGCAATGAGAAGCTAACTAACATCTGTATTACTGCTTCTGGTTTTTAAAAATTAAGATGTAATTCACGTACTATAGAACTTAGCCTTTCAATATTATGCACTCATCATCAGTATCTAAGTTTTAATATTAATTTAATTTAATTTATTTATTTGAGAGAAGGAAAGAGGCAGAGAGAGAGAGAGAGAATGGGCACGCCAGGGCTTCCCGTCACTGTAAACGAACTCCAGATGCATGCACCACCTGTGCATCTGGCTTATGTAGGTACTGAGGTCCTTTGGAGTTGTAGGCAAGAGCTTTAACCACTAAGCCATCTCTCCAGCCCCTTCACTATCTAATTTAAGAATGTTGTCAAGCCAAGCATGGTGGCACATTCCTTTAATCCCAGCACTCACCATGAGTTCGAGACCACCTTGAGACTACATAGTGAATTCCAGGTCAGCCTGAGCTAGAGTGAGACCCTACCTCAAACAAACAAACAAAATAAACATGTTGTCATTACCACAAAAAGAATCCCTTGGGCTGGAGAGATGGCTCAGCAGTTAAAGATATTTATTTGCAAAGCCTGATGATCTGGGTTTGATAACCTAGTACCCATGTAAAGCACAAGGTGGCACATGCATCTGGAGTTCTTTTTCTTCCTTCCTTCCTTCCTTCCTTCCTTTCTTTCTTTCTTTCTTTCTTTCTTTCTTTCTTTCTTTCTTTCTTTCTTTCTTTCTTTCTTTCTCTCTCTCTTTCTTTCTTTTCCCCGAGGTTGGGCTTGCTCTAGACTGGCTGATCTGGAATTCACTATATAGTTTCAGGGTGGCCTCAAAGTCATGACAATCCTCCTACCTCTGCCTCGTGAGTGCAGGGATTAGAGGTGTGTGCCACCACGCCCACCCTGCAGTTCTTTTACAATGGAAGAAGGTCCTTGTGTACCCAAACTCATACTCTCTGTCTTTCTGTCTGTCTCTCAAACAAATAAGTAGGAATATATACATATTTTGGTTTTTTGAGGTAGAGTCTCATCTATCCCAGGCTACCTGGAATTCAGTATGTAGTCTCATGGGGGCCTTGAACTCACAGCAATCCTTCTACCTCTGCCTCCCAAGGGGATTAAAGGTGTGCCCCACCACTCCTGGTTTAAGAATATTAAAAAAAAAATCCCTCTACCCATCAGCAGATACTCCCCATTCTCTTTCTTCTCTTTACTCCCTGAAGCTAGTAATCTCTGTTATGTATTTATGAATGTGCCAAGTCTGGGTTTCACGTCAGTGTAATCACACATGTGCCCTTCTGGGTCTGGCTTATTTCATGTAATAGTGTCTTCAAGGTTCATTCATGGTGTGACATGAATCTGAATTTCAATCTCATAGCTGAGTAATATCCCATTGTATGAACTGTATTTGTTAATTCATTTACCAATTGGTAGACATTTAGGTTATATCTACTTTTGGACTGTTATAAATAGTGTTGTCATGAACTTTCTAGTACACTTTTTTCTTTATTTTGTTTGTGACAGGGTCTCAAAACTGTAGCTCAGACTGGCCAGGAATGCACAAGCCAGGAACTTGTCACAATCCTCCTGCCTCAGATTTCCAAGTGCTCAGATTAGACATGAATCACCACACCATCTTCTGTAGAACTTTTTTTGTGTGTGTTAGTTTGTTTGAGATTTTTATTTTTTGAGGTAGGGTCTCGCTCTAGCCCAAACTGACCTGGAATTCACTATGCAGTCTTAAGCTGGCCTCAAACTCACAGTGACCTTCCTACCTATGCCTCCCAAGTGCTGGGAGAAGTTTTTATGAAGAGATGTATTTCTACTTTTCTCAGGTATATAACCTAGTGAAAATACTGGGTCATATGGTAATTTTATATTTAACTGCTTTTAAATCTCTCTCCAATCTCTCTCTCTCTATGTGTGTGTGTGTGTGTGTAATGTATGTGAGTGTGTATGATGTGTGTTTGTGTATGTTAGTGCGGGTGCACCTGAGCCATGGCTCCCATGTAGAGGTCAGAGGACAAGCTCCAGTGCCAGTCTTTATCTTCCACCTTGTTTGAGGCAGCGTCTTCTGTTGTTCACCAGCTCGTAGGCTGGGCTAGCTGGCCCGTGAGGTCCCGGGAATCTCCTGTCTCCACCTCCCATCTTGCGGCCCGGAATCACAGACGTGTGCTCCTGCACCTGGCTTTACATGGGTTCTGGGGATCTAAACCTGAGTCCTCATGCTTGTGGGGCAAGCACTTCATCCACTTAGCCCTATGTTTAACTTTAGCGGAACTTCTTTATTATTATTATTATTATTATTATTATTATTTAGAGAGATCAAGAGAAAGAGAGAGAATTGGCAAGCCAGGGCTTCAGCCACTGCAATTGAACTCCAGATACTTGCGCCACCTAGTGCACATGTGCAACCTTGCACTTGCCTCACCTTTGTGCATCTGGCTTATGTGGGATATGCAGAGAGATCGAACATGGGTCCCTAGGCTTTGCAGGCAAGTGTCTTAACTGCTAAACCATCTCCCCAGCCTTAGAGGAACTTCTCCTTTTTCTTTTTTTTTTTGTGGTAGGGTCTTACTCTAGCCCAGGCTGACCTGGAATTCACTATGTAGTCTTAGGGTGGCCTTGAACTCACGGTGAGCCTCCTACCTCTGCCTCCCGAGTGCTGGGACTAAAGGCGTGCGCCACCACACCTGGCTTGGAACTTCTTAATTGTATTCCAAAGAAGCTATGAAAATCTTTTGAGGCAGGGTCTCATGTATCCGAGGCTGGCCTCAAATTTGTTACACACCTTTAGTTCCTGATCCTCCTGCGACCACCACACCCAGTTTGTGGGTGGTGCTGGAGATGGAATCCATCTTGTGAATGCCAGACAAACACTCTGCCAACCGAGTGGCATCCTGGGTCTGAAACAGCATAACCTTCCATTCTCACCAGCAATATGAGAATCCTAATTTCTCCACATCCTTGCCAGCAGTTTTGATGATCTTTTTCATTATAGTCATCCAAATGCGTCTCAAGTGGCATATTGTGGTTTTCATTTGCATTCCCTAATTGCTCCACTTTTGTATTGTCACCCATCTTTTTTTTTTGCCATTTTTATGTATCTAGTTCTGCTCTGAGGCCTGATATCTTTTTTGGAACGTTATGGAACACGTATTCCTTGGAATGGGAGAGTCCTGGGGTTGACTCCTCTCTCTGCTTCTGCTGGGTACATGACCTTGAGCAATTTTAACACTCTGAAGTATCATTTTATCCACATATGAAATGTGAGTTCCAGCACAGACTCAGATAAACCTATCATAAATGTGTGCGAGCTAGAGAGATGGCTTGACAGTTTAGGGGTTTGTTTGCAAAGCCTAAAGACCCAGGTTTGAGTCCCCAATGCCCACATAAAACCAAATGCACAGAGTGATGCATGCATCTAGAGTTTGTTTGCAGCAGCAGGAGGCCCTGGCATGCCCCTTCTCTCTCCCTCCCTCCCCTCCCTCTCTCTCTCTCTCTCTCCTTGCAAATATACATATGGGTTTTTTAAGGTAGGGTCTCACTCTAGCTCAGGCTGACCTGGAATTCAATATTTAGTCTCAGGGTGGCCTCAAACTCATGGTGATCCTCCTGCCTCTGCCTCCTTAGTACTGGGACTAAAGGCATGAGCCACCACACCTAGCTTAAAATTATTTTTTAACTATTTTATTTATTTGAGAGAGAGAAAAAGAGGCAGATAGGGAGAATGGGCATGGCAGGGCCTTCAGCCACTGCAAACAAAACAGATGCATGTGCTACCTTGTCTGGCTTATGTGGGTGTTGGGGAATCAAACCTGGGTCTTTAGGCTTCACAGGCATGTGCCTTAACTGCTAGGCCATCTGCCCAGCCCAATAAAATTATTTTTAAATGTGTGGTACGGACTTGGCATAAAGAATATCCTCAGTGAATCTCTCCAGTGAACCCAAAGTTGGAATGGGAGATTTACAGCTTGATCAGGAGGCCTGGGGCAGAAGGCTGTTGCATACTTAATCTATTATCTGCTTTACTCCAGGAACTTTTTGGGACAGGCCTCCACGGCCCCTCTGTCACTCCCCGTTTCCTCTCTGATATGGAGGTGTGTCCACCTCAGGCACAGGGAAGATCTAGGTGAGGGCAAAGAATGGAAGATCACACCACAATGTCAACTACTGGTGAGTCTGTCGGGTGGATGCTAATATCTTTTTGCTTTTCAAGGTAAGGTCTCACTCTGGCTCAGGCTGACCTGGATTTCACTATGTCATCTCAGGGTGGCCTTGAACTCACGGCGGTCCTCCTACCCATGTCTCCCGAGTTCTGAGATTAAAGACATGCGCCACCATGCCTGGCTGATCCTAACATCTTAAAAGAGTTTTGTTTCTTCTCCCAAGCATGAGACTATCTGGTGCTAGGGGAAGTTCTCCTCCAGGGTGCCCTTCCTAAGAACCTTTTGTGCAAGTTCTTCACTATAAGTCATGTTCTATGCACACTCTTGTTTCAGTATAAATCATGCCATATGCATGCTCTTATTGAACTGACTCCCAGAGCTGACCAGGTAGGTTCTATTATTCCATTTTACAGATGGGGAACCTGAGATTCCAAGAGCTTGACACAGCCAGCAAATGCCGGTGCCTCGATTCAAACTCTGCTCTGGTTTTTAAGCCTGACTTCTTTTCCCAGGGCAGAGTCCGCTGGCCCTGAGTAGAAATGTCCCAGCCAGAGTAGAAGTGTCTTGAGCCCGGGCGGCCAGGCCCCCACCCACCCTGGACTGAATCAGATACTTCACAGCCAAATGGGGAAATGGGCCCAAGGAAGGGGGGCTGGGCGGGGTGTCATGCAGGGGAGCCTTGTGGACACAGCTTCCTGAGAGTCATGATGGGTGGCAGGTTTACTGGAACAGCGTACCTGACACCGGGCTCGGCCATACGCTCTAAGGAACCAGGCAGCCCAGCTCAGAGCCCTGGAATTCACTATGGAGTCTCAGGGTGGCCTCGAACTCACGGTGATCCTCCTACCTCTGCCTCCCGAGTGCTGGGATTAAAGGTGTGCGCCACCACACCTGGCATGTGTGTGTATATAACTGTTAAGAAATGTTTATTTATTTATTTTGAGAGAGAGAAAGAGGCAGATAGGTGGAGCACATGCATGTCAGGGCCTCTAGCCACTGTAAATGAAGCCCAGATGCATGCACCACCTTGTGTATCCGCTGAATACTGGGGGATCCAACCTGGGTTCCTTGTCTTTGAAGGCAAGCACCTTAACTGCTAAGCCATCTCTGGAGCCCCTATATACGGATTTGTTTTGAGGCAGGGTCTTGCTCTAGCCCAGGTTGACCTGGAATTCACTATGTAGTCTTGGGCTAGCCTTAGACTTACAGTGATCCTCTGACCTCAGCCACCCGAGTGCTGGGATCAAAGGCATGCACCACCAAACCCAGCTACATATATTTTTGAGACAAGGTCTCATGTAGCCCAAATTAGCCTCTAACACATTATGGAGCCAAGACTGGCCTTGAACTCCTGATTCTTCTGCCTGGAACTTAAGGTATGTGCCACCGCATCTAACTTTACTTAATTTTTTCCATGTGCATATGTAGTATGTGTGGTATGTGTTTGGTGCATGCATGGTATATGCCAACATAGTGGCCCATGCACCTGGAGAAGCCAGAGGAGAACGTTGGGTGGCCCTCCATTGCTCAACCCCTGTTGTTTTTATTTGTTTTTGTTTTTTTTTGTTTTTTTGAGGTAGGGTCTCACTCTAGCCCAGGCTGACCTGGAATTCACTAAGGAGTCTCAGGGTAGCCTCGAACTCACAGTGATCCTCCTGAGTGCTGGGATTAAAGGCAGGTGCCACCACGCCTGGCTCCCTGTTGTTTTTAAAGATGGAGTTCTTACTGATTCTAGAGCTTTGAGGGTTTCACAAGTCCCCATACCTCTCTGGTCTCTGCTTCCACGGGATTAGGGTTACAGAACGTTCACGGCCATACCTATGTTCACATGGGTGCTGGGAACTCAAACTCAGGTAGACCTTAGTCTACCTCAGGCCTTCATACTTATGGTGCAAGAAACCCTCTTGGGCTGGAGAGATGGCATGTCCATTCTCTATCTCTTCTTCAAATAAATAAATAAAATATACGTTGTTTTTAAAGTGTGGGGGTTAGAGAGATGGCTTAGTGGTTAGGGTACTTGTCTGCCAAGCCTAAGGACCCAGATTCATTTCCCCAGTATCCATGTAAGCCAGATGCACAAGGTGGCACATGTGTCTGGAGTTCATTTTCAGTGGCTGCAGGTTCTTGAGCATCCATTCTCTCTCTCTCTCTCTCTCTCTCTCTCTCTCTCTCTCTCTCTCTCTCTGTGTGTGTGTGTGTGTGTGTGTGTGTGCCTCTTTCTCTCTTAAATAAGTAAATAAATAAAAAGAAACACTGTTAACCACTGGGTCATCTCTCCAGTCTCTTCTCTTTACTTAATTTATTTTAAATAATATTTTTTTGAGATGGTGTCTCACTCTAGAGTCCAGACTGGTCCGGGATTCGCTATGTAGCCCATGATCCGCCTGCCTCAGCCAGACAGGATGCCTCAACTTCTCTGAGCCCCAGCTCCCTCCCCCGCAAACCAGGGGGCCCCTTCATCCCTCGTGCATTCCGCGTGACTGCCATATGACATATGACAGGTGCTCCGTGAAAGACAGCCGCTGGGTGGATGCTCAACGTTCACTAGCAGCTTAGTGTTGAAGGACTGACTTATTCGTTCCTTCTTTCATTCATTTGCTCACTGGGCCAACCAGCCGGCACATGCGCACTCACTGGCCCACAAGGAGCACTTCAGAAGGTTCTGGAGCCAAAACTCCAGCACTGCTGAGAATGGGCTGGGCCCTCTGGACTCTGGGAAAGCCATTTCCCCTCTCACAGCCTTCATTTCCTTGCCTGTAGGATGGGAACAATAAGAGCATCTCTAGGGGCCAGCGGGATGTCACAGTCAATGGGACAGAGATGTTAAAGCAGCCAACAGCGAGCCTCAGGGGGAAAAGTGACAGCCTAGGGGATGCTGAAGAGCCCGGCCAACTCCTGGCCCTGCTGTGGGGGGCAGCAAGTACAGGATGAGGCAGGGGGGGCGGCTGAGAGACAATAGTTAGTGTTGCTTTCCGGACTGTGACCACCCCCACTCCCTTTCTGGTAAACTAACAAATAGTGGAAATACAAAAAAAAGATAATTTTTTTTTTTCTTCCGAGGCAGGGTCTCCAGGCTGGAGCCCAGGCTGACCTGGAATTCACTATGTAGTCTCAGGCTGGCTTTGAACTCATAGCAATTCTCCTACCTCTACCTCCTGAGATTTTTTTTGAGGCAAGGTCTTTTCTTCCTCTTTCTTTCATTTTTTTTTTTTTTTTAATGAAGTAGGGTCTTACTCTACTCTAGGCTCCTTAATTTCTGATCCTCTTGCCTCTACCTCTCCAGTGCTGGGCTTGCAGACATGAACCACCATGCCTGGTGTATGCGGTACTAGAGATCCAACCCTGGGCTTGGTGTTTGCTAGGCGAGCACTCTACCAACTGAGCTACCTCCTCAGCCTGGTGATTTGAATTTTAGAGTGAGAAACACCCCAGCCCAACAGGATCTGGAGCAGCAGGTCTGGAGAGGGCGCAGGCACACACATTGCACACACACTCTCATCCCTGCCTTGCACACATTTGCAGTTGGGCTACTGAAGACACAGTATGTGGTGCATGTCTGTAATCACCTGTATTCAAGATGCTAATGCGGGTTCAAGACTAGCCTGGACGACATAGCGAGACCCCGACCCAAAGAATGAAACAAAACAAAAGTACTTCATGATCAGCAACGGCCTTCTCATTTTTCACTCCGTGTGACGCCGAGGGATGCAGAGATTGCCTCCGAGTCACAGAACCATTCAACTGCTGGTAAGAGACGGCAGCCCTGGCTACTCCCGCTCCCCAGATAAATTCATTCATTCACTCTGCTTCTCTCCCCTTTAATAAGGACTCAGAAACAGTTTCTCCAGTGGCCACACGGGAACAATTCCACTCTGCGTAGTGGACTGTGTCATCCTTCCTGGATGCTCCCAAGACATCTGGGGTGCTCTGAGGGCCCAGCCCCCTCCCCAGAAGTTTGCAAATGCTCCAAGGAAGAATACCGCTACATTTTCCAGAGTAAGAATCTGAGGCCCAGAGAGGGAAAATATCTTGTGACAAACAAGACTCCAACCCAGACCTACAACACAGCTCCAAGTCCTATCCCAGTATTCCCGTTCCTCCACCAAGGTACAGTCCCGTCCCTGCGTCCCGCCTGCTCCCCTCCTGTCCCGTGTGCCCCACACCCGGCCTGCGGGTGTACAAGCAGGTGGAGGAAGGCGGGGAGCCCCCATCCCCACCCCGCGCCTGCCCCAGCCTGCAGTGCCAGCCAGCGGGCACTCCGAAGCGCCGGAGGAGGGAAAGCACCCAGGCCCAGACGTGGGCAACTCACTGAATCAGCTCCCCTGGGAGCCTCCTGGGACAGCTGGAGAAATGTGGACTCCTGGAGCAGACTCTGCCACCAGGCAGTTCCTGTGCCACAGACTGCCAGGCCCGGGGAGCCCCAGGGGTAGCAGATGAGGAAACAGGAATGCAAGGAGGAGCAGCACAGAGTCTGAGAAGAACCGCTGCTCAAGAGGCTGGCACGGCCCAGCTAGGAGCAAGTCACCTCTGCTCCAAGTGGGCCTACCCAAGGAATGGGCACCCTCAGACCTCCACTTCAGCCCCAGGGATCCTGAGAGGGGGGAGGAAGAGAATATGGAAGGCTCAGAGCCTGCTTCTGCCACCCCCAACCCTCTCCCTGGCTCTTGGCCTTTCTCATCTGGCCAGAATCTAGCTCTTCTCTCTCTCTCTCTCCCATCATTGCCATAGGGAGCAGTTATGGCTTCTCAGCAGTGCCTGAAGGGTCAGGGAGACCGAGACCCTGACATCCACGGATCTATCGCCTGGGGCCCTCACCCTGCGGGTCCAGACACCACACTTCAGGACTGAAGGTGAACCTCCAGATGGAGAGTGTTCTGGGGGGAAGGGCTGTGTTCAGGTGACCTTCCCCAGTCCTTTTATCCTAGAGCTCGGGCTGAGTCAGAAGGAGGGAGTGGCCATGACTTGCCCCTCTCTGTCACTGTCTTCCTCTTCTCAGACATACTGGGCACCTGCTCTCCTCAGGTTAAAGCATCAGAGGGAGCGCAAAACTAAGCCTCTCACTTGGAGGCCTTTTGTTCTAGCCGGGAAGATGTACTTACTTTATTTAACGAGTAAATATGCCCAACATCTATGAGAGCTATGGACAGACATAAAGGAGACAGGGACAGGAGCCTGGGACTTCTCAGATGGGTCCCACAGGTCCCAGCTGGGTTTGCTGGGGCCCTCTCTCTCCCCATACCACCACCTCTATCTCTTTTCGGAGAAACCCACCAACAAGGAGGAGACCTTTCCCAGGACCTGCCCTGAACTGTCAGAGCAGCTATCCAGGGTTCAGAACACCAGGTCAGGGTATTGGAGAGATGGCTTAGTGGTGAAGGCATTTGCCTGTCAAGCCAAAGGACCCAGGTTCGATTCCCCAGGACCCATGCAAGCAAATGTACAAGGTGGCACATGCATCTGGAGCTCGTTTACAGAGGCTGAAGGCCCCGGTGCCCCCATTATCTCTCTCCCTCTCTCTGAAATAAATAAATTAAATAAATAAATAAAAAACCAGCAGGTCTTTGGAGCGTCTAAACCTGCCTTCCACTCAAGATGCTGGTGATGCCCTCTGCAGGTGGGAAGAGGAAGGACAACCTCTGACTCGCCCCAGCATCCCACATGGGGGCAAGGAGATCGGTGCCGGGTGGGGGGTAGGGGGGTCGGTGCTGAGAGAGGCAGGGGCTTGTCTGGGTCTCTTCCTTGGTCTGCAGAGTGGCCTGTGAGGGAACTGGCTGTGACCTCAGACAGCCTCAGATACAGAAGGGAGAAGCCCCCCCCCCACCTCACGGAGCCTACTTGCTGGTCCCAGCCCACTCGGTTTCCAGGGCTCTGAACCCCAGTGCTCATTTGAAAACCAGCCTTTATACTTTGGGATCCTTCAGGAGCCCCTAGGAGCAGGCTTTTGACTTGAAAATACGTGAAAGTTCCATGAAACTTGTCCTTAGAAAAGACAGAGTTACCTCTGCTGCCAGCCAGTGCGGGGTCATTGACAGGAAGTCCCCTCCTCCATCCCCTCAGCTCTGTTGATGAGACAAGAGCCCAGAGCCAAAAAGGGACAAGCTGAGAGGCCTGAGAGGGTCTGGTCCGCAATGTCAGACCTGGAGGTCACTCAGGATTTCTGGGAGCACACACCTGTCTGGGGCTGGTCAGCATGTATTCCCAGCGTGCGCAGTCTGGGGTGCATGCCGCTCACAGCAGTGTTTGTTTGCTGGGGCTGCCCCCCCCCCCGCCCCCCGCAAGCCCCAGTCCACAGGCTCTGTTTTCCCAGACCCACAGTCCTTGCCACAATCCCAAGCTGGTCCAGATGCCACCACCAGAGCTTTGTAGGGCTCCCAGGCACTGGTCAGCTCTCAGCTTTCTCTCGAACAAAAGCAATTACATAAGCAGAGGAGGAAAGCTTAGAGGATTAACCAGGTCCCCCGGGGCTTAGCCCTGGGCGTGGGCTTCTCTGGGAAGCACAAGAGAGATGCCCAATGTCAAAGGCCCGCTGTCCTCAGACGTGCAGTGGCCACGGGCATTGGCTCCTCCACAGCCACTGTTGAGGCCTCAGCCACTACTTCTACGGAACCCACAGGCTTTGGAGCAGTAAGTCAGCTGCGCAATGCCACCCAGCACACGTGAGCCCAGGCTGCCCTCGAGCCCTGGTCCCGGAGACCATGGCCCAGCTTGTCTCACAGTCCTTTGCCCTGCCTCTCCCTGGGGTGGCTCTCCCCTTTCCTGGAGGAATTGTGTTCTGTAGCTATAGGCTATAGCTCTTCCACCCGTGTGGCACCAAGGTTGGCAGGAATACTCCGCTGCACCGCCCACGTCCCAAGGCCACTGCCCGGGAGGGCCATCTGCAGCTCCCTAGAGCCAGGACGGCAGCCCTCAGTGCTCTGCCTGGAACAGGAGAGGCTCGGCTGGTCTGCAGGAGGAGACGTGGTCCCCGTGGGTTTACATCCAAGGGACCCTCAGAGGGATTCCAGTGGCAAACAAGGTGTTAGGCCCACCTTAGGCTCACTGGCAGCAAGCCGGGTGGTGTCCTCAGACAGAGGAGGTTGGGCGTCTGGCTGAGCGCCACGATTCTGCTCTGCACCCTGAGCACCCTGCCCCGCCAGGACCTGTGGTCTGCCGTTGACCTACTCTGGAAAAGCCCAGGAGACCCGAGGGAGCGGCAAGGAGCCCGTGATCGTGGAGGAGTGTCCAGCACGCCCACACGGGAGCACACGGGTCCACCGTGCCCGTGTACCCTCGCGTGTGTTGCACCCACGTCCGGGCACACACACGGCTTGAGCTCGCTTCAGCCACCAGGTGATGTGAGAAACTTCCAGAGTGGACAAAGAGATGAAAGGGGAGGAGCCGACTCCTCAGAGGGATGCCAGGCCTTTGCTCCGTCCCAGACAGGCCACGGGGCTCCCCAGGGACACAGACCACTTGGGTGGTTTGGTGGATTCTGCGTCTCCAACCACCCCCCCCCCCACAAAACCCTGGCCAGAATCCCCAGAGAAAACAGGCAGAGGTCCCCTTGGGAATAAGACCCCTGATGCTATACTCAGCCACTGGCCTGTTTGCCACGGACTTAAACTAAGGCATAAAATCTAGAATGACAACGGGTGCGACAGTGGCACGTCTGTCATGGGGGAAACCAACCGGGGACTGGAGGCCCGCTCCATGGGAGGGAATACGTCCCTGATACCGAAAACCTACAACAGGGGTAGTCATGAGCCCTAGGGGTGTAACGTCTGCTGCTCTATGACGAAATGTATATACTTTGCTCATCAAACTGCCCGGTAAGCACTTCTCTTAATGTCTATACCTACATATTAATGCTACTCTCATTTTTGGTAGAGAATCTTCTCTTTTCAGATGGCAGTGACCTTGGGATGACTCAGAAGGCATCATGGTGCTGGAAAGAAGTGACAGGAGTGATCAGCACTGCAATATCTTTATCACACCTTCCAAGGCTCAGGGTCCATTGCGGAAGAGGCGGCGGAAAGAATGTAAGAGCCAAAGGAAGGGTAGGACTCCTTACAACTGGCTCCCCCAGACACTAAATGGCCTGGATATCCATGACCTCATAGTGCCTGACACTACCTACACAAGACCATCATAATAGAAGGAAAAGATGATGATATCAAAACAAAAGAGAGAGCGAGGTGTGGTGGCACACACCTTTAATCCCAGGACTCCGGAGGCAGAGGTAAGAGGATCACCAAGAGTTCGAGGCTACCCTGAGAGTGAATTCCAGGTCAGCCTGAGCTAGAGGGAGATTCTACCTCAAAAAACCAAAACAAACAAATACATAAATAAATAAATAAATAAATAAGAGACTGATTAAGAGGGGGAGGGGACATGATGGAGAATGGATTTCAAAGGGGAACTTGGGGGAGGGAGGGCATTACCATGGGATATTGTTTACAATCATGGAAGTTATTAATTAAAAAAAAATGTGTTTTGAGAGAGTATGGTGGTTTGATTCAGGTGTCCCCCATAAACTTAAGTGTTCTGAATGCTAGGTTCCCAGCTGATGGGGATTTGGGAATTAACGCCTTTTGGAGGCAGTGTATTGTTGTGGGTGGGCATATGGGTGTTATAGCCAGCTTCCTCTTGCCTGTGTTTGGCACACTCTCCTGCTACTATTATTTGCCTGATGTTGGCTTGGAGGGGGCGGGGGGAATATCCACCTGCTCATGCCATCATTTTCCCTGCCATCATGGAGCTTCCTCCTAGAGCCTGTAAGCCAAAATAAACCTCTTTTTTTCTCTCTCTCTCACACACACACAAATTTAGGCTGAGTGGGGCATAGTGGCACACGCCTTTAGTCCCAGCACTCGGGAGGCCGAGGTAGGAGGATTGCCGTGAGTTTAAGGCCACCCTGAGACTCCATAGTGAATTCTAGGTCAGCCTGAGCCCGAGTGAGACCCTGTCCTGAAAAATAAAAATGGGGGCTGATTGCTATAGATTACGGAGCTCAAAGCAGAATGTGGGCTGGTGGGAGTTATAGAGGGGACAGGGCTACTCCTGAGCAGAGGGTCTATTCTCTTCGAGCCTCCCACCACAGGTCCCTTCTGGTTGGTCCTTTCTTTCATTCTGTGCTCAGTGGGCTCTTGTGGGTGTTCATGACCACAAGGTCAGCAAGAGAATCGCTGCTCTTGGTGGGTGTTGTGGTGCCTGCCTGAAATCTCCACTCTAGGGAAGCTGAGGCAGGAGGATTTGAGTTGGAGGCCAGTCTGGGATAAATACAGACATCCTTTCTTAAAATGAGAAAAAAAAATAAGAGTCATAGCTGGATGTGGTGGCGCACGCCTTTAATCCCAGCACTCGGGAGGCAGAGGTGACAGGATCACTGTGAGTTTGAGGCCACCCTGAGACTCCATAGTGAATTCCAGGTCAGCCTGGACTATAGTGAAACCCTACCTCAACCCCCCCCCAAAAAAAAGAAGAGTCATGGGTTGGAGAAATGGCTTAGAGGTTAAGCCACTTGGTCTGCAAACCGTAATGACCCAGGTTGGATTCCCCAGGACCCACGTAAGCCAGATGCACAAGGTGGCACATGTGTCTGGAGTTGTTTGCAGCAGCTGGAGGCCCTGGTGTGTTCATTCTCTCCCTCCCTCTCTCTCTCTCTCTCTCTCTTCGTGTTTCTTTTTGATAAA
Organism: Jaculus jaculus; assembly: GCF_020740685.1. Lineage (NCBI taxonomy): Eukaryota > Metazoa > Chordata > Mammalia > Rodentia > Dipodidae > Jaculus > Jaculus jaculus. Next base: position 169,544,684 of record NC_059104.1, read on the forward strand.
TAAATAAATAAATGGTAACTGAGCTTCCCAGAAGCTAAAGTGAAAGAAAAACTCCAAGGCTTTATGGCTCTAACTCCTAACATAAAAGGGAGGCAAATATTTGCCTGCGGGATGGATCCAATCACTGGAGTGTTCTGTGAGCAGTGTGAGAATGATCTTATTCACTGAACACAAGCCGGGCATGGTGGCTCACACTGGGGAGGTTGAGGTAAGAGGAACTCCAGGAGTTCCAAAACACTCTGGACTACAGAGTGAGATCCTATCTCAAAACAAAACAAGGGGCTGGGGAGATGGCTCAACAGTTAAAGGTGCTTGCTTATAAAACCTGCCAGCCTGGTTTGATTCCCCAGTACCCACATAAAGGCAGACAAACAAAGTGGTGCATGTGCCTGGAGTTTATTTGCAGGGGCAAAAGGTCCTGGAGCACCTATTCTCATTCTCTCTCTCTTGCTCACTCACTTGCTTTCATGTTCTCTTTCTAGTAAGTAAATAAAAATATTAAAAAAAAAATCCAAATTTTTTTTGTTTGTTTGTTTTTTGTTTTTTGAGGTAGAATTTCACTCTGGCCCAGGCTGACCTGGAATTCACTATGTAGTCTCAGGCTGACCTTAAACTCACAGTGATCCTCCTACCTCTGCTTCCCGAGTGCTGGGATCAAAGGCGTGTGCTACCATTCTACCAAGTTATTAAACATCACTGACTACCAACTCAGACTCAGCAGCACTGGGGACATATGAATGCAAACATACAAAACAGATAAAAAAAGTAATGGTCCTGGTATTGCAGGAGTCCCTTTCCAGAGAGGGAAAGAGACAAGCAAAAAGACCACCACAGGGTACAAGAAAAGAGATGGCTTAGCGGTTTTATATATATAAACACACACACATATACACAATATTTATCTTTTTTTTTTTGAGGTAGGGTCTCACTCTAGCCCAGAATGGCCTGGAATTCACTATGTAGTCTCAGGGTGGCCTCGAACTCGCAGCAATCCTCCTACCTCTGCCTCCTGAGCGCTGGGATTAAAGGCGTGCACCACCATGCCCAACTTAAAATAAATATTAAAAAAAGAAAATGGGGACTGGAGAGGGAAAGGGTCTCGGTGAAAGTTGCACAGGCAAAGCCGGGTTGGCGGCCGTGAGTCCTGAGGGAGAGTTCAAGGCCCCCTGTGCAGGCTACAGCTCCTGCTTCAGGCTCCACTGGAGTCTCCTTGATGACCTTCATCTGGCTGCACTGTCTCAGAGAGGACAGGCTGGCTTTTGAGGTTCCTTCTGTCCTATTTCTTATTCTCTCCCTTCTTCCACGAAATAGCCATTGAAAATATTCATGGACTGGAGACATGACTTAGCAATTTAGGCATTTGCCTACAAAGCCAAAGGACCTCCCGTTTGATTTCCCCAGGACCCACTTAAGCCAGATACACAAGAGGGCTCATGCGTCTGGAATTCATTTGCAGTGATTGGAGGCCCTGGCGTGCCCATTCTCTCTCTCTCTTTCTCTCTTTGCCTCTTTCACTCTCTCAAATAAATAAATAATAATAAAATAAAATATTTAAAAAGAAAATACCCAGCTTCCTCATTCTGAGGGGTGACTGTTTCCTTAGGTCCAGGATCCTCCACTTCCCCAAGGGTGACCACCTGGTGGGTGGGGCCTCTGGGCTCCCTGTCACCATCTCAGGGAGTTCCTGGTTATTTTATCAAGGGTCCTCCTCCGCTTCAGTCTGGCTGGAGGGAAGGGGACCTTTCCTGACTTCTCAAATAATTCTTCTGAATGTGTCTTCCCTGATAGTTTATGGCCTTGAAAGTGTGAGAGCGTCCATGCTGGAGCAGAGTCCTGAAGAGGAAAGCTGTAATCTGGGCACGTGATGCCACTGTTGGAGGGTAGGCAGTTGGCCTTTGGGTTATAAATGTTTAGAATGTTTGGCTAATCCGGGCTGGAGGGATGGCTCAGCAGTTAAGGCACTTGCCTGCAAAGCCTAAGGACCCAGGTTTGATTCCCCACATAAGCCAGATGCACAAGGTAGCTCATGCATCTGGAGTTCATTTGCAGTGGCTGGAGGCCCTGGTACACTCATTCTCTCCCTCTCTCCCTCTTTCTCTCTCTCAAAGTAAGTAAATAAAACATAAAATAAAATAAAATGCAGGGCTGGAGAGATGACTTAGTGGTTAAGGTGCTTGCCTGCAAAGCCAAAGTACCCAGGTTCAATTTCCCAGGACCCACATAAGCCAGATGCACAAGTTTGCAGTGGCTAAAGACCTTCACACACACACACACACACACACACACACACACACACTCCCTCTCTTTCTCCTTTTCTCAAATAAATTAAATAAATAAATAAAATAGAATGTTTGGATAATCACTGTGTTGAATCCTTATCCAGAAAGACACTTGTGCCCTCCCTGTTTGGGCTAAAAGACTATCACAGTTTTTCACTTGCAAAATTAGTGTCTACAGTGCAGCATGAAGAAGCTAGTCTCCAAAGAAAATATGACAAAAAAGGGCAACATCTTACACTTATGAAGACCTCTGCCAAGCCCAGAATAGTTGGGGATTATATCTCACAAAACTCCAGACTCTTCTCTTTTAAAAGTTGTTGATAAACCAGGCATGGTGGTGCACGCCTTTAATCCCACCACTTGGGAAGCAGAGGTAGGAGGATCGCCATGAGTTCAAGACCACCCTGAGACTACATAGTGAATTCCAAGTCAGCCTAGGCTAGAGTAAAACCCTACTTCTAAAAACCAAAATAAATAAAAACATACATACATACGTAAAAAATAGGGGAGGATCTCGCTGGACATGGTACACATTTGTAATCCCATCACTTGGGAGATGAAGGCAGGAATATATGGAGTTCAAGGCCACTCTCCACTACATAGTGAATTCCAGGCCAGTCTAGGCTACATAAGATCCTGACTCACAAACTGCAACCTCTCACCCCTGCTCCGGGGGGGGGGGGGGAAGCATACAAAAAAGGTGAGGATTGTTTACAATTATGGAATTTGTCAATAAAAAACAAATTTTTTTAAAAAAAAGGTAAGGAGCTGGGCATGGTGGCACACGCCTTTGATCCCAGTGCTCGGGAGGCAGAGGTAGGAGGACCGCTGTGAGTTCAAGGCTGCTCTGAGACTACATAGTGAATTCCAGGTCAGCCTGAGCTAGAGTGAGACCTTATCTTGAAAAACAAAACAAAACAAACAAACAAACAAAAGGGTGATGAGGTACTTGAAAATGCAAGAATGAATAATACCTAAATTGCTGTATGCCACATAAAAAGTTTACTTTTGTTTTGTTTTTGTTTTTTGAGGTAGGGTCTCACTCCAGCCCAGGTTGACCTGGAATTCACTATGTAGTCTCAGAGTGGCCTTGAACTCACAGCGATCCTCCTACCTCTGCCTCCCAAGAGCTGGGATTAAAGCTGTGCATCGCCACACCTGACTAAAAATGTCCTTAACCTCAAAGAAAAAATAAATAAGTTAGTGAAAAATAAAAAGAAATTAATAGGGCTGGAGAGATGGCTCAGCAGTTAAAGGCTCTTGCTTGCAAAGCCTGGTGACTGGGGTTTGATTCTCCAGGACCCACATAAAGCCAGGTGCACAAGGAGTCTGTTTGCAGTGGCAGGAGGCCCTGCTGTGCTAATTCATTCTCGTTCTTTCTCAAATAAATAAAAATTTAAAAAAGGGGCTGGGGGAATGGCTTAGTGGTTAAGGCATTTGCCTGCAAAGCCAAAGGACCCAGGTTCAATTCCCCAGAACACATGTTAGCCAGATGCACAAGGGGTGCACACATCTGGAGTTTGTTTGCAGGGGCTGGAGGTCCTGGTGCACCCATTCTCTCACTCTCTTTCTCTCTCCCCCTCTTTCTTTGTCAAATAATTAAATAAAAATAAAATATTAAAAAAATGTTTTTAAAGGAAAGTGTTTCTATAACAGGGAAGGAGGCAACCTCAGACCCAGGTCACCTATTACTCAGGAAAGGAGCTTTCCTTGACAGCAAAATTCACATATTTCCTGGCCTTTGTCTTGTAGCTTTCAATTAAAAAAAGAAACACGACATTTAAAAATATATTTAATTTTAATTTATTTGTTTGAGCAAGCAAGAGAGAGACAGAAATAGGCAGGTAAAGAGAGAGAGAGAGAATGGGCATGCCTGGGCCTCCAGCCACTGCAAACGAACTCCAGCTGAATGCGCCCCTTCTGCATCTACATGGGTCCTGGGGAGTCAAACCTGGGTTCTTTGGCTTTTCAGACAAGTACCTTAACCACTAAGCCATCTCTCCAGCCCCTGCCTTGTAGCTTTCTATAAATTGTAAGATAGGAACAGGCATAGGAGGAAATTAAGCTTCTCCTGCTGGTTCCCTTTCCTAATTTCTTTCTTTCTTTTTTTTTTTTTTTGATATTTACTTATTTATTTGAGAGACAGACATATAAAGAGAGAGAATGGGCATGCCAGGGCCTCTAGCTACTGCAAATGAACTCCAGAGACTTGTGGCATCTTGTGCATCTGGCTTTACATGGGTACTGGGGACCAAACCTGGGTCCTTTGGCTCTGTAGGCAAACGCCTTAAGGGCTAAGCCATCTCCCCACCCTTGCTTCCTAACTTCTTTTGGAATACAGGGAAACCATGAGTGAGGTGGTTTGAATAGATGGCCCCCAATATATTCAGTATTTTATTAGTTTCTAGTTGGCATTTGCAGTCACCTGGCTGGGAGCCGTGTCACTGGATCTTAAGGTGGATGGTGTGTTTGGGATTTCAATCTAAAGACACGCAAAGTGTGCCTGGCTGGAATTCCTGAAGTGTGCTGTGCTGTGTGGCTTTGGGCTTTTTGGCTTGTGCTTCTCTCTGTCTGCTTGGACCTGTGAAGTCAGGCCAGCTTCTTCTGCCATTATGGAACTTCCCCTAGATCGGTAAGTGTCAATAAATATCCTTTCCTCCTTGACTGTGCCTGGTCTGGAAGTTCCTCTCAGCGAACCTGAGGCTGTCTGCTCCCCTGAGGTTCATGGACAGTAAGTAGCACTGCGATTGGAATCACAGTCACAACCAGGATTGCAGGTTAAGGGACAGCAGGCCAGAAGTGGCCTACCACCACCAGGGGCTCCCACCTCCTGATCGCTGGAAGAGAGACAACTGGCTTCCGGAGATACTCAGCAAGTGGGGTCGGGCCCGGCCTCCTGCTCAGCAGGCTCACTCCTCCAGACCTCGTACCTCTGGGCAGTGCTGGGAACTGCCTGGGGACAGTGACCGCTGGTCCTGTCTTAGCCAGTGCCTGCCATCAGCCCATCGCAGCACCCTGCCCTGGGAGATATATTTAGGTGGCCTCCCCCCAAATGTTTCCCTAGTTCCCAACACTGCCTTTTATGTCCCCTTGTCCTCCAAGGCCTCTGGGCACCTTCTCTAAACTGGCCCTATGAGGTCACCAGGAGCAGGGCTCTTGCTCTGCCAACACAAATGTTTTAGTCCTAGAAACAAAGTCTAGCCTGAGGGGTGTTCTGGTCCACTTAGTGGGCCAGCAGCTCAACTCTGACCTCAGGCCCCATCTTCCAAGGCCTGCCTTGGATCAGGAACCAAACATTCCTGCCTTCTGTCCATCTTGGCTTCCCTCATTCTGGGCAGAGAGATGCCAATTTCTTCCCCTATCAGTTCCCAAGCCCCACACCCCAAGGGCACAGTCTGTCCCTCTCAGGGGTCATCAGAATGGAAAGGTCCTCATATAAGTCCCAGATGGCCCTACATTACCCCTTAACCTCTCTCCCACACTCCATCCTCAGCCTTGTAACTTCCCCTCTAAGCCTGCACCTTGCCAGGAAGAAAGAGTGTGGAATGACCCCGGGACACCAACATGGGAGGGTTCTCAGATTCACACGTGACTCCCATTGAAATCACTGGCTTTGTGAGAATGGAGTTCCTGGGGTACATAGAGACCCGCTGTGTACGTGTTTGTGGGGAGATCTCACTGTCATTGTAGTTTTGTCACCAGCTATTATGGGGTTTTAATGTGCCAAGCACTTTGTATCCAGGAAGTTGGCCAGTTCTCACAATAAACACCGTAAGGCAAATACTATTAACAACTCGGTTCTACAAAGGAAAGAGCTGAGGGACACATAGGTATCCCCTCCCAGATCTACAGGTAAAGTGCCAGGGCTGGGGTATGAACCATGCTGGGGTGATGCTGCAACCTTGGCAATTCCAGATGGCAGACTGCTGTGCGAACCCCTTCTCTATGGTGCTGGACGGCTCCCATCGCAGCAGAAACTGAACCATGGCTTGCTTTCACATTAAAACAAATGTGGAAATACTAGAGAGAAATGGGAAGATTCAAACTGAGGTTTCAGACGAGCTGCTCATGAGAGAGAGAGAGAAAGGAGAGAGGAGGAGGGGAGGGAGGGTGTAAGGGAGGAGGGTGTGAGGGAGCCTGGCTTTTGATGATACGCTTCCTCCATCATTCCGGGTCAGCTCTCAGGGGTGCTGGATGCAAAAGGGACAGTCACCCTGAGACCCAGGAAAATCTTTTAGTAGTTGATGGTGTGTCTGTAACACTAGTACTTGGGAGGTAGAAGCAGGAGGATCAGGAGGTCAAGGCCAGACTGGGCTATGTAACACTGATTAGAAGGAAGGGGGGAAGAAAGACAAAAGGAAGGAAGAAGGGTAAGGACTAGAAGGAGGAAGGAAGGGAAGGAGGGAGGGAGGGAGAGAGGGAGGAAGGGAAGAAGGAAGGAAGGAAGGAAGGAAGGAAGGGAGGGAGGGAGGGAGGAAGGAAGGAAAGAAGGAAGGAAGGAGGGAAGGAAGGAAGACAGGATAAGGAATGGAAGAAGGAAAGAAGGAGGCAAAGGGAGGCAGAAGAGAGGGAGGGAAGATCATCTTCCAGTGGCAGCGGATGCATGGAGCTCCTGCCTTCCATTCCTGGCTCAGCACATCACAGGGGTCACCATGTGCCACCCAAAACACCCATCTCAGCCGGGCATGGTGGCGCATGCCTTTAATCCCAGCACTTGGGAGGCAGAGGCAGGAGGATCGCCCTGAGTTCGGGGCCACCCCAAGACTATATAGTGAATTCCAGGTCAGCCTGGGCTAGAGTGAAACGCTACTTTGAAAAACAAACCAAAAAAAAAAAAAAAACAACAACAAAAAATCTCAGAGGTCCAACACCACACAGGCAGTGCTCCATGGCGCCCCCCCCTCCCGCCACATGCCACACAGAGCCCACGCTGCAGAACCCCTGGGGTCACCCTGGCACGGTCACTGCTAGCTGTGGAGCCACAGTCCTCCTGGAAGGGCAGATGCTCCCCAAGCCGTTGTTCGCACATGGCACGCGGCGCACACTCGCCCTGCACGGTCACACGGCTCGCGCCACGCGCGCACCCAGATCCGAGGTCCGCGAGCCTAGAGCGGGGTGACCCGCCCTGCATCCCGCAGCCCCCGCCCCTCACCTGAGCTGGTGCCGTCGGAGCCACGGGTCTGGGCGCCGGGCGTCGAGGGGAGCTCTCCAACCTGCGGCCCCAGAGAGGCGCCCCGAGGCCCAGTGCGGAGGGCGCAGGGGCAGATCCGGCCCCAAGCGTCCCCGGCGCCCCGAGAGCAAAGCCGCCGGGAGGGGCCCGGACTGCCGGCCTGGGCACCAGCTCCGGAGTCCCGCCCAGGCACAAGCCGCCTAAACCGCCCGCCTCTGGGGCACAGGGAGGCGGGTACCCGCCGGCTGCAGGGGAGAGCTCCTGGCTTTGGGAGTGCACCTCTAGGATTCGCTCTGCATTCCTTCCCGGATCCTATCCTTTCCTGGCCTCAGTTTCCCTCTTTGTGGAGAAAGAGAGAGAGAGAGGGAAGGAGGGAGGGAGGGAGGGAAGGAGGGAAGGAAGGAGGGAAGGAAGGAGGGAAGGAGGGAAGGGAGAGAGAAGGATGAATGGTGATTTCGCCCATCCTCAAAACTCTGAATTCTAGCCGGGCTTGGTGGCTCACACCTTTAATCCCAGCACTCAGGAGGCAGAGGTAGGAGGATCGCCGTGAGTTCAAGGCCACCCTGAGATGACATAGTGAATTCCAGGTCAGCCTGAGCTAGAGTGAGACCCTACCTCGAAAAACAAAAACAAAGACAACAACAACAAAAAACAAACAAGCAAACAAAAACAAAGCACCGGCTTCTGTAATTCCTAGGTGCTGAGGGCAGAACAGTGGGCAGAGGAGAACTTGAAAGTGTAATTTCTTGAGTACCTCTGTGCCAGGCACTGTGCCAGTTATTTCAGTACGGTAACCCAGAGGCATCATTACCGGTATTTTACAACCGGGAAAGCTGAGGCCCAGGGATGAAGTGTCTTGTCCAAAGTCACCCAGCTGGCAAATGCAGACCTGACATTTGAAGCCCCGCGGTGACGCTTTTCCACACCATACACAGCTCCTTGGAGGTCATGATGTCCCAGGAGCTTGGTGTGAGCATACTAACAAACAGAGGCTCAGGGTCATGAGATGGCTCCAGGTTACCCACCTAGTGGGACCTAAAGATGGGAGTGGGGGGCTGAAGAGGTAGCTTAGGGATTAAGGTGCTTGCTTGTGAAGCCTAAGGACCCAGGTTTGATTCCCCAGTACGCATGTAAGGTCACATGCACAGGGTGGCACATGGGTCTGGAGTTCATTTGCAGTGTCGAGAGGCCCTGGCATGCCCATTCTCTCCTTCTATCTACCCCCCCATCTCTCTCTGATAAAAATAAATAAATATTTTTAAAAAGATGGGAGTGTGTAGGGGCGTGATACTGTAGACAGTGGACATAGAGACGGCATGTGGTGGTTTGATTCAGGTGTCCCCCATAAACTTAGGTGTTCTGAATGCTAGATTCCCAGCTGATGGAGATTTGAGAATTAACGCCTCCTGGAGGGAGTGTATTGTTGGAAGTGGGCTTATAGGTGTTATAGCCAGTTTCCCCTTGCCAGTGATGGGCACACTCTCCTGTTCCTGTTGTCCACCTTATGTTGGCCAGGGGGTGATGTCCACCCTCTGCTCATGCCATCATTTTCCCTTGCCATCGTGGAGCTTCCCCACGAGCCTGTAAGCCAAAATAAACCTTTTCCCCACAAGCTGCTCTTAACTGGGTGATTTCTACCAGCAATGTGAACCTGACTGCAACAGTAAAATGATACCGAGGAGTGGGATTGCTGCTAGACACCTGACTATGTATGTGGCTTTGACCTTTTGGAGCTGCTTTTCAAGAGGAATGTGGAAAATAAGCTGAAAATGGTAGTGCAAGCCTTTAATCCCAGCACTCGGGAGGCAGAGGTAGGAGGATCACCGTGAGTTCAAGGCCACCCTGAGACTACATAGAATTCTAGGTCAGCCTAGGCTAGAGCAAGACCTTACCTCAAAAAATCAAAAAGGGCTAGAGAGGGCTGGAGAGATGGCTTAGTGGTTAAACGCTTGCCTGTGAAGCCTAAGGACCCCGGTTCGAGGCTCGATTCCCCAGGTCCCACGTTAGCCAGATGCACAAGGGGGCGCACGCGTCTGGAGTTCGTTTGCAGTGGCTGGAGGCCCTGGCACGCCCATTCTCTCTCTCTCCCTCTATCTGTCTTTCTCTCTATGTCTGTCGCTCTCAAATAAATAAATAAAAAAGGGCTAGAGAGATAGCTTAGCAGCTAAGGCACTTCCTGCAAAGCCTAAGAACTCACGTTTGAATCTCCAGGTACCACGTAAGGCAGGCACACAGTGATGAAAGTGTGCAATGTTGCACTTAATGCACAAGGGGTGCACACATCTCTCTCTCTCTCCTTCCCTCCTTTTCTCTCTCTCTCAAATAAAAAGAAAAAAATTAAGCCAGGCATGGTGGTGCACGCCTTTAATCCCAGCACTAGGGAGGCAGAGGTAGGAGGATCGTCGTGAGTTCGAGGCCATCCTGAGACTCCATAGTGACTTTCAGGTCAGCCTGGACTAGTGTGAAACCCTATCTCAAAAAAAGCCCAAAATAAATAAATTAATTTTAAAAATGTAAAGTAAATACTACTAACTTTGTTGGTGATGGAGAGAATTTTTCTAGGCTACAACGGAACACGGCCAAGCTGAAGAACGTTCTGTCACTATCCACTGGAGTTGAAGACGTCCACAGATGGTCATTCTACGCCGCCGTGTGCAGCCAAGGGAGACTCTTACAGTGTTGAAATGCACATCACAGCGTTGTCGCTGACACCCGGGTGCCCATGGACAGGAGAATGGTTATTCAGCAGTTCTCTTCATACTTGGTGGAGTAGGGTCGTATACAGCGTCACTAGCAGAAAACATGACTTGGCAACGTGGGTGGGACCCAGCACTGAGATCTAACTCAGCTGTCCTTGGCATGGGATGGGATCCTCTTATATTTCAGTTCTTTAAGCTTGCTCGTACAAGACCTATACAGTATTGGGCCCGTCAACAGTCCGTCATGGATGTTAGAGGAGGGTATGAGGCACCCATTCCTCCCTGAGCCGTTATTGGGAGTTAGTGGTCACTGGGGGAGGGGAAGACATTTTCTTCAGTGATGTAAGCCACAGGTAAATTGCCTATGCCTGGGTAAGTAACCTACCACGCATGCTCATGCAAGCAACCCTGATTAAACTCAGTGGAACACACTTGCACACACACACATGCGCACATGCACAAAAGATTAAGAAGGAAATCAAAGTAGAGGGAGTTAAATTGAGAACAAGAAAGGACGAGAAGAAAGTAAACCTGGGGTGATGGTGAAAGAGGGAAGGAGAAAACTAGCTTTTTTATTTTTTTTAGGCAGTTGTAGTTAGAGAGGGAGGCCCAAAGAGAACCAGGAGATGCCATCCCACATGCCACCGGACCCTGGCACAAGAATGGAACTCCAGTCTGATCCAGACTGATCTACAGCGCCCCCTGCTGCCCACAGCCTAGCGTGCTATCTAAATAAAATGGCCCAGGTGGACTAGGCGAGCATTCCACCCTCCAAACTGACAATCAGATCTTCCCCTTACATACCCGAATCTGATGAAAGAATACGTTTTCTATACTATAAAGGCTGTAGCCTTCTTCTTGTCTGCTCTCTTTGGATTCCCTCTCATCTCTGCTTGTTTGCACGCATGAGTGCTTCCCCTCTCACTGAGCCTCTGCTTTGATCTGATCTCTCTTGAAAAGCCTCAGTTTCTCTTAAGTCCCAGTCTCCCTTAAATAAGCCCACAATTTGTGATTTCCCCCTAAATAAACTTAATAATTTCTAATTTATCTTTCTTGAGTCCATCTTTATTAATTCTTTATTAAAGGTAGGACAGAACCCTTCCTGAACCCCCAAATCCTGCATCAGTGGCTCATGCCTTTAATCTTAGCACTGATGTAGGTGGATTGCTATGAGTTTGAAGCCAGCCTGTGGCTAGAGTGAAGCAAAGCCTAAGAACTCATGTTCAAATCTTCAGGTTTTACGTAAGCCAACACACTGGAGACTCTGCTTCAAAAAAAAAAAAAAAAGGGCTGGAGAGGTGGCTTAGCGGTTAAGCACTTGCCTGTGAAACCTAAGGATCCTGGTTCGAGGTTCGATTCCCCAGGACCCACGTTAGCCAGATGCACAAGGGAGCGCATACATCTGGAGTTCGTCTGCAGTGGCTGGAAGCCCTGGCATGCCCATTCCTCTTTTGCTCTCTGCCTCCCTGCCTGCCCGCCCCTCCCTTCCTCCCTCCCCCGCCATCACTCTCAAATAAGTAACTAAAAATAAATAAATTAATAAATAAAAAGTTTAGCCAGACATGGTGGCACACGCTTCTAATACCAGCACTCGGGAGGCAGAAGTAGGAGGATTGCTGTGATTTCAAGGCCACCCTGAGACTACATAGTGAATTCTAGGTCAGCCTGGGCCAGAGTGAGACTCTACCTCAAAAAACCAAAAAAAAAAAAAAAAAAAAAAAAGTTCTATGTCATCCTCCACTATGTAGTTTGTGAGTTCAAGGACAGCTGGGCTACATGAGTCCCTGTTTCAAAACAAAACAAACAAGCAAGCGATCAAGATCGTGGGGGAAGGGCGGCGGCTCTGCCCAGAGATTGATGGAGACACACCCTCATTCTCTTTGTGGGAGAAAACGGTTTTGCCAATGTTTCTTAGGTGAATCAGTGGATTATCTGCATTAGAATTTTCTTTTTTTAATTTTTACTTTATTTATGAGAGAGACAATGGGCGTGCCAGGGCATTAGCCAAACTCCAGAAGCATGTGCCACCTTGTGCATCTGGCTTACATGGGTCCTGGGGAATCGAACCTAGCTCCTTTGGCTTTGCAGGCAAGCGCCTTAACCACTAAGCCATCTGTCCAGCTCGAATCTGCTACGCCATCCCTCCAGCCTGCATTAGAATTTTCTGAGATGATGGAGCACCAGCAGCCTCCAACAGCAGGAGGCTTTTGAAACGTGGCTAGGCCAACAGAGGAACCGAATCTCTAACTTTCAACTAATTTACATGTACATTTAAAAAGGCTGTGGGTAGGGGGTATAGAGTGCCTGCTTAGCATGTAGGAGGTCTTAGATTCAATCCCCAACACGAAAATTATTAATCAAATAATCAGTCATCTGTCTGTCAGTCAATAAATCAAGTAAGCAATCAATCATCAGTCAATGAAAGCAACTAGTCCCATGAAACTTTAATAGATACTATATTGGACAATGTAAAGTTATACAGAAATTCTTGGTAATTATTAGTTTTAAAGAACTGTAGTGAGGGCTGGAGAAATGGCTTAGCAGTTAAGGCATTTGCCTGTGAAGCCAAAGGATCCAGGTTCGATTCTCCAGGACCCATGCAAGCCAGATGCACAAGGGGCACATGCATCTGGAGTTCGTTTGCAGTGGCTAGAGGACCTGGCATGCCCATTCTCTCTCTTCTACCTCTCTCTCTCTCTCTGCTTGCAAATAAATTAATAAAATTAAATTAAAAAAAAACAAACAAACAGATTTGTAGTGAGCTGAGTATGCTGGCAGATGCTTTCAATCTCAGCACTTGGGAGGCACAGGTAGGAGGATTGCTGTGAGTTTGAGGCCACTCTGAGACTACATAGCGAATTCCAGGTCAGCCTGAGCTAGAGTGAGACCCTACCTCGGAAAAAAAAAAAAAAAAAAGATGTGGAAGGGCAGGGCTGGAGAGATAGCTTAGCCATTAAGGTACTTGCTAGCAAAGCCAAAGGACCCAGGTTCGGTTCCCCAGAACCCACATAAAGCCAGATGCACATGGCAGTATATGAGTTTGGAGTTTGTTTGCAGTGGCTAGAGGCCCTGGTGTACGCATTCTTTCTCTATCTGCCTCTCTCTCTTCAATAAATAAATCAAATATTTTAAAAAATATTCTAATGGCTGGGGAGATGACTTAGTGGTTAAGGTGCTTGCTTGCAAAGCCAAAGGACCCAGGTTCAATTCCCCAGGACACATACTCTCTCTACCTGCCTATTTCTGTACCTCTCTCAAATAAATAAATAAAGTATTAAATATTAAAAAAAAATATACTGGGGGCTAGAGAGATGGCCTAGCCATTAAGGTGCTGCCTGAAAAACCAAAGGACCCAAGTTTGGCTCCTAGGACCCTCATAAGCCAGATGCACAAGGGGGTGCACACATCTGGAGTTTGTTTGCAGTGGGTGGAGGCCCTGGAGTGCCCATTCTCTCTCTCTCCTCTACCTGCCTATTTCTGTATCTCTCTCTCTCTCTCAAATTAAAAAATAAAATATTTTTTAAATTTCTGGAATATGTGGCTTCACTATTCAGAAACCTGCTGTTGATAAGCAAGGAGTTGCTATGAGGTAACTGAGGAAAACTGCAGCCACCTCTCGGTAGCTGTGTCTTCCTCCCCTGGCCAGAACGTCCTTTCGCAGCTGCTGTTACCATATCCGAAACTGAGCACCTGGGCACTCTCCCACACACGAACGCTACAGAAGGCCTGCGTCCTCAAAAGATCTGAGGTCGGGCTGGAGAGATGGCTTAGCGGTTAAATGCTTGCCTGTGAAGCCTAAGGACCCCGGTTCGAGGCTCGGTTCCCCCAGGTCCCACGTTAGCCAGATGCACAAGGGGGTGCACGCGTCTGGAGTTCGTTTGCAGAGGCTGGAAGCCCTGGCGCACCCATTCTCTCTCTCTCCCTCTATCTGTCTTTCTCTCTGTGTCTGTCACTCTCAAATAAATAAATAAAAATTAAAAAAAAAAAAAAGATCTGAGGTCACGCTAATACCACTTGGATTATGGTTTTGAACCCTTCCCCCACCTTTGTGGACCTTCCTGAAGGATCATGGGAGAAAACATCCTAGTCAGGGAGATCTAGTCCATCATGATTTGGGAGGTAAAAAGGATATCTTTACCCCATAATGCCACCCTTCTCATGCATATTCATAAAGACTTCTTTAAAATCTACAATGCAAGAGACAACATAGTAAATTCCAGGCCAACCTGGACTAGAGCAAGTTCCTATCTCAAAAAACTTAACAGGGACTTCCGGTTAAGATGGCGGCGTAGGTACCACGCCAAAACAGCCTGGGGGGGGGAAGACCAAAAAAAAACTCAGCAAAATACACACTTTTACTAAAAAGTGAGGTGTATAGGAAGTTGAGGCGGCAGCGGAGAAGTGGAAGAGTTATAGAGCATCCAGAGCCTGCACAGGCGGGAACAGCGGCCCCGGGGCGGCTCGGCTACCCGCCGCAACCGCGGAGCGGCAGAAAACCGCCGGACTCTCGGCTCGAGCCGCAGGACAAGCCAGGTGCGGGATTTTCCCCTCACACCGCGCTCTCCGCAACTCGGGAAACGTGAGGGGAGAGTGGCAGCGAGCAACGGAGGGAGGAGCAGACCGCGAGGTAAAAGCACACGTGGAGAAACGATACAACCAGAACAGCCGCGGCTCCCTCCCCTCCCCCGCCGCCTGAACCCAGCTCCAGCGAACACAGCAGCGGCCCGGGACCCGGCCACGCCAACTTGGGCTGACGGCGGGACCCAAGCAGGAGCAGAATTTGGCAGCAACTTCAGCGGCTCCAGCACCGGTACCAGTGGCCCCAGCAGCAGTGGACCCAGGAGCGGCAGCGGTGACAGATCCCGCAGCAGCGGCTTCGGGGTGAGCAGCAGCGGTGGACACGGCAACGGCAGCTTCAGCAGCGGTGGGGGCTCCAGGGGTGGCACCTACAACAGCTGCAGAGGCGGCGGCAGCGGCTCAGTTTGCCCCGTAGGAAAAGCAAGTGCCCAGCTCCAGAAATCAGAACAGCAGCCCGACGACCCAGGCAGCAACTTGACTGAGACCACAATCACCCAAGGTAACTGGGATTGCACCAGGGAAGGGTCTCACCTGGTCACAAGCTGACTTGGATACCTCAACAGACCAGAAATCTAAACCTCTTTGTTGATAGAGGATCTGGTCATTATAATAACTACTCTTGCATACATACTCGGGGCTGTTTTTGATGGAATGGGTACAGTGTTTAGCTAAATTTTAGAATCTACCAGTATATTATTCCACTCAGCCTGCTTGAATACTCCTATAGCAGGGAAACTCAACCCCTAAGAACATCTTTGTAGATACTCTGAGAGTCTTAAGAGCCACACCTAATACCTTAAGGTCCTACCCTGAAAATATATTACACCAAATCAATTGATACAGCTAAGAATACACAGCTAGCTAGAAAATCCAAGCATTAACTTAATCCAAGATGCAAAAATATATACATTATAACACAAGAAACACTAAAAAGCAAGACGATATAAATCCACCTAAAAGTATTAATGCATCAGAAATGTCCTCCAGTGAGAAAGAGTTAGAGGAAATGCCTGAGAAAGAGTTCAAAAGAATAATTATAAATATGTTCAAAGAGGTCAAAGAACACATGAAAACAATCAAAGAAGAAATCAAAGAGGAAATCAAAGGAATCAAAGAAGAGGCAGGACACCAATTTAATGAAATAAAGAAGGCAATACAAGACATAAATAGAGAAATAGAAATAATAAAGAAAAACCAGTCAGAATTACTAGCAATGAAGAACACAGTTAATGAAATAAAAAACTCTGTAGAAAATCTCACCAGTAGGATGGATGAGGGAGAGGACAGAATATCTAAGCTAGAAGATCAGGTGGCAGACCTAATGCAGTCCAACAAAGAGAAAGACAAACTTATAGAAAAGTATGAGTGGGAATTTCAAGATATTCGGGACACTATGAAAAGATCCAATATAAGAATTCAGGGCATAGTAGAAGGAGAAGAATTCCACTCCAGAGGCATAGTAGGCATCTTCAACAAAATCATAGAGGAAAATTTTCCCCAAATTGGGAAAGAGGTGCCAATACAGATACAGGAAGCCTTTAGAACCCCAGCCAGACAAAACCCAGAAAGAAACTCTCCTCGCCACATTATACTCAAACTTCCAAACACACAAACCAAAGAAAAAATATTGAAAGCAGTTAGAGAGAAAAATCAAGTTACCTACAAAAGCAAGCCCATCAGGATTACAGCAGATTATTCAACACAAACTTTTAAAGCCAGAAGGGCCTGGAGTGATATATTCCAAGTTCTGAAAGATAACAACTGTCAACCAAGGTTACTTTATCCTGCAAAGTTATCCATCCAAATAGATGGAGAAATAAAGACATTCCATGACAAAAGCAGGTTAAAGGAATATCTGAAGACAAAACCAGCTCTACAGAAAATACTTGATAGAATCCTCCATGCTGAACAAAAGGAAAAGCACACATATAAGGAACCTAGAAAAAACCAGCCATACTCAAATACCAGTTAACAGAAGAGAGCACAGGTAGAACCAGTAACACACACACACACACACAAAAATGGCAAACATAAATACACACCTTTCAATAATATCTCTTAATATCAACGGTCTCAATGCCCCAACGAAAAGACATAGATTTGCAGACTGGGTTAAAAAGCAGGATCCTACAATTTGTTGTCTTCAAGAAACTCACCTTTCTACAAAGGATAGACATTATCTTAGGGTGAAAGGTTGGAAGACGGTGTTTCAAGCAAATGGGCCTAGAAAACAAGCAGGGGTTGCTATCCTAATATCAGACAGGGTGGACTTTAGTCCGAAGTTAGTCAAAAAAGATAAGGAAGGTCACTTTATATTGATTAAGGGCACACTCCAACAGGAGGACATTACAATCCTAAACATATATGCACCCAACATGGGGGCTCCCAAATTCGTCAAACAAACACTATTAGAACTAAGGTCACAGATAACACCAAACACGGTGGTGGTGGGTGACTTTAACACCCCACTCTCATCAATTGACAGGTCATCCAGGGAAAGAATAAACAGAGAGGCATCTGGACTAAATGAGGTCATAGAAGATATGGACCTAACAGATATATACAGGACATTTCATCCAAAGGCTGCAGAATATACATTCTTTTCAGCAGCACATGGAACATTCTCTAAAATAGACCATATATTAGGACACAAAGCAAATCTTAACAAATTCAGGAAAATTGAAATAATTCCTTGCATTCTATCTGACCACAATGGAATTAAACTACAAATCAGTAGCAAGAAAGGCTATAGAGCATACACAAAATCATGGAAGCTAAACAATACACTACTAAATGATGAGTGGGTCAATGAAGAAATCAAAAAGGAAATCAAAAAATTTATAGAGTCAAATGATAATGAGAACACAACATACCAAAATCTCTGGGACACAATGAAGGCAGTTCTAAGAGGTAAATTTATAGCCTTAAGTGCCTATATTAAGAAATTAGAAAGGTCGCAAGTAAACGACCTAATGCTTCGCCTTAAAGCCTTGGAAAAAGAAGAACAAGGCAAACCAAAAAGTAGTAGACGGGAAGAAATAATAAAGATTAGGGCAGAAATTAATGAAATAGAAACAAAAAGAACAATCCAAAGAATTAATGAAACAAAGAGTTGGTTCTTTGAAAGGATAAACAAGATTGATAAACCCTTAGCAAATCTGACCAAAAGAAAGAGAGAAGAGACACAAATTAATAAAATCAGAGATGAACAAGGTAACATCACAACAGATTCCAGAGAAATTCAAAAAATTATAGGGACATACTATAAAAGCATATACTCCACAAAGTATGAAAATCTGAAAGAAATGGATGATTTCCTTGATCTATATGACCTACCTAAATTAAATCAAAATGAGATTAATCACTTAAATAGACCTATAACAAACATGGAGATCCGAGCAGTTATCAATAATCTCCCAACTAAAAAAAGCCCAGGCCCGGATGGATTCACTGCTGAATTTTACCAGACTTTTAAGGAAGAGCTAACACCATTGCTTCTTAAGCTTTTCCAGGAAATAGAAAAAGAAGGAATCCTACCAAACTCCTTCTATGAGGCCAGCATCACCCTGATACCAAAACCAGGCAAAGATAGAACAAAAAAAGAAAATTACAGACCAATCTCCCTCATGAACATAGATGCAAAAATTCTCAACAAAATATTGGCAAACAGAATACAAGAGTATATCAAAAAGATCATTCACCCTGACCAAGTAGGCTTTATCCCAGAGATGCAGGGATGGTTCAACATACGCAAATCTATAAATGTAATACATTACATAAATGGGTTGAAGGACAAAAATCACATGATCATCTCATTAGATGCAGAGAAAGCATTTGACAAAATCCAACATCCCTTCATGATAAAAGTCCTACAGAGACTGGGAATAGAAGGAACATATCTCAATATAATAAAGGCTATTTATGACAAGCCTACAGCCAACATATTACTAAATGGGGAAAAACTGGAAGCTTTTCCACTAAAATCAGGAACAAGACAAGGGTGTCCACTGTCTCCACTTCTATTTAATATAGTTTTGGAAGTCTTAGCCATAGCAATAAGGCAAGAGACACACATAAAAGGGATACAAATTGGAAAGGAAGAAATCAAGTTATCACTATTTGCAGATGACATGATTCTATACATAAAGGACCCTAAAGACTCTACTAGCAAGCTGTTAGAGCTAATCAAAACCTACAGCAATGTAGCAGGATACAAAATAAATACACAGAAATCAGTAGCCTTCATATATGCTAACAACAAACACACAGAGGATGAAATCAGAGAATCACTCCCATTCACAATTGCATCAAAAAAAATAAAATACCTTGGAATAAACCTAACTAAGGAAGTAAAGAATCTATACAATGAGAACTTTAAGACACTCAAGCGAGAAATTGCAGAAGACACTAGAAAGTGGAGAAACATCCCTTGTTCCTGGCTTGGAAGAATCAATATCGTGAAAATGGCAATCTTACCTAAAGCAATCTACACATTTAATGCAATCCCTATCAAAATTCCAAAGGCTTTCTTCATGGAAATAGAAAAAACAATCCAAAAATTCATTTGGAATCATAAAAAACCTCGAATATCTAAAATAATACTGAGCAACAAAAAAGAGGCTGGTGGTATCACCATACCTGATTTTAACCTATACTACAGAGCCATAGTAACAAAAACAGCATGGTACTGGCACAAAAACAGACATGTAGATCAGTGGAACAGAATAGAGGACCCAGATGTAAGCCCAAGTAGCTATAGCCACCTGATATTCGATAAAAATGCCAAAAATACTCATTGGAGAAGAGACAGCCTCTTCAGCAAATGGTGTTTTGAAAACTGGATAAATATCTGCAGAAGGATGAAAATAGATTCTTCTCTCTCGCCATGCACAAGAATTAAGTCCAAATGGATTAAAGACCTTAACATCAGACCGGAAACTTTGAAACTGCTAGAGGAAAAAGTAGGGGAAACCCTCCAACATATTGGTCTTGGCAAAGACTTTCTAAATACAACCCCAATTGCTCAGGCAATAAAACCACAGATTAACCACTGGGACCTAATGAAATTACAAAGATTTTGCACCGCAAAGGACACAGTGAAAAAAGCAAAGAGGCAACCTACAGAATGGGAAAAAATCTTCGCCAGCTATATATCTGATAAAGGATTAATATCTAGGATATACAAAGAACTCAAAAAGTTAACTAATAAGGAATCAAACAGGCCAATCAAAAAATGGGCTAAGGAGCTAAATAGAGAGTTCTCAAAGGAAGAAATACGAATGGCATATAAGCACCTAAAAAAATGTTCTACGTCACTAGTCATCAGGGAAATGCAGATTAAAACTACATTGAGATTCCATCTCACTCCTGTCAGATTGGCCACCATCATGAAAACAAATGATCATAAATGTTGGCGGGGATGTGGGAAAAAAGGAACCCTTCTGCACTGCTGGTGGGAATGCAATCTGGTCCAGCCATTGTGGAAAACAGTGTGGAGGTTCCTAAAGCAGCTAGAGATTGATCTACCATATGACCCAGCTATAGCACTCCTAGGCATATATCCAAAGGACTCATCTCATTTCCTTAGAAGTACATGCTCAACCATGTTTATTGCTGCTCAATTTATAATAGCTGGGAAATGGAACCAGCCTAGATGTCCCTCAACAGATGAGTGGATAATGAAGATGTGGTACATTTATACAATGGAGTTCTACTCAGCGGTAAAGAAAAATGAAGTTATGAAATTTGCAGAAAAATGGATGGACCTGGAAAGTATTATACTAAGTCAGGTAACCCAGGCCCAGAAAGCCAAGCGCCACATGTTCTCCCTCATATGGGGATCCTAGCTACAGATGACTGGGCTTCTGTGTGAGAATGAAAATACTTAGTAGCAGAGGCCAGTAAGTTGAAAAGGAGACATAAAGGGTGGAGAAAGGAAGGGAGGAGGATACTTAATAGGTTGATATTGTATATATGTAATTACAATGATTGTAATGGGGAGGTAATATGATTGAGAATGGAATTTCAAACAGGAAAGTGTGGGGGTGGGGAGGGAGGGAATTACCATGGGATATATTTTATAATCATGGAAAATGTTAATAAAAATTTAAAAAAAATAAATAAATAAATAAAAAAAGAAAAAAAAAAAAACTTAACAATGCAAAATTCACTGTGCAGCCTCTTTCCCTCATCTACGGGACAGCCCGCTCTAATCTCTCTTATGCTTTGCTTTGCCAAATAAACTCCTGGTGAAATTGTTGTCCAACTTAATTTTTAAAAAATTTATGTATTGATTTATTTGATACAGAGGAAGAGGCCAAGAGAGAGAAAGAGAGAGGGAGAGAATGGATGTGCCAGGGCCTTTTGCCACTGTAAATGAACCCCAGACACATGCGCCCCCTTGTGCATCTGGCTTATGTAGGACCTGGAGAATCCAACCCGAATCCTTTGGCTTTAACTTTAATTGCTTTAACTGCTAAGCCATCTCTCCAGTGACCACCCCCAACTTAATTTTTAACTTCATGAAGTCAGATTGTTAGGGTGTTAATCTACTATCTCCTTGGATTGTTAGCTCTTTGAATAAAACATAGTTGTAGGGCTGAAGAGATGGCTTAGCAGGTAAGGAGCTTTCTGGCAAAGCCAAAGGACTCAGGTTGGATTCCCCATTACTCATGTAAAGCCAGATGCACAAGGTGGTGCATGCATCTGGAATTCTTTTGCAGTGGCTAGAGGGCCTGGCGCACCCATTCTCTCCCTGTTGCTTTCTCTTGCTTACACACAAATAAATAGAATGCTTAAAAAAAAAAAAAATCACAGGGCTGGAGAGATGGCTTAGCGGTTAAGCGCTTGCCTGTGAAGCCTAAGGACCCCAGTTCGAGACTTGGTTCCCCAGGTCCCACGTTAGCCAGATGCACAAGGGGGCGCACACGTCTGGAGTTTGTTTGCAGAGGCTGGAAGCCCTGGCGCACCCATTCTCTCTCTCTCTCCCTCCCTCTATCTGTCTTTCTTTTCTTTTTCTTTTTTTTTTTTTTTTTGAAAAACTATTTTACTTTTATTTATTTGAGAGAGGGAAATAGGCAGAGAGGGAGAGAATGGGCATGCCAGGGCCCTCAGCCACTGCAAACGAACCCCAGACACATGCGCCCCCCCGTGCATCTGGCTAACGTGGGTCCTGGGGAACCGAACCTGGGTCCTTTGGCTTTGCAGCCAAGTGCCTTAACTGCTAAGCCATCCCTCCAGCCCTCTATCTGTCTTTCTCTCTGGGTCTGTCGCTCTCAAATAAATAAATAAAAAATTTAAAAAAAAATCACAGTTGTAGATATTGAATTCCTGGTCTGGAGAGATGGGTCAGTGGTAAAGGCACTTTTCTGCAAAGCCTAAGGATCAGGATTTGATTTCCAAGTATCTGCATTAAGCCAGATACAGAGTGGCACATGCATCTGGAGTTCATTTGCAGTGGCAGGAAGCTCTGGCGTGCCTATTCCTCTCCCCTCTCCTGCTTACAAATAAATAATAAAAATATGTTTTAAAGGCTGAAATCATACAAATACAACGTGACCAACTAATATATGTGTACATTAATATAGAGTCAGAAGGGGCCAGGCATGGCGGTGCACACCTTTAATCCCAGAATTTGGGAGGCTGAGGTAGGAGGATTGCTGTGAGTTCTAGGCCAGCCTGAGACTAATCCCAGGTCAGTCTGGGCTAGGGCAAGACCTTACCTCAAAGAGAAAAAAAAAAGGTTAAGAAAAAAAGAGAGAGAGTGGCTAGAGAGATTGCTTAGTGGTTAAGACAGTTGCCTGCAAAGCCAAAAGACCATAATTTTATTTCCCAGGACCCACTTCAGACAGATGCACAAGGGGACACGTATGTCTGCAGTTCGTTTACAGAGCCTGGAAGCCCTGGCATGCTCATTCTCTCTCTCTCTCTCTCTCCCCTTGACTATTTCTCTCTCTCAAATAAATAAATAAAATATTTAGAAAAGAGGGGGCGGGCATGGTGGCGCACGCCTTTAATCCCAGCACTCCGGAGGCAGAGGTAGGAGGATCACCATGAGTTTGAGGCCACCCTGAGACTCCATAGTGAATTCCAGGTCAGCCTGGACTACAGCAAGATCCTACCTTAATATACTGAGAGAGAGAGAGAGAGAAAGAAAGCCAGTGAGAGAGAGAGGAGGGTATACACAGTATTATATCATCCATATAATGTTATAATGCTTAAACCATGCAAAATAATACTACATCCATATAGAAAACATACAGGCATGACTAGGCATGCCCAACGAGAGTAGACATCACCTTTGAGGAAAACAAGGAATTGAAAATAAAATAAAATAAACTGGGCATGGTGGCGCATGCCTTTAATCCCAGCACTCGGGAGGCAGAGTTAGGAGGATCGCCGAGAGTTCGAGGCCACCCTGAGACTACATAGTGAATTCCAGGTCAGCCTGAGCTAGACTGAGAACCGACCTCGAAAAAAAACCAAAAAAAATAAATAAATAAAAATAAAAAAGAAGGAATTGGACTGTAGGACCAGATGTCTTTCTCCTGACCCCCTCATCCCAACTCCCTACATGCTCTGAAGGATGAAGGGGGAGGATGGAGTTAATGAAGCACCTCCCCTGGCCAAGCTTTCTCTACTCCCTCCCTTCCCCAGCAGAGGTGCCTAGGGCCCCCTCAGGACCCCCAAAGGACCAGCACTGGCCTCTGCTTAGCCTCCGTTACTGCTTGTCTCTCCGGCCAGCCCAGATCTCGCTCGCAGGCGCTTTGCGTACGTGCTTTGCTTTCCCCACATTTGGCCAAGTGCTCTGTAAACATCGGAGTGAAGGAATGAACATTAGGAAATTTGGAAACCCTCATCATCTTTCATTTATTCTGCAAAGCCCGTGCCATGCCCAGGCCTGTGCGGGGGACAAAAAGGCAAGCATCCATGGCTGATTTCCCCTAGACCCACCCAGGGCAGGGGTGCATGTGCCAGGCACAAGGTGGACACACTGGGACAGAGACAGGTACGCAGGGGAACCCAGAGGGGCCGTGCCCAGCCTGGGAGCGAGGGGCACAGAGAGGTCAAGCTCAAGGGTGAGCTAGGCTGAGTGGTCAAGAACAGCTGGGGGAGGGGGGGGCTGGAGGGATGGCTTAGCAGTTAAGCGCTTGCCTGTGAAGTCCAAGGACCCCCGTTCGAGGCTCGGTTCCCCAGGACCCACGTTAGTCAGATGCGCACGCGTCTGGAGTTTGTTTGCAGTCTCTCTCTCTGTCTGTCGCTCTCAAATTTAAAAAAAAAAAAAAAAAAAAAAAAGAACAGCTAGCGGGGACTGAGGCCTGTAGCTCAGTTGGAAGAGGCTCTGGATTCAATCCCCCAGCATCACATAAACTGGGCGTGGTGATGTAAGTTTGTAATCTCAGCATTGGGGGGAGAGGAAGGGGGGTGCAGACGTCCAAGTCATCCTTATTAACTACATCTCCAGTTCCAGGCTACCCTGGGAAAAGGAAACCAAAACCAAACATTGTTCTCTCACAGGAGGAAAGAGGGAAGGTGTTTCTGGGGAGGGAAACAGCCAAGAAAAAGACCCTTGGGTGGGGTTAAGCATGGGGAATTCTGGGAACCCTGAGGCAGAGGTTCAAGGGTACTTGGGATGTGAGCCAGGGAAAGCCAATTGGGGGTGGCTATTGAACAGAGTGCCGCTGGGGGTCAGTGCTGCCGGGAACCGCTGGGGGTTCCATCCCAGCACCCCTCAGCAAGGAAGGTTGGTAGCATTGGTGGAAGGCTAATCCTTGAACTTCCTGAAGCTCTGGGCAGAGTTCTGAGCCTAAGGTTCTTTGAGCAGAAGCTGAGGTGTCTAGAGGTGAGTGCCCGCGGGAGGTCACAGGTCACCCCAGTACCTACAGAGCCGAGGGAGCTTGGGCCAGGGAGAAAGTGCAGGAGCTGAACTGAGAGGCAGTCTGGATCTGGGGGTTCCCCACTGCTCCCCAGCATCCTCCACTCACCCTCAGCTTTTTTTTTTTTTTTTTTTTTTGAGGTAGGGTCTCACTCTAGCCCAGGCTGACCTGGAATTCATTATGGAATCTCAAGGTGGCCTCGAACTCACAGCAATCCTTCTACCTCTGCCCTCAGCCTTTTAAAAAAAAATTATTATTATTTTTTTTGAGGTAGGGTCTCACTCTAGCCCAGACTGACCTGGAATTCACTATGTAGTCTCAGTGTGACCTCAAACTCAAGGCAATCCTCCTAACTCTGCCTCCCTAGTGCTGGGATTAAAGGCGTGCACCACCATACCCTGTTCTATTTTATTATTTTTACAAATAACATTTTAGGGATGGACAGATGGCATAGTGGTTAATGTGCTTGCTTGCAAGCCTGACAGGCCAGGTTCAAATACCCAGCACCCACATAAGGGAAGGTGCACAAAGTGGCACATGTACCAGGAGTTTGCTTGAAGTGGTAAGAGGCCCTGGCATTCTTATTCTCATTCTTTCTGTCTCACTCTCTCCTTGAAAAAAAAAAAAAAAAAAGAAGAAGAAGAAAAGAAAAAAAAAAAAACCTAAAAACTAAAATCAGCACTCGGGAGGCAGAGGTAGGAGGATCACTGTGAGTCCAAGGCCACCCTGAGACTACATAGTGAATTCCAGGTCAGCCTTACCTCAAAAAACCGAAAAACAAACAAACAAACAAAAAACCCAACCCTTTTAATTAACAACAATATAACGCGATGCCCTCAGCTCTTTTTGCCTGGTCCATCTGTTCTCCATAGGTCCCTCTGGCATGCACAGTACCCTGGTCTCTGTGGGTCCTGTGCCCGGTGCCCCATGCCCCAGGCTCCGGACCTGCGCGTAACAAGTAGCTTGCCGGGGTGGTTTGGTCCCTGCGCTTGATCTATGATGTAAGGCACAGACTGGGGACTTACCAGGGCAGCGTGGGTCTTCTCCGGTACCAGCCAGATGGAGGTGGGGGCTACTGTTGGCTTTGGGATGGAGCGGTCAGTTGAAGGTGGGGAGAGGGAGCACCCAGCACGGGGAGAGGAGCAGAGCCGGGTGCCATCCCCGAGGCCCAGTGAGTGGCCTTGGGAGGAGGGAGATGGCCACAGGCACTGAGCTGGCCCAGGAGCCAAGCCCCATCCCGTGGCTCCAGAAGAGGTCAAGTGTCTGGCAGCGAGCTTGTTTCCTCTGCTTCCTCCCCCTCCCAGCCCCAGCCTCTGAGGCCAGAGTAGCTGGCAGGCGCCCAGCGGGGTGTGCTGCTGGACAGGCTATGCCCGGCATTTCCTACAACACCCGAGACCTCGCTGGGCCTGTCATCGCCAGCCTTGGGGTGCTTGCAGCCTCCTTTTGAGGCCAGTGCTGCCCTTTCAAAGCCCAGCGCCCCCAGCTCCCGTGTTGGGGTTCCCCCCCAACCCAAAGACAGTGCCTGTTTGCTCTGTAGCCCTGTATCTCTGTCTGCCCCTTGTCCTAAGCAGGAGCCTCATCCTGGAAGTTACCCCTTTTCACATTCTCACCACATTGCAGCTGCCCATGCAAGTGTCACTTCACCAATTCATGACCCAGGAATTCTTGCCCTGGCAGCCCTTCCTCCACACTCCCGTTTCTAAGCAAGGGGATGGGAGAAGCCACGGAGACCCCCACCCCCACCCCGCCAGACTCATGCTCCTCGGTGCTCCCGTACAGTAACCGTGCTCTCTGACAGCAGTAAAAAGAGAAAAGTGGGCTGGAGAGATGGCTTAGCAGTTAAGGTGTTTGCCTGTGAAACCTAAAGGCGCAGGTTCGATTCCCCAGGACCCACATAAGCCAGATGCGCAAGGTGGCGCATGAGTCTGGAGTTCATTTGCAGTGGCTGGAGGCCCTGGTGTGTCCATTCTTTCTCTATCTGCCTCCCTCTCTCTCTCTCTCTCTCTCTCTCTCTCTCTCTCCCCCTTTCTCTCCAATAAATTTTTTTTTTTTTTTTTTTTTTAAAGAAAAGTGCCTCTGGCAAAGGAGGTTACTGTTCAGAGAGCTTTGCTGGCTGAACTGCCTGTGGAGTCTCAGGACCTCCGCTAGACTCTGGCGCTCCTGGAACTGAGGACCATTGAGAACAATTGCAACATCCAGTGCAACAAGAAGCCAAACTAAACCAGGCATGGTGGTGCACACCTTTAATCCCAGCACTCAGGAGGCAGAGGTAGGAGGATCACCATGAGTTCAAGGCCAGCCTGAGACTACATAGTGAATTCCAGGTCAGCCTGAGCTATAGTGAGACCCTACCTTGAAAAAGAAAAAAAAAAAAAGAAGAAGCTGAGAGTTAAAGGTCGGTTGTGGTGGTACACATATGTAATCCCAGGACTTGGGAAGATGGAAGCCGGAGGATCCAGAGTTCAAGAGCAGTCCTTGCTACATTGTAACAGGGTGCTAGGAATTTAGGAAAGTCCTGGAATCCAAAACCCTAATTTTAATCAAAGAATTGAATAAAAATCAGACTCAGAAGGATAATTATTGAATTATTATATTTATTTAGGGAAGTACAGAGCCAAGGAAAGATACCCACATGGTTTGAGAGCCCACGTGGAGGGCCTAGAAAAAACTGTGGAAAGGACAGAAAACAAAATACAAAGAGCTCCTGCCATGTGGAGAAGGTGCCCATATGGGAAGTAAGGGCCAGGCAGAGCCAAAGAGAAAACTCACCAGAAGCAGGGTCAGGAGAGTAGCCATGACACCAAGTTCTAGGGGCCAAACTGGACCAACCACCGTGTTAGGGCTAGATTTAAATATTAGGATCAGCCTCCCTTCCAAAAGGGGCCCAGGTTGTTTGTGGAAAAACAGATCTAGATTAAGAGGTGAGAATCCAGATCACCCTTTGACCTCTAGCAAGTGCAGACTGCAAAGACAGGCCCAAAGACATTCCTGTTTCTTACTTTCCGGGGCCCAGTCACCCTAACTGCTACCTGACTCCCTCTCATTCCCCCCTCTCTTGAGAAGACACTGTAGCTGCTGTTAGAGGAAAGAGGACGATGACATCATATCTTGAACTACTTTTGGCTGAGTGAGGGTGTCGAGATATGAACTATGACAGGACACTTAAGAGAGTCTCTCCCAGAGAGGGGAGCTATTCTAAAGGACACCAAAAATGTCTTGATTGAGTGCAGAAAGACAGTCCTGGAAGAAAATGTTGGGGAGGGAGAATAAAAGCAAGGAGTGAAGGGGAACCAGTCTCCTTTAGGGTTTCCATTCTTGTGAACTTCTAGGCCTTGGAGAGCATTCGAGGGAACTCAGGTAGGTGAAGTTAGATGGTCTCAGGACGATCTCAGCGTGAGCTGACTGAGATGATTTTCCTCCCAGAACTGTTTACCAAATGGCACATTAGTGTCTGACATGATCTGAATCTGTTTTTGAATGGCTTGTAAAACAAATGAGATGTTAGAAGAGTTATCACATTTATCCTTGACAATGGCAAATATACCATATTTTGTACAATAGCTTCCCAGAGTGTACCTTTTTTAATCTCTCCTGGGGGTAGCCAGGGACAAAGGTTGGTACCATAGAGTCAGTGGGTGTCATTAGGGGCTGTCCAGTGTACTTTTGGTCTTGGGACTTAGCAAACCATTCTTATGGTTGGAGTATAATGGTGTCTTGGCACAAGTTAGAAGGGACTCACCATTGTTCCCAGTATGAGGAAGTCTTTTGAACTAAGCGACCCTTGGTCAGGGTCATGCATGTATATACTTTAGATTTGAAATTAACATTATGGCCTCTATGTTTTTTTTTTTTTTGTTGTTGTTGTTTCCTTATGTAGAATTAGAACGATTAGAGAGGGACCCAACATGTCTTAAGGCCTTGTTGGCTTCCCCTTTTGGAAAGCTCTTGTTGGGTTACTTAATAGGGCATTCATCTAATATTTGAGGCATCCCTTCATAGTTGTTTATGTATTTCTCCATGAGTGTTTAAGACTAAGCAGAGAGACAAAACTTAACCAAGGATTAATTTTGGAGGTCATTAGTGGCTCTCTAAATGAGACTCCAGGGACCTGAGAGGAGCAATATGGCTTCCCCAGTACTGGTTTTGTCGTTGGGATGAATCAGGGTCAAGTAGTTTTCCCTTCTTTGGGAAGCCAGGAGGATTGATTTTTCCTCAATTGTGACTCTCCTGTTTCAGACTGCACACGATTTTTTTTTGTATTTTTTTTTAATGAATGAGAGCAAGAGAAAAAGAAGACAAGAGAGAGAATTGGCACATCAGGGCCTTCAGCCACCGCAATCAAACTCCAGACACATGTACCATCTTGTGTGCGTGTGTGACCTTGCTGGCGGGCTTGTGTCTGGCTTATGTGGGATCTGGAGAACCAAACATGGGTCCTTAGGCTTTGCAGGCAAGTGCCTTAACTGCTAAGCCATCTCTCCAGCCCCTGATTTTTTTTTTTTTTTTTTGGTTTCCGGGTCTCTGTGCCTTCCCTGATCAGGAAGACATGTGACTTACAAGGGGGGCAGTGTATGGGTCCCATCATCTCCAGTGGCCTCATGACCTGGGAGCACAGGACAAACTATTGGCGCCTTTTGCTCCGATGATTCCAGTTGGATTTGGCTTCTATGTAGGTAATTAACACACTTAGAAAGGAAGTTACACCAGCCTTGATGGATGTACACGTGGCACATTTGATTCCAGAAACAGGTCTGGTTAAAGAATGGCACAATAGGGCTGGGGAAATGGCCTAGCAGTTAAGGCGTTTACCTGTGAAGCCTAAAGACCCCAGTTCGATTCCCCAGAATCCATGTAAGCCAGATGCACAAGGGCGGGTGGTGGTGGTGTATGCGTCTGGGTTCATTTGCAGTGGCTAGAGGCCCTGGTGTGCCCATTCTCTCTTTCTTTCTCTCAAATAAATAAATAAATAAATAGTTTTTTTAAAAAAGAATGGCACAGCAGCTTAAAGTCATTTTTGTCCTGCCTTTAAGTTTAGTTGTCCTGTGGCAGCAAAGGCCATATCTGAAGCATAGAAAGTAGACATGTCGGGCTGGAGAGATGGCTTAGCGGTTAAGCGCTTGCCTGTGAAGCCTAAGGACCCCAGTTCGAGGCTCGATTCCCCAGGACCCACGTTAGCCAGATGCACAAGGGGCGCACGCGTCTGGAGTTCGTTTGCAGTGGCTGGAGGCCCTGGCACGCCCATCCTCTCTCTCTCCCTCTGTCTTTCTCCCTATGTCTGTTGCTCTCAAATAAATAAATAAATAAATAATGAACAAAAAATTTAAAAAAAAGTAGACATATCTTATCCTTGAAATATCTAATAGCTATAAATACAGGCAGAATCTGTTATTGGTCCTGAAACAATATTTTTATCAAGAAATCCAATCCAATTAGTGTGACCTAGAAACTAAAAAAAATAAAATAAAATAAAACAAACAAGAAACAGTAAGATAGTACAAAGTCTTGGCACCTGTGTTTGAAAATATCTTTGATTAGTCTAGATACCTGTGTGGGTACTAGTTACCCGGGAACATTGGAAACAAAACCTCGGAGATTGAACTTATTTTTCTCAGACTGGAGGGATAGCTTAATGGTTAAGGCACTTGCCTGAAAAGCCAAATGATCCTGGTTCAATTCCCTAGGACCCATGTAAGCCAGATGCACAAGGGGGCACATGCATCTGGAGTTCATTTGCAGTGGCTACAGGCCCTGGCATGCCCACTCTCTCTTTCTCTTTCTGTCTCTCAAATAAATAAATAAATAAAAATATTTCAAGGCCGGGCATGATGGTGCATACCTTTAATCCCAGCACTCGGGAGGCAGAGGGAGGAGGATCGCTGTGAGTTTGAGGCCACCCTGAGACTACATAGTTAATTCCAGGTCAGTCTGAGCTAGAGTGAGATCCTACCTCAAAAAACAAACGGAAAACAAACAACAAAAAAGTTAATTGACTAATATGAAATGGACTTGAGCTATCAGAAATTAGATAATTATTTAAACAAAGTCTTGATTTAAACTATTTGATTACACATAATAGAGAAGAACCTGATTATTGCTGAGCTAAAACAGCTGAGCTCTAATATAACCCATTTTTATTAACATAAAGCAATTTAATGTCTTATCCATGACTTAAAATTACAAAAGCTTAGGCAAACAATTCCAACATATTTACCTAACAGAAGGATAAAAGTTATAGTGACTGAAATTAAATCACTTAAACCTAAGTGATTAAACCTGGTGATGACCATTTGATAGAATTAGCATAAATAAAATAAGACCTATCTTTTTAATTTTTAAAAAGAATTATTTATTTATTTGAGACAGAGAGAAGGGGAGAGAGAGAAAGAGAGTGAGAATGGGCATGCCAGGGCTTCCAGCCACTGCAAACGAACTCCAGAGGCATGTACCACTATGCATCTGGCTTAAATTGGACCTGGAGAATTGAACCTGGGTCCTTAGGCTTTGCAGGCATGTGCCTTAACTGCTAAGCCATCTCTCCAGCCCCATCAGGACCTATCTTTTCTTTCTTTCTTTCTTTCTTTTGAGATAAGTTCTCACTCTAGCTCAGGTTGACCTGGAATTCACTATGGAGTCTCAGAGTGGTCTCAAACTCATGGTGATCCTCCTGCCTCCTGAATGCTGGGATGAAAGGAGTGTGCCATCATACCCAGTCTAGGACCTATCTTTAAAGTCACAATATCCTTAAGTATGAGAACCTTACCTTTGTAAATTAAGTGACCATTTACCTTAAGACTCAGTTTCCCCAATAGTTAATGCCTTGACAAATAGAAAAATAGAGTTAACTTGGTTGAGTTAGCATCAGTGAGCTGTTAATGAGTGAACCTTACCCATTCTCCAATAGTTAAAACCTTGACAAATGGAGGAGCCTAATTTACTTTACTAAGAGCCTTGAAAAGCCAGTTTTTGTTCTTTGGTTTTAGAGGTAGGGTTTCACTCTAGCCCAGGTTGACCTGATCTCATTATGTAGTTGCAGAGTGGCCTGGAACTTGTGGCGATCCTCCTACCTCTGCCTCCCAAGTGCTGGGATTAAAGATGTGTGTGTCACCACGCCCAGCTACTTTTTTTTTTTTTTTAATGCAAGAGAATGAGAGCAAGAGAGAAAGAGAGGAGAGGTAGAGAGAATTGGCATGCCAGGCCTTCCAGCCACTGCAATCAAACTCCAAACATGCACTACCTTGTGTGCACGTGTGACCTTTATGCACTTTGTGTGTCTGTCTTACATGGGACCTGGAGAGTCAAACATGGGCCCTTAGGCGTCCCAGGCAAGCGTCTTAGCCACTAAGCCATCTGTCCAACCTGATTTTAATTACCTTAATTCGTAAGACAAGAACCTGAAGACCACTGACTGTGGAAGTTTTTTGGGGGGAGGGGTTCTTGAGGAAGGATCTCACTCCAGCCCAGGCTGACCTAGAACTCACTCTTGTTCCAGGCTGGCCTCAAACTCCTACCTCCTCCTACCTCAGCCTTCTGAATGCTAAGATTAAAGACTTGGACCACCACAGCCGGCTTCTCAGTGCAAGTTTTGCGTGACTGTGACAGTCCAGCACTTTAACTGCTGAGTTACAGACCAACCAAGAGGCAAGAAAGGCTCCAGTTCTTTCAAAGACACCTCAAGTTTCTGTATCATGTTGGTGGGGAGCATCTTTGCAATTCTTTGTTTTCTTCTCTGCAACTGTTCTCTACTTGGGAGCAGGGCTCATTTAAGAGTAGGTAGACGGGATTAGAGAGATGGCTTAGTGGTTAAGGCACTTGCCTGTGAAGCCTAAGGACCCAGGTTTGATTCCTCAGTACCCACATAAGCCAGATGCACAGGGTGACACATATGTCTGGAGTTCATTTGCAGTAGCTGGAGGCCCTGGTACACTCATTCTCTCTATCTGCTTCTCTCTCTCTCTCTCTCTCAAATAAATAGTTTTTTGTTGTTGTTCTTCGTTTTTTTCGAGGTAGGGTCTCACTCTGGTCCAGGCTGACCTGGAATTCACTATGCAGTCTCAGGGTGGCCTCGAACTCATGGTGATCCTCCGACCTCTGCCTCCCGAGTGCTGGGATTAGAGGCGTGTGCCACCATGCCCGGTCTCTCTCTTTCAAATAACTAATGTATACATAAACTCAGCCACAGAGAACAAGTGCATATCTTCACAAGCTCAGTCAAGTTCCATAGCACAAGCATATACATTTTGCTATTGGCTTTACAAGCAGGCTGAAAGAGAAAACAGAAAGCTTAATACATGTCTCCCACAGAAATTTCCAAAACTACCACCTACCTAGTCTTTTTTTTTTTTTTTTTTTTTTAATTATTGATTTGAGCCGGGCTTGGTGGCGCACGCCTCTAATCCCAGCACTGGGGAGGCAGAGATCGGAGGGTCGCCGTGAGTTCGAGGCCACCCTGAGACTGCATAGTGAATTCCAGGTCATCCTGGGCCAGAGTGAGACCCTACCTTGCAACCCCCCCCCCAAAAAGAAAGAAAGAAAGAAAGAAAGAAAGAAAGAAAGAAAGAAAGAAAGAAAGAAAGAAAGGAAGGAAGGAAGGAAGGAAGGAAGAAAGAAAGGAAAAAGAAAAGAAAGAGAGAAATAGGCAGAGAGAGAGATAATGGGCACGCCAGGGCATCTAGGCATCACTGCAAACGAACTCCAGATGCATGCGCCACCTTGTGCTTGTGCATCTGGCTTACGTGGGTCCTGGGGAGTTGAACTGGGGTCCTTTGGCTTTGTGGTCAAGTGCCTTAACCACTGAACCGTCTCTCCAGCCCCTCTGGGCTGAGTTTTAAAGAATTTTTTTGTTTATTTTATTTATTTGAGAGTGACAGACAGAAAGAGAAAGAGGCAAATAGATAGAGAGAGAATGGGCGCGCCAGGGCTTCCAGCCACTGCAAACGAACTCCAGACGCATGCGCCCCCTTGTGCATCTGGCTAACGTGGGACCTGGGGAACCGAGCCTCGAACCGGGGTCCTTAGGCTTCACAGGCAAGCGTTTAACCACTAAGCCATTTCTCCAGCCCCATGGGCTGAGTTTTAAATGCTAATGACCAGTGCTAAGGGAACCAGTGCTTTGAGATAACTAGACCTGAGAGGCCCGTGCACATTCAAGTAACTGCGGCTGCCCAGACCCTGGCTGGGACTGTTCTCCTGAGTGTGTACCTGGTGGGATTGGTGCGATGTCTTGGCACAGCAACCAGACCCACCAGGCAAAGACGGTGTGCAGCTGTGACCACGGTGGCCCCATACAAACAGCAGAAGCAGGGGTAGAGACCTGCTAGTGACCACCACCTGCCTGATGATTGCGCTTTTTTTGTTGTTGTTTTTTTGAGGTAGGGTCTCACTCTAGCCCAGGGTGATCTGGAATTCATTCTGTAGTCTCAGGATGGCCTCGAACTCATGGCGATCCTCCTACCTTTGCCTCCCAAGTGCTGGGATTAAGGGCTTGTGCCACCATGCCCGGCCCTGATTTGGCTTTTTGTTTGTTTACTTATTTGAGAGAGAGAGATAGGGAAAGAGAGAGAGAGGGCACACCAGGGCCTTTAGTCACTGCAGACGAACTCCATGCACGCGCCATCTTGTGTATCTGGCTTCACATGGGTACTGGGGAATTGAACCTGCGTCCTTAGGCTTTGCAGTCAAGTGCCTTAACCACTAA
The DNA here is from genome assembly GCF_020740685.1 of Jaculus jaculus. NCBI lineage: Eukaryota > Metazoa > Chordata > Mammalia > Rodentia > Dipodidae > Jaculus > Jaculus jaculus. The sequence goes on from NC_059104.1 coordinate 169,578,979, forward strand.
GCCATCTCTCCAGCCCTCTGGTGTGACTTTTTAGATGAAATAGGATGTTTTACCCATAGACAATTCTGTTCTCTGTGTTGCAGGTGGGATGTTACAGGATGACTCTCTTAATCCAGGTAGCCTGACAAAGTTGCGTGGGGAATTCGCCCGAGTGCTTTTGTGCTTGCAAACCCCAGAGGTTTCGCCAGTAGCAGATAAATATGTGGCTGGTCTCCCAAGAAAAATGCAAGAGGTCAGAGTTATAGCCTTTAAGTGACTAAATCCATAGACTCTAGGCTTACAAGATAGAGGGAGCCCCAGCAGATCTAAGATGAATTCAGGCACATGCCTGTGAAGACTAAGGACCCAGGCTCGATTCCCAGTACCCATGGAAGCCAGATACACAAGGTGGCACATGTGTCTTGAGTTCATGTGCAATGACAAGAGGCGCTGGTGGGCCCATTCTCTCTGTCTGCCTCTTTCTTTCTGTTTCTCAAACAAAAATAAATGAATAAATAAATAAATAAAAGTAAAAGAAAAAGAAAAGAAAGAAAGAAGAGATCAAGTCACAGTGGCCAGGAAAGGCTAAATCTGTAGACTCTAGGCATCTATAGGAGGTTTCCTCACCCGCTGGGCATAAGGGCGATCTACAGTGCACCCTATGGGCAGGCATTCTTTGCTGTAAGATACAGAAAATGCTCTGCTACCGCGGCACCCTTGGCTGCCATGGGTCCCACATGCACTGACCTCCAGCTGGGGGAACGATCACAAGATCCCAAGAGACTTGTTTTTATAAGGCTTAACTGTGTCAGGGCTCTGTAGAATATTCGATACTGGTTTTGTCAGGGAGTTTTGGGGTATTAATTAAGCAGAGAAGAGTTGAAACCCATGGTCTCCAACCCACCTCCTAAAATCTCCCCACAAGCAGTTTAGGGGATTATTGGGAGTCACAGGACTTTGCCAAGTACCACTATGGTTCAGACTTGAGCGAGGAAGAAGGATCAGGAGTTCAAGGACAGCACGCCTCGGGGCAGTAACAACAGAAGTGCCCTCCCTCCCTCCCTCCCTCTCTCCCTCTCTCCCTCTCTCTCTCTCTCTCTCTCTCTCTCACTTTTGGCATTTTTCAAGGCAAGGTCTCACTCTGGCCCAGGCAGGCTAACGTGGCACTCTCTGTAGTTCCAGACTGATCTGGAACTCGGGCAGCGATCCTCCTTCCTCTACCGCCTGAGTGCTGGGATTAAAGGCGTGCGCCACCTCCCCCGGCAACAGAAGCTCTCTTAGTCACTGAGGCTACCAAATTACCTTTGGAGACACCTCTCATGATGCCATTTTTTGAAACTTTTTATTGACAACCTGCACACACACACAATATACCATGGTCATAATGCCCTCCCACGACCTTTCTTCGTCCCTCCCTTATCCCCTCACTGAATCCCTTCTTTCTTTCCAGCTAGTCCCTCTTCTGTTTTTGTTTTTTTTTTCTCCCCCCCCCCCCCCCAAGGTAAGGTCTCACTCTAGCTCAGGTTAACCTGGCTGTATCTTCCCAGGCTGGCTTCAAAACTCACAGCTGGGCGTGGCGGCGCACACCTTTAATCCCAGCACCTGGGAGGCAGAGGTAAGAGAATTGTGGTGAGTTTGAGGCCACTTTGAGACCACATAGTGAATCCCAGGTCAGCTCGGGCTAGAGTGAGACTCTACCTTGAAAAAACAAAACAAACAAACAAAACGGTGATCCTCCTGCCTCCACCTCCCCGCTGGAATCAAGGGCAGACATCATGCCAGGCCCTCTTCTATTTTTCAAAAAAATAATTAATTAATTAATTAATTAATTTAAGAGAAAGAGAGAGATGGAGGGAGAGATAAGAGAGAATGTGCATGCCAGGGCCTCCAGCCACTGCAAACAAACTCCAGACGCATGTGCCACTTTGTGCATCTGGCTTACATGTGTCCTGGGGAATAGAACCTGAGTCCTTTGCCTTTGCAGGCAAGTACCTTAACTGCTAAGCCATCTCTCCTATTTTTTTTTTTTAAGTAAAGTATTTTTTTCACTTTATTTTATTTGCAAGCAGAGAGAGGAGAAAGAGAAAGAGAAGGGCAGAGAAAATGGGCACACCAGGACCTAGCCAGTGCCAACACACTCCAGATTCATATACCACTTTGTGTCTGGCTTTATGTGGGTACTGGGGCATCAAACTCAGGTTGAGGGTTTGCAGGCAAGTGCTTTAATCGCTAAGACATCTCTTCAGCCTCATTCTCTCTCTCTTTCTCTCTCCCTCTCTCTTTTTTTTTTCTATCTTGGTTTATCGAGAGAGGGTCTCACTCTAGTCCAGGCTGACCTGTAATTCACTATGGAGTCTCAGGGTGGCCTCAAATTCATGATGATCTTCCTACCTCTGCTTCCTAAGTGCTGGGATTAAAGGCGTGTGACACCAAGCCTGGCTCATCTCTCTCTTCTATTTTGATGTCATTGTTTTTTGCTCCTATCATGCAGGTCTTGAGGAGTAGTCAGCATCAGCCACTGTGAGGTCATGAATGACACTACCACTTTGTGTCCTGAAGACATTATTCCAAAGCGCTCTCCCCCCTCCTTTGTCTCTTACATCCTTTCTGTCACCTCTTCTGCAATGGTTCCTGAGGCTTGGAGGACGTGATAGAGATGTCTCAGTGCTGAACACTTCGTTTTCATTTCTTCTCAACAGTTTGGTGAGTTTTGAGTCTCCCAAGTGATCCCCACCACCTGAAAAGAGAAACTTCCCTAACCAAAAAATAAGAGTGGCATTACTATATGGGCATTAACATAAGTATTTAGAGGGCAGTTTGGTGGGCATAACATATGCATTTAGCCAGACAACAGTGGTAGTTTGCCAGTAGGGCTTATGACCTCCCCAGCCATAGGTTTTCTTCCCATTGGTCGGGCGTGGTGGCATATGCCTTTAATCCCAGCACTCGGGAAGCAGAGGTAGGAGGATATGCTATGAGTTTGAGGCCACCCTGAGACCCCATAGTGCATTCCAGGTCAGCCTGGGCCAGAGTGAGACCCTACCTTAAAAAAACAAAAATAAAAAATATAAATAAATAATCTTCCCATTGGAGTGTGCCTCAAGTCCAGTCAAAGAGTAGTTGATCACCCCATAACAGACATGCCACCAGTGTACCAGTTGGCACATTTGGCCTGGCTGGCCAGCCATAAAACTTGCAGGGCACACTGCTGGTTAAGACCATGGGTAAATTTCTTCCCACAGAAGGCGCATAGCTCTTTCTAGCATCAGGACAGTTAGTCAATAGGGAGGTGGCTTCCATTCAAGCTCCAGCTTGGTTTCTCAGTGACCTGCAGCCCAAGCAATTGGAGTCTTCAGCAGGAAGGTCTTACCACGTAGTTCTGGTGGGCAGCCAAGAGCCTTGGAAATAGCCTGTAATGTTTCAGGGGCATGAGGGGTCTCCCTGGCCAGCAATCTGATGAAAGGTATCTCAACCCTGGCACTGAAATTTTCTTTTAACAATCTATGGCTTCTGAGTGCACCATTATCCATCCTCCCAAGATTCTCCCCATTCTTTTTATTTTTTCTTTTTGGTATTTTGAGGTACGTTCTTGGTCTAGCCCAGGTTGACCTGGAATCCACTGTGTAGTTTCAGGGTGGCCTTGAATTCTCAGCAATTCTCCTCCCTCTACCTCTGGAGTGCTGAGATTAAAGGCATATGCCACCATGCCTGGCTTAATTGCTTTTTAACAAAAACCACTTCTAGTTGTTTTGAATTTGTTAGTAAATATTGTCTCCTGGGAGAGAGAAATCACCAGTGGAGATACTCAACAGTGGACACTACAGGCCTTATATTTAGCCAGCTAGGCCAAATGTGCCAACAGGTGCAATAATTGGCATGTCTCTTATGGGGGAGACCAACTGCCCTCTAATTGGACTGGAGGCCCATTTCATGGGAAGGAATACATCCCTGATACTGAAAACCTACAATAGGGGTAGTCATGAGCCGTAGGGTTTATAATGTTGTTTACTAAAATAGTTTCCTTCTAGAAGCTGGATGTGGTGACGCACACCTTTAATGCCAGCACTTGGGAGGCTGAAGCAGGAGAACCACTGTGAGTATGAAGCCAGCCTGAGACTACACAGTGAATTCCAGGTCAGCCTGGGCCAGAGTGAGACCCTGCCTTGAAAGAAAAAAGGAAAGGAAGGAAGGAAGGAAGGAAGGCAGGAAGGAAGGAAGGGAGGGAGGGAGGAAAAAAAAAGCCATGGTTTTCAAAGACATTCACATTACATGTATGTATATCCTACTCCATGCAATAGGTTCAAACTAGCCATGCCAAGATTATTATTCATGCAATGGTTACAAGTATTGTTTCAGATTTCATTGTAGCTCTCTTCGTCTTTAGATTACATCCTCCTTCAGAAATTATTAACTCTGGGAAGAATAAAACGTTATGCAAGAAAGAAAATGTAATCACAGGATACTATAAGACAGTTCTGGGAACAATGCTTTAAACATCATAAAACCATGAGCACTGAATAGTTACTTAATGGAATGGGGGCTGAGAGAGGCGGGAAGGGCCTTGGGGACAAAGGGCAGGCGGGACTGACAAGGTGCCCGGAACAGATTCCTCAAAGCCCTGGGGCCTGTGTCCTCTTCAGAGACACTGCGCAGTTGCTGGGATGTTTCTGGCAGTCCAGAACAGAGGGCCATTTCCTAAACTACTTAATAACGGGCAAATCATCTGGCGTCTGCTCAGCTCAGCCCATGGTCTCGGAACAAATGGACTCGATTAAAAGGCCATCATAAGCGAAATCAGGGGAAGAAAAGAGTCATTGATCAAATCAATGCCCAGCTGCTCTAGGGGCTGGCTTGGGACTGGCAATGACAGTTTCCCCTCACACTGCCCAGGCCTCCGCCAGACACCGGGGCAACCTCTGCACCACCCTGGCCCCACCTTCCACCCCTCCATGCCCATCTGCTGACCAGCTGTTCGGCTCCTCACTAGATTTTCTCAGATCTTGCGTGCAAGCCAGGAATGGGAGCTCGTGCCTATAATCCTGGCACTTAAGCATTTAGGAGGTGGAGGCAGGAGGCTGACCAGGTCAAAGTTATCCTTGGCTACATAGAAAGTTCCAGGCCACCCTGGGCTACATAAGACCCTGTTTCAGAAAAAGATCTTAGCCGGGTGTGGTGGCGGCACACCTCTAACCCCAGCACTTAGGAGGCTGAGGTAGGAGGATCGCCGTGACTTCAAGACCAGCCTGGACTTCAGAGTGAGTTTCAGGTCAGCCTGGCCAAGTGAGACTCTACCTTGAAAAACCAAAAAAAGAAAGAAAGAAAAGGAAAAGGAAAGAAAGATCCAGCACTCAGGAGGCAGAGGGAAAGGATCACTGTGAATTTGAGGCCAGCCTGAGGCTATAGAGTGAATTCCAGGTCATTTTGAGTGTGGTGGTTTGATTCAGGTGTCCCCCATAAACCTAGTTGTTCTGAATGCTAGGTTCCCAGCTGATGGAGATTTATAAATTAATGCCTCCTGGAGGGAGTGTATTGTTGGAGGCGGGCTTATGGGTATTAAAGCCAGTTTTCCCTTGCCACTGTTTGGCACACCCTTCTGTTGCTGTGGTCCATCTTATGTTGGCCAGGGGGTGATGTCCACCCTCTGCTTATGCCATCGTTTTCCCCTGCCATCGTAAAGCTTCCCTTCGAGCCTGTAAGCCAAAATAAACCTCTTTTTCCCAGAAGCTACTCTTGGTTGGGTGATTTCTACCAGCAATGTAACCCGGACTGCAACACTGAGCTAGAGTGAGACCCTACCTCAAAAAAAATCAAAAATTAACAACAACAAAAAAAGAGGGGCTGGAGAAATGGCTCCAAGCACTTGGGATGTGGAGGTAGGAGATTTGCTGTGAGTTCCAGACCAGTCTGGGCTAGAGTTGAGATGCTGCCTCAAAAAGGGGGGGGGGGTGTGGGGAGATGGCTTGTGATTAAGAGTGCTTACTGCTGAAGCATGAGGGCCTCTCAGGTGGGAGGCTCTAGAACCTTTCGTAAAAAGCTGGGCATGGCCATGCATGTCTGTAACCGAGGGGTGGAAAGGAGACCAGATAGTCTCTCTGAGAATCTGACTGAGACAAAGACTTCACTTCAGGGAAATATGTGGATGCACAAGCTCATGCATAAAGCAAGACAGGGCTGGAGAGATGGTTTAGTGGTTAAGGCACTTGCCTGTAAAGCCAAATGACCCAGGTTCAATTTCCCAGAACCCACGTCTGCCAGATGTACAAAGTAGTATGGGTATCTGGAGTGAGTTTGCAGTGGCTGAAGGCCCTGGTGTGCCCATTCTCATTCTCTCTTTCTCCCTTCTCTCAAAAGAAAAGGAAAACAAAATAAAATTGTAACCTTGGGCTAGAGAGATGGCTTAGCAGTTAAGGCACTTGCCTACAAAGCCAAAGGACCCAGGTTTGATTTCCTCAGGACCCATGTAAGCCAGATGCCTAAAGTGGCACAGGCATCTGGAGCTCCTATATAGTGGCTGGAGGCCCTGGCACACCCATTCTCTCTCTCTTCCTCTCTCTCAAATAAATAAAAATATTTTTTAAAAAATTGGTTAAAGGAACTTGCTTATAAAACCTGACAGCCTGGGTTTGATTCCTCAGAACCCACATAAAGCCAGATGCACAAAGTGGTGCATGCATCTAGAGTTTATTTGCAGTGGCAAGAGGCCCTGGCATGCCCATTCTTTCTTTCTCTTTCTGCTTGCAAATAAATAAAAAAAATTTAAAAAATATAGTAACCTCCTTGCCCTCTAATCCCTTTTCCCCATTGCACATGAGAGGGAGACAGGTAGCATCAGGGAGAGGTAGTTGGACAGGAAGGCCTGCGTGGTGGCGCATGCCTTTAATCCCAGCACTCGGGGGGCAGAGGTAGGAGGATCGCCATGAGTTCGAGGTCACCCTGAGACTACATAGTGAATTCCAGGTCAGCCTGGGCTACTGTGAGACCCTACATCGAAAAACCAAAACCAAAAAAAAAAAAAAAAGAGAGAGAGAGAAATATGGATCTTAATTTTCTCTGTCCAGTAGAGATGAAACGAATGGCAGCTGCTTAACATCACGCATTCACCCTGCGGCCTGCACCAGCTGCCGCAGGGCTGGGATCACTGGGAGCTTGGGCCCGGCCCCTTTGGGACACTCCACCCAGGTGTGCTGGCTTCTTATGGATTCAGGCCTGGACCCTAGGCCCTGGGCCCAAAATAAAAAGCCTGGCTTACCCACAAGGTTTTTGGTGAGCTTTTTAAAGAAATCTTTTCTGCCTCCTAGGGTCTCAGCCCTCGAGGTTTTTACTACCGGTAAGTTTTTGACCTTGCCACCCTGACAGGGTGGGAAAGAATGGCATGCTGTTGTCTTCTTTTAAAGCCTCTCATTTATATTCTTTTTTTTTTTTTTTTTTTTTTTTGAGGTAGGGTCTCTCTCTAACCCAGGCTGACCTGGAGTTCACTAGGAAGTCTCAGGGTAGCCTTGAACTCATGGCGGTCCTCCTACCTCTACCTCCCTAGTGCTGGGATTAAAGGCGTGCGCCACCAAGCCAGGTGCCTGGCTCTTTTATATTGTTACTTTTTTTTTCCCCTAGGCCCATGGACTTTTACATAGGCCCTTAGACCACGTGGAGGTACCAACTCCTCACCCTTTGGTTTCCAGACTTTATGGAATAAAATGTAATAATTCACTAAAATAATACTTCTCAGCCTTGTTTTATTTTAATTCTTTGGTAAAGCAGACACAGGCTTGGGTTTGGGGTTTTGTGTTTGAACCCCCAAAGGAAGACCCATCTCGCACTTGTCGCTTTTTAATCCACTGCACAATGATTATTGAGTATTATCTCTCTCCCCTCCCAGAGGCAGAGGCAACGTCTTTGACTCTTTCATTCACTGGTGACTTATTTTCAAGTATATTAAAAGTACTGACTCCTACTCTGATGGGACTGATGGGTTTTGATGGGTTCTTGGTGGCAGGTGGAAGCCCAGGATGGCCCCAGTGATGATGGGGAGATGTCCATGAGGCCTGGAAAGCTGTCTGACTACTTCCCAAAACCATACCCCAACCCTGAGGCTGCCAGAGCTGCTAACAATGGAGCCGTTCCCCCTGGCCTCAGCTACATCGTGCGAGCTAGGTGCATGGGTTGCCCATGGGTGGGTCTGGAGAAAGGGAAGAAGGCCCGACTTCTGCTAAAGGCTGAGCCACAAATCTGGTTCCAGGCACGGTGGTGAGGACTGTGTTTTCTCCTTGCTCACTGGCTACTGTGAGCCCCCCACTGGAGTATCACTGCGGGAAGGACTGTACTTCAACCCTTATTTCCCCGGCCAAGCCATTGATTGGCATGGCTCCCCGCATCTACACTGATGTCTTGGAATTTGATGATGGCTACCATGTCACAGGTTGCCAAAGATGTCTGCACATTCCTGTGCTGGGCATCTGAGCCAGAACATGGGCCTCAAGATGTTGTTGAGGATGGGCTTGCTGCTGCCCCTGATCTATGCCATGAAGCGGCATAAGTGGTCAGTCCTGAAGAGTTGAAAGCTGGCGCATTGGCCACCCAAGTGACCCTGTCCACATCTGCTGCCATCTTACATGAGCAGGCCCCCATCAAGCCCAGGAGCCTGTTCAGGCCTCAGCTAGCCCACTTGGCCTGGCTTTTCTTCAACTGGGACAAGAAGGCAGAAGGCCAGGCTCTTGCTCCAGACCTTCCTTCAGCCCTCATCATGGGAATAAATTAAGTTTGTTAACATAAAAAAAAAAAAAAAAAAAGCACTGAGCAGCTGGGCGTGGTGGCGCACACCTTTAATCAGAGCACACTTTTAATCAGAAGCAGAGGTAGGAAGATTGCCCTGAGTTCAAGGCCACCCTGAGACACCATAGTGAATTCCAGGTCAGCCTGGGCCAGAGTGAGACCCTACCTTGTAAAACCAAAATAATAATAAATAAATAAGTAAAGTGCTGGGCACATAGTGGGTACATGGTAAATATTCCTTGAATGAAGGCAGGAATTGATGAATAATAATAAAATCCCTGCCTCAAAGGGCCATTGTGAAACATTATGAAATCACTAATTTCCTAGTTTTGCTTTGCAAGGAAAGGAAGGAATGTGTTATGAGCACCGGCCGGTACTAGGTAACGTACCGAAGCTTACCCAGTGTGATGGTTGAGCTTGACAGCTTGACTGGATTTGGAATCATTTAGGCAATACATCTTTGGCCTTGTCCGTGAGGGCTTTTCCGGAGAGATCCCGACGAGCAGAAACACACTTCACGTGTGGGAAACACCGTCATCCCCTGGGCTGGGGTCCCACACTGAGAAAGGCGGCAGAGGGGAGGGGGTGACTTAACCACCAGCATCACCGGTCTCTGCTTGCTGACCGCAGACGCGATGTAACCACCTGTGTCTCGCTCTGGCTCCATGCCTTCCCAGCCACGGTGGACTGTGGTCTCTCTTCAACTGTGAGCCAAAATAGATTCCTTTTCCCTGTAAACTCTGTTCTGACTGCTGGGTCCCAGCGGATGGCAGTTTGGTAATGACAGCAAAGTGTTTTGTTGGGGTTGGGATGGGCTTACATAGGGGTGCTACAGCCAGCTTCCCCTTGCCAGCATTTGGCACACTCTCCCGCTGCTGTCGTCCACCTGACGTTGGCCACAAGACGATGCCCAGCCTCTGCTCATGCCAAGGTTTCCCCTGCCATTATGGGGCTTCCCCTCGAGTCTCTGGACCAAAATAAGCCCTTTCCTCCCACGAGCTGCTCTTGGTCTCCTGCGAAGCTGACTGGAACAGAGTCAAATGCGAGGCTGTGTGACAGTGAGCTGGAGGGTTTTCCCGGGTGACGAATGAGGACACCCGGCTTTGGGCGCAAGAGCAGCTTGCAGGTGAAAAGCATGCTGGGCTCGAAGGAGAACAGGAAGGGGCTGGAAGGGCCTGGAGCGCTGGCTGAGGCCCCTCCCACCTTTGTGGTTCTTAAAAAATAATTATTTATTTGAAAGACAGAAAGAGCCGGATGTGGTGGCACATGTCTTTAATGGCATGCACTAGGGAGGCAGAGGCAGAGGTAGGGAGATCACCGTGAGTTCGAGGCCAGCCTGGGAATACCGAGTGAATTCCAGGTCAGCCTGGGCTAGAGTGAGAGCCTACCTTGAAAAAAGATGGGGGGGGGTGCACCAGGGCCCAGGGCCTCCAGCCACTGCAAACAAACACCAGACACATGCTCTACCTTGTGCAGCTGGCTTATATGGGTAATTGAACCTGGGTGCTTTGGCTTTGCAGGCAAGCACCTTAACCGGTCAGCTCCAGCCTCCTTTGTGCTTCTTGCTCTACTCCTCAGGAAACACCAGGCCAGCCGCCCATTCCACATGAGTCAGACGTATTTTATCCTTTTTTGGCACACTTTTGACAGGATCTGAATTTTAGGGTGAAGGAGGACAGCTGTGCTGGCAACCTTTCCCAGGGGACAGAGTGCATCTTTGAGGGCCACATACAGGAATCTCTGGTGGGGGCGGGACTCTGGAGTGAGGCAGAGAAGCGTCCTGTTTGGGGAGGGGGCCTGGTTAAGGCCTAGCTGTGAGCAGGGCTCTCCCATTGGCACTTTTGGCGCTGTTGCTAGCTCTGACCACCAGAGGGCAGCAGTGCAGCACCAAGCAACTTAGGGCCACAGCGAACTAAAGCGCCAGCGTGGAAGAGCTTAGAACCCCGCAGAAGCTCAGCTCTGCGCCGCCACCATCTGCATCCCTTTGTCCTCAGGAATCCTGGGGACAGGAAGTTCCAAGGGGAGGAATGTGTGGAGTGAGGAGGGAAAAGAAATGGCAGCTAAACCCTGTCTGCATTTCCGTTCCTTCCTGTCATCACTACCCCCCACCCCAAGCCTGTCCTCTCTCATCTCCTAGTTTTGATTTTTTATTTTTTAAGATTTATTTTTATTTGTTTACCAGAGACAGAGGGAGAGAGGGAGTGAGAATGGGCGTGCCAGGGCCTCTCTCCTTGCAAACTGACTTGAGATGCATGTGCCACCATGTGCATCTGGCTTATGTGGGACCTGGAGAATCGAACCTGGGTCTTTAGGCTTCACAGGCACGCGCCTTAACTGCTAAGCCATGCCTCCAGCCCCTAGTTTTGATTTTTCTGTTGTTGTCATTTTTTTTTTTTTTCCCCTGAGTTAGGGTCTTCCCTGAGGCTGCTGTAACACAGTACAAAGGCTGGGCAATTCTCACAGTTCTGAGGTCATGTGGCTGGGTTCTGGTGAGGGCTCCCTTCCCAGTTATAGAATACCAACTTCCTGTTATACCTTCACATGATGAAATGAGGTAAGCGCTCTCTAAGGTCTCTTTCTCCTATTATTTATTTATTTACTTATGACAAAGAGGGGGAGAGAGGGAGAGAGAACACAAGAGGCAGACAGAGAGAATGGGTGCACCAGGGCCTCCAACCACTGCAAACAAACTCCAGATGCATGCATCACCTTGTGCATCTGGCTTACATGGGTGTCAGGGAATTGAACCTGATCCCTTAGGCTTTGCAGACAAGAGCCTTAACTGCTAAGCTATCTCTCCAGGCCCCTGTCTCTTTTTTCTTCTAGTCAGGCTCTCACTCTAGCCCAGGCTGACCGGGGGCTCACAATGCTCCTCCTACCTCAGCCTCCCAAGTGCTGGGACTAAAGATGTGCACTACAATAGTTTGAGGCAGGGCAGAAAGTCACGGAAAGGGCCAGGCGTGGTGGCGCACGCCTTTAATCCCAGCACTTGGGAGGCAGAGGTAGGTGGATCTCTGTGAGTTTGAGGCCAGCCTGACTACATAGTGAATTCCAGGTGAGCCTGGGCTACAGCGCAAGACCCTACCTCGAAAAACCAAAAGAAAAAAAAAAAAGAGAGATGGCTTGGCAGGGACACATACATCTGGAGTTCGTTTGCAGTGGCTATAGGCTCTGGTGTGACCATTCTCTCTCTGTCTGTCTCTCTTCTCTCTCTCTGCTTGCAAATAAATAAAATAAAAAGATTTTAAAAAAGAGGATAGTCCTGAGACCTAGGGGTGTAACGTCTGCTGCTGTTTGGCTAAATGTATATACTATGCTTATCAAACTGCCCAGTAAGCACTTCTCTTAATGTTCATACCCTTATATTAATGCTGCTCTCACTTTTGGTAGAGAATCTTCTCTTTTCAGATGGCAGTGACCTTAGGATGACTTAGAAGGCATCATGGTGCTGGAAAGAAGTGACAGGAGTGATCAGCACTGCAATATCTCTATCACACCTTCCAAGGCTCAGGGTCCATTGTGGAAGAGGCGGCAGAAAGAATGTAAGAGCCAAAGGAAGGGTAGGACTCCTTACAACGTGCTCCCCCAGACACAAAACGGCCTGGATATCCATGACCTCACAGTGCCTGACACTACCTACACAAGACCATCATAAGAGGAGGAAAAGATCACGACATCAAAATAAAAGAGTGATGATTGAGAGAAGGAAGGGATATGATGGAGAGTGGAATTTCAAAGGGGAAAGTGGGGGGGGGAGTATCACCATGGGATATTTTTTTTATAATCATGGAAATTTTTAATAAAAATTTGAAATAAATAAATTTAAAAGAAAAACCAAAAAGAAAGTCAGGGAGGGAGCTGGAGATGGCTCGGCGGGTGAGGGCACGCACTGCGTAAGCTGGAGGAGCTGAGTTCCGCGCGCACATAGAAACCTGGGCCTGTAGCTCCAGTGCTGAGAGAGGGGGACACGGAGAACTCTTGGGGAGTCAGTCAGTCTATCCAGATCAGTGAGCTCGGGTTCAGTGAGAGATTCTGTCTCAAATGTTAGGGTGGGGAGCAACAGGAAAACCCAACATCAACCGCTGATCTGCACATGCGCGTGCATCTACACACACACGTGTGACCGCACACAAACACACGCACACGCACATTGCATGCTCATAATAATAGATACCAATGTTGGGCTTAGTGGTGCACGCCTTTAATTCCAGTGTCAAGAGGCAGAGGTAGCTGGATCGCCATGAGTTTGAGGCCAGCTGAGGCTACATAGTGAATTCCAGGTCAGCCTGGGCTAGAGGGAAACCCTATGTCAAAAACACGAAAAAAAAAAAAAAAAAGATAATTTCAGCACTTAGGAGGCAGAAGTAGAAGGATCTCCATGAATTCAAGGACAGCCTGAGACTACATAGTGAATTCTAGGATAGCTTGAGCTACAGCAAGACCCTACCTTGAAAAACAAGACAAAACAATAGCAATGAGCCATGCTTAAGGCCTGAGTGTATATGACCTTTGAATATGGCCTTACTTCTTTCCCAGATATTTTCTGGAAGTCTCACAAACAGGATTATACACCTTTATTTACAGTCAGACCATCTTAACTTCCGATGTAGTCCTGATGAGTCTCCAAATCACTCTGTAGTGGAGGGTGAACTTGACCTCCATTATAGCATGTGCCAAGCCACGTGGTTTGTGTGGTGCTGGAGGTCAAAGTGAGGGCTTATGCAAACGTTCTACCAACTGAGCTACAGCCCAGCCCAGGTAGATGATGGGTAGATAAGGATTGTTGTAAACATAAGTTATCGGGCCAGAGAGATGGCTTAGCGGTTATGGTGTTTGCCTGCAAAGTCAAAGGATCCCAGTTCAATTCCCCAGGACCCACATAAGCCAGATGCACAAGGGGGCGCATGCCTCTGGAATTTGTTTGCAGTGGCTAAAGGCCCTGGCATATCCATTCTCTCTCTGCCTCTTTCTTTCTTTCTTTCTTTCTTTTTTTTTTTTTTTGAGGTAGGGTCTCCTCTAGCTCAGGCTGACCTGAAATTTACTATGTAGTCTCAGGGTGGCCTCAAACTCACGGTGATCCTCCTACCTCTGCCTCCTGAGTACTGGAATTAAAGGTGGGCGCCACCATGCATGGCGCACTCTACCTCTTTCACTCAAATAAACAAATAAATAAAACATTTTTTTTTAAGACAATTTATCTTGGCTCTCTCTTCAGAGGCCCACACCCACACTTCAATGTGTTCTATTATTTTTTCTTTCTGTAACTCTATGATTAAATGTTTGTTAAACTCACTTCTTTTTTTTTAGTTTGTATTTTAAAACATTTTATTATTTTATTTATTTGAGAGATAGACAGAGAGAATGGGCACAACAGAACCTCTAGCCACTGTAAACAAACTCCAGATGCGTGCATCACCTTGTTCATCTGGCTTACATGAGTACTGGAGAATCAAACCTGGGTCCTTAGGCTTCACAGGCAAGTGCCTTAAGCATTAAGCCATCTTTCCAGCCCAAGCTCACTTCTTTTTTTAAATTTATTCATTTGAGAGAGAGAAAAAGACAGATAGAGAGAGAAAATGGGTATGCCAGGGCCTTTAGCCACTGAAAATAAACTCCAGACATGTGCGCCCCCTTGTGTACATGTGCAATATTGCATGCTTGCATCATTGCATCAGGCTTACCTGGGACCTGGAGATTTGAACATGAGTCCTTAGGCCATCTCTACAGCTCCTCACTTTTGTGTGTGTGTGTGTGTGTGTGTGTGTGTGTGTGTGTGTGTGTTTTGAAGTAGGGTCTCACTCTAACCCAGGCTGACCTGGAATTCACTATGTAGTCTCAGGGTGGCCTCGAACTCAGGGATCCTCCTACCTCTGCCTCCTGAGTGCTGGAATTAAAGACATGAGCCACCACGCCCTGCTTCAAACTCACTTCTTAATAAAATACAACTCAGGTCTGGAGAGATGGTTTATGGTTAAGGTGCTTGCCTTTGAAGCCTGAGGACCCAGGTTCAATTCCCCAATATCCATGTAAGCCAGACGCACAAGGTGGTACATGCATCTGGAGTTCATTTGCAGTGGCTGGAGGCCCTGGCGTGCCCATTTTTTTCTCTCTTAACAATAAATAGATAGTTTTTTTTCTTTTTTATATGTTTTTATTTATTTGCTGGGGCATACACCAGGGCCTCTTGCTAATGAACACCAGGCGCTTGTGCCACTTTTTTTTTTTTTTTTTGAGAGCAATAGATAGAGAAAGAGGCAGAGAGAGAGAGAGAGAAAGAGAGAGAATGGGTGTGCCAGGGCTTCCAGCCACTGTAAACGAACTCCAGATGCGTGCGCCCCCTTGTGCATCTGGATAACGTGGGTCCTGGGGAATGGAGCCTCGAACCGGGGTCCTTAGGCTTCACAGGCAAGCGCTTAACCACTAAGCCATCTCTCCAGCCCAATAGATAAATATTTTTAAAAATCCAACTTGGCTTCACTCTGGCATATCTGAAATTCTTTTCAAGAAGCCTGGCTTGGGTGGCGCCACAGAGCTGTGTCTCGGGCCTGTGCCCCATGGCTGCTGACATCCTGCCCCATCTGTCTAGCAGCCAAAGAAATGAGGGGCTCCTAGCACCAGGAGGAGGGCTGAACGTTAGACCAAGTAGAAAAGCGTGAAACGCACCTGAACTATCTGCCACCTACCCAAAGTGACTCAACGTGCTGCCGTTTGTCAAAGTGCAGCCTATGGACCGGAACCAGAAATCACAGAGCAGTCAGCATGGGCGGGAAGAAGGCAGAGCGGTTCACATCTGTGCCTCGATGCACCTTTGCTGTTCTGTGATCTCGGAGAGAAGTGTTAGCTCCACCCGTCAGATGATGCGGACTTTGCAGCCCCAGGAGTGGGTGGAGATGGTGGACCTTGGCCCAACTCTGACCTTGCTGCCTCCTGTCCGCCCAGCCTCCCCCCTGGGAAACCTAGAGCTGATACCTGAGCCCTGAGCTCAGTACACATTCACCGACTGTCTTCCCTGGGGCTGCTGTAATAACACAGTACATAGGCTGGGCGATTCTCACAGTTCTTAGGTCTTGCAGCTGGGTTCTGGTGAGGGCTCCCTTCCCAGTTATAGAATATCAACTTCCTGTATATCTCCACATGATGAAATGAAGTAAGCACTCTCTAAGGTCTCTCTCTCTCTCCTATTATTTATTTACTTATGAGAAAGAGGGAGAGAGAGAGAGAGAGAGAGAAGAAGAAGAAGAAGAGGAAGAGGAGGAAAGAAGAATGGGCGCTCCAGGGCCTCCAGCCACTGCAAACAAACTCCAGATGCATGCGTTCCCTTGTGCATCTGGCTTACATGGGTATCAGGGAATCGAACCTGATCCCTTAGGCTTTGCAGACAAGAGCCTTAACTGCTAAGCTATCTCTCTAGCCCCCTCTCTCTTTTTTCTTCTAGTCAGGGTCTCACTCTAGCCCAGGCTGACCTGGGGCTCACAATGCTCCTCCTACCTCAGCCTCCCAAGTGCTGGGACTGAAGGCGTGCACTACGATAGTTTGGATCCAGAATGACCCCAAAAACCCACTTGTTAAAGGCTTGATGCCTAGCATGGTGCCATTGGGAAGTGGTAGAATCTTTAAGAAATGGGGGCCTAGTGGGAGGTCTTAGATCATTGGGGGCGTGCCTTTGAAGGGACTGGTGAGACCCTGGGCCTCCACCATGAATTGATTGGCATCTGCTATAGATATACTCCTATCGTGATGTGCCACTGCAGACCAAAACCACAGCTTCAATTAACTGTGGACTGAGACTTCTACCACCGCTAGTCAAAATGAACCTTTTCTCTTTAGAAGTTGACCGTCTTAAGTATTTTTGTTACAGTAACAGAAAGCTGACTGATAATAGTGTACCCACTCATTCCCGAGGGCTCCACCTTCATGGCCTACTTACCTTCCCCAAGATTTTATGCCCTAAAACCATCACCTTGGCAATTGGGATGCCAGCACATGAATTTTGGATGGACACGAACATGAACTCAGGTCCTTACACTGAGCTCACTGCTCCCAAGATTAAGCCCCTCCCACCTCCCACATCACTCAGACTTGTCTCGGGATTTGATTACCCATCTTGGTCCTTTGAAGGAGAGCCCTTATTCCCAGGAGGCACACGCTAGAGCTCATGAGGGTGGTTGAAGCAGGAGGACCAGCCAGAGAACAGCAGGCTCTTTTCTAGGCTCTACCTTGACTTCTACATGACCTTGAACTTAGCGCCCACCTCTCTGGGCCTGCAGTCTTGTGAAGCAGCCAAGGTCTGGAGTCCCTGTTGGAAGGGACAGTGGATCCAGCCTCGGTCTCATGTACTGTTTCTTAGCCTTCAGGCACGAACAGTTCCAGGAAATGATGTCACGGTGGAAAGCAGAGCAGGGAGGCCCCAAGGGTGGGCCCAGGGGATATTTTGGGGTAAACGGATCCCCACGTCACTGCTGGACAATGGTCCAGGGTTGTCATTGTGTGTGTGTGTGTGTTTTTTAACTCCATCAGTTGAAAATAGTCTGGGTTGGTGGGTGGGTGGAGCCCGTGGAGACAGAATATTTGGGCCCTTGAGTGAGTGGCTCATTGTTCTGGGCTGGGACAAACAAAGCTGAGAGGGGGCACCCAGCTAGGCTGGATAAGAGACCACAGCAAGCCTGGATTACCCCTTCTGAGCTAAGACTGGCTTGGCACAGCCAGGGGTCCCACGTGGAAACTACAGCTCAGAGCGGGGAGTGACTTACCCAGGCAACATGGCACGTGGGAGGAGGGCAGGTTAGACCTTGGGGTTGGATTCCCCAGGGGTTTCGCCCCCTAGGACATAGCTCAGCTTTCAGCCCAGTCATCCTGGCTTAACTCCCCCTTCCCCCCCCACCCTGCACCCACAGGAGGCAGCAGCGCACAGTGGTCCACTCCCTTCACCTCTCTGCACCTTGACCTTTTTCTGTTCCTCCCCCAAGTCCTCGGGAACCAACAGCCCCGGGCGATTGGCAATGTTTCGGGTATCACTGTTGGCTGCGCCTTGGAGGTGTGCGCAGCGGATCCCTTCAGTGAAGGAAGGGGAACTGGCGCTGCAGGACAGCCCGGTGGACTTCGGGTCACACCGCAGAGGTGCCCGCTGTGGCCTGGCTCCAGGCCAGTTCCCCCAGGCTGAGTCTCGGGGCTCTTGGTTTGAATGGAGATATATAGCTGCAGTCCCCCATGGTGGGCGCCAGCACTCAGGGAAACAGTTGAGCCTGCTGCTGTGGGTGGGGAGGAGCTCTCTGGCCTAGAGGAGCACTCTCCTCTCCGTCCTCCTCTCACTGTCCCCTCTTGACTGCCCTCCAGCAGGTACCCAGACAAGGATCTAGAACCACTGCGCATATGGAAACCACTCCGTGCCAGGCAGGGTAGAGGTAGACCCAGGCCTTGCCCCTGGGGGAGATTGTGCATTTCTCATCCCTGAAACGAGCAAGCCTCCTGTCACCCAATGAACAGGTGCGCGGTCCTATGTTCATATGGGCTCGGGAGGGCTGGGGCCCATGGGCTTGCCTGTGTATCCTCTTGCCCTGTGCTAAGTGCATGTGAGCCCAGGTAAGCCTTTCAAACCCTGTGTGTGTGGGGGGGTCTCAGAAAAAGTGAGGTGTTGCAAGATGGATTGACCTACCTGAGGGACTATGCTGCAAAAGTGGAGGTGACCTTCAAGTGGATTGTACCTCATTCCCACTAATCTGCCTGCCTGGGTCGGAAATCACAGGAAGGACGCTTACAGACCCTCTTTGCCCTGCAGGAGGTTGTGAGGGGCATGAGATACCGGATCCTGGAAGGGGGACTTCTGAGGACATCAGGGATACTGGACTCACTGCCTCCCACCCCGAGGTAGGGTATCAATCTAGCCCAGGCTGACCTGGAATTCGCTATGTAGTCTAAAGGTGGCCTTGGACTCAGGGCAGTCCTCCTACCTCTGCCTCTTGAGTGCTGGGATTGAAAGCCCAGCTCTTGGACTCACTTTTAACTCAGCCACCTGTGACCTGTGTCACCTGGAGCAAGTCCTTCTCCCCTCTGCCAGTTCCCTGGCTGCTAAAGGGCCTTGATAATGTCTACTTTGCAGGATGGGTGTGAAGGATGAATAATACAGTGTGAGAGAGAGTCCTGTCTGGGGCTTGAGGCATGGGTCATTACATGAGTGCTGGCCCCCATGTGCCTAATTCCAAATCTGATTCCAAATCTATGGATAAGAATGGTGAAGTGGGGCTGGAGAGATGGCTTAGTGGTTAAGCGCTTGCCTGTGAAGCCTATGGACCCCAGTTCGAGGCTCAGTTCCCCAGGTCCCACATTAGCCAGATGCACAAGGGGGTGCACGCGTCTGGAGTTCGTTTGCAGAGGCTGGAAGCCCTGGCACGCCCATTCTCTCTCTCTCCCTCTATCTGTCTTTCTCTCTGTGTCTGTCGCTCTCAAATAAATAAATTTAAAAAAATTAAAAAAAAAAAAAAGAATGGTGAAGTGGTATGGTCGTTTGAGCCAGACCAAGGCAACTACGCAGGGCGGGGGGCTTGTTGTCCAGGACTGTTCTTGGCCTTGGACACTCAGTTGGGGCTTTGTTGTCTAGGACCTGACCTTGAAGACAGAGGGTAGAAGTGTCCTCTTGAAACCACCACCCATCCTAGGCCACCCAAGAGACAGATTCCCAGGTGCCAGGGACCATGCCCAGTCGCCTGGCTCTCACTGAGGACAGCAGCTACGGAGGCCAGCAAGCTCTGTGATGTTGTTGTTCTATTTGCTCACTTCACCCGCCACCTGGTCCATGTGCAGAGTCCCTGCCCTCAGCTCCCGCGCTCTAAGGGGAAGGGCTGGGCAGTGTCGGAGACACAGATGCCCGTGAAGCAGGCACAGACCCGTGCTAGAGGGACTGGCCCAGCAGCAGGAGTGGCCTGAGCCCTTGGCTCATGCCCTGGCGCCAAGATGACCTGCCAACTGACCCTGGATACGGCCCCCACCCTCTCTGGCCTTGAGTCTGCCGCTGAGCTAGATAACCCCAGGGGACCCGGTTAGCGGCTGGATGGCTCCTGCTTGGGTGCCCTGTCACGGTTCCCTTCAGGAATCAACAGCCTTGGGAAGTGATGTCAGGGTGGAGAGGTGGGGCATGGGCAGGGAGGCCTGGAGGGTAAGAGGAGAGATATTTTGAGGACAGGCAGGTCACCCCACGTCATTGCTGGACAATGGTCTGGGGCCAGGAATGGAAAATCTTGGTCCTACTTGGGCTGGAAATAGCACAGGACGATACACCCACCAGGCAAGCAGTTTGGTCACTGAGCAGCAAGGCTACTTGTCCACACCAAGGGGACAGGCGACCTGTCCCTGGTTCTAGGAACTGCTGCCATCTGTGCCTACCACAGGACTGGGTGATAAGCAAGTTCCTCAGACCCCTAAACCCTGTGTCCTCAGAACTCTGCAGGCAGCGGTATTTCAAGGAACCGGGCCTGCAACCTGCCAGCTCGTGCGGTCTTCGCCATCCACATGGGCTCTAGCGTAAGCTGGAGGGGGAACGGGGACTGGGGGATCTCGGATCCATGGTGGCCCGAGCCCTACCCCCAGCCACAGATACACACCAAAGGCTGCCAAGTCGTGATGCCCAATGTTTTGCCCCCACACCGCAGCAGGACCAGTTGAGAGCTTCTCACCTGGCAAGGGGCTGCCTATAAACTGGGATGGGGCTCAGCCTGAGTAGCCACTAGGAAGGAGACAGGATCTCTATAAGAGCAAGCTACCGAGAGTGCTCAGGGGGACTCCAGTAACACTGACAGAAATGTAGAATTTAAGGGTCGGGCGTGGCGGTGCACGCCTTTAATCCCAGCACTCCGGAGGCAGAGGTAGGAGGATCGCCGTGAGTTCGAGGACCCCCTGACACTCCATAGTGAATTCCAGGTCAGCCTGGGCTAGAGTGAGACCCTACCTCGAAAAAACAAAAATCAAACAAAAACCAGAAAGAAAGAAAGAGAAAGAAGAGGAGGAAGGATGGAAAGAAGGAAGGAAGGAAGAAATAAAGAAAGAAAGGAAGGAAGGAAGGAATGGGAGGTGAGCGTCTCACACTACTCTAAACAGGTCACCCAGAACTGTACGATGCAGCATAATTATTTGGGTCATCACCTGTGACAAGTCCCTGTCACTTGAGGGAGCTCTGGAGCTAGGCTCTACGTAAACTAACTGTGGCCCTGGCTACTTAGGAGGGAGGGCCAGGCACGAGAATCCCTTGGGCTCAGGAATTTGATGCAAACCTGGATCACAGAGCAAGATCCTATCTCAAAACACCACCACCCACAGCTAGAACATGCCCAGGAGATGCCTTGCCTTGGATGGCAAAGGGGGAAGAATGTAGATGTAGGAGGTGGGTGAGGTAAGTAGGATGGGCAGGGCAAGGGGTAGTCCCTGACCTCGAGGCCAAGGGAGGCCTGTCAGCTTTGCCTTGACCCCGTCTAGAGGCTTGAGCTGTCCAGTTGAGTTCCACAGATCCGCTCCGCGTGGTCCTGGCGGGATCTGACGCCTGGGTAGGACGAGGAGTGAATCTCTGTTCTGTTCCCCCATGCAAAGTGGCAAGGAGGTCATATCTTGGCTCAGGGTGTATCTTACGCCTGGATACTCTGAACGGCTTTCTCCTAAAACAACAGCCTAGTGGTACCCCCTATTGTAGGAAGCCCTCCCTGAGCCCTGGCCCAGCCACGAAGCATGAGCCAGTGGCACGTTAGGGCACCTTGTACCTGTGCTCAGGAAAGGCCAGGAGTTTATGGTCAGCCTCCAGGACATGTTAAGAGTCCTCCTCCCCAATGCCACGAAAATAAATAAAGAAAGAACCAGTTGTTGAAGTTTCAGAAGTTTTGCAAAGAGGTTGAGTTGACGTCGCATTGATAATCTGAAACTGGCCACGGTAGGACCCTTTGCACCGCAGCAACTGCCGGTGCTACAAATAAAGGGTGCCTCTCACCCTCTACCAGAGATCCAGTTAAATGGTTCCACATTTACCAGTGCATGAGATGTTATTATAACCCAAACTGGGGAACCCCAAAGGACTGGGACCCCATCTGTCTTTGTGCTCAGCACATCACCTGACACAAAAGCCAACTTGGCTGAGAAGTGGGGTAACCTGGGGTATTTTAAGGATCCCTGATACGAGACTCCCTTGGAAGCAGTGATGGAGAGGCAGGTAGCAAGAGAGAACAGGCTGGGGAAGCCTGACTGTGGACGTTGGAAACTTCCCAGGCTCTGTCCCATCTTCCCACCAGTAGCAGAGCCCAGCCCAACAGGCCACACGGCCTTTAGTGTAAGTCACAGCTTCAAACCGGCTCCCAGCTGAGAAGAGCCTGCAGATGGGTCTGACATGACCCCAGACATTCATGTCTTGGCCTGGGGGACCCTCCTCTGATCCGATTCTACCGTGGTATCCAGTCCCATCCCAGACCCCTACAGGCACTCAGTCCTGACTATTTCTCAGGGTCCTTGGTCAACCTGGGGCCCCACCCCCGCTCCAGCGACTTAAGCCAGACTCCGCGGTGTGAGTCACCTTCCTCTCCGGGCCTGTTTCTCCACTGGACTTGAGAAGCTGGACTCCAGCCTAGGTACCTTGGCAGGAACTGTCTTCATGGGAGTCAGGTGGCACCGACCCTCAAGGCTTGCCTTTCTCAGAACCCAATCCCCCAACTCACACCTACAAATGACAGCTGGGGACTGTGGGGGCCCCGCGACTCTCTAGACCATTCCAAGACTATCCTGAACCCCTGCCAAAGAACAGAGCAGCTGATGGTCCCTAGCTGGAACCATTCTTGAACCAGCCCCAATCCCCTGCAGCTCGGGGACACGAACTCGCTCCTGAAGGCCTGGAGGGCTCCCACGCTACAGGTGAATGTCTTTGGTTTCATTCACGCCGCTTGGCGTGAGCTCTGTCCGCCTCGAGTCCTCGCTGCCCACGGACGCATTGTTTCTCTTGGTGTCAGTTCTGCCAGGCCTGTGCAGACCCAGCCTGGGGCGAGCCTGGGGGCTGGGGGTGGCATCCCGGGCAAAGCGGACGAGTCTCTGGCCGGCCAGGAAGTAGAGCACGGGATCGAGGCAACTGTTGGCGCTGGCCAGCGGCCGGGTGATCTTGTAGGCCATGTTGACGGCGTTGAGGGTGTGACAGCTGAGATCGAGCGAGCGGAAGGAGTAGTAGAGGGTCCGGGTGACGTGGAAAGGCAGGAAGCACAGGGCGAAGACAGCCAGCACCAGGGCGATGGTGCGCACCGACTTGCGCTTGGCCCGGGGCAGGCCTCCGGCGGTGCCATAGGCGGGCTTGAGCAACCTGCGCGCCATGAGCACGTAGCACACCAGGATGACCGCGAAGGGCACGGCGAAGAGCAAGCCCAGCATGACGGAGCTGTAGGCCACGAAGTGGCCGAAGAGCTCGGGCGCCGAGGTGTCGTGGCAGGTGATCCGGGATCCCCGGACGCTGGTGGTGACAAAGTAGAGCACGGGCGCCTGGCAGGCCAGCACCAGCGCCCACACGACGGCGGCCACCCGGCGGGCATAGTGGGCGCGGCCCCAGCGCAGGGAGTGCAGGGGCCGCAGGACGCCCAGACACCGGTGGACGCTGATGCAGGTGAGGAAGAGGATGCTGCAGTAGAGGTTGGTGTAGAACAGGAAGCGAACCAGCTTGCAGAGGACGGCGCTGAAGGGCCAGTGGTCACCCTGGGCGTAGTAGTAGACCAGCAGCGGCAGGGAGGCGGCGTACAGAGAGTCGGACACGGCCAGGTGGAACATGTAGGTGGTGGAGGCGTTCCAGGTCTTGAGGCGACACAGGAAGACGTAGAGGGCCACCACGTTCAGGCACAGGCCGAGCACGCACACCACGCCGTAGGACACCGGGAGCAGCACGTACTTGAACTGCTCGTCGAAGCGGCATTTGTAGCCCAGATCATCCCCATCCCAGGTGTCATTGACCGTGCCGTTCCAGGGACCCAGGACCGCCGCCATCACCCTGCGGGGAGGGGGGGGGGGGCAGCGGAAGAGTGGAGAAGAAGACGTCAGGGTGGAAGGTTCCAAGCAGGCACCTGAGACGTCCACCTGACCAGGGCTAGCAAGAACCCAAGCGCCCACAGATTCCCTTAAGGCTTGCTTATGCTAAGTGTCATGGGGCTCCTAGCCCTTGGAAGGCAGGAGCAGGAGAACGGGGAGATGGAGACCGCCCCGGGATGGGAGCTGTAGAGAGGGCTCTACGGTTAAAGGTGCTTGCTTGCAAAGCTTAACAACCTGGGCTGGAGAGATGGCTTAGCGGTTAAGCGCTTGCCTGTGAATCCTAAGGACCCCGGTTCGAGGCTCAGTTCCCCAGGTCCCACGTTAGCCAGATGCACAAGGGGGCGCAAGCGTCTGGAGTTCGTTTGCAGTGGCTGGAGGCCCTGGGCCCATTCTTTCTCTCTGCCTCTTTCTCTGTCTGTCACTTTCAAATATATTTATTTGAAATAAATATATAAATATAAATAAGTAAACATAAAACAAAAAAAAAACGTTTTTTAAAGCTTGACAGCCTGGGCTCGGTTCCCCAGGACCCACATTAGCCAGATGCACAAGGGGACGCACGTGTCTGGAGTTCGTTTGCAGTGGCTGGAGGCCCTGGCGTGCCCATTCTTTCTCTCTGCCTCTTTGTCTGTCACTTTCAAATATATTTATTTGAAATAAATATATAAATATAAATAAATAAACATAAAACAAAAAAAATGTTTTTTAAAGCTTGACAGCCTGGGCTCAATTCCCCAGTACCCACGTAAAGCCAGATGCACAAAGTGGCACATGCATCTGGTGTTCATTTGCAGTGGCAAGAGGCCCTGGTGCACCCATTCTCCCCCTCCTCTTTCTCTCTGCTTGCAAATAAGTCAATACAATTTTTTTTTTTAAAGATCTGCCTGGGGCGTCAGTCATTTGGGGATCAGCCTGGGCTACACAGTGACCCCGTGGTTGATTCCAGCCCAGAAGTCTGATTTTTAAAATTTTTTTTTTTTTTGCTTTTGTTTTTGTTTTATTTCGTTTGAGGCAGGATCTTACTTTAGCCCAGGCTGACCTGGAACTCATTCTGTAGCTCAGGCTGGCCTCAAACTCAGTGTTTCTCTTACCTCAGCTTCTCAAGTACTGAGATGACAGGTGTGAGGCCACCACACCCAGCTTTTTGGTGTTGTTGTTTTGAGATAGGATCTCTAGCTCAGACTAGCCTAGAACTTGCTATGTAGTTGAGGATGGCCTTGAATTCCTTATCCTCCTGCCTCTACCTCCCAGGCTCTGGGATTACAGGTGTGTGCCACCAGGCCCAGTCGGCCAGTCTGGTTTTGTACGTGAAGCTATTCCGGAACACTACCGTACCTGCCTGTTAGCAGAATTGAGTAGTTTGTGACGAGACCGTACGGCCTGCAAAGTCCGAAATGTTTACTACCGAGGCTGAAAAGTAACCCTGCTGGCTGTGCTTTGGAGCCTCAGGGTCAGAGCATTCAAGATCTGACTCAGAGGTCTAGATTCTAGATCTAGGGACACCAGGAGGACATAATTTCAGATTCTTGTGAAAGGGACCCCCGAGGCTGATGTTCCACTGCACCCCAGTGTCTGCTAAGGCATCTCTGGCCAGGGAATCTGGCATGTCTGGAGGCCTCACAGAGGTCTTCCTTTATACTTTTATTTGGTTATTTATTTACAAGCAGAGAGAGAGAGAGAGAGAGAGAGAGAGAGGGAGAGAGGCAGAACAGAGAGAATAGGTGCCTCAGGGCCTCCAGCTGCTGCAAATGATGCATGCAACACTTTATCAGGGTACTGGGGAATTAAACTTGGGTCATTAGGCTTTGCAGGCAAGTGCCTCAACCACTAAGCCATCTCTCCAGCCTGAGATCTTGCTTTAGCTCATCCTTCCCCTCCTGGGGAAGGGGGCTGGAGAACTTCCGAGGGTGTCCGTCTCTCATCATCTATTCTCTCCTTCAAGCTGTCTTTTTAGGTATCCTTATATTCTGGAACTTTCTACACACACAGCAGTCCCGCCCTCCAGCCTGCCAGGAGACACAGCTCAGTGGGACGATGGCCTCCCTGAACAGCCCAGGAAAATTTGGGGTGGTTTTAGGTTTAGAGAGCAGAAAAAAGTTCCTTTGGTGAAGGTATTTTAGCTTCTTCTGGCCCAATCCTGTTTCCCTTTGCACGTCACCGTCTTTGTGTACCCCTTCTTTGTCCCTAGTGAGCCTATACCACCCATAAGCTCTGATCCGCCACTAGACAGTGAGTGACTGGAGAAGGTGAGGCTGCCACCTCCCCCTCTCCAGTCCCCTGACCAGTCAGAGCGAGTTCAGATTCAGGAATGGTGGCCCATGCCTGTAACCCCAGTACTCGGGAGGCTGAGGCAGGAGGACCAGGGGTTTGAGGGTGCCTCAGCTACATACAGAGACTCTGTCTCATAAACAAGGAGATCAGGGCTGGAGAGATGGCTTTAGTGGTTAAGGCTCTTAACCACTAGAAGCCAAAGAACCTTGGTTCGATTCCCCAGGGCCCACATAAGCCAGATGCAAAAGGTGGTGCATGCATCTCTTTCTCCCAAACAAATAAATAAAAATAAAATATTTTTTAAAATTTTAAAAGGAAAACAAACAAACCAAAACCAAGCAGATCAACAAACAAACTCTCAGCCGGGAGGCAAGGAACAGATATCCTGGTCTGAGAGGCACATGTGTCCCAGGTGGTAAAAGGTAGTTGAGGGCTGGAGAGATGGCTTAGTGGTTAAGCACTTGCCTGTGAAGCCTAAGGACCCCGGTTCGAGGTTCGGTTCCCCAGGTCCCACGTTAGCCAGATGCACAAGGGGGCGCACGCGTCTGGAGTTCGTTTGCAGAGGCTGGAACCCCTGGCGCACCCATTCTCTCTCCCTCTATCTGTCTTTCTGTGTCTGTCGCTCTCAAATAAATAAATAAATAAATAAGTTAAAAAAAAAAAGGTAGTTGAAAATCAGAACTTGAGTCCCAGGTGGGACCATGGGTCAAATTCCCTACCTTGAGGAATGGCAGTCTCCAACTTCTCTTCAGGAGGAGCTCTGGCTTAGTGAGGGCAGCGAGGGTGGCTTCCTTCAGCTCCAGACACACACACACACACACACACACAGCCTCACCACCGCCACCACCAACCACATACTGCTGCTCTGCTCCCTGGTCTCGGAAGTGGGGTCAGGGCTCTCACTTTCCCTGACAACATCCCTTCACTCTACCCAAGTTTCCTCCTGGTCCCTGCTGGTGGAATCTCTGACACCAAGAGGCAGGGTGGAGACTTCCCTGTCTTTCTGAACCAGCCTTTCCACCTGTGTTAAGACATCCTGGCCTCCACCCTCCAGGCCAGCTGTGGACTCCATCACTGTGGCCCTGGTCCAGACCGACTCTATCCACCCTCTTCCTCTGTGGGCCAGCTTACCAAACAGCCCCCAGTGCTTGTTTCTCTCCCCCTCTTCCCCCTGCAAGGTAGCCCAGGCTGACCTGGAATTCACTATGTAGTCTCAGGGTGGCCTTGCACTCACAGCGATCCTCCTACCTCTGCCTCCCGAGTGCTGGGATTAAAGGCGTGCATCACCGCGCCCGGCTCCAGTCTCTGTTTCTGGAAGGCATCCAGGTCCCTGGTCCTCTCCCTCATCCTCACCCCAACTGCCCTTGAGACCTCACCTCAGCTCCATGAAGCTCGTCGCACCTGACTTGGTCACTGCCCCCTCTCTCACTTGCTCCACTGTGCCCAGTTCCGGCTGGTGCCGCCCCATGAGCTCCCAGTCTGAAGGGGATGTAAGCCTCTGGAGGGTCCTGTGGGCTTCTCTGTCTTTGTTCAGCTTTGCTTTCTTTCATTTTCTTTCTTTCTTTCTTTTGCCTTTGGAGATAGTGTCTTGCTCTAGTCCAGGATGGCCTGGAATGACCTGGAATTCACTATGGAGTCTCAGGGTGGCCTCAAACTCACAGCGATCCTCCTACCTCTGCCTCCCGAGTGCTGGGGTTAAGGATGTGCACCACCACGCCCGGCTCATGCTACTTTTTCTATCTGGCAAAGCTTGCCGGAACAAACCCACACTGGACTCGTCCCTCCAGGCTCTTCTCCATATTATGTGTCCTGGAGCGCTCCCCCTGCACCTGGGTTTGGCAAACCTTAGACCTTAAGGGGAATTTGTTCTTCTATTTTCTGCCCAGTGCATTACAGGCATTCACTGACGGCACAGTCCATGTAATGCTTTTCTCTGTCTCTACTATCCAAGAAAAGACCCAACCTGCAAGCAGCTATTGTGAGAAAAAAGGAAGGATGGGGCAGTTAAGACACTTGCCTGCAAAGCCTAATGACTTGCATTTGATTTCCCCAGGACTCATGTAAAGCCAAAGCCAGATGCACAAAGTGGTGCAGGCATCTGGAATTCGTTTGCAGTGGCAAAATGTGCCCTTCCTCTCCCTCCCAATCTCTCTCTCTCTTTCACTCTCCATATATATGGAGATGGATTGGATGGATGGATGGATGGATGGATGGATGGATGGATGGATGGATAGATAGATAGATAGATAGATAGATAGATAGATAGATAGATAGGGATATATGTGTGTGTATTTGCTTGAAAATAAACAAATAAAATATTTAAAAAGAAGGATGGAGCCAGGCATGGTGACATATGTTTTTAATCCCAGCACTCAGGAGGCAGAGGTAGGAGGATCACCATGAGTTCAAGGCCAGCCTGGGATTACAGAGTGAGTTCCAGGACAGCTAGAGTAGAGGGAGACCCTTCCTCAAGGGGAAAAACAAATAAAAAAACAAATCGGTGGCCAGACGTGGTGGCGCATGCCTTTAATCCCAGCACTTGGGAGGCAGGGGTAGGAGGATTGCCATGAGTTCGAGGCCACCTTGAGGCTACATAGTGAATTCCAGATCAGCCTGAGCTAGAGCAAGACCCTACCTTGGAAAACCAACAAACGATAACAACTACTACAAAAGATGAATAGATGGATGAATGGGTGAATGGAGGAGGCACTAGAGACTACGGGAACCCAGAGGATCTGAGTTTGACAAAGGCGCCCATCTTTTTCCTCACTCCTTAGTGGGTCTACAGGAGGACAGAGGTGCTTTGCGATTTCTCAGTGGCTGACTCTAGGTGGCCAGGGGTCAGCCTAGCTCTTCTGGGACTTTCTGCCTCAAATGGATCCCAGGACTACCTCTCCTTCAACAGCTGCAGGGCCCAGAAGACCCTGTCCTTCTTTACTGGGGCTAGGGAGGCACCAAGGGGGTTAAGGGTTAGAGGCAGGTGTTCCAGAGAGGGTCCGCTGTCTAAGCACCCCCGTACTTGCATCTGGCTTGGTCTGATCAGGAGCTCTCCATCCTGTAGGCCTCTATTCCACTTTCCCTGCTCTGCAGGGACCAGACCAGGGTTGAGCAGCTCTCTCACAGCATCTCCTACCCACTCATTGGTGACACCACCATAAAAGCTAAGCTGTTTGTTCAAGGTTACACTGGAAAGAATTGGGAAAAAAAAAAAAAAAAAAAGCAAACTACACTTGACACTCAGGGCTGTGTGGCTCCAAAGACTGAAGTCAGTAGAGCCTGGGAGAAAGGACAGGGCAGGGCAGGGCCTTGGGTTCCCCTTGATCTGAACCGATTTCAGTGCACTCACATACATAATGAAGAAGAGCCTGCCCAGCCACCCTCCCAGCCAGGGGTTCCACCTTACACACCTGTGCCTGACCAGGCCCCCGCTCTCAGAGTGGTCAGGATGCTCAGCGCCTGCTGGCGTTTCTCACTCATGAATGCACAGGCCTGGACCGGCTGCTGGAAGCTCTGCAGGAAACAGGAAAAACAGGTTTCCCAGCCTGGGGCCTAGGCCTGGCCTCTAGCATTTGTCAAGCAGCTGCCTGGGGGGTGGGAGGGGCTGCAAACACAGGGATGTGGAGACATGCGTGGGCTCTGTGTCACAGGGTGCCAGCAAGGCCAAGCTCCCCCAGGGCTGCCTTCTCTGCTCTGAGCATGGCTGCATAAAGACTGAGCAGGGGGGCTGGAGAGATGGCTTAGAGATTAAGCGCTTGCCTGTGAAGCCTAAGGACCCCGGTTCGAGGCTCAATTCCCCAGGTCCCACGTTAGCCAGATGCACAAGGGGGCGCACGCGTCTGGAGTTCGTTTGCAGAGGCTGGAAGCCCTGGCGCGCCCATTCTCTCTCTCTCCCTTTATCTGTCTTTCTCTCTGTGTCTGTCGCTCTCAAATAAATAAATTAAATAAATAAATAAATAAAAAGACCTGGGGTGCTTGCTCTGGTCACATTGCGTCACATTGCTCTCTGCGCACCATCCATGCCATCCACCCCCCCAGTCCACATGTTCCAGGAATGGGCATTTATAGCCTCCTCCCCAGCTAACCCTGTTTCTCAGGACGGTAGGGGAGATCTCCCTCCATTCCGGCAGAGCTGAGCCAAACTGCCAGGGTCTCCTCTCTCTGTCCTGGTTCTGCATTTTAGCCCAGCAGCGGGAAATGGTCAATGCTGGCTTTGCCCGGCATACACTACGCTATACCGTACTGCCCAAGCTCGGTGCCTAGCTAGCATCCTGGCCTTCCCACCCCCACCTCTAGGTAGGTGTTCCTCTACCCGTGTTATAAACGTACGTACACACCACACCCGAACGCACAGAAGTGCCCAGACCCTAACACACTTAGATGTACACACAGGACACACACTGACATGGTCTAGGCTGGGTCTGGAACAGTCTTTGAGAGCCACTTGAACCAAATTCCCATTTGACAGAGGAGGAAACTCAAGGACAGAGCTGAGATGAGAACCCAGGCCTTTTTGTTGTTGTTGTTTTTGTTTTTTTTTTCCTGAGGTAGGGTTTCATTCCAGTCCAGGCTGATCTTGGGATTCACTATGTAGTCTCAGGGTGGCTTCGAACTCATGGTGATCCTCCTACCTCTGCCTCCTGAAGGTAGGGATTAAAGACGTGAGCCACCATGCCTGACTTTTTTTTTTAGGTCTTCTTTATTCTGGCCCTTAACAAAAAAATTTTTTTTATTGCCAGGCATGGTGGCGCAAGCCTTTAATCCCTGCACTTGGGAGGCAGAGGTAGGAGGATCATCGTGAGTTCTAGGCCACCCTGAGACTACATAGTTAATTCCAGGCCAGCCTGAACCAGAGTGAGACCCTACCTCGAAAAACCAACAACAACAATATATATAAATATAAATATATATTTACTTAAGTGAGAGTGAGAGGCAGAAAGAGAGAGAGAGAACGAGTGCACTGGGTCTTCCAGCCACTGCAAATAAACTCCAGACACACGCACCACCTTGTGCATCTGGCTCACATGGGACCTGGGGTCCTTTGGCTTTGCAAGGAAGCACCTTAACCACTAAGCCATCTGTACAGCATTTCCTCACTCTCCTTTTTTTTGGTCTTGCCTGGAAGCCTCTCACAACCATGACTTCAGTGACAGGATGGCTCCGGGGGGGGGGGGGGCTTCTCTATGGTCAGGTCCCAGCACCCACCGTGACTTCAGATTCTGAACGACTTGGCACATGCGTTGGTGCATGCATAGAACTGAACCCAGAGCCTGGCAAACTCGACCACTGACCCACGCCTCCAACCCCCTGAATGTCATTTCTTATCTGCTTTATTTCCCTGAGCTGGAGGAGTGGGGTCCCCAGGCTGGAAGTGTAGTATAAGTGTGGGAGAGCAGGGGGTGGTGGATCTAGGAATAGGGCCCAGCGGGGCCCAGGAAGGATCTCCGGGTCACACCGTGGACGCGTTACGCTCATCTAGTCATCTCAGACTGACGTGGGTCAGCGGGTGGTTTGCTCTCTGGTTGTCTACTCAATTACTTCCTTTTTCACCCCACCCCTCCCAAACCCTCGACCTGTCTGTCCTCCTCAGGAGATGCCTGAACGACTTGCTAAGGTGGGGCGCACGGATGTCTCAGAGCCATTCTGCCGTTACTGCCTCCGCCAGGTTCCAACCTCTCTCTTCCTCACCCCGCTAGAAGCCGACACTCACCAAATCCCGTTGGCTCAACCAACAGAGTTTCTCGGGTTCACCTCACCAGCTCCTCGTCCCAGGGCAGCACTGCAGACCTGAGCTTCTCCTCCCACCGCCCACCATCCCCTTTGCCACTCTCCCGTTCTCTCTGCCTAACCCGTCACATGTTGAGCTCAGAATGGCTCCCTACTGCCCTTGGGCGAATGCCCAAGCTCCTCCGCCTGGCACTCAGGGCTGTGGCCACCCCGCCAGAAAACCTGCTGTCTTCTCTCCACCCTCATCTTCCTGTCTCGGCACAGCAAAAGCAGCTGCATGGTTATAACTCACTTGGCGACAGCCTCCCCTTGTCTTTTTTGGGGGGAGAGGGTTCGAGGTACAGTCTCCTCACTCTGGTCCAGGCTAACCTGGAATTCACTATGTAGTCTCAAACCCAGCGATCCTCCAACCTCTGCCTCCCGAGTGCTGGGGTTAAAGGCGTGTGCCACCATGCCTCCGGCTGAGAGAGTTGAACGTCCTTTGTGCCCAGTTCTACGTTAGGTGACTCCATACGCCTCCTCCAATTTCACCCCGAGGCTCAGACAGGCTACAGATCCCTCTCCAGGATCATAGAACTAGCCAATGGCACAGAGCTCCCTACCTTGCACGGCTCAGGCCCTGGGCCCACAGAGTCCTTGGCCGATTCCTCTATGAGCTCTTAGCTCTGCCTCTCTGCTCAGGTCTCCAGCAAAGGCCCCAGTTAGAAGAGCCCCACATACACTTTTTTTGGCATGTGTTTGTGTGTGTGGTGTGCAAGCATGTTGCATTCATGCATGGGGAGACCGGATGTCAACACAATGGCTTGCCACAAGGTCTCTCACTGAAACGGGAGCCCACTGATTTGGCTGGACTAAGTAGCCAGCAAGCCCCGGGGTTCCTGTCTCTGCCTCCCCAGCTCTCAGGGCTTTTACATGGGTGCTGGGGATCTGAACTCCTTGTGAAGCACTCACTTTACCGACGGAACCATCTTCTGAACCCCCAGGATGTACTCTTTCCAGGACTTCCCTACTATGAAGCAACCAAAATGGCTATTGTACCCATCTTACAGGTAGAAAAACTAAGGTCAGAAAGGGGTTAGCTCAAGGTCTCACTCAAGGTCCCCTGGGAGTCAAAGGCAAGAACCAAGTATAGCAAGTAGAACACTCTACCCCTGCCCCAATCTGGATCTTTCCCTCTGTGGTCCCAGGCCAGTGAGTCCAAAGTGAGGAGAAGGAAGCAGGGTTGTTCCCAGGCTGGCTACGGAATTTCCAGGGTGGTTGGACAACATTCCAGCTCCTCCACCGGGGTGGCACTGGTATGTGCCCTGTGTGCCACCTGTCTGGCTGGCGACCCTGTCCAGCTTGGCAGAGAAGAGTGTCCAGTCACATCGCAGAGATCCCTGATGCCTGCCTCTGCCAGGGGGAAGGAAAACAGAGGACCTCAAACAGCATCAAAAGGCAGGAGAGGGGCTGGAGAGATTGCTTAGTGGCTAAGGCGCATGCCTGCAAAGCCCGAGGACCCAGGTTTCATTCCCTAGAACCCACATAAGCCAGATGCACAAGGTGGTGCATACATGTAGAACTTATTTGCAGAAGCTAGAGGCCCTGGCACACCCATTCATTCTCTCTCTCTCTCCCTGCCTCTTTCTCTCCCTCAAATAAATAAATAAATAAAATATTTATTTTTTTAAAAGTAGGAGAGGTCACGCAGTGGGTCTCAGTTCTGCCATTCCCAGTTGTAGGACCCAGACAAGGCTCTCAGTTCTACAACCCACTTCTTTTTAAAAATACTTATTCATTTATTTATTTATGTGAGAGATAGAGAGAAAGAGAGGGTAGGAGGAGAAAAAGGGCTTTTCAGGATCTCCTGCCATTGCAAACTCCAGATGCATGTGCCACCATGTGCTTACATGGCTTCTGGGGAGTCAAACCTAGGTCCCTAGGCCTCACAGGCAAGCACCTTAACCACTAAGCCATCTCTCCAGTGCCCAGCCCACTTAAAAAAATGTTTTTGAAATTTATTTCTTTGCAAGAACAGAGAGAGAGAGAGAGAGCAAATGGGCACACCAGGGCCTCTAGCCACTGCAAACGAACTCTGACGTATGTGCCCCTTGTGCATCTGGCTTACATGGGTCCTGGGGAATAGAACCCGGTCCTTTGGCCTTGCAGGCAAATGCCTTAACCACTAAGCTATCCTTCCAGGCCCACTTCTTCTTCTTCTTCTTTTTTTAAATTTATTTACTTGCAAGGAGAGAGGGGGGCTGGGGAGAGAGAATGAATGCTTGGGCATGCCAGGGCCTTATGCCATGCATACAAAATCCAGAAAAATGCACTACTTTGTGCATTTGGCTTTATGTGGATACTGTGGAGTTGAAGCCCGAGTTGGCAGGTTTTTGCAAACAAGTGTCTTTATTGCTGACCCACCTTTCCCACAACCTACTTCTTTTTCTTTCTTTCTTTCTTCCTTCCTTTTTTTTTTTTCCTTTTATTTCTGAGGCAGGATTTCACTCTAGCCCAGGCTGACCTGGAACTTACTCTGTAGTTCCAGGCTGGCCTCGAACTCACAGCAATCATCCTACCTCTGCCTCCCAAGTGCTGGGATTAAGACATGTACCACCACGCCCGACCTACAACCCTACTTATTATTTTTTAATTATTTATTCTTTGGGGGGTGGCGGGGAGAGTATGGGTACACCAGGGCATCTAGCCACTGCAAATGAACTCCAAATGTATGTGCCAGGTGGTTTTTGTGAGTTCTGGGGAACAGAACGTGAGTCCTTAGGCTTCACAGGCAAGCCCTTTAACCAGTAAGCCATCTCTCCAGGCCTACAACCCACTTCGTGATCACCTCTTAGAGAACAGAACCTTCCTGCGGAGTTGTTCAAGGAGAAGCTCTATCCTCACTCTGGGAAATATTAAGAGAGGAAGTTGCTGCATGGGGTCGAAGCAGGAGAGGTGGGGACACCCCAGGAAGGCTGTAGGGTCTGGAAGTTCAGTTCCATAGGCATATGTCCTTCCCTCCTTGCCCTGAGGCTGTTGAACTGAGGCCTGTCCTTGGGCGGAGCACCCAGGAGCTCTGAGGCCACACTCTCCCTGATGTCAAGGATCGCTGTCAAGGTGGAGGAGGCACACCTAGAAACGGGCAAAGGCAGCTCAGGGTGATCTGGCCTGAAAAAAGGCCAAGAAGGGCCCTGGCAGGAAAGGAGGAGTGTTAAGTGAAAGTTTTCTGGAGGGGAGGGCCCACAGCCTGTGGTTTGGGGGACAAGTAAGAGTTAGGTGGAGGCTGGGGATATTGCCCAATGGTTAGGCTCAGCAGTTAAGGGTGCTTGCTTGCAAAACCTGCCAACCAGGGTTTGATTCCCCAATACCCAGAAAAAGCCAGAGGCCCAAAGTAGTGCATACATTTGAAGTTCACTGGCAGAGGTAAGAGGCCCAAGTGTGCCTATACTCTCTCTCTTAAATAAATAAATAACTAGCAATGAAGAAATAATAGTTCTGCTGGGCGTGGTGGCGCATGCCTTTAATCCCAGCACTCGGGAGGCAGAGGTTGGAGGATCGTTGTGACTCTGTGAGTTCAAGGTCATCCTGAGACTACAGAGTGAATTCTAGGTCAGCCTGTGCTAGGTTAAGACCCTACCTCTGAAAACAAAAAGAAAAGAAATAATAGTTTAAATTTTTTATATTTTATTCATTATTTATCTGAGAGAGACAGAGAGAAAGAGGTATGCCAGGTCTTCCTGCCATGGCAAATAAACTCCAGATACATGTACCACTTTGTGCATCCAGCTTTATGTGGGCACTGGGGAACTGAACCCAAATCTTTAGGCTTTGCAGACAAGTGCCTTAACCTCTGAGCCATCTCTCTAGTCTGAAATATTTTTGAAAAGAGTCAGATTAGGGCTGGAGAGATGGCTTAGTGGTTAAGGCACTTGCCTGCAAAGCCAAAGGACCCAGGTTCGATTCTCCAGGACCCACATAAACAGATGCACAAGGTAGTGCATACATCTGGAGTTGTTTACAGCGGCTGAAGGCCGTGGTGTGCCCTCTCTCTCTCCTCTTTATATCCACCTCTTTCTCTCTCTCAAATATTTTTTTAAAAAAATTTTTAAAAAGAGTTAACTTGCTGAAGAGAGAAGAGTGCACAAAACGTAGGGCAGGTTGACCTAAACTACTTGTTAATTATCTGGCTTGAGAGCAGTGAAGGGCAAGGCCTGGCTGTATAGGATCAGCCGCTTAGAAGGCACTTCCTCTTCCTTTCCAAGTGACCTCCCTGGGACTCCGGGACTCCTCAGCCTGGCCTGACATGTTGCAGGAGATGGGGACAGTTCAGGGGTGACCTCCAATGATATCTGATGGGGCCCTCAAGGTACAAGGCCTGCCCACTCCAAAATGCCCTCAGGCTCTGCAGCCCCTTCCCCAAGGCTCTTCCCTCTTGGGTGCCCCCAGGATCCCTGTTGTGGGTGTTCATCTAAGCCCAGCTCCCACCAGACCCAGCTCAGCTCCACTCAGCACAGGACCACATACATCTCAGGCTGCTGAAATAATCAGGTTCAGAACCACAGCGCACTAGAACTCCAACCCAGTCTATCACATCCAAGGGCCTCCAGACAGGCCTAAGGCAAGATCGCCGGATTCAGGTTCCAGCTCCAAACCCCTTAAGCAGTGCAGCCTGGGTCCAGAGTTTCCGAGTCTTCACTGCTTTACTGGTCAAATAGGCAATTATTGTTCCATGAAGAATAAGCAAGGGGAGAGGGTGGATTGGGGTGTGTGTGTGTGTGTGTGTGTGTGTGTGTGTGTGTGGTGTGTGTGTGTGTGTGGCTAGCAAATCGTGCATTGTCCGGACATGGAGGCCGTGACTGTCCATCGAGGCAGGAAGCCCCGAATTCCAGAAACCTACAAGACTTCTCAGCAGGGGCCCTCCCTTGTATCCCCAGCGGAGGGGCAGAGGTCACCGTCTGAGCTGTGGTCATGTTTGGGTCCAGATTGGGAGATGGGAGAATCCTGGTGGAAAACAGGACAGAAGCGTAGCATGGAATGTGTACAAAGTTGTGAGCCTGAGATTTGTCCTCTGGCCGTACTTCCCGGATTCCCAGCTCAGGGGTGCTGAGTCTGACCCCAGAGAGCCTGGAACCGGAGGCCAGCGCTAACCTTTTCTTCAGTTTGGCTACTCGTGGCTCCAACAGCCTTTGGCTGAGCCACCAAATCCCAGCAACCATTTGCCAGGGCTTGGCTCTAGAGTGACCCCGAACACCCAGCAAGCAAGCTGCTGGGCCCTCAAGGAGCGCCCACTGGAAGCTTGTTAGGTGGACAGAGGTGGGAGGGCATGGAAGGGAGAAGAGGCCTGTGCCAAGACTCAGTGGGTGAGGGGAAGTGCCAGGAGATCATGTGTAGCTGGCATGGAGGGTTAGGTGGCATGGAATGTGTGGGGGCCTGAAGAACTCATATGAAAAGACTCAAATGCCAAGCTGGTGAGCGTGGCCTCTACTCTGGCTTAAGAAGGGAAGGTCATTGTCAGAGCTGACCTTTTATAAAGTTGTGCCAGTAGAAAGTGGTTAACACTAGGAGTCGAGAGAGTGGGTAACCAGAAAAGAGACTATATGTGAGGTCGCAGGGGGAAGAACTGGCCTCTTTGCCCTGGACTCCCCAAGAGCTACGGAGGTTTTTTTCTGCCCCCACCCCAACCATGTTCAGTGTCTTTCTCCTACAAACAGGGCTGGAGGGCTGGAGATATGGCTTAGTGGTTAAGGTGTTTGCCTGCAAAGCCAAAGGACCTCAGTTCGATTCCCCAGGACCCACGTAAGCCAGATGCACAAGGGGGCGCATGTGTCTGGAGTTCGTTTGCAGTGGCTAGAGGCCTTGGTGCACCCATTCTCTCCCTCCCTTTCTCTCTCTCTCTCTCAAATAAATAAGTAAAAATATTTTAAACAGGGCTGGAGGCTGGGCACTCACCAGGAGACTGTATGCATGCAGGTCTGAGAGGGGCCTTCAGTGCCCAGGCCTCTCCTCTGCAGTGACAATGACAGGGCCCAAGGGGACAGATCAAGAAAGGCTCGGATGGGCTGGAGAGATGGCTTAGCGGTTAAGCGCTTGCCTGTGAAGCCTAAGGACCCCGGTTCGAGGCTCGGTTCCCCAGGTCCCACGTTAGCCAGATGCACAAGGGGGCGCACGCGTCTGGAGTTCGTTTGCAGAGGCTGGAAGCCCTGGCGCGCCCATTCTCTCTCTCTCCCTCTATCTGTCTTTCTCTCTGTGTGTGTCGCTCTCAAATAAATACATTAAAAAAAAAATTAAAAAAAAAAAAAAAAAAAAAAGAAAGGCTCGGGCTGCCCACTCTCCCATAAGGGAATGCTGCTATCCACCCTGGCCAAAACTGACCCTAGGACACTGGGTGACGGGGCAGCGGAGGAGCTCCTGTGCTCAAGAATCCACGGTAAGCAGACCTATAATGACCTAAACTGACAGCGCTTGGGAGGAGGAGCAAGAGCAGAAGCTCAGGGTCATCTTCAGCTACGGAGTGAATTCAAGACCTGCCTGGGCTACACAAGACCCCGTCTCCAAAAAAGGAGAAGGAGAAGAGAGAAGAAAAGAAAAGAAAAAGAAAGAAAAGCTGGGCGTGGTGGCTCACGCCTTTAATCCCAGCACTCAGGAGGCAAAGGTAGGAGGATCACCGTGAGTTTGAAGCCACACTGAGACTCCATAGTGAATTCCAGGTCAGCCTGGGCTAGAGTGAGACCCTACCTTGAAAAACCAAGAAAAAAAGAAAGAAAGAAAGGATCCTCTGTCCCCTGTAGAGCTGAGGATGTAGCTCAGTTGGTGGAGTGCTTGCCTAGCATACAAGGAACCCTGTGTTCAATCCCCAGCGCTGCATAAACCGTGGTGGCATATGCCTGTAATCTGAGCCCTGGGGAGGTAGAGGCACAAGGACTAAAAATTCAAGGTCACCCTCAGCAGGTTCAAGGCCAGCCTTGGCTACATGAGATCCAGTCTCAAAACAAACAAACAAACAAACAAACAAAAATCAGTGATTCTCCATGCGAGCAAGGCCTTCCTCTTCTGAACTCCCACTGCTGGTTACTCATTTCCCAAAGTGTTCCTGGCACCTGCCGTGTGTTGGGTGACAGGGGCAGAGCGAGAAAGCAGGGATCGCCTGGCTTCATCCTGCACCCGGCTTCTCTCTAGGATGAGTACAGAGGTTGAGGGGGTCTTGCAGCCAAGTAACCCCCCCACCCCCACCAGCCCAATTAGGGCCCAGTGATGGGCACAGACCAGGTTTGGGGATCCAAGAGCAGCCCTGGAGGAAAATGGGCTGATGGGTACACCAGATAGGCCTACAGAAGACAGTTAGGGGACAGGAGAGATGTCATGGTAGGTAGCTCATTCCCTCAGAAGATCAGCAAGGCCTCTTTGGTTCTATGAGCAGGCCTTCGGGGTGGAGGTATCTCGTCATCTGCTGGGTGGTCAGGCCACAGGAAAGCCACAGAGACAGATACCTAGGATGGGAACCAAACTCCCTTTCAGCCTAGAAGCTATTGGCCCAGCCTCCCCAAGTAGCTTTGGTCTTGGAGAGGGGACCCTAAACTGGGCCAGGTAAGCAAGAGCTGGCTGATACCTGGCTTTGTGACCTTGTGCAAGACACTCTCTAAGCCTCTATTTCCTCATCTACAAAATGAAGGTAATGATTCCTTTATCTCTTGGAAGATAAAATGAGGGCTTTTTATAAATTGTAACTAGTAAGCCATATCTGCAGAGTAAGCGCGGGGAGAGGAAAGGCACTCTGTGATTAGATTCTAATACCCAGCAGGGCATGGTGCTAATCATAGCACTGGGGAGGCTGAGGTAGGAGGGTTGCTGTGAGCTTGAGGCTGGCCTGGACTACCGAGAGAGTTCCAGGTCAGCCAGGACTAGAGTGAGACCCTTCCTCAAAATAAAAAATTTAAAAAAATAGGGCTGGAGAGATGGCCTAGCGGTTAAGCTCTTGCCTGTGAAGCCTAAGGACCTCGGTTCGAGGCTCGACTCCCCAGGACCCACGTCAGCCAGATGCACAAGGGGCACACGCGTCTGGAGTTCGTTTGCAGTGGCTGGAGACCCTGGCACGCCATTCTCTCTCTCTCCCTCTCTGTCTGCCTCTTTCTCTGTCGCTCTCAAATAAATAAATAAAAATAACAAAAAAAATTAAAAAGAAAAAAAGAAAGGGCTGGAGAGATGGCTTAGTGGCTAAGGCGTTTGCCTGCAAAGCCAAAGAACCTCGGTTTGATTCCCCAGGACCCACGTAAGGCAGATACGTGCAAGGTGGTGCACGGTATCTGGAGTTGGTTTGCAGTGGCTGGAGGCCCTGGTGCACCCATTCTTTCTCCCTCTGTCTTTCTCTCTCAAATAAATAAATAAAATAAAATAAAAATTTAAAAAAATAAATAAAAGTTGGGTGTGGTGGCGCACGCCTTTAATCCCAGCACTCAGGAGGCAGAGGTAGGAGGATCTCTGTGAGTTTGAGGACAGCCTGAGACTCCATAGTGAATTCCAGGTCAGCCTGGGCTAGAGGGAGACCCTACCTCAAAACAAACAAACAAACAAAAAACCCAAAATAATAATAATAATAAATCCATAAAACACGTGAAAAACGCAATCCCGCTTTGCAGTGAGCCCTTGCGGCTGCACCTGTGTTCTGCTGTGGTCTTCCAAAGGTCCCGTGAGTCAGGAAGATGGCTCAGCGCATAAAGCACTCGCCTCAATCCTCAGACCTGTCATAAGAAGCTGGAGGGTGTGGGGAGCTTCACACAGCACACTGACTGTGCGACCGAGGGAGGCAGAGACAGGAGAATTTCCAGGGAGCTCTTGGGCAGCATTTCCAAAAGAACAACAGCAGATCTAGACCCAGAGGCTTCTGCCTCAAATGACTGGCGACAGTTGTCCTCTGACCTCCACATGCCATGGCATGCACACACCTGCTCTCTCTCTCTCTCACTCTCTCTCTCACACACAGGCGTGATTCAAAGACGCAACCCTAATGCCCACTGTAACCCTAACTCCTAACCCTAATCCTAACCCCAAAAGGTTAAAAATTATAACCATGAAATCAAGACATCCTGGGGTCGCCCGTGAGGCCTCAGTAAGATTTTTCTCACTGTCTTAGCCAGTCACCTCTGAGGTTTACCCACTATGCAAACCTCCTTACCCCTACCCAGCCCAAGGCAAGGAGAAGGGAGAAGAAAGAGTGACAGGCCTTCTGTGCCAGGGCTTGCCTCACGCAAGACCTCACCGGTGCCAGCCTCCCTTTAGAGGCAGCCAGCTCGAAGAATCTCCTTCCACCCACGCCCCACCTTCAGGTAACTGATACCTCCCTGGGGCCCCAACCCGATCCCCAAAAGCTCACCATTATTCCAGCCTAGATCCTAAAACAAAACTAGGGACACAGATGCGCTGGGAATGTCACTGGCTTCATTAATCCCCAAGCTGACCCGGCTGGGTCCCATCAGAGGGAACACTTGGGCCCAGTGTCTGGAGTCCCCAGAACCACCAGCGACCCCCCCACACACACACTTAGTGAAGGTGGGTACTGCATGTCTCCTGACTGACCCTTCCTCCAACACCACTT
The DNA here is from genome assembly GCF_020740685.1 of Jaculus jaculus. Taxonomy (NCBI): domain Eukaryota; kingdom Metazoa; phylum Chordata; class Mammalia; order Rodentia; family Dipodidae; genus Jaculus; species Jaculus jaculus. The sequence continues at coordinate 169,620,311 of NC_059104.1, forward strand.
GCCAGATTAAGTGTCTCCAGACGCTTAATTAATTAATTAACTAGGGTCTTAACTGTCCTTCATCCTAACTCCCTCCCCCCCACTTGTCATCTTGACACCCGGAGTGACCCTCGGGTTGGAGGGGCGCGGGAGGCGGAGGACCTTGGCGCAGCTGGTCTCCCAGGTTCCAGAGTCCCTGGCCTCAGTCTTGGGCCTCCGGGGCGCGCGCAACAGGGAAACCGCGCAAAGTCCCCCAAGTTCAGCGGCTCGCCCCCACACTTCCCTTCCAGGGGCGCGCGCACTCACCGACACGCTCTTGCCCAATCCTCGGGCGCACACGCCCGGATTCCAGGGTGTCACGCACACCGAGGGGACGATCCCGGCGAGACAAAGTCCAAGGGCGCCCCGGCAGCCCGCTCTGCGGGTCCGATCGCGCGGCGTCCCCGCGGCGGCGGCGGCGGTCACGGCCGCGCCCGGTGACTTCTCCCGGCGTCCGAGTCCCATGCGGGGCCGCGCAGGGTCCCACGTGCCCGGGAGCGCCGCGGTCCCCGGCCTCGCCTCCGCCTGGGCTCCCCACCCCGAGGCCCGGCCCGGAGCGGGCGGGGAGGACTCTGGGCGGACTCCCAACCCGCCCCGATGGACACCAGCCTGGGGACACCGCCCAGCGCGTCCGCGGCGACCGGCCCACCGCCTGCCACCCGCCTTGCTCACACGACCCGGGAGCTCGTGAGGAGGACTGGGCAGAGACGCCCAGGTTTTACGAGGTTTTGCTGGGGTACCCGCGTGGCTCCTGTCACTGCCTGCCCACCGTGGGATCTTTGTGGCCATTCGCCGCCTCCACCTGTTTGGGACACTGCAGGCTCGGCGCGCCTTCCCCCGCGCACCAGCTCCGGAGGGGGCGCTGCGGTCGCCCTTTCTTCACCTACCAAGTCCCACAAACTATTTTTTTTAATCTCTTATCTTGAGCTGCCCCAATTCCTCTTTCTGCCCTACTCAGATGACCTGAAGTTTCTGTCCCTGATCCAGGAAGGTAGAGGTCACACCTTCCTTCTCCCTACTACTGTTCCGGAGGTCCTGGAAAAACTCAACCCTTAGACTTATGGGTGGATGGACGAATGAGTGTTCCCCTCCCCGCCCCCCATTTCTGATCTAGAAGTGAACAGTGTAGGTTCTGGCCCAGCTTCCGAACTGACTGTAAGATCTTGATCCAGCTCCCCTCCCTCTCAGGGAGTCCTTTGCTGTGAAACCGACCCAGTCACCTTCATTCTTCTCCTCCACTCGACATCCATAGGCTTTTTGCTGTTTTGTTTTTCGAGGTAGGGTCTCACGCTAGCTCAGGCTGACCTTGAACTCACTCGGTAGTACCAAGCTGGCCTCGAGCCTCGAACTCACAGTGACCCTCTTACCTCTGCCTCCCTGGGTACTGGGATTAAAGGAAGGCACCATCAGCCCGGCTCCCACACGTTGGTTGGTTTGTTTATTTGTTTGTTTTTTCGAGGTAGGTTCTCACTCTATCTAGCTCAGGCTGACCTAGAATTCACTATATAATCTCATAGTGGCCTTGAACTCATGGCGATCCTCCTGCTTCTGCCTGGGATTAAAGTGCTGAGATTAAAGGCGTTTGCCACCAGGCTGGGTTTTTTTGTTTGTTTGTTTGCTTTGTTTTTCAAGGTAGGGTCTCACTCTGGTCCAGGGTGGCCTGGAATTAACTATGTAGTCTCAGGGTGGCCTTGAACTCTCGGCGATCCTCCTACCTCTGCCTCCCCATTGCTGGGATTAAAGGCGTGTGCCACCAAGCCTGGCGGTTTTCTTTTAAGACTGTCCTACTAGCTGGCTAAATACAGAACAGGCCCCTTCCAGGGGCCAAAGCGTTTTTTTTTTTTTTTTTTTTTGGCCCTGCTGGACTGCACATCACCTGACTGGAGAGCCCGGCTGCCAGCCCCAGGAGGGGCCTAGCAAGGGTGCTGGCAGCGGCCCTGCGGGAAGAGTAGAGTGGACACAGCGGGCTGCGGCGGAGCCACCTCTGCAAGTCTCTTGGGGGCCTCCATTTGGGAGGTACAAAAGGCCTCTTGTCCAGCCTCCTCTGCCTATTGTCCAAGCTGGTGCAGGCTACTTCCAGGGGCCTAGATAACTCCACAGGCCAAATCTGTGGGACCCAGACCTTAGGGTGCGGGGGGAGGAAGTCCTCTTGGTCTCTGGAGCCCCTGCGTTTCCTGCCTCCTCCCTGGCCCCGCCCCCTTTCAAACCATCAAAACTTCTATTGTCACTGCTGTTTCCCTCGGGAGAAAAAAATGCCACTGCGAAACCAAGATGAGGATCCAGACTTGGCGTCAACCTTCAGAAGACACGCTGAATAGTAGCCAGGCCATGGCTCTACACCTCCCTGCTCTGGTCCAACAGCCTTATTTTTACAGCCAAAGAAATGGCATTGCTGAGGTCCCTGACATCAGGCAACTAGGTAAGGCTGGAGGATCCAAGGAAAGGGCTTGCCTCAGCCTCACAGCCTTGGGTGCAAATGCCAGTCTCGCTTCCGCTTTCCTTGACTTCTCTCTGAGCCTCAGCCTCTTTTTCTTTCTTCTATTTTTCCTGTTTTGAGATAGGGGCGGGCCTCCCTATGTAGCTCAGGCTGGCCTCAAACTCACAGCAACCCTCCTGCCTCAGCTCCCTGGATTACAGGCACACAGCATCATTCCTGGCTGTCAGTCTCCTTTTCTGCAAAATGGAGCCAAATAATAATTACCTGCCGCTTAAACTAAAGATTATTTTTAATTTTTAAATTTTTTTTTTTTTTGCAAGCAGAGAGACATAAAAGAGAAACAGATAAAGTGGGCACACCAGGGCCTTCAGCCACTGCAACTGGACTCCAGATTCATGGGCCACTTTATTCACCTGGCTTTACATGGATACTAGGGAGTGACACTCTGGTCCGTTAACCTTTGCAACTGAGCACCTTAATTGTTGAGCCATCTCTCCAGCCCAAGACTTTTTTTTTTAAATATTTTTAAAAAAAAATTTATTTATTTATTTGAGAGCGACAGACACAGAGAGAAAGACAGATAGAGGGAGAGAGAGAGAATGGGCGCGCCAGGGCTTCCAGCCTCTGCAAACGCTCTGCAAACGAACTCCAGACGCGTGCGCCCCCTTGTGCATCTGGCTAACGTGGGACCTGGGGAACCGAGCCTTGAACCGGGGTCCTTAGGCTTCACAGGCAAGCGCTTAACCGCTACGCCATCTCTCCAGCCCTCCAGCCCAAGACTTTCATTTTTTTATTTTTAAAAATATTTTATTTGGAGCCGGGCATGGTGGTGCACGCCTTTAATCCCAGCATTCAGGAGGCAGAGGTAGGAGGATCGCCATGAGTTTAAGGCCACCCTGAGACTACAGAGTTAATTCCAGGTCAGCCTGGACCAGAGTGAGACCTTACCTCGAAAAAAACAAAAAAACAAAACAAATATATATATATATATATTTTATTTTTATTTTTATTTTTTTTAATTTGGGCTGGAGAGATGGCTTAGCGGTTAAGCGCTTGCCTATGAAGCCTAAGGACCCCGGTTCGAGGCTTGATTCCCTAGGACTCACGTTAGCCAGATGCACAAGGGGGCGCATGCGTATGGAGTTCGTTAGCAGTGGCTGGAAGCCCTGGTGTGCCCATTCTCTCTCTCTCTCTCTTTCTCAGTCTTTCTCTGTCACACTCAAATAAATAAATAAAAATGAAACAAAAATTTAAAAAAATATTTTATTTATCTGTGTGTGAGAGAGGGGGCAGGTGTGGGGGAGAGAGAACAGACACACTAGGCCCTCTAGCCACTGCAAATGAACTCCAGGCACATGTGCCACCTTGTGCATTTGGCTTATGTAGGTATTAGGGAACTGAACCCGGGTCCTTTGGCTTCACCAGCAAGCACTTTAACAGCTAAGCCATCTCACCAGCCCATTACTTTTACTTTTTGGGTTTTTCAAGGTAAGGTTTCACTCTAGCCTAGGTTGACCTGGAATTCACTATGTAGTCTCAGGCTGGCCTCGAACTCACAGCGATCCTCCTACCTCTGTCTTCCGAGTGCTGGGGTTAAAGGCGTGCGCCACCACTCAGCCTTTACACAGGGTTGTGCTCACCATTCTAAGCTGTTGGAATCTGAGCAGTGAGTGTCCCATTTTCACAAGCTGGGAGCCTAGGTCTCCTGACACTTCCCCCAAGAGACTTCTATCATGGGGTTTTGAGGTCCAGCAAGGTTCTCATCTCCCGACATAGTCTCCCTTACCCAGGGCTGTCTGGGAGCCCCTACCCCACTTCAAGCTGAGCACCTTACTTTCATATTCTTAATTATTTATAATTTAAGAATTTGTTGACCGCTGAGTATGTTGGTGCATGCCTTTAATCCCAGCACTCGGGAGGCAGAGGTAGGAGGATCGCTGTGAGTTCGAGGCCAGCCTGAGACTACACAGTGAATTCCAGGCCAGCCTGGGCTACAGCAAGACCCTATCTTGAAAAAAACTACAAAAAGAAAAGGAAAGAATATGTTGGCCGTACATAGAAGATTCTATGGCTAAAACAATTTAGAGGTATTGATCCAATCAGGAAATGGAAGCGTACTCAGTCACACAGTGAGCGTCATCTGAGGGTAGAACGGCATCCTGAGGGTGTCTCTGAACTTCGAAGTCAAGGCGGGTTAATGGTGAAGCTCAGACACAAGGCACTGTAATGGTCCCCATGAGGTGGGTAATGGAGCCACGGGGCAGCCGCATTAGCAGCAGCAGGTCAGAAGGAGGTAGACACAGCCCTAGCCTTCGCTACCCCAGCCCACCATGCATTAAGAGGCTTCCTGTCTCTGCAAGCCTGAGCAAGCTCTTGGCGGATCTTCCGTCTGACTTCTCTGGCCTCCTGACAAAACCTTCTGCTCTGAGAATCCATGGTGGGGGTGGAACGCCTGCCTTCCAACTCTCCCATCACCACTAGGGTGGCACCTGTCAGCTCTCACTGCCCTTAAGGTAGCCTCGTGCCCCAGCCTCTACTCCAGACTTCCACATCGCTGCCTCCCCTCCTGCCTTGACCCACATGAAGCCATGTGCCCTCACCCATCTGTAGACACTTCCTATTCCCTCTGCCCACAATGTGCTTTTTTTTTTAAGGCAGGGTCTTGCTCTAGCCCAGGCTGTTCTGGAATTCACTATGTAGTTTCAGGGTGGCCTTGAACTCATGGCCGCCCTCCTACCTCTGCCTGTCGAGTGCTGGGTCTAAAGACGTGCGCCACCACGCCCGGCTCCACACGCGCTTTTCAACTCCTCCTGGCTCCCCACTACCAACCCTCGAAGACCAGACCCAGGTGCCCCTGCCTCTCACTCTGCTGCTGCCACGCTAGGCGTTGGTCTCTCTTCAAACGGGTATGGCTTTGAAGGTGGGGGTCCTAGTCCATCCTGCACACAGCTGACATCTGGCTGCTGGCACTGTCTCTGTCACATGATCAGATCCATGAGGACCTGAAGTGAGTGAACCTCACCAAGACCCTGTGAGACGGGCGTTATCATTCCCATAGCTCATTTAGGGAAACTGAGGTTCTGGAAGGGAAGTGAAAATGCAGTCATACAGCAGGTGCATAGTGGCTCCCCCCCCCATCCCCCGGCTTTGGAACTGCATCCTTTTGGGAAAGAAGGTCCTGATGTATTCCTGGAACATGGCTGGGCCCTGGTTGTTGGGACCCACAGTGGCAGCTCCAGTTACACAAAGCTGGGCTGACTTTCCAGCCTTGAAATCCCAATTTCCCGGAGTGCTGCGTGAGACTGCGTGGTCCTTGCTTTCTCGCTCCTTCCTTCCCTCCCTCCCTCCCTTCCTCCCTCAGCAGGCCTGCAGAGGGATGCTCCCCAGGGAGGCTCCAGCTGTCAGCATGCCAGGGTGCTGGGCACCCCAGGGAGACTGCCCTGGAAGCCTGGTTCCCCACCTCAGCTTCCCCTTTACCTCCTTCACAAGCAGAACCAGCTAACTGACTCGCAAGGTCATGTAGGAAATGAAAGTGTGTTCAAAAAGCAAGAAGTTCAGTTGGGTGAGGCGCCTTTAATCCCAGCACTCTGGAGGCTAACCTAGGAGGATCTCTGTGAGTTTGAGGCCAGCCTGAGACTACAAAGTGAATTCCAGGTTAGCCTGGACTAGGGCGAACCCTACCTCAAAAACAAACAAACAAAACCAACGGGCTGGAGAAATGGCTTAAGGGTTAAGGCATTGTCCTGCAAGCCGAAGGACCCAGGTTTGATTCCCCAGGACCCACGTTAGCCAGATGCACAAGGGGGTGCACGCATCTGGAGTTCGTCTGCAGTGGCTGGAGGTCCTGGCACATCCATCATTTTCTTTCCCCCTCTCTCTCCCTCTTCCTCTGTATAAATAAATAAAAATATTAAAACAACAATGGCAAAATTTAATCAGTTGAAGCAGAAGATTGTTAAACTAAGTACAAGGCCTTCAAAGCGTGGCTCCTCAGTAACTGCCCAGTTCATACGCCCAGGAAGCCAGCCTCACTCTTGAGCCTTGCTCCCCTCCACTTTGAGGTGGGCCGCAGTGAAAGAGCATCAGGGTTGGGCAGGAGCCCCCATGGGGGTCACTTTTTGGTGGCTTTCAGCACTGGGCAGTGGATACAAATCTTGCCAGGAGTTTTGATTCCTTTTCAGGGACACGTCCTGTGTGTCCCAGAAGTAAAGTCACTTGCTCAGGGTTGCACAGAGATTCGGGGGCGGGGGGGGGGGGGAGAATCCAAGATCAGAAAGAGAGAGAAGTGGAGATGGGGAAGGATAAAGAGAGCCACTGTGCAGACACAAAGACCTGACTAGGGGAGGCCCTGCCGGGGGCCAGGCTGAACCCATGGGTAGAGTGAGCGACTCTATCCATGGTCACTGGGGGAGCTGCCAGGAGCTGCCGCCCAGCCCTGGTGAGGTTGGGGGTGGGGTAGCACGCAGAAGCACGGAAATGGATCAGAAAGAACCAGATCCTGGGCCGGGCCCCTAACATCTTGTTCCAGGCCTCCGGAGCAGAGCCGGCCTCCCCATGCATCCCCAGCTCCTCTCAGGCCGACTGCCTCACACAGTGTCCTTATAATGCTGCTTGCAGCTACTGCCCATCACCCACAGGAGCATGGAACAGGTCCTCAGGGTGCCATCCAAGGTCTTTTGTGAGCGTCCTTGATGCCCTTCCATGTCACCTGTTCCACTTTGCATCAGTGCCCCACACCTCCGACCTACGGGACCGCAGTCTCCAAGCCACTGTCCTTTCCCACATCCTTTTTATCTTTCTCCCTGGGTGCTCCACTGTGGACTGAAATCTTCCTTTTATTCAAGAACCAGCCAGTGCCACCTCTACAGACCAGCTCTCCTCCAACCCCTCAGTAGAGTTTAACCTCACACATCCTCACAGGAATCTACTCTGCCCCCAAATGTTGGGTTTACCCACAGCGCCCACCCCACGCTGGCTTGTGCGGTCATTGTTTGGATCCATCACAAAGCTAAGCTGGGACGTGGGCAGCGTTTGGGCTGGGCCCTACGGGGCAGGTGGACGGCATGAGTCACTCACAGTGGAAAGCAAGAGATAAGAATGCAGAGAAGCAGGGCTGGAGAGGTGGCTTAGTGGTTAAGACTCATGTGTGAGAAGCCTAAGGACCCAAGTTTGATTCTCCAGGTCCCACATAAGCCAGATGCACATAGTGGTGCATGCGTCTGGAGTCCATTTGCAGTGGCTAGAAGCCCTGGTGTGCCCACTCCTCTCTCTTCCCCACCCTCTTGTCTGTCTCTAATAAATAAATTAATTAAAATAAATAAAAAAAAGAGTGCAGAGAAGCAGTGCTACTACCTTTGCGGGTAACATTTTTTTTTGGGGGGGTGACATTTTTTTAAAGTTTTTAAAAAATATATTTTATTTTATTTTATTTATTTGAAAGAGAAAGAGGGAGGAGGGGGGAGAGAATGGGCGCCAGGGCCTCTAGCCACTGCAGAGGAACTCCAGATGTGTGCGCCCCCTTGGGCAGCTGGCTAACTTGGGTCCTGGGGAATCGAACCCAGGGCCTTTGGCTTTGCAGGCAAATGGCTTAATTGCTCAGTCATCCCTCCAACCCACCCGTGACATTTTTTTTTTAAATTTTTATTTTTTATTTATTTGAGAGTGACAGACACAGAGAGAAAGACAGATAAAGGGAGGGAGAGAGAATGGGCACGCCAGGGCTTCCAGCCTCTGCAAACGAACTCCAGACGCGTGCGCCCCCTTGTGCATCTGGCTAAGGTGGGACCTGGGGAACCGAGCCTCAAACCCGGGTCCTTAGGCTTCACAGGCAAGTGCTTAACCGCTAAGCCATCTCTCCAGCCCCACCATGACATTTTTATGAGTTGGTCTGGTTCCTGAGTTTCAAAGGCCAGAAGGCCCAGGATGCCCGGAGCTGAGCGTTCAGGGAGCTCCATCAAGCACTAAAGTTAACCAGAGTGATCTGGGCATGGTGGCACCCTCTCATATCTCATCACTTAGGTAGTGTCTACAAATTTGAGGCTTCTGTCTGGGGAAATAGCTCAGTGGTTTAAAGCACTTGCTTGCAAAGCCTGGTGGCCTGTGTTCAATTCCCTAGTACCCACATGAAGCCAGACGCACAAAGTGGCAGCAACAAAAGCCATCTCAATTTTATTTCTCAGTTCTATTCATTTACCAAAAAAGTTAATGTCTACTTTTATGATTTTCTTCTCCTTTAATTGCTTTGTGGCAACTTTAATGTCCTTTTTCTGAAATTCTATCGATAGAATGTCTATTGTATCTATTTTTATCTTAACTGATTTCAATTTATTTATTATCTTTTTGAGATTCAACTTTTCAAGTATTTGCTTATTTATTGTGCGTGCGTGCACACGGGCATGCGCACGCTATGGCGCACGTGTGCAGGTCAGAGGAGAACTTCTGCGTTGGTCCTTGCCTTCCACCTTGTTTTAAGGCAGGATCTCTTGTTGTTGTTCGCCGGCTGCAGGCTTCTAGAAAGTTCTCCTGTTTCCACCTCCCCTCTCAAATTCAGGCACTCATGATTGTGCAGCATACACTTTATCCATGGAGGTATCTTCCTAACCTTTATGTTCAGTTTCTAGCTCAGGCTCATTCTGAGGAGTGAGGAAGTCAACCTGAGACTCGGGCTGGCCTCAAAGTCACAGTGATCCTCTTCCCTCTGCGTGTGCTAGAATTATAAGCATGAGCCGCCACACTCAGCTTTATTACTAATAGACATATTAATAATTATTAATAATGAGGCATGGTCTCCCTCTAGCCCAGGCTGATCTGGGACTCTGCAGCGCCGTGCTGGCCTTGAGTTCACAGAGATCCCGTTACCTTAGCCTTCGAGTGCTGAGATTAAAGGCATGCACTACCAAGCCAACTAGTTATTTATTTATTTTAATTTAACTTAATTTTATTTTTTCTCAATTTTTAAAAAACATTTTCCATGATTATAAAAAAATATCCCATTGTAATACCCTCTCCGCCCCCGCCCCGCCACTTTCCCCTTTGAAATTCCATTCTCCATCATATCCCCTCCCCATCTCAATCAGTCTCTCTTTTATTTTGATGTCATGATCTTTTCCTCCTCTTATGATGGTCTTGTGTAGGTAGTGTCAGGCACTGTGAGGTCATGGATATCCAGGCCATTTTATGTCTGGAGGGAGCACGTTGTAAGGAGTCCTACCCTTCCTTTGGCTCTTACATTCTTTCTGCTACCTCTTCCACATTAGACCCTGAGCCTCGGAAGGTGTGATCAAGATGTTACTCAGTACTCCAGTCACTTCTTTTCAGCACCATGATACCTTCTGAGTCGTCCCAAGGTCACTGCCATCTGAAAAGAGAAGATTCTCTACCCAAAATGAGAGTAGCGTTACTATAAGGGTACGAATATTAAGAGAAGTGCTTACTGGGCAGTTTGATAAGTATAGTAAATACATTTAGCCAGGCAGCAGCAGATGTTACACCCCTAGGGCTCATGACTACCCCTGTTTTAAGTTTTCAATATCGGGATGTATTCCCTCCCTTGGAGTGGGCCTCCAGCCCAACTGGAGATCAGTTGGTTTCCACCATGACAGACGTGCCACTATTGGACCCATTGGCTCATTTGGCCTGGCTGGTCAATTATAAGGCTTGCAGTGTCCACTGTTGAGTATCTTCAACTGTTGCTATCTCTTTATTATCATTATTATTACTTAAATATTTTATTTATTTAGTAGAGGCAGAGAGAGAGAGAGAGAGAATTAGAGAGACGGTGAGAGAGGATGGGTGTGCCAGGGCCTCCAGCCACTGCAAATGAACTCCAGACACACGTGCCACTTTGTGCATCTGGCTAACATGAGTCCTGGGGAACTGAGCTGTGGTCCTTTGGCTTTGCAGACAAGCATCTTAACTGCTAAGTCATCTCTCCAGCCCTGTAGTTTTTCTCTATCATTATTTTATAATTTTGTTTGGGTCAAAGATGAATTTAAAATAATAGGGCTGGGCTCACTGGCATGACCCTCACTTCTGATCCCAACACTTGGGAGACTTCAGCAGGAGAATGGAGAATTTGAGGCCAGCCTGGGCTACATGCATAGTGAGAGCCTGTCACAAACAAATCTAACTCTGAGCGGAGCCTGGTGTTGTAGGCCTGGAATCCCAACACTCGGGAGGTAGAGGCAGGAGGATCAGTAGTTCAAGGCCAACCTCTGCCACATAGAGAACTGAGGCCCATCTGGGCCACATGAAACCCTGTCTCATAACAAAAGCAAAGTTAAGCAGCCAGGTGTGGCGGTGCACACCTTTAATCCCAGCCCTCGGGAGGCAGAGGTAGGAGGATCGCCGTGAGTTCGAGGCCACCCTGAGACTCTGTAGTGAATTCCAGGTCAGCCTGGGCTAGAGTGAGACCCTACTTCAAAAAACCAAAAAAAAAAAAAAAAAAGCAAAGTTAAAACCCCTTTTAAGACTACTTAAGTGCAGGAGATGTTATTGTTTAGTTTAAATGCATTTTACTTTTAGACAACTCACGGGTCATGTAGAGATTTTTTTCTCCCTTCTCTTTCTCCTCCTTCTTTTTTCTTTTTTCTTCTTTCAGTGGCCTACACAGTGACACTCTGTTCTAAATAAACAAGAGCCAGGGCTCTCAGGCAATGGCACAGCGCTCTTGTTCAGGGCCCTGGGCCCAGTAAACGAGAAAGAATGGTTTGACTCTTTCAGATAGATCTCTGTCCTGTAAGTTTGGCTTTGGTTGACTTCATGTAACCTTTTATGAAGCTGCTCTCCCACAAGTGCTGATTCCCGACAATATCAGCCTCTGTGATCAGCATGCTCTGGGAGCCTTTACCCTCGGGAACTGCAGCTGAGGCGTCTCCACCAGCGGGTGGGGGAGTCACAGATGTTGCTTTTTGTCTTATTGACCATCTTGGTCTCCACCTCCAGGCACGGCCTGTCCACAATGTCCCAAGTCTTGTCAATGTTCGAGAACATCTTGGACTGATGAGGTCCTGGTAGGTAATTATGTTGGTGGCTGAAGGGTGTCCCTAGAAGTTCTGTGGACAGGATGGTAGGGAAGTATGTGGGGGGGGGGGATGGTGATTGTTTAAATGTGGCTTTCAGGTTTCTCTATAGTTTCGTGAGGAAAGAGGCTGGAAGTCTGTAAAGAAAGATGATTTTGCCGGGCGTGGTGGCGCACGCCTTTAATCCCAGCACTCGGGAGGCAGAGGTAGGCGGATTGCCATGAGTTCGAGGCCACCCTGAGATTACATAGTGAATTCCAGGTCAGCCTGGGCTAGACTGAGACCCTACCTCGAAAAGGCCAAAAAAAAAAAAAAAAAAAGATGATTTTTATTTTTATTTTTATTTTTGGTACTAGGAATTGAATCCAGGATTTTGCATATGCTAAACATGCGTTCCATCACCGAGCTACAACCTTGCGAAGGGTTAGCCTGCAATTTATATGTACTTAAGTTTTAGAATTTACTTTTTAGGTTTTCTATGTATATATTTGTTTGTTTGTTTGTTTTGTTTGGTTGGTTGGTAGGGTCTAGCTCTAGCCCAGGCTGACCTGGAACTCACTATGTAGTCTCAGGCTGGCCTTGAACTCACAGTGATCTTCCTACCTCTGCCTCCAGAATTAAAAGTATGTACCACTATGCCTGGCTTAAAAAAAAAAAAAAAAAATCTTGATTTTAAAGTTCTTTTTTAGAGCTGGAGAAATGGCTCAGCAGTTAAGAAGCTTGCCTGCAAAATCTAATGACCTGGGTTTGATTCCCAAGTACCCATGTAAAGCCATATGCACAATGTGGAGAATGCATCTGGAGTTGGTTTGCAGTGGCTAGAGGCCCTGGCACACTTATTCTCTTTCTGTCTCTCTATCTGTCTCTCTCCACTTGCAAATAAATAAAAATTTAAATTTAAAAAAAAAAACCACTTTTTTTTTTTTTTAAGCAGGGCACATACTCCCAGCACTTGGGAGGCAGAGGTAATAGGATCACTGTGAGTTCAAGGCCAGCTGGAAATTTCAGAGTGAGTTCTAGGTCAGCCTGGGCTACAATAAGACCTTACCTCAAAAACAAAACAAAAACCCAACTTTTATATTGGCAACTTTCATAAATATATATAAAAAAACATTATTATAATCCCTTCCCACCATCCTCTCTTTCCCCTTCCAAGTTTCCCTCTATTGAATCATTATTTCCAACTAGTCTCTCTTCTATAAAAAAATATTTTTATTTATTTAAGAGAGAGAGAAAGAGTATATATATATATATATATATATATATATATATATATATATATATATGCATACCAGAGCCTTTTGCCTCTGCAAGCAAAATCCAGATGTATGTGCTACTTTGTGCATCTGTGTTGACGTGTTGACATGGGTACTGGAGAAACCAGAACCAGCAGGTTTTGCAAGTAAGTGGCCTATAATTGCTGACCTATCTCTCCAGACCTCTGTAGACTCTTTTTTTTTTTTTTTTAAGGTAGGGTCTCACTCTAGCCCAGGCTGACCTGGAATTCACTCTGTATTCTCAGGGTGGCCTCGAACTCATGGCGATCCTCCTATGTCTGCCTCCTAAGTGCTGGCATTAAAGGTGTGCACCATCACGCCTGGCTCCTCTGTGGACATTTTAAAAGGAGATGTGTTTGTTCTGCCTATACACTCTATCTCTTGTTATTTTACTAGTTTAGTTCTACTATACATAAACATGATAAACATAATTTAAATTAATGATGTCCTTGTTTATTTTTAGCCTACACAACTCATCTTTTTTTTTTGTTTTTTTTTTTGTTTTGGAGGTAGGGTCTCACTCTAGCCCAGGCTGACCTGGAATTCACTGTGGAGTCTCAGGGTGGCCTCGAACTCACGGCGATCCTCCTACCTCTGCCTCCTGAGTGCTGGGATTAAAGGCGTGAACCACCACGCCCGGCTTCAACTCATCTTTTTAATTTTATTTTTATTTATTTATTTGAGAGAGAGGAAGAGGCAAAGTGAGAGAGAAAGAGAGAAAATGAGTATACCAGGGCTTCTAGACACTGCAAACGAACTCCAGATGCATGTGCCCCCTTGTGCATCTGGCTTACGTGGGTCCTGGGGAATTGAACTGAGGCCCTTTTCACTTTGCAAGCAAGCACCTTAACCACCAAGCCATCTCTGCAGCCCCTTTTTTGGTTTTTCAAGGTAGGGTCTCACTCTAGTCCAGGCTGACCTAGAATTTACTATGTAGTCTCAGGGTGGCCTCGAACTCACGGTGATCCTCCCACCTCTGCCTCCCGAGTGCTGGGATTAAAGGTGTGCGCCATCATGCCTGGCTATAACTCATCATATTGATAGTGTTGTGTCTCCTACTTTTGGAGAAGGTGTGCCAAGATAGCTTGGCACTACAGAGTAAGTCCTAGGTCAGCCCGGGTTAGAGTGAGACCCTACCCCAAATAAATAAATAAATAAAATAAAATAAAAATAAAGGTCCTTCTTGATATGTTACATATATATATATATGGTTATGTTACACATATATATAGCCATCTCCCCAACTCCACCTTATATATTTCTTATACTTTTTAAATATTTTATATATTTATTTGAGAGAATGAGAGAGGGAGGCTGAGAGAGAGAGAGAGAGAGAGAGAGAGAGAGAGAGAGAGATGTGCCTGGGCCTCCAGCCACTACAAACTACACACACGTGCCACCTTGTGCATCTAGCTTATATGGGTCTTGGGGAATTGAACCTGGGTTCTTTGGCTCTATAGGCAAATGCCTTAACCTTAACCTCTAAGTTATCCCTCCAGCTTTTTTTTTTGGAAACAGTGTCTCATGTAACCTGGGCTGGCCTTGAACTCCTGACTCTCTTGTCTTGCAGTAGCTAGAACTGAACTGGATTACAGGCAAGCTGCCACCTACTTGCACAGTTATTTTTTCTTAAGTCACTATTGTTATCCCTTGCTTTAACCTAAAAGCATTGTCTGTGTTTCTTCATGTAACTTCATTTAACTTTATTATTATTGTTATTATTATTTATTTTTGAGGTAGGGTTTCTCTATAGCCTAGCCTAGGCTGATGTGGAATTCACTATGTAGTCTTAGGGTGATCTGGAACTCACAGTGATCCTCCTACCTCTGTCTCCCGAGTGCTGAAATTAAAGGCATGCGCTACCACGCCCGGCTGAAATTAGAGTCCTTTTGACGCCATCTCCCAAGTGCTGGGATTATAAGCATGTCCTACCACACCCAGCAAAGTGTGTCTTGGCAATCTGTTCAAATTAGTATCTTGGAAGCTTCTCCATTCGTTTTAGGGGCGAGGTAGTGACCCATTGTATAGATTTGTCCTATTGGTTGACATTTGGTGTATTGCCAACTTCCGCTCATATGAACAATGCCATAGCGAATGACCACATACATATTTTCTGCTCAGGTGCAAATCTGTGGAAACTTCTCATAGCAATGCTGTGACTAGGTCGACATGCGAATCATGTGTAGCTGTTGCCCACCACTGAGGAGGCTCCACTTTGCCCTCTCTTCAACAACACATGAACATACCTGTTTCCTCATAACCTCACTGGCACCCTGATATGAGCTACTGGATTTGTGCCAATCTGATAGGTGAAAAATCATGCCTGCATGTTAGTTTAATTTGCATTGCTCTTGTTCTGAGTGAATCTTTTCATAACAAAGAATCATTTTAGATCCATTTGCATTTCCTTTTCTGTTATTTCCTGCAGCCATTTTTCTATTAGGTAGTTGGTTTTTGGGGGGGGTGTTTTGTTTTGTTTTTTTTTTCTAACAGGTTCTCACTGTAGCCCAGACTGACTTGGAATTTACTATGTAGTCTCAGGGTGGCCTTGAACTCATGGTGATCCGCCTACCTCTGCCTCCCAAGTGCTAGGATTAAAGGCGTGTGCCACCATGCCTGGCTCACTTCATTGTTTTTCGTTTTTGTGTGGGCGGTGTTGTTACATAGCATTTGCTATATAGTTTAGTTTTTCATATGCATCAAATTGCCAAAATCACCCCGCATGGTGGCGTATGCCTTTAATCCTAGCACGTGGGAGGCCAAGAGTGATGGTTTGATTTAGGTGTTCCCCATAAACTTAGGTGTTCTGAATGCTAGGTTCCCAGCTGATGGAGATTTGGGAACTAACCCCTCCTGGAGGCAGTGTATTGTTGGGGGTGGGTGTTATAGTCAGCTCCCCCTTGCCAGTGTTTGGCACACTATCCTGTTCCTATTGTCCACCTTATGTTGGCCAGGGGGTGATGTCCACCCTCTGCTCATGCCATTGTTTTCCCTGCCATCATGGAGCTTCCCCCTTGAGCCTGTAAGCCAAAATAAACCTCTTTTTTTCCCCACAAGCTGCTCTTGGTTGGGTGATTTCTACAGCAATGCGAACCTGACTACAACACCAAGGTAGGAAGATTGCTGTAAGTTCAAGGCCAGGCTGAGACTACCGAGTGAATTCCGTGTCAGGCTAGGCTAGAATGAGAACCTACCTGTCAAAAAAAAAAAAAAAAAAAAAAAAAAATTGCCTAAGTCAAGAGAAAGTGCCACTTACTCCCCTGTGCTGGCTGCTTTTCAACAGTCTTTATTATTGTCCACTTCATGGCCGAGGAAACTAAAGCTCAGAGTGCCTAAGTGTTTTGATAATACCTGCTGATCTCTGGGTGACATGAAAATTTGCAGGCGTGAACCAGCTGGGGCCACCAGGAGCTGGAGTGGGAAATCTCAGCTGCACATCATTGCTAAAAGGAAGGAGGTGTGAATTCCTCAAAGTAAAATCCCCAGGGCCTCACAAACCCTTAATACCAGCTCTAGGAGTTTTGCCAATCTGATAGGTGCAAAATCATGCCTTGCCGTCACTGTGGTTTGCATTGTTGTTTGAGGCGCGACCCACCATTTCACCCACACACTCCAGAGCCATCTGCATTCCTGTGCGGATCCTATTCTTATTCCTTGCCCCCTTGGAAAGCACCAGTAAATAACCAGCACATCGAAGCTTCCTGGACTGTTTGTTTGCAGAAGGGCAAACAAATGACTTTGTTTTATTCAGTTTCTTATGAAGTCATTTCCAGGACAATAAGCTTTTCATCTGAATCTCCAGTACAATTTTTTTCTTCCTTATGCAGGGAGGTCTTTTCCCAGGGTCCCATTGTGATTGCTTTTGTTCATGTACTTATTTTTTTTTTTTTTGCTTTAGCCCAGGCTGACCTGGAATTCACCATGTATGCTCAACCTGGCCTCAAACACGCCTGGCAAAATATTTGTATTTATTTATTTGCAAGCAGAAAAAGACAGAAAAAATGGGTACGCCAGGGCCCCTAGCTGCTGCAACCAAACTCCAGGCACATGTGCCCCTTTTATGCATCTAACTTTGCATGGGTACTGGGGAATCAAACTTCAGCTATTTTTTGTTTGTTTGTTTTTGAGGTAGGGTCTCACTATAGCCCAGGCCAACCTGGAATTCACTCTGTAGTCTCAGAGTGGCCTCGAACTCTCGGCAATCCTCCTACCTCTGCCTCTCGAATGCTGGGATCAAAGGCGTGTGCCACCACTCCTGACTCTCGGTTTTGCAGACAAGTGCCTTAACCACTGAGCCATCTCCCCAGCCCTGTTCATTCTCTCTTGATCAGGAGCAAACAAAACCCTGGTGAGGCTCCCAGTGTGGACTCTCTCAACTTTTTATTTTGCATTGCTTAATGATGGGCCATGCCTCAATTTCACCATTAGAGAGGGCAGCGTCACAGAAAGAGGAGCTGATGGAGGTGGACTGAGAAAATTGACATCATTAATAATAACTTAAACAGCACATGTGTGTGGATTGATTTATTTATATGTACATATGTGTATATGCACCAAAAATATGTCCAACATTTACACACGTAAATTGAACTCTCATAACCCTGCAGAATAAGCACTATGGCCACCTCATTTTATAGGTAACAAAGGTGAGGTCCAGGGAGCTTAGGTAAGCTCTAAGTTCATATAGCTAACATTGCCAGTGTTCTGGTATCTGGCCTCAAGGCTCCCTGCCCTTCCCCCTTCCCCATTCCCACTGAGTGTTGTTTCCGTGGGTTAGTGTCTGGTCAAACGTCCGTTGAGGACCGGAGAGATAGCTTAGCGGTTAAGGTGCTTGCTTGAGAAGGCTAAGGACCCAGGTTTGATTCCCTAGTACCCAAATAAGCCAGATACACAAGGTGGCGTTCATTTGCAGCAGCTGGAGACCCTGGCACACCCATTCTCTCTATATATCTGCTCCCCCCAACAAACTTCGTTGGTTAAGTGCTGCTCTGGGGTCCCTGAGACAGAAATAAGTAGGTACTAAGAATCTGGGTGTTTTGTTTTATTTTGTCTTTAATATTTTCTTTTTTCTTTTTTTAAAATTTTATTTTATTTTATTTATTTGAGAGTGACAGAGAGAGAAAGAGGCAGAGATAGAGAGAGAGGGAGAGAATGGGTGTGCCAGGGCTTCCAGCCGCTGCAAATGAACTCCAGATGCGTGTGCCCCCTTGTGCATCTGGCTAACATGGGTCCTGGGGAACTAAGCCTTGAACTGGGGTCCTTAGGCTTCACAGGCAAGAGCTTAACTGCTAAGCCATCTCTCCAGCCCAATATTTTATTTCTTGGAGAGAGAGAGGCAGATAGAGAATGGGCACACCAGGGCCTCTAGCCACTGCAAATGAACTCCAGATGCATGCACCACCTTGTGCATCTGGCTTACATGGGTACAAGGGAATGAAACCTGGGTCCTTAGGCTTCACAGGCAAGTGCCTTACCCATTAAGCCATCTCTCCAGCCTTGTTTTTGTTTTCCTGAGGTAGAGTATTGCTCCAGACCAGGATGACCAGGCACTCACTCTACTTCCAAACTGGCCTCAAACCCACATCAGTCAGTCCTTCTACCTCTGCCCCCTGAATGCCAGGATTAAAGACATGTACCACCATGCCTGGCTGTTTTGTTTTTTCCACTCTAAAGCAAACTGACTGGGAACTCACTCTGTAGCCCCAGGCTAATCTCAAGTTCACAGCATGTATTTTTTAATTATTTATTGTGTGCATGGATACATGTGTGGAGGTCAGAGGTCAATTTTGGGGTATCTGTGCCCCACCTGCTTTGAGACAGGGTCTCTCAAGGTCTCTTACCACTGAAAACAAGCTGCCAGAGTGCAAAAAAGAAATGTCGTATTAGGGGCTGGAGGGAGGGATGGTTTAGAGATTAAGGCGCTTGCATGCAAAGCCTAAAGGATCCAGGTCCGATTCTCCAGATCCCACATAAGCCAGATGCAAATGATGGCACATGTATCTGGAGTCCATTTGCAGCGGCTAGAGGCCCTGGCGTGCCTATTCTCTCTCCTTCTTTCTCTCTAATAAATAAATAAATAAATAATAAAATATTTTTAATTAAATTTTTCAATTTTTTTGTTCATTTTTATTTATTTGAGAGTGGCAGATAGAGATAGAGAATGGGCGCGCCAGGGCCTCCACGCACTGCAAACAAACTCCAGACGCGTGCGCCGCCTTGTGCATCTGGCTAACGTGGGTCCTGGGGAATCGAGCCTCGAACCGGGGTCCTTAGGCTTCACAGGCAAGCGCTTAACCGCTAAGCCATCTGTCCAGCCCAAAATATTTTTTAAAACGTCATATTATCTAGCCCGAAAGCTTCAGTTCTCCTGACTCTACCTCCCATCGTCATAGGCACGTTGGGTCGCCGAGGCGTGCCCGCGCCACTTGGCATGTGGCTGTACGTGGGAGCTAGGGAATGGGCGCAGGGGCCTCGCAGGTTTTACAAGTGCCCTTAACCACTGGGCCATCTCCCCAGCCCCCGACTACTGGTTCTCTAGTCATTACGCAATCATTTGATTCTTGCAACAAATATTTACTAAGCAGTTACTATGCGTGGTGTCCTGTGCTAGGTGCCAGAGATATCAAGATAAATGCAGAATTAGTCCTTGTCCTCAAGAAGCGGACGAGTTGGAGATGGCACGTGGTCATTTGGTGACACAGCATGACCCAGGGAGGAGCGTGTGGTGAGCTACCCAAGCGTGCGTTCCTCAGTTTGTCTCCGCCTGCTATTCAGTCAGCATAATTTCCCCCTTGTACTTTGCCCAGAGCTCTTCTCTTATCTCTGGTTTATGCAGCATCACTAAAAGTTCGCGCACTTCTCCGAATCTTCCTGCACCTCTCCACAGGGTATCCAGATTGCGCTGGCAAGTTACCTATCTGTTGTCTGTCTCCCAGAGAAAGCAGGCTTCCGCACTGGGCAGGTGGACACTTTAGGATGACCACTCTGACCTCACAGTGGCTGCTGTTACCTACAGAAGACCTGCATGATCGTAAGGAAAAATAATGACATCAAAATAGAAGAGAAGGGCTGGAGAGATGGTTTAGCGGTTAAGGCTCTTGCCTGCGAATCCTAAGGACCCATGTTCGACTCCCCAGATCCCACATAAGCCAGATGCACAAGGTGATGCACGTACAAGGCTGCACAAGTGCACGAGATGGTGCATATGTCTGGGGTTCGATTACAGGGTCTGGAGGCCCTGGAGTGCCAATTCTCTCTCTCTCTCTCTCTCTCTCTCTCGTTTGCTCTTGTTCTCACTCTGTCATTTAAAAAAAAAAAAGCCAATCTGTTGGACTTGCCTCAAAAAAGAAAGAAAGGCCGGGCATGGTGGCGCACGCCTCTAATCCCACTACTTGGGAGGCAGAGGTAGGTGGATAACCGCGAGTTCGAAGCCACCTGAGATTACATAATGAATTCCAGGTCAGCTTGGGCTACAGTGAGACCCTACCTTGAAAAACCAAAAAAAAAAGAAAGAAAGAAGGAAGGAAGGAAAGAAATGAAGAGAAGCCGGGCGTGGTGGCGCACGCCTTTAATCCCAGCACTTTAAAGGCAGAGGCAGGAGGATTGCTGTGAGTTTGAGGTCGACCTGGGACTACAGAGAGTTTGATGACAGAAAGAAGGGGCAGAGCTGGAGAGATGGCTCAGTGGCTAAGGTTCTTGCCTGCAAAGCTTAACTACCTGGGTGGCTCGAGCTTGTTTGCAGAGGCTAGAGGCCCTGACACACCCATTGTCTCTTTTTTGTCTCTCTTTGCTTGTAAATAAATAAATTTAAGAAAGAGGGATTCAGTGAAGATGAGATTTGGAAGGGGAATGGGAAGGAGTGGGAGGGGATTATGACCATGTGTATTGTTTATATTTTTGGAAATTGTCAATAAAAATGTTTTTAAGGGCTGGAGAGACGGTTTAGCTGTTTAGGCATTTACCTGCAAAGCCAAACGACCCAGGTTTGATTCCCCAGGACCCGTATTAGCCAGATGCACAAGGTGGCACATGCTTCTGGAGTTCATTTGCAGCGGCTGGAGGCCCTGGCACACCCACTCACACATACACACACACTCTCTCTCTCTGTGTCTGCCTTTCTCTCAAATAAATGAAGTATTTTTTAAAGTTTTTAAAAAGGGCTGGAGAGACGACTTAGCAGTTAAGGTGCTTGCCTGCAAAGCCTAAGGACCCAGAACCCATGAAAGCCAGACACACAAGTTGACACACGTGCACAAGGTGATACACTTGTCTGGAGTTTGGTTGTTGTGCCTAGAGGCCCTGGCATGCCAATTCTGTCTCTCTCTCATTAAAAATAAATAAATAAAAGTTTTTAAAAAGCCAGGCATGATAGCGTATGCTTTTAATTTTCGCCCTCAGGAGGCGGATAGGATCACAGTGAGTTGGAGGCCAGCCTGGGACTACAGAGTGAGTTCCAGGTCAGCCTGGGCTAGAGTGAAGCCTTAGTTTGAGAGCTTGGTTGGAGGTTCTAGCCAGGAAGCTGAGCTACTTGTAGACCCTTGACCAAAGACTGGTCCTCCTCTATTTGGGAAGGTCGTCCTCTTTGACTGAGCGCACCACTTCGGGAGGGATGCCCGCGGAGCCGTGAGAGAGGAAGGGGACACCCGCCTAGCCAGCCAGATCAGCCGAATCAACCCTGGCAATCAATGGGGTGACAGATGTCGCAGCCAGATCTCCCTCACACCTGAAACCTTAGTTTGAAAACAAAACAAAACAAAGTAAAGCAAACAAGGGCTGGAGAAATGGCTTAGCGGTTGAGGCACTTGCCTGTAAAGCCTAAGGACCCAGGTTCAGTTCTCCAGATCCCACATAAGCCAGATGCACATGGCAGCACATGCGTCTGGAGTTTGTTTGCAGTGACTGGAGGCCCTGGTGCGCCCATTCTCTTTCTCTTCCTCTCTCTCTCATTTTCAAATAAATAAACAAAAGTCACTATATTTAAGAAACAAAAGTAAAGGGCTGGAGAGATGGCTTAGTGGTTAAGCGCTTGCCTGTGAAGCCTAAGGACCCCGGTTTGAGGCTCGGTTCCCCAGGTCCCACGTTAGCCAGATGCACAAGGGGGCGCACGCGTCTGGAGTTCGTTTGCAGAGGCTGGAAGCCCTGGCACACTCATTCTCTCTCTCCCTCTATCTGTCTTTTTCTCTGTGTCTGTCATTCTCAAATAAATAAATAAAAATTTTTAAAAAAGAAAGAAACAAAAGTAAACAAAAAAAATGACCACTTTGGCTGTATAGGGAAAAATAAATGGAATGGTGGAGAGGTGTCACATCGTAAAATGTGAGATCTGAATCAAAGCTGCTGCTGGAGAGGGAAGAACCATGTGAGTCCAAGGAATATTAGGGATATGGATCAAAGGGTTTATTAATTCATCCATCAATTTATTTATTTTGTTATTATTATTTTTTGTTTTTTGTCTTTTTGAGGTAGGGTCTCCCTATAGCCCAGGCTGACCTGGAATTCACTATGTAGTCTCAGGGTGACCTTGAACCCATAACAATCCTACCTCTGGCTTCTGAGTGCTAGGATTAAAAACATGTTCCACCATTCCTGGCTTCATCCATCAATTTTTAAAATATCCCTCTTCCTGTCAGACAGCACCTTTTTTATTTAATTTATTTATATATTTGAGAGAGAGAGAGAATGGATACACCAAGGCCTCTAGCCACTTTGAATAAACTCCAGACGGCATAGGTCACCTTGTACATCTGGCTTACATGGGTACTATGAAATCAAAAGTGGGTCCTTGGGCTTTGCAGGCAAGCACCTTAGCTGCTAAGCCCTCTCTCCATCCCAGACAGCAGGTATTCTAAAGTTTATATGGGGTAGGGGAAGACGGCAAGTGAGCACTGGGCTCAAGTGCCACTTTTTGCATCTGGCTTTACATGGGCGCTAGAGAATTGAACCCAGGCCAGCAGGCATTGCAAGTAAGCGCCTTTAACCTCTGAGCCATCTCCCTAGCTCCCGCTCATCAATGTTTAACGAACAGCTAAGTGTCAGGCATAATGCCAGGCGCCAGGGAACTCAGCAAAAACGAGAAAGGTATTCTTTGCCTTCGCTGAGCCTGGAGGGCAACGTGGACAATTAAAGCCTTCACTATCAACGAGATGACAAGTCCAGGAACCATCGGGGAACATGAGGGGGACACTGGAGGGGGATAGGAGGGAGGAGGCCAGGCTGATTCCAGGATTTCTGGCTTGGTGCCATTGTCTGAGCTAGGGAGTCTGGGAAGGCAGACCTCAGTGGTTGTCTGTCCGGGTTCCCTAATCCCAGTGAAGGGTGGGAGCAGCGGGGATGGAGAACAAGTGACTGCTGAATGAAGAACAGCCATTCAACTGTGAATGCTTCCCAGACCCCAGCCTGAGCTCCAAAGAGGAAGTTGGGGAGTGGACCAGAAAGAAACTTAACATTTCAGGACAACTCAGCAAGCCTCTTCCCAGTTACCCGGTAGTTTCCTTTGAAGTAGCCAAGACCCTCCACAACTGAAGCGAGCTGCCGTGGCTCTACGTTATCTGGTCTGGGCAGTGGAAAACTGGGCATCCCCTTGGATGAACTAGGTTCATATGCATGAAAACCCCTGGGATACAACTCACCCAAAATCTTAATATCCATTACCTGGGTGAATCAGGGCAGCAGGAGGTTTTTTTTTTTTTTAAATTTTTTTATTAGCATTTTCCATGATAGTTTTTTTTTATTTTCAGCTGATACTCTTCTGTGGTTTTACAAATCCTCTGCAATGCGAGGCATCATTTCTATGGTCAGACAAGAGTAAGAGGCTATTTAACGAGTCGCCAACTGCCTGAACCCGCACAGCTGCGGGCCGCTGCCGAAGCCCAGCTGCCTAGCCACTTCCTGCCCAGCCCCGGGCTCCCTGTGCCTCCTGTGCCCTCTGCGCATCTGGGCCCCTGCGTTGCCCCACCAGCCCTGTTCCCAGCAGGAACTTGAGAAATTTTGGTAAACAGAAGAGCCAGCTTGAAGAGCCAACAAATACAAGATTCTGAAGCAGGAAGGAGAGCCCTGGCTCACCCTCGGGTAGAAAAGACCCAGAGAGTGGGGAGTCACAAGACTGGCACAAACCAAGCGGAGCCGGGCGAGATGGCCTTGGCCTCTGCCCGCTCTGCCAGAGGAGATGCCGCTCATGCCCCCCACCGAAGGCCGCAGAGTTCCCCGCATGCAGCCTATCCCGACCCCGCATCCCGCTATGAGCAGCATCTCTTCACTTCAGGGCCAAAAAGAAAACTGAGATTCTAGGCCCACGCCTAGAGCCCCAGCCTTGGGAGGCTGAGGCAAATTGGAGGTCAGCCTAGGATACACAGCATGACCCTGTCTCAAAACAAAAGAAAAGAAAAAAATGAGGAAAGAAAGAGGGCTGGAGAGATGGCTTAGCGGTTAAGCGCTTGCCTGTGAAGCCTAAGGACCCTGGTTTGAGCTGGATTCCCCAGGACCCATGTTAGCCAGATGCACAAGGGGGCACACATGTCTGGAGTTCGTTGGCAGTGGCTGGAAGCCCTGGCATGCCTATTCTTTCTTTCTCTCTCTTCTGTAGCTCTCAAATAAATGAATTAAATTAAACAAAAAAATTAAAAAAAAAATGAATGAATGAATGAAAGGGAAAGAAAAGAGCGTGCCTTAATCCCATCAGTTGAAAGATGAAGGAAAGATCTGGAGCTCAAGGTCATCCTCAGCTATATTGAGTTCGAGGCCAGCATGGTTACATGAGATCCTGTGTCAAAAAGGAGGGAGGGAGCCGGGCATGGTGGCGCACGCCTTTAATCCCAGCACTCGGGAGGCAGAGGTAGGATCACAGAGAGTTCGAGGCCTCCCTAAGACTACAGAGTGAATCAGGTCAGCCTGAGCTAGAGTAGAATCTCACTCTAGTACAGGCTGACCTACAACTCATTATGTAGTCTCAGGGTGGCCTTGAACTCATGGCAATCCTCCTACCTCTGCCTCCGCCCAAGTGCTGGGATTAAAGGCATGTACCACCATGCCTGGTTCCTTGTTTATGTATTTTTTTTAAAGAGAGAGAGAGAATTGGCATACCAGGGCTTCAGTCACTGGTAGAAATGCAGGAAAATATGCTGTTAGAGTGAGTGGGGGGGGGGAGTAAGACATAGGCTAGGCATGGTGGTCCACACCATTAATCCCAGGACACTGATGACTTAGGTGGAAGGATCACTGTGTATGTGTTTGAGACCAGCTTGCAGGGGTGAGTGAGGGGGGGGGGAGAGGCTGGAGAGATGGCTTAGCAGTTAAGACACGTGCCTGCAAAGCCAAAGGACCCAGGTTCGATTCCCCAGGACCCAAGTAAGCCAGATGCCCAAGTCAGCGCATGTGTCTGGAGTTCATTTGCTGGAGGTCCTGGTGCGCCCATTCTCTCTTTCTGCCTCTCTCTCTCTCTCTAATAAATAAACATACAAACAAAATACACCACAGTGCAAACTCAGAGCTGAGTATACACTTGGGGAGAGATGACTTAACAGTTAGGGTGCTTGCTTGTGAAGCCTAAAGGACCCAGGTTCGATTTCCCAGTACCCACCTAAGCCAGATGCACAAGGTGGCACATGCATCTGGAGTTCGTTTGCAGTGGCTAGAGGCTCTAGTGTGCCTATTCTCTCTCTCTCTCTCTCTCTCCTTCTTTCTTTTAGTCTTAAATAAATAAATAAATAAATAGTTGGGCATGGTGGTACACAACTTTAATCCCAGCACTTGGGAGGCAGAGGTAGGAGGATCACCATAAGTTCAAGGCCACCTAAGACTACATAGTGAATTCCAAGGCATCCTGGGCTAGAGTGAGACCCTACTTTGAGAAACAAAACAAAATAAATAAGTAAATAAATAAATACTGTGTGTGTGTGTGTGTGTGTGTGTGTGTATAAAAAAATGTTTAAAAAGGTCACGAATGAGCCTAATAATGGTACCAAACTGACTGTAGTTGCTGAATACAAAACTAATTAATAAAAACATTTAAAAAATGTTTTGTTTTAAAAAAAAAAAGGGCTGGAGAGATGGCTTAGCGGTTAAGCGCTTGCCTGTGAAGCCTAAGGACCCCGGTTCGAGGCTCGGTTCCCCAGGTCCCACGTTAGCCAGATGCACAAGGGGGCGCACGCGTCTGGAGTTCGTTTGCAGTGGCTGGAAGCCCTGGCACGCCCATTCTCTCTCTCCCCCTCCATCTGTCTTTCTCTCTATGTCTGTCGCTCTCAAATAAATAAATAAAAAATGAACAAAAAAATTTAAAAAAATGTTTTGTTTTGCTGGAGATGTAGCTTACTTGGTAGAATGCTTGCCTCGGATGTTAGACACCCTGGGTTTGATGCCCAGCACTGTATAAAACTGGGCATGAGGGAGGTCCCTGGTACCCCCAAAACATTATAGGCCATTGCCAAGGCACAAGGCCCTTGGTTTCCCACCAGGAATAGATGGTAAGACCCTATTGCTGAAGACTCCACATACTTGGACTGTAAGGACACTGAAAAATCCTGCTGGAACTGAGCTGATAACCTCCTCCATGTAGACCAGCTGACAGAAAGCTGGAAGAAGCCATTTCACATGCAGTTCAATGGGAGAAAGAGAAATCACCAGTGAAGATACTCAACAGTGGACACTGCAAGCCTTGTATTTGGCCAGCCAGTCCAAATGAGCTAATGGGTGCAATAATGGTGTGACTATCATGGTAGAAATCAACTGCCCTCTAATTAGACTGGAGACCTGCTCCATGGGAGGGAAAACATCCTTGATACTGAAAACCTACAACAGAGGTAGTCATGAGCCCTAGGGGTGTAACGTCTGCTGCTGTCTGGATAAATGTATATACTATGCTTATCAAACTGTCCAGCAAGCACTTCTCTTAATGTTCATATCCATATATTAATGCTACTCTCACTTTTGGTAGAGAACCTTCTCTTTTCAGATGGCAGTGACCTTGGGATGACTCAGAAGGCATCATGGTGCTGGGAAGACATGGTGACAGAGGAGAGCTCTGCACTGCAATTGATCTCTATCACACCTTCCAAGGCTCAGGGTCCATTGTGGAAGAGGTGGTAGAAAGAATGTAAGAGCCAAAGGAAGGGCAGGACTCCTTACAATGTGCTCCCCCCAGACACAAAATGGCCTCTCAGGGTGGTCATCTCAAACTCAAGGTGTGTGCCACTTTGTGCATCTGGCTTTACATGGGTCCTGGGCAGTCAAACCTGGGTCCTTTGGCTTTGCAGGAAAGCACCTTAACTGTTAAGCCATCTTTCTCACCCCTCTTTCCACCTTTTATAACAAGTTGGAGCCTAGAAATGTTCCTCTGCCGAGACCTCTATATCATCTTTGTATCCACTATTTCTTGCCTGAGGTAGGAGCCACCAAGATAAGTGGGGAGCAAAATCAAAATGCTATCTCCACAGTTTTTTTGTTTTTGTTTTTGTTTTGGGTTTTGTTGTTATTGTTTATTTGGTTTGTTTTGGCTTTTGGGTTTTGTGAGACAGGGTCTCCCTATGTATCCCAAACTGACCTCAAACTCATGGGCCATCTCCTGCCTCAATCTCCTAAGTCTTGGGATTACAGGCATGCACCACCATGTCGAGCTCAACCTTGACAGTTTTGGAGAGGTTCGGTCAAGTGTCTTGTAGACTGTTGCTCAATTTGGGTTTTTCTCCTGATTACACTGGAAGAAGGTTACCGAAATAAAGTGCCATTCTCATTGCATCAGATCTAGGGCACTTGCTATCAGCAAGGCTCTCACCATAGATTTTAAGCTCTGTCACATGCCTGAGGCAGTGACTATCAAGTTTCTCCAGGGCCAGGTCGCTCACAGGATGCATTCTCTGGCCTCTGCGAAGGGAAAGCAGCAACCCTAGAAGTCTATAGGGGATGCTGGCGGTAAGCAGTGCAAGGATCCCAGGAAAGCAAATCTCAAAGGACAGCGTCTGAGTTCTGGGTTCAGCTGCTTTCACTCGGCCTCCTAGACTTTAGACTCTCACAGCTTTGGAAGGGGCAAAGTCTGATCTGTTTCAGTGTCCTTAAGACCAAGCACAAGGCTGTCTGATGAATGTGTGTGAATGGTTGTTTTATTCTGTTTTTTTTTTTTGAGGTGGGGGGGTCTTGCTCTAGCCCAGGCTGACCTGGAATTCACTATCGAGTCTCAGGGTGGCCTTGAACTCATGGCAATCCTCCTACCTCTGCCTCCTGAATGCTGGGATTAAAGGCATGTGCCACCATGCCCAGCTGTGTATCATTGTTTTATTTATTTACTTATTTATTTGAAAGTGACAGAGAGAGAGAGGCAGATAGAGAGAGAGAATGGGCGCACCAGAGCTTCCAGCCACTGCAAACGAACTCCAGATACATGCACCACCTTGTGCATCTGGCTAATGTGGGTCCTGGGGAATGGAGCCTCGAACCGGGGTCCTTAGGCTTCACAGGCAAGTGCTTAACCGCTAAGCCATCTCTCCAGCCTTGTATCGTTGTTTTAAGACAGGATCTTTTATATGGTCCTAGCTGGTCTCAAACTCATGATGTAGCTGAGTGTGACCTTGAACTTCTCGTCCTCTTACCTTCAACTCTCAAGCACTAGGATTACAGGCATATGTTCCCATGCCTAGTTTTAATTTTTTTAATTTATTCTAATTAAATCATCTATCTCAGTCTAGTTTATTCAGTTCATTGGTTAAAAACAGACATGGAGGGCTAGAGAGATGGCTTAGCGGTTAAGCAGTTGCCTATGAAGCCTAAGGACCCCGGTTCGAGGCTCAATTCCCCAGGACTCATGTTTAGCCAGATGCACAAGGTAGTGATGCATCTGGAGTTCGTTTGCAGAGGCTGGAGGCCCTAGAGTGCCCATTTTCTCTCTCATTCTCTCTCTGCCTCTTTCTCTCTCTGTCTGTCACTCTCAAATAAATAAATAAAAATATGTTTTAAAAAAACAGACATGGAGTCCAAGGACTTTTCCTCAACTACCAAACCTGTTACAAAATTATCCTTCTAGGGGCTGGAGAGATGGCTTAGCAGTTAAGGTGTTTCCCTGTGAAGCCAAAGGACCCAGGTTCGGTTTCCCAGGACCCATGTAAGCCAGATGCACAAGGGGCACATGCATCTGGAGTTCTTTTGCAGTGGCTGGAGGCCCTGGTGTGCCCATTCTCGCTCTATCTGTCTCTCTTCTCTCTATCTCTCTCTGCTTGCAAATAAATAAATAAAAATTTTAAAAAAACACTGAATATATTAAAAAATAATTTAAAATATCCTTCTAAAAACTGGGGCTGGAGAAATGGCTTAGTGGTTAAGGTGCTTGCCTGCAAAGCCAAAGGACCCGGGTTAGATTTCACAAGTAAGCCAGATGCGCAAGGTGGCACATTGGTCTGGAGTTCATTTGCAGCAGCTGGAGGCCCTGGCGCACCCATCCTCTCTCTCTCTCTCTTTCTCTCTTAAATAAATAAATAAATAAAAATAAAATATTTTCTTAAAATCTTCAACTGGGCTGGGTGTGATAGAACATGCCTTTGATCCCAGCACTTCAGAGGCAGAGGGAGAAGGATTGCTGTGAGGCCACCCTGAGACTACACAGTGAATTTTAGGTCAGCCTGGGTTAGAGGAGACCCTACCTTGAAAAACAAACAAACAAAAACTCTTAGGCTGGCTGAAATGGTTGTGAAAAGGCTCTTCAGATAGAGGTGAGAACAAGGATATTGAGGTAGTTTGAATGGATGTCCACCAATTGATTCAGGAGTTTATTAAAGCTTGTAATTTAGATCTCTAGCCAAGTGGCTGGAGGTGTCACTGAGGGCAGATCTGAATTCCAGTCTAAAATATGCAAAGTGCTGAGCTTTGCCTGGGGCTCCTCAAGTGTGCTTGCTGCTGCTGCCGCTGCTGGTGATGGCTGCTTTTTTGCCTGGTACCCTGGGCCTGTGAAAGCAGGCCAGCTTCTTCTGCCATCACAGAACTTCCCCTGAATCTGTGAATTTCAAATAAATGCCACGCCCCCCCCCATAAACTGTGTCTACTTTCAAAGTTCACCCCAGCAACCCGAGGCTGTCTGCTATAGATATAGAGCAGAATGTGACCCCAGTAGGTGGATGAATATCATTGTCCAGGTGCTAGCAAGCTCCAGGAGACACCAGCCCCCCTTTCAAGTCCCTGAGTTGTCTCTGTGTCAGACCCTTACTTGGGGGCACCCTTGTGTTTTTCAATGCCTTTGTGATAGTTTCTGCCTTCTGTAGAGCAGGACCCCCGCAGTGTCTTTACAAATCCTTATCCTTCGTTTGGCTCTTGCATTCTTTCCGCCACCTCTTTTACAATGGACCCCAAGCCTGGTAAGGTGTCACAGAGATATTTCTGTGCTGAG
Source organism: Jaculus jaculus (assembly GCF_020740685.1). Taxonomy (NCBI): domain Eukaryota; kingdom Metazoa; phylum Chordata; class Mammalia; order Rodentia; family Dipodidae; genus Jaculus; species Jaculus jaculus. The sequence continues at coordinate 169,650,422 of NC_059104.1, forward strand.
CATTCCTCTGTCACTTCTTCCCAGCATCATGATGCCTTCTGAGTCATCCCAAGGTCACCACCATCTGAAGAGAGAAATTTCTCTAACCAAAAGTGGACGTGAACATTAAGAGAGGTGCTTACTGGGCAATTTGGTGAGCATAGCATATACATTTTTCCAGACAGCAGCAGACGTTACACCCCCTAGGGCTCATGACTACCCCTGTTCTAAGTTTTCAGTATCAGGGATGTATTCCCTCCCATGGAGCAGGCCTCCAGTCCAATTAGAGGGTAGTTTGTTTCCCCCATAACAGATGTGCCACTATTGCACCCGTTGGCTCATTTGGGCTAGCTGGCCAAATTTAAGGCTTGCAGTCCACACATAATCTTAACAGAATCATCGTAAGGCCGTGGTTGTGATGCACAGGCCTGCTGGTCCGGGTCCAGGGATTCAAGCACATGTTTTCCTCCTGCTGAGATGTGCATTTGCTTTTGCGGCCATGTTTGTGCTCTTGTGAACTTTGCAAGGACAAGCGCTAGAGAACCATCTTGGGATGAGTGAAGAGACAGACCTGTGAATCCGACTGGCCACCAGGTATGTGAAAGGTCTTAGTCCTGCCTGTGAGCTAAGAGCTGGCAGTGACATTGGGCCATAATCAGGAACTGAGTCAGGTTCCTTGAGGGGACAAGGACTTTAAAGTAGGCTTCAGGCTCTTGTTAGGGCTTTTGAATGGACCTGACGAAAAGTCCATAGGTTCCAGGGCAGTGGCAATGGCCACCAAAACCATGGTCCATCAGTGAGAGGACAGACTGGATCCTGGAGCCAAGGGTGGGAAAGAAGGAGGTGAATGAAGGCTGGGGAGAAGGCTCAGTGGTTAGAGGTGCTTGCTTGAAAAGTGGTGAGAAAGCTGATTTTGCAGGTTACTAGGTATGAGGCTGCTGGTTTCACCCATGTCTGTACTCAACAGTACAGTGCCCTTCCCTGCACTAGGCACACACCTGGAGGGACCAAGGAAACCCAGGAGGCCTGGCATGTGGGTGGATGTGAGCTGAGCTTCTGCACCTGGCCTGGTGTGACAGACATTTGTCCTTTAGTTGAAGAGCTGTGAGGAGCCTCAGGCAGTTCACCTAGGGGCAGCCAGGGCATGAGGACAGGGAGATCTCAGGATAGCTATGGCTGCTCCATTGTGTCCTGACTGTATATAAATCCCAGTAGAGGGCTGCAGAGATGGCTTAGCACTTAAGGTATTTGCCTGTGAAGCATAAAGATCCACGTTTGATTCTTCAGAACCCACGTAAGCCAGATGCGCATAGTGGCACATGCGTCTGGAGTTCTTTTGCAGTAGCTAGAGGCCCTTGTTTTCCCCTCCCTCTCTCTGTCTCAAATAAATAAATAAATAAAATACAAATCCCAATAGAATGCTGATACCCAGCACTGCACTTATGCATGTAGTAGGTGCCTGGCACAAGGTGCTTATTGAGTTCAAAAGTGAAAGGATGAGGGGCTGGAGAGATGGCTTAGTGGTTAAGCGCTTGCCTGTGAAGCCTAAGGGCCCTGGTTCAAGGCTCGATTCCCCAGGACCCACATTAGCCAGATGCACAAGGAGGCGCATGCGTCTGGGGTTCGTTTGCACTGGCTGGAGGCCCTGGCATGCTCTCTCTCTCTCTCTCTCTCTCTCTCTCTCTCTCTCTCTTTCTGTTGCTCTCAAATGAATAAGAATGAATAATTTTTAAAAAATCAAAGGATGAAGCTGGGCATGGTGGTATACGCCTTTAATCCCAGCATTCAGGAAACAGGTAGGAGGATCACTGTGAGTTCAAGACCAGCCTGAGACTACTTAGTGAATTCCAGATCAGCCTGAGCTAGAGTGAGACCCTACCTCAAAAAACGAAAAACCAAATAATAATAATAATAAACAAATGATGAAAGGAGCCACCCCTGAGCATTTATTTACGCACACTCAGGAAGCGTGCCGACCTCAATAGCTGCAGGTTTGGGCTGGTGGATACGCAGAGGCAGCAGAGCGCCAGGTAGGCAGCGTGAGCCTGAGTTGCAGAGGAATGCTGTGTGTACAATGCACAGGGCTTAGCTGTCCCAAGAGCACTGGGAGCCACATGACTCAGGGCAGGGTGTTGGACTGCAGGAAGGGTGGGGAGACCTGGGAAAATGCCAATGACCCCAGGAGCTGTCCACATGCCCGCCTTCCGGTTTCCTTCCCTCCTTCCACGCTTAACTGCTTCTGGGCAAAGGTCATGGCAGAAGCTCTCAGACAAGTAACAGCTTTGATGACATGTACAACATAGGCTGCAAAGACCAAAACGAGATAAAGCCAGAGTGGGTTTCTAATGAGTAATAGCTCCGGAATTACTTTAAAAGAAATCCGAGTCTCTTCGCTGCCAGCCCTCAGCTTCTTCTTGAATTCGAATCTGATGATGTTGGCTCGCTCAGACTGGACTTGATGAAAGATAGGTAGACATGACTTTGTTACTGTGCCCCAGACCATGACCATGAAGGGGCCTGGCAAAACAAAAGCGCAAACCACAGGTGCATCTGTGTAGGGTAGGAAGTCACGCACTCTTTCTAATATTTCAGGGTGACTATGATTCAAGTTGCCCTCAGCAACATCCAGGCAGAAGAGAGAGAGCAATGTGGTGTGACTGGTCTTCCCAGTGCCTCCTGCGGAACCTCGCTGTGCGGTTTCCCTTCCAACAACTCTCTTAACATCCATCTCCTGGGTCAGGTTCAGTGCTAGAGGGGACAAGGCAGGAGGAAGACCCAGTCCCTGCCATTGGGAAGTGCAGACTCTCAAAGGACAGACTTGTGCCCCGATGGCCCCCCGAGCGCAGGGCCGCAGCATTGCTCAGCTCTACATAATGTGGGCTCTTTATATGATTACCCACCAGCCTCATCCTCCCTGACCCTCTCCACGCCAGTCCCACCTCTGTCTTCCTCTTTCACAGCACGCTCCTCTCTTGGGCTGGAAGGATAGCTTAGAGGTTAAGGCGGTTGCCTGCAAAGCCAAACTACCCAGGTTCGATTCCCTTGGACCCACGTAAGCCAGCTATACAAGGTGGCACACGTGTCTGGAGTTTGTTTGCAGTGGCTGAAGGCCCTGGTGAGTCCATTCTCTTTCACTCTGCTTCTTTCTCTCTCTTAAATAAAATTTTAAGAAATTATTAAAAAAAAAAAAAGTCAGGCGTGGTGGCTTACGCCTTTAATCCTAGCACTTGGGAGGCAGAGGTGGGAGGATCACCGTGAGTTCGAGGCTAACCCTGAGACTACCATAGTGAGTTTCAGGTCAGCCTGGACTAGAGTGAGACCCTACCTCAAAAAACAAAACAAAAATAAAGGCCTTCTCTCGCATGGATGTCTCCATCTGGAAGGCCTTTCTTCAAAAGCCAGTGCCCCACCTCTTTGAGCTCTCCAGAGGCCTCCCTGCTCTGTTCTCTCTCTCGCACTTATTCGTTCCACCTGTGGCCACTACAGTCGGTTCTGTGAATGAGCTCCCACTAGCGTGAAGACTTCAGTCACATGAACCAGTCAGTCCCTGTGAAAGCGCAAGGATCTCCCCACTTTAAGATCGTTTGCTGGGGCTGGAGAGATGGCTTAGTGGTTAAGCGCTTGCCTGTAAAGCCTAAGGACCCCCGGTTCGAGGCTCGATTCCCCAGATGCACAAGGGGGTGCACGCATCTGGAGTTCGTTTGCAGTGGCTGGAATAAAAATCAACAAAAAGAACATTAAAAAAAATAAAAGATCGTTTGCCAGCCTGTCTCCCCACTAGACTGCACTCCACGGAAGCGAGAGCCGTGTCAGTCCTGACCACGGTTGTGAGGGTCCAGAGCCTACTACAGAGAATGTGCCCGGTGGGCAAAGGGTAGTGTAGTGTGAGTGAGCGGGTCAGGGCCACGCTGTGCACGTGGGCATGAGGGGTGGTAAACTAGATGGAGGCAAGGAGTTCAGGGCCTGTGTCTCTCTGTTTATCTACCTAGCTCTAGTTTTCCCCAGTTCTCCCTCCCTCAAACCCCTGCCAAAGAGGGCACAAAAGTAGGTGGTGAGCCCTCACGTTGAGCTGGGTGTGCTGGTGCACGCCTGTAATCCAGCACTCACGTACAAGGATTTCGGGTTCAAGGAAACCTGAACGTATACACGGAGAACTCAGGACGTTTGTGAAATGCTGTTCTCCAAACATTAACAGCCACTACCATCGCAACAGAACACCTGTAATGACCCATAAGCAACCCTCAAGACGAGGCCAGTTGAGCCTTCCATAGCCCCTCCCTCCTACACCTGCGCACTACCTGTATGACATGTTGCCTCCGCTGCATTGTGGTCTCTGGAGATGCTAGAATATATAAAGGGTGGAAGGTTAGCTGGGGCTGGGGAGGGATTTTCTACAGCTATGGAGAAGCTCTGGGGTGAATCTTTTTGGTGATGTGGCTGTTTGGGGGTCGCCCACTGTGGTGATTTGAATCAGCCGTCCCCCATAAACGCATGTTTCGAATGCTTGGTTCCCAGCTGGTAGTCATCCGGGAATTGGAGCCTTGCTGAAGGAGGCGCGTTGTTGGGAGCGGGCTTATAGGCGTTATGGCCAGCTTCCCTTAGTAAGTGCTCGGCACACTCCCCTGCTGCCGTTGTCCTCCTGATGATGGCCGGGAGGTGATGTCCAGCCTCTGCTCATGCCACGTTTCACCTGCCATCATGGAGTTGCCCCCCCGCACCCCGTGTCTTTAAGTCAAAATAAACCCTGTCCTCCCACAAACTGTGTGTGGTCATGTGCTTTCCGCCAGCGACGAGAAGCTGACTGCAACATCCACTTTCCTATAAGTAACCTTCACCCAGGCTCCTGTAACTAAGCCCATTAAACGTATTGCTTCAGCAAGCTGCACTTGGGAGGAATTGTTGCTTTGATCTGTCTTTGGAGCCCTGTGTGATGTACAGAAGCACTTGTTCACGTCTTCCCAGGAAAAGCTAATGCAATGCTCTCTAAAGCACATAAGCAAACAAAGCTCTGACTGACTGAGAGTCTAGGACGCTCCTCTGGTGAAGTCCTAATGCCCAGTTCCCATCACTGTCTCACCTAGAGACGCAGCTGAGTAACAGCCAGTGAAGTCTGAATTTCAGACAGTTTAGCATAAGCAATCTTTCTTTTGTTTGTTTGTTTGTTTTGTTTTGGGGGGTAGGGTTTCACTCTAGCCCAGGCTGACCTGGAATACGTTCTGTAGTCTCAGGCTGGCCTCGAACTCACAGCGATCCTCCTACCTCTGCCTCCCGAGTGCTGGGATTAAAGGCGTGCACCACCACGCCTGGCTTAACATAAGCAATCTTTGAGACATGCTTTTACAAAAAAAAAAAAAAAAAAAAAAAAGACTCACTGCTCATCTGAAAGTCAAATTTAACAGATCATGCTGTATTTTTATTTGATAAATCCCGCAACACATCCCTCACCCCTCATTTCAAAATCTGTCACTCATTCCTGCCTTGAGCACCCCAGAGAACCATTCTGGAGTTCCTAAACATACAAAGCAGAACTGAAAGCACTTGAAATATTTTATTTATTTATTTGCAAGGAGAGACAGTGGTATATTGAGGCCTCCTGAACTGCAAATGAACTCCAGATGTGTGTGCCATTTTGTGTACCTGGCTTTACATAGGTACTGGGGAATTGCATGTGGGCCATCCAGCTTTGCAAGCAAGTGCCTTTGACCTCTGAGCCATCTCTTCAGCCCCTGGGAGGATTTTATGATACTATGTTATTTATTTATTAGAGAGAGAGAGAGAGAGAGAGAGAGAGAGAGAGGAGACAGAATAGGCGTGCCAGGGCCTCTATCCACTGCAAACAGCAAACGAACTCCAGATGCATGGGCCACCAGCCTACCTGAGATCTGGGGAACTGAACCTGGATCCTTAGACTCTGCAGGCAAGCGCGCCTTAACTGCTAAGCCATCCCTCCAGCCACCATGGGAGGGTTTTAGAACTGCAAGAAACACTGAAGATTGTCTAGTCCCATCAGCTCCCCATACGTGACTAGGACACTGAGGCCCCGAGGGGACAGGGCTGGCAAATCCTTGGACACCTCTCAACAAATTAGCTGCAGCTTAGGTCGTCCACAGAGCAGAAAGGGGGTCCTCAGCTTAGGAAGACTTCACTCAGGAGTAAGGGAGGGCGTTCCTGCTCCCACCCAAGGAGCAAGCTATTTCCCGGGTCCCAGCACCCCAGGTGAGTCACTGCTGCCTGCCAGGTTGGATCGGACATGCAAGGCTCCAGGCGGAAGCCCTGGGGCTCGTCAGCTTTCCTGGACTCTGGGAAGGAATTGAGAGGGTGAGGCTGGGGAGACACCCTGAAGCTTTGGCGGGTGGGACTGGAGTTTGTGGGTGGGGCTAGTGTTCATAGGCCGTGCCCCTAAGAACCCAAGAGTCATCCACCTGGCTATGCAGGCCCGCGGGACGTTCTTCAAATGGTGCCCGACGGAAATGGCCACCCCGCCCCTGCTCTGTGTTTCTTTGCCTCACTTTTCCCTTCTTTCAAAGAAAATATTTTGTTTAATTATTTGGGGTGGGGAGTGCAGAGAGAAAGAGGAAGAGAGACAGGAGAGAGCATGGGTGCACCAGGGCCTCCAGCCACTGCAAACAAACTCCAGATACATGCGCCACCTTGTGCATCTGGCTTACATGGGTACTGGGGAGTCAAACCTGGGCCTCTCTTTAAAAAAAAAAAAAAAAGATTTATTTATTTATTAGAGACAGAGAAAGGGAGAGAGAGAGAATAGGTGCACCAGGGCATCTAGGCACTGCAAATGAACTCCAGACACATGCGCCACATGTGCATCTGGTTTATGTGGGACTTGGAGAAATGAACCTGGGTCCTTAGGCTTCGCAGGCAAACGCCCTAACCGCTGAGCCATCTCTCCAGCCGGAAACAAGGTATCTTGCTGCTGCAAATGAATCTGGCCCTTGAGCTTCCCTTTTCCTGGCTCCGCCTCCCTTTGCCTAAGGTGCACTGGGATCACAGTTACATGTGCCACCCTGTGCCCAGCTTCAGGCGGCACTAGGGAGTCAAACTGGGGTTGGCAGGTTTGGCAAGCAAGTGCTTTTAACTACTGAGCCATCTCCCGAGCTCTAAACATATATTTCTCTCTCTCTTTTTTTTTTCTCTTTGGTGTTTGGTTTTTTGAGGTAGGGTCTCACTGTAGCTCAGGCTGACCTGGGATTCACTATGGAGTCTCAGGGTGGCCGCAAACTCGCAGTGATCCTCCTTCCTCTGCCTCCCAGTGCTGGGATTAAAGGTGTGTGCCACCACGCCGGGCATATATTTCTTTTTACTTACTTATTTATTTTAATTTCTTGACAACCTCCTTTTTTTTTTTTTTTTTTTTTTTGGTTTTTCGAGGTAGGGTCTCACTCCGGCCCAGGCTGACCTGTATTTCACTATGTAGTCTCAGGCTGACCTCGAACTCATGGCAATCCTCCTACCTCTGCCTCCTGAGTGCTGGGACTAAAAGTGAGCACCATTATACTCAGCTTTGATTTCTTTTCTTTTTCTTTTTTTTTTTTTGTTTTGTTTTTTCAAGGTAGGGTCTCTCTGACCTGGACTTCACTATGAAGTCTTGGGGTGGCCTCGAACTCACAGCAGTACTCCTACCTCTGCCTCCCAAGTGCTGGGATTAAAGGCGTGCGCCACCACACCCGGCTTGATTTCTTTTTTTTCTTTGCCCTCCATCAACCATGACAACATGTTGATGGGACCAATACTATGCAGGTTTTGTGCAGATTGGGTCATGAATGCAACTGCCACTGTGTGTTCAGAAGACGGCGTTCCCAAGTACTCCTCTCCATCCTTAGCGCTTTCTTCCTGCCACCTCTTCCGCAACGGACCCTGAGCCTTGGAGGGTGGGTGATAGAGATGTCTCATTTAGTGCTAAATACTGACCTGTACCATTTTCTTAGCACTTTCATAGATATTGAGGGGACAACTTGGTGAATATAATCTATCCATTTAACCAAACAACAGTTTGTGCTTTGTGACCTTCTCAGCCATTGTATTTCTTGCATCACCTTGGTGTGCCTGGCTGTGCAGGGTCAGGAGCTGGGGCACTGGGGTAGATTAAGGAGGATTTCAGCTTGTGGGATGGAGCCATACCTGGGCACGGCCAGAGAGCTCAGTGCCAAAGCCACACTGAACTTCCCGCTCCCAGCCCAGCTGGCCCAGGGCAGAGCATTATGCCAGGAGCTGAGTGCCTTCCTCATGCTCCGACACACCCCTGCTCCTCGCCAGACCTCCTCCTGCCTGTTTGTAGGATGGCAGCCCCAAGCCAGCTGATCAGATTTCCAAGGCTGCCAACTCAGCCCACCCATGGGCTTCCTTCTTCCTTCTCCTTCTTCACGCCCAGACATTGGGTGCTAGCCACTCTTTCCCTCTCCTGGGGCGGGGGTCCCTTGTCCTAGGGCCTCAGGCGTCATCTTTACCTTGTCAGACCCTTTGCTCACCCTATCCCTTATCTTCCCCTGAGGCCCAAGGTCACTTCCTGTCTTGAGGACCAGCCTAACTGTCTCATGTTAAATGTCTTCCCTCCTGAGGGGCCAAAGCTCAGCTCTTCATCCTTTGCAACTCTCCTGTCCACCTCAGTGAGTATACCTCCAGCCAGCTGAGCAGCAGGGCCAGGAACTGCCAACTCTTCTTATTTCCCTGTGTCCATCCAACCCAGCACAAGTCCTGGCCGCTCTTCCCTCCCCGATATCCTTCTCATGTTTCTAAGTTCCACTCACGTTGATTCTTCATCCTCACTTGAACCTGGAAAGGAGAAGGCTCGTCATTAGCACTGCTCTTTAAAAAATTTTATTTATTTATTTATTTTTATGTTAGAGAGAGAATTGGCACGCCAGTGCCCGGGCCAGCGGGGGAACAACAGAGACCCGAGGGGAAGTCAACCTGAATGGGAGAAGGCAAACAGACACAAGAAGGAGACCAAGCTAGGTGTTTGTCAAGGTCTTGAAATTTTATTTTTATACATAGGTTTATATAGGGTTGTAGGGGGAGGGAGTCATATTCAGGCCAGAGATCACAGGGTCACTGGCTAAATGTAATTTCTTTGTTTCTTCATCAATTACCGGCAGCACTGGGGGAGGCGATCACCCAGGCGTAACAGTTTCTTCATTTCTGGTAATAGATCATTAGATGAGGAAATAGAAACTTAACTGGCAACATGGCGGTTTCTGTCAACATGGCTGAGGTTAGGCTCATAGCTCCCAACACGCCAGGGCCTCAACCACTGAAATCAAACACCAGATGCTCTCGTCACCTAGTGGGCATGTGCGACCTTGTGCTTAGCTCCCCTTTGTGTATCTGGCTTACATGGGATCTGGAGAGTTGAACATAGGTTCTTGTGATTTACAGGAAAGCACCTTAACCACTAAGCTGTCTCTCCAGTCCTAGCGTTGCTCTTTTAAAAAATATTTTTTATTTATTTGAGAGAGAGAGAGAGAATGTGTATACAGGGGTATGCCAGGACCTATTGACACTCCACATGAACTCCAGACACATGTACCCACCACTCTGTGCATCTGGCTTTATGTGGGTACTGGGGAATCAGACCCAGGACAGCAGGTTTTGCAATCAAGCACCTTTAATCACTCAGCCATCTCCTCAGTCCCCTGGCAATGCTCTTTCCACCTTCCATCCATTCTTCATGCAGCGGCTGGAGATGAATCCCAGCCCTGTCACTCCCTTCATGGCTTATCATTGCCTTCACCATGAGGCCCAGCTGCTTGCCCTGGCACTGGAGCCCCTTCATGGACCTGGCCTCTGGCAGTCTCAGCTCATCTCACACCTCCCACAATGACAGCCGGCCATTCTCCAGCTTCCTGTGTTGGCTCAAGGCAGTTCCTCCTCCTATCCTGCCTTTTTTTTCTTTTTTGTCTCAAGATTCATTTGTCTGAGCTGGAGAGATGGCTCAGCAGTTACAGAGCTTGCCTGCAAAGCCTAATGACCTGTGTTGCAGTCAGGTTTGCACTGCTGGCAGAAAATCACCCAGCCAAGAGCAGCTTGTGGGGAAAAGAGGTTTGTTTTGGCTAATAGACTCAAGGGGAAGCTCCGCGATGGCAGGGGAAAAGGATGGCATGAGCAGAGTGGACATCACCTCATGGCCAACATCAGGTGGACAACAGGAACAGGAGAGTGTGCCAAACACTGGCAAGGGGACACTGGCTATAACACCCATCAGCCCTCCCCAACAACACACCGCCTCCAGGTGGCGTTAATTCCCAAATCTCCTTCAGCCGGGACTAGCATTCAGAACACTTAAGTTTATGGGGGACACCTGAATCAAATTACCGCACCTAGGTTCCACTCCCCAGAACCCACGTAAACCAGATGCACAAAGTGATGCATGCATCTGGAGTTTGTTTGCACTGGCTGGAGGCCCTAGAAAACCCCCACTCATACCCACATACTCTTTCTCTCTCTCTCTGTATCTCTCTGCTTGCAAAAAAAAAAAAAAAAAAAAAAAAAGATTCATATGGGCTGTAGAGATGGCTCAGTGGTTAAGGCACTTGCCTGTGAAGCCTAAGGATCCAGATTCAATTCCCCAGTGCCCACATAAGCCAGATATCCAAGGTGGTGCATGCATCTGGAGTTCATTTGTAGTGGCTAGAGGCCCTGACTATTCATCCTCTCTCTCCCTCTCTCTCATAAATAAATAAAAAGAAAAAAAGATTCATTTGTCTTCAGCCATCTCGAGAGTCCACTCTGGAATTCACCTGGGTAATCCAGGTGCTTCTCAAGTGCATGTGAGTTTCCAGTCAGTGGACACCAGATTTATTTATGTACTCAAACCTTGTTTAAAAAGGATTTGAAGGGGCTGGAGAGATGGCTTAGCGGTTAAGCGCTTGCCTGTGAAGCCTAAGGACTACGGTTCGAGGCTCGGTTCCCCAGGTCCCACGTTAGCCAGATGCACAAGGGGGCGCACGCGTCTGGAGTTCGTTTGCAGAGGCTGGAAGCCCTGGCGCGCCCATTCTCTCTCTCTCTCCCTCTATCTAGCTTTCTCTCTGTCTCTGTCGCTCTCAAATAAATAAATAAAATATTTAAAAAAAAAAAAAAAGGAATTGAAGGGGCTGGAGAGATGGCTTAGCGGTTAAGCGCTTGCCTGTGAAACCTAAGGACCCCGGTTCGAGGTTCGTTTCCCCAGGTCCCACATTAGCCAGATGCACAAGGGGGCGCACACGTCTGGAGTTCGTTTGCAGAGGCTGGAAGCCCTGGCGCACCCATTCTCTCTCTCTTCCTCTATCTGTGTTTCTCTCTGTGTCTGTCGCTCTCAAATAAATAAATAAGTAAATAAATAATTTTTTTAAAAAAAGGATTTGAAGGGCTGGAGAGATGGCTTAGCGGTTAAGCGCTTGCCTGTGAAGCCTAAGGACTACGGTTCGAGGCTCGGTTCCCCAGGTCCCACGTTAGCCAGATGCACAAGGGGGCGCACGCGTCTGGAGTTCGTTTGCAGAGGCTGGAAGCCCTGGCGCACCCATTCTCTCTCTCTCCCTCTATCTGTCTTTCTCTCTGTGTCTGTCACTCTCAAATAAATAAATAAAAAATATTAAAAAAAAAAAAAGGATTTGAAGCCAGGCGTGATGGTGCATGCCTTTAATCCCAGCACTCAGGAGGCAGAAGTAGGAGGATCGCCGTGAGTTCGAGGTCACCCTGAGACTACATAGCGAATTCCAGGTCAGCCTGAGCTAGAGTGAGACCCTACCTCAAAAAACCAAGAAAAATAAATAAATAACTAAGTAAAAGATTTGAGGGCTGGAGAGATGCTTAGCGGTTAAGCACTTGCTTGTGAAGCTTAACGACCCTGGTAGATGCTCGATTCCCCAGGACCCACGTTAGCCAGATGCACAAGGGAGCGCACACGTCTGGAGTTCATTTGCAGTGGCTGGAGGCCCTGGCGCGCCCATTCTCTCTCTCTATATATATCTGCCTCTTTCTCTGTCTGTCTGTCACTCTCAAATAAATAAATAAGTAAATGGATTTGAGGTGGGCCATTACACATTTATTGAGGATCCGCCGAGTGTAACAAAGGCCCGCACGGGCACGCGGACCCACAGCCTGGGCACGGGAGGTCCAGCAGACAGGCGGAGCCCACAGGAGACGTCAAGGGGGCCAGAGTGAGTAAGGGTGAGGCAGCTAGGTCCAGGGCCACCTGGTTCAGGTGACTCAGACAGATGTGGAGTTGAGGGTTCGGATCTAGCACTTCCTGAGGTCAGCATTCTAGGAGTTCCCAGGCTACCAGAAGAGAGAAGCCACTGGAAAATTAAACTGCAGCTCACTGGCTGGCTCCCCCTGCCTAGCACAGTAGGCCTGTCCTGGGTAAGCTAGTCGGAGGGCAGCCCAGACTGGCAGGAAGCAGGAGCAGGGGAGTCAAGGAGGACTTCGAAGGCGCAACAGTGACTGGTCCAGCAGGAGGTAGGAACAGAAGGATCAATTTTGGAGCAAAAGCGGGGGAGGGATGGGGGATGGGGATGGGACGGTCAACTTTATATCCAGTCCTCTCCCTCCAGGAACCCAGCCCTTCCCCACCAGGGAAAAGACTGGGGGAGACTCAAGGTTAGACTCAAGGTTCTGGGAGGTGGGAGGTGGGAGGGTGCCCAGGCAGCAACCCCCCCTGTGGAGAGCACAGCCCACGCGGAGTCCCCAGTGGTTTTCCAGGTGCTCTCTCCTCCTCTGTAAGCTGTCCGCCAGCTGGGGGAAACGTATGCTGCACTCATTTTGTAGGACAGGAGAAGACAGGAAAGAGGAGAAACAAGAAGAGGAGTGGAGAGAAAAAGAAGCCAGGTCTGGTGTGTGATGGCAGTCCCAGCACTTGGGAGATAGAGGTAGGAGGATCGGGAGTTCAGTGTCGTCATTCTCTAAGTACCAAATTCCAGGCCTGCCTGATCTGTAGTAGACCCTATCAAAAAGAGGTGGGTAGAGGCCATGCACGCCTTTAATCCCAGCACTTGGGAGGCAGAGGTAGGATTGCTGTGAGTTTGAGGCCATCCTGGTGAATTCTAGGTCAGCCTGAGCTATAGTGAGGCCCTACCTCAAAAAAAGGGGGGGCCGCTGGAGAGATGACTTAGCAGTTAAGGCGCAGATCTGAGAAGCCTAAGGACCCAGGTTCGATTCTCCAGGTCTCACGCAAGCCAAATGCACATGGTGGTGCATGCATCTGGAGTTGCTGGAGGCCCTGGCGCACCCCCCCCCATTCTCTCTCTCTCCCTCTCTCTGTCTCTAATATATAAATAAATAAAAATAATTTTAAAAAAGAGAGAGAGAGAGCCTGGAGTGGTGGCGCACACCTTTAATCCCACTCTGGAGGCAGAGGTAGGAGGATTGCCATGAGTTCAAGGCCACCCTGAGACTCCATAGTGAATTCCAGGTCAGCCTGAGCTAGAGTGAGACCCTACCTTGGAAAAAAAAAAAAAAAAAAGAGGGTAGAGGCTGTGTATGCCTTTAATCCCAGCACTCAGGAACTCAGGAGGCAGAAGTAAGAGGATCGCTGAGATTTCGAGGCCATCCTGAGACTACATAGTGAATTCCTGGTCAGCCTGAACTAGATAGAGTGAGACCCTACCTCGAAAAAAAGAAAAAGATAAAATAAAATCCAAACAAGTGGCGGGGGGTGGGGGTAGAGAAGGGAGATGGCTCAGTTGATAAGGCTCTTACCAGTGTAAGTGTGAGCATCTAAATTGGGATCCCCAGGACCCCACCCAATGCCAAAAGCAGAAGAGAGAGCATCTGTAACCCCAGTGCTCCTGCTTGGCGAGCACAGTGACAAGGAGAAAACAAGAGACCCCGTCTCAAGCAAGGTGAGCGGTGAAGAGCCACACCCAAGGCTACCCTCTGATTGCAGCTCACGCACCCACATTCACACACAAACACACACACACACTCACACACACATGAAAACAAAAGGAAAACGCACTGAGCTAGCATTCGGCAGCACCCTGAGAGGGGACGTTCCCTGTACTGTCACCCATAGGGCTCAGGACCTGGAGGCCAGCTGGGGAGATCCAGGCTTTAGTGTCAGCTCTGCCTCATTGACAGTGTGACCCTGAGCCAGCATCTTGGCCTCCCTGGCCTGTGGTTCTGCAGGTGAGGTAGTCGGATGGCCTTCCAGGGCCCTTTCTGTCCTTAGCTGTCTGATCCTTGTGACCTTCAGACAGGATTTAGTCTGCCTGTCTGTCTGCAGACAGACAGTGTGCCAGGCTGGGACAGACAGGTTCCCATGCCATCCCGCCAGCCAGCACTGAGGACAACTCTCCAGGAGACGGAGCGGGTGGGACAGGCGGCAATGATTCTCGTTTCGTCTCTTGAGCCAAAGCTGATTGGCCTGCCCACTCCTCTGGGACCCCAATTGACCCTACCAGTGAGTGGCTGGGAACTGACCCAAGCTGAGCCGAGATGATGGTCAAGGAGGTCCTAAAATTAGCTCCAAGGCAAAGGGAGTGTGAGCTGGCCCAGACTGCAGGCTCCCACGGTGCCAGGGAATGGAACTCACCCCCACCCCCACTCAAGCCAAGGGGCCAGCCAGAGCTACTGCGGGAACCTGCCACCATGCTGGGTGCCGAGAGCCACAAAATCCCACCGACACAGGCTGGAGGGGACATTAAGGGCAAGCGGCATTCCGGCCAGTCCCTTGAGCCCTAAGGTAACTCCCAACTCCCCCAGCCCTTCAGATCCCTGGGAGGGGGCAGAGAGGAGACTTGCTATTTATGTCCTCCTGGAACAGCGTTGAGGGCACTGGCCTGTCCTCCCAGGGCTGAGTTAGATAGCCTTGCACTTTAGTGCCAACTCCCAGGAGTACAGGAGGAGCCAGAGGTGGATCCGCCTGACAGCCTAGTAGCAGGTTAGAGACATGAGGGACAGGCCCAAAGCCAGTCCTCCCTGTCACCCAGGGGAGGCAGCGGTTCTACACGCTTCCTTCTTTTCTGTCTAGACTGAGGTCAGGAGTTCAAGGCCAGCCTGACACTCCATCTCAAAAAATAACAAAACAGTGCTGGAGAGATGGCTTAGTGGTTAAGGCATTTGCCTGCAAAGCCAAAGGACCCAAGTTTGATTCCCCAGGACCCATATAAGCCAGATGCACAAGGGGGCACATGCATCTGGAGTTCATTTGCAGTGGCTGGAGGCCCTGATATGTCCATTTTTTTTTCTCTCTCTCTCTCAAACAAATAAATAAAATATATTTTAAAAAAATAACAAAACAAGCCGGGCGTGGTAGGGCACGCCTTTAATCCCAGCACTCGGAAGGCAGAGGTAGGAGAATTGCCGTGAGTTCGAGGCCACCCTGAGAATACAGAGTGAATTCCAGATCAGCCGGGGCTAGAGTGAGACTCTACCTTGAAAAACAAAACAAAACAAAACAAAAAAAAAAACACAGCTGGATGTGGTAGTACATACCTTTAATCTCTTGTAGGAGGCAGAGGTAGGAGGATCACTGTGAGTTCAAGGTCAGCCTGGGACTACTGAGTGAGTTCCAGGTCAGCTTGTGCTAGACCCTACCTTGAACACTGCCTCCCCGCCCCCCATAAAAGACAAAACAGCAACAATACAAAACAAAATAAACAAACAAGCAGCCAAATAGTACTGGGATTGAACCAAGAAATATCACTAGAAGAATAAAAAGAACAGTTTTCCTTTTTGAGCACAGACACCTCGCCAGACACTGAAAAGATCTTTGTGTGTGTGCATTTAAAAAATATTTTATTTTTATTTATTTATTTGAGAGAGAGGGAGGGAGAGAGACAGATAGAATGGGCATGTGCAAATGAACTCCTAATAAAATAAAAAAATAAAAAAAAAGAAGGAAAGAAAGAGAAGAAAGGGCCTTACTATATAAGCCAGATTGACCTCAAACTCAAAATCCTCCATCCTTAGCGTCCTGAGAGCTGGGATTATGGTATCTACCACAATGCCTGAATACACATAATATCTACTTCTCTCTCTCTCTCTTTTCTTTTTTTTTTTTTTTTTTGGTTTTTCAAGGTAGGGTGTCACTCTAGCCCAGGCTGACCTGGAATTCACTATGGAGTCTCAGGGTGGCCTCAAACTCACAGCGATCCTCCTACCTCTGCCTCCCAAGTGCTGGGATTAAAGGCGTGCGCCACCACACCAGGCTTTTTTTTTTTTTAAATATCTGCTTCACTTAACAACTCCAGTGAGATGACAAAATTGAGGATCAGAGAGGTTAAGTGACTTGCTCAAATCCCCCCCCCACTACTGATCAGTGGCAGGCAGCTTGTACTGAAGGAAAACACCCCAGCAGGGGGGTCCCCCACGCTCTGCCCGGATATGGCGACACCCCAAATCACTCACGAGAAGTGGTCTTGATGCAAACTGCAAGAGGATTTTATTCCAAGCGCGCTGGGGCCCACAGTCGTACACCGCACAGGGGTAGAGGACTGCAGAGCCCCGAATGCAGGAACGGGACAGTTTTTATAGGGTTTCTAACAAAGCCTGTGCATTAGACCAATCATTTTTTTAACATCAGGAGCCCGCAAGGTGTTAGCCAGTCAGTTTGTGCCACCCCATAGTTTCTAAGCCAATTAGTTTATGACCTTGGTGGTCAGCATTTGCGCAGGTCCTTGGGTGGGAGTAGCAGAGTGTGGTACCAGTCTCCTATGACCTTGGAGGTCAGCCTTTGCACAATTCCTTAGGTGGGGGTAGCAGAGTATGGTATCAGCCTCCTATGACCTTGGTGGTCTGAGGCAGGCTGCTACAGCTTATGGTGCGAGCTACTAAGGCTTACAGTGTGGGCTATTAAGGCTTATAGTATAAGGCTTATAGTGCAGGCTATTTACAGAAACCAAATAAGTGGTTCACTTCATTACTCATTTCCCATCCTTGAGGGCTATCTCATGCCCTTTTTACCTAGTTTTATATTAGGAGCGGGCTCTGATACAATGAGAAGAGGGATTCTTTACTTGCTTCCAACAGAGAGTAAAGCCTGGAGTTTGAGGTATGCAGGGAGCCCGCTTAAGCTCCCCTTGGAGCGTGACAGTATTTCTGAGCTTCTGAATTCTTGGGCCTTTCAGTACCTGTGTTCATCCCGGTACCCACCGGGGTGCGTGTGAGCGTGACAGCATGTGTGCCCTTGGCAGGGCTTGGGGGTGCAGGAGGATGGAGTGGATGAGGTAAGGGTCATGCACAATGATTCAGAAAGAGAGCGTTTACGACAGAAAGACAGACAAGCCGGGGCCTGCGGCCTCACGCTGCCTGCCCAGCTTCCCCTTCCTTCTCTGTAAAGTGAGGGATTTGCCTCTTTCAGACTCTGCTGTGAGAAAGAAATGTGGCCAGCGACAATAAGCAGAGCTCCGCCCGGCCCGTCTGGCACACAGGAGGCGCTCAGGATGTGTGAGCTGGCTTTTTTGTCCCCCTAGTGACTGGTGCCTTGGCTGGCTGTGGGAAGCAGACACCCTGACCCTTGACTAGGCCCCCAGCTATGAGGGACCCCTGGGGACCTAATCTCCTCTGGGCTGGGCCAGATGTCAGGCTTGGCCTTTGGAAGTCTCTGGTGACTCATTTGCACTTCCTCCGCCCACGATCCTGACCTTGCTCGTGGAGGGTGGTGTCCCTGAGGTGGGGTCGTCTTCACTCGGTGGCTCATGAAACTCAGGTTGGTAACTTTGCTGGGTGTCAGTCAGTGTGTGTTACTGGAGAAACGGCTGCCTCTGTAGGCCTCTGTGGAAAAGGGACAGTAAACCCGGCGTGGTGGCACGCGCCTTTAATCCCAGCAGTTGAGAGGCAGACGTAGGAGGATCAACGTGAGTTCAAGGCCCCCCTGAGACTACATAGTGAATTCTAGGTAAGCCTGGGCTACAGCAAGACCCTACCTAAAATATAAAAAAAGAGGGCCCTGGAGAGGTGGCTATGTAGTTAAGGCGCTTGCCTGCAAAGTCAAAGGATCCTGGCTTGACTCTCCAGGACCCACATTAGCCAGATGCACAAGGGGGTGCATGAATCTGGAGTTTGTTTGCAGTGGCTGGAGGCCCTGGTGTGCTCATTCTCTCTCTCTCTCTCTCTCTCTCTCTCTCTCTCTCAAATAAATAAAATACAGTTAACAAAAAAAAAAAGAGGACAGTGGCTGAATGGGCATCAGTCACTCCTGGGACAAAGTGGAGCGATGCAGGTGGATCCCCTGGGCTCTCCTCAGGCAAGGACTGGCACTCTCCGCCAACTAGAGCTGTTTTACAGTGGGTATCTATATTGTAGCGCTGAATCCAACTCCATGAGTCTGGAGCCACAAGAAGGCCATCACCTGGCCTGGGTTACCCAGACTGAAGGCATCTAGAACCCACCTGAGCCACTTACCCATGTAAATCGACAGGGAGGCTGTGAAAGGTTGCCTCTGGCGCCTCCCTGTGGCAGAAAGGAAAACAAGGCAGAGCTGGGTGAAACTGGGGAAAAACATGGATTAGGAAATTACTTCAAGAATCCTCCAGGCCTTCCTCGGGGCATTAGGATGAGGCTACACAGCCTCAGTCCCTCCTGGTCTCTCCAATCCAGTGTCTACCTCCCCCCAGCAGACTAACTGGCTAGGGCCAGGCAAGGTCCTGTCCATCACATTGCTTGGGAAGGCATTGCCAGGATTTGAGGAAGTGATTTAAACTGAATTGAATTCAGTACAGATTGGAAGGAAACTGGAATGTGGGCAAAGATTTCTGCACAAGAATGTGCATTGAATCAAGGTTTGTAAAAGCAAAGCTTGCAGCGGAGTGGGTGATGGGCGCAAGGGTTTGTTATACTCTTCATTTCTGTGTTGAAACGTTTTGAAACAGAGGTACTAGTAGAGGGCTGGAGAGATGGCTCAGTGGTTAAGGCACCTGCCTGCAAAGCCTAAGGACCCATGTTTGACTCTCCAGATCCCACATAAGCCAGATGCACAAAGGTGAGGCAAGCACAAGGTGGCACATGCCCACGAGGTTTTGAAGTAGGGTCTCACTTTAGCTCAGGCTGACCTGGAATTCACTATGTAGTCTCCAGGTGGCCTTGAACTCACAGCAATCCTCCTACCTCTGCCTCCTGAGTGCTGGGATTAAAGTTGTGCGCCACCACGCCCAGCTGAGTTTACTGTTCTTAATTGTAACAGCTTTTTATATGCATATGTAATAGAATATGTAGGGTGTGACAGCTTTACTAGTATGTATATATGGATGGATATGTATATATATATAATACATATATATATATGTATATAGAATAGAATATACATGGTCGAGTGCTGAGAAGAAATGACAGTGATGTGTTCAGCACCAAGTGAGACATCCCTGTCACAGCCTCCAAGGCTCAGTGACCATTGCAGAAGATATGGCAGAAAGAACTTAAGGGCCAAAGGAAGGGGAGGAGTGCTTTGTGTCTTCTAGACACAAAGGGGCCATTGGTATTCATGACCTCACAGTGGCTGACGTGATAGGACACTACCTGCATAATAGGAGGGGAAAATGATGACATCAAAGTGGAAGAGAGACTCGAAAGAAGGGATTCAGTGGAGGTGGGATTTGGAAGAGGGAAAAGGGAAAGTGGTGGGAGGCAATTATGATCACACTATATTGTCTATAGGTAGGGAAGTTGTCAATAAAAAGTTTAAAAAATAAAAATAAATTTAGGGCTAGGCGTGGTGGCGCACGCCTTTAATCCCAGCACTCAGGAGGCAGAGGTAGGAGGATCACCGTGAGTTCGAGGCCACCCTGAGACTACAGAGTGAATTCCAGGTCAGCCTGGGCTAGTGTGAGACCATACCTTGAAAAAAAAAAAAAAAACCCAAAACAAAACAAAACAAAGAAAAGAAAATTCCTGACGGAATGATACCTAAAACTATATGCTAACTTAAAAAAGAAACTTCTGTGTTTGTACCCCCTCCCCGCACCCCCCCATCCCCCGAGGTGTGTGAGAATTCTAGCTGCTTCACAATCTCACCAACACATGTGAGGCAAGAAAGCCAGGCAGGAAGTGAGGCCTGGGTGATAAAAAACAGTTGGCAAGCATGAAGATTGGGGTTCCCCATCACTCCCCAGAATGTCCACCTCATTCTCCTACCACTAAATGTACCCATGGACCCAGGTGGGGAAACATTCCAAGCACCCCAGGATATCTGAAGGTGACCCGCGGCTCATTATACTAGGAAAATGCACACCCCTGGGGGCTGGTTGCAGAGGGTAATGAGATACGCAACACGCAAAGCTGTAGGCAGAAAAGCATGTGAACAGGTGGAGCCTGAGTGCGGAAGTCTACACTGTGAAAATGACCTTAAAAGCCCTCAACGAGTGTGCACTGATGCACTTCTTGAAGGGATAGCTTAGCGGTTAAGTCGCTTGCCTGCAAAGCCAAAGGACCCAGGTTCAATTCCCTAGGACCCATGTAATCCAGATGCACAAGGTGGCGGTGCATGCAACTGGAGTTCATTTGCAGTGGCTGGAGGTCCTGGTGCACCCATTCTTGCTCTGTCTGCCTTTCTCCCTTAATATCTCAAATAAAAAATTTTTTAAAAAATGAAAAAAACTACTGGAGGACCGGGCGTGGTGTCCACGCCTTTACTCCCAGCACTCCGGAGGCAGAGGTAGGAGGATCCCCGTGAGTTCAAGGCCACCCTGAGACTACACAGTGAATTCCAGGTCAGCCTGGCCTAGAGTGATACCCTACCTCGAAAAACAAAAACAAACAACAAGAAGAAAAAAAAAAACTACTGGAACTGGGTGTGGGTGCGATGGAGAGTGCATCTAGCTGCAGAGGATATGGTTGGATGTCCTCCTCTGTTGCTTATCCGTGTTTCCTTGACATGAAGCCTCTCACTGAAGCGGGTGCTGCCATTCTCAGTCAGATTCACTGACCAGTGAGCCCCAGTGACTCTCCAGTCTCTGGCTCCCACAGGACTGGGGTTATAGCAGTGCATGGCCACACCCAGCTGTTTATGCGGGTGCTGGAGATCGAACTCTGGACAGATCAGGTCCTCTGAGGCTCTCAAGCTTGTGTGACAAGGCTGCTTCCCCACTGAGCCGTCTCCTCAGCTCCAAACTCATAATTTGAATAGGTGAATTATATCTCAATAAAGTGCCCTCCTCCTTTTTTTAAAACGTGTGTGAGCCTGTGTGCACGCATGTTCATAAGAGTGTGGGGGCGGGGCACACGTGTGTATAGACACCAGAGGTTGACATGCTAGCCGCTTCCCAAGCTACAAGGCCAGCCAGCACTTGCCTGTGTGCCGGGACCCGAACTCCAGTCTCAGGCTTGCCCAGCAAGCACTTTATGCATTGAAACTTTTCTCTAGCCTTCTCCTCTTCCTCCTGCTTTTTTTTTTTTTTTTTTTTTCCAAGGTAGGGTTTCACTCTAGCCCAGGCTGACCTGGAATTCACTATGGAGTCTCAGGGTGGCCTCGAACTCCCGGCGATCCTCCTACCTCTGCCTCCCGAGTGCTGGGACTAAAGGTGTGTGCCACCTCATCCAGCTCTTTTATTTTAGGCAGGCCAATAGACTGGCTTTTTATACATGAGACTGAAAGTGAGAGAGAGAGAGAGAGAATGGATTGGTGTACCAGGGCCTCCAGCTAGTACAATCGAACTCCAGAAACATGCACCCCATTGTGCGCATGTGTGACCTTGTGCACTTGCATTTGGCTTACCTTGGACCTGGAGAGTGGAACATGAGTCCTCAGGCTGTCACAGGCAAGCGCCATCTCTCCAGCCCCCTCCTACTTTAAAAAAAAATATTTATTTGAGGGAGAGAAAGACAGAGAGAATGGGCACACCAGGGCCTTTAGGCACTGCAAGTGAACTCCAGATGCATGTGCCCCCTTGTGCATCTGGATGCTTACATGGGTTCTGGGGAATCGAATCTGGGTCCTTAGGCTTCTCAGGCAAACGCCTTAACTGCTAAGCCATTTCACCAGCCCCCCTTCTAAGCTTTAAAAATATTGTATTTAGGTGGGCATGGTGATGCATGCCTTTAATCCCAGCACTCAGGAGGCTAAGATAGGAGGATTGCTGTGAGTTTGAGACCAGCCAGAGACTATATAGTAAATTTCAGGTCAGCCTGGGCTAGCGTGAGACCCTCAAAAAAATATTTATTGGGCTGGAAAGATGGCTCAGTGGTTAAGCACTTGCCTGTGAAGCCTAAGGACCCTGGTTCGAGGCTCAATTCCCCAGGACCCACATTAGCCAGATACAACAAGGGGTCATGCGTCTGGAGTTCGTTTGCAGTGGCTGGAGGCCCTGGCATGCCCATTCTCTCTCTCTCTCTCTCTCTCTCTGCCTCTTTCTCTCTCTGTCACTTTCAAATAAATAAATAAAAATGAACAAAATTTTTAAAAAATTATTTATTTTTTTTTTTGAGGTAGGGTCTTAATCTAGCCCAGGCTAACCTGGAACTCACTCTGTTAAAAATAAAATAGGGCCAAGTGTGGTGTTTCACACCTTTAATCCCAGCACTTGGGAGGCAGAGGTAATAGAATTGCCATGAGTGAGTTCAAGACCACTCTGAGACTAAATAGTGAATTTCAGCTCAGTCTGGGATACAGCAAGACCCTACCTCAAAAAAACAATAAAAAGGGGGGGGGGCCTGGAGAGATAGCTTAGTGGTTAAAGTGCTTGCCTGCAAAGCCTAAAGACCCAGGTTCAATTTCCCAGTACCCACACAAGCCAGATGCACAAGGTGGTGCATGTGTCCAGAGTTCTTTTGCAGTGGCTAGAGTCCCTGGAATGCCCATTTTTTCTCTCTTTATCCATCTCTTTCTCTCTCTCTCAAAATAAAATTAATTAATTAAAACTAAATCTGGGTGTGGTGGCACACACCTTTAATCCCAGCACTTAGGAGGCAGAGGTAGGAGAATTGCCAAGAGTTCAAGGTCACTCTGAGACTACATAGTGAATTCCAGGACAGCCGGAGCCGGAGCAAGACCCTACCTCAAAAAACCAAAATAAATAAATTTAATTTAATTTAAAAAAAAAGACTGGAAAGAAATATATTCATTCCTCAGTATTCTTAAGGAAATTGTCAGCTTCTTTGATTTTGTTTTGTTTTGTTTTTCAAGGTAGTGTCTCACTCTAGCCCAGGCTGTCCTGGAATTTACTATGTAGTCTCAGGCTGGCTTGAACTCCCCGTGATCCTTCTACCTCTGCCTTCTGAGTGTTGGGATTAAAGGCTTGTGCCACCAGGCCTCCTGGCTCTCCCCCACCCCCAGCCCCCAGGTAGGATCTCATTCTAGCCCAAGAACTCACTCTGTAGTCTCATGGGGAATTGGTTTTAGGACTCCCACAGGTATCAATATCCAAGGATGCTCAAGTCCCTTCTAAGAAGCTGCGCAGTATTTGCATATGTCCTAAGCACAGCTCTCTCTATAATGTAATTTACATACAATGCCTACAGCAGTGTGAAGTCCAGCTAAACAGCTGTTACACTGATTGTTTAGGGAGTAGTATGAGAAGGAAAACCTGTGCATGTTCGGTACAGAAAGAAGCAACTCTCTCTAAACATTGCCAACCCTGGATGCATTGATTCCATGGGTGAGAACTGAAAGATACAGAGTGATGCTTACACACCAAAATACCAACAGTGGGAAATTACTGATTGATTTCTTTGATAATTTTTCCTACTTTCATAAATCTCTCTTCTGTAACAGAAATTTTAAAAATTTTTATTAATTTATTTGAGAATGACAGACAGAGAGAGATAGGGAGAATGGGCGCGCCAGGGCATCCAGCCACTGCAAACGAAGTCCAGACGCGTGCGCCCCTTGTGCATCTGGCTAACGTGGGTCCTGGGGAATGGAGCCTCGAACCGGGGTCCTTAGGCTTCACAGGCAAGCGCTTAACCGCTAAGCCATCTCTCTAGCCCCAGAAAGAAAAAAAAAATTAAGGATAAAATATATTCATTTGGGCTAGACAGATGGCATAGTGGTTAAGGCATTTTCCTGAGAAGCCTACAAGTTCGATTCCCCATGACGCACTTAGGCCAGATGCACAAGGTGGGGCATGCGTCTGGAGTTTGTTTGCAGTGTCTGGAGGCCCTGGCGTGCTCATTCTCTCTCTCCCTCTGCCTCTCTCTCTCTCTCTCTCTCTCTCATAAATAAACAAACAAACAAGTATTGAAAATATTAATTTAATGGAGAAAAAAGTAAACAACGGTTCTAATTTTAAAAGAACAAGAAGGGCTCAGGGTGGGGCAGGTAACTCAGGGTAGGGTGTTTGCAATGCGACGTTTGATTCCAGCCCCACAAATGAATGGCGAAAAACAAAATAGCTAGCGCTGCGTTCCTGGCATTCCCGGGTCAACGCGGCGGTGGGATCCCCGGGGGATTCCAGTCCCGCTCACTGGCCCCCAGGTGGCGCTGTCCGCCGGGTGAAGGTTAAAGGGGGGGGTCTCTGCCCTACGTCTGCGTAGTGTTTGCGATGAAGCTCGTCGGAGCCCCAAATTCCAGAGGCGCCCCTCCTTACCCCGACGCGGTGCATTCCTGGTTCAAAAGCATAGCATCGAGGGCTGAAACGCCCCAGTCGCAACCCTCCAACCCCCCCAGCTGCTAGGAGGAGCCTTGACCCCCCCCCAGCAAGCCACACGGCTGGTCCGGGGGTGGGGTGTTGGGGAGGGTGGGGGGCAGCTCTCCCCAGAGGCCTTGGGGTGAGCAAGCTGCCACCTAAGCCCAGATTTTCCTTCCAGACTGCGGCCAAGGGCTGTAGGAGGAGACAGGCCCTCCCCTCGGGACCAACCTCTCCTGCATCCCCTTTGGAAGAGATGGCCACCGTGCCAGGTTCTGGTCTTTGGTGTGCTGTTCTGGCCTTCCCCGGAACCTCAGGGACCCTGTGTGTGACATGTCCGCTGACACCCCCCCCAAATACTGAGCTGCCAGGAGTCCAGGATTCCCCCACACCCCGAGTGGGAGAGGCCTAGGGGTGGAGCCCGTTAGCATCTTGGCCAAGGGCAGGGTGCCCCACAGAGTTGCCAGGAGGAAAACATTTTCCGGGAGCCGGAAGGGCTGGCAGGGCCCAGGGCCGAGGGAGCCGACCACAATGGACCCTTGTGTGGAGGTTTAGCTTGGACTCGCTGCAGGCCTAGCCTCTGGGCCGGGGTGGGTCCAGTTTTCTGATCTGCAGCCAGACCCAGCTCCTGAACAGCCTGTCCTGGGCCCACAGACAGGAGCAGAGCTGAGCTGTCTGTCTGTCCCTCCTCGGGTGATGCTCACAGGCACCTGGCCAGTGACCGAACCTCCTCCGCTGCCGCCCTTCCTGGAATCGCCTTGCCGGCACAGTCTCACATAGGATTCGAAGGCCCATCTCCCCAGGCAGATGAGGAGTCCCGGGATAAGTCCTTCTTCAAGCCACCCTTAGGGAGATCAGGAAAGGCTGCAGGTTGCCCCCCCACACACACACACACATCCCCATCGCTGTAGATTCTTGGTTAGGAGTTCATTTGGGAGCCCATCCTGACTGACTCTCAGTTTCCCTCTGCCAGCAAGCTGGGAAGGGAGAGGAGACGGTAAAACTCATTTGAGGGACACACGCAAGGCAGTGTTGAAAGCATCTGGCCCACCCTTCTGCCTCAGCAAGGCCTCCACCCAAACCCAGCCAGGCTGCAGCATCCCCACCCCCACATCCCGAGGACTCCATCACAACTGCTCCCGGGGCTCCGAGCTGCCTCTGGGGCAGCTCCCAGAAAGCCCACTAGGACGCCCTGTGGGACATGCCTAATGTCCCCTTCTCTGAGGCCCCATGGCCTTGTATTAACCTCTCCGGACATGGGTTCTGCTCGTCTCAGCAGTGATAGCTGGGTCTCCCCAAGCATGCCAAGGCCATCTAATTTTTTTTCAAGTATTTTATTTATTTATTTTTGTTGTTTTTTTCTTTTTTTATTGACAACTTTCATAATTGTAAACAATATTCCATGGTAATGCCCTCCCTCCTCTCACTTTCCCCTTTGAAACTTCATTCTCCATCATATCCCCTCCCCCTCTCAATCAGTCTCTTATTTTGATGTCATCATCTTTCCCTCCTCTTACAATGGTCTTGTGTAGGTAGTGTCAGGCACTGTGAAGTCATGGGTATCCAGACCATTTTGTGTCGGGGGGGGGGGGGGAGCATGTTGTAAGGAGTCCTACCCTTCCTTTGGCTCTTACATTCTTTTCTTAAGTATTTTATTGGTTTTTGAGAGAAAGAATGGGCGCGCCAGGGCCTTTTGGCGCTGTGAATGAACTCCAGACGCAAGCGCCCCCTTGTGCACATGTGCGACATTGCACGCTTGCATCACTTCTGCGTCTGGCTGTTACATGGGACCTGGAGATTAGAACCAGCGTTCTTAGGCTTCGCAGGCAAGTGCCTTAACTGTTAAGGCATCTCTCCAGTCCTCACCATGCGAGGCCCAATAAACTGTCTTTAGAATGAAAGATGATGGAATAGGTGAAGATAAGGCAGATAAACTATACAGCATACCTGTATGAATTGCTGTTATTTACAAGATGGAAATTAAATCTTTTTTAAAAATGTTTTCATTTATTTATTTTATGTTATTTTATTTTTGTTTTTTTGAGGTATGGTCTCACTGTAGCTCAGGCTGACCTAGAATTCACTATGGAGTCTCAGGGTTGCCTCGAACTCACGGAGATCCTCCTACCTCTGCCTCCCGAGGACTGAGATTAAAGGCATGCACCACCACGCCCAGTTTATTTATTTATTTTAGAGAGTGAGAGAGAGAGAGACAGAGACAGAGAGAGGGAGAGAATGAGCACAACAGGGCTTCCAGCCACTGCAAACAAACTCCAGATGCATGTGCCACCCTGTGCATCTGGCTTATATGGGTCCTGGGGAATCAAACCTGAGTCCTTAGGCTTCTCAGGCAAGTGTCTTAACCACTAAGCCACCTCTCCAGCCCCGTGATGGAAATTAAAGAGGAACATAAGGGAATTTTTCAAAAGATTTAGATCTGAGTCATTCGAGGGGAACACAGTAAGATGTAGCCAGCACAAAGAAGATGTGAGGTCTGGCTCATTAGCAGAGGCCTAAGGCCTCACCTCTGAGGCTTTTTTCACATTTCTTAGGAATGACATCAGCCCAGATAGGGTCAGACATCCCAGAGTCTTGGGGCGATGATCCTAGGCTCCAGTGGTGACCACTGGGACGTCACAGCTCAGTGTGAGAGAAATAGCTGCCTTTAGAGCTAGGCTGCAGGGGCGAGACAGCAAGAGTGGCTGAAGCCAGCCAGGACAGGATTTCTCCCCTGTGAGGTAGACGTGGAGCCCAGGACCTCTTTCCACGTGAGAACTGGGAGAGTCCCAGAGCCCGAGTCAGTCTGTGAAGCTGAGGCTGTCAGCGGGCAGGAGTCAGGCTACCAGCTGTTTGCTTTTGTGGCTTTGTTGCCAGGTGTGGATCAATATACCTTAAAAAAAAAAAAAAAAAAGCCACCTGTCAGTGGGAGGTAGGGCCCCCCGCTGTACCAAGGTCACTTTTGTTGATCTTTGTTACTGGCATAAGAGAACAGCTGGAACCCGGTCCTGGAGTTTGCCCCTGGCTCCCCCCCCCCCCCACATCCTTGCATTGTCAGCCCTGGGGCCCAAAGCAACCCAGCCTGGGAAATAACCAGGCTTGAGAAACAGACAGAATAAACCCACCCTTGAGTCCCTTCGTTGCTGTGTGGCTGTGGGCAGCGTGCTCTGCCTCTCCGACCCTCTTTTATCTGTTAACATGGGCAAGAACGCCTGCCTCGGAGGCTGTGGTGGGAATTAGAGAGAAACAGATGCAATGCCTCTGGGTATTCCCTCCCACAGTGACTGGCTGCTGCTCTCACAGTGCATGACCCACAACTCCATGGTGACTGCCAGCAATCCCACTAAGGAGGGCCCTCAATCCCATTAAGGTGGGGGCAGGAAGGAGGGAAAGGAAGGTACCAACGCATGATGTATACACACAAAGTTTCTACTTAATAAAAATAGAAACCGGAGCCAGGTGTGGTGGCACACGCCTTTAGTCCCAGCACTCAGGAGGAAGAGGTAGGAGGATCACTGTGAGCTCAAGGCCACCCTGAGATTACATAGTGAGGTCAGTCTGGGCTAAAGCGAGACCCCACCTCAAAAAGGGGGGGGGGGACTGGAGAGATTGCTTAATGGTTAGGGTGCTTGCCTGTGAAGCCTAAGGACCCAGATGCAATTCCCCAGTGCCTACGTAAGCCAGATGCACAAGGTGGCACATGCGTCTGGAGTTCCTTTGCAGTGGTTAGAGGCCCTGGTGCTCCCATTCTCTTTCTCTCTCTATCTACAAATAAATAAATAAATAAAATAATTAATTGAAAGAAAGAGGTGCTCAGCACACCAGCCATCCTTTCTCCTGCTCTTTTTCTCCTCAGTGCCAGCAGTGAGAAGCCCTAGGCTGCTAGTCAGGCTCCTTGGGTTTGGTGGGTCGGTTTTGTTAACCTCGGTTTAGACCTCTGGCAAGATCCTGTCCCTCACTGATATTCGTTTTCTTATCTGAGAAACACAGCAGAGGCACTATATGGACTTGCTAGGGACACTTCCCTTTCTGAGTTGCAGAGAGGGGGGCGTTGACTTACTTGACACAGACTGGCTTGAGGCTGGATCCTACTGCTGGCACATAGGGTAACCTGGGAACATGTTCCTCTTCCCTCTAAACTTCAGTGTCCCCACTCAAGAAATGTGCACATGGGCTGGAGAGATGACTTAGTGGTTAAGGCGCTTGTCTGCAAAGCCAAAGGACCCAGGTTCGATTCCCCAGGACCCACGTTAGCCAGGTGCATAAGGGGGCGCACGCATCTGGAGTTCCTTTGCATTGGCTACAGGCCCTGGCGCGCCCATTCTCTCTTTCCCTATTTCTGTATCTCTCTCTCAAATAATAAATAAAAATAAAATATTTTTTTTAAAAAGTAATGTGCAGAAAGGTTGGGCGTGGTGGCACACGCCTTTAATCCCAGCACTTAGGAGGCCGAGGTAGGAAGATCCCTGTGAGTTTGAGGCCAGCCTAGAACTACAGAGTGAGTTCTAGATCAGCCTGAGCTGGAGTGAGACCCTACCTTGAAACTCTACTCCCCCAAAATGTGCAGGATGCTATGGGATCTGAGACCCCTTTGGGCTCTGACAGTCTGGAGTTCAGGGATTCCCACCATATCATACAGGCACCGGCTGGGCCCCAGCAATGACCTCCCCTGTTCACCTGCCGACGGGGGCAGTCTTAGGCCTCACATTCTCCCCAGAAGAATTGCCCATCTCCCACCTCATTTGTCTCTTCTTCCTCATTTCACCCAAGACCCTGAGAGTTAATGAAACTCCTCCCTTACTATTCCCTTCTTAGCACTCAGTGCCTGGAGGTCTCTTGAGAAATTTCTTCCTTGAAACCATGGGGTTTCCTCCACCAGAGACCATCTTGACCCCCTCTCACTCATTTACTCTTTCTTTCTTTCTTTCTTTCTTTCTTTTTTTTTTTTTTGAGGTAGGTTTTCTCTCTGGTCCAGGCTGACCTGGAATTCACTATGGAGTCTCAGGGTGACCTCGAACTCTCAGGGATCCTCCCACCTCTGCCTCCTGAGCGCTGGGATTACAGGTGCGTGCCACCACGCCCGGCTTCACTCACTTACTTCACAAGAATAAAAAAGAGCACTTGTTAGGCTGGAGAGATGGCTTAGCGTTTAAGGTGCTTACCTGCAAAGCTAAAGGACCCAGGCTTGATTACCCAGTACCCACATAAAGCCAGATGCACAAGGTGGCACATGCATCTGGAGTTTGTTTGCAGTGACTAGCTGCCCTGGTGTGTCCATTCTCTCTCTCTGCCTCTCTCTCTCTCTCAAATAAGTAAATAAATTTAAAAAATTCTTTTAAAAAAGAGCACTTGCTCCCTCCAGACACAAAATGGCCTGGATATCCATGACCTCACAGTGCCTGACACTACCTACACAAGACCATCATAATAGGAGGAAAAGACCATGACATCAAAATAAAAGAGAGACTGATTGAGAGGGGGAGGGGATACATTGGAGAATGGAGTTTCAGAGGGGAAAGTGGGGGGAGGGAGGGCATTACCATAGGATACTTTTGACGAATTTGGGAGCCCCCATGTTAGGTGCATATATGTTTAGGATTGTAATGTCCTCCTGTTGTAGTGTGCCCTTAATCAATATAAAGTGACCTTCCTTATCTTTTTTGACTAACTTTGGACTAAAGTCCACCCTGTCTGATATTAGGATAGCAACCCCTGCTTGTTTTCTAGGCCCATTTGCTTGAAACACCGTCTTCCAACCTTTCACCCTAAGGTAATGTCTATCCTTTGTAGAAAGGTGAGTTTCTTGGAGACAACAAATTGTAGGATCCTGCTTTTTAACCCAGTCTGCAAATCTATGTCTTTTCGTTGGGGCATTGAGACCGTTGATATTAAGAGATATTATTGAAAGGTGTGTATTTATGTTTGCCATTTGTGTGTGTGTGTGTGTGTGTGTGTGTTACTTGTTCTACCTGTGCTCTCTTCTGTTAACTGGTATTTGAGTATGGCTGGTTTTTTCTAGGTTCCTTATATGTGTGCTTTTCCTTTTGTTCAGCATGGAGGATTCTATCAAGTATTTTCTGTAGAGCTGGTTTTGTCTTCAGATACTCCTTTAACCTGCTTTTGTCATGGAATGTCTTTATTTCTCCATCTATTTGGATGGATAACTTTGCAGGATAAAGTAACCTTGGTTGACAGTTGTTATCTTTCAGAACTTGGAATATATCACTCCAAGCCCTTCTGGCTTTAAAAGTTTGTGTTGAATAATCTGCTGTAATCCTGATGGGCTTGCTTTTGTAGGTATCATAGGATACTTTTTATAATCATGGAAGTTGTTAATAAAAAGTATTGGAAAAAATAAAATAAAGTGGGACTTGAGAGATGGCTTACCATTTAAGGCATCTGACTGCAAGCCAAAGGATCCAGGTTTGGTTCTCAAGAAATGAAATAAGAGCAGAAGGGGGCGCATTCCTCTAGAGTTCATTTACAGTGGCTGGAGACCCTGGAAAGCCCATCTTCACTCTCGCTCTCTATTTCTCTCTCTCCCTCCCTCCCTCCCACTCTCCATCTTCCTTTTCCTCTCCCTCTTTCTCTCTCTAAAATAAATAAATAAAACATATATATATATTTTTAAAAAGAGCACTTGGGCCGGAGGGATGGCTTAGTGGTTAAGGCATTTGCCTATAAAGCCAAAGGACTCAGGTTCGATTCCCCAAAACCCACATTAGCCAGATGCACAAGGGGGCACATCTGGAGTTCGTTTGCAGTGGCTGGAATCCCTAGCATGCCCATTCTCCCCCCGCCTCTGTCTCTCCCTCTTTCTCTGTCAAATAAATAAATAAAAATATATTAAAAAGAGCACTTGACAAGCTGGGTGTGATAGCACCTGCCTGTAATCCCAGCACGTGGAAGGCAGAGGCAGGAGGATTGCTGCAAGTTTGAGGTCAGCCTGGGCCATAGCGAATTCTAGTCCAACAAAGGCTCCATGGTGAGATCTGTCTGTTTCATCCCTGCATCTCCCTCCCCCACCCCCGCCAAAGGTGCTTGTTGAAGTTTCTGGGGCACTTGGCCTGCATCCTCTCATCTCTGAGACACCCCTTTCCTGGATGCTGTGACGAAATTCACAGGTTGAATGAGAGGCCCAGGGAACTGTAGCATGCTATTCACCCTTGAAAAATCAAGCACGTGAGGCGGTGAGGCAGGGCACCCTGAGCTCTGGCACGGAAGGTGAGAAGACCAGCCCTGCTGGGTTGGTCTGCTCCTGCCCAGCTGGTAAATGGCAGGTTCACAGCGTCACACCCATAGGTACACTACGTACATAACAGAGGTCGTCTGGGGCAACGTCAGGCCAGTATGCCAGGCCCTTGGCAATGTCACCACAGGACTGTGCCCAGGCCACCGCGTCCCAGCAGGAAGAGGTCCGCCCAGTTGGGAGGTGCAGTACTCGCTGTTGGACGTTTGCTGAGGCCCGGCCCACCTGGACCTGAGTCTCCTCCTAGAGACGGAGCCAAGGCAGAGCTCAAAGCGCTGCTGGTGGGGTTGACCTCTGGGTCCATCGGGGAATGAGGACAGAGAATAGAGGTGGGCTATAGGATTCCCTCCTCTGGTCAACCCGAGGCTGAACCCATCATGCAGCGCAGCCATTATAGTGCGTTCCGCAGCCCGAGTGTCCCTAAGGGGAGGGCCTAAGTCATCTTGAGCTCCAGGGCCCATTTTTAGGGCTTGGCACAAAACACATGCAGTGCTTAAAAATGCTCTAATCTCTGCCCTATTTTGAGTCTTCCCAGCACTGACCCATAAGAGGCTTAGCAGGGGACCTCCTTCCAAAGGAAACAAAAAGGCCTTAAGAGTGGACAGTCCTTGGCTCTCATGGTGGAGTGCTAATGTTAGCCCTGGGATGATCCTGAGCGGAGCTGAGCTGTTGGGCAATGCACAGATGCCTTCCAGTCCTTGGTCCTTTTGTTTTTAGCCCTGTGCCACTCCCTGCCTGGCTCCTGGGCCCCAGTGCACAGGCACCTGTGGACGGCTAGATTTCTAGGTTTTGCAGTTTAGAACCAGGCCTTTTCCTGTTTCTTTCCTCCTGGGGTACCTTCCTCATCTCCCTCCCTTGGAAACTCTCCTGGCTCCAGTCCACTTTGTATTTTGTTTGTTTTTGAGACAGTGTTTGACTCTGGAGCCCAGACTGGCCTCAAACCCACATTGATCTTCCTACCTTGGCTCCTGGTGCCGGGGTTAAAGGCATGTGACACCACCTTTAACCACTCCTGGGATTTTGTCTATCAGTTCACCTAGCCCAGATTTCTTGGTGGTGTTCATCAGGAAGCTAAGTACTGACCTCTACAGTCTCAGTTTCCCCACCTACAAATGGGGACAACTGGGCTGGAAAGATGGCTTAGTGGTTAGGGTGCTTGCCTGTGAAGCCTAAGGACCCAGGTTTGATTCTCCAGGTCCCATGTAAGCTAGATGCACATGGTGGCACATGCATCTGGAGTTGTTTGCAGTGGCTAGAGCCCTGGAGCACCCATTCTCATAGTAATAGCTATTACTTGTAAATGGTGGGTTCAGAGTGGGCAGAATTAAATCTCCTACAGTAAGAAAAGGGAGTCAAAGGTCTAGGGAGACGGCTCAATAGTTAAAAGTGCCTACTGGGGGCTGGAGAGATGGCTTCGTGGTTAAGGCCCTTGCCTGCAAAGCCAAAGGACCCAGGTTCAATTTTCCAGGACCCACGTAAGCCGGATGCACAGGGTGGCACATGCATCTGGAGTTCTGTTTTCAGGAGCTAGAAGCCATGGTGCGCCCATTTCATCTCTGCCTCTTTCTCTCAAATAAATAAAAATAAAATATAAAAAGAGATTAAAAAGAGGAAAGATCCTTTTCTTGAATAAAAAGATGCAGGACATGGTGATGCACACCTTTAACTCCAGCACTTGGGAGACAGAGTTTAGAAGGATCACTGTTAGTATGAGGCCAGCATGGACTAGAGCAAGACCCTGCCTAGAATCTGGGCCAAAAAAATCTCCCCCCCAAAAAAATACAGATGTGCACCTCCACACCTAGCTTAGGCAATGCTGAGAATCAAAACCTAGGGCTTCGTGCATGCTGGGCAAGCCTTGTGCCAAGTGAGCTACATTCTCAACTCCTTCAGAGAAGTTTCTGTGTGGCAAGAACCCATCTCTGATGCTCCTGCATATTTGGTGCAGCGTGGCCATGCTTGGCTGTCTGCCAAGTGTGCACAAACTGAGGTGAGTTTGAGGCCAGCCTGGGCTCAGGGCTGAGAATTATGAAACATCGAAGCCGGGCATTGTGGCACACGCCTTTAACCCCAGCACTTGGGAGGCAGAGGTAGGAGGATCTCCGTGAGTTTGAGACCACCCTGAGACTAAATTCCAGGTCAGCCTCAGCTAGAGTGAGACCGTACCTCTAAAAAGTAAAAAACAAACCAAAACAAAAAAAAAGTAGAATTATGAAACGTCTGAAATTTCAGTTTTATTTCCACTCTACTGCAACAGGAACAGAAGAAAGTCCCCATTGCAATAGTTTTCCACATTCAGCCCCCTTCCTCTTCCCCACAGCCCCCTCATTTCTTCTAGGTACAGGGTGGTTACAGCAAAGTCAAATCCAGGGCTAGAAACACAATGTAGGGGTGGTCAATGGTACATTCCGTTCTTCCGCCACAGCAATGGGCTCAAGAGTGGCCTTGAGACCCAAGGTGGTCCAATCAGAGTAAATCTAGGTCTTCCAGGCATTATGGTTCACAGACATGCTGATAGCTTGTTCTATGAGGGATTCTGGGGGGCAAATCTAGTGAGGACTGGAAAGTTCATGGCCATTGTCATTACTACAGCTGGTAGTTGCTGGACCCATGCAGGAAGACGGAAGAGTTCTTCCTTTTCTGTGTGTCTTCTCTCACTAGTGCCCTTAAGCTTCTTGGTCATCTTAAAAAAAATAATAATAATAGGTAGATTTTATGTAACTTCCTCATTTCTTTTAGTTACTGAAGCTGAGACAGGGGCTGGAGAGATGGCTTAGCGGTCAAGCATTTGCCTGTGAAGCCTGAGGACCCCAGCTCAAGGCTCCATTCCCCAGGACCCATGTTAGCCAGATGTACAAGGGGGCGCACGTGTCTGGAGTTCATTTGCAGTGGCTGGAAGCCTTGGCGCGCCCATTCTTTCTCTCTATCTGCTTCATGCTCTCTTTGTCTGTTGCTGTCAAATACTAAATAAAAATAAACAAAAATTAATTAAAAAAAAAAAACTGAGACAGCAGCTGGAGAGATGGCTCAGCCATTTAGGTACTTGCTTGCAAAGCCTAAAAGGCCCAGGTTCGATTCCCTAAAAAGCTAGATGCACAAAGTGGTACATGCATCAGGAGTTCATTTGCAAGGGCAGGAGGTCCTGGAGCCCCTTCTCTCTCTGTCTCTCTGCCTCACTCTCTCTGCTTGCAAATGAATGGGGTCTCTCCAGCTCTACTTCAACCTACCCCACTTGACAAAGCCTCTCTCAGATACCAGTAGCCTGGCCTCTAGCCGCTGCCATGTGTCTGTCCCCTAGCTCCTCCTCCAAGTTGAGGAGCCCCTGTTAGTCTAGTGGCTGTGAGCTGGCTATCTGGTTCGGATTTGGGCCCCATGCTCTTTCACAGGAAACCATGGAAAGGAGAGGGTCTTCCTTTATTTTCTTCCTAAGCCCCATCACAGGCTCCTCCAAGGACCATCCACCTGCAGACTTCTCTGGTCCACAAACACCCATAGCTTCCCTCTGCATATACCCCCCCCCCCACTTCTTCCCCACGCTTTACTCTAGAGCGGCACGGGGTGAGTACAGGGTTGCAGCCCAGTGGTTATCCCCTGGGAGAAACCCCTGTGCTCCTCTTACAGGCATCTTCCCCTTCTGACTTCTGGTGGTCTCTCAAAGGCTTCTATTTTCAATCCTCCCTACCTTGGCTCTGATGGGGAAGAGACACCAAGAAGAGTTGGAGCTACTGCAGAAAGGCAAAAGCATTGGTAAGAAAAGGCAAAGGGCTGGTGGGACTTTTGGGCCAGGATTCTGCTTACTTCCCCTAGACAGGTTCCATACCGGCCTCTTTGTTTCCCACTGCCAGTCCCTGTTTGCCTCATCAATGACTGTTGTTGTTGTCT
Source organism: Jaculus jaculus (assembly GCF_020740685.1). Taxonomy (NCBI): domain Eukaryota; kingdom Metazoa; phylum Chordata; class Mammalia; order Rodentia; family Dipodidae; genus Jaculus; species Jaculus jaculus. Next base: position 169,686,014 of record NC_059104.1, read on the forward strand.
TAATTTTTTTTTTTTTTTTTTGGATTTTTCAAGGTAGGGTCTCACTCTATCCCAGGCTGACCTGGAACTCACTATGTAGTCTCAGGGTGGCCTCGAACTCATGACAATCCTCCTACCTCTGCCTCCTGAGTGCTGGGATTAAAGGCGTGCGCCACCACGCCCGGCTGGCTGTTTTAATTTTTTTGTTCATTTTTTATTTATTTAGAGAGCAATAGACAGAGCGAGAAAGGCAGCTAGAGAGAGAGAGAGAATGGACGCGCCAGGGCCTCCAGCCACTGCAAACGAACTCCAGATGCATCCCCTTGTGCATCTGGCTTACGTGGGTTCTGGAGAACCAAACCGTGATCCTTTGGCTTTGCAGGCAAGCACCTTGACCACTAAGCCATCCCTTCAGCTCTGTTGTTATTTTTGAGGTAGGGTCTCGCTTTAGCCCAGGCTGACCTGGAACTCTCTCTGTAGCCACAGGTTGGCATCAAACTCCAGGGATCCACCTACCTCTGCTTCCCCCAGTGCTGGGACTAAAGGTGTGCACCACCATGTCCAGCATCAGCGAGGAGGTTTTCTGTCTCCTGCAAAGGGGAAAAAAAAAAAAAAACCCGCTCGTTGCCTGAGCTCCCGCACAGGGGCCGCCAAGGGGGCCCTCCACTTGCCGCAGTGTGTTAAACAAGAGCCCTTTCATTCATCAGCACATCCAGAGACCTCTGAGATGCTCACAAGTGCCAGTCTTCTCGGTGGCCAGACTCTTCCCACCAGGACAGAGTAAGCCCAGAGCTTACGTAGGCTGCAAAAATTTGGAATTAGAGCTGGAGAGATAACTCAGTGGTTAAAATGCTTGCCAGCAAAGCCTAACGACCAGAGTTCAATTTCCCAGTACCTATGTAAAGCCAGCTGCACAAGGTGGTGCATATGTCTGGAGTTCATTTGGAGGCCCTGGTATGCCCATTTCTCTCTCTCTCTCATAGTGGCACACACCTTTCATACCTGCACTTGGGAGGCAGAGGTAGGAGAATCACTGTGATTTTGAGGCCACCCTGAGACTACACAGTAAATTCCAGGTCAGCCTTGGCTAGAGCGAGACCATGTCTCAAAAAAAACAAAACAGGGCTAGAGAGATGGCTTAGCAGTTAAGCGCTTGCCCGTGAAGCCTAAGGACCCAGGCTCAAGGCTTGATTCCCCAGAAACCCATGTAAGCCAGATGCGCAAGGTGATGCATGCATCTGGAATTCGTTTGCAATGGCTGGAGGCCCTGATGCGCCCATTCTCTCTCTCTCTCCCTCTTTCTCTCAAATAAATAAATAAAAATAAGCAAAACAAGAATCTGGCGTGAGAAAGATTAGTGAGAATCTTCTAGAAGACCAGTGACTTTTAGTTGAGTGACAGGACAAGCCCAAGACAGTGCCACAAAAAGGCCTGGAAATAAATGAGCTGATTTAACTTGATTCCCTTCCTCTCACCTCTAGCTGGGCCTTTCGGGAGCTGTGAGGAGCGCTGAATAAAGCCAGTGACGTCGCTTGCTCTCAGTTACTCATTTTTTATCATTCATTTCAGAGTTCACCGCAGATAAGCAATACATTCCCACTAGCTTTGCTATAGATAACACTTTTGACTTTTGGGTCACGATGGTAATGTTTGCCCAAGTTGTTTTTCAGGAATTTAGAGGTGCCTCGACCCAGTCAAAACCACCCACTCTTCACTTGGGCCTGGGTAAGTGTCTGATGGGTGACCTTTCGACTTCAAAGGTCCAAAATCTCCACTCTGAGAGCATGCCAACACTGCCATTTTCTGAAGAGCCATGAAGTTTGATTACACACGTGCAGACCTCTGATTACTTCACTTTTCACTCCAGGCACCTTTCCCCAGCCCTCAGACCACCCTGCTTTCTTACCCTCTAATTCTTCTAAATCCTTTCTTCAGAAAGGCAAATTTGAGGTCCTGCCTCTTCACATTTAGCTAAACTCTGTTTCATTAAAAAAAAAAAAAAAAAAAAAAAAATATATATATATATACATATATATATATATATATATATTGTTCATTCATTTGAGAGAGAATGGGCATGACAGGGCTTCTAGCCACTGCAAACAAACTCCAGATGCATGTGCCACTTTGTGCATCTGGCTTTATGTGGGTATTGGGGGATCAAACTCTAGTCCTTAGGCTTTGCAGGCAAGTGCCTCAACCACTAAGCCATCTCTCCCCAGTTGTTTTGTCTTTTTTTTTTTTTAAATATTTTATTTATTTGAGAGAGAGAGAGAGAATGGGCATGCCAGGGCCTCCAGCCACTGCAAGGGAACTCCAGATTCATGTGCCACCTTGTACATCTGGCTTACATGGGTCCTGGAGAATTGAACCAGGATCCTTTGGCTTTGCAGGCAAATGCCTTAGCTGCTAAGCCAGCTGTCCAGCACTCTTTTTTTAAAAATTATTATTATTTATTTATTACAGAGAGAGAGGACAGAGAGGAAAAGAATGGGCATGCCAGGGCCTCTAGCCACTGCAAACTCCAGACTTGTGTGCCACCATGTGCATCTGGTTTGTGTGCGTGCTGGAGAGTCGACTAACCGCTAAGCAATCTCTCCAGCTCCCTTTTCTGGTTTATTTATTGATTTAATGAGACAGAGTCTTATGTAGTCTTCAACTCCTGATCCTCCTGCTTTTGTTTCTCCAGTGTTGGGATTATAGGCGTGTGCTATCATGCCTGGTTTCTTCTTTTTAAATATTTTTTTCGTTCATTTTTATTTATTTATTTGAGAGTGACAGAGAGAGAAAGAGGCAGATAGAGAGAGAGAGAGAATGGGCATGCCAGGGCTTCCAGCCACTGCAAACGAACTCCAGACGCATGCACCCCCCTTGTGCATCTGGCTAACGTGGGTCCTGGGGAATCGAGCCTCAAACCGGAGTCCTTAGGCTTCACAGGCAAGCGCTTAACCACTAAGCCATTTCTCCAGCCCATGCCTGGTTTCTGACTCACTCTTTTTTTTGGTTGTTTTTTTTCTAAACATGTTGCTTCCATGATGGTCCTGCTGCACATGGGGCATTAGCTAGACCCAACGTGAAGCAGGAGACACAGGGATGGGAGGGGAAAAGGATGGAAGACAGCCATCACAAGGAATCATTTTCCATAGAGTTTTGATTTTTCTTTTTTTTTTTTTTCGAGGTAGGGTTTCACTCTAGCTCAGGCTGACCTGGAATTCACTATATAGTCTCAGGGTAGCCTCAAACTCATAGCAATCCTCCTACTTCTTCCTCCTGAGTGCTGGGATTAAAGGTGTGCACCACCACACCCAGCAAGTTTTGATTTAAAAAAAAATATTTTATGTATTTATTTATTTGAGGGGGGGGGAGAATGAGTGCCCCAGGGCCTCTAGCCACTGCAAACGAACTCCAGACACACTTTGGCTTTGTAGGTAAGCACCTTAACTGCTAAGCCATCTCTCCAGCCTGCTGTTATGGTTTTACAAGGTAGGGTTTCACTATAGCCCAGGCTGACCTGGAGTTCACTATGTAGTCTCAGGGTGGCCTTGAACTCATGACAATACTCCTAACCTCTGCCTCCCAAGTGCTGGGATTAAAGGCATGCGCCACCACACCCAGGTCTTTAATCTTAATGCCTGAAGGGAATGCATTTCTTCTTTCTGGTATCTCTAAGGTGTATGACTGCTGGCCTCCCCTGTCACTGCACAGTGCTGTAAGTGGCGTTCTGGGGAATGGATGCATCGGCTTGTGTGGCTGAAATCCACGTTTCATTCCTACTGCCAGTCTCCCACCATCCTCCAGTAACTGTCACAGCGGGCTGTTCTCGCCACAGTTCACCTTCGTCACTTGTCCCAGAGCTGCTCTTCTGCAAACATCCATCCTTTCTGGTAGCCTGAGGCCTGTCAGTGGCCTCAGTCCTTGCCTGGTAACTGGTGGGGCAGTGGCCGCTGTGTCCGGAAATCTTGTCTCCATTGCTAAGGCCAAAAGAAGAGGTTTCCAGCTACTTCCCCTCTTCTAGAAAACCCTCTATTTTCTTTTTTAATTTTTTTTTGTTTTTATTTTTATTTATTTATTTGAGAGTGACAGACAGAGAGAAAGAGGCAGATAGAGAGAGAGAATGGGCGCGCCAGGGCCTCCAGCCACTGCAAACGAACTCCAGACGCATGCGCCCCCTTGTGCATCTGGCTAATGTGGGTCCTGGGGAATCGAGAATCGAGCAGGGGTCCTTAGGCTTCACAGGGAAGCACTTAACCGCTAAGCCATCTCTCCAGCCCTCCTCTATTTTTTTTTTTTTTTTTCGAGGTAGGATCTCACTCTAGCCCAGACTGACCTGGAATTCACTATGTAGTCCCAGGGTGGCCTTGAACTCATGGCGATCCTCCTACCTCTGCCTCCTGAGTGCTGGGATTAAAGGCATGCGCCACCACGCCCGGCTCTCTATTTTCTTAATAAACCATGTGTCCTTCAAGGCTAGATTAAAGAGCCATTTCCAGCTTGAGGTCACCTAAGGAAGTGTGAAGGTTTTCTGACATCAGACTCCTGTGTGCCTCTGTTTTTTTACTGACAGTTGTTTTTTCAATTCTCGTTTCTGCTGACAGAACTCTGGTTTCCTTCGGGAGAGCACGCTGCCTCCCCTCTGTGTGAGGAGTTCCTGTGTGGCTGACCCTCCTCTCAACCCCAGCATTGGGGAAATAGCCCAGTCATGAGACCAGCCTGGGTGTTGTTATCAGCACTACTGGGAAGGTATGCTTTTCCAGGAAGGCTGGGGATGTCAAAACAGAACTCTTGGGAATCTGTCTTGTTGGCACATGAGGAGAGTGGCAGCCAGCTAGAGGAACTCACACAGAAAAGGAAGAGTAGTGAGACAGATTCTTGATGACTTGATGTGTATACTTGGCCTGTCCATTTTTTTTTTTTTCCTAGGTAGGGTCTCACTCTAGCCCTGGCTGACCTGGAATCCACTATGTGGTCTCAGGGTGGCCTCAAACTCATGGCCATCTTCCTACCTCTGCCTCCCCAGTGTTGGGATTAAAGGCATGTGCTTCCATGCCTGGCCATTTCTTTCTTTCTTTTTATTTTAATATTTATTTATTTATTTATTGTTTTGTTTTTCAAGTTAAGAATCTCACTCTAGCTCAGGCTGACCTGGAATTCCCTATGTAGTCTCAAGATGGCCTCGAACTCACAGCAATCCTCCTACCTCTGCCTCCTGAGTGCTGGGATTAAAGGTGTGCGCCACCACACCCAGCTTAATATTTATTTTTATTAATTTATTTGAGAGAGAATGGGCATGTCAGGGCCTCCAGCCACTGCAAATGAACACATGTACTACCACATGCATCTGGCTTATGTGGGTTCTGGGGAATCAAACCTGGGTCCTTAGTCTTCCCAGGCAAGTGCCTGAACCGCTATGCCAGCTCTCTAGCCCTTGGTCTAACCATTTCTGAAGTCAGCTTCCTTCCTGGGGTTCACATTGCTATGCACCAACAACTTCACTTTTCCCATTTATGTCTTTGGGATTTGTTTCTTTAATTTGCTTTACACTTTAGCGATAAATTTCCTTGACTTACAGCACTCCCCCCTCCCCGCAAAAAAAAAAAAAAAATTTAAGAGCCGGCTGTGGTGGCGCACACCTTTAATCCCAGCACTCAATGAGGCAGAGGTAGGAGGATTGCTGTGAATTCGAGGCCACCCTGAGACTCCATAGTGAATTCCAGGTCAGCCTGGAATCTGAGCCAGAGTGAGACCCTACCTCAAAAATTCTGTGAAATCCATGTTTGGTCATGTCAGAAGGTGGACCCCACAGTCCCAACCTCTTTCCAGTGAAGTAACACTGTGAGGCCATCTCTGCATGACTTGCCCTTTCAGGGAAAAGAAGGCAGGTACACGTTAGGCTCTGCATTTTGGGTGATGGTTGGAGTCAGCTCCAGCGGAGAATTGAACTCTCCATCCAGAGCAGTGGACAGGATCTCCAAATGCAGTTGGGGTGCGTTCGCCCTCCCACACATCCTGCACCTCACCAAGGATCACACTCAGCATTTCATCAGCCAAAAAGTAAATATTTGCCACGAGGCCCTAGTGAGGGCCTGTCCTTGCATTGCTGATTTCTGACTAGAAATGGGGTAGGGTTTTACATCAAACAACCCACAGCAGTTTTCTCTCCCCTCAAGTGACCTCATGGCCCCGTCCACTTCAGTGATCCCCCGATTTTCTTGCCCCGTCTCCCCACCCATTTTTGCAGCACAGTTGGCCTGGCTGTGATCTCCTATAGGAAAGGCCATCACCCTAAACACTACTGTTCTCCACAGGCTGGGGTCCAGCTCAGTGACAAACGTGTTCAGTATGTGATTCTATCCCCCACGCTGGATTTAAAAAAAAAAAAAAGAAAAGAAAAGAAAAAAAAAGACTTTTCAAAAACTAAAAACCCAGCCGGGCGTGGTGGCACACGCCTTTAATCCCAGTACTTGGGAGGCAGAGGTAGGAGGATCGCCATGAGTTCTAAGCCACCCTGAGATTACATAGTATAATTCCAGGTCAGCCTGAGCTAAAATGAAACCCTACCTGGAAAAAACAAAAGCAAGCAAACAAACAAACAAAATACCAAAAACCCTTGAGCTACCCAGATATATCTTCATTAACTAGGCGTGGAGGTGCACGCCTTTAATCCCAGCACTCAGGAGGCAGAGATAGGAGGATCACTGTGAGTTCAAAGTCACCTTGAGACTACATAGGAAATTCCAGGTCAGCCTGGGCTAGAGCAAAATCCTACCTCAAAAAAGGTTTGGAGGAAGTTATTTACTTGATTTTGAAGTCATTGAACATGACTTGAATGGTACAACATAATAATAGCTATTGTTGTTGTTATTATTATTATTGTTTTTGAGGTTGGGTCTCATTGAAACCCAGGCTGACCTGGATTCACTATCTAGTCTCAAGGTGGCCTCAAATTTTCAGAGATCCTTCTACCTCTGCCTCCCGAGTGCTGGGATTAAAGGCATGTGCCACCACACTTGACGTTATTATTATTATTATTATTATTATTATTATTATTATTATTTTGGAGGTAGGATCTCACTCTAGTCTAGGCTGACCTGGAATTCAATATGTAGTCTCAGGGTAGCTTTGAATTCATGGCGATCCTCTTACCTCTGCCTCCTGAGTGCTGGGATTAAAGGCGTGCACCATCATGCCTGGCTAATTATTATTTTTTTTGATATTGTATTTATTTATTTAAGAGAGAGAGAGAGAGAGAGAAACAGAAATACAGAAGCAGAGAGAGAGTGGTATGGGCATACCAGGGCCTCCTACCGCTGCAATTCAACTCCAACATGATGGACAGGGAAAGTATTCTAACAAGCCGAGCAGAGGAGTTTGGTGGTGTCAGTAGAGCAGGGCTGGAGCTGGGTATGTAGCTGGGTTGGTAGATTGCTTGTCTAACACACATGAAGTCCTGGGTTTGGTCCTCATCACTGCATAAACCAGGCATGGAGGAACACACCTGTAATCCTAGCACTTGGGATGCACTTGCAGAAAAATCAGAAGTTCAGAGTCATCCTCAACTACGTATAAACTGAGTTTAAGACTACCTTAGGCTACATGAGATCCAAGCTCAAAACAACAACAACAAAACTAGCTTGGGGCTAGAGAGATGGTTCAGTGGTTAAAGGCGCTTGCTTAAAGCCTGATGGCCCAGTTTCAGTTCCCCAGTCCCCACGTAAAGCCAGATGCACAAAGTGGTGCATGCATCTAGAGTTTTTTTGCAGTGGCAGGAGGCCCTGACTTGCCATACACTGTCTGTATGTCTCTCTCTCCAGAACAGAAAATATTTTTTTAAAAAACATGATAGAGCCGGGCGTGGTGGCGCACGCCTTTAATCCCAGCACTCGGGAGGCAGAGGTAGGAGGATCGCCGTGAGTTCAAGGCCACCCTGAGACTACAGAGTTAATTCCAGGTCAGCCTGGACCAGAGTGAGACCCTACCTCGAAAAACAAAACAAAACAAAACAAAAAAAATAATAAAATAAAAAACATGATAGAGGAAGGCAAAAACAAACAGAAAAGCAGGTAGATAATGGCCCACCCAGAGGCCATAGATTTTTTACTAGAAAAATTTCAGTGTCAGGTATAGGATACATTCCAGTGAGTTATTGGCCTGGGAGGTCCCTGATACTCCCAAAACACTATAGGCCATTGCTAAAGTGCTTGGTTTCCCTCCAGAAGACTCCACATGCTTGGGCTGTGAGGTCACTGAGAAATCAAGCTGGAGCTGAGCTGAAAACGTCCTCCCTGTAGACTGCCTTACAGAAAGCTGGAAATAGCTACACTGCATGTAGTCCTATGGGAAAGAGAAGTAATAAGTGGAGATAAACAACAGTGGACATTGCAAGCCTTAAGTTTGGCCAGCCAGGCCAAATAAGCCAACAGCTACAATAGTGGCATGTCTGTTATGGGGAAAACCAACCGCTAGTTGGTCTGGAGGTCTGTTCCACGGGCGGGAATATAAGCCTGAACTGAAAACCTAGTCAAAAGCCTATGGTGGGAGGGGCCATGAGCCCTAGGGGTGTAACATCTGCTGGTGTCTAGGCTAAATGCATATATTATCCACGCCAAACTGCCCTGTAAGCACCTTTCTTAATGTTCATACTCATATATTAATGCTACTGTCACTTTTGGTTAGAAAAGCTTCTCTTTTCAGATGGCGGTAACCTCTGGGATGACTCAAAAGGCACCATAGTGCTGGGAAGAAGTGACAGAGGAGTGCTCAGCACTGCAATATCTCTATCACACCTTCCAAGGCTCAGTGTCCATTGCAGAAGAGGTGGTAGAAAGAATGAAAGAGCCAAAGGTAGGTAGGCCTGCTTACAAAGTAGTCGTCCAGCCACAAAATGGCCTGGATATCCATGACCTCACAGGGCCTGGCACTACCTACACAAGACCCTCATCATAGGAGGAAAAGATGATGCCGTCAAAATAGAAGAGAGACAAATTGAGAGAGGGAGGGGATATGGTGGAGAGTGGATTTGTGAAGGGGAAAATGGGAGAGGGGAAGGAATTATTATGGTTTATTATCTATAATTATGGAAGTTTTCAATAACATTAAGAAAAACAAATCAGGCAGGGCTGGGGAGACAGAACAACAGAGAAGTAAGTAACTGGGTTAATAGTAGGCTATTTCAGGTTCCCACAGTTTAAACCAGAGGGAACTTCATAAGCATGGCAATCAAAACCAGTTCCTTGGAAAAAATTGTTGTATCTCTAATCCTGATTTCCCAGGAAATCCCATAAACAGCTTAGTTTCACATTAGTGACCAGAACTTTGACATGTTCTACTCCACTCCAATTTTTAGGGCCTCGTGCAACAGCAATCTAAAACAATGGGCGCCTGTGACTTTTTTTTTTTTCTTTCCAAGGTAAGATTTCACTCTAACCCGGGCTGACCTGGAACTCACAGCGATCCTCCTACCTCTGCCTTTCTGGTGTTGGGATTAAAGGTGTGTGCCACCATGCCTGGCTATTTTACTTTGTCCATTTAAAATAATTAAATTATTTATTATTTGAGAGAGATAGAAGGAGAGAGCGAGACAGAGAGAATGGGTGCACCAGGGTCTCTAACCACTGCAAACAAACTCCAGATGCATATGCCACCTTGTGCATCTGGCTTACATGGATTCTGGGGAATCGAACTTGGCTTTGTAGGCAAGTGCCTTACCTCTAAACCAGATCTCCAGCCCTTCTTTTGTTGTTTTTGGTTTTGTTTTTGTTTTTGAGCTAGAGTCTCACTCTAGCCCAGGCTGACCTGGAATTCACTATGCCATCCCAGGCTGGCCTTGAACACTCAGTGATCCTCCTACATCTGCCTCCTGAGTGCTGGGATTAAAGGCATGCGCCACCATACCCAGCTTCTTTTGCTGTTTAAGATAGTTTCTCACTCCGTAGCACAGGCTAGACTGGAGCTCACTATGTAGCCCAAGCTGAACTTGAATTTCTGGCAATCCTGCTTTAGCCTCCCTGTTATTGGGATCACAAGCATGTGTCACCATGCCCAGCCTGTTTTTCTTTTCCTTTCTCAATCTCTCTCTTTTTCTTTTTTACTTTTTAAAAAATATTTCATTATTTATTTATTTGACAGAGAGAAAGAGGGAGAGAGAGAGAGAATGGGCACGGTAGGGCCTGCAGCCACTGCAAACTCCAGACACGTGCACCCTCTTGTGCATCTGGCTAATGTGGGTGCTGCGGAATTGAACCTGGGTTTTGGCTTTGCAGGTAAACACCTTAACTGCTAAGCCATCCCTCCAGCCCTCAATCTCTCTCTTTTTCTCTCCCTTCCCCTTTCTTTTTCTTTCATTCATATTTTCACTCCAAAACCCTTTTGTCAGAGGGAAAATGACCCAAAGACTGCGTGAGGATAGCAGTGGCTAACTGCAGGCAAGGGACATAGCAAGATCTCAGGGGTCCAAGATCTGCATAAGGGGGTGCTCATATCGGAGGACACGTCTCTCAGTTTCCCTTTCCCTTCCTCACACACAGATCCATGAGGCATTTCTGAGGAGCCTTGGCACAGAGTAAAAGTACCTCATAGCTACTGAAATCACTTCCCTCCTGGGCTGGAGGAGGCCAAGTGCCACAGGGACAAAACGCTTGCCATCCCCTGCCCTTGAGAACATGAGTCACCTTGAAGGAGGCCCTCCATGCTTTGGCAATCTCTTGAGATTATCAAGTGTAAGCAGGCCCCGGAGAACAAAACAGAGTCCTTTGCCCTGACAAAGGCCACATGTCCAAGATCCAGCGAAATGCAAAAGCAGTAGAAGAACGTGGCACATTTGCCGGGGACATGGGAGCGTCCCAGGCACAAGTGAAAGATCTGCTTCCTTCCTGCAAGGCTCCAAATCACATAGACTTTATCCTAAAATGGCCCTTCCCAATCAGTCATCAGGAAAGAGACCGTGGGAGCCTAGGCTGACCTGGAATTCACTTTGTAGTCAAATAAATAAATATATATATATGTATATTAAAAAAGAAAAAGAAAGAAAGAGACCCTGGGAGCCAGGCGTAGTGGCGCACGCCTTTAATCCCAGCACTCGGGAGGCAGAGGTAGGTGGATCGCCGTGAGTTCGAGGCTACCCTGAGACTCCATAGTGAATTTCAGGTCAGCCTGGGCTACAGTGAGACCCTGGGTCTCCATGGAGAACTGACCAGTGTGAATGAGACTTGAGCTACTGACCAGTTCTGGGCTGAAGACTCAGAAGCCTCTCTGGACCTTCCTGTTAGTGAACATTGCCTGAGCTCACGATTGTGAATGTGCTGGATGTGATCGTGAATGCCTGTAACCTCAGCACTGGAAAGGCAGAGGCCCCCAAATTACTTTTTTTTTTTTCATTTTTATTTATTTATTTATTAGAGATAGAGAATGGGGCTGGAGAGACGGCTTAGCGGTTAAGCGCTTGCCTGTGAAGCCTAAGGACCCTGGTTCAAGGCTCGATTCCCCAGGACCCACATTAGCCAGATGCACAAGGGGGCGCACGCATCTGGAGTTTGTTAGCAGTGGCTGGAAGCCCTGGCGCGCCCATTCTCTCTCTCTCTCTCTCTCTCTCTCTTTCTCTCTCTGTCACACTCAAATAAATAAATAAAAATGAACAACAACAACAAAAAAGAGATAGAGAATGAAGTAGGGGAGAGAGAGTGTGTGAGAATGGGTGCACTAGGGCCTCTAGCCACTGCAAATGAACTCCAGACACATGTACCACCATGTGCATCTGGCTTATGTGGGATCTGGAGGATCGAACCTGGGTCCTTAGGCTTTGCAAGCATGTGCCTTACCCACTAAGCCATCTCTCCAGCCCCTCAAACTACTTAAAAAATTTTATTTTATTGGGCTTAGAAAGAAATATATATACACATATATATTTATTTATACATAATATAATATATATGTATATATATTTCTTTATTTCTTGTTTGTTTGTTTCTTTCTTTCTCTGGTTCACCCAAATAAATAAAATGGATTAAAGAAAAATAGTTTGAAAAACAAACAAACAAACAAAAAGAAAAATAGTTGGAGCTGGTCGTGGTGGCACATGACTTTAATCCTAGCGTTTTGGAGGCAGAGGTAGGAGAATCACTGTGAGGTCAAGGCCAATATGAGACTACTTAGTGAGTTCCAGGTCAGCCTGGGCTAGCGTGAGACCCTACCTCAGAAAAAACAACAGCAACAAAAAGGTGTTTGTAGCTTAAGTTTGTGAAATAACCATACCAATCACTCGAAGTTCTCAAGTTCTTTACTTCTGTAGCTCTCAGAGGTGGAGCAGAGTGAGGAAGACCAGACAAATATGTTACCCTTTCTGTACCCAGGCAGACCAGCCTGGGAAATTGGAGAGCCTATTCAGTTCCCTGTGAATCCTCAGGTATTCCTCAAGCACCCCTGAGTCTCCTTATCTTCAAGACCCCACCACAGCCCCTTGCTCAGGGTTATAGGCCAGCATAGCACTCAAGAACTAAATCCAGGGCTGGAGGGATGGCTTAGCCGTTAAGGGATTTGCCTGTAAAGCCAAAGGACCCAGGTTTGATTCCCCAGGACCCACATTAGCCAGATGTACAAGGGGGTGCACATGTCTTGGAATTTGTCTGCAGTGGCTGGAGGCCCTGGCACACCCATTCTATCTCTCTCTTTCTCTGTCAAAACAAACAAATAAACAAACAAAAAAGAACTAAATCCAAGCATGATCCGATGTGGTAGCCCACCCTGTAATCCCAGCATTTGGGAGGTGGAGGCAGGAGGATTAGGAGTTCAAGGTCATTCTCAGCTATGTTGCAAGTGGAAGCAAGCTTAAACTACATGAGATCTTGTCGCAAAAAAAAAAAAAAGAAGGAAAAGAAACAGAACTTAGTCTGTTTCCTGTTTACTCCCTCTATTATAGCTTATTCAGCTGGTGTCCAAACCTCTCTGCTCCCTGCTAGGGACGCGGAATGAGTGAGTAGACAGCCAGCAGATATCAAAGGATAAAATTACAACTTCGTTTACAGATCGCAGTCGCTTTAGTTTTGATTCTAGAAACAGGCTACTATAAAATACAGTAAGTGGAAGTGGAGAAAAAACAGTTTCCCTTTTTCTGAGAAATGGCTCAGCAGTTAAGACACTTGCCTGCAAAACCTAACAACCTAGGTTCCGTTTCTCAGTACCTGTGGAAAGCCAGATACACAAAGTGGTGCATTCATCTGGAGTTCATTTGCAATGGCTAGAGGCCCTGGCGTGCCCATTCTCTCTTGCAAATAAAATTAAAGGACTAGAGAGATGGCTTAGCGGTTAAGGTGCTTGCCTGTGAGGCCTAAGGACCCAGGTTTGATTCTCCAAGACCCACATAAACCAGATGCACATGGTGGCGCATGCATCTGGAGTTCGTTTCCAGTGGCTAGAGGCTCTGGTGCACACATTTTCTCTCTCTCATTCTCTCCCTAAAAATAAAACAGGAAAAAAAAAAAAAAAAAAAAAAAAGGTTCATTGGGGAAGCTGTTCGCAGGGGATAATGACACCCACTGACCATCAGTTAAAAATAAAAATGTGCCAGGTGTGGTGGTGCATGCCTTTAATCCCTGCACTTGGGAGGCAGAGGTAGGAGGAGAACTGTGAGTTCAAATCCACCCTGAGACTACATAGTGAATTCCAGGTCAGCCTGGGCTAGAGTGAGAGCCTACCTCGAAAATAGTTTTTTTTTTTTTAATTGGGTTGGAGGGATGGCTTAGCGGTTAAGGCACTTGCCTGCAAAGCCAAAGGACCCTAGTTCAATTCCCCAAGACCCACATAAACCAGATGCACAAGTGACGCATGCATCTGGTGTTCATTTGCAGTGGCTGGAGGCCCTGATGCACCTATTCCCTTTCTCTCTCTCTCTCTCTCTCTCTCTCTCTCTCTCTCCCTTTTTCTTGCTGTCAAATAAATAAATAAAAAGATTTTTTTAAATGAAAAAAAATTGCTGGGGTGGTGGTGCACGCCTTTAATCCCAGCACTTGGGAGGCAGAGGTAGGAGGATCGCCATGAGTTCAAGGCCACCCTGAGAATGCATAGTGAATTCCTTACCCTGAAAAACAAAACAAAACAAAAAACCCAGTAAGTTAGCAGCAGAGGTTAGCTTTCTTGTCTTCAGTGGTTTTTCCGCAGTGTTGAAGGAAGTAGTATCCGGCTAATGCATTACCACTGACTTCAACCCCAGCCTCAAGAGTCTGGTTTAATGAGGATAAAAGGGCTTGAGAAAAGCAGAAACAAAATCAAACAAAAAGGCACTTTAAAATTATTTTTCTTAGGCTGGGGAGGTGGCTTAGCAGTTAAGCGCTTGCCTGTGAAGCCTAAGGACCCTGGTTCCAGGCTCGATTCCCCAGGACCCACGTTAGCCAGGTGTACAAGGGGGCGCACGCGTCTGGAGTTCGAATTTGCAGTGGCTAGAGGCCCTGGTGTGTGTGTTCTCTATCTGCCTCTTTCTCTCTCTCTGTCGTTCTCAGATAAGTAAATAAAAAACAATTACTTTTCTTCTGAAATGGGCACAGAGAAACAATAGGAAAATTACTGGTTAGTTAACCTCTGGTTGTTTCAAATTACTCACCCCCACCCACCAGGTAGGGTCTCACTCTAGCCAAGGCTGACCTGGAATTCACTATGTAGTCTCAGGCTGGCCTCAAACTCACAGTGATCCTCCTACCTCTGCCTCCCCAAGTGCTGGGATTAAAGGCGTGCACCACCACGCCTGGCTCAAATATTTTTAATTTATTTATTCACAAGGAGAGAGAGACTATGTGGAGACACCAAGACCTCTTACCATTGTAAACAAATCAGATACATGCTCCACTTTTTGCATGTGACTTTACCTGGGTACTGGGGAATCAAACCCAGGCCACCAGGTATTGCAAGCAAGCACTTTTGATCACCGAGCCATCTTTCTAGCCCAAGTTCATTTTCAGAAACAGGGTCTTATGTATTTGAGGCTGACCTCAAACTCACTCTGTAGCTGAGAGTGACCATGAACTTCTGATCGTGCCTCCACTCCTGAGTGCTGGGATTCTAGGCATGTGCCACCACGCCCACTTTTGAAGTTTACATCTAAAATGGTAAACTTCATATGTTGAGTATTTCATCACACGATCATAAAATATCCAGGCTACCTTTCTTTGCCTAGAGCTGAGATTTGGTAGCTGGACCTCAACATATAGCCCTTTTCTGCCCAAAGATGAAATTTCTCAAGGGGCCAAAGAGGCCCATTCGCAGTTCTACCAGCTTTCCATGGCGATGAGATAAGATGACATTGGGAATACCCAATCCCCGTCACACAGTGATGGCTTCTTCCATTCATTGTTCTGACTATAGGCACTCAAGGGTTAGTCATCTCTTCATTATACAGTTGGGGAACTTGAGGTCCGGATGGGATGTGGCTTGCCCTTTTGACTCTCTGCTCTGGGCTGAGTGGTTGAGAACAGACTACCTTGGACTGGGCAGAGTATCCCCGGAGGTGATGACTTGTGAATTTTGGGCTCCGAAGCCTCTTCAACTGGGCTAGGGTGGAGACGGGGTCACTGAAAGCCAGGATGGCACCCCACCAGATGAACGTGAAGCCACCTCACCCACCCAACCCCGAGCATTTCCTCATCCACACCCCCACCTCCCATCTTGGCCTCTCCTTCCAGCTTTAATTCCAGTCATTTCTCCAGCTCTTATCCCTTAGGGGACAAAATAACATAAGATGGGTCAGAACACAAGGTCCCAAGATTAGTTTATCTAGTTAGCTGTCTGTCACATGTAGGCAAAGCCTTCCGCAGGCACTAGTGAGCATGGGCTTGGAGGACAAGCTAGCCTGGAGCCCAAGGTCAGGAGGGGTCCAACGGGTCACAGTGGTCTACAGGACAGACCCTTCCTTCTATATCAGGCCTGAAATCCCCTGGCCAAAGGACAGAAAGAGCTTCAACCCTTTTCCCAGCCAAATGAGAGGAATTTAATAGAAGCCCACATACAACCCTTCCAGAGGCAAATGGCAAAGTTTCTCTAGAGCAGTTCAGATGGAAAAAGGTCTGAAGACCAGAGTTAACTCTAGAACATGCCTCACAAAGTGGTGCCCAGCACAGAGCCTACTCCAGAAGAGTTGTGTTCAATTAAAAACTCTTGGCTGGGCCATGGTGGCACACGCCTTTAATCCCAGCACTCGGGAGGCAGAGGTAGGAGGATCACTGTGAGTTCAAGGTCACCCTGAGACTACATAGTGAATTCCAGGTCAGCCTGGGCTAGAGCAAGACCTTATCTCAAAAAACCAGAAGAATAAATAAATAAAATAAAACTTTTGGACTAGGGAGCTAGCCCAACAGTTAAAGGTGCTTGCTGGCAAACCTTGCTGGCTTGGGTTTAATTTCCCTAGCATTCACATAAAGTCAGACGCAGAAGGTGGCAGATGCATCTGGCATCCATTTGCAGTGGCAAGAGACCCTGGAGTATGCGTGCGTGCACATACACACACACAGTATTTATTAGCAAAAATAAAATTATTAGCAAGGGCACCAGGAGTCTGGAAGGAGAGAGTACAGAGGAACAAAACAGTGACCATAGCTCAGTTCAGGGACCTAGGTCACTGCTGGCTATTGATTGGATGGAGGACATCACCCTTCCTAGATGGGCTTTTTTTTTTTGAGGTAGGATCTCACTTTAGCCTAGGCTGACCTAGAATTCACTATATAGTCTCAGGCTGGCCTCAAATTCATGGCAATCCTCCTACGCTTGCCTAGGATTAAAGGCATGCACCACCACTCCCAGCCCTAGATGGGTCATCTAGGAAGGCTCCTGACAGAAGACCCATAATTTGAACTTCAGGCCATCTATGGGAGGCCCAAGGGTGGCAGTGCACAAAGATTACCTAGTCTGAGGTGGAGGCTGTGCCATCACCTGGGCTGCGAGGACTCTGTGTGAATTAGAATGGGTTAGGAGAGTGTCCTGGCAGGCTGGCAGGGATGTAGCTTGTCCCATCAGCAAACCTCAGAGGGGAATCTTACGCAGGTGAAGCTAGGCTTCCGACCTCCCGAGAGCCCCGGATGTGGGATCCCACCACCCTGAGAGGAACTCTCGGCCTTGGTGGCAGGTCTTCACTGGTAGCTCTGCCCGGTAGCTTTTTTTTCCAGATGACCCTAAGCCTTCACAGGATGCTTCCTTTGCATCTGCCAGAAACCTGCCCTCCTAGAGGTACCTTTGGTCTCTAGCAATGCACCCAGGACAGCTGGGGACCCAAGGAAGAGGTTGGCAAGAGAGCAGCTCAATACGATTTTCTAAAAGATTTTATTCACTTATTTATTAGAAACAGAGAGATGGGTGGAGGGGAGAGAGAGTGAGAATGGGCACACCAGGGCCTCTAGCCACTGCAGACAAACTCCAGACGCATGCGCCACCATGTGCATCTGGCTTATGTGGGTCCTGGGGAATTGAACCTGGGTCCTTAGGCTTTGCAGGCAAGCGCCTTAACCACTAAGCCATCTCTCCAGCCCTCCATACAATTGGAATCCTGGCATGTGAGAGCCAGCTTCCCACTTTACAGTGAAGAAACTGGACTCAGACACAGAGAGGGACTCAAAGGCTGCTCCATGGATTAGCAGCAGAGATAAAAATCAGGACCCTGGTCTTCTGAATGTAGACCTTGCAGGAGGGAAGCAAGCATTTTGACTAGAGCAATAAACTTCAGACTCAATTAGCCCGTGTGAGACAGTGCAACGTGGTCACCTTAGGAGACAGATTCAGCTTGCTGAGAAGCCTCGACCAGGGAATTGACACAGAGGAGTTTCTTGTTTTTTTTTTTTTTAATTTTTAAAATTTATTTTTATTTATTTATTTGAGAGTGACAGACAAAGAGAAAGAGGCAGATAGAGAGAGAGAATGGGCACGCCAGGGCCTCCAGCCACTGCAAAAGAACTCCAGATGCGTGCGTGCGCCCCCTTGTGCATCTGGCTAACATGGGTACTGGGGAACCGAGCCTCGAACCAGGGTCCTTAGGCTTCACAGGCAAGTGCTTTAACCACTAAGCCATCTCTCCAGCCCTTGGTTTTTTGTTTTTATTTTTTGAGGTTCAGTTCTGCTGTAGCCCAGGCTGACCTGAAATTCACTATGTAGTCTCAGGGTGGCCTTGAACTCATGGCGATCCTCCTACCTATGCCTCCCAAATTTTGGGATTAAAAACATGCACTAGGGCTGGAAAGATGGCTTAGCGGTTAAGCGCTTGCCTGTGAAGCCTAAGGACCCCGGTTCGAGGCTCGGTTCCCCAGGTCCCACGTTAGCCAGATGCACAAGGGGGCGCACGCATCTGGAGTTCGTTTGCAGTGCTGGAAGCCCTGGTATGCCCATTCTTTCTCTCTCCCTCTATCTGTCTTTCTCTCTATGTCTGTCGCTCTCAAATAAATAAATAAAAAATGAACAAAAAAAAATTTTTTAAATAAAAAAAAAAAACATGCACTACTACCATGCCTGGCCAGAGCTGCTTTTTTTTTTTTTTTTTTTTTTTTTGAAAGTGAGAGAGAGAGAGGCAGATAAAGAGAGAATTTGCTTGCCAGGGCCTTCAGCCCATGCAGAAGAACTCCGGATGCATGTGCCGCTTCGTGCGTCTGGATTACATGGATCCTGGGCTGTTGAACCTGGGTCCTTTGGCTTTGCAGGCAAGTGCCTTAACCGCTAAGCCATCCCTCCAGCCTCCAGAACAGCTTCTATTATGACACTGAATTCCTGGTAAACCAGAAGAACATTCTCATAGTAAATTTGTTTGGATTATAATTGAAGTACCAAGTTTAAAGATGTAGGCAGAGAATTTGCAGATAGTATCAATAAGGCAAAGAACCCACCAGAAAACTAGGAAGGCCAGTTTTAGAAACGCTGGGTGGGCAATGCAGACAGTCAGGAAGGGTGGGGACAGGCTAGGTCTAGCTGCAGACGCAGTTAGGATGGCGCTTGGTGTTAGGCTGGACTCCTGCCCTTTGCTCATCCCAAGCCCCAGTCCTCTCCTGACAGACGGGCCTGGGAGCACCCTTCCTGTGCTTTTTTTTTAAACATATTTTTCTTTATTTATTTGGGAGAGAGAAAGAGAGAAATAGGCAGAGAGGGAGAATGAATGGGGGCACCAGGACCTCCAGCCGCTGCAAACAAACTCCAGATGTGTGTGCCACCTTGTGCATCTTGCTTACATGGATCCTGGGGAATTGAACCTGGGTCCTTGGGCTTTGCAAGCAAGTGCTTTAACCACTAAGTCATTTCTCCAGCCCCCTTCCTGTGCTTTTAACCATGCAGGGACTTGAAGATTCCTCACAGAGCACCCCTGGGCCGGACCTGTCTCTTCCAAGCCTTGGGTACTTGTCTGCGATAGGATGGAATGGTCATACCTGTAGGGTTTGGTGAGGATGGCATGAGGAAAGTGACAATAAGAACCTACCACTGTAACCTGGGCAGGTTTTCTGGTAGTTGACAGGAGCAGAGAAAGATCCTCTTATACTTTGTTTCTCCACCTCGTCTTCTATTTCTCCTCCTCCTGTTCCTTCTCTTCTTCTTTTTCCCCTTCTTCTTCTTCTTTCTTTCTTTTGAAAGAAGTTCTCACTTTTACCCAGGCCAATCTGGAATTCACCCTGTAGCCCAAGAAAATAGCCTTAAATTCACAGCAATCCTCCTACCTATGCCTCCCAAGTGCTGGCATTAAAGGTGTGCGCCACCACACCTGGCCACTCCTCCATTCCTGATATGCCATATTTCGGAAATATAAGAGAGAAAAGCATGGGTCTGAAAGGACTGATAGACAATCACTCCTCGGTTACAACCCAGGGGCTGCTTCTCATCCAGCAGCTGGCATTTTTATCCATCAACCATCCTCTGGTCCTTGTGACAGGCGTGGGAGCTTCCCCAGACCCGCCTTCCTCCCTTCCCACAGTAAACTCGGGGAACTATCATTTTCATGACACCCATCCCCCTTGTCCCGAGGCCCTGTCACAGCTCTGCACCTGATGACCCAGAAGGAAGCAGAGGCCAGTTCAAGTCAGCGGATTGAGCTTGTTGTGTCCAGTGGGCCTGAGCACTGGCCTCTGGGAGAGCCAGGTCAGCAGACCTCGGAGAAAAAAGCACCACGGCCCAAAGCCACCCCACCTCTTCTGATTTCCTCTCCGCTAGCCTCCTAGCTTTTTTGGCTCAGCAATGCCCGGGATTCCAAGCATGTCTGCCTTCGGTCTTCTAAAAATACTCAGGCTGCCCAGAGCCTTCCAGATGTCTGACTGCTGAGTCTGTGATTTTCCCTGTTCGCAATGGGACAGTCCAGACATGGGCAGCCACTTCCTTTGCCTACCACCCACCAGGATCTGGGCCCCACCTCCCAACCCCTGCACAGCAATGGAGGACCTAGGCCCAACTGAATGACAGACCTCACAGACCGCTCACTCTGGGACAGCTGGGAGAACCGAGATTCAAAGAACTGCCTGCCCAGGGCGTTGGAGACACTAAGGCCTTCCCCAGTACTCCCCAGCAGTGCTCAGCTCGCACCTCCCAGCGCCTCACTTCTGTATGCTGTCTGCAGTCCAAATTGTTTTTGTTTACAGGCTGACCTGGAATTCACTATGGAGTCTCAGGGTGGTCTTGAACTCATGGCGATCCTCCCACCTCTGCCTCCTGAGTGTTGGGATTAAAAAGGCATGCGCCACCACACCCAGCTGAATAAGCACTTCTCTTAATGTTCATACCCATATATTAATGCTACTCTCACTTTTGATTAGAGAAGCTTCTCTTTTCAGATGCTTGTGACCTCTGGGGTGAGTCAAAACGCACCATAGTACTGAGAAGAAGTGACAGAGGAGTGCTGAAACTTCTCTATCACACCTTCCAATGTTCAGAGTCCATTGCAGAAGAGGTGATGGAAAGAATGTAAGAGCCAAAGGAAGGGTAGGACCCCTTACAATGCAATCGTCCAGGCACAGAATGGCCTGGATATCCATGACCTCACAGTGCCTGGCACTACTTACCCAAGACCATCATAATAGGAGGAAAAGAGGATGACATCAAAATAAGAGACTGAGCCAGGCGTGGTGGCGCACGCCTTTAATCCAAGCCCTCGGGAGGCAGAGGTAGGAGGATCGCCGTGAGTTCGAGGCCACCCTGAGACTCCATAGTGAATTCCAGGTCAGCCTGGGCAAAAGTGAGACCCTACTTTGAAAAAACAAAACAAAACAAAAATAATAATAAGAGACTGGCTGGGCGTGGTGGTGCACACCTTTACATCCCAGCACTTGGGAGGCAGAGGTAGGATCACCGTAAGTTTGAGGCCACCCTGAGACGACATAGTGAATTCTAGGTCAGCCTGAGCTAAAGTGAGACCCTACCTCAAAAAACCAAAAAAAGAAAAAAGAAAAAATAGAGGGAGAGAGAGACTGATTGAGAGTGGGAGGGGATATGATGGGAGTGGGGTTGTGAAGGGGAAAGTGAGGTGGGAGGGAATTATTGTGGTTTATTGTGTATACTTATGGAAACGGTCCATAATAAAAAAGCACACACTCACTTGTACTTTACACTTTCACTTTTCACATTTATGCCTTTGGTGATTCGACTGAGCACCGGTTAGGGGTGAACTGGAGGAACTGCAGCAGCAGAGAGACAGGCACCCCTTGGGCAGTAGAAAAGGGGCATCAGCCATGCTGGTACTAGAAAGATAGGAAGGGGCTGGAGAGATGGCTTAGTGGTTAAGGCGCTTGCCTGCAAAGCCAAAGGGCCCAGGTTCAATTCCCCAGGGCCCACGTAACCCAGATGCTCAAGGTGGCACCTGCGTTGCATGTTGTTCATTTGCATTGTCTGGAGGCCTGGTGTGCCTACTGTCTCTCTCCCTATCTGCCTCTGTCTCTCTCTCAAATAAATAAATATATTAAAAGAGCCAGTGTGATGGCGCACGCCTTTAATTCCATCACTTGGGAGTCAGAGGTAGGAGGATCTCTATGAGTTCAAGGCCTAAGACTACATAGTAAATTTCAGGTCAGCCTGGGCTAGAGTAAGACCCTACCTCAAAAAACAAACAAAAAAAAAAAAAAAAAAAAGGAAAGAAAGATAGATAGAAAAATAAAGCCAGGCACTTTAATTCCAGCACTCAGGAGGCAGAGGTAGGAGGATCACCATGAGTTCGAGGCCACCCTGGACTACATAGTGAATTCCAGGTCAGCCTGGGCAAAAGTGAGACCCTACCTCAAAAATAAAATAAAATACTCATGTGCAGCGGCAGGTGTTTGTGGGATCTCTTGAGCCCATGGGCTTGAGACCTGGGCGGGCAGCATAGTAAGACTCTATCTGAAAACAAGCAACAAGATTCAGGCTGGGGGTGTGTAGCTTGGTGGAAGAGCATTTGCCCAGCACTTGCGAGATCCTCGGTTCAAGTCTAGCTCCACAGCACCGCAACACAGGATCGAAACACATTCCTTTCCAGGCCAACTTCTTCCCATCTTTAAACTGAACAGGTTCCATCAAAACTAGAGGGCTCAGGGTTCTCCAGGAATTTCCTGGCATGAAGCCTCTGTCTCCAACTTTATGGGTCAAATGAAGTTCCCCCCACTTTTTTTTCTTTTCCAAGGTAGGATCTCACTCTAGCATGCACCTCTATGCCCAGCTACATATAGATTTTATGTACACTGGTTTCAGTTTAATTGCATTTCTATGTATCAGCATAAAACTGAATACTTGGGGATACAGAGATGCTGTATAAGAGAGGCAGAAACACAGTATTTTCTTTTTCTTTTTCTTCTTCTTCTTCTTTTTTTTTTTTTTTTCCGAGGTAGGGTCTCAGACTAGCCCAGGCTGACCTGGAATTCACTATGGAGTCTCAGGCTGGCCTCGAACTCACAGTGATCCTCCTACCTCTGCCTCCCCAGTGCCAAGGGTTAAAGGTGTGCACCACCAAGATCTTTTTTTTTTTTTAAATTGTGAAGTAGGGGCTCAAAGTAGCCCAAGCTGACCTGTAACTCACTCTGTAGTCCAGGCTGCTTTGAATTCATGGTGACCCTTGCAACTCAGCTTCCTAAATGCTGGGATTAAAGATATGCCCCGTGGGCTGGAGAGATGGCTCAGTGGTTATTTAAAGGTATTTGCCTGCAAACCCTGATGGTCAGGTTTGATTTCCCAGTACCCACATAAAGACAAAGTGGTGCATACATCCTTTTTTTGTTGGTTTTTTTTTTTTGTTTGTTTGTTTTGTTTTTCATCAGCAGAAAGAGATAGAAGAGAGTCAGACAGAGAGAATGAATGCCAGGGCCACCAGCTATTGAAACAGACTCCAGATGCTTGTGCCACATTTGTGCATCTGGCTTCATGTGGGTGCTGGGGGAATTGAGCTCAGGTTGCTAGTCTCTACAGACAAGCACCTTAACCCCTGAGCTGTCTCTCCAGCTTGCCTCCTTTTTAAAATTTTTTTTTATCAGAGGGAGAGAGAGAATGAATTGGCATGCTAGGGCCTCCAGCCATCCAGATGCGGGTGCCATCTTGTGCGCATCTGTGACCTTGCGCTGGCATCTGGAGTTTTTTTTTATAGGGGCAAGAGACCCTGTAACACCCCTTCAACATGCCTCATCATGTTGGGCTCAAATGAAGTTTCATTAAGGTCAAAACCCCATTCGCCTGGGCTTGGGGGTATCAGACTTCCTGCCACAATTCCCCCAGAGTTAGAGCCTGTGCTTAAGGGAAGCCATCACTGATGCCACCGGCCTGAGCCCCCCAGGCATATAGAAGAAAACTATCGTAGGACCCACAGACTGCCTGCGGAAGATATAAAAAGGAAACCCGCGCCCTGATGCAGCGGAAGTGTCTGTAGTCTGACGGTTGCTCTCTCGTCTTTGTAGCCAGGAGGGAAGTAAAAGTGTCTAGGCCTGTGGCAGTTTGGGCTCTGAAAGCTCATGGGACAGCAGCAGGTGAGGCCTGGAGCGGGTTTGCTGGCTGGCCCAGAGCCCAGGCTTGGGCCAAGGGCTGTCCTGGGAGAGTAGGCAGATGCAAGGATTGGGAGCAAGGGCAAAGGAAAAATGCCATGAAGCAGGTTCATGCCCTTGGGCAAATCTCTGTGCCCAGTTCTCTCATTCACAACAATGGAGTTTGGCTAAATTTGCCTGTGCAATAAATAAGGATTTCTGGTATGGTTAGCCTGAGCCCTAGGGACACCAGAGATAATCTGGCTACAAGGAACGTGGCTGATTACCTTGCTGGCAAGGGACTCAACCTTATGGAAAACAGTTAGGGAAATATGGGATAAGCATGATTATCCATGTGTGGAAATTTCTGGAGTGGGCGCTCAGTGGAGCGGGGTGGGGCAAGTTCTAGAGAAGGTTGAGTGACTTGCTCAGGGTCACATAGCTAATCAGTGACTCTGCTGGGGACGAAGCTTTGAAAGAAAGGGGAATCTAGAAAAGGATGTGGTGAGTAGAAGTCTGCTCAGCGTGAGCCTAGTATTGTCACCCAGAACCCAACAAGGTTTGGAGCCTTGGGGGGGTGTGTGGTGGGGAGACTACTGAAGAAACCTTTACAGAAGCAATGGCTACCTGACAGGTGGGATGGCTCATACCTTCAATGCTAGAACTCAGGAGCTTGAGGCAAGAGGATTACCATGAGTCTGAGGCCAGAAAATGAGGACTTGTAGCAAAAATCCCAACAAATTTAAAAACAACACAAACAAACCAAAAACAGAAGAAGAAATGACATTGAGCTGGTATTTACAAGGCAAATGGGAACTTAACAGTCACAAAAAAAAGGAGAAAAGATGTTGAAATCAGAGGGAATGCCATATTCAGAAGGTGTTAATGTCAAGTAGTCGGGCACGGTGGGGCACACCTTTAACCCCAGAATTGGGGAGGCAGAGGAAGGAGGATTGCTGTACATTCGAGGCCACCCTGAAACTACATATTGAATTCCAGGCCAGCCTAGGTTAGACTGAGACCCTACCTTGAAAAACCAAGCCAAACAAAAACCCAGAACCAAACCAAAATGACAACAGAGAAAGAGAAAGAAAGAAGAAGAAATAATAATCTACATGACTGGTCATGTGTAGCTGCTAAAAGTAAAGAATGTTACTTTCAGATTAACAGAGACAAACAAGAAGAGGAAGAGAGAGAGAGAGTCGTATCTGAGTGTGTATGCAGAGGACAATATCAGGTGTCCTCCTCTATCATTTCCTTGAGGTGGAGACCTTTTTGGGGGGCGGGGGGGTTGAGGTAGGGTCTCACTCTAGCCCAGGCTGACCTGGAATTCACTATGTAGTCTCAGGCTGGCCTTAGACTCAGTGATCCTCCTACCTCAGCCTCCGGAATGCTGGGATTAAAGGCATGTGCCATCATGTCTGGGTGAGGCACTCTCAGTGAACCCAGTGATGCCATTTTTGGTCAGGCTGGTTGACCAGTGAGCCTTAGTGACTGTCCAGACTCTCTGCTCCCCACAGGACTGTGGTTATAGACATATAGGTTGTAGCCATGCCCAGATATTTACATAGGTGTGCTGGGGAATCGAATTTGAGGTGAATGAGGTTCCCTCAGGCCCTCATGCTTAATGACATGCCCTCTTACCACCTGAGCCATCACCCCAGCATTTTTTTTTTAAATTCTCGGGAGTGGTATAGCTGGATCATATGGTAGTTTTATTTTTAGTTTTTTAGAGAATCTTCACACTGGTTTCCATAACGGCTGCAGTAGTTTACATTTCTACCAGCAGTGCATGAAGACTTCTTCCCCCACCCCCATATCCTTGTCAGCATTTAAAATTTTTTTATTATTATTATTATTATTATTATTTTTGGTTTTTCAAGGTAGGGTTTCACTCTAGCCCAGGCTGACCTGGAATTCACTATGGAGTCTCAGGGTGGCCTCGAACTCACAGCGATCCTCCTACCTCTGCCTCCCAAGTGCTGGGATTAAAGGTGTGCGCCACCACGCCCGGCTCCATTATTTTTTAATATTTTATTTAAGAGAGAAGGTGGTACAGAGAGAGAGAGAGAGAATGGTCATGTGCCAGGGCCTTCAGCCCTGCAAAGGAACACCAGGCGCATGTGCTACCGTGTGCATCTGACTTACACGGGGAATCAGACCGGGGTCCTTTGGCTTTGCAGGCAAGCACCTTTAACTGCTAAGCCATCTCTCCAGCCCCCCTACTTTTTTTTAGAGAAGTGTCTGTTCATTATTTGCCCATTTTTTAGTTTAGGATTTTTTTTTTTTTTTTTTTTTTTTTTTTTTTTGGTGTTTTGAGGTAAGGTCTCACTCTAGCCCAGGCTGACCTGGAATTCACTATGTAGTCTCAGGGTGGCCTTGAACTCACGGCGATCCTCCTACCTCTGCCTCCCGAGTGCTGGGATTAAAGGCATGCACCACCATGCCCGGCTAGCATTGGGCATCAGGATCTCCAGCCACTGCAAACAAACTCCAGATGCATGTGTCACTTTGCGCATCTGGCTTCATACAGGTACTGGGGAATTGTACTAGGGGTTCAGGCTTTACAGGCAGAAGCTTTTTAATTCCATGCACTTCCGCTTGTAGTTTTTGGAGTTATTCGAGCTATTTGGAAGCCTTTTCAGAAAGTCCTTGTCCATGCGTTTATCTTGGCGTGTCTTTGTTTCTTTGGAGAAATACATTCTTTGGAAAATACATTTCTTTGAAATGTATTCTGTGTTTTCCTCTAGCACTTCCTGAGTTTCGGGTCTTGCACTAAGGTCTTCAATCCATTTTGAGCGGATTTTGTTTAGAGTGAGAGACGTTGATGAATTTTCACTCTCTTCCACATGAACATTCGGTTTTCCTGGACCTGTTTGTAGCAGCAGCTAGGAGTGTGTGGTTGGTGTCAGATAAGATTGACCTCAAGGAGGCAGGGGCAGGGGACAGAGGCAGCTGCTGTTGACAAGCTGAAACTGCAGGAGCCTACAGTGGCGTGGAGGAAATGAAAATGCTGTAGCTGTGGTCTGGGCAGGTATGGTTAGATAGGGAAGCGAATAATAGACCCAGCCTTGAGGGAGAGGGACAGCTTGTGGAGGATACTTGGAGGCCTGACCTGGGGCTCAAATCCTGTTCTACAGTGGGGCAGCGTGAGAGACTTTGCTCTGAAGGAGGCCAAGGGGCAATGGTCCCCAAGTCTTGCCATTAGGGTCCTATCTCCTTCTGACAAGCCTCAGATCCTTCTCCTGAGATTGGAGTCGCTCCTTTCCATTTGCCATCATAATCTGCTTTTTTTAATCATCTATTTTTTTACTTTTTAAATTTTTATTTATTTATTTGAGAGCAACAGAGAGAGAAAGAGGCAGAGAAAGAGAGAGAGAATGGGTGCACCAGGGCCTCCAGCCACTGCAAACTGGACCCCCTTGTGCATCTGGCTAACATGGGTCCTGGGGAATCGAGCCTTGAACCAGGGTCCTTAGGCTTCACAGGCAAGCGCTTAACCACTAAGCCATTTCCCCAGCCCAGTCATCTATTTTTTTATTTCAAATTTTTATTAACAACTTCCTTGTTATAAAAAATATCCCATGGTAATGCCCTCCCTTCCCCCACTTTCCCCTTTGAAACTCCATTCTCCATCATATCCCCTCCCCATCTCAATCAATTTTATTTTGATGTCATGATCTTTTCCTCCTATTATGATGGTCTTGTGTAGGTAGTGTCAGGCACTATGAGGTCATGGATATCCAGACTCTTTTGTGTCTGGCGGGGAGCACATTGTAAGGAGTCCTACCCTTCCTTTGGCTCTTGCATTCTTTCTGCCACCTCTTCTGCAATGGACCCTGAGCCTTGGAAGATGTGATAGAGATATTGCAGTGCTGAGCACTTCTGTCACTTCTTCCCAGCACCATGATGCCTTCTGAGTCATCCCAAGGTCACTGCCATCTGACAAAAGAAGATTCTCTAACCAAAAGTGAGAATAGCATTACTATAAGGGTATGAACAGTAAGAGAAGTGCTTAATGGGCATGTATCACCTTGTGCATCTGGCTTATGTGGGTCCTGGGGAATCGAACTGAGGTCCTTTAGCTTTGCAAGCAAGCGCCTTAACTGCTAAGCCATCTCTCCAGCCCTCCAGTTTCCATCTTAAAAAAATATTATATCTATTTATTTTCAAGGAGAGAGAGAGAGAAAGAAAGGAAGAGAGTGTGAGTGAGTGATTGCATGGGCACATCAGGGCCTCTTGCCACTGCAGATGAACTCCAGATGCATATGCCACTTTATGCATCCGGCTTTATGTGGGCACTGGGGAATCAAACCTGGGACAGCATGCTTTTGGTAGCGAGTGCCTTTAACCACTGAGCTATCTCCCCCACCCCTGTTTTCATCTTCCAAGTGCTAGCTTACAGGCATGTGCTGCCATGCCTGGTTTTAAGGAGACATTGCTTTTTAGCTTTCGAGTGAACATCCAAGAAGGAGACCCACTGGAAGAAGCTCATTTCTCAAGACTCACTACACAGCATTATCCCCAAGCCTGGCTCAGGTCCATCCAGTCTAGCAGTTTTCCCTCACTGTTCCTCTGGTGGGAGTACTGTGTTCCCAGGCATCCAGGCCTGCTTGCAATGCGGCTTCCCTGGTCCCTTTATAGAGACAGCTTCCTTCACTGGGAACTCCTGTAACACTGTGCTTTGGATTGTCTGCGACTCGCAAAATAGTCAGGGAATTCTCGACCTTGCCTGTCTGTCTATAGCCAGAGCGCCTATTAGTTCAGTCTTTCGTTCTCCTCCATAGAGTCCATTTGCTCAATTAAACTAGGCCCCCAGTTCTGATGGATCCAGCAACTCAGATACAGTGGTAACCAAACCTCCCTCCTGCCCCCCCCCCGCGCCCACTGACACACACACACACACACACACACACACACACACACAAGCAGGGCCATCTGGCAGTTCTGCTTCTTACTAATTGTATGATCTCAGACAAGTTACTTAAACCCATCCTTAAAAATCAAGATAATGGAGGTTGAGAGAATCACTGGGTGAACACATCCAAGCCCTTAGAGCTGTGCTTGGTGCCCCCAGAGCATCCGGAGAACATCAGCTATTATTATGACAGCCATTGTTAGGAGCCAGCTGGGTGTGCTTGTAAACAGCTCCTTCCACCCTGGCAAACTAGGGCCGACCCAGACACTGGCTCAGCACCCAGGCACGTTTGGCAATACCGGAGGGGTGGGTAACTGTAACCCCATTTTGAGATAGGCAGGGGCTCAGTGAAGTGAGGCGAATTCATTAATTTAACAAGAGCCTCTTGGGCTACTGCTCTGTGTCCTCCATATCAAATTTGCTGCATCTGGCTGGGGATATGGCTCAGTTAGCCGAGCACTTGCCTGCTTGAAGCACTGGGTTTGACCCCCAGCACTAAATAAACCAGGTGTGACACATGCCTATAATCCTACCACTCAGGAGGTGGAAGTGGGAAGATCCAAAGTTCAAGGCCAGCCTGAGTCACACGAGGCAGTTACGTACACATGATGTAGCTCTGGCTGGCTGGTATGGAACTTACTGTGTATGCCAGGCTGGTCTCGAATTTCCAGTGGTCCTCTTGCCTCTGCCTCTGGAGTGCTGGAATTAGATTCTTTCTCTTGCCCCCTACCCATGACCAAAAATATGTCCTCAAGGAGGGTTAAACAGGAATTCCCATTCTTGGCAAATCTAGAAAAGTATGTGGCCTTTAATATATTTACATATAGGCTGGAGAGATAGATGGCTTAGTGCTTGCCTGTGAAGCCTAAGGACCCCGGATCGAGAGGCTTGATTTCCCAGGACCCACTTTAGCCAAATGCACAAGGGGGCGCACGCGTCTGGAGTTCGTTTGCAGAGGCTGGAGGCCACTGATGCGCCCATTCTCTCTCTCTGCCTCTTTCTCTCTCAAATAAATCAATAAAAATGAACAACAACAAAAATAAATAAATAAAACTATTAGAAAAGATATTACATACATGTTGTTATGTTCCTGGTGTGGACTTGGGCTACTCCAGTGGCAGCACAGCCGTGTTAATAGCACAGTCTGGCCTGATTCACTGGGGATGTGTCCAGCCTCAAGTGTGCTACTTCCTGGCTGTGTACCCTTAGGGAAGTTATTTATCAATCTATGAAATGGGGCCAATAATAACACCTTTCCTCAGAGCTGTGAGAATGCAATTAGGGATCTGGGTGAAGTGCTTGGAATGGGGTCTGCCACGTGGGAACCATTCTAAGGCATGAGCTAATATGAATGTGCCTGATGTCCACGGGTTTCAGACAGAAGGGGGGTATGGTGGTAGGTGGTGGCCCAGTCGATGCTCCTCACTCTCGGATTGGCTCCGCCTACATTGTGGGCGGCATCTGTCTCCTTGGGGGAGACTCACCACCTGCTCTTTTCCTCTGGAAGAGATTTCCTGAGCCAGGGAATTCCCTCCCATGGCGACCGACAGCCGCTTCAGGCATTGTGATGCCAGATGCTCTGCCCACAGCGGCACAGTGAGGACTGTATTTCTCCCGGGGACACCAAGGCTGTCTTGGAAAGTCACGCAGGCGTAGGAGTTGGGGGGTGTCTACTTAGAAAGGAGTGTGGATCTGGGGAGTCTGTTCTGCACACCCCCGGGGCCAGCTTTGGCTGAGGGTGGTGCCGCAGACAGGGGAAGGGCGGGTACCCAGGAAGGACAGGCAGGATGCCAGGGTGTCTGCCAGCCTCTAGGACGATCATTTTGGCTCCCAGACCTCCAGCAGGGAGCAGGGAAGCATGTTTTGTTTAGGCATTAACTGGGCAGGCTGTGGGAAAACAGGCAGGCGGGCTTCCTTAGCTGAGCAGGGGTCACTTCCTTCACAAGACGGCCCACGTGGTGGTAGGGATGCCACTTCCCCATCTTGCTGTCCCTCCCCCCACAGCTCCATCTCTCTACCCTGGTCCTTGCCTGACTCTCCTCTTTTGGCTTAGCCTGGCAGCCGTGAGGAGGAGTGGGGGGTCCCCTCCATGGAAAAACTACAGATTGATAACACCTTGGGCAGCTCCAGGCTGGGCCTTGGAGAAGCTTCCTGACAGATCCCTGTTAACAGATAAGGAAACCATGGCTGAAGGAGAAATAGGGACTTCCCAGGTCTCAGAGAATGAGGGGCAAACCTAGCTGGGCAAACCTAGTGAGACCCTACCTTGAAACCCTCTCCAACAACAACAGCAACAACAAAAAAGAGCCCAAAGCTAGGCAGAGGAAGAGCCAGACATCTAACACCAGAGGTTTTACTTAGCCCCACACCCCTAAAACATATGCTTTAGCCACTTGGCTGTTCTGCTCCTAGGTGCCTGGTTTCCCAAGCTATAATCACAGTGCATGCAGCTCCTGGTGGAAGGCTCCTATTGATGTTTCACATTAGCAGTCACTCAGCCTTCCTGGCTGTATCCCAGGATGGGAGATCACTGGCGCACACACCAAGTCAGCCCTTTACATATTTCATATACCTGATACTTCATTTAGGCTACACAGCAGTCAACCTAAGAGGATAGAATTTGTTGTTCCTGTTGTTCAGATGTGGAAATTGTGCCCGGAGCAAGTGCCTGGCAAAGATATGACTAGAACTTTAAGTTTCCTGGCTCCTGATGGCAAAACCATGTGCCTGCCAGCTCTTACCATAGCCCTGGGCCTGACCACTCCTCTCCCCACCTCCTAAACTGTAATATCCTGGGGGCAGGAACTCCCAACTGACAAGGTTAAGTCCTTGTTCCATGGCCTGCTTCTTAAGGACTTGACTCTGGCCTTAGATCCCTGCTACCATCTGATGGGACCTGGGTCCCTGACTCTCCTGGCCTTGCATGGCCCAGTCAGTGCTGGGACTGTTCATGCATTGAGACAGGGAGCTCATGGAAGGAGGGCAGAGCTTTGCTTGGCCTCACCTCACAGACCTATTCATGTCTAATCCCAGGATAAAGAGCTTTTTTTGTGTGACACTGGATGGAATCCAAGGGTTAGTTTTGCCTCCACCTTATTATGGTGCCCTAGAGGGAGAGCCCCTGCCCTCTTGTGCCTGGGCTGGGGTTCTGTCTTAAAAGCTGGCTAGAGGAGGAGGCACGTACACTCCCCAGGCTGACTAGAAGGCTGTGTTAAGGAAGTTCTCTCTCTCTCTCTCTCTCTCTCTCTCTCTCTCTCTCTCTCTCTCTCAGGAGCAAAGGGCAGTGGAGGGTAGGGAAAGGTGAACAGGGAAGGGAGCTGCTGAATGGAATGTGGTCCACAGAGTACACTCTCTGTAGCTGCGTCCCAAGCTGGGCTTGGGGCAGCCCAGGCTGGCATCTGGATGTGCTGACGAGCATTTCTGGGCAGCCTGTGCCAACGTGGGTGGGTGGGGGGATAATGACAGGAGGAGAGGGAGCGAAGAAGGTTGTGGAAATGTAGGGCACCTCGGTTCAGTAGAGGTCGCACTTAGGCAACCCCTGGAGGGCCTCTCTATGCTTGTCTCCCTACAGCTGCTCCCAGGAGCCATGTGAAGTATCAGAAGAGCTGGCCTTCTGGTTCCCACTTACAACCCTGCATGGGGCCGAACTTTGATCCTGTGTCTGGCTTAAGTCACCCAGTGGGAGAAGTTTACTGCAGCATGCTGGGAAGAGAGCTAAGCTTTCAGTCAGGGCCGGCTCATCTGTGTGACCCTGGCTAGGTCATTTCACTTCTGAGCCTCATTCTATGAAATACGGAAAATGAGTTCATAAGCAGTATGGGAGGATGTTGTTAAGGTTAGAAAATGACATGCCTACTCCCAGCCAGAGGCAGTGGCTCACTCCCAGCCCTTGGGAGGTTGAGGTGGGAAGATTGCCATGAATTTGAGGCCAGCCTGGGATACAGAGTAAGTTCTAGCTTAGCCTGGGCTAGGGTGCAGCTCTGTGGCAAAACAAAACAAAACACTCTTGAGGCAGAGGTAGGGGATCAATGTGCGTTTGAGGCCAGCCTGGGACTACATAGTGAATTCCAGGTCAGCCTGGGCTAGATCGAGACCCTACCTCTAAAAATAAAACACCACCAGATAAACCAAAAACAAAAAACCCAAAGCCAAATAACATGACTATTTCAATGTGTGAAGCATGGGGACAAAATAAAAGGTAGCTACTGCTAATTTTTTCCCAGGATAAAAATTCCACCTGTGGTCTGTTTGATGGATGGGAGCTAGTGCCTGTTGGTATAGCCCAAGGGAAGGAACGCCCTTTTCTTTCAGTGGTGGCTGTGCCTGGAAAACCTTCCTGAGTGGAGGTCTCTCCCAGTTCTGTCTCTGGGGCCGTAGTGCAGCATTTCCCTGTAGGATCTTAAGAGATCTTGCTGCTGGTTCTAGACTTGCTTGCATTGCAGAAGGCTCTGGAAGTTCCCATCCTTGTTCAAAGGGACACATTTCAGCTCAGACTTATATAGGGCACAGAAATCCCTTGCTCTGCCCTGTAGAGTTTGGAACATGAATTTTATGCTCCTGAGTCTGTTTTCTTCTTGGATGGATTAATTATTTTTGCAGTTGTCGAGACCAAAATACCTGACAAAAGCAACTTAGCAAGGGAGGGGAAAGGGAGGAAGAGAAGGACTTATTTTGGCTGGTAATTTCAGGAGTTACAAACCATCATGGCACAGAAGACGTGGTGATGGTGTTTAGGAGTGTGAGGTGATGAGAGTGTGAGGCAGCATTTCCAGTCAGGAAGTGCAGAGAGGTAATGTTGGTATTCAACTGGTGTTTCTCCTTCTGCCCGGCTTGATTCAGTCTGAGACTCTAGCCCATGCAATGAATCCATTCATATTTACGGTGGGTCTTTCCACCTCGGTAATCTCTCTGGAAATACTCTCACGAACATACCCAGAGGTGACTCCCCGAACTCGTTATGCAGATCAGATTGGCCTCAAACATGCAGTGATCCCCAGGCCTCTGACTTCTGAGTGTTAAGGTTATAGGCGTGAAATATCACACTTGGCTTCCTTTAAACATTCTTTAAAAAAATATTTATTTATTTATTTGTGTGTGTGTGTCTGTGGGTAGGCATGCCAGGACCTCTTTTCACTACAAAAGAACACCAGATTCTTGTGCCATGTTTTGTACTCAGCTTATGTGGATGGTGGGGTAATTGTACCCTGGGTTGGTAGGCTGTGTAATCATATATATATATAATGTACATGTTGGTTTTTCGAGGTAGAGTCTCACTGTAGCCCAGGCTGACCTAGAATTCACTATGTAGTCTGCCTCCTGAATGCTGGGATTAGAGCCTGGCTATCTTTTTTTTCATTTGAGAGAGAGAGAGAGACAGACAGACAGAAAGAGGCAGATGGAAGAGAGGTAATGAGTGGGCCAGAGCCTCTAGCCACTGCAAATTAACTCCCAACACATGTACCACCTTGTGCATCTGGCTTACGTGGATACTGGGGAATGGAACCTTAGGCTTTACAGGCTAATGCATATTATTATTAATAGTAGACTGGTCTGGAACTCACAGTGATCCTCCTACCACTGCCTCCTGAGTGCTGGGATCAAAAGTGCACCACTACACCTGTTTTTTTTTTTAAATATATTTTATTTATTTATTTATTTGAAAGAGAGAAAGAGGGAGAGAGAGAGAATGGGCACACTAGGGCCTCCAGCCACTGCATGCACCTCCTGGTGCATCTGGCTTCTGTGGGTCCTGGAGAATTGAGCCGGGATCCTTTGGCTTTGCAGGCAAACTTCCTAACTGGTAAGCCATCTCTCCAGCCCCACACCTGTTTTTTTCTTTCTTTTAGTGATAAGAAGAGAGAGAGAGAAGGAGGGGGAAGAGAATGGACTCACCAGGGCCTCTAGCCACTGCAAACTTTCAGATACATGTGCCACTTTGTGTATCTGGCTTTACATGGGTCCTGGGGAGTCAAACCCAGGTTGTTAGGCTTTGCAGGCAAACACTTTAACCGCTGACCCATCTCTCTCACCCAAGTAGTATTGTTTCTTTGTTCCTACAGAGAGAGAATTGGCATACCAGGGCCACCAGCCACTGCAATCAAACTCCAGACATGTGTGTCATCGTGTGCACATGTGCGGTCCTGCACTCTTGTGTCACCTGTGTGTCTGGCTTATGTGGGATCTGGAGAGTAGAACATGAGTTCTTAGGCTTCTCAGGCAAGTGCCTTAACCACTAAGCCATCTCTCCAGTCCCTATGGTACCCTCCTTTTTTTTTTTTTAATTATTTATTTATTTATTTGAGAGCAACAGACACAGAGAGAAAGACAGATATAGGGAGAGAGAGAGAATGGGCACGCCAGGGCTTCCAGCCTCTGCAAACGAACTCCAGACGCATGCGCCCCCTTGTGCATCTGGCTAACGTGGGATCTGGGGAACCGAGCCTCGAACCGGGGTCCTTAGGCTTCACAGGCAAGCACTTAACCGCTAAGCCATCTCTCCAGCCCCCTACAGTCCCCTTTTTATATGCAGAGACTTCCTGAAACTGAACTTTGCTGCCTTGGCCTTCCAAGTGCTGGGTTTTTATAGGTGTGTGCTATCATGTCCTGTATCACTTACCTTATTCACTCTCTCTCTCTCTCTCTCTCTCTCTTTATTTTTTTTTTTTTTGGTTTTTGGAAGTAGGGTCTCACTCTAGCCCAAGCTGACCTGGAATTCATTATGGAGTCTCAGGGTGGCCTCGAACTCATGGTGATCCTCCTACCTCTGCCTCCCAAGTGCTGGGATTCAAGCTGTACGCCACCACGCCCGACACCTTATTCTCTAGATGGCCTCCCACATGCATTGGAGGCTAGCAATTCAGTGGTCAAGACTGAACCCCAAGATTCCTGATATCTAGCAACTCTGTGTCCTCAGTATTCATTTCCAAGGAGGGCAGTGAAGGGAGGGTGATCTCTGGGCCAGAGCAGCTCTACCCGGGGGTAGGATTCAGCAAATCTTTGTTAGGTACCTGCTTTATGTATGGCATCACATGTGGGCAGGTTCTGTCACCCCTCCCCTATACATGGGGTGGTTGATCTGAAACTGGCAGTGTGAGGCCTAGGCAGGTCCTGCTCATTCTGCATCCCAGTGCCTGGCACAAGCTTCATACAAAGTAGGATTGTAGCACATTTAAAAGAAATATTTTATTGTTCATTTATTTGACAGAGAAAGAGGGAGGGAGGGAGAGAGAGAGAATGGGCATACAGGGCCTTCAGCCACTGCAAACGAACTCCAGATGCATGTGCCCCCTTGTGCATCTGGCTAATGTGGGTCCTGGGGAATTGAACCAGGGTCCTTTGGCTTTGCAGGCAAAGGCCTTAACCGCTAAGCCATCCCTCTTGCCCATTTTTTTTTTTTTTTTTTTTTGGTTTTTCAAGTTAGGGTCTCACTCTGGTCCAGGCTGACCTGGAATTAACTCTGTCATCTCAGGGTGGCCTTGAACTCATGGCAATCCTCCTACGTCTGCCTCCCGAGTGCTGAGATTAAAGGCGTGTGCCACCACGCCCGGCTCTCTTGCCCATTTTTTAAAAAAAATTTTATTTGAGAGAGCAAGAGAGGGAAAGAGGAAGAGAGAGAGAGAGAGAGATAGAATGGACATGCCAGGGCCTCCAGACACTGCAAATGAACTCCAGACCCATGAGCCACCTTGGGCATCTGACTTATCTGGGTCCTGGGGAATCCAAAGGAGGTCCTTTGGCTTTGTAGGCAAATGCCTTAACCACTAAGCCATCTCTCCAGCCCACATTTTTTTTTCAACGAATGATGAGTCAATGGATGCTTAGTGGGCAGTGACAATGTGCCAGGCCCTGAAGTAGGAGAAATTCTAATTAATACAACAAACCTATAAGGATGGCATCACACCTCCATTTTGTAAGTAAGGAAACAAAGGCTGAAGGAATGGGACTGCCTAGCTCAAGGTGCCACAGTGAATCCGCGGAGAGGCCAAGAATGGCCCAGGGCTCACTACCTGTGGCTTGGGTTCTAGCTGTTGCCTCGCAATGATGGCCAAGGCTCTGAGCTGCCAATCTCTTGTTCCCTTGCCCCAGACCTTCCCTGATCGAATTGAGGACTCTTGTGGAGGGCATTTCTTTTTATTCAAGGTAGGGTCTCATTCTAGAGTGAGACGGATCTATACCTCACTCTGTAGCTCCAGCCTGGCTTCGAACTCACAGCGATGTTTCTACCTCTGCCTTCCAAGTGCTGGGATTAAAGGCATGTGATACCGTACTTGGCAAGGTGGGGGAGGGACTTAGTTTCTTTGTTTTTTTTTTTCAATGTAAGGTGTTGCTCTAGCCCAGGGAGTCCTGTAATTCACTCTGTGGTCGGAGGGTGCCCTTGAACCCACGGTGATCCTCCTACCTGTCTCCCAAGTGCTGGGATTAAAGGAATGAGCCACCACTCCAGGCTACAAATTTTTTTAAAATTTATTTTAGAGGGAGGGAGGGGGGACAGAGAGAGAGAGAGAGAGAGAGAGAGAGAGAGAGAGTGAGTGTGTGTGTGTATGGGTACACAAGGCTCTTTTGATGCTGCAAATGGATTCCAGACACATGTGCCACTTTGTCCATATGGCTTTATGTAGGAACTGAATCTGGTTTGGCAGGTATTGCAAGCCAGCACCTTTAATCCCTGAGCCAACTCCCCAGAGCCTGAGGGCTGACTTTATTTATTTATTTTTATGAGTTAGTGTCTCATGGCCCAGGCTGACCTGGAATTTACTATGTAGGCTTAGGGTGGCCTTGAACTCTCACAGATCCTCTACCTCTGCCTTCGAAGTGCTAGGATTAAAAGCATGCGCCATCACACCTGGCTGTGGTCGACTGTTGAATGGCCTCAAGGAAACCAGAAATAAAAGGATGGGTCTCCTAGTTTATACACAACTCTAGATGAATCTGACTCAAGCATAGTTCTAACTCTTGTCACTTCTCTGTTCAAGAATGCTTGTTAACGCAATATAAAACACCAGAGTTGAAGTTCCACCTTACTAATTTCTAACCTCATAGCCATCTGGCAAATTACT
Organism: Jaculus jaculus; assembly: GCF_020740685.1. Taxonomy (NCBI): domain Eukaryota; kingdom Metazoa; phylum Chordata; class Mammalia; order Rodentia; family Dipodidae; genus Jaculus; species Jaculus jaculus. The sequence goes on from NC_059104.1 coordinate 169,723,870, forward strand.
CTGTTCTATTCAAGCCTCATTGGCCTTCCTCTTCTTCCTGAACTGCACTTCTGAGAAAAAGGGTCTGGGACTCCAACTTCTGCAGAAACTTCACAGAGCCCTGTGGCTCCAAGTAATTCTCTGGGCTCCAGGAAGTGGCTTTCTCACTTAAAAAAAAAATATTTTTATTTATTTATTAGAGACACAGAGAGGGAGAATGGGCACACCAGGGCCTCTAGCCACTGCAAACGAACTCTAGATGCATGTACCACCATGTGCAACTGGTTTACGTGGGACCTGAAGAATCGAACCTGGGCTCTTAGGCTTCACACAGGCATGCGCCTGAACCGCTAAGCCGTCTCTCTAGCCCTCACTTTTTTTTTTCGAGGTAGAGTCTTGCTGTAGCCGAGGCTGACCTGTATTCACTATTGTAGTCTCAAGGTGGCCTTGAACTCCTACCTCTGCCTCCAAGCGCTGGAATTAAAAGGTGTAAAGCCACCATGCCAGGCAGCCGTTCCCACTTTTCCCAGTAGCCCATCAGAGTCTGTTGCCCCTCCCTCAGGTGGTCTGGACAGAGCAGGAAGGTGCAGAGGACCCTGCTGAAATGAGAACCCTTTGGGATTGAACTCACACAGCCAGTCAGGGGCAGGCACAGTGGACTGACACCCAGGGGTGCTCACATCCAAGATGAGGGCTGCCTACAAAGGCTTCCTCCATAGCCCTTGCTGTCTCGTTCACTTCCTCCATGGCTCTCATTCTCCACCTCTTCTTTTCCTTTTTGAAGCAGGTTCCTACTGTAGCCCAGGATGTCCTCCAAGTCACAGTGACCCTCCTATCTCAGCCTTCCAAATGCTGGGATTACAGGTGTGAGACCCTGTGAGTTCTAACCCTAACACCCGCTCACCTGCCTCCCAGCTTTTGCATTTGTTTCTCTGTAACCCATAGAACCCTTCCTGGCCCAGATTCTAATGCAGCCTGTGTGACCTTGAGAAAAATCTCCCTCCTCAGCAGACACAAACCCATCTGAGATGGGATTCCCTAGCCTTAAGACGTTTCTATTTTGCAGCCGACCCCAGGACCTCTCTCCTTCAGCGCGCAGCAGCGGAGCGCCATTCAGTCCTTTTGCCAGGTAACTTATTTCCCACCGGTTTTCCCCCTCTCCAATGGCAAAGGCCTAGCACCTGCAGCCAAAGGACTTGTTCAAGCTCCAGCCTCTTTGTGTCTATGTAGTGGGTGCGGGAGACCGGGGACGTCGAGGGAAGCTGAGTCCAGAATTTCTTCCTGCAACCTCTTCTCCTTTGCAAAAAAACAAAAAAAACCTCACAGCGAGCCAGCGCAGCCCCCCACCCCCCGCTGCGGTATCCTAACGCAAAACGCTGCAGCAGCAGCAGCAGCAGCAGCAAAAGCGGACAAGAGGCGGGGGCGGCCTGCGCGCGTGCGTCGGCGCAGAGCCCTCCCCCGCCCACGCGCGCGCCCCCGGCTGCAGACGCGCGCGCCCCGGCGGGAAAGCGCGCGGGAAGCCCCCCCCCCACGGGGTGGCGGTGGTGGGGAGGGGAGGACACGGGGGGTTTGGAACGTGCCACTGTCGGAGACCGACAGAGAGAGGAGAGAGAGAGAGAGAGAGAGAGAGAGAGAGAGAGAGAGAGAGAGAGAGAGAGGGAGAGAGAGAGGGCGGAGGGAGTGGTGGATTTTTCGCGCACCATTAGCGTTTCTAGCGCTCCCCTTCACGCCGCCGTCTCCCACCGTGCTGCGGGAGCCCCGTCCCGGCCCCTCTTCCCTCCACCCCCCCCGCCCCCCGCCCCCCGCCCCAACCCGCGCCACAACGAGGCCGCGCACGGCGCAGTTCCCTCCGCCGCCGCAGCGGGGCGCTGTGCGGCGCGGCGCGGCCGGAAATTCCCGCGGCCTGAGCTGGTGAAGCCTTAACCCGGAGCGCGGCGCCGCCTTCCTCCTCCCGGGAGCCGGGCGGAGGAGGACGAGGAGGAGGAGGAAGGAGGAGGGGGGCGTCGGGCCCGCCCGGGCAGCCCGGAGTGTGGGTGGGTAGTGGTGGTGGTGAGGGAGCCGCGGCCGACGTCGCCGCCGCCGCCGCCGCCGCGCGTTGCTCCTCCTCCGCCGCCCGGCGAGACCCCCACGGCTCCCCGGCCCCCGCCCCCTCGGCCGTCTCCGCCTCCTTCGCTCACACACCCCCAGGCCTGTCCGGGCCCCAGGCCTCTTCCCGGCGCTCCTCCTCCTCCTCCTCCTCCTCCTCCCTCTTCACACTCGCCGCGACCCGGCTCCTCCTGCCCGCCCGCCCGCCCGCCCGCCGCCGCCGCCGCCGCCGCCGGCCTCGCTGCAGCCTCCGGGGCCGGTCGTCGTCCTCGGGCTCCCCTTCCCTCCAGCCCCCCGCGTCCCGCTCCGACGCCGCGCTCGGGGTGTGTGTGTGTATGTGTGTGTGGCTGCGGGGGGAGGGAGGGAAGGATTGATGTCCCTTCAGCATCATGCAGCCGCCGCCGAGGAAGGTAAGGGCAGCAGCTCCTCGGGGGAGGGGGGGCGTGGAGCTTTTTTATTTTATTTTATTATTATTTTTGAGGGGGGTGCTGTGTGGTGTTTGTCGTGGGGGGGGGACGGATGCGTACAAAGAACGCGGCTGGGGCGACCGCTGCGCCCCCTCCCCCTTCTCCCCCCCCCCCCCAGCCAGGGGCCGTGACCGCTCTCGCCTCTGGGCTTGTCACTTGAGTTGCCGCCGACCCCTGGGCTTGGGAAGGAGGGTCGTAGGTGGTGAAGCGGTTTATGTGGACCGGGACTGGTCCGTCCACGGCACCCGCCCTCCCCCCCCCCCCTCCCGGAGAGCCTCAGACCGTTTGCACGAGTTTCAGGGTGTTGCATCCGTGTGGATGCGTGCCCGCAGGGCAGTGCTGCCCAATGCAAAGTGCATTCTCGGGGAGTGTGCGTGCGTGTGCGTGTGCATGTGTGTGTGTGTGTGTGTGTGTTGGGGGGAACGACGGCTGCAGATTTGCAGAGCCTGGTGCGTGTGTGATTGTTTAGTCTGCACCACACTGGAGTTCTCCAGCACCTACCTTGTCGACACCCACCCACCCCCTCTTTCCCGTCCGCTGGCACATTTAAGGGGGATTTGTTTGAAGCCTAGCTCGTAAAGGGTTAGCCTGGTTCTCCCCCCCCCCCCCTTACGGGGCTGCCGAAAAGAAGTTGGGACAGTTACCGCCCTCCCACCCCAAGGGAAATCCGTACATTAAGGATTGACGGGTCCTGCCTCTTCCCACCCCCCCTCCACACCCAAATCTTGCCCCGCCCCCGGCTGGAAGGCGAGGAAACAGGAGAGCTCACACCCCCCCCTTCCCGCCCCCCAGGAAAGCGAGAACCCGGGCGGTGCGTGGCGTGTGCCCGGGGATCCAGGTTTGCATGGCCAGGATGGCAGTGACGGTGCTCCTGGGCTTGTCAACAGTTTAGTGGCGGCGCCCACCTTTCCCCAGGGCCGAGGCTGTGTCCTTGTCTTCTTAATCCTGCACGTGGGTGCCGGGTATCTACCTTGGAATGGGCTTCTGTTCTCCCCTCGTGGGCAAACGTTGGCCAAATGACTAACTCTGTCTCTTCTTTTCCTTCCGTAATCTGGGTTTCTCCAGCCAACTGAGCCCTTTTCTTTAGCACATGTAGCCCCCTCCCCTCTCGGTAGCCTTGCTTCGGTGGCCCGCGTTCCAGCGTGGTAACCTGGAACGTGGGGGTCCCGCGGTGGAAGGAGCCCCTGGCCAGCTGCCTCTGGCGGTTCTTGCTGTTTGAAGTGAAGCCGCCACTGAGCCGGGCTTGCTGGGTTCCTTTAAAAGCTCTGCACAGGCTGGAAGGTCACTTTTGCTTTCTCCATTGTGAGGAGGAGATTGTGATTTGATGCGCTGTCACTGAGTGGAGGGCATCATTCCGAGACAGTGTGCTTTCTCACAAGCATTACTGGGTAATTTATGTAGCTGATTTATGCATATTAGTTCATGATTGTGTAAATTTTAGTCGGCTAGGTATTAGGTACTCGTGTTCTCTCCCATCTGTGGTTACTGCTCCTGGTGGTTATGTTAATCATTTTGTTCTAAAGAAGTAGAAGGCATAGATATGTACTGTAGTGGTACGTAGAATAATAATCTGAGATCTGTACTGAACTTGTATATAGAATAACAATCTGTAATTTTTAGATTATTTCCATTCATCCTCTCAGGTGCTTTAGTTAATTTTTCCCCCTTTAAATAAGTATCTCTAATAATAAAACTAAATGACAAATAATAGATTTATAATCTTTAGGGAGAGATAAGAGGTAGATATTCTGGCAAATACTGCTTTAATGCTTTTGTTCAGGTTGTGAATATATTATATTTTAGGTGAAAGTTACACAAGAACTGAAAAACATTCAAGGTGAGCAAATGACAAGACTTCAAGCCAAACATCAAGCAGAATGCGATTTACTTGAAGATATGAGGTAAGGTTACAGCAAATAGTTTGAGAATTTCTTATATCTCTGTTCCAAAGGACCTTTGAATTGCCAACCTCCAGGATCTGATGATGGAATTTCCTTTTGGATTTCCTGCTTTAAGTCTGTAGAACTTTGACTCAGCTGGAAATTATAACTGGAACTAACACAATACAAACTTTTTTTTTCTTCTTTGAAGGAACCTATCATGTACACATACCTTAAGAGTGTCAGTCAAATTAGAATCATTTAAGTGAGAATTCTTATTTATAGTTTTCCATTGAATTGTAGCAGTTATTTATTGGCCTTAATAGTTTTACACAGATTTTTGAGCTGACACCTGTGGTTAATGGTTAATATCTGGAGTTACCCAGTCAACCCTAGATGATTACATGCTAGCACTGTTTGTTAAAGCATAGCAAGCATAACTTTGTCTTTGAATGTTAAACATAGTGAAAACTGTATGTCATATTCATAATAAGGAAAACTCTGAATTTAATAGTTAAGACATTTTACTAACATTGTGAAAATGAGTATCAGAAATGAGAGTATGAGCTGGGTGTGGTGGCACACACCTTTAATCCCAGCACTTGGGAGGCAGAGGTAGGAGTTCAAGGCCACCCTGAGAGTACATAGTGTATTCCAGGTCAGCCTGGGTTAGAGTGAGAACCCACCTCGAAAAACAAACAAAACAAAACAAAATAAGAAAAAGAAATGAGGCTATTAAGATGGGTTTGATGGGACATCAGTCCCAGCCTTCAGGAGGCTAGGGTAGGTGGATCACAAGCTCAAGGCCAGCCAGATGCACAAGGTGGCCCATGTATCGAGTCCTTTGCAAGGCTGGCATGCCCATTCTCTCTCTCTCAAATAAACAAATAGATAAAATATTAAAAAAAAAACAAGGAGGAATGAGTTGTTTTATTGGAGGAAGTTATTTATTTATCAGTCTGGTAGTACAAACCACATTTTTTCTTTTCTTTTTTTTTTGGTTTTTCAAGGTAGGGTCTCATTCTGGCCCAGGCTGACCTGGAATTAACTATCTCGTCTCAGGGTGGCCTTGAACTCATGGCAATCCTCCTACCTCTGCCTCCTGAATGCTGGAATTAAAGGTGTGCACCATCACACCCTGCTCGTTCGTTCGTTCGTTCTTTCTTTCTTCCTTTCTTTCTTTCTTCTTAATATATTTTATTTATTTATTAGAAAGAGAGAGAGAGAATGAATGGGCGCGACAGGTCATCTGACCACTGCAAACAAACTCCAGACACATGCACCTCCTCGTGCATCTGGCTTATGTGGGTCCTGGAGAATTGAACCATTTGGCTTTGTAGGCAAACATCTTAACTGCTAAGCTATCTCTCCAGCCTTTTTTTCTTTTTAAAACAATTTTCTTTCTTTCTTTTTTTCTTCTTCTTGTAGTTTTTCAAGGTAGGGTTTCACTCTAGTCCAGGCTGACCTGGAATTCACTATGTAGTCTCCGAGTGGTGATCCTTCTACCTCTGCCTCCTGAGTGCTGGGATTAAAGGTGTGTGCCACCACGTCTGGCAAATAATTCTTTTTTACTTTATTTATTTATTTGAAAAAGAGGGAGAAAGAGGCAGAGAGAGGGAGAGAGAGAATGGGTGTGCCAGGGCCTCCAGCCACTGCTAACAAACTCCAAACGCCTGTAGCCCTCTTGTGCATCTGGCTTACATGGGTCCTGGGGAATTGAACTGAGGTCCTTTGGCTTTTCAGGCAGACGCCTTAACCACTAAACTATCTCTCCGGCCCCCACGTTTCTTTTTCCAGGGTAGGGTCTTGATCTAGCCCAGGCTGACCTGAAATTCACTATGTATGTATATGAGAATGGCACGTGAGGGCCTGTAGCCACCGTATTTGAACTCTAGACTCATGTACCACCTTGTGCATCTGGCCTATGTGGATTCTGGGGGTTTGAATCTGGATCTTTAGACTTTACAGGCAAGCACCTTAACCACTAAGTGATCCCTCCAGTCCAAGACTTCTTTTTACTTTATTTATTTAATATTTTTTGATTTTTCAAGGTAGGTCTTGGTGTAGCCCAGGCTGACCTGGAATTCACTGTGTAGTCTCAGACTTGTGCTGACCTGTAGCATGAGAGTCGAACAGACCCCAGAGGAGGGAGTGGGGATGGATCTGAGACAAGAACACGAGGAACAGAGCCAAGGCAAGTTCTGATCAAGGCTCAGGTTTATTCAGGCAGGCACAAGCTTATGTACAGAAAATAAAACTTTCTCGACAATGCCTACATGTCTAAAGTCAGCTTCACCAAGGCCATACAATAATGCCTCTGTGCCTAAAGACTCAAGAAAAGAGATCAAGGAACAGCTACAGCTCCCCACAAGACTGGCGGTGGACTCATGGTGATCCTCCTACCTTTGCCTCTTGAGTGCTGGGATTAAAGGCATGTACCACAATGCCTGGTTCTTTTCTTTCTTTCTTTTTCTTTTTCTTTTTTTGGAGGTAGGGTTTCACTGTAGCCCAGGTGGACCTGGAATTCACTCTGTAGTGTCAGGGTGGCCTTGAACTCATGGCCATCTGCTGCCTCTTGAGTGCTCATGCCTGTGCCTTTTCTCTTTTTATGCCATTATGTATACTTCAGTGCAAAACCTAAAGGTTAATAATATAGACATTGGTGTTATGCAATCTTGGGTTTATATCCCAGCACCTACTAGGTGTTCTGTCTTTTGAAAATGACCTAATCTTTCAGCTTTATAATTTGTAAAATGGAGTAACAGTGGCTTTCTTTCTTTTTTTCTTTTTTTTTTTTTTGATTTTTTGAGGTGGGGTCTCCCTCTAGCCCAGGCTGACCTGGAATTGACTATGTAGTCTCAGGCTGGCCTTGAACTCTCAATGATCGTCCTGCCTCTGCCTCCCAAGGGCTGGGATTAAAGGCATGCACCACCATGCCCGACTATTTATTTATTTATTTTTTCAGTTCTTTTGAGGTAGGATGTCACTCTGGCCCAGGCTGACTTGGCACTCGCTCGTAGCCCCAGGCTGGCCTCAAACTCGGCAGCCCTCTTACTTGACTCTCCCAAGTGCTAGAATTAAAGGTGTGCCACCAGGCCCTGTCTAGTAACTTTCCTTCAGAAAGGTTGTATAGATCCGATGACAGTACATGCAGATGTGATATGTATTGAGCTAAGTTGATATAGGATTGTTGCTCCTGCTGCTAGTGATGTTGCTTGTATTATTTCTGACCTCCCTGTTCTGGTTCCATGACTACAGCAGTCTTCCCGGGTCCTTAGGGTTCGCAGGCAAATGCCTTAACTGCTAAGCCATCTCTCCTGCATGTACAGCAGTATCTTTTAAAAGAGATTTATTATTTGTAAGGACAGAGAGAGTGAGTGTGTGTGTGTGTGCGCGCGCTGCACACAAGCCTCTGCAGATGAACTCCAGACACATGTGCCACTTGTGCATCTGGCTTTACGTGGTTACTGGGGGAGTCAAACCCAGGCATTCAGGCCTTGCAAGTAAGTGCCTTTAACGGCTGAGCCATCTCTCCAGTTCCTAATATAGCAATATCTTAATTATCACAGAAGTGTCCTCATATTTTCCATTCTCTTATCTTTCCTTTTTAATCTGTTTTCCACATTCTACTAGTTAGGCTCTCTGTCTGTGGATAAAGGTTGAACACCTTGTAGCATAATGTCTACAGCTTCCTTTCTTGGCTTAATTACTACCATCTCATGCCCATGCATCCTTTCTTCTTTGGCCACATTGGGCATTGGATTAACTGTATAATATGCATAAATGTCTTTGTATACTTTTTGTTAATTTTTTTTTTTCACTCTAGCCCAGGCTGACCTGGAATCCACTATGTAGTCTCACGGTGATCCTCCTACCTCTGCTTCCCAAGCGCTGGGATTAAAGGCGTGCGCCACCATGCCCGGCATACCAATAATGTTTTGTCCTTTAAATATCTAACAGCTGTAAGCACAGGTGGAACATGTTAACAGTGCTGAAAACAATATTTCTATCAACAAATCTAAATCAATTAATTTGACCTAGAAACTGCCAGAAAAAGACAAAATAGCATAAAGTCTTGGCACCTGTGTTTGAAAACATCTTTGATTAGCCTGAATTCCTTAATGGACACCAATTACCCATGGACGGCTGGAATCAGAACAGTAGAGCTTGAGACCATTTTTCTCAGATGAAGGCCATTGTGTGAGCATAAGGCTGTATCCTGGAGCAGGGAATGTCGTAAGAGTTTGCTTAAAAGCAGTGAACTTGAGATGCCAGAAATGACAGTTACTTAGGCAACATACCGGCTAGAACTTTTTTTCTTTTTTTGGTTTTCCGAGGCTGGGTCACTCTCCTCTGACCTGGAATTCACTATGTATTCTCAGGGTGGTCTCAAACGCACAGCCATCCTTTTACCTCTGCCTCCCGAGTGCTGGGATTTAAGGTGTGCACCACCACACCAGGCTTTTGACTAAAACTTTGATCACATATGAGAATAGAGTATAACCTGATTATTTGTGAACTAAAACAGCCTGAGCTTTAATACAACTCTTGGCAAATCTACTTGGAAAGAGAAAACAGCTGGACAAACCATGCTCTTAGCTTAATTTTGGATAGCAGTTAATCTGATGTATATTAGAGACACACCTGGATTAACATAAAGCAATTTTATGTTTTACCCATGACTGTTAGAACAGATGAAGCTTAGACAGGCCATATCAACATGTCTGTACATAACAGGAGGACAAAAGTTACAATAACTGAGATCAGATTTAAATCTATTGATGGCCATTTGATAGTATTAAGATTAACAGGACCTGAACTATCTTTACAGTTGCAGATAAGATCACTTTGTAATAGAAAATAAACAGTGATGAATAAACCTTCAAACTCATAGCTAACTTGGTTGAGCTTTTTAAGGACAGTTTTTATAGCAGTTGTCATGCGCAACTTACCATCAATGACCTGAAGGTTAACTATAATATCTTGAGATGTATACTCAAGTGCCTCAGATTTTGTTATCATTGCGCGTCTTTGTTATATCCTGGACAAAAGAGCTGCTTTATGAGGACTTTAGGGTTAGAGGGTTAGGATTATTGATCCACAGTTAGTAACTGGGATGATTGGGGACCAGCAGGTAGGACTGGTGGTCTCTTCAGGATGCTCGCAGGGCTAAAAGAATAGCTGTACATAAGGTGCCTTTGTTTCTTTTGCCTTCTCTTCTACAAAAGTCATGTTGGAGAGAGAGAGAAAAAATGAGAAAACTATGGTTGACTTTACTGGTTTCTTATTCTTTTTTAGTTTAATATTTAAAAATTTATTTGAGAGAGGGAGAGAGAGAAAATGGGCATGCCAGGGTTTTCAGCCACTGCAAATGAACTCATGCGCCACCTTGTGCATCTGGCTTATTTAAGCCCTGGGGAATCAAACTGAGGTCCTTTGTCTTTGCAGGCAAATGCCTTAACTACTGAGCTATCTCTCCAGCCCACTGGTTTCTTATTCTTTGTTCCCAGATAACTGTTATCAAGACTACTCCAAGAGCCAGGTGTGGTGATACACACCTTTAGTCCTAGCACTTGGGATGCAGAGATAGGAGGATTGCTGTGAATTTGAGGTCAGCTTCACACTATAGAGTGAGTTTCAGGTCCGTTTGGGCTAGAGTGAGAATCTATGTCAAAAAACAAACAAAAATCCAGAAAACAAAGACTACTCCAGTTTTGCCATTGTACATCAATATGTACATATATAGGTATATATATGTATATATACATATTTTTTCACATTTAGGGTTATAGTTTGTGTGTTGCCACTATTGGGCCTTATTAAATTAACTAAATTGTATAATATTCACTGTACAATTGATAAGAATATACTTTCTTTGTATTATAAAATTTTAAAAATATGTTATTTTTACTTATTTGTGTGAGAAAGTGAGAGACAGAGAGAATGGGCATGCCAGAGCCTCTAACCATTGTAAACCAAGTCCAGATGCATGCGCCACCTGTGCATCTGGCTTATGTGGTTTCTGGGGAGTCAAGCCTGGTCCCTTAGGTTTTTTAGGCAAGCACATTAACTGCTAAGCCATCTCTCAAGCCTTGTAAAATGTTTTTAAACAACATTTTATTTATTTGAGAGAGAGAGGTAGAAAGAGGCAGGTATAGATGGATAGATAAATAGAAAGGAAGGAAAGAAAAGGAAAGGGCACACCAGGGCTTCTAGCCACTGCACATGAACAACAGATGCATGTGCCACCTTGTGCATCTGGCTTGTATGAGTCCTAGGGAATTGAACCTAGGTCCTTGGGCTTCACAGGCAAGCGCCTTAACTGCTAAGCCATGTCTTTGGCTCATGTTGTAAAACTTAACAGAAATTGGGCCGGAGAGATGGCTTAGCAGTTAAGGCGCTTGCCTGCAAAGCCAAAGGACTCCAGGACCCACTTAAGCCAGATGCATAAGGTGGAGTATGTATCTAGAGTTCTTTTGCAGTGACAGGAGTCCCTGGTGTGCCCATTCCCTTTCTTTATCTACTTCTTTCTCTCAATCAAATAAATAATAAAAAAAAACTAACAGAAAAATTTTAGGAACTTGTTTCTGACATATAAGTGGCAATTCAGTATGGTATCTGTTAATTTTTTAAAAATTTACTTATTTATTTGAATGAGAGAGGGAGGGAGAGAATGTGTGCACCAGGGCCTCCAGCCACTACAAATAAACTCCAGACGCATTTGCCACCCTGTGCGTCTGCCTTACATGGGTCCTGGGGAATCACACTGGGGTCCTTTGGCTTTGCAGGCAAATGCCTTAACCACTAAGCCATCTCTCCAGCCCTCTGTTAACTTTTGTTTCCTCACTGACTGAAATAAATGATTGAGATAAATACTATTTCAATAAATAAATGATTATTAAAGGCATGCATCTTTTTAGTCCCAGCACTCAGGAGGCAGAGGTAGAAGGATCCTGGGACTATAGATACAGAGTTTCAGGTCAGCTTGGGTTAGGGTGAGACCCTGCCTCACTCTAACAAAAAAGTAAAAATGGCCCGGCAGGTGTAAACTGGGTATGGTGGTGCAGTGCACGCCTTTGATCCCAGCATTTGGGAAGCAGAGATAGGAGGATTTCCATGAATTTGAGGCCACTCTGAGACTACTTAGTGAATTCCAGGTCACCGTGGGCTAGAAGTGAAACCCTACTTTGAAAAGCCAACCAAACAAACAAACCAAACAACAAAGAAAGAAGGATGTGTATCAGTTTACTTTCAAAACTTAATCCCACTCCATTTTTTTTTTAAACAATTTTACTTATTTGAGAGAGAGAAAGAGGGAGAGAATGGGTGCACCAGGGCCTCCAGCCATTGTGAACAAACTCCAGATGTGTGCGCCCCCTTGTGCATCTGACTTACATGGGTCCTGGAGAATCAAACCAGAATCCTTTGGCTTTGTAGGCAAAGGCCTTAACTGCTAAGCCGTTTCTCCAACCCAACCCCACTCTGTTTTAAAAGAAGTTATAACAGATTACAGAATCCAATTTTTTCCTTTTATTTTTATTTTTATTTTTTTTGAGGTAGGGTTTCACTCTAGTCCAGGCTGACCTGGAATTCCCTATGTAGTCTCTGGGTGGCTTCAAATTTATGGGAATCCTCCTACCTCTGCCTCCTTAGTGCTGGGATTAAAGGCATGTGCCACCATGCCCTGCTTTTTTTTTTTCCTTTTAATGATTTGTAAACAAATGTTTATTAAAAATGTTCTTACTTTAAAAATATATGGGCGTAAACATACAAAAGTGCTTAGAGGGCAGTTTGGTGAACATAATATATGCATCCAGCCAGACAACAGTAGTTGTTACTCCCTTAGGGCTCATGACCTCCCCAGCCATATGCTTTTGAGTAGGTTTTCAGTACCAGGCATGTTTTACCTCCTGTGGAGCTGGCCTCTAGTCCAGTCAGAGAACAGTTGGTTTCCCCCACATCAAACATGCCACTACCTTGCAGCAGTTGACAGACATATTTGTCCTGGCTGGCTAGCTTTAAGGCTTGCAGGATCCACTGCTGTTTAACATCATTGATGATTTATTTCTCCCAAAAGGCTACATGCAGCATAGCTCTTTGCAGCTTTCTGAGAGCTCATCAGCAGGGAGGAGGTTTCCAGCTCAGCTCCAGCTTGATTTCCGCAGGCCCAAACATGCGGAATCTTCAGCAATAGGGTCTTACCATCTAGTTCTGGTGCACAACCAAGAGCCTTGGCAATGGCTTGTAATGAGACTTAAGTTTTTAGGATTTTAAAGAAAACCCAAAACACAGTAAGTTGTAAACAGAAGAATTTTTATGCTGATATGACAAGTTCCCACTCACACCCTTTATTGTCTTGTGGAATTTTGAGGGGAGGACACCAGTTATGCTATAGTGTTTTTCTTTTGTTGGCCTTCCCTTCTTCAGTTCATGTCTTTCAGGGGAGTATTTGGAAGCCAAATTGTTGGAGTGAAGCATGAGAATGAAAGAGAACTCATTTGTTGTTAATCAGGGACATTCCATTCTTTGGGGAGATTTCATACTGATACATTTCCTGTTGACATTTACTGTCAGCTGTAGACAGGCGTACTTTACGTATATGTGTATATTTTTTGAGACAGTTTTGTTGTATAACCCTGGCTGGCCCAGAACTTGGTGTGTAGACCTGGCTTTGAAATTGGCAGCAATGTTCCTGCCTCTGCCTCCAGAGTGCTGGGATTATTGGCATATTTGCCACCATGCTTGGCCTACTTTGCTTTTTCTGTTTTTAGTTTTCAAGGTAGGGTTTCATTCTAGCCCAGACTGACCTGGAACTCATTCTGTAGCCATAGCTTCAGGTTGGCCTTGAATTCAATTTGATCTTCTTACTTCAGCCTCTCAAGTGCTAAGATTAAAGGTATGTACCACCACACCTGGCTTACTTTACTTTTTTTTTTTTTTTGCCCCTTTTATGAGAAGGAGAGAGACAGAATTGGTGCACCAGGGCCTTCAGCCACTATAAGTGAGCTCCAGATGCGTGTGCTACTTTGTGTGCACATGCAGCCTTGTGTGCTTGCATCACCTGTGTGTCTGATTTATGTGAGACCTGGAGAATCGAACATGGGTCCTCAGGCTTCACAGGCAAACACCTTAACTGCTCTCCAGTCCTTACTTTACTTTTTAAAAATACTTTATTTTTATTTATTTATTGAGAGAATGGGCATGCCAGGGCCTCTAGCCAGTGCAAACAAACTCCAGATGCATGCACCACCTTGTACATCTGGCTTATGTGGGTACTGGGAAATTGAACCTGGGTCCAGATACATGCGCTTCTTTGTGCATCTGGCTTACGTAGGTCCTGGGGAATTGAACTGAGGTCCTTTGGCTTTTCAGGCAAATGCCTTAACCACTAAGAAATCTCTTTAGCCCTGTTATCTTTTTTAAATTTTATAACTCGGGCCATATGGTCCTATTTCTTTTTTTTTTTGTTGTTGTTGTTGGTTGTTTTTTTGAGGTAGCGTCTTGCTTTACCCCAGGTTGACTTGAAATTCACTTTATAGTCTCAGGGTGACCTCAGACTTATAGCCATCCTCCTACCTATACCTTCTGAGTGCTGGGACTAAAAGTGTGCACTACCATGCCTGGCCCAGTGGACTTTTACTGAGTTACCTCTTAGGAATATAGTCATGGTTATAATTATTGTCACTTTTGGTCATCTGATAATGGCAATCCAAGGGACCTGTAGGCAGTTGTATATTTTCGACTTCTTGTTAGGTGAGAGGTTAGTGAAGTGGCTGAACAGAAAATGAGAAAGGGAAATAAGAGGTGGGGTCATCCCTAGTTGAATCATTGGCCTTCCTGAGGACCGTCAGTCCAGTCTGAAAGATAATGTGGGTGAGGAGCCTTTTACCAGAGGAGGCCTGTGATGGCAAGTTGGTGTTTTTGTTTGATAATACTTAAAACGTGCACTTGAATCCCACAGTTGTCATTCTGTGCTGTTAGTATCAGTTTTGAGGATGGCTTGATGCAGAGCAGCTATTTGTTTTTAGTGACTAATCTGGTAACTAAGTTCAGAAACTTATATCCCTATACTTTGTTCCACTGCTGCTCTGAGCCATCTGTCTAGCCCCAGAGTCTTTTATTTTTTCAGATTTTGGAATATTTGCATATATAATGAGATATATTGTGGGTGAGATCAGTGTTTAGTGATAACATTAATTCATATCCAATATACCCTAAACACCTACTCTGAAGGTAATTTTATTTTTAGATATTCTCATATTAGTTCAGACTGAAGTTCTAAGGGTAGGCAGGTACATGCATGTTTGTATGTAAGCATGAGTGTGTGGAGTCAGAGGTGGATGTCAGGTGTCTTCCTCAATCATTTCCCATATATTTTTACTTAAAAAAATTTTTTGACACATGCACCACCTTGTGCATCTGGCTTATGTGAGTACTGTGGAATTGAACCTAGGTCCTTACAATTTGCAGGCAAGTGCTTTAACTATTAAGCCATCTCTCCAACTCTTTCCCACATATTAAAAAAATAATTTTATTTATTTATTTGCAAGCACAGACAGACAGAATGGGTGTACCAGGGCCTCCAGCCATTGCAGATAGAACTCCAGATGCATGTGCCACCTTATGCTTTTGGCTTTATGTAGGTACTGGAAAATCAAACCTGGGTTGTCAGACTTTTCAGCCACGTGTCTTAACCTCTAAGCCATCTCTCCAACCACATGCCCTACATTTTTTACTGAGACAAGGTCTCTCACTCAACTCAGCGTTCACTGACTCAGCCAGTCTAGACAACCAGCTTGCCCTGAGTTCAGCTTGTCTTTGGACCTCTGGCATGTGCTGCCACATTCAGCGTTTATATCAGCACTGGGACTCTAAACCCAGACCCTCAAGCTTGTGCAGCAAGTACCTTTCCGATGAAGCCATTTGCTCAGCTTTCAAACTTTTTTTTTTTTTGAGTTTGAGTCTCTCTCTAACCCATGCTGACCTGGAATTCACTACATAGCCTCAGGCTGGCCTCAAACTTAGAGCAGTTCTCCTGCCTTTGCCTCCTGAATGCTGGGATTAAAGGCATGTGCCACCATGTCCAGCCCAAACTAATTTTGTTTTTTTTTTGAGGTAGGGTTTCACTTTCGTCCAGGCTGACCTGGAATTCACTATTTAGTCTCAGGATGGTGTTGATCTCACAGTGATCCTCCTACCTCTGCCTCCCGAGTGCTGGGATTAAAGGCGTGCACCACCACACCCGGCCTGAAACTAATTTTTTTATGACAACTTCCATAATTATAGACAATTAGCCATGGTAATTCCCTCTTCCCCACTTACCCCTTCGCCACTCCATTCTCCATCATACCTGCTCCCCTGTCAACCAGTCTCTTTTATTTTGATGTCATCTCTTCCTCCTGTTGTGATGGTCTTGTGTAGTTAATGTCTGGCACTGTGAGGTCATGAATATCCAGGCCATTTTGTTTCTGAAGGAGCACGTTTAAGGAGTCCTACCCTTCCTTCTGCCACCTCTTCAGCAGTGGACCCAGGGCCTCTCAGCACCATGATGCCTTCTGAATCATCCCAAGGTCACTGCCATCTGAAAAGAGAAGCTTCTCTAACCCAAAGTGAGAGTAGCATTAATACAGGGATATGAACATTAAAAGAAGTGTTTACCGAACAGCCATGCTAAATTTTTTTTTTCAAGGTAGGGTTTCACTCTGGCCCAAGCTGACCAGGAACTTTTAGTAGTTCTAGGCTGATTTTGAACTCACAGTGATCCTCCTACCTCTACCTCTCAAGTGCTGGGATTAAAGATGTATGCCATCATGCCTGGAACAAGTATTTTTATTTATTGTGTGTGTGAGAGAGAAAGTGAGTATGGTGTGCCAGGGCCTCCTGCCATTGCAGATAAGCAACAGACAGATGCTTGTACCACTTTGTACATCTGGCTTTATGTGGACATTGGGGAATGAATTGAACCTGGGTTGTCAGGTTTTGCAGGCAAGTAGCTTTAACCAGTGAACCATCTCTCTAGACCCTTAAATTTTTTTTTTTTTTTTTTTGGTTTTTCGAGGTAGGGTCTCACTCTATCCCAGACTGACCTGGGATTCACTATAGAGTCTCAGGGTGGCCTCGAACTCACGGCGATCCTCCTACCTCTGCCTCCCAAGTGCTGGGATTAAAGGCATGCGCCACCACGCCCGGCTGACCCTTAAAGTCTTTAAAACCTATTTTTGTTATTTGCGAGAGAGAGAGAGAGTGGGGATGGGGAGAGTGGTAGATGACAGACTGTAGTTGTGCCTGGACCTCTTGCTGCTGCAGACAAACCCCAGACACGTGTGCCTCTTTGTGCCTCTGTCTCATGTGGGTGCTGGAGAATGGAATCCTGGTCAGCAAGCTGTTCAAGCGAGGACCTTGAACTGCTGAGCCATCCCTGTAGTCCTCATTGTGTACCTTGATAGGCCACTGGCCTGTGGTGTGTGGGCAGTTGTCAAAACTCAGATAATGTATACATAAAACTCGTGCACTTAATTGTATGTAGTTTTATATAAAAGGCTAAGTATTTAGGGGAAGTGTATACTGATGGGTAGATTTTGCATTAGTTTGTTAAAATTTATGTCAAAAATAAGATGGTTTAGTAGATGGCTAGAGAGGAATAAATGAGCAGATATTTGATGAAGCAAGTACAATAAAATGTTATGACAGTGTAGGTTGTGGCTATATGGGTGTCATCTGAAAGAATCTTTGTAACGTCCTTGGAAAATTTTTACAATTAGCTGTTGAAACTTTCCTCTTATATCCTTGTTTGCACTTGTAAACGGAAGCCAAACAAAACCACTTCTCAATGAATAAAGTGGAAATTGTAATGAAAATTACTAAATACCATTCGGTGACCGTGAATGCTGTGTATAACACAGTATGTAGGGCATGGGGTTAGGGTGTAGCTCACTTGTGCTTAGCCTGCAAGTGACCCTGAGCTTCCTTCCCTCCATACCCCATATCCATGTATGATGTGATTTAAAAATTAAGGTAAGCTGGGTCTGGTGGTACACGCCTTTAATCCCATTATTTGGGAAGCAAAGGTATGAGGATCACCATGAGTTTGAGGCCAGCCTGAGACTGCATAGTGAATGCCAGGTCAGCCTGAGCTAGAGTGAGACCCTACTCAGAAAACAAAAAGACTGAAAAAAAAAAAAAAAGAAAGAAACAGAAAAAAGAAAAAAAGAAAGAAAAATTAAAGTATAGTTTTACTGTACTTTTTGTTTATTGGAGACATGGTCTCATGTATCCCAGGCTGGCCTTAAGTTCGCCATGTAGCCAAAGTGTGTATATTACGCCAAGTGTTATGTGGTGCTGGGGATTAAACCTAGAGCCTTGTGCTAGGCTTTCTAGTAGTCTAGTAACTATTTTACCAACTGAGCTATAATCTTCGTCTCATTTTTTCTGTTTTTTTGAAACAAGGTCTTGCTTTATAGCCTAGGCTGGCATTGAGCTCACAGTAGCCTAAACTAAGGTTCATCCTCTTTTGCGTGCTGGAGTTACAAGTGTACACTAGAACACTTGGCTTAGTGACTTTGTTAGAAAACAGGAAACACTGAAAATGAGAAGGCTTAGTGTTCCATCTTCACAAATTAGAAAAAGAACAGACTGCCTAAAAAAAATTTACCTAGTAGGAGCAAGCATCATGGCACATACCAATAATTAGGAAGTGAGACAGGAGAGTTAAAATCTTTAGACCAATTGGGCTACATAGGGAGAACCTGCCTCAAAACAACAAAACAGAGGCTGGAGAGATGGCTTGGCCATTAAGGCGCTTGCTTGCAAAGTCTTAGGACTGGGTTCAGTTCCCCAGTACCTATGTAAAGCCAGATGCACAAAGTGGTACATCCAACTGGAGTTCATTTGCAGTGGCAAGAGGCTGTTGCATGCCCATTCTCTCTCTCTCCTCTCTCTTTCAGATAAATAAATAAATAAATATTAAAAATAAACAACCAAGCAGCCCAATGAAGTAATCAGAAAAGAATTAAAAAAAAAAAAAAAAGAGGAGGGACAGTCAGGCATGGTGGCGCACACCTTTAAACCCAGTACTCGGGAAGCAGAGATAGGAGGATTACTGTGAGTTCAAGGCCACCCTGAATATACAGAGCTAATTCCAGGTCAGCCTGGGCTAGAGTGAGACCCTACCTCAAAAAAGCCAAAAGAAAAGAGGGCGGGGGGAGAGAGTATACAATATAGTATTTAAGAATATCAGAAAAAATGTACTGGGATGGAGAGGTGGCTTAGTGGTTAAGGCACTTGCCTGAGAAGCCTAGGACCCAGGTTCGATTCTCCAGGTCCCACATTAGCCAGATGCACATTGTGGTGCATGCATTTGGAGCTCATTTGCAGTGGCTAGAGGCTGTGGCGCACACATTCTCTCTTCCTCTGTACTTCTGTATCTAATAAATAAATAAAACAATAAAAAAATTTTAAAAAGCAAAAAAATGTACTGATGGGGCTGAAGAGATGGCTTAACAGTTAAAGCATTTGCCTGCAAAGCCAAAGGATCCTGGCTTGATTCTCCAGGACCCATGTAAGCCAGATGCATAGGGGCCACATGTGTCTGGAGTTCGTTTGCTGTGGCTGAAGGCTCTGGCATGCACATTCTCTCTCTCTGTGCCTCTTTCTCTCAAATAAATAAATAAAATAAATAAATAAAATAAAAACAATTGCCAGGCTTGGTGGCACACATCTTAAAAAAAATGTACTGATGGGCCGGAGAGATGGCTCAGCAGTTAAGGCACTTACCTCTAAAGCCTAACAACCTGGGTTTGGTTCCCCAGTACCCATGTATAGCCAGATGCACAAAGTGGCACATGTGTTTGGAGTTTTTCAGTGGCTGAAGACCCTGATGTACCCATTCTCTCTCTGCTTGCAAATAAATAAAAATACATATTAACATCATTGTACTTCATGGTGATGCTTTAGAATTTCCCTCATTAAGGTCATGGGTAAGACAGATCAAAACCCTAGTAGTGACTTGACTGTAGTAAGTACCAGCCATTTAATTTAATCAAAGATTAATCTGGGGCTGGAGAGATGGCTCAGTGGTTAAGGTGCTTGCCTGTAAAACCTAAGGACTGGAGTTTGATTCCCTAGTACCCATGTAAAGCCAGAGGCACACATTTGCAGAGGCTAGAGGCTCTGGCATGTCCATTCTTTTTCTCTGCCTCTTTCTCCATCTCTCAAATAAATAAACAAGTAAATAAATAAATAAAAATATTTTTAAAACTATGTTACTGTGAACAGATTTTGTGAATATGATCACATATAAAATCAGTTATCTTTAAGTAAAGGATTGTTGCAGTCAAGTTCACATTGCTGGCAGAAATCCCCAGACCAAGAGTAGCTTCTGGGAAAAAAAGGGTTTATTTTGGCTCACAGATTCGAGTGGAAGCTCCATGATGGTAGGGGAAAACAATGCCATGAGCAGAGGGTGGGCATCACCCCTTAGCCACTATGAGGTGGACAGTAGCAACAGGAGAGTGTGCCCAACACTGGCAAGGGGAAACTGGCTATAATACTCATAAGCCTACCCCAACAATACAATGCCTTCAGGAGGTGTTAATTCTCAAATCTCCCATCAACTGGGAACCTAGCATTCAGAACACCTCAGTTTATGGGGGACACCTGAATCAAACCACCACAAGGAGATTGCCCTCAGTAAAACTAGCATACTTTATTCAATCATCATTATAAGGCCTTAGGAGGAAAATTGAGTTCTCTGCAAGAAGAAATTCTCTTTACTGTTTTACTTATTTATTTCAGAGAAAGAGAGAGAAAAAGAATGGGCACATCAGGGCCTCTAGTCACTGCATACGAATTCCAGACACATTTGCCACCTTTTGTGCATCTGGTTTATGTGGGTACTTGGGAATTATACCTGGTTCCTTAGGTTTTGCAGGCAAAGCGCCTTAACTGCTAAGCCATTATCTCCAGCTCTGGAAGAAGAAATTCTGCCTCAAGATTATAACATTAATTACCACCTGAGTTTCTGTCATCTTGCTCTTCAAAATTTTAGATTTGTCAGCACCCTCAATTATAATGGGCCGAGTCTCAAAGTAAATCCCTATATAGCTCTCTTTCTTTATGCATTGTTTACCATGTATCTTATCTTTCTCCATTCTGTTTCTCTAAAACCCTTTAATGGGGCTGGAGAGATGGCTTAGCGGTTAAGCGCTTGCCTGTGAAGCCTAAGGACCCCGGTTCGAGGCTCGGTTCCCCAGGTCCCACGTTAGCCAGATGCACAAGGGGGCGCACGCGTCTGGAGTTCGTTTGCAGAGGCTGGAAGCCCTGGCGCGCCCATTCTCTCTCTCTCCCTCTATCTGTCTTTCTCTCTGTGTCTGTCACACTCAAATAAATAAATTAAAAAAAAATTTAAAAAAAAGAAAGTGTTCATTTATTAAAAAAAATAAATAAATAAAAAATAAAATAAAGTAAAACCCTTTAATGATTTTGATGGTTCATCTAGGTTGTCAACCTGACAGGATTTAGAATTTTCATGGAAACAAATCTCTGGGCATGTCTGTGATGAATTTTTGTTGTTGTTTTATTTGAGGTAGGCTTTACTATATAGTTTCATGCTGGTCTTGAACTCAGGGTTATCCTCCTATCTCTGCCTCCCAATTGCTGGGATCAAAGGCGTGCTCCACTGTTTCCACTGTGCCCTGCACTTTTCTTTTCCTTTATTTATTTATTTATTTATTTTTTGAGGTAGGGTCAGGCTCTAGCCCAGGCCGACCTGGAATTCACTGTAGTCTCAGATTGGCCTCAAACTCAGCGATCCTCCAGCCTCCATGTGCAAGTGCTGGTGTTAAAGTTATGTACCACTGCACCCAGCCTGCTGCTGAATTTTCCAAATGAGGTTGGGGATCCTGGTCTGCGTGATAAGAATAAAGCTAGCTGAGCACTAGATAGTATTCATGTCTGTCTCCTTTTTGATAGCAGATCAAGTGTGAGCAGATGCTGTGTGTCCTTCTGCCACCATGTCTTCCTCTACGTTGAGCTGCAACTGTAAACTCTTCAGCCAAAAGCAGCCCTTCCTTTCATGAGCTGGTTCTTATTTATTTATTTTTATTTAAAAATATTTTATTTATTTATTTATTTATTTATTTGAGAGAATGGGAGAAAGGCAAGTAGAGACACAGAGACAGAGAGAATGGGTGCTCCAGGACTTCTAGCTACTGCAAACAAACTCCAGATACAGGTGCCACCTTGTGTATCTAGCTTACATAGGTACTGGGGAATTGAACCTGGGTCCTTAGGATGTGTAGGCAGGTGCCTTAACTACTAAGCCATCTCTCCAGCCTGTGAGCTGGTTCTTGTCAAGTATTTGTTCATAGCAACAAGCATAAGAAACTATTAACACTGATTACTCCCCCCCACACCCTAACCAGAAGACATGAAAAGAGAGACAAGATATAGAATTAGGAAAAACACATAAAATTCCCAACGCTTAAAAGCAATAATGAGCATGCCTTTAATCCCAGCACTTAGGAGTAGAGGTAGAAGGATTGCAGTGAGTTTGAGGCCCCCCTGAGACTACATAGTGAATTTCGATTTAGCCTGGGCTAAAGCTAGACTCTACCTCAAAACAAACAAACAAAAAACCCAAAAAACCTGGGCTGGAGGGATGGCTTAGCAGTTAAGGTGCTTGCCTGCAAAGCCTAAGGACCCATATTCAATCTCTCCAGATCCCACATAAGCCAGATGTACAAAAGTGAGGCAAGCACAAGGTCACACATGTCCACTAGGTGTCACTAGTGTCTGGAGTTTGCAGTGGCTGAGGCCCTGGTATGCCCACTCTCTCTCTCTCTCTCTCTCAAAAATATATAAATCAATACAAACAAAAAACCTGATTAGGAGTTAGACATAGTGATACATCCCTGTAATCCTAGCTCTCAGGGCCAGTAGTTACCAGGCCAGTCTGGGCCACATAGTGAGAACCTTTCTAAAAGAAACTGCACGTACACCTATGAGGATTCTTTAGATTCACCTAAGAATAAAGATAAAATGTGAGAACTAGTAAGAGTTTGGCACGTTTGTTTGTTGTCATAAAATGACCTTGCTTGTATATTGCTATAAACCACCAATTACGAGGTAGAAGAACATGGCACAGTTCAGAGCAGTAACAGTGCGAGTGCCATGACCTCTGAGCTATCTGCCCAGCCCCTGTGGAGCAGTGATAAAGACACTCAGTAATGAGGACACTGAAGATTAAGTCTTAAGCGCCATGGCAACACTTCTTTATGGGTCAAACTAGAAAGTACATTTTGAAGTTGCAAAGGAAGATCTGAACTGATGGAGACATATCATTTCTGTAGATGAAAAAGCTATTTAGGTATCAATTTCTTGCCATGTAAATTCAGTGTAATTCCAACATACACCTTAAATGGTATTTACACATCAAATTTGTAAAACAGTCTAATTTCCATTTGTAAGAATAGCATCTGATGGCATAGTGGTTAAAGACATTTGCTTGCAAAGCTTGACAGCCTGGGTTTGAGTCCCCAGTACCCATGATGCACAAAATGGCACATGTGTCTGGAGATTGTTTGTAGAGACAGGAGACCCTGGTATACCCATTCTTTTTTTCCCCTTCTGTCTCAAATAAATAAATAAATAAATAAATAGATATATGTATGTAATTTATTTTTTTTGAGAGAGGGGAAGAGGCATGGGGGGGGAGCACGCACGTGTGTGCTAGTGAGCACGCCAGGGCCTCCAGCCAGTACAAATGAACTCCAGACACCTATTCCACCTTGTGCATCTGGCTTCACAGGCAAGTGCCTTAACTGCTAAGCCATTTTTCCAGTCCAATATTTTAAACAAGAATAGCATCTGAGAACAGCTTGAACAGTTGTGCTCTATCAGATGGTGCATATCAAGTAACAACTTGAACTGGGTCACTGATACAGATTATTACTGCTTTTATGGCAGGCTTGGTGGTTTAGTCCATTGCTAGGCTGCTGTAAGTCAATGTATTCTGTTACTTGATTTTTAAAATTTATTTGTTTGTAAGCAGAGGGAGAGAGAGAATGGGTACATCAGGGACTCCAGCTACTGCATGTGGACTCCAGATGCATGCACCACTTTGTTCATTTGGCTCCACACGGGTACTGGATAATCAAACTCGGGTCATTAGGCTCTGTAGGCAAGCACCTTAACTGCTGAGGCATCTCTCTAGCCCTTATTTGATTTTTGAGACAAGGTCTTGCTATGTAGCCCTGGTAGAACCCTGTATTCACTGTGTACCTAGACTGGCCTTGAAGTTGCTTCAGCCTCCTGAAAGTGCTGGAATAACAAGCACATACCACCATGGGCACTTTATGCTGTTTAGTGTATAGAACTATATTTTATAATTTAGAATTTCACTACTGAGTACTCTAGGTCTTTTGCTTTAACTTAATAAAATTCACACTTTTTTTCTTAGTCTGCGTTTGAGACTGGCCTTTAACTTTCTGTGTATTGGAGAGTATTCTTGAACTCCTGAACCCGTTTCCACCTCTGGAATGCTGAATTCAGATTAAAGCCAGTGTGATGATATCTGGCTGTATTGTGTTTTTTGTTTCTCCCCTTTCTTTAGTAGAAATTGAAAAATGTGACCATATCTTGCGCTATTTACCTATACCAGGTGTAAAGTGTTTCTTACTAATGCCAAGTATCAGGCCAAGTGAGCAGGACTGGAATTACACAGATACCCACTAACAACTATATTACAGGGTGCTTTTAGGGTGAGTTCTGTGTACGTCTGGAAGTGTGATTGTCAGGTCCTTGGGAGCTGCCTGAAGTCTTTAACAACAAAACATGTGTTCGTATTTTCTCTTAGCACTTGTATGAGTGGTGTTTACCCTCAGACACCTTGTTCAGATGTTGCAAAAGTAAAGGGCACAGGGGTGCTTTTAAGAAATTTAAAGGCTATTACAAACCTTCTGTGTAAGAGGATTGCTAGTTCTTGGGAATGTTAGAAGAATAGTATGTCAAGTTAATATGGCTTGTTATAAATAGCTTTGACCAGTATCCAAAATAAACTTGTACAGACATAAAGTGATGTGAAGAATGCTCATGTTAAGTCGTTTTCCTTCCAATATTTTGACATTTCTTTTTTCTTTTTTTTTTTTTTAAAAAATAAAAAAAATATTTCATTTATTTAATGAGATGGAAAGAGACAGATAGAGAGGAAGAGAGAATGGGCATGCCAGGGCCTCTACCCACTGCATACAAACTCCAGACACACACGCCCCCTTGTGCATCTGGCTTACGTGGGTCCTGGGGAATCAAACCTGGGCCCTTCGGCTTTGCAGGCAAATGACATTTCTTTTTTCTTGACTAGTACATTTCTCTTGACAGGAATAATGTCTATACTCTACATAAACTTTTTTTTTTCTTTTTTTCCTCAAGGTAGGTCTCACTCTAGCCCTGGAACTCACTGTGTAGTTCCAGGCTGGCCTCAGACTTCAAGGATCCTTTTACCTCTCTCTCCCGAGTGCTGGGATTAAAGGCATGCACTACTATGCTCAGCTACATATAGATTTTATGTACACTAATTTCAGTTTAATTGCATTTCTATTTGTCAGCATAAAACTGAATACTTGGGGATACAGAGATGCTGTATAAGAGAGACAGACACACAGTATTTTTTTTTTTTTTTTTTTTTGAGGTAGGGTCTCAGTCTAGCCCAGGCTGACCTGGAATTTACTATGGAGTCGCAGGGTGGCCTTGAACTCACAGCAGTCCTCCTACCTCTGCCTCCCAAGTGCTGGGATTAAAGGCGTGCAAGTTCAAATAAAGCATGTGATATGGGGGAAAAAAAAGTAGGGATTCAGGTAATGATTTCTGGAAGAGATGATACTTAAATTAAGCCTAATCAGATTTTATAAAAAAGGTTAATTTTTCAGTAATTAAAAACTCTCTTTTTTTTTTTTAAATGTAGGGTCTTTCTATAGCCCAGGGTGACCTGGAATTCACTCTGTAATCTCAGGGTGGTCTTAAAATCACGATTATCCTACTACCTCTGCCTCCTAAGTGCTGGGAATAAAGGCATGTGCCACCATGCTTGACTGCATACTTATTTATTTATTTGGAGGGGGCAGAGAAAAAGGCAGAGAGTGAGAGAAAGGACATGCCAGGGCTTCTAGCCATTGTAGACGAACTCCAGATGCATGTGCCACCATGTGCATCTGGCTTATGTGGGTACTAGGGAATTGAACCTGGGTCCTTATGCTTCACAGGCAAGCACCTGAACCACTAAGCCATCTTTCTAGCCCACACAATTTTAAAAATTAATTTTATTTATATGAGGGAGGGAGGGGGAATGATGGGCATGCTAGGGCCTTAGTCATTGCAGTCAAACTCCAGATGCATGCACCATCTTGTACACATGTGTGCACATACATCACCATGGGCATCTGGTTTAGGTGGGTTCTGGGGAGCTAACTTGGGTCCTTAGGCTTCGTATGCAGGTGCCTTAATTGCTAAGCCATCTATCCAGCCCCACTTTTTTTTTTTTTTTTTTTTTTTTGGTGTTTTTCAGGTTTTGAAGTGGTGGTACATAAATGAATAATATTTATTTGCCACTTTTTTCTTTCCAGGTAGGGTCTCACTCTAGCACAGGCTGACCTGGAATGCACTTATGTAGTCCCAGGCTGGCCCTGAACTCACAGTGATCCTCCTACCTTGTTTCCAGGTACTGGGATTAAAGGTGTGTACCACCCCACCCAATTTATATGCCATTTTCATGAAGCTTTTTTTTTTCTAGCTGTACTGAGGTATAATTTATATGCAGTAAGATTTAGCCATTTTAAGTGTATATAGTTGTTCTATTTTATTACGCTTGCCACAGATAACAGTTGTTACTTTCTTTTTTGATTTTTTTTTTCCCCAAGGTAGGGTCTCACTTTAGCTCAGGCTGACCTGGAATTAGCTCTGTATACTCAGGGTGGCCTTGAACTCACAGTGATCTTCCTACCTCTGCCTCCCGAGCGCTGGGATTAAAGGCATGCGCCACCATGCCCAGCAACAGTATTTTTTTTTAATAAATTTTTTATTGTTATTTTTATTTATTTGAGAGTGACAGACAGAGAGAGAAAGAGGGAGAGGGAGAGAGAGAAAGAATGGGCGCGCCAGGGCCTCCAGCCACTACAAATGAACTCCAGATGTGTGCGCCCCCTTGTGCATCTGGCTAATGTGGGTCCTGGGGAATCGAGCCTTGAACCGGGGTCCTTAGGCTTCACAGGCAAGCGCTTAACCGCTAAGCCATCTCTCCAGCCCGCAACAGTATTTTTTTAAAAAGAAATATTAACATACACAAGTATCTCCTAAGAACAAATTATATTGAGTTAAGAAATGGTAAACATACTGGGTGTGGTAGATCATGTCTTTCATCCCAGTACTGAGGAGGCTGAGGTAGGTGGATTGCCATGAGTTAGAGGCCAGCCTGGGCTATGGACTGAGTTTTAGGTTGGCCTGGTCTATAGTGAGACCCTGACTCAAAAACGAACAAAGGGGATAGAGAGATGGCTTAGTGGTTAGGACACTTGCCTGCAAAGCCTAAGGATCCATGTTTGATTCCCCAGCACCCATGTAAGCCAGATGCATGAGGTAGTGTATGTGTCTAGAATATATTTGCAGCGACTAGAGGACCTGACACATCCATTTTCTCTCTGTCGGCTTCTTTCTCTCTCAAATAAATAAATAAAATATTTTAAAAAACAAAACAAAATGTTATTTAAAAAAAGAACAAAAGTTTTTTGGTACCCTTTGCTGTTCCAATCTCAGATAACTACTATTCTACTGTATGTTTTATAGTCTCCTAGAACTTTTTAAATCTTTTTTTAAATTAAGATTATATTTTATTTTTTTCCCAATTTTTATTAACATTTTCCATGATTATAAAAAATATCCCATGGTGGGCTGGAGAGATGGCTTAGTGGTTAAGCGCTTGCCTGTAAAGCCTAAGGACCCCGGTTTAGGCTCAATTTCCCAGGACCCACATTAGCCAGATGCATAGGGGGCACGTGCATCTGGAGTTCGTTTGCAGTGGCTGGAAGCCCTGGTGTGCCCATTCTCTCTCTCTCTCTCTCTCTCTCTCTCTCTCTCTCTCTCTCTCTCTCTCTCCCTCCCTCCCTCCCTCCCTCCCTCCCTCCTTCTCTCTGTCACTCTCAAATAAATAAATAAAAATAAGCAAACAAAAAAATTAAAAAAAAATCCCATGCTAATACCCTCCCTCCCCCCACTTTACCCTTTGAAATTCGATTTTCCATCATATCCCCTCCCCATCTCAATCAGTCTGTCTTTTATTTTGATGTCATGATCTTTTCCTCCTCTTATGATGGTCTTGTATAGGTAGTATCAGGCACTGTGAGGTCATGGATATCCAGGCCATTTTGTGTCTGGAGGGAGCACGTTGTGAGGAGTCCTACCCTTCCTTTGGCTCTTACATTCTTTCCGCCACCTCTTCCGCATTAGACCTTGAGCCTTGGAAGGTGTGATTGAGATGTTACTCAGTACTCTAGTCACTTCTTTCCAGCACTGTGATACTTTCTGAGTTGTCCCAAGGTCACTGCCATCTGAAAAGAGAAGATTCTCTACCCAAAGTGAGAGTAGCATTACTATAAGGGTATGAACATTAAGAGAAGTGCTTACTGGGCAGTTTGATAGACATAGTATATACATTTATCCAGATATCAGCAGATGTTACACCCCTAGGGATCATGACTACCCCTGTTTTAAGTTTCCAGTATGAGGGATGTATTCCCTGCCATGGAGTGGGCCTCCAGTCCAGTTGGAGGGTAGTTGGTTTCTACCACGATAGACGTGCCACTATTGCACCCATTGGCTCATTTGGCTTTGCTGGCTGTTGCAGTCTGGTTCGCATTGCTGGTAGAAATCACCCAACCATGAGCAGCTTCTGGGAAAAAGAGATTTATTTTGGCTTACAGGCTTGAGGGGAAGCTCCACGATGGCAGGGGAAAACGATGGCATGAGCAGAAGGTGGACATCACCCCCTGGCCAACATAAGATGGACCACAGCAACAGGAGGGTGTGCCAAACACTGGCATGGGGAAACTGGCTATAAAGCCCGTAAGCCCGCCCCCAACAATACACTCCCTCCAGGAAGCATTAATTCCCAAATATCCATCAGCTGGGAACCTAGCATTCACAACACTTAAGTTTATGGGGGACACCTGTATCAAACCATCACACTGGCCAATTATAAGGCTTGCAGTGTCCACTGGTTTCCTAGAATTTTATGTAAATATAATCATATACTGCATACACTTGTTGTATTTAGCTTTTTTTCTTTTCTTTTCTTTTCTTTTCTTTTCTTTTCTTTTCTTTTCTTTTCTTTTCTTTTCTTTTCTTTTCTTTTCTTTTCTTTTCTTTTCTTTTCTTTTCTTTTCTTTTCTTTTCTTTTCTTTTCTTTTCTTTTCTTTTCTTTTCTTTTCTTTTCTTTTCTTTTCTTTTCTTTTTGAGGTAGGGTCTCACTCTAGCCCAGGCTAACTTGAAATTCAGTATGTAGTCTTAGGGTGGCCTTGAACTCACAGTAATCCTCCTACCTCTGCCTCCCCAGTGCTGGGGTTAAAGATGTAAGCCACCACACCCGGCTTCATTCTGGTTTTTAGTGTTTGTGTTGAGTAATCTGCTGTTATCTTGATGGGCGTACCTGTATAAGTGACATGTTGTTTTTCCTTAACTGCTTTCAATATATTTTCTTTGGTTTGTGTGTTTAGTTGTGTAACTATAATATGGTGAGAAGAGATTCTTTACTGGTTTTGTCTGCTTGGTGTTCTAAAGGCTTCCTATGTCTGTGTTGGTATCTCCTTTGCTATTTGGGGAAAACTTTTCTTCTATGATTTCATTGAAAACACCTACTGTTGCTTTGGAGTGAAATTCTTCTCTTACTGTACTCTGAATTCTTTCCATTTTTATTTTTACTTATTTATTTGAGCGAGAGAAGCAGGGGTGGGGGAAATACATGCACATGTGTGGTGGAATTGGCACACCAGGTCCTCTCGCCACTGCAAAAGAACTCCAGACACATGTACCACCTTGTGTATCTGGCTTACATGGGTCCTGGGCAATTGAACTGGGCTCCTTTGGCTTTGCAGACAAATGCCTTAACCACTAAACCACCTCTCTAGCCCTATCCTGAATTCTTATATTTGATCTCTTCATACGGTCTTGAAATTCCCATTTATACATTTCTATTAGTTTGTCTTTCTCTTTGTTGGACTGTATTAGATCTTCCTATCTGGTCTTCTACTTTAGATATACTGTTTTCTTCTTGATCCATTCTATTGGTGAGACTTTCTACAGAGTCTTTTTTTTTTTAATTTTTATTAACATTTTTCATGATTATAAAATATATCCCATGGTAATTCCCTCCCTCCCCACCCCCACACTTTCCCGTTTGAAATTCCATTCTCCATCAAATTACCTCCCCATTACAATCATTGTAATTACATATATACAATATCAACCTATTAAGTATCCTCCTCCCTTCCTTTCTCCACCCTTTATGTCTCCTTTTCAACTTACTGGCCTCTGCTACTAAGTTTTCATTCTCACGCAGAAGCCCAGTCATCTGTAGCTAGGATCCACATATGAGAGAGAACATGTGGCGCTTGGCTTTCTGGGCCTGGGTTACCTGACTTAGTATAATACTTTCCAGGTCCATCCATTTTTCTGCAAATTTCATAACTTCATTTTTCTTTACCGCTGAGTAGAACTCCATTGTATAAATGTACCACATCTTCATTATCCACTCATCTGTTGAGGGACATCTAGGCTGGTTCCATTTCCCAGCTATTATAAATTGAGCAGCAATAAACATGGTTGAGCATATACTTCTAAGGAAATGAGATGAGTCCTTTGGATATATGCCTAGGAGCGCTATAGCTGGGTCATATCAATCTCTAGCTGTTTTAGGAACCTCCACACTGTTTTCCACATGGCTGGACCAGATTGCATTCCCACCAGCAGTGAAGAAGGGTTCCTTTTTTCCACATCCCCGCCAACATTTATGATCATTTGTTTTCATGATGGTGGCCAATCTGACAGGAGTGAGATGGAATCTCAATGTAGTTTTAATCTGCATTTCCCTGATGACTAGTGACGTAGAACATTTTTTTAGATGCTTATATGCCATTCGTATTTCTTCCTTTGAGAACTCTCTATTTAGCTCCATAGCCCATTTTTTGATTGGCTTGTTTGATTCCTTATTATTTAACTTTTTGAGTTCTTTGTATATCCTAGATATTAATCCTATATCAGATATATAGCTGGCGAAGATTTTTTCCCATTCTGTAGGTTGCCTCTTTGCTTTTTTCACTGTGTCCTTTGCGGTGCAAAATCTTTGTAATTTCATTAGGTCCCAGTGGTTAATCTGTGGTTTTTCTACAGAGTCTTTTTATTTGACTTACTGTGGTTTTATTTCTGACTCTTTTTTTTTTAGTATTTCTATTTCCTTATTCACGTGTCATATTGATCTCCTTATTTCATTAAGTTGGTTTCCTGTTTCTCCTTCACGAGTTTGTTTTCTTTGATTTCTTTGAACATAGTTATAAGCATTCTTTTGAAATCTTTGTCAAACATTTCATCTAAGTCAGTCTCACTGGAGGTCTTTTCTGATGGATTTACAATTTTTATTGGAATTACATTTTCTTGTTTTGTTTTGTTTTTCTTGTATTATAATGTAGAGAGTTTTTGCACCTTGGGCTTCTTCGATGCTTGGGTTTTCTAATTATCTGCAGCATTCTTAGACGTGTAAATCTGATATTATATATCTTCATGGTAGGAGTTCAAGGTGCCAGGTGAGGCTCTTACATTACTCCTAGAGTAACAGCAGAAGTGACCATAGATGTTGGGTTTGCCTATTATGCAAGTATTCTAGTGGCCTAGGTGGAGCAAAATACAGGCAAGTTCTAAACTTCAACTGACCAATATACACATTCAAGGAAAACCAGCACAGAGGGCCGGACTGTTGGCTTAACAGTTAAGGCACTTGCCTGGGATACCTAAGGACCCAGCTTCTCCCCAGAGTGCACGTAAGCCAGGTATATATGCATCTGGAGTTCATTTACAGTGGCACACCCATTTTTGCTCACTTGCTCTCTGCTGTACTCTGCCTCTCTCTCAAATAAATAAAAATAATTTTTTTTTTTCCTGAGGTAGGGTCTGACTGTAGCTCAGGCTGACCTGGAACTCACGGCAATAGCCACACCCGGCTATAAATAAAAATAAAATTCTTAAAGAAAAAAAATCCAGGCAGGTATGGTGGTACACACCTTTAATCCCAGCACTCAGGAGGCAGAGGTAGGATTACTGTGAGTTTGAGGCCACCCTGAGACTACATAGTGAATTCCAGGTCAGCCTGAACTATCATGAGACCCTACCTCAGAAAACTAAACAAACAAACAACAACAAAAAACAAACAAACAGCACATAGTGTTTATATAAGAATGGGTATTAAAACAAACAGATGACCTGCCAAAGTCAAGTCCCTAAGGGTGTATGTTGCCTCATACCCTTAATCCTATCAACTGGGAGGCAGAGATTTCTGAGCAGTAAAGGATTATAAATCAGCCTGTGGCCAAGTGAGACCCTGTCCCCAGAGTGACAGAAGAAGAAGACAAAGGCACTATAGATCAGGAAGCAATAAAGGACAACCACAAAATACAGCTTATTTAAGAATTGCAAAACCGACCACCAGTCAAATCTAACACGTAACCTGCCCTGACATTGAAGGAGTGATTGGCACTTCCAATGCAGGTCTATATACCAGGCTTTGGGGCAGGCACTGACCTGGTGTAAGTAGGCCCTGTTACCTTTCAGGATGGCTTCAGTCTCACCTGTGCTCTTGGGTCCCTCAGTTAGGCTGGCTGGGTCAGTAGGTTCAATGTTTTTTTTGGTTGCCTGTGTTGGATACCATGTGGCTGAGCTCCCTTCCCCTGGTCTCCAGTGGTTTCCAGTTATGGCATCTGGAGATGGGGAGGCTGTGGAGGGAACCAGAAGTTGCACCGGAACCACATAGCTGGTTCCTGTGAGCCTCTTCCTCAGCAGCTGCTCAGCCGGCCCCTGCTATCTTCTTCGTGATTTTCCACTTTGTGAAGAGGCTGGTGTGAGTGGACAGCCCCCCGTCTGGGTTCTACCTGTGCGGCTCAGGCATGCAGCTCTTCCCAGAGACTGGGCCTGTGACTGGAGACGTGGCAGGAGCTGATTCTGTCTGCTTCTGTTGTTGCTAGAAGCTCTGGGTCTCTCCTTTTCTGCTGTGGTTGATAATTCCTTATGCACCTTCACTTTTTGGTAGAAGAGTGTGTTGTGGTGTTTCTCTGCTTATTTCTCCCCCAGGCTGCTTTGGTGTGCCTATTATGCCACTATCTTTTTTGGTTGGTTTTTGGTTTTTTTGTTTTTTGTATTTTTTTAATTTTTTTTAAATTTTTTGTTCATTATTTATTTGAGAGCGACAGACACAGAGAGAAAGACAGATAGAGGGAGAGAGAGAGAGAATGGGTGCACCAGGGCTTCCAGCTACTGAACTCCAGACGCATGTGCCCCCTTGTGCATCTGGCTAACGTGGGACCTGGGGAACTGAGCCTCGAACCGGGGTCCTTAGGCTTCACAGGCAAGCATTTAACCGCTAAGCCATCTCTCCAGCCCTGGTTTTGGCTTTTTGAGGTAGGGTTTAACTCTAGCTCAGGCTGACCTGGAATTCACTAAGTAGTCTCAGGGTGGCCTCGAACTCACAGTGATTCTCCTGCCTCTGCCTCCCAAGTGCTGGAATTGAAGGCGTGCATCACCTGGCTTTTATGCTGCCATCTTAACCGGAACTTAGTTAAGTCAGGAATTGAACTCTGGTCATTATTAGGCTCTGTAGGCAAGTGCATTAACCACTGAGCAGTCTCTCCAGCCCTCTTCTGTCTTCCTTCTTTGTTTCTTTGCTTCCTTCCTTCCCTCTCTTTCTCCCTTTCCTTTTTATTTATTTTTTTTCTTTCTTTTTGTTTTTGAGGTACTCTCTCTCTAGCCCAGGCTGACTTGGAATTCACCATGTAGTCTCCAGCTGTCCTTGAACCCAGGTTATCTTCCTACCCCTGCCTCCCATATTAAAGGCATGTACCACTACACCCAGTCCAGTTAAATTTTTTTAAAAATTTATTTGTAAGCAGAGAAAGATAGAAGATAGAATGGGTAGTCCCAGGGCCTTTAGTCACTGCAGACAGACACCAGATGCATATGCCACTTTGTGCGTCTAGGCTCCAGTGAGTTAGTTCCAGGTCAACTTGGGTTAGAGCCTTGCCTTAAGCATTAACAACACAAGTTAAAGGCTCCATTTGACAAGCCCACAGTAATACATGCAGTAGTGGATGACTAAAGCTTCCCTCTTGAGGTCTGGAAGAAGACAAAGGGGAATATTTTTGTTTTATTCTCTTGTGGTTTGACATTTTCTAATTCTATCTTGAAGTGGTATTTGCTTCACTAATTTTTTAAAAATATTTATTTATTTATTTATTTGAGAGCGACAGACACAGAGAGAAAGACAGATAGAGGGAGAGAGAGAGAATGGGCGCGCCAGGGGTTCCAGCCTCTGCAAATGAACTCCAGACGCATGCGCCCCCTTGTGCATCTGGCTAACGTGGGACCTGGGGAACTGAGCCTCGAACCGGGGTCCTTAGGCTTCACAGGCAAGCGCTTAACTGCTAAGCCATCTCTCCAGCCCTCACTAATTTTTAAAGAATTAACTTTGAAAGTTCATTTGGAATATTTGGTTACATACTCTGCCAGTTCTAAAGTAACATTTTCCTCATGAGTATTTTATTTTTATTTAGTTATTTGAGAGAGAAACAGAGATAGATTAGAGAGAGAAAGAGAGAGGAAGAGAGAATGGGTGCACCATGGCCTCTAGCCACTGCAAATGAATTCCGAACACATATGCCGCCTTGTGCATCTGGCTTATGTGGGTCCTGAGGAATTGAACCTGGATCCTTTTTTTTTGGCTTCTCAGGGATGCCTTAACTGCTAAGCCATCTCTTCAGCCCCTCATGAGTACTTTTTGATGACTGTAGTTTGTTGTATTTTGAGATAGAGCGTCTTTGTAGCATAGGCTGGCCTTGAAGTTACCCATCTTCCTGCCTCTGCTTCCTGGGTTGTGAAGTTACAGGCATGTACCACCACACCTGGACAGGGAGCATGTTCTTCTGTTGTGTTTTATCCCCTTTCTTCAAAATGTCCTGTTTCTTCCTCCTTTTCTTAGCTTTTTTAAAAAAATTGTTTGTTCTTATTTATTTATTTGAAAGTAACAGACAGAGAGAGAGAGAGAATGGGCATGCCAGGGCCTCCAGCCACTGCAAACGAACTCCAGACGCATGCGCCCCCCCCCCCTTGTGCATCTGGCTAACGTGGGTTTTGGGGAATTGAGCCTTGAACCGGGGTCCTTAGGCTTCACAGGCAAGTGCTTAACTGCTAAGCCATCTCTCCAGTCCAGCTTTTTTTCTTTTTTTAAATTAACAACTTCCATGATTGTAAACCATATGCCATGGTAATGCCCTCCCTACCCCCACTTTCCCCTTTGAAACTCCACTCTCCATCATATCCCCTCCCCCTATCAAGCAGTCTCTCTCTTATTTTGATGTCATCATCTTTTCCTCCTATTATGATGGTCTTGTGTAGGTAGTGCCAGGCACTGTGAGGTCATGGAGGCCATTTTGTGTCTGGAGGAGCATGTTGTAAGGAGTTCTACCCTTCCTACGCCTCTTACATTCTTTCCACCACCTCTTCCCCAATGGACCCTGTGCTTTGGAAGGTGTGATAGAGATATTGCAGTGATGAGTACTCCTCTGTCACTTCTTCTCAGCACCATGGTGCCTTCTGAGTCATCCCAACGTCACTGCCATCTGAAAAGACAAGGTTCTCTACCAAAAGTGAGAGTAGCATTAATATATGGGTATGAACATTAAGAGAAATGCTTACTGGGCAGTTTGATAAGCATAGTATATACATTTAGCCAGACAGTAGCAGATGTTACACCCCCTAGGGCTCATGACTACCCCTGTTGTAG
This sequence comes from Jaculus jaculus, assembly GCF_020740685.1. Lineage (NCBI taxonomy): Eukaryota > Metazoa > Chordata > Mammalia > Rodentia > Dipodidae > Jaculus > Jaculus jaculus. Next base: position 169,759,359 of record NC_059104.1, read on the forward strand.
GTTTTTAGTATCAGGGATGTATTCCCTCCCATGGAGCGGGTCTCCAGTCCAATTAGAGGGCATTTGGTTTCCACCATGACACATGTGCCACTATTGCACCTGTTGGCTCATTTGGCCTGGCTGTCAAAATTTAAGACTTGCAGTGTCCACTATTGACTATCTTCACTGGTGATTTCTCTCTCTCCCATTGAACTGCATGCAGAATGGCTTCTTCCAGCTTTCTGTCAGCTGGTCTACATGGAGGAGGTTATCAGCTCAGTTCCAGCAGGATTTCTCAGGGGCCTTGCAGCCCAAGTATGTGGAGTCTTCAGCAATAGGGTCTTACTATCCCTGGTGGGAAACCAAGGACCTTGGCAGTGGCCTGTAATGTTTGGGGGCATCAGGGACCTCCCTGGCCAACACCTCAATGGAAGGTATCCCATCCCTGGCACTGAAAATTTATGTATATCCTCTTAGATTTTGATTAGCCCTCCCTCCACCTTTCCTATACTCAGTCTCTTCCTCTGATCTCACTTATGCCTTTTCACCCCCATTAATCTATTCTTCTATTTGCATTTATTCATACCATCATATTAAGTACCCCTCTCTGTCCCTTTCTCTTCCCTTTATATCTCTTTTCTAGCTTACTGGCCTTTGCTACTGAGGTTTCTTCCTACTCACACAGAAGTGCAATCATGTGTAGCTAGGATCCACATATGAGAGAGAACATGCGGTGCTTGGCTTTCTGGGCCTGGGTTACCTCACTGAGTATAATCCTTTTCAGGTCCATCCATTTTTTTGCAAATTTCATAACTTCATTTTTCTTTACCACTGAGTAGAACTCCATTGTATAAATGTGCCACATCTTCATTATCCACTCATCAGTTGAGGGACATCTAGGCTGGTTCATTTCCCAGCTATTGTGAATTGAGCGGCAAAGTTTTTTTCTTTTTGAATGAAGTTGTTTTCTTTATAACACTCTTTCAAATATCAGGAGCTGATAGTTCATGGTAGTTACTGTCTTTCCAATTTATAGTACTTTTCTTCATGAGCAGACTTGCATGTTTGAGTTTGAAAAAGTGTTATTTCACCTATGTGTGGTGGCACATATATATAATTCCAGTATTTGAATTTAAATTAGAAGGATTGTGATTTTGAGGCAAGTCTGGGCTACATAGGGAGTTCCAGGGAAGCCTTCACAGCCTGACTCCCTGTCCCTAAAAAAAGAAAGGAAGGAAGGAAGGAAGAGGAAGAAGTTTCATTTCTCTTTAGGCAATTTACAAGGCCAGGCTGCTTGCAATGCAGTCTCACTATCTTTGCCATCTTGCTATCAGCATGCTTGTTTGTGTTATTTCTAATTTATTTCTGTTAGTTTTTTGTTTTTTAAAGAAATAGAGACCATTTCTTTTTTTTTAATTTTTTATTTATTTATAAGAGAGAGAGGGGGAGGGGAGAGAATTAACCACTGCAAAAGCACTCCAGATGTTGCCACCATGTACATCTGGCTTTTGTGGGTACTGCAGAATTGAACCTGGGTTCTTAGGCTTTGCAGGCAAGTTCCTTAACTGCTAAACCATCTTTCCAGACCGTCTTATATATATATATTTTATTGTAAGCAGATAGAGAGAGAGAGAGAGAGAGAGAGAGAGAGCGAGCATGCACTAACGAATAGAAGAGGGACAGGCAGAATAAGCATGCTAGGGCCTCCAGGCCAGGCTATCTCTCCAGCCCCTCCCCCTTCTTTTTTTTTTAATACCATGAACAGGGAAGCTTCCTCTGCCAGCCCATGGCCCCTGTTTTTGTTGTACAAACTCCAGACTCTGCAAATAGACTCCAGATGCATAAGCCTCTTTCTGCACCTGGCTTTATGTGGGTATTGGGGAATCAAACGTTGGTTATTAGGCTTTGTAAGCAAGTGTCTTAACCACTGAGCAATCTCTCTAACCCTCTTCTATCTTTTCTTCTACTTCTTTTTTTGGGGGCCCGGGGTTGAGGTAGGGTCTTGCTGTAGCCCAGGCTGACAGAATTCAGTATGCAGTCTTAGGCTGTCCTTGAACCCAGGTGATCCTCCTACCTTTATCTCCCAAATTAAGGGCATGTACCACCCCACCCAACCCCACCCATTTAAAAAACTATATTTATGTGGAAGGAGAGAGAGAGTCATGGAGGAGAGGAACAGAAAGAATGGGTATGCCAAGGCCTCCAGCCTTATAAACAGACTCTAGATGCATGTACCACTTTGTGCAACTGGCTTGGGGAATCGAACTTGGCTTGTTAGGCTGTTCAGGTAGGCCCTTTAACCACTGAGCCACTTCTCCAGCCCTCTTCTGTTTCTTTTCTTTTTAAAAATATTTATTTATTTGCAAGCAGAAAGAGACAGAGTGAGCGAGAGAGTGTGAATGAGAAAGAGATACAGAAAGAATGGGGTTACCAGGACCTCTAGCCATAGCAAATAAATGCCAGATGCATGCACCTCTTTGTGTGTCTGGCTTTATGTGGGCACTGGGGAATTGAACCAGGGTTATTCAGCTTTGCAGACAAGTGTCTTAACTGCTAAGCTATCTCTCCAGTCTCTCCCCCTTCTTTTTTTTTTTTTTTAATTTTTATTAACATTTTTCATGATTATAAAAAAAATCCCATGGTAATTCCCTCCCTCCCGCCCCCCAACACTTTCCTATTTGAAATTCCATTCTCCATCATATTACCTCCCCATCTCAATCATTGTACTTATATATATATATATACAATACCAACCTATTAAGTACCCTCCTCCCTTCCTTCCTTTCTCTTCCCTTTATATCTCCTTTTTAACTTACTGGCCTCTGCTACTAAGTATTTTCCTTCTCACGCAGAAGCCCAATCATCTGTAACTAGGATCCACATATGAGAGTCCCCCTTCTTTTTCTTAATACCATGAACAGGGAAGCTTCCTCTGTCAGCCCATGACCCCTGTTTTTGTTTTTGCGAATGCTAAATTTAAGTTTTATACCCGAGTGCTGTGAAGAAATGTACTTCCTCTTCTATTTGATGTTTGATCTGCCCAGGCTAGTCTCAAACTTGTAACTCTAAGGCCTCCTACCTCAGCCTTCTGAGTGCTAGAATTCCAAGTGTGAGCCATTGTGCCTGGCTTTACATTTATGTTTTGTATTTCTGTTGCTTTTGGGTAGTTTTTGGGAGGAGCTGCTTAGGACTGGAGAGATGGTTTAACAGTTAAGGAGCTTGCTTGCAAAGCCTAAGGACCCAGGTTTTGATTCTTCAGTACCCCCATAAGGCAGATACACACGTGGCACATGCATCTGGAGTTTGTTTGCAGTGGCTAGAGGCCCTGGTATGCCCATTCTCTATCTACCTTTCTCTCTCTCACTCAAATAAATAAATACAATATTTAAAAATACTGTTTTCAGTGCTAAAAGGATGGTTCAGTGGTTAAAGCTGTTTGCTTGCAAAGTTTGACAATCCAGATTTTACTCCCCAGTACAGGTACACAAAGTGATAAATGTATCTGGAGTTACAATGGGAGGAGCCCCTGGCACGAGTATTCTCAATCTCTCTCTCTCTCAAATAAATAAATACTTAAAGTTTAAAATTTTATTCGTAAGCAGCGGATGTGTTGAGGGGAGTATGGGCATGCCAGGGCCTCTTGCCAATTTATACAAACTCTAGATACATATGTTATTTTGTGCATCTGACTTTTTGTGGGTACTGGGGAAGTGAACATGGGTTGGCAGGCTTTGTAAGCAAGTACCTTGAATGCTGAGCCATCTCCCCAGCCCTCATATGTATGTGTGTGTGTGTGTGTGTGTCTGTTTGTAAGGAGAGAGAGTGAGAACAGGCACGCCAGGGCCTAGTGCCACTGCACATGGACTCCAGACACATGCGCCACTTTGTGCGTCTGCTTTATGTGGGTTCTTGGGAATCGAACCCAGGCTGCCAGGCTATGCAAACAAGCACCTTTAACTTCTGAGCCATTTCCCTAGTGCTCTTTAAAAAAGATTGAGGCAGGGTCCCTAGTCCAGGCTGGCCTCAAGCTCACTGTGATCCTCCTACTTCTTAGCCTTTGGAGTGCTGGGATTATAGGCATGAGCCGCCATGCCTGACTTGTCACTAGAATTTTGATGAGGATTGCATTGAATCTATAGATTGCTTATGATAGAATAGCCATTTTTGTGGTATTAGTTTTTCTACCCCATATGCATGGCTGGTTTTCTTAAATTTGTTTTTTTTTTTAATGTTTTAAAGGTTATTTTTTATTTTTAATAAGTTTTAAAAAAATTATTTTTATTTATTTGAAAGTGACACAGAAAGACAGAGAGAGAGAGAGAATGGACGTGCCAGGGCCTCCAGCCACTGCAAACAAAGTCCAACACGTGCACCCCCTTTTGTGCATCTGGCTAACATGGGTCCTGGGAAATCGAGCCTCGAACCACGGTCCTTAGGCTTCCCAGGCAAGCACTTAACCACTAAGCTATCTCTCCAGTCCAGTTTAAAAAGTTTTAATTATAGAGGTCTCTTTTTTTTCCCTTGGTTAGATTTATTCCGAGGTGATTTATTTAAAAAGCAGAGTAAGACTAATGTTCAATATTACGTGGATAGAGAAAAAGTAGAGAATGGGTGAACAATACAGACCAGGGCATGGGAGATGTGCTTTGTTTTCCTCTGTAGACTCCACCTCTGGCTAGGTTTCCCCTTTGTTGAATATTTCTAGGTTATCATGAAGGTTTCTTCGCTGCAGTCTAGTGTTACTCTCCTGGCCAGGTTTTATTGCTTAGTCCTGTGATACCCAAAAGTTTGGTTCTCTCAGCATCTTGGGAGGGGGTGAGGTGGGGCAGGGAGGCATTCACCAAGCTTCTGTCTCAGCAGGAGTATTTTAAAAATATCATGTCACCTCTGTGCTTCAGTGGAGTGCCCAAAAGAGGGTTCCTGTGCTTTTCCCTCTGCATGTGCTATAGCACCCCCTGTGTCTGTAACCCGCTCTTTTTCTGTTCTTTACAATCTTCATTATTATTATTATTTTTTTAAATCTTTTTTAAAATTGTATTTATTTGAAAGCTACACACACACAGAGAGAGAGAGAGAGAATGGACGCGTTAGGGCCTCCAGCCACTTCAAATGAACTCCAGATGCATGCGCTACATTGTGCATCTTGGCTTACGTGGGTCCTAGGGAACTGAGCCTCGAACTTGGGTCCTTAGGCTTCACAGGCAAGCGCTTAACCACTAAGCCATCTCTCTAGCCCACAATCTTCATTATTAAAGTACAGTGCCTCTTCATCTCAAATTGTGGCTCTCGCTGTCTACTGTTGGGGCTCCCCCTTACTGGGAGTGGGCAGCTCCTCACACCAAGGATGGATGCTGGATTTTGCTGTTTTGTAAACTTTACCATTTTACTTTGCTATTAGAACTAGAGATACCCAGGTATCACCCACCTTTTCTAGTAGCCATTATTCAGATTTCCCCAGTTTATTCCTGGAGATTCTAGAAGACCATGTCTGCATGTTCTCTGCCATCTTAGATCCTCTCCATTTTATTGATAGGGAACTGAAGCACAGTGAGGAAAATTAATTTCCTCGAGTACCTAGTTGATAAGAAATAAGATCATTTCCTACTTTTCCTTCTATGAGTATAACATTATGTATCCCATATGCTAGTGAATCCTTTGAAAGCAATGTTTATTATGTTTTATTCATCTTTATACAGGCACAACTAGTTTGATTATACTCTACTAAGTAGTGTGTGTGTGCGTTTTGTTTGTTTTTGTTTTTTAATATATATATTTTTTAATTTTATTTTTTATTTATTTGAGAGCGACAGACACAGAGAGAAAGACAGATAGAGGGGAAGAGAGAGAATGGGCGCGCCAGGGCTTCCAGCCTCTGCAAACGAACTCCAGACGCGTGTACCCCCTTGTGCATCTGGCTAACGAGGGACCTGGGGAACCGAGCCTCGAACCGGGGTCCTTAGGCTTCACAGGCAAGCGCTTAACCACTAAGCCATCTCTCCAGCCCTGTTTTTGTTTTTTGAGGTAGGGTCTCAGGCATGCGTCACCATGCCTGGCTTTTTTTTTTTTTTTAAACAAATTGGAAGTTTGAGGCTGTGTGTGGCGGTGCAAGCTTGAAGTCCCAGCTGAGACTAAGGTAGGGGTGGTGGGGTCATTTGAGCTTAGGAATGCAGGACCAACCTTGGCAACAGCAAGACTCCATCTCAAAAAATAAAATAAGGTAGGTGGGCATGGTGGCACATGCCTTTAACCCATCACTCAAGAGGCAGAGGCAGAGGCAGGAGGATCACCATGAGTTCAAGGCCACCCTTTGACTACATAGTGAATTCCAGGTCAGCCTGAGCTACAGTAAGATCCTACTTCAAAAAATAAAATAAAATAAGGGGTTGTTGAGATGGCTTAGTGGTTAAGATGCTTGCCAGCAAAGCTGAAGGACCCAGGTTCCATTCCTAGCACCCATATAAAGCCACATGCACAAGGTGATGCATGTGTCTGGAATTCATTTGCAGTGGCTGGAAGCGCTGGCATTCCCATTCTCTCCCTCTCTCTCTCTGTCTCTCTTTCTCTCCTCTCTGTCTCCCTTGCTTTCAAATAAATAAAGTCAAATACAATAGAGTAGTAAATTAAATTACAATAAAGTTTGTGACAACCTGCCTTGAACATGTCTACTGGTACCATTTACTTTGTGTATCTGAATTATATTTGCCAAGATGAATATGTTGAAGGGTTTCCCCTACTTTTTCCTCTAGCAGTTTCAGAGTTTCAGGTATGATATTAAGGCCTTTATTCCATTTGGACTTAATTCTTATGCATGGAGAGAGATAATCTATTTTCATCCTTCTACAGATACACATCCAGTTTTCTCAGCACCATTTGCTGAAGAAGCTGTCTTTTCTCCAATGAGTATTTTTGGCATTTTTGTTGAAGATCAGGTGGCTATAGCTATCCAGACATCTGGATCCTCTGTTCTGTTCCATTGGTCTACATGTCTGTTTTTGTGCCAGTTACCATACTGTTTTTGTTACTATGGCTCTGTAACATAGGTTAAAAATCCGGTATGGTGATCCTACCAGCCTTCTTTTTGTTTGTTGCTTAAGATTGTTTTAGATATTTGAAGTTTTTTGTGCTTCCAAATGAAATTTTGGATGTTTTTTCTATTCCATGAAGAATGCCATTGGAATTTTGATGGGGATTGCATTAATTGAGTAGATTGCTTCTGGTAAGATTGACATTTTCACAATATTGATTCTTCCAATCCAAGAAAAAGAGATGTCTTTCCATTTCCTAGTGTCTTCTGCAATTTCTCACTTGAGTATTTTAAAGTTTTCATTGCAGAGCTCCTTTACTTCCTTGGTTAGGTTTATTCAGAGGTACTTTATTTATTTATTTATTTTGATGCAATTGAGAATGGGAGTGATTCTCTGATTTCATCCTGTGTGTGTTTGTTGTTAGCATATAGGAAGGCTACTGATTTCTGTGTGTTCATTTTCTATCCTGCTACATGGCTGTAGGTGTTTATCAGCTCTAATAGTTTGCTGCTAGAGTCTTTAGGGTCCTATATTTATATAGAATCATATCATCTGCAAATAATGATAACTTGATCTCTTCCTTTCCAATTTGTATCCTTTTTTTTTTTTTGGCTTTCAAGGTAGGGTCTCACTCTGGCTTAGACTGACAACTATGTAATCTCAGGGTGGCCTCAAACTCATGATGATCCTCCTACCTTTGCCTCCTGAGTATTGGGATTAAAGGCAAGTGCCACCATGCCTGGCTTGTATCCCTTTTATGTTTGTCACATTATTGCTATGGCTAAGACTTCCAGTACTATATTAAATAAAGTGTGGACAGTGCACACCCTTGTCTTGTTTCTGATTTTCGTGGAAAATCTTCAAGTTTTTCTCCATTTAGTATTATGTTGGCTGTAGGCTTGTCATAAATAGCATTTATGTTTTTATTATGTTGAGATAAGTTCTTTCTGTTCCCAGTCTCTGTAGGACTTTTATCATGAAGAGACATTGAATTTTGTCACATGCGTTCCCTGCATCTAATGAGCTCATGTGATTTTTGTCCTTCAATCCATTTATATAATGTATTACAGTTACCAGTTTGCATATGTTGAATCATCCCTGCAACTCTGGGGTAAAGCCTACTTGGTCGGGGCAAATGATCTTTCTGATATATTCTTGTATTCTGTTTGCCAGTATTTTGTTGAGAATTTTTGCATCTATGTTAATGAGGGAGATTGGTCTGTAATTTTCTTTTTTTGTTCTATCTTTGCCTGGTTTTGGTATCAGGGTGATGGCTGGCTTCGTAGAAGGAGTTTGGTAGGATTCCTTCTTTTTCTATTTTATGGAAAAGCTTAAGAAGCAATGGTGTTAGTTCTTCCCTGAAGGTCTGGTAAAATTCTGCGGTGAATCCATCTAGGCCTGGACTTTTTTTAGTTGGGAGATTTTTGATAACTGCTTGGGTCTCCATACTTGTTATAGGTCTATTTAAGTGATTAATCTCATCTTGATTTAATTTAGGTAGGTCATATAAATCAAGGAAATCATCCATTTTTTTCAGATTTTCATACTTAGTAGAGTATATGTTTTTATTGTATGTCCCTATGATTTTTTGAATTTCTCTGGCATCTGTTGTGATGCTGTCTTTTTCATCTCTAATTTTATTAATTTGTGTCTCTTCTCTCTTTCTTTTGGTCAGATTTGCTAAGGGTTTATCAATTTTGTTTATCCTTTCAAAGAACCAGCTCTTTGTTTCATTGATTCTTTGGATTTTTTTTTTTTTTTGGTTTCTATTTCATTAACTTCTGCTCTAATCTTTATTATTTCTTCCCGTGTACTGATTTTCAGTTTAAAGCCTTGTTCTTCTCTTTCCAAGGCTTTAAAGTGAAGCATTAGTTCATTTACTTGTGACCTTTCTAATTTCTTAATATAGGCACTTAAAGCTATAAATATCCCTCTTAGGACTGCCTTCATTGTGTCCCAAAGGTTTTGGTATGTTGTGTTCTCATTATTGTGTTGTCATTATCATTTGACTCTATGAATTTTTTGACTTCCTTCTTGATTTCTTTATTGACCCATTCATCATTTAGTTGTGTATTGTTTAGTTTCCATGATTTTTTATATGCTCTATAACTTCTCTTTCTATTGATTTGTAGTATGATTCCATTGTGGTCGGATAGAATACAAGGAATTATCTCAGTTTTCCTGTATTTGTTAAGATTTGCTTTATGTCCTAATATATGGTCTATTTTAGAGAATATTCCTTGTGCTGCTGAAAAGAATGTGTTTTCTGCAGCATATGGATGAAATATCTGTTAGGTCCATTTCTTCTATGACCTCATTTAATCCAGATGCCTGTCTGTTTATTTTTTGCCAGGATGACCTGTCAATGGATGAGAGTGGGATATTGAAGTCACCTACTACAACTGTGTTTGGTGTTATCTGACCTTAGTTCTAATAGTGTTTGTTTGATGAAGTCAGGAGTCCTCATGTTAGGTGCATATATGTTTAGGATTATAATGTCCTCCTGTTGGAGTGTGCCTTTAATCAATATAAAGTGACTTTCCTTATCTTTCCTAACTAATGTTGGTCTGAAGTCTACCCTGTCAGATAGTAGGATAGCAATCCCTGCTTGTTTTCTAGGCCCATTTGTTTGAAACACTGTTTTCCAACCTTTCACCCTAAGAATGTGTCCATCATTTGTAGAAAGGTGAGTTTCTTAGAGGCAACAAATTGAAGGATCTGCTTTTTTTTTTTTTTTTTTTTTCTTTTTTTTTTCGAGGTAGGGTCTCATCTGGCTCAGGCTGACCTGGAATTCACTGTGTAGTCTCAGGGTGGCCTCGAACTCTCGGTGATCCTCCTACCTCTGCCTCCCAAGTGCTGGGATTAAAGGCATGCGCCACCACGCCCGGCCGAAGGATCTGCTTTTTAACCCAGTCTGCAAACCTATGTCTTTTGGTTGGGTCATTGAGGCCATTGATATTAAGAGTTATTATTGAAAGGTACATTTATTTTTGCCATTTTTCTTGTTTTGTAGTTCTTCCGGTTTTACCTTTGTTCTCTTGTATTAACTAGCATTTGAGTATGGTTTGTTTTTTCCCAGTTCCTTATATGTGTGCTTTTTTTTTCTCTTCAGTCCTTTCAAGTACTTTCTGTAGAGCTAGTTTTGTCTTCAAATATTCCTTTAGCCTGCTTTTGTTGTGAAATGTCCTCATTTCTCCATCTATTTGAATAGATAGCTTTGTAGGAAAAAGTAACCTTGGTTGACAGTTATCTTTCAGAACTTGGAATATATCATTCCGAGCCTTTCTGGCTTTTAAAGTTTGTGTTGAGTAATCTGCTATGATCCTGATGGGCTTGTCCTGTATCTACATCAGCATCTCTTTCCCAATTTGGGGGAAGTTTTCTTCTATGATTTTGTTAAAAATGCCTACTATGCCTTTAGAGTAAAATTCTTCTCCTTCTGCTATGCCCAGAATTCTTATGCTTGATCTTTTCATAGTGTCCTGAATATCTTGTAATTCCCAGACATACCTTTCTATTATTTTGTCTTTCTCTCTCTCTCTCTCTCTCTCTCTCTTTTTTTTTTTTTTTTTTTTTTTTTTAGTTTTTTGACGTAGGGCCTCACTCTGGCTCAGGCTGACCTGGAATTCACTATGTAGTCTCAGGGTGGCCTCGAACTCACAGCAATCCTCCTACCTCTGCCTCCTGAGTGCTGGGATTAAAGGCGTGCGCCACCACGCCCGACTAGTTTGTCTTTCTCTTTGTTGGCCTGTATTATATCTGCCACCTCATCTTCTAGTTTAGTTATCTGTCCTCTCCTTCATCCATTCTACTGGTGAGATTTTCTATAGTTTTTTGTTTGACTGATTGACTTTTTGGTTTTTCGAGGTAGGGTCTCACGATAGCCCAGGCTGACCTAGAATTCACTCTGTATTCTCAGGGTGGCCTCAAACTCATGGTGATCCTCTAACTCCTGCCTCCTTAGTGCTGGGATTAAAGGTGTGTGCCACCACACCTGGCTCCTGACTGTGTTTTACATTGCTTGTATTTCTGACTGGTTTTATTTATTATTTCTATTTTTTTTATTCATATCTTGTATTGACCTCTGTATCTCATTAAATTGGTTTACTGTGTCTTCTTTGATTCCTTTGATTTCCTCTTTGATTTCTTTGAACATAATTATAATCATTCTTTTGAAATCTTTCTCAGCTATTTCCTCTAAAGCAGTCTCTCTTGAGGTCATTTCTGATAAGAGTTATACTTTTGCTGGATTTATATTGTCATGATTTTTTTGTGTTTCTTGTATTATAATGTAGAGATTTTTGCATCTTAGATTAATGCTTGGGTTTTCTAATTATCCGCAGTATTGTTAGTGCATCAATAAATCGGATGTTACATAGTTTCAGGGTAGGAACTTAAGGTGCTAGGTGTGGCTCTTAAGACTCTTAGAACAGCTGGGTGTGGTGGTGCACGCCTTTAATCCCAGCACTCGGGAGGCACAGGTATGAGGATCACCATGAGGTCAAGGCCATGCTGAGACTACATAGTTAATTCCAGGTCAGCCTGGACCAGAGTGAGACCCTACCTTGAAAAACAAACAAACAAACAAAAGACTCTTAGAGTAACCACAAAAGTGACCCTAGACATTGGGTTTGCCTGCTGTGAGAGTATTCTAGTAGGATGGGTAGAACAAAATACAGGCAAATTCTAAAATTTAACTAACCAATATACACATTCAATGTAAACAACACAGAGTATACAAGAGTAGGTATTATGACGAACAGATCTTCTAACAAAGTCACAGTCCCTAAAGATATGTGTTGCCCCACACCCTGAATCTTGTCAACCAGGACACTGAGATTTCTGGCCTATAGAGGGTTTCAAGGTAAGCTTGTTTCAGAGTGAGACCCTTCCCCAATGAACAACAGAATAGGAGACAAAGACACTATAAATCGGGAAGCAACAAATGACAAGCCCAAAATATTGCTTATTTAAGAATGTCAAATCTGATCCATCAGATTTAACATATAATTTACCTTGACATGGAAGGTGCAATTAGTACTTCCGTTGCAAGCCTTTATACCAGGATTATTTGGCGGGTACTGACCTGGTATAATCCCAGTTACTTTTTGGGATGGTTTTGGTTTCAGTTATGCTGTGCTCCTGCTCAGGTCCCTCTTTGCTGGGCTGTGGGCTCAGGTAGGCTGGTTGGTTCAGTGGGTCATTGCTCTGATCGCCTCTGCTGGGTGTGGGCCCAGGCAGGCTGGCTGGGTCGGTGGGTCACTGCTCTGATGGCCTCTGCCAGGTGCTATGTAGGCAAGCTCCCTTCCCCAGGTCTCTGGTGCTTGTGCTCCTGGTGGGGGAGGGGAGGCTGTGGATGGTGGCTGAAGTTCTCCCATTGGTCCTTGCCATCCTCTTCCACATGAGCCACTCCACTGGTCCCTGCTGTCCTCCCTTCCATGTTTCTTGAGTTTGCAAGGAGGCTGGTGTGAGTGGAAAGCCTCTTCTCCTGGCTTTTCATGTGGCTCAGGCCCAGCCTGGCGGCTGCGGCCATATGGACTTGGTACTGCTGCTGCTGGAGCCACTTCTGCCTGCTTCTGTGATCTCTAGACGCTCTGGATCTCTCCTGCTTCTCTGCTGTGGTTGCTAATTTATTATACACCTCACTTCTTAGTAGAGGAGTGTATTTTGCTGTTGTTTTTTTTTTTTTCTTTTTGTCCCCTAGGCTACCTTGGTGTGGTTCCTAAATCAGAAGTTCCCCTGAAACCAAACTCTTCAAAATGGCAACCTGTTAATTTAAACATATATGGGCCATTGTGATCTGGTGCCTGTAAGATGTAAAAATATAATCAGAACTGTTTTAGAAAAAGTATATATTCATACAGAATGAATTGACTTCTAAATTTAGTTCTTTTAGTTACACTCATTCATAAAAATTCATTTTATCATCACCAAGAACACCTGTGTCTTTAAATGAACCAAAAAGTGAGATGGTCTGGGCTTGTTTCATATAACAGTGTTGTTACAATAAGGCACCACTTGGTATTTCCAAAACATATTGTCACTGGTTTCTTAACCATTACACAGAATGCTAGAAGTATGTTAATATTATTATTAACTAATTACATTATACTCTTGTTCCTATTCTGTGCTTATATTTTTTCTGTGTAACAGGGAAAAATGTACAAGATCTGTTAAGTAAACATGTCTTCCCCAATTTGCAAGAAAATAATCTAGAATTAAATAAGAATCCAAGACTTTATCCCATATATATGCAACAGTGTATCCCTGTTGGAGCACAGGAAGGAGCAGAAGGCAGGGGCCTACTTTCTATCCAAGATAGGGGCACATAGGTTCAAAGTTTCTCAGGCAAATACACGGTTAGAGAGTAACGGAGAGAGCAAAGAATTTGACATTTCCCTCATAGCTGATTTCTCAGATATTCAGCCCATTTAAATATTTCAAAACATGTTCTTAATTGCTGCTGTCATCATCATCATCATCATCAGATACATTGTTTAAAGGAGATTTCAATGATTGTAAGAGTCTGATCTAGTGGGCTGGTATGTGGCCATGTCTCGGGTGGAAAGCAGGTCATAGCAGAAGTCACAAATCCACACAGGCTGAGAAGACTGGCTGAGAAGAAATCTCTTTTCAGAGCAGGGCCCACAAACCACAGAACCACATTTTTAGCAATGGTGATGATGATTGAAAGGTGTAAATTTTGCTTTCTGACAGTGGGTACATACAGTGGCTTTGAGTCAGGAACTCAGCAGCATGTTCATTACTGGGTGTTGCAGTCAGGTTTGCATTGCTGGTAGAAATCACCCAACCAAGAGCAGCTTCTGGGAAAAAGATGTTTATTTTGGCTTACAGGCTTGAGGGGGAAGCTCCATGAGGGCAGGGAAAATGATGGCACGAACAGAGGGGGGACATCAACCCCTGGCCAACATATGGTGGACAGCAGGGACAGGAGAGCAAGCCAAACACTGGCGTGGGGAAACTGGCTGTAGCACCCATAAGCCCACCCCCAACAATACACTCCCTGCAGGAGGCGTTAATTTCTAAATCTCCATCAGCTGGGAACCTAGCATTCGGAACACCTACGTTTATGGGGGACACCTGAATCAAACCACCACACTGGGTGTCTTCCCACTTTTGGAGAGTAAATCAGCAACACATTTATTTTGATTCACCCACTCTGACTTCTCGGTGGCGGAGGCAGCATATACTGCAAACAATTTAGTTGGTGTCTTGATAAGCCACCCATTCCTTAATTCTCTTTCACCTTTGATGGAATCAGTGGTGACTTTCTCTAAGGGGATATGTTGTTGGTTGTACTTTTTCTTCTGGATGATAATGTTGCCGTATACAAGAATGTCATGAACTAAGAGAAACTGCCTTGCCTTCTGCCTCTGTCTGTACAACTTAGTCAATACTCCTCCAACTAGCATCCATCCAGGTTTAGTTAAGGGTGGACCAGCTGCTTCAAAACAATTGTCAACTATATATTTGCTTCACTGTTTGCTAAATGATCCACCATCTTTTGTAAATAGCCCCATCTGGCACATGCCTTGGTGGCAGTGCCAAAGGTACTGGGTGCGGGCTGGTGGCACCAACTCTGCCCTCTCCCCCCACACCAGCGCAGTCTTGCAGGGAGTTGCCACCCCACGCGTGAGCGGGACACAGCGGGAGGATGACTCTGCTCTCTGGTGACTCCCTCGCCCTTCTGCCTGTACCCTACAATGAGGCTGACTATACTCTGGCGGGCGTAGGCGGTGCTTATTTTTATTGTTTTTGTTTTTCAAGGTAGGGTCTCATTCTAGCCAAGGCTGACCTGGAATTCACTATGTTTCAGGGTGGCCTAGAACTCACAGCAATCCTCCTACCTTTGCCTCCCAAGTGTTGGCATTAAAGGCATGGGCCACTATGCCCATCCCCTTCCTGGCTTAAATTTTTTTTTTTTTATTTATTTATTTGAGAGAGAGGCACAGACAGAGAGAAAATGGGCATGCCAGGCTCTCCAGCTGCTGTAAACGAACTCCAGAGGCATGCGCCACCTTGTGCATCTGGCTTATGTGGGTCTTTTGAATCTGGGTCCTTTGGCTTTGCAGGTATGTGCCTTAACAGCTAAGCCGTCTCTCTGGCCCTTCATGGCTTTTATGTTGAGGCAGTACCCTTCTGTTTATAGTTTATAAGTTATTTTTTAAAAAATGTTTAAACATTTTTGCTTTTAAAAATTAATTAATTTGAGTCAGGCATGGTGGTGCATATCTTTAATCCCAGCACTTGGGAGGCAGAGGTAGGGGGATCACTATGAGTTTGAGGCCAACCTGAGACTACATAGTGAATTCCAGGTCAGCCTGGACTAGAATGAGACCCTATCTTGAAAAAAAAAAATTAATTTGCGCATGAATATGTGTTGTGTGGGGTGGGAAGGGCAGGGCAAGGCAAGGCAGGGTGCCACTTCTTGCTGCTGTAAACAACCAGACTCATGCATGCATTCCTTTTTGAGTCCAGCTTTATGTGGTTGGCTATGGGATTGGACCCAAACTGGCAGGTTTTGCAAGGAAACACTTTTAAACTGCTGATTCACCTCTCTATTTCCCATTTTTAATTAATTAATTATTTTAGAGAGAGATTTGGGGTGCCAGGGCCTGAGCCACTGCAGTTGAACTCCAGATGTTTATACCACCTAGTTGGCATGTGCAACCTTGGTTTGCCTCACCTTTTGTGCAGCTAGCTTCCATGTGATTTGGAGAGAGATTGAACATGGGTCCTTAGGCTTTGCAGACAGGCATCTTAACAGCTAAACCATCTCTCCAGCCCTAATTCCCATTAAAAAAATTTTTTTTGTTTTATTTATTTATTTGAGAGAGAGAGAATGAATGAGAATGGGTGTGCTAGGGCCTCTAGCCACTGCAAATGAACTCCAGACACATGCCGCCACCTTGTGCATTTGACTTAAGTGGGTACTGGGGAATTGAACCTGGTCCTTAGACTTTGCAGGCAAGAGCTTTAACCACTAAGCCATTTCTCCAGCTCTAGTCCCCATTTTTTGTTCTTTTGAGACAAAATTTCACTATTATAGTTTAGGCTAGCATCAGAAACAATCTTCTGCCTCAGCCTTTCAAGTGCTGGGATTACAGGCGTATGTCACCAGGTTTGGCTGTTGCTTGTTGTGTATTTTATCATTTAAATACATTGAATTTTATCAAATGCATTTCCTCTCTCCCTCTCTACCTTCCTTTTTCCTTCTCTTGTGGTCCCTTCTTCCTTCTCTTATAGCCTAGCCTGGCTTCAAACTCAATATGTAGTCAGAGTTGATCTTGAATTCTCCTGATCCTCTGGCTTCTCCTTGCCAAGTGATGGGATTTCAGGCATAGGCCACCACACCTGGCTTATTTATTTATTTATTATTGTTGTTATTTGTTTTTTCAAGGAAGAGTTTCACTCTAGCCCAGGCTGACCTGGAATTCACTGTGGAGTCTCAGGGTGGCCTCAAACTCACAGCGATCCTCCTACCTCCACCTCCCAAGTGCTGGGATTAAAGGTGTGCGCCCCCATGCCCGGCTTATTATTTTTGTTGTTATGTTATTTGAGACAGGGACTCATGTAGCCCAGGCTGACCCTGAAATTGCTATGTAGTTGAGCCAGGCCTTGAACTCTTAAAAAATTCCTATCTCTGCCTCCATCTGTTCCACTGATTCTCTCCCCCCCTTTTTTTAATGTAGTCTCACTCTAGCCCAGGCTGGCCTTGAACTCACAGTGATCCTCCTACCTCAGCCTTCCAAGTGTTGGGATAAAAGGTGTGTGCAACCATGCTCTGGCTCCACTGACTCTCATTTAAGACACCTGGGGGGTGGGTGTCTTGTTAGGTGGCCCAGGCTGATCTTAAATTTATGGGTTCAATTGATCCTCCTATCTCAAGATGCTGAGAAATTGGAACTACAGGCTTACACCACTGCCCAGCTATAAGTGTTAGTGGTTGAGGATCACAGAATCTGAAGTCGTGCATGTGGAGGAAGTATTTTCCCATCACACCATATCTCTCAGTGGTCTTGTACTTTGTGAAAAACTAGGATAAGGGAAATGATTTGATATTTTTCTTACAGAGGGATAGCTACTTTTTGCCTTTTGTTTCTGTCGTTCATTCTATATTGGTTGGTAAGCTCAGTAAACTTTTTTTCTTATGGTTTTTCGAGGTAGGGTCTCACTGTAGTTTTGCCTGGCCTGGAATTCACTATGCAGTCTCAAGGTGCTTCTCCTAGCTTTGCCTCCTGAGTGCTAAGATGAAAAGCATGTGCTGCCATGCCTGGTGCTCAGCAGTCATTTTGTTGTTGTTTGGAGGTAGAGTCGTGCTCTAGTCTAAGCTGACCTGGAATTCACTATGTAGTCTCAGGATGGCCTTGAACTCATTGTAGTTATCCCCTACCTCAGTCTCCTGAGTTCTGAGATAAAGGCGTGCACCACCATGCCTGGCTCAGTAAACATTTTTTTTTACTTTATTTTATTTTATTTTTTATTAACAACTTCCATGTTTACAGACAATATCTCATGGTAATACTCCCACTTCCCCCTTTGAAACTCCCTACTCCATCATATCCCCTCCCCCTCTCAATCAGTATCTTTTATTTTGATATCAAGATCTTTTCCTTCTCTTATGATGGTCTTGTGTAGGTAGTGTCAGGCACTGTGAGGTCATGAATATCCAGGCCATTTTGTGTCTGGGGGGAGCACATTGTAAGGAGTCCTACCCTTCCTTTGGCTCTTACATTCTTTCTGCCACCTCTTCCACAGTGGACCCTGAGCCTTGGAAGATATGATAGAGATATTGCAGTGCTGAACACTCTTGTCACTTCTTTCCAGCATCATGATGCTTTCTGAGTCATCCCAAGGTCACTGCCATCTGAAAAGACAAGGTTCTCTACCAAAAGTGAGAGTAGCATTAATATAAGGGTTTGACTATTAAGAGAAGTGCTTACTGGGCAGTTTGATAAGCATAGTATATGCATTTATCCAGATAGCAGCAGATGTTATACCCCTAGGGCTCATGACTACCCCCTGTGGTAGGTTTTCAGTATCAGGGATATATTCCCTCCCATGGAGCGGGCCTCCAGTCCAATTAGAGGGCAGTTGGTTTCCACCATGACAGATGTGCCACTATTGCACCCATTGGCTCATTTGGCCTGGCTGGCCAAATATAAGGCTTGCAATGTCCACTGTTGAGTATCTTCACTGGTGATTTCTTTTCCATTGAACTGCATGTAGAATGGCTTCTTCCAGCTTTCTGTCAGCTGGTCTACATGGAGTAGGTTTTTTAGCTCAGTTCCAGTAGGATTTTTTACTGGCCTTGTAGCCCAAGTATTTGGAGTCTTTAGCAATAGGGTCTTGCTATCTATTCCTGGTGGGAAACCAAGGGTCTTGGCAATGGCCTGTAATGTTTTGCGGCCATCAGAGACCTCTTTGGCCAATAAATCACTAGAAGGTATCCCATTCCTGGCACTGAAAATTTTCTAGCAACAATCTATGACTCCTGAGTGTTCCATTATCCAAAAGAGTAGGTTTCCATATGATTTATTTGTGTCCTCTTAGATTTTTTTTTTTTTTTTTTTTTGAGGTAGGGTCTCACTCTAGCCCAGGCTGACCTGGAACTCGCTCTGTAGTCTCAGGGTGGCCTTGAACTCATGGCGATCCACCTACCTCTGCCTCCCGAGTGCTAGGATTAAAGGCGTGCGCCACCATGCCCGGCTGTATCCTCTTAGATTTTGATTAGCACTCCCTCCACCTTTCCTTTACTCAGTCTCTTCCTCTGACCTCACTTGGGCTTTTTCACCCCATTAATCTATTCTTCTACTTACATATATACAATACCATCCTATTAAGTACCCCCCTCCCTCCCTTTCTCTTCCCTTTATATCTTTTCTAGCTTACTGGCCTTTGCTTCAGTAAACATTTTTATCATCTCATATATGATAGCCATTCTTATAACAGCAGTTAATATTTATACATGATCTACTTTTTGGTGGACATTATTTTGAACACTTTGCAAAATTTATAGTATCTCTGTGTAGTGAGTACTGTTTTCCCATCTTACCAAGTTGTACTTGAGACAAAGCCCTGAGACTGCATAAAATTGCACAGGTCAGTGGTAGAGCTAGGCTTTGAATGTAAGTCATTTAACTCCAGAGACCATGCTGGTAGTAATTTTCTGTAATTTTTTCTTTCTTTCGTGTTTTCTTTTTCTTTCTTTCTTTTTTTTTTTTTTTTTTTTTTTTTTGGTTTTTTGAGGTAGGGTCTTATTCTAGCTTAGACTGATTAGACTGACTGGAATTTACTGTGTAGTTTCAGGGTGGCCTTGAACTCTCGGAGATCCTCCTACCTCTGCCTCCCAAGTGCTGGGATTAAAGGTGTGTGCTACCACTCCCAGCTTAGTTTTCTGTATTCTTAAACTGAAAAAAAGAAAAACAGTGCTCTTTTCCTCACACATCTTACTAGGAAGTATTTGCAAGCATGTTGATAAATTTACATGAAATTGCTGTTACATTTTTGGTAATTAATTTTCATTTGTGTTTTTAGGACATTCAGCCAGAAGAAGGCTGCTATTGAAAGAGAGTATGCACAGGTAAGCATGGAGTTGGAGGTCCCTGTTCTAGGTACACCTTTCCACCTTTGCCCAAGCTTAGATGTACAGTTGTCAGAGAGAAACTTTAGAATCCTCACACTTTCCTCCCCCCTCCCCTCTTCACCTCTCCTCTCCTCTCCTCATTTCTGACTGTCTCCCTTTGTGTTCCTTTTTTTTGTTGTTGTTGTCTTGAGATAGGGTCTCACTCTAACCCGGGCTGACCTGGAACTCACGGCGATCCTCCTACCTGTGCCTCCTGAGAGCTGGGATTAGAGGCATGTGCCCCTACACCTGTCTGTGTTTCTTTTCTGTCATTTAAATCTTCAAGCAAGGCATTAAGTTGCTCCTTATTATACAGAAGATTGTAAGTCTTGTTCAAGATGACTTTTTTTTTTTACAGTATTTATAGGCATGAATGATAAACACATTTTACAAGTATACTATTGCTGTTTATATGCCCTGTTCTTTGCAGGGTGTGAAAGGTTAGTTTTCATACTTTTTCAGTCAGGCATTTAGTTACCATGACAGATAGCCTCTTTGATTGTGAGTCATGTTCTTTCAGTAGAAGCTATGTAACTGTTTCTAGGGAAATTTAAGAACTTTAAAAAATTTAAATTAGGTCCTTATTTGTACTCTGATAATTAAACATTGCAAGAAAAACGACACTGAGACATTAATTTTTGTGGACTGTAAGTACAAGTATTTGTCCCTGTATAAAAACTGGTATATGTCTGTAATCCCAGTAATTGAGTGACAAAAGCAGGAGAATTGGTGCAAATTTGAAGCTAGTTTGATTTCCATAACAGGTTTCAGGCTAGCTAGCACTACGTAGTGAGACTCTTGCCTCAAAAAACAAACACCCCCCCCTTAAAAATTTATTGTAATTTAGAAAAATTTAAAAAGCAAACACCTCCCCTTAAAAATTTATTGTATCTTAGAAAAATTTAA
This sequence comes from Jaculus jaculus, assembly GCF_020740685.1. Classification (NCBI taxonomy): domain Eukaryota; kingdom Metazoa; phylum Chordata; class Mammalia; order Rodentia; family Dipodidae; genus Jaculus; species Jaculus jaculus. The sequence goes on from NC_059104.1 coordinate 169,779,915, forward strand.
GCAGTATATCAATTAACTTTGTGTTACTATGCTCAGCGTACCTGAAATAGACCACTTAAGAGAAGAAAGATTTACTTTGATGCTTCAGAGGGTTCAGTGTGATGCAGCAGGGAGGGTACAGCAGAGCAGAGCAGAGCAGAGCAGCTCACATCTGATTAGGAAGCAGAGGAAAGGGAATGCCTGTGCTTACTGGCTTTCTCCTTTTCTTTTTCTCCTTCCTTTTATTCTATCTGGGACCCCAGCCCATGGGATAGTGCCGCCCACATAATGTGAAGGATTGTCAGCCCTCAGTTAATCCTGTGTGGAAATGCCTTCACAGATACCCAGAGGTACGCCTCACCATCTCCTAGGTGACATTCAAATCTAGTCAAGTTTCTAATTAAGATCACTTTCTATGTGTAGTGGCATTGTAAAAGCTTCCTTCCCTCCATATTTGAAAGTCATATTTTTAGCAAAAAATTGATATGCAGGAGAAAAAATAAGAACATTAGAAAGAAAAATTAACATGAAATGAATGTTCAATAATGGTTGCTGCTGCTGTGGTTAATTCTTGTTAGAAATGATGAGATTGGGGCATTATTTTATTTTATATGTGTTGTGAGGTCTTCACTTTAATTTTATTCTAATTTCATTCTAGTTAATTAGGTAGATGTCTACCTTTGACTTGAAGTCTTAGAAGAGAATTATCTATTCCTTAAAAGCTAGATGTAATTTACTAAGTTAGTCAGTAGTTGTTGAACTCTTACATTGTTTCATAAAATAAATAGAATCAATTCTATTAATGTTAAGCTTTTTTTCTGTGTGTATGTAATGATTAGTAACAGTGATAGTTAACATGTATTGGCTCCTTCCCTTATTCTAGGCTCTATGCTAGGTATTTGACATGTATGTATATGGTTCAATACTCTTTCTTTTTTAACTTATTGGGCTGTAGGGATGGCTTAGCAATTAAGGCATTTGCCTGCAAAGCCAAAGGACCCAGGTTCAATTTCCTAGGACCCATATTAGCCATAGTTTTATTATTTATTTAAGAGAGAGAGAGAGAGAGAGAGAAACAGAATGAGGACCTACTTCTACTGCAAATGAGCTTCAAATGCATGTGCCACTTTGTACATCTGTTTTTGTTTTTGTTTTGTTTTGTGGTTTTGTTTCCCAAGTAGGGTTTCATTCTAGTCCAGGCTGATCTGGAACTCACACTGTAGTTCCAGGTTGGCCTTGAACTCAGTGATCCTCTTCTTACCTTTGTCTCCCAAGTGCATCTGGTTTTATGTGGATACTGGAGAATTGAACCTGAGCTGAGCTGAGCTGTCAAGCTTTACAGACAAGCATCTTACCCACTGAGTAATCTCTTTAGCCTCTATTGTTTACTGTTTTATTTTATCTACTCATGTGGTGCAGAGGATTGAACCCAGGGCTTCATACATGTTAGGCTAGTACTCCATCACCGAACTGTATCTTTAGCCTGGTAACACACTATTTTTATTTATTTAGTTAGTTTTTTGAGGTAGTGTCTCACTCTAGTCTAGGCTGACCTGGAATTCACTGTGGAGTCTCAGGGTGGCCTCAAACTCACGGCAATCCTCCTACCTCTGCCTCCCAAGTGCTGGGATTAAAGGAATGTTCCATCATGCCCGGCTAATACACTATTTTTTAATTAAACATTTATTTATTTATTTATTTTGTTTATTTTTTTTCGAGGTAGAGTCTCGCTGTGGCCCAGGTTGATTTGGAATTCACTCTGTAGTCTCAGGCTGGTTGCAAACTCATAATGATCTTCCTACCTCAGCCTCCTATGTGCTGGGATTAAAGGCATGTGCCACCATGCCCAGACTAGACATTTACTTAAAGATCTGTTAGTTTTCATATGTTAAGAAGATATTAACTGAGTACTCTTTTAGGAACTATGGACGTGCTCAAAAAGGGTGTGGGATAAGTGTAGTCTTTGCATTTACATACCTTCTGTGGATTTTTGTAGCCTCCAATTAAATTTCTCTTCAAAGCCACTCTCATGGCATGGTTAATTGGAAAAGAATGCCCTTATAGGAGTATTACCACTGGTAGGTGCTATTATTCTCTATTTAAAATATTGAATGCCCAAAAGTTTGAGCATTTGCAAGATCCAAAAAACATACAGATGAGCCATCCCAATGGATAAAATATATTTTTCATATTTTATTTTTATTTGTTATTTGAGAGAGAGGGAGAGAATGGGCGCACCAGGGCCTCCAGCTGCTGCAGATGAACTCCAGATGTATGTGCCACCTGATGCATCTGGCTTACGTGGACCCTGTGAATTGAACCTGGGTCCTTCAGCTTTGCAGGCAAATAAATGCCTTAACTGCTAAGCCATCTCTCCAGCCCTAGGAAAATATTTAAAGAAGCTGGATGTGGCGGCTCATGCTTGTCATTTCAGTACTTGAGCAGCTGAGGTGATAAGATTATTGTGAATGAGTTCAAGACCAGTCTGGGCTACATTGTGGGTTAAAGGCCAACATGGGCTTCAGAGTGAGATATTGTCTCAAAAAAATTTTGTGTGTGGGTGTGTTTGCAGAAAATGGATTTATGTGAACTTGAAATTGATCATATGGTAGCAAATTTGGAAAACACGGCCTCAGGTATATGCAAAATAAGCTTATAATATAGTTTCAGTGAATATTGGAGGAAAAAGTTATTGTGGAGCATTTACACTTGATGGAATTTAAGCAGTGAGCCTTTTCAAGTTTCTTGGCAATTTCAATTTCCAATAAGAGTAATAATGTTTTATTTTTAAGCAATGGCTGATGAGGTTCACTTCATAATTCTCCCGAAATAACAGTTGAGTTGCATATGTATTTATGCAAATAGAACAAATAGATATCTGAAAACAAGTCACAGAAGAATCACAACTTCAAATTTTAGGATAAAGTCAAGTCTAGTTTCTGCTTAAGTGTTGGAAAAAACTATTTACAGTACTCAAACTGAGATTACTGCAGGCAAGTTCTTTGTATAAATGTGCTTCCTGTAGCTTTTGGCAGAATGCAGCTGCTGAAGGAAGGATACAGAAGGTTACTGTGGCTGGAGAGAAGAAGCAGGAAAAGACTGTGGACTCGAAAGGGCGACTCCTTGCTAAAGGATAAACAAAGTAAAATGGACATGCTGGCAATCACCCTGTGGTGTCACCTAATTGTTTTTGATATTTTTATTATTTTAAGAAATAAATCTAGCTGGGCATGGTGGCACACACCTTTAATCCCAGCACTCGGGAGGCAAATGAACTCCAGATGCAGGAACCACTTTGCATCTGGCTTTGACGTGGGTACTGGGGAATCGAACCTGGGTTATGAGGCTTTGCAGATAAGCACCTCTACTGCTGAGCTGATCTCTCCAGCCCCACATTCTTGTTAATTTTTATTTATTTTCACATGTGTGTGTGTGTGTGTGTGTAGGGAGGGGTCAGGCCACACCAGGGTCTCTTGCTGCTACAAATGTGAGTGGCTGGGAAATTGAGCCCTGGAGCTGTTAGGATTTGCAACCAAGTGCTTTTAACCTCTGAGCCATCTCCCCAGGTCCAGACCATTGACATATTGTGTTGGTTGGCTTAACCACTCTTGCAGTAGTACAGCTGGGGAGGGTGGAGCTTGGCTTCTGGAGGAGAGAGGCCACCTCTGCTGGGTGTGTGCCGCTTATTTTAAGGAACTGTTTAGTAAGGATCAGAAAGAGACTAGGATAATGTATAACTTTCTTATCACAATAGGAACATATGAGAATGTACTGTTCACTATGTAAAGATGCAATGGACTGTAGGGTAGAATGGTAGGAGTCAATGCTAGCATATAAGCAAAGGTTTGGTTTTCTTTTTGGTTTTCAATTCTCAGCACTGCATAAACTGGGCATGGTGAAATGAGCCAAGTAGTCTCAGCACTTAGGAGGTGGAGGCAGGAGAACCAGAGGTTAAAGGTCCTCTTTGACCAACCACTTAGTGAGTTCTAGGCCAGTATGGAATACAGGAGACCATGCCTCAAAAACAAACAAATAAAATTACAATTACCTCCTGGGTGTTGAGATTACAGGAATGAGCCACCACGTCTGCCTGGGGAAATATCTCTGGCCATGTTATCATTTCCTCATCCAAAGTGCAGGGTCTGCTAATGAGCAAGATATATTAGAGGGTATATTTATTATGGGATCTCTGTAGTTATATTTTTCAAGACCATTTTCATTGACAAGATCACTGTGCTTTTCCTACCTTTGCCTCCTGAGTGCTGGAATTAAAGGTGTGTGCCATCATGGCCAGTCTCATTAGTATTATTCCTTTTTTTTTTTAAGGTAGGTTTTCACTCTGGTCCAGGCAGACCTGGAATGCACTCTGGAATGCACACCATAGTTGGCTCTTGGTTATTTGTGTATTTTTGTTTTTAAAGAGTTTTTTTTGACAAAGAAAGATACATTTTATTTTATTTGAGAGCAACCTTCAGCAAAAGAGGCAGAGAGAGAGAGAGAGAATGGGCACACCAGGGCTTCCAGCCACTGCACACAAACTCTAGATGCATGCACCACCTTGTGCACTTGGCTTACATGGGTCCTGGGGAATCAAGCCTTGAACCAAGGTCCTTAGGCTTCACAGGCAAGCGCTTAACCGCTAAGCCATCTCTCCAGCCCGTACTTGTGTATTTTTGTTTTTGTTTTTTTCCAAGGTAGGGTCTCACTCTAGCCCAGGCTGACTTGGCATTCGCTTTGTAGTCTCAGGGTGGCCTCGAACTCACAATGATCCTCCAACCTCTGCCTCCTGAATGCTTGGATTAAAGGTGTGCACTGCCACATCCAGCTTGCAGCTTCCTTTTTATTCAGTGTGTGACCTTAGCTCAATGATGCTATCCACATTCAGGATGGGTCTTCCTGTGTCAGTTAAACCTCTGAAAACATTCTCACAAGTAGCCAAAGGTTTTTCTCTCAAGCAATCTTATCAAATTGATTAAAATCAACCAGTATATTTTTCATTTATTTATTGTTTTGGAATTTTTCTTTGTTGTAGGGTCTTAATCTAGCCCAGGCTGGTCTCAAACTCACAGTGATCCTCCTACTTCTGCCTCCCTAGTAGTGGTATTAAAGGTGTGTGACACCATGTATGCCCAGCTCAGTATACTTTTTTTTTTTTAAATCTCAGTTCCAGGGCAGAGATTTTTTTTCTTTTTCTTTTTTTGGTTACTTTATTTATTTATTTGAGAGCAACAGGGCGGGGGGAGGGAGAGGGAGAGGGAGAGAACGAGCACTCCAAGGCCTCCAATCATTGCAAATGAACTCCAGATGTATGCGCCCCCTTGTGCATCTGGCTAACGTGGGTCCTGGGGAATTGAGCCTCAAACCCAGGTCCTTAGGCTTCACAGGCAAGCACTTAACCTCTAAGCCATCTCTCTAGCCCCTCAGTATACTTTTTAAGTATAAGGAATTACAAATATCATAACTTTGCACTTGCATAATACTAAGCAAACAAAAAGCTGGGTGAAATTGAAACTCCCGGTTTAGTAAATGCTTTTATAACACACTGAAGCAGGAGTTTTGTTTTTGGATCTTTTATTTGTTTTTTTTAAAATTATTTTACTGACAACTTCCAAACATACAGATAATATAACATCATAATCCTATCCCACCACTCTCCCTTTCCCCCACCTGAGTCCCCTCTGCTGAATCTGTCTTCTTTCCAACTAGTCCTTTCTATTTTTTTTAAATTATTTATTTATTTATTTGAGAGCGACAGACAGAGAGAAAGACAGATAGAGGGAGAGAGAGATAATGGGCGCGCCAGGGCCTCCAGCCTCTGCAAACAAACTCCAGACGCGTGCGCTCCCTTGTGTATCTGGCTAACATGGGACCTGGGGAACCGAGCCTTGAACCGGTGTCCTTAGGCTTCACAGGCAAGCACTTAACCGCTAAGCCATCTCTCCAGTCCCCCTTTCTATTTTTATGTCATCCTTTTCCCCCTTCCTATTATGCAGGGCTTGTGTAGGTAGTGGCAACTACTGTGAGGTCATGAATTCTATGACCACTTTGTGTCAGGAAGACAGTATTGTAAAGCACTTTTACCTACTTTTGGCTCTGACATTCTATGCGCCACTTCTTCCACAGTGGTCCCTGAGCCTTGGAGTGTGTGATAGAGAGGTCTTGGTGCTGAGCCACTCCTCTGTTACTTCTCAGCAGTATGGTGCCTTCTGAGTCATCCCAGGGTCACTGCCATCTGAAAAGAGAAGCTTCTCTAACCAAAAGTGCATTAATATATGGATATGAACATTAAGAGAAGTGCTTACCGGACAGCCATACTAATTTTTTCTTTCAAGGTAGGGTTTCACTCTAGCCCAGGCTGACCTGGAACTCTCAGTAGTTCTAGGCTGACCTCGAACTCACAGTGATCCTCCTACTTCTGCCCCTCAAGTGCTGGGATTAAAGATGTATGCCACCATGCCTGGCACAAGTATTTTGATTTATTGTGTGTGTGAGAAAGTGTGTATGGTGTGCCAGGGCCTCCTGCCACTGTAGATATACTCCAGAGAGATGCTTGTGCCACTTTGTACATCTGGCTTTATGTGGACATTGGGGAATGAGTTGAACCTGATTATCAGGCTTTGCAAGCAAGTGGCTTTAACCAGTGACTATCTCTGTGGACCCTTAAAATCTTTAAAACTTATTTTGTTATTTGAGAGAGAGAGAGAGAGAGTGGGGATGGGGAGAGTGATAGATGACACATTTTCTCCAGCACCTTGATGAGTTTTGAGTCTCCCTAGTGATCACAGCCATCTGAAAAGAGAAGCTTCTCTAACCAAAAGTGAGAGTAACATTAATATATGGCCATAAACATAAGTATTCAGAGGGCATTTCGGTGGGCAGAATACGTCCATTTAGCCAGACATCCTCCCTAGCCATAGGCTTTTGACTAGGTTTTCAGTATCAGGCATGAATCCTTGCTCATGGAGTGGGCTTTAAGTCCAGTCAGCAGTTTGTTTCCCCCATAACAGACATGCCATCATTGTACCAGTTGGCACATTTGGCCTGGCTGTCCAGCCATAAATCTAAAACCAGGTAGGGTCCACTGCTGGTTAGACCATAAATGACTTTCTAAAGGCTCCATGGTTCTCTCTGGCATCCTGGCATCTAGTCTACAGGGAGGCGGTTTCCAGCTCAGCTCCTGCTTGATTTCTCAGTGGCCTGTAACCCAAGCACATGGAGTCTTCAGCAGTAGGGTTTTACCATCTAGTTCTGGTGGGATGCTAAGAGTATTGGCAATAGCCTGTAATGTTTTGGGAACAGCAGAGGCCTCCCTAACCAACAACTTACTGGATACTATTCTACCCCTGGCACTGAAATTTTCTTGTAACAACCTATGGCTTCTGGGCACAGCATTGTTCATCCCCACTGGGTAGTTCTAGCCAGACTTTTTTTTCTTTTAATTTTTAATTTTTTCATTAATTAGTTTTGTATTCAGCAAATACCGTCAGTTTGGTATCATTATTAGGCTCATCCATGACCTACCCCCTCCCCATTGGCCCCTCCTTATTGAGGTATATGGGTCGTGCATTGTGGAGTTAGCCCACAGTTATGGGTAGGATAAATGTCTCTGCATATCATGATCCAACATGTGGCTGTGACATTCTTTTCACCCCTCTTCTGCAAAATTTCCCTGAGCTATGTTGGGTTCATTTTTGGTCTGCTTCAGAGATGAGGTGTTGGGGGCCTCTGGGGCTATGGCTCTCTGATTTGGTAGGAGTTGATTTTTCTCTGTGTTGATCTCCGTCACCCTTGTGCCTATACCCAGTTCACCAGGAAAACAGCACCCTTGCTTGTTTGGCCAATTTTTCTTCGTTTCAGCCGGGCCCCTTTTGAGGTATGATTGGGTGGCTCTCTCCTTAGGATCTATATCTATCTGAAAAAGAGAAGCAGATTCTCCAATGGAGAGTAAGTTAGCACCAGGACAAATGAGATAACCCTTACTTATTTTTATAGAGAATTTAATAGGTGTAGGCCCTCTTGTAGCACACAATTGATGGTAGGTTGATAATGGAGAGCAGGCTTATATGGATATGGTTCTGACTTATTTCCCAGCTCCAGCTATGGGTCCTGTACCACTGAGGGGACCAGTTAGCCGAATCAAGAGCAGTTGTTTCCCCACCATGGCTGTGTGCCACTATTGCACTTGTGTGGGCATCACAACAGGTTATTTGCTGCTAAGTAGGTTAGACCATGAGTTGCTTGGACAGATACTGGTCATTTTCCCCCAGTCGCCCATGTAGCACCTTCTGGCACTAGACACGCTGTCTGTCTGGAGACTGACTCTTCCAGCTTCCAGCCATGCCATTCCATTTTACATAAAAGTGTCTTCAGCAGTAGGGTCTTACCACTAACCTTTGGTGGGTCATCAAGTACTCGAACAGAAATCTGTCTTTTTGTTAGGAAACCTTGTAGGTCTCTTTGATCAAAAGCTCATTGTGGATGATAGCCACATGCTGGTACTGGGAGTTACAGGTCAGTGCCCACTAAGAAAATGAGGAAAAAGATAACTAATATAAAAGAATTAGAGAGACGAGAGAGAGAGGGAGGGACGGAGGGAAGCTGTGGAAAATTCAGGTCAGTCTTCATCATACTCTCTCCACAGACTCTCTTTTTTAAAATTTTATTTTTTAATTTTATTTATTTGAGAGTGACAGACAGAGAAAGGGGGGGGGGGGAGAATGGGTGCACCAGGGGCCTCCAGCCATCGCAACCAAACTCCAGTTGCGTGTGTCCCCTTGTGCATCTGGCTAACGTGGGTCCTGGGGAATCTAGCCTCGAACCAGGGTCCTTAGCCTTCGCGGGCAAGCACTTAACCAATAAGCCATCTCTCCAGCCCTCAGACTCTCTTTTTAACATATATACCATTTATTTATTTTATTTATTTGCAAGGAGAGGATGTGGGGGAAACTGGGCACACCCAGGCCTCCAGCCACTGCAAATGAACTCCAGACCCATCCAGCACTTTGTACTCTGGATTTTACATGGGTACTGGGACATCAAACCCAGGCCATCAGGCTTTGCAAGCAAGTGCCTTAGCTGCTGAGCCATCTCTCCAGCCCTAAACATATATGCTGTTAACTTACAAAGAAGTAGTTTTCTGTAGGGCTTATTCATAATATCTTCTATTTTGATTAACCCTCCTCTCAACCCCTTCTTTCTTCCATCTCCTCACCTGACTGACTGCACTTAGACCATTTCCCCCTTAGTATTCTGCCCCTCTACTTACCTATCTATGTCTTCTCCCCTAAGCCCGTTCCTGTAACTCCTTTCCTCATGGGCCCTTTTTAGCTTCCTGGTCTCTACTACTGACATTTACTTCAACTCAGATACAAATGTAAACATTCGAGATCCACATAGGAGAGGGAATATGTAGCATTTGACTTTGTGAGCCTGGGTTACTACCTCACTTATTCTAACCTTCTCCACATTCATTCATTTCCCTTTTAATTTCATATTCTTTGATAGCTAAGTAAAATTCTGTCATGTTGGGCTGGAGAGATGGCTTAACGGTTAAGCGCTTGCCTGTGAAGCCTAAGGACCCCGGTTCGAGGCTCGATTCCCCAGGACCCACGCTAGCCAGATGCACAAGGGGGCGCACGTGTCTGGAGTTTGTTTGCAGTGGCTGGAGGCCCTGGCACGCCCGTTCTCTCTGTCTCTAACTGCCTCTTTATCTCTGTCACTTTCGAATAAATAAATAAAAATAATTTTCAAAAAATTCTGTCATGTAATGTACTACATCTTCATTATCCGTCCATTTGTTAACATAATCACCCTGCATAAATTGTTTAAACCATCTGCTTATCTACATAATGGGTTAATAAGTAACTCAGTTATTGCTAAGCTTACATAAGATAAAGAAGTCATTAGTTTAGGATTATTTGTATATATGGTCATTAAAATTTATGTAGTGAATTTTGAGGGATATAGTACTTGACATACTATTAAAATGTTAGTATGTTTTAAATAATTTTGACAGCCATAATCTTAGCAAATATTGTTAGTGTCACACTGATCCCATTTATGAATGAAAGAACCTAAATATTTTCTGCTAGAACTCATGAATAGGTTTTAGATTATAGCATGGCATAATAGTTTGTTTTAGGACCTCTTTTTGGATTATCTTTGGCAGTGACTATACATTGTCAATAGCCAGTAATTTTTTTTTTGTTTATCTGGGGATATAAATCCAAAACAAAGCATTTAATTGTTTGTACTCTTATTTCCTAGTTAAGTTTTAAAAATGTAACCCAGGCTGGAGAGATGGCTTAGTGATTAAGGCACATGTCCGCAAAGCCAGATGACCCAGGTTCTCTTCTCTAGGTCCCACGTAAGCCAGATGCACATGGTGGCACATGCATCTGGAGTTCGTTTGCAGTGGCTAGAGGCCCTGGCATGCCCATTCTCTGTCCCTTTCTCTGTCTCTAGTAAATAAACAAAAAATAAAATACTTTTAAAAAAAGCATATAAACCCAAGAACATTTCATTATGCTTAGTATTATGGATGTTCATCATATCTTCTTATAGTCTTGGGTGTGAGGCTATAAACCAGGGAAGCAGTTCTCTGCCTTATTTTTTTGAGCATGCACCATCTGCCAGAATCTCTGACAGCCTATTTCATAAGAATCTTTTTATTTAACTTCAAACACAATCAATACAACAATGCAAAGGTACATAAAGTGAGATTAATTTCCGCTTTAATTCCTTTTCAGATCCACCCTCATTTTGACACCAATCATTTCCTTTACATGGGCTCATTTAGTCAGGAGATAGCTCATGGGTAGAGTATTTGGTTAACATGTATATAAGGCCCTGGATTTAATCCCAGTACCAAAACAAAAGTAAAGGTAAAAAAGATTAAAAAAGAGAGCCAGGCATGGTGGCACACACCTTTAATCCCAGCACTCAGGATGCAGAAGTAGGAAGATCACTGAGAGTACGAGGCCATCCTGAGACTACATAGTGAATTCCAGGTCAGCCTGGGCTAGAGTGAGACCCTACCTAGAAAAGAAAAAAAAAAATAAGTTAAAAATTAAAAAAGAAAAGTAGCCAGGTATGGTGATGACATATGCACTTGGGAAGCAGAGGTAAGAGGATTGCCATGAGTTTGAGGCTACCCTGAGACTACCTAGTGAATTTGAGGTCAGCTTGAGCTAGAGTGAGACCCTACCTCAGAAAGGGGGGAGGGCCTAATAGCTAGTTCCTCCTTGCCAGAGTAAGCTCACTCTTGCTAACGTCTTTCATCTGCTGTGGCAAGGTGTCATCTCCAGCCTCTGCTCTCCCATCCTTTCCTTACATCACGAAGCTTCCCCTCCAGAATGTAAGCAGAAGTAAATCTTTCTCTCCTGCTGTTGCTTTTGATCGGTGCCAAGAACACAGAATCCAAAACACGGTGCTGATATTTTGAAGGACTCTTCCACGTACCTTCTAAGCTGCTCCTATGACTGTGGCTCCAGGTTCTGTGCTGGCCCTGTACATACAGAGGCTGTGGTATTTTAGATTCCTGATGTACACTTGTGTTGCAGTACTGGCCTTTTCATTTGCAGGTGCATGTATCTGCCACTGCTTATTGAGGATTACATATTCAATGTGCCCTATACGAGGCAGCCCTCAAATCCCACTCCAGGAGCTCAGCAGCTGGGATTGCATATTATACCCTGGAGGACTGGAGATGAATTGTGTCAAAAATGCAATGGCAATGGCTTTCCAAGTCCAACCTCATTCACCCAGGAAGATACCACCTACCCAAATGAGAATGGGCACAACAGGGCCTCCAGCTACTGCAAACGAACTCCCGTTACATGCGCCACCTTGTGCATCTGGCTTATGAGGGTACTGGAGAATTGAACCTGGGTCCTCAGGCTTTGCAGATAAGTGCCTTAACTACTAAGCCATCCCTCCAGCCACTACCACTCCTATACGAGGCTTGGTGCTCATGCTCTGTTGGGTTGAGGGGCCAGAAATCAGGATGGTAGCTTCATGGACTTACTTTAAGGGCAAAAAATGTGGCGATTTTGTAGACAATTTCATAAGAAATGCCAGGATAGGAACAAATACCCTTATGGGCATGGATGTTGCTGCCCAGGTCATTGACCACCTTCACATAACCTCTGGCCCCCTGTTCCTGGCTGCAATACTTTCTCATGACTACATCTTTGTTTTGTTTTAATTTTTTAAAATTTATTTTTATTAATTTATTTGAGAGAGAGAATGAATATGCCAGGGTCTGCAACTTCTCAATCAAACTCCAGACATATGTGCCACCTTGTGCTTCTAGCTCATGTGGGTCCTGGGGAAAATATGCCTGGGTCCTTTGGCTTTGCAGACAAACACCTTAGCCATTAAGCCATCTGTCCAGCCCCTTTTTTCCCCCTGAGGTTGGGTCTCACTTTAGCCCAGGCTGACCTGGAATTCACTGTGTAGTCTCAGGGTGGCCTTGAACTCATGGCAATCTTTCTACCTCTGCCTCCTGAGTGCTTGGATTAAAGGTGTGTGCCACCACACCCTGCTCACCTTTTTTTTTTAATATTTTCATTTACAAACAGAAAAAGAAAAAGAGAAGAGAGAGACAGAATGGGTGTACCAGGGCTTCTAGCCACTGCAAACAAACTTCAGACATATGCACCACCTTGTGTATCTGGCTTACACGGGTACTAGAGAATTGAACCTGGGTCTTTAGGCTTTGCAAGCAAGCACCTCAACTGCCAAGCCATTTTTCCAGCCCCTACATGCTTGTTTTAAATACTTTTATTTATTTATTTGTTTGTAAGTAGAGAGAGAGCTAGAAGGGAAGACAGAGAGAATGGGTGTGCAAGGACCTCCAGTTGCTGCTAAAGAACTCCAGGTCCATGTGCCACTTTGTGCATCTGGGTTTTATGTGGGTACTGGGGAATTGAACCTAAGTCCTTAGGCTTTACAGGCAAGTGTCTTAACCACTGAGCTATCTTTCCAGCCCCTTATCCTTGTTTTTTAAAATTAAATTAAATTTTTATTTATTTATTTTAGAGAGAGAAAGAAGCAGATAGAGAGAATGGGTGTGCCAGGGCCTCTAGCTATGGCAAACAATTTTCAGACACATGCTCCATCCCATGCATCTGGCTTACGTGGGTGCCAGGAAGTCAGACCTGGGTCCTTAGGCTTCTCAGGCAAGCACCTTAACCACTAAGCCATCTCTGCAGCCCCTCCCCCCAATCCTTGCTTTAAAAAGACAACAAAGCACAACGTCTGCTGTTTACAACTCAGACAACTACGTGGATCCACACATTCCTCTTCCTCCATTTGTGTTGTTGACTTCAGTTTTCTCCTTTTTAAAAAAATATTTATTTATTTACTTATTTGAGAAAGAAAGAGATGGAGGGAGAGAGAGATAAAGAGAGAGAGAGAGAGAGAATGGGTGCACTAGGGTCTCTAGCCATTGTAAACAAATTCCAGACGCATGAGCCATCTTGTGCATCTGGCTTTACATAGGCACTGGGGAATTGAACTTGGGTACTTTGGCTTTGCAGGCAAGTGCCTAACTGCTAAGCCATCTCTCCAGCCCAACCTTCTTTAAAATAAGGAAGCACACTCAAAACTGTCCAGGGATTGGATTAAGGAACTGCTGAATCAAGGCAAGTAGTAGCCATGACTAAATTTTGTTTGTTTGTTTTGGTCTTCCAGGTAGGGTCTCACTCTAGCTCAGGCTGACTATGTAGTCTCAGGGTGGCCTTGAACTCAGGATGATCCTCCTATCTCTGCCTCTCCTGTGCTGGGATTAAAGGCATGTTCTGATCCTTTTATTGGTTCATAAGCGTGATGATTGGGTGTTCACGCTCTTGCGTGATGTGTGCCTCCCACTAAACCTTGTTACGCTCTGGCACATAACCCGTCTGACGTAAAAAGAAAAAAAAAAAGCATGTTCCATCATGTCTGGCTTTGTTTATCTCTTTCATAGCAAATAATCTAAGAAACTGACAGGGCTTAGTAATTTTCTGTTGTCATGTGTGTCAACAATTGATTTCGTTTGCCTTTGAAACTAGTTTAGAATCCTGCAGAAGTGAACACTAGCAATGCCTATGGAAATTCTTTAGGGGACGTTTCTCAGGCCTTCTCATTTCCTTGTGTGGCAGTGGGTCTTGCCCAGTATACACGGTTTCTCTGTGTGTGTTTACCTCCTGTAGAACTGGTGCTTAGGAGCAGACCTGAATCAGACCCACTGTGCATGCTTTGCCTTGGTGACAGCTGGCTTGTGGGTTTTTGTTGTTGTTATCTTTTGCTATAGGGCCCTGCTTTCTATGCATAAATAATAAAATAAATTTGTTTAAAAAAATTTTTTAAGCCAGATATAGTGGCATGTACCTTTATTCCCAGCACTCAGGAGGCAGAGGTAGGAGGATCGTCTTGAGTTTGAGGCCAGCCTGAGACTACAGAGTGAGAACTTGGGCCACATAGTGAGAACCTGGCCCAGGCTGCCCTTGAATTCCTGATTCTCCTAGCTTTCTGAATACTAGGTTTACAGCTGCCACCACCAGGCCTTGCTTTTCTGCCTAATCTTAATGTTCTATCTTTAGTATATAAAAACTCAATTTATGGTGAATAGTTTGAATTAAGGAGATTGGTAGGCTTTGGAAATACTGATTGTAATTTTTTTTAAAGATGATCAATTCAACAGTGGTAAATAGAGATAGAACTTTAAGTGGGATATAAGAATGAAACGACATTTTCAGTTTCTGGTCTATCTAGTTACTGTGTACATTCACTTCGTAGTCTCATTTTAACTCTTAGAATTTTAATTCATCATTGGGTAGAGTTGAGGACATTTGTAAAAAGTGAAACTCATTATAACTCTTTTTAATATTTTTATTTATTTGCAAGGAGAGAGAATGCAGGGCTTCTGCCGGCTTCAAATGAGCTCCAGACGTGTGTGCCACTTTGTGCATCTCTGTTTACGTGGGTACTGGGGAATTGAGCCCAGGTTGTTAGGCTCTGCAGGCAAGTGCCTTAAATGCTGAGCCATGTCTCCAGCCCTTGTTATAACTCTTTATATTCAGATGGGCAACCTGTACTCCTACGAAGCTTTTCTTGAGCAGGTATTGGTCAGGAAGGAATTCCTTCCACTTATCCTGCATAGTAATCTCTGTAGCTTTGACTTCTATAGAGAGTCTGGAAGCTTGACATAGTTTTGAATTAGTGTCAGTGAAAAGAATTAGCACATTGTTAACAGTAGATTTTACTTATGAGGATGAGAAAGATGCTTGTGTCCCATTGTGCATCTGGCTTACATAGGTCCTGGGGAGTCAAACCTGGGTCCTTTGGCTTTGCAGGCAAGCACTAGCTGCTAAGCCATATCTCCAGCCCAATATTTTATATTTTATTTTTACTTATTTATTTGAAAAAGAGAGAGAGAGAACATAGAGAGAATGGGCACACCAGGACCTCTAGCCACTGCAAATGAACTCTAGACGCATGTGCCACCTTGTGTATCTGGCTTAAGTGGGTACTGGGAAATGAACCTGGGTCCTTGCACTTTGCAGGTAAATGGTTTAATAATGCTAAGCCATCTCTCTAGCCTATTATTATTATTATTATTATTATTATTATTATTATTATTATTTTTAGGCAAGCCCAACAGACTGGCTCTTCTTAAAAAATATTTTTTAACAATTTTATTTATTTATTTGAGACAGAGAGAGATATAGAAATAGGCAGGTAGAGAGAGAGCGAGAATGGGCATGCCAGGGCCTCCAGCCACTGCAAACGAACTCCAGATGTATGCACCCACTTGTGCATCTGGCTTACATGGGTCCTGGGGAATCAAGCCTTGAACAGGGATCCTTAGGCTTCACAGGCAAGTGCTTAACCACTAAGCCATCTCTTCATCTCTTCTCTTTTTATTTTTATGAGAGGGAGAGAGAGAATCGGCATGTTAGGGCCCCCAGCCACTGCAGTTGAACTCCAGACATGTGCGCCCCCTTGTGTGCATGTGCAACCTTGGGCACTTGCGTCACTTTGTACATCTACTTAACGTGGGACCTGGAGAGCCGAACATGAGCCCTTAGGCTTCACAGGCAAGTGCCTTAACCCCTAAGTCATCTCTCCAGCCTGGCCTATTATTATTTTTTTTTAATCTGGGGTTTTTTTTTTTAAATTCATTAGTATGGAAAGATAATTTTACTACCTAAAAGTTAAGTAAAAATAGAGGACTTTTTTTTTTTAATATTCTGAGGATTAATTGAAAGCATTACACATGCTAAGCAAACACTCTACCATAGACCAAAAGTAGATGTCTATGAATCTTTTTTTTTTTTTTTTTTGAAGTCGGATCTTCCAGGTTGACCTGGAATTCATTGTGTAGTCTCAAGCTGGCCTCAAACTCACAGCAATCCTCCTCTATCTCTGCCTCCCCAAAGCTGGGATTAAAGGTGTGTGCCACCCATACTTGGCAGATTGAGAGAGAGGGAGGGAGGACTAGGCATGTCAGAGTGAATTCCAGATGTATGCCTCACTTTGTGCATCTGGCTTTATGTGGGTACTGGGGAATTGAACTCAGGTCGTTAGGCTTTGCAGGCAAGTCCTTCACCCTGAGCCATCTCTCCAGCCCATGAATCTTTTTTGTTGTTTTTTTGTGCTTAAAAATTTGCTGTGTGTGTATTTATATGTGTGTGTGTGTATGTGTGTATATATATATGTAATATATATATGCATACATAAATACATGTGTACACATACATATACACACCAATAAATACTATATAAATATGCATATATGCATAAAATTTAATATATTTTATGATTTGTGTAAAATGTTACATAAAATAGATACTTTAAAGAAAACCAGTCTTGGCTTAAGCTGAACATTTAACATACAGTTATTTCAAGAGAAGGGTCCCCTTTCTTCACAAAAATGTATGGTTTCTGTACTGCAGTGGAGTTGTATCCTCTCAGAGGAAGTTCCTTTTTCTAATTTATCTACTGAAAGATTCCTGCTGATTCATACAGAGATGACATTTGGAATAGTAGCAGGCTTTGAATGCACCAATAGTACAGAGCTAGAAACAGTTACAAATGTAGCCTCACTAGCAAATGGTCCTTGTTCATCATAGCAGGCTAATTGCTTTAACCAACAGGTTACTTACCAGCAAAAAACATTCTCACAAGTTTATTAGGAGAATTTAGTGAGTGGCTTTCAATGTACTCAGCAATCCAGGCTCCTGTTCTTAAAGATGGCTTTGAATTCTCCCCTGGATTCTCTGCATCTTGTTAGCAGAAGAGCTAATTGCAAAGAGTAGGGAAAGGATTGTGAGAAAGGAGGTTCTGTTGGGCTAGTCCTAAATGTCTTCTCACATTCCATTGGCCAAAATGGATCACATGATCATATTTATTTCAGAGATGACAGGAAAATTTTGTTTGTATTTCTTGAAGAAAAGACTATGGATACTAGTAAAGCTAGAAGTTTCTGATATATTTGATTAAAATTACAGTTATTTAAAATCTAAAATTTTATGTATATTATATACATTGGGTGAATTTTAAAGGAAATGAAGTCGTATGAAATTTAAGTATTCCTTCAGTTGCACAAGTGGTTGGTGGATCTGTTAATCAAGATGGGGAAAAACAATTAGATTGCACACTGATTGACAGGCTCTGCAGAAAAGCAGGTAGAATAATGAGTGCTTGCTTTTGGAAGCTGCTACTTTTGTTTACTACTCAACAGAAGCTGCTAGTCATCTACTTCGTTCATGATGCAGATAAGTGAAACTGTGTAAAAATGTGAAGTACTAACCTGCTGTACTTTTTTAGGTTTATAGCACTACATCTTTAGATTTCTTTGTTGTTAACATAAAGTCATCCATTTTATATTTATTTCTTTGACCCAGAGAGAAGAAGAGAAAGATATAGAAAGAGAAAGAGAATTTATAGGCGTATTGGGGCCTCTTCACTGAAGTTCCACTTCTGTGGAACTCCATATGCATGTGCCACTTTATGCATCTGTCTGTTATCTGTTACGTGGGTAATGGGGAATCAAACATGGACCGATGGCCGGGAAGCAAGTACCTTTAACTGCTGGGCTCTCTTCAGCCCTAAAGTCATCCTTTAAAATAAATATTTGGTTCTTTGATTCAGTACTATTATATTAGCTATCTTCTGAGCTCTTTTCTCTTTTCCTGATTAATTAAGCTTTTTCTTAGTACCTATATGCTATGCCTGTGTGATTAAGAAAGTAGGAAAATAACATGTTTCAGAAATATGATTCTTTCAGTATAGTATATTAGTATAAATATATATAGATAAAGTAATATACTCCATTCAACTTTGAATAATTGGATGGTTCAGTCAATTGAAATAAATTATTGTTGTTGTTATTATTTGTTTGTTTTGAGGCAGGGTCTTACTCTAGCCCAGACTGACTCTGTAGCCCAGGGTGAAGGAATGAATGTGTGAGTAACTTTAGAGCTTGCTCTCAACACATGCACCACCTTATGCATCTGACTTTACATGGGTACTGAAGAATCAAACCTGGGTCCTTTGGCTTTATTGGCAAGTTCCTTAACAGCTAAGCCATCTCTCTACCCCACACGAAAATTTTTTTTAGGAGAGAGAGAATTAAGAGGTGAGTATGGCCAGGCATGGTGGTGCACACCTTTAATCCCAGAACTTGAGGGGGAGAGGTAGGAGAATCACTATGAGTTCAAGACCAACCTGAGACCTACATAGTGAATTCCACATCAGCCTGGGCTAGAGTGAGATCCTACCTTGAAAAACCAAAACAAACAACAACAACAATAAAAAACCCCAAAAGGTGAATATGGCACTATAGATAAACAAAATAATGGTTTTGAATTCTGTAGAATCAGAAATCTTACAGCAATAAAATCTGAAAAAGCTTAAAATTCAAGAGAGAAGTGTAAATTCAGGAGTTAGAACAGGTAACATGTAAATTTCTGTTTAGAAATTTAAGAACCTGATGACGATGATATTACTTAAAAACAGTACCCCGCCCCAAAGTTTGATAGCACAATGTTAGTTTGTTAATGTAAGAAGCAGTATTCTCCTGTTCAGTGCTGTATTTCAGTTCTTAATGATTTCAATCATCAGTCTGTTACATTCTTTTCCTGGAAAAAAAAAAAAAAAAGAAAAATGCTTCACTTATGCTTATAAAATGAAGTGGCAAAGGTTTCTAAGTTCCTATTTGCATCTTACTGGCAAGAGAAGGGATACCCAGCGGATGAGAGTTGGCATTGATGAGAAGGGAGAGTGTTCAGTCAGGGGAGCTTGGCGATGCGAATAGGATAACTGTGTACAGAGTTTGGGAAATACACATCAAATATGTACACGTGTGCATGTGTGTGTGTGTTTATATATCTCATACATATTGAAGTAGTATCCTTAATGAAAACACTCTGCCTCCAGCAATTAAGGAGAGGAAAAACCCAACCCAACTCTGCTTGTTTTTCCACATGACTGCGGAACAATTGCAGCTTCTACTAGGAGCCCTTCTCCTGTTCCTGGGAAAATACCCGGGTTGCTGACATTTGCATAATCGTCTTTAGGGCTATTGTGGGCGGGTTTGAGCTGCTGACACGAAGCTGTGGACTGGCCACCTGTCCAAAACAAATGAACTCAGCCTTTGTGCAACATTATCTGGTTCTCAAAAGTGTTACTTCTGAGTAGTGAATAATTTGATTAAAATATTATGAAATTATTATTTAAGAAGTATTTGCATTGAATTTAGTGTCTTTGTTTTAAGTAGAGATAAATTTCTTTTTTCTTCCACTGGCATAACTATGCATTTCAGTTTTCCTCTGGCTTAGTTTTGTAGCTGCTTTTGTGAAATTATCCTTATGAATATTAATTAGGGATGTGAAAACTTTAACAAACTTTAAAAATGATTCATGTTCATTCTATGAATTGTGTAATGTTTTCTAGTAGTCCACTTTACTATATGAAATAATTAAGCCTTTAAAGTAAGCAAAGAAAGAAGAAATATTTACGGTCTTAAAATAATAACCAATCATTGTCTTCCTTGGTTATTAATACAATTAATTACTCCTAGACAAATTTAGGCAGTTTTTGTCTTAATAGAGCACATGTGCTGTTAATTTGTTCTTAACAATCTATATTCAGCTTGTGATGAGTATACACAGGCAGTTTATTTTTAATTATATGTGGCAAATTGACATATGGCATAATATTGATATTTCTCTCTCTCTCTCTCTCTTTTTTTTTTTTTTGGTTTTCTGAGGTAGGATTTCACTCTGGCCCAGGCTGACCTGGAATTAACTATGTAGTCTCAAGGTGGCCTTGAACTCACAGTGATCCACCTACCTCTGCCTCCTTAGTGCTGGGATTCAAGGTATGCACCACTGTGCTTGGCCTGATGTTTCTTATATAGATGGACCACTTAATTAAATTTATATATTGACATTTATTTGTGATTGATAGAGTTTACAATCATAAGTAACAGGTCTCATTGTCAAATAAGAGACTAGTGAATTAGGTAACACTTTTTAAAAATTTCTTGTCAGTTTTGCTTGCTCATGATAGTAATCAGTTCTCCTAGTTTTCATTAAATATATATTGAATGAATAAATGATTGAATACCACTAAGACCTTATCGAATACCTTTGGTGATATACACATGAGCTACTTTATATTCATTATTTCACTTGAGTGTCAAAACACAGCCTTTTAAGATATATTAGTAGTATATTTTATAGATAGATAGATGAATAGATAGCTAGATAGATAGTTTTTTCTTTGGTTTTTCGAGGTAGGGTCTCAGTGTAGCTCAGGCTGACCTGGAATTCGCTCTGTAGTCTCAGGGTGGCCTTGAACTCCTAGTGATCCTCCTACCACTGCCTCCCCGGTGCTGGGATTAAAGGCGTGTGCCACCACACCTGGCTATTTTTTTTATATTTTTTAATTAATTTTAATGTATTTATTTGAGAGAAAGAGAGGGAGGGAGGGAGAGAGAGAGAAAGAAAGAGGCAGGTATATATAGAATGGGTGCTTCAGGGCCTTCAGCCACTGCAAATGAACTCCAGATACATGTGCCAGCTTTGTACATCTGGCTTATGTGGATCCTAGGGAATTGAACCTGTGTCCTTTACCTTTTCAGGCAAGCACCTTAGCCGCTGAATCATCACTCCAGCCCATTGGCAGTATATATTTTTTAACAGACTGTTTTAGATTAATTTCAGTATTGTAGCCAAAGTGAACAGGAAGTATACAGGTATTCTTATAATCTCCTTGTCCCAGGAGGCTTTCCTTCTGGTCAGCCATCCTGTACCCAAGTGATACATTTGCTACAGTCAGTGAACCTGACACATATTATCACTCTTAAGTCCACAACACATTAGAGTTTACTCTTGCTGTTGTGCATTCTGTGGATTTTGATCAATGTATAATAACCTCTATTTTCCATAATAGTGTTGGGCAACACATGTAATTATAAGTTTTTAAAAAATATTTTTTAATATTTATTTGAGAGAGAGTGTTTGTGTGTGTGTGAACCAACCCCAGGGCCTTTAACCACTGCAGACAAACTCCAGACATATGTGCCACCTTGTGTATCTGGCTTTACGTGGGTACTGGAGAATCAAACATGGGTCCTTTGTCTTTGCAGGCAAATGCCTTAACCGCTAAGTCATCTTTGCAGCCCATAATCATAAGCTGATGACCTAAAATACTTTGTGCTATGTACCCATCTCTTCCCCTCAACCGCTGACCTTGTCGGCCCTCTTACTGTCACCATAGTTTTCCATTTCCTAGAATGTCATATAATTGGAATCATACTGTATATAGATTTTTCAGGTTGGATTCTTTTGCTTAGTTGTTAGGCATTTAATGACTTGTGAGCTCATTTCTTTTCTTTTCTTTCTTTCTTTTTTTTTTTTTTTGTCTTTTGAGGTAGGGTTTCACTCTAGCCCAGGCTGGCCTCAAACACACAATAGTCCTCCTATCTCTGCCTCCCTAGTGCTGTGATTAAAGGCATGCACCACCATGTCAGGCTCATTTCTTTTTTTTTTTTCTTTCTTTCTTTCTTTTTTCTGTCATCAAGATCAAGCCCTTTATTTTATAGATGAAGAAACAAATTAGAGAAAGTGATTAGTTGATGCAACAAATGATTGTTATTATTGTTAAATCACAGATACCATGGAAAGCACCAACCTTGGTCTAAAGATTGAGCATGAGCAAGACAGATGTGTTCTCTTGCCTTGACGCAGTCAGTGAAGGATCTGTAACCAGAAAGAAGTCTGTAGGTTTTGAATTAAAATAGCTTTCATTGGGCTGGAGAGATGGCTCAGCAGTTATAGGTACTTGCTTGCAAAGCCTAATGGCCTAGGTTCAATTCCCCAGTATCCGCATAAAAACAGAATGCACAAAGTTTATCAGGAGCTTGTTTGTAGCAGCAGGAAGCCCTGGCACATCCATTTTCTCCTTTTCTCCTTTTTTAATTTTAATTAAAAAATATTTTTCATTTATTTATTTGAGAGTAACAGAGAAAGAGGCAGATAGAGAGAGAATGGGTGCACCAGGGCTTCTAGCCACTGCAAATGAACTCCAGACACGTGCACCCCTTTGTGCATCTGGCTAACACGTGGGTCCTGGAGAATTGAGCCTTGAATTGGGGTCCTTAGGCTTCACAGGCAAGCGCTTAACCGCTGTGTCCAGCCCTCCTTTTTTCCTTTTTCTCTTTCATGAATAAATATTAATAAAATGAAACAGCTTCCATTAATCAGATGCTGACGTTGTATCAGGCCCTAAGTGTTCTACCTTCATTAAGTCATATATTATATTTCCTTTTAATGCTGTATTTTCATTACCTGAATATGGTATAGTTTATCCATTCACTGACTAAAGTTTTATCTTTATTTTACGAATGAGACTAAAGAAGCAAGTTGCCTATGTTTGTACATATGATCTATAGCAAATTTGAGAGAGTAAATTCTATAACATAAGTCAATGGTCTGAAGAGTGCAAATTTCTTGAGTGAGTACAAGATGATTATATATACTTAGAGGATTTTTTGTTTTATTTATTTTTTTTTTTCGAGGTGGGGTCCACTCTAGCCCAGGCTGACCTAGAACTCAGTCTGTAGTCCCAGGCTGGCCTCAAACTCACAGCGATTCTCCTACCTCTGCCTCCTGAGTGCTGGGATTAAAGGTGTGTACCACCATGCCCACTACTTGAATGATTTTTTTAATATTATATTTTTATTTATTCAGGAGGGAGGGTGGGGAGAGAATGGGCACTCCAGAACCTCCAGCCATTGCAAATGAACTCCAGATGCATGTGACACCTTGGTTACATGGGTACTGGGGAATTGAACCTGGGTCCTTAGTCTTTGCAGGCAAGTGCCTTAACTGCTAAGCCATCTCTCCAGCCCCATTGAATGATTTTTTTTTTTTGGTTTTTCGAGGTTGGGTCTCACTCTAGCCCGAGCTGTCCTGAATTCACTGTGGTGTCTCAGGGTGGCCTCGAACTCATGGTGATCCAAGTACCTCTGCCTCCCAAGTGCTAGGATTAAAGGTGTGTGCCACCACGTCTGGCCCTTTGAACGATTTTTAATGACACCTGTATTAGAATTTCTTGCATGTGTTAAATGAGACTAAGTACGCTTATCATTGATAATTTCTAATTTAAATTAAACTTTCTAGAAAACTGTACAGATAGTTTAAAATTATTACTGAAAACAAAAACCCATACTGAAAATAATTCTAATAATGCATGTTCAAGCAAACACAGAAAACAGAGATGACATTACTATGTAAAGAATCTTTTAAAAAATATTTATATTTGAGAGAGAGAATGGGTGTGCCAGGGCTTTCAGCTGCTGCAAATGAACTCCAAAAGCATGTGCTACTTTGTGCATCCAGCTTACGTGGGTCCTGGGGAGTTGAACCTGGGTCCTTTAGCTTTGCAGGTTAGTGCCTCAACTGCTAAGCCATCCCTCTAGCCCACTATGTTAGGAACTTATAAAGACTATTTGCAGCTTAATTACAATATAAAAAATGATAGTTGAAACATCCCTGAAATAAGGTGTCCCCAGATAAGACCACTTAGTAACAGACTTTAAAAGTATGTACCAGCATGCCTGCCTTTTTTAAAAAAAGTTCTTTTTAAAGAAATATTTTATTTTTATTTATTTATTTGAGAGAGAGAGAGAGATACATAAATAGGCAGGTAGAGAGAGAGAGGGAATGGGTGTGCCAGGACCTCCAGCCACTGCAAACAAACTCCAGCTGTATGCACCCCTTTGTGCTTGTGGTGCACGTGGGTCCTGGAGAATTGAACCTGGGTCCTTTGGCTTCGCAGACAAATGCCTTAACCACTAAGTCATCTCTCCAGCCCTAAAAAAGCACTTTTTTAAAAGCTTTAAAAAATTCAGCTTTAATAAGTTAGTAAATGTCATTAAAACTTTAGAAGGGTGCCAGAGAGATGGCTCAGCAGTTAATATGTTTGCCTGCAAAGCCTAATAACCCAGGCTTGATTTCTCAGTACCCAAATAAAGCCAGATGCACAGGGTAGCACATGCACCTGGAGTGTGTTTCCAGCAGCTGGAGGCCCTGGTGAGCCTATTCTCTCTCTCTTCTCTTTCCTCTCTCTGTTTTGCTCTGCTTGCAAATAAATAAATAAAATATTTTTTTTTAATTTTGTTCATTTTTTAATTTATTTATTTGAGAGTGACAGAGAGAGAAAGAGGCAGATAGATAGAGCGAGAATGGGCGCGCCAGGGAATCCAGCCACTGCAAACGAACTCCAGACGTGTGTGCCCCCTTGTGCATCTGGCTGACGTGGGTCCTGGGGAATCGAGCCTTGAACCGGGGTCCTTAGGCTTCACAGGCAAGCGTTTAACCGTTAAGCCACTTCTCCAGCCCAAAATAAAATATTTATAAAAAAACAAACTTTAGAAAGAAAACTTGAGTCTAAAAGAGGTAATATATTTGCTAATAAAATTGTCTCTTAAATTCCTAATTATATTTGCAATGGATAAATAACAAATAAAATTTTCTTTGTTCCAGGTGGGGGGTTCAAGGCAGAGGCTCACTCTAGCCACCTATGTCAAATTAGATATGTTACTGGAGGGTGTTTAGCTTCTGGTTTTAAAGTATGTGTAAGAATTTTTTTTCCTTGAGTTAGGGTCTCACTCGAGCCCATGCTGACCTGGAACTCACTCTGTAGCTCCAGCCCGGCCTAGAACTCACTGTGACCCTCCTACTTCAGCCTCCTGAGTTCTGGGATTAAAGACGTGTACTACCATGCTTGGCTTAATATTTCTTTAAAGCAATTAACCCTGAAGTGTTCTGCGCTGTAGGAAGTTTCCTTATTCTATATAAACCTGTTTTCCTTTTTCCAGTAATCTGATCCCTAAATATTCCTTTCTGTTTGTTAATGAGAACTAAGTATTAAAGATATATACTGGGCTGGAGAGATGGCTCCTGTAGACATTGTATTGTTGGGGGCAGGCTTATGGGTATTACAGCCTGTTTTCCCATGCCAGTGTTTGTCACATTCTCCTGCTGCTATTGCCCACCTGATGTTGGCCAGGAGGTGATGTCCACTCTCTGCTTGTGCCACCATTTTCCTATGCCATCATGGAGCTTCCTCTCGAGTCTGTAAGCCAAAATAAACCTTTTCCCCATAAGTTGCTGTTGGTTGGGTGATTTCTGCCAGCAATGAGAACCTGACTGCAACAGATGGCAAGTGAGTGTATTACAGATTCTCAACATCATATCAGGAATTACCAATGAAAAAGTATTACATACCTGTTTGAATGACTACTTTCCAAAACAGTGACTGTATCAAATTCTAATTTTAGCTAGCTAGCATATGGAGAAGTAGGAACTCCTTTTTTTTTTGCTTTTTCAAGGTAGGGTCTCACTCTAGCTCAGGCTGACCTGGAATTCACAATGTAGTCTCAGGTTTGCCTCAAACTCATGGCGATCCTCCTATCTCTGCCTCCCAAGTGCTAGGATTAGAGGTGTGTGCCACCACACCTGGCTGAGAAGTAGAAACTCTTAATGCTAGTAGGAATGCAAAATAGCCCTGTCCCTTTTTAAAAGCAAAACACAGTCTTATTATATGATCAAGTGGTTATAGTCCTTTACATTTAACCTAAATATGTTGAAAACATGTTCACACAAAAATCTGGCACATGAATGTGTGTAGCCATTTTATTCATACTTTTCCCAAAATAAAACAACTAAGATGTCCTTGAATAGGTGAATGAGTAAGTAAATAGTTATAAGTCAGACAGTAAGTTATTTAATTTTTTTATTTTTTTGTGTTTTTTTCTCAAATTTTATTAACACAGGCCAGCATCTTAGCTGTTAAGGCATCTCTTCAGCCCAAAATGACATCTTATTGAATGCTTGGCATAGGCCAGAAAAAATGATAAATGTCTTATATACATCATCACAATCTCTATCACTCACCTGCACTGCAGAGATGGTTCTAGAACCATGCTATTCACCCCAGCCCACAGCCTAGACATCAGTCAAACAGCACTGGGATGTGCTTCTTGGAATCTTGGTGATATTAGCCTAACTTCTCCACTCTGTTTCCCAGCGCCCTTGTTTCTGGAGCTCTAAGAACAGTGGCTGAGGCCTTCAGATACAGGCTCACAAAAGTCTCTTTCTACTTACCGATAGGCACAGTGTTCTGAGTTCATTGCTGTAGTTTGTCAGAGTAAACATGGCCCAGCCTTTCCAACTAGACTTGATTGTACAGGAGTCACAGCTCCCCAGCCTACCTTCTTGTCTCCAAGTTCTTCATTCTCCCTCATCTCCACTCCTGAACGTGAGCACCCACCGTCGTTCAATTCCCAATTATCTGGATGCCCATAGACCAAGTCAAAGTACTTTCTGATAGACCTATCATAGTTCCCATTAAATTTTGAGCCATTTTTCCACTTGAAATACCCATACGACTGACTAGGTCAAGGGAAATGATAGCGATGGAATGAGACGTCCTTCAGTCTCCTAGAAGTTTGGGAGCAATAATGCAGAAGACGCTCATTTGGCTTTTATTATCTGTAATCTCAGGATTGCTGCAAACACATGGTGGCTCTGTGACCTCCACCTCCCAAGTGCTGAGATTAAAGGCATGCACCAACAAGCGCCACTTTCCCCTTTGAAATTCCATTCTCCATCATAGCCCCTCCCCAAAATTATTTAATTTTTAAAGAGAACTGAGCTGTCAGACCACTAGAAAACTTGGAAGAGACTTACATGAAGTGAAAGTTTCCCATAGAAAAGATGATATACTGTGTGATTTCACATATATGCTAGAAAAGGCAAACTATACAGTTGAAAGATCACAGGTGATGAGGTAGAGAAGGGAAGATGAATATGTGGAGCATCCGAAACCTTAGTGCAGTGAAAGTATTGCAACAGTGCGATGGATACATTACTCTTTTCATGTGTGAGAACTCATAATCACACATCACAAATAGTACACATTAATGGAGGCTATGATCACTAGTTAATAATGTGCCCATATTTTGTTAATTATAAGAACTATGTAATTCTAATGAAACACTTTAATAATTGAAGAAACTGATAGGAGTCACCAGACAGGAACTTGTTGCTCTAAAAAGTTTATTGATTAAAAAAAATCTGTATTATTGTTCACCAGAGGGGGAATGATTGAGTTCAAGATTTATTGCTGGGCATGGTGGCACACACCTTAAACCCAGCACTTGGAAGGGGAAGGTAGAAGGATCACTGTAAATTTGAGGCCAGCCTGGGACTACAAAGTAAGTTCCAGGTCAGCCTTGGCTAAAGTGAGACCCTACCCCCCAAAATATAAAACAAAGCAAAGTATTATTTATTGAGCAAAACCTGAACTATGTCAAGTTTTATACTCCTGTTCTTTAAAGACTATATTGCCACCCATCAGTCAAAATGTATAGTAAGTAGAGATATTATGTGTGATTATATCCCAATGAACTGATATATTTTATTTTTTAATTTTATTTGTTTAATTGAATGGGGGAGAGAGAGTGGCAGATAGAGTGTGGGAACACTAGGACCTCTAGTTATTGCAAATGAACTTCATATGCATGTACCACCTTTCCCCACTCTGGGTATATTTTACTTTTTGGAAACAGGTCACTAAGAGCAGCCCACCTTCAAGTGGTAGGGATTTGAGCTGTTACCTTTTTGGGGGATGAAAAGTTATACAATTTATTTCTAATTTGTCTTTTATTTTTTGAAATATTTTTATTTATTTGCAAGAGATAGAAGAGAGACAGAATGCATACACCAGGGCCTCCAGCCACTGTGAACAAACTCCAGGTGCATCTGCCTTTTGTGGGTATTGGGGAATCAAACCTGGGTTCTTAGGCTTTGCAGACAAGCGCCTTAACTACTGAGCAATCTCTCCAACCTAGGTATGATATTTTAAACTATAAAAAGTGACCTTAATCTGAGATGGTGGCTTAAGTAACTGGGTACAAATTACCTTTTAAAAAATGTTGCATTAGATGTTTGTTACAAGAGTTAAGAATTTGGGCTGGAGGGATGGCTTAGCAGTTAAGGCATTTGCCTGCAAAGCCAAAGGACCCAGGTTTGATTCCCCAGGACCCACGTTATCCAGATGCACAAGGGAGCACATGCTTTTGGAGTTCATTTGCAGTGGCTGGAGGCCCTGGTGTGCCCATTCTCTCTCCCCCTTTCTCTATCAAATAAACAAATAAATAAATAAATAAAATCTTTTTTTAAAAAAAGTTAATGAACTGTCTTATACACATAGCTCTCACGTATTATCTCTAATGACTATATGTGTGTTCCGTTTAACTAAGGAATGGAGGAAGCATGGCTCTCATTTGCTTTGACCAATCAGTCACATTTTGATTATTTCTCCTGATTTCCTGCCTCTATTCCCAGGTAACTGTCAAGCCCATGAGATTAGTATTTACTTGCTGATTCAGTACATTCCAATTTCTGCTTTTGAGAAGGGGCTGCTTCTACAAGCTGTTTCTGAGATCTGCTGGGCAGTTCAGTCATGCTGATAAGTATAGCAGGTTTTTGTTGCTTAAAGGCAACAGAAACTAAATAGTTTTTGCCCTGCTTTTTAAAAGCCTTTATGTCAGGGAGACTTCAACATATGTATTAGGCTGGGCATGGTGGCGCACACCTTTAATCCCAGCACTAGGGAGGCAGAGATAGGAGGATCGCCATGAGTTGGAGGCCATCTTTGAGATTACAGAGTGAATTCCAGGTCAGCCTGGGCTAGAGTGAGACCCTACCTCATAAAACCAAAATAAAATAAATAATAGAACTGGGTAGGCAGAGGTAGGAGAATTCCCATGAGTTCCAGGCCACCCTTAGACTACAAAGTGAATTCCAGGTCAGCCTGAGCTTAGAGCAAGACTACCTCAAAAAATAAAAAAATTAGAAAAGTATATGTATTAGTTACTCTTCCCTCTTGAAAATAGAACTTTAACCATGTACACTACTCCATGCTAGAACTTTTAGGATTAGAATTTAGAATTTTTAAGGTTTTTGTTTGTTTGTTTGTTTGATTTGTTTTTTGAGGTAGGGCCTCACTCTAGCCGAGGCTGACCTGGAATTCACTATTTCATTATGTAGTTTCAGGGTGGCCTCAAACTCACGGCAATCCTCCTACCTCTGCCTCCCGAGTGCTGGGATTAAAGGCGTGTGCTGCCACACCCAGCTGGGTTTTTAAAAAAATATTTTTATCAGCCATTGCAAATGAACTCCAGACGCATGCACCCCTTGTGCATCTGGCTAACATGGGTCCTGGGGAATCGAACCTGGGTCCTTTGGCTTTGCAAGCAAATGCCTTAACCGCTAGGCCATCCCTCCAGCCCCAGTCAGGGGTTTTTGACTAAGCCTGGAACTCATGATTGAAACCAGCAAAGTCCCAGGGATCCTCTGGTCTCTGCTTCCCCTGTGCTGGGAGTATAGGTACATGGCTTTTACATGAATGCTTGGGATCCAAACTCAGGTCCTGATACTTTCACTAAAAGTATATCCCCAGCCTGTATTGACTTACTTGAGCCCAGTATATAGGTACCACATTTCAGAATTGTTAAACCATTCCCACTGAGAAACAACTTTATCAAGTAGCATACAATGTTTATACAATTTTTTTAATATTTAGTAGTATAATTTCCAGTCATAAAGTTATTTCCCAAGGTTTTTTGGGCCAGTTTATGAAAGTACTACAAGTATTGTTTAACAGAGTTACAGAATTATTTTCTTTCTTTTTTATAAATTTATTTTTATTTTTATATATTTGAGAGCAACATACAGAGAAAGAGGCAAAGGAGAGAGTAAATGGGCACGCCAGGGCCTCCATCCGCTGCAAACAAACTCCAGAAGTGTGTGCCACCTTGTGCAGCTGGATAACGTGGATCTGGGGAATCGTATCTGGGTCCTTTGGCTTTTCA
This sequence comes from Jaculus jaculus, assembly GCF_020740685.1. Classification (NCBI taxonomy): domain Eukaryota; kingdom Metazoa; phylum Chordata; class Mammalia; order Rodentia; family Dipodidae; genus Jaculus; species Jaculus jaculus. The sequence continues at coordinate 169,810,330 of NC_059104.1, forward strand.
GGCAAATGCCTTAACCGCTAAGCCATCTCTCCAGCCCCAGAATTATTTTCCTAATACTCGATACTCAACTGTGCGGCTATGACTGTATTAGTAATACACTTAAACATTATTTTCTTTCTAGCTACATTCTCTCCTGGGGTGTCCCTACTTCCTGGTTAATTTTAAATTTTCCAATATTTTTCTTTATTTTAGAGAGCAGGAGAGAGAGAAAAGGAGAATAGAGAAAGTGGGTGTGTCTGTCAGGTGCACTTAGGGCCTCTTGCTGTTGCAAACAAATTGTGGATGCATACACTACTTTGTGCATCTGGCTTTATATGGGTACTAGAGAATTGAACCCAGGCCATTAGACTTTGTAAACAAGCACTTTAACCACTGAGCCATCTCTCTTGCCCTCATTTTAGCAATTGTAATAGGTATAATAAGTTGAGTAGCATCTCATTATTTTAATGTGCATTTCTATAATGAGTCATGTTAAGCATCTCCTCATATGTTTACTTGACAACCTTGTCTTCTTCCTCAGTGACATATGTGTTCAGATTTTTGGCCAATTATAAAATGGGTTGGTTCTTTTTTACTGTTGAGTTTTAAGAGTTCCTCACATATTTTTAGGTTCATGTCCTTTGTCAGATAATGTAATTTGTGAATACTGCTTCATAGTTTACCAGTTCTTTTATTCTCTCTACAGTGTCTTCCTCAGAGAAAAAAAAAATTTTTAGGGGGTTGGTTTCCAAGGTAGGATCTCACTCTAGCTCAGACTGACCTGGAATTCACTTTGTAGTCTTAGGGTAGCTTCAAACTCATGGCGATCCTCCTACCTTTGCCTCCCAAGTGCTGGGATTAAAGGCGTGCGCCTCCATGCCTGGCCCCAGAGAAAAGAATTAAAAAAAAAAATTGTTTGCAAGCACATAGAGAAAGAGAGGGAGAGAGAACGAGAGCACCAGGGCCTCCTGCTTCTGCAAACAAACTCCAGACACATGCACCACATTGTGCATCTGGCTTTTTGTGGGTACTGAGGAATAGAACCCAGGCTTTGTAATCAAGTACCTTAAGTAGATTTTATTTTTTGTTAATTAACTTAAATAAAATTAACCTTTGTTTCTAATAAATAGGAAAGCTAAAGTGTGCTTTTAGTGTTTAATCCATATATCATGATATTAATATTTATTTCATCATGAAATAAGCACAAAAGCAAATAAAGGCATTTTATTATGTTATTTAAAATAGCACACTGTTTAGTGTTTTCCCAACATAGTTATATATAAAGCAAAACAACAAAAAAATACATGTAAACTTCCCATATGGATAGAGGGAGTGAAGTTCTCTGTTACTGTCAGTTTAAGAAGTATCTGTCCATCTTATGCAATGAACATATTTATTTTAAAAACATCATTGAGGGCTGGAGAGATGGTTTAGTGGTTAAGTGCTTGCCTGTGAAGCCTAAGGACCTCAGTTTGAGGCTCAATTCCCCAGTACCCATGTAAGCCAGACGCACAAGATGGTACATGCATCTGGAGTTCATTTGCAGTGACTGAAGGCCTTGATGTGCCCATTCTCTTTCTACCTTTTTCTCTGTGTCTGTTGCTCTCAAATAAATAAAAACAAACAAAATCATTGATATAACAGTGAGAATTTCATGACAAAACCATAATATATAAAGGATGTAGTTTTTTAGTGTTTTTTAAAAGCCATTTGATGGCAAGTCCCTGTACATCTTGGTTTCACTATATGCTAAGAGAAAATGACTCAGAGTGATGTGTGAGGATCTGGAGTACGCTACTGCTCAGCTTGCTGTGGTGACTGAGCCAGAGGTTAAACTATCGGTCCACTTCCCAGTGTGTACTCAACAATGGCTTTCTTTGTGTTTCTTCACTTGTTAGAGCAATACAGCAAGTGTCATTGAGAGATAAAACAAAGCACTTCTTATATTAGACACTGACAGTGTTTAAAAAGTTGGAATGGGATGTTATTGGATGTTCCAAAGGCTATCTTGATAGCACTACATCATGAAGTCTACAAGTCAGAAGAACTTTATGTGTCTGTGATGTTCAAGTCAGTATAAACGAATGTATGCCTAGTGAACCAGTTTTAGTGAGTAATGCTACTCGCCAGGGGAGTTGATTGAAAAAAAAAAACTTTCAAAAACTGACAGTCATGTTTATTTCCCTCAGCAAAGTAATTAGTGTGGATAATTTTCTTTGAAGTAAACCATTTATCAGTTATAGCTTTAATCATAATTTAAAAGGCAGACCAGTTTTCTTAAGTATACAGCATACCTTCAGAGGCATACAATGTTATTTAGCACCTTTCTGATAATGACCATGGAGTATTTCTAGCATCTGTGCAGATTAGATCTTGAGCAGCTGCATAGAGCTCATAGAAGTCATGGCTCCTCCTCTGTGAACTAACTTGAATAAAGTCTTTCATCTAGACACCTCACTGTTTGTCTATTTCATGAGTCCTTCATCTCCTCTCTGAAAGGTTCATTCAGTTTAATACAGTTCAGCTTTGTGACTTAGGGTTTTAGAAATTGTGACTGTAATTTATAATGCACAAAAAGTTAATGTAATCTCATGGTTTTTTTTAGAATTAGATAAAGTCCACTTTAAAAAGATGCTTTTTAAAAAAAAGACTTAATAACTTCAATTTCTAGCCCAAACTAAACTAGCAATTATTATCTTTGATTTGTTTTTTTGTTTTGTTTTGAGACAGGGTCTTATTATGTAGCTCTGACTGGCCTGAAATACTCTGTGTAAAGCAAACTCTCTTCAAACCTCTGTTACCTCTGTTGCCTCTGTTTCTCAAGCACTGGGATTACCACTATATGTTACTATACCTGATCCAAAGTTAACTGGTTATGAACTATATGACCTTCAGTAATTAAAAAAAAAACTTTTAGAGGTAGGATCTTACTCTAGCCCAGGCTGACTTGGCACTCACTCTGTAGTCCCAGGTTGGCATTAAACTCACAGCAATCCTACCTTTGCCTCCTGAGTGCTGGGATTAAAGGTGTATAACACCACACCCAGCTTAAGTAAATTTTTAATCTTTCAAAGTGTCCCTTTTTTTGTGGTTTTAACAGGTAGGTCTTAATGTAGTTAACAGAAATGAATGTGTCCTACATGGGCTCATGTCTTAGCCCATATTCTTTGTGATTAAGCTGAAAGTCACTATCACATCATTTACATGTAACTTGTTATAAAAATGTCACATGATCTTTTCCTTAATTTAGGTATTTATATCATGTTTTATGTTTCATTCCTTTCATTCCTTACTAATAAGGATAATGAGTTATTTAAATTCAGGGACCTTGACTTAGTTCAGCTTTCACAAAAATTGATATATAGTGCCTTCTAGGTATGAAATGTACTTCAGATTTTATTGCTTTGGAGTACTCACATGCATGTTATCTTTCAGTTACTAGGATGATCAAAATGAGGCTAATCTTACTGCAGAACCTATTTATAATTAAAACCAGTAGCCATAATCTCACTAATCTGGTACCACATTTTTCTTTGAATATACAAAGCTTAGGAATCATAGTTTTGATCAAACATTCCTAACTTAGAATGGTAAACCCACAAAATATTGACATTATACATCATCAGATTTGATCCCCCAGCCCCTGTGTAAAGTCAGATGTCAAGTGGCACATGTGTCTGTGATCCTAGTGTGCCTGTGATGGGAGATGGAGCCAGGAGAATCCAAAGCTCATGGGCCAGCTAGTTAGGCATTCCTGTTGCAGCAAGAGATACTGTCTGAAAGTAAGTGAAAAGCAGATGCCTTGAGGTTATCCTCTGACCTGTACATGTGTACCATCGTACGTGTGCTCATGACACATGCATGTGTACGTACATATACGCACATGCAAACAAAAAGTATACAGGCAGCATTTAAACCACACAATAATGTTACATGATTTTGGGTAAGTAGGATTTTCTGAGAGTTAACTGGATAGAGGTGAGCTACTTTGTGTATGGTTGTTAGGCCTTTTAGAGAAAGTTGCAATAACCTTTGCAAAGGATGAGAACATTCCTAGCTTATGCATTCTCAATAGGGTTTCTGTTGCAGTCCGGTTCGCATTGCTGGTAGAAATCACCCAACAAAGAGCAGCTTCTGGGAAAAAGAGATTTATTTTGGCTTAAAGGCTCGAGGGGAAGCTCCACGATGGCAAGGGAAAATGATGGCATGAGCAGAGGGTGGACATCACCCCCTGGCCAACATAAGGTGGACCACAGCAACAGGAAGGTGTGCTAAACATTGGCATGGGGAAACTGGCTATAAAGCCCATAAGCCTGCCCCCAACAATACATTCCCTCCAGGAGGCATTAATTCCCAAATATCCATCAGCTGGGGAGCTAGCATTCACAACACCTAAGTTTATGGAAGACCTGAATCAAACCACCACAGTTTCTTTCTAGAAGGAATCAAGAGTCCATGGTTAACTATCTTGTGGCAGGTCTGGGACAGGAACTAGAAATGAAAACAAAGACACAATCAAAATTTGGTGGGGTCATGATAAGGAGGCCAACTTATCGAGCCTCTTATAGATCAAAGATGTGACTACAATTAATTAGAACACATTTATTATTCATCTTAATTGTGTGTGTGTGTGTGTGTGTGTATGCACACATGCACTTCAGGGTCTTTTGCCACTGCACATGGCACTTTGCTTTTATGTGGGCACTGGAGAATCAAACCATGACATGCTTGGCAAGCAATTACCTTTAACTCCTGAGTTATCTCCTCAGCCCCATATCTGTTATTTTAAAGTACAAGTTTACTATGGATAAGAACAGGACAATCAAATATTTATTCTGCCTTGCGATAGCCAAATAATACAAGAAGGATAGCTCTATATTGAATTTCAGACAACAGACACAGAAACAATGATAAATTATTATAGTAGGACGTAAGTAAATACCTGTGCATTGAAGCTTTTCACAGTTGTATGCACTTCTGGGTGTTACGTGTTAGGATATATGAAGTCTGAGAGGAGGTGAGAATTCTGCAACTAGTAGGAATGGTTACTAGCAAGGTAAGTTTATGTGATGGGAGCAGCGTAAGCAAGGCATAGAAGTAAGAAAGCACTTTCTTACAATAAACACCTTTTAAAATTTTTATTTGAGACAGAGAGAGTGTGTGTGTGTGAAAGAGAATGCGTGCACCAGGGCCTCTAGCCACTACAAACAAACTTCAGATACATGCGCCATCTTGTGCATCTGGCTTATGTGGGACATGGAGAATCGAACCTGGGTCCTTAGGTTTTGCAGTCAAGAGCCTTAACTGTTAAGCCATTTTTTCAGCTCAGGAAAATACTTTTCATATTCAGAGTAGACTTAGCAATTGAGTTCCCAAAATACAAAAAATGTTGAGTGGGAAGTGTTGTGGTTTATATTTGTATATGAATTCTCAGAATATGCAGCACCCGGAAGTAGTGAAGCCAAATTATTGCCAAGTTCAGGAGGAACTTTATAATTTTTTTATTTTTGGTTTTTCGAGGTAAGGTCTCACTCTGGCTCAGGCTGACCTGGAATTCACTATGGAGTCTCAGGGTGGCCTTGAACTCTCGGAGATCCTCCTACCTCTGCCTCCCGAGTGCTGGGATTAAAGGCGTGCGCCACCACGCCCGGCCAGGAGGAACTTTAGATACGAAGGTATTTTAGTTTTTGTTACACTTTAGACCAAAAGCATCTATTTTTTTCTTTTCTTTTCTTTTCTTTTTTTTTTTTTTTTTTTTTTTGAGGTAAGGTCTTGTTCTAGCCCAGTCTGGTCTTGAGCTCACTGAGATCCTCCTACTTTCTTTTCCAGAATGCTGGAATTAAATGTGCCACCATGTCTGACAAGAATGATATTTTAGCAGAGGCATTCAACAACTAAAAATAAGCTAAATTGATTTGGCAGCAAATCATATTAGGAAAGTACCATGTATAGAATAAAGCATTTATTTTGCCTGAGACACTTTTTTTGTTTTTTTGTTTTGTTTTGTTTTTTGTCTTTTCGAGGTAGGGTCTCACTCTAGCACAGGCTGACCTGGAATTCATTATGGAGTCTCAGGGTGGCCTCAAACTCACAGCGATCATCCTACCTCTGCCTCCCAAGTGCTGGGATTAAAGGCGTGCCTGGCTCTTAGCCACTTTTTGATTAGAATTAGGTAGTTTGATTTAGGCAGAAGTATTTGTGGAGGTTGATAATGTTGTTCCCAGGAGCCATAGATTGTTAGTAGAAGAATTGCAGTGCTAGGGGTACAGTACAGCAGGAGGGAGAGAGAGAGACATAAGGAGTGGGTCACCCACATTCCTCAAGAAACCACCCAGCCCTTATCCCTTCCTTGCCTAACAATGCCCCAGGTCTAGGTTTCCTGCACCCTTATCTCTGAGGTCACCTGGTCATTGTTATGATCTCACATCCTAGCTATTTGAAATGTAAAGAACAAAGGAGTTCTTTTCCCTTCCTCACCTTCCCCCAGCTGAGGATCTCTATGTAGCCCACTATCTGTAACCTCAAAACTTGACTGTATTCTGTTCTTGAGAGTCAGTCCTGGCAGGTGTGTTCACCCCCCACCCCCCATAAAGCTTCCATCTTTGCCTCAGAGTGGTCTCCATGGTCTTGGTTACTCCTAAACGTTACATCATCTTCCAATAATTTGTTGGCCAGGGAGGCTCCTGATGGCCCCAAAACAATATAGGCTCTTGGTTGCTCACCAGAACTAGATAAGATCCTATTGCTCAAGACACATGCTTGGGCTGCAGGTCACTGAGAAATCAAGCTGGAGCTGAGCTAGAAGGCTCCTCCCTGTTGACTAGAAGTCAGAAAGCTAGAAAGAGCTATGTAGCCTGTTAGGGGAGAAAAGTCATCAAGAGTCTTAACCAGCAGTGGACCCTGCAAGCTTTATGGCTGGTCCAGTGGTGGCATATCATGGGGTAAACCAGCTGTTCTTTGATTGGACTCAAGGCTCACTCCATGGGAGGGAATTCCTGCCTGATACGGAAAACCAAATCAAAAGCCTATGACTGTGGAGGTCTTAAGTTCTAGGAGGGAAACTGCTATTGTTGTCTGGTTCAAATGGCCATATTATGGCCACTGAACTATCCTCTAGATACTTAGGGTTATGCCCACATGTTAATGCTACTCCCACTTTTAGTTAGGAAAACCACTTTTCAGATGGTGGTGACCACTGAGAGACTCAAAACTCACAATAGTGCTGAGAAGTGACAGTTGAGTGAGCCATCGCTATCACACTCTCCAAGTCTCAGGGACTATTGGGGAAGAATTGGTAGAAAGAATGTAAGAGCCAAAAGAAAGGGAACAGCGCTTACAATGCAATCTTCCAGATAAAGTGGCCGTGATACTCATGATCTCACAGTGACTGACACTATCTACACATGACCTGCATAACAGGAGGAAAATAAATGATGACATCAAATAGGAAGAGGGACTAGTTGGAAAGAAGGGGTTCATTAGAGGGGGAGAGGGAAGGTTTGTGAGAGGGGATTATGATCATGGTATATTGTTTATATTTACAGAAGCTGTCAGTGAAAAAGCTTAAAAATAATAAGAAAGCAGGCAGTGTATTAATTACTGTATTACTCATTTCAGCATGATACTCTCTTTTATTTTTATTATTATTTTTTGAGATATGGTCTCGCTGTAGTCCTGACTGACCTGGAATTCACTCTGTAGTCTCAGGGTAGCCTCAAACACAGCGACTACCTCCCAAGTGCTGGGATTAAAGGTGTGCCCCATCACGCCTGGCTTTTTAAATTAAAAGTTTTTATACATGAATATAATGCATTTTGGTCATAATTCCCTCCCATTATCTTCTCTCTTGTTCTCCCCTCTGGTGACCTCTTCTTTCCCCCTCTCACATCCCTCTTCTAGTGAACCTCTTCTTTCTAACTAGTCCCTCTTGGATGTTGATTTTTCCCTCCTCCACCATCCATGATGAGTGTTGATGGGTCCAGTATGGTGCAGGCCTTACACAGGTAATGACAGTCACTGGGACATCATGAATGCACCTGCCATTCTGCATGTGTGAGACAGCATTCCAAAGCACTCCTCTCCATCTTCTGGCTCCTACATTCTTTCTGCCTCTTCTTCGGCAGTGTTCCCTGAGCCTTGGAGCGGCTGATAAATATGACTCATTTACTACTGAACATTCAGTAGTCATTCGTGGCACCTTAGTAAGTTTGGAGTCTCCCTAGTAGTCACAGCATGTTTTTTTTTTTTTTTTTTTTTTTTTTTTTTTTTTTTTTTTTACTTAGAAGTACAGAAATAAGTATCCTAATGTCAGATATTCCCATATATATTGCTTTGTCCCACGTTGCTTTGTTAGGTGACCACATATGTGTTTATATAAATAAAAATATATAGTTTAACCTTACTTCCCAACAACATGATCTCTGTTTAAATCCTCATGCTCTCAACCTGTTACATACATATATGTCTGTATTCATACTGTATGAGTAATAGTATTTCTTTGTAAAATATTTTTGTTGCTTTTTACTTTGAAGTGACTTGTGCTAATATATATATTTCAAAACAAAGACCCTTAAAATCTACTTCAGGACTTACTCATGAAAGAGCACCAAAGTTTGTCCATTAATGTTATAAGCCAGGGTATATATATATCTTCCAAACTGATTGCGCATCCCCCTTCTGGTGTATGAGGGTTGCTGGGTGGTAGAAATACGTCTATATCTTGTCCAAGGAGTAGTGGAGCCTCAGCTGCCAAGCTGTGTACTCAGAGTTCTGTGTTCCCTGTGACTTACCAGGTGTAGTTGATTTTTATGACTAGTGAAATAGTTTGTGAAATATTTCAGTAAAGTTTTATTTTCTCATCCTTATACTCATCTTTTTCTTAAAAATAGTTAATAAGAGAAGGTTGTAGTGTTTTGCCATTTATCAATTAGTTCTTCTGATTTAAATATATTTATAATATGGTTTTTTTAAGTAACATATTTTAAGGAAAATAGTTTCCTTTATGGCACAATACTTATTTTAGAAAAAAATCTATTTTTTAACAGGGTATCCAGAAGTTGGCTAGTCAATACCTGAAGAGAGATTGGCCTGGAATAAAAGTTGATGAACGAAATGATTACAGGTAACTTACAAATTTTTTTCGTGTGCCTATTTTCTTTAAAGATGTATTTAACAACTGAGCATGGCCACACACACCTATAGCCCCAGTCCTGTGGGGAACAGAGAGACCAGAGAATCTCTGGAGTTTGCTGGTCCGCCATTCTGACTGAAAACAGCAGCAGTAGGGGCAGGAAGAGATGGCTTCAAAGAGGCCCACAGATGACATAGAGAGGAGGACATTGATGCTCTCTCTGGCTTTTGCATGCATGTGTACAGGGTACATGCATCTGTGTACACTCACCACACTGACACATACTACACGCACACACATGCACGCACACATGCCTGCACGCAAAGAAATAGGGTTTTGCTGAGGCCTGTCACATTTAGATAATGTAACCTTCCACGTTTTAGAAGTTGCTTTTTCCTCTGTTATGTGTGTGTGTGTTTGTGTGTATGAGAGAAGAAAGCAGAAAGAATGGGCACATCATCCTCTCCTGCCACTGCATACAAATTCCAAATACATGTACCTCTTTATTCATCTGTCTTCATGTGGGTACTGGGGAATCTAAACCAGGCTGTCAGACTTTATTAGCAAGTGCCTTTAACCACTGAGCCATTTCTCCAGCCTTTCCTCTGCTATGCTTGTTGAATGAATTTCATGACTATCAGAAAAATTTAGCTGAGTGTGATGGTACATGCCTTTAATCCCAGCACTTGGGAGGCAGAGGTAGGAGGATTGCCATGAGTTCAAGGCCACCCTGAAACTACATAGTAAATTCCAGGTCAGCCTAGGGCTAGAGCAAGGACCTATCTCGAAAAACCAAATAAATAAATTTAATTAAATAATATTCCATGACACACATGTATGTAACTATTTTAATGTCTTAAACCAACCTTATATATTATCTAATTAATACCTACATTTTGAATTTAAAGAATGTAGATGACAAACACATTTTTTCCTAGCAACCTATGATAATGAAATACATTATTGAAATATTTATCAAACAAAATGTTGTGCTATCCTGCTCATTGAGTCTTTGCTTTTGGAATAAATTTCAAATTTTGAAAGATAAGATTAATTTTTTTTTATTTTATTTAAAAGAATCAGAGAGAGAGACAGGGACTGAGAATGGGCACGCCAGGGCCTCTAGCCACTGCAAACGACCTCAAGGTGCATGCACCACCTTGGGTATGTGGCTTGTGTGAGTACTGGGAAATCGAACCTGGATACTTTGGCTTTATGGGCAAGAGCCTTAACTGCTAAGCCATCCCTCCAGCCCGGAAGATAAGATCTTTTTTGTGAGAATAATGGAAAGTTTCTAAGTAATACAATTTAATAAAAAATACTTTCTTTAGAGCATAATGCTTATTTTGGACATGGTGGGCGGGGAGAGCCTTGTGAGGTGGCTTTCTGAGGGACTGAGTTTAGAGGGCTGTTATGCATTCAAGGTCAGCCAGCCTGAGCTACAGAGTGAGTTCTAGGTCATCCTGAGCTAAAGTGGGACTCTGTTTTAAGGAAGGAAGGAAGGAAGGAAGGAAGCCAGGCATGGTAGTGTACACCTTTAATCCCAGGACTCAGGAGGCAAAGGTAGGAGGATCACTGTGAGTTTGAGGTCACCCTGAGACTACATAGTGCATTCCAGGTCAGCCTGAGCTAAAGTGAGACCCTACATCAAAAGAACAAAAAAGAAAAAGAAAAACAAAGGAAGGAAGGAGCCAGGTGTGGTGGCATATGCCTTTAATCTCACTCAGGAGGCAGAGGTAGGAGGATCACCGTGAGTTCGAGGCCACCCTGAGACTACATAGTGAATTCCAGGTCAGCCTGGACCAGAGTGAGACCCTACCTCCAAAAACCAAAAAAAAAAAAAGGAGAGAGAAAAGAAAGAGTTGTAGAGTTGTGTATGTGTGAAAGCAGGGTATAGAGAAGCTAGGTAGTTTCAAATTTTGTCTCAGTGACCTAAAGATACCTTAAAAGTGTGCAGCATGGGAATAATACAATATTAGGTTCAATGTAACTAATTCTAAAAAGTACTTTCAACTAACACTTATTAAATGTCCTAGAAATTTTTTTATTCATGTCTACAGTTATTAAAACAATCCAGTGAATTAACCAATAAAATACACTTTAGGATTAAAGAGTAGAAGATGTGATGTGCTTCAGGTGCTTACAGGAGAGCCACCATGAACAGTTGTATTGGGAAGTAGTAGAGGTGCATAAGGACTGGTGAAGAAACCTAGGCTCATAGAGCTTAATGTTGGGAATGTGCAAGACTGCCAGGCAGACAGCTTGGGGAAAGGAATTCTAAGTAACATCTTAAAAGGTGTGGAGCATGAGGATAATCCAGTATTAGGTAACAGTGAGCAGGTCAGTGTGACTGTTGCAAAGCACGCAGGTTGGCAAGTAGAGGGTGGGTCTGGAGACGGTGTGTCACCATCACAGAGGCCTCTGCACAGCCTACCGTGGAGTTTGTATATAGAGTGTGGGTCTGGAGACGGTGTGTCACCATCACAGAGGCCTCTGCACAGCCTACCGTGGAGTTTGTATATAGAGTGTGGGTCTGGAGATGGTGTGTCACCATCACAAAGGCCTCTGCACAGCCTACCGTGGAGTTTGTATATAGAGTGTGGGTCTGGAGATGGTGTGTCACCATCACAAAGGCCTCTGCACAGCCTACCGTGGAGTTTGTATATAGAGTGTGGGTCTGGAGACGGTGTGTCACCATCACAGAGTCCTCTGCACAGCCTACCGTGGAGTTTGTATATAGAGTGTGGGTCTGGAGATGGTATGTCACCATCACAGAGGCCTCTGCATAGCCTACCGTGGAGTTTGTATGTTCAGAGATAGCAGGCATTGAAGAGATTTTCAGAGGAGAAGTGATATGAGTGTCTTCTAATCTGAAGGCCTGCAGGGTTGTGAGGAAGAATTCCCAGAGGATAAAATTGTAGCCTTCCTCGTTCTTATCACCTCTTCATTTGAGTCATGAAAATTACAGTAAAAAGCTGCTTCTTGTGGAGATGTCAGAGATTTTTAAGGGCTGTAGCTAGAGGACTTGCAGTTGATCTGGCAGTTTTGTCTTTTGAATTTGTCCCATTTGTTCTGAGACAAACTATAAATGGTGTCCTTTGTGTCTACAATTGTTCTAGGCACAAAGAAGGCACTTGATAAATATTTACTGACTGACTGAAGAAAGCAGGAGAGGAGGGAGGATTACACAATGACTCTAAGGTTTTTTTAATTTAGGTAATTCAAGAGGATGATGGGGCCATTGGGGGGATGGAAAGATCAGAATTGAGGGTGAGAGTAACAATTGCAGAATTTTGTTTGTTTATTCATTCAGTACTTGTTTGGTTTCAATAATTTTAGTTTATTTATTTATTTTTAAATTATTTATTTGAGAGAGCCAGAGAGAGAGAGAATGGGCATCCCAGGGCCTTCAGCTGCTGCAAACTAATTCCAGATATGTGTGCTCCCTTGTGCATATGTGTGACATTGCACACTTGTGTCACTGTGTATCTGTCTTACATGGGACCTAGAGATTTGAACATGAGTTCTTAGGCTTTGCAGGCAAGTGCCTTAACCACTGAGCCATCTCTCTAGCCCTGGTTTCAGTAATTTTCAATTGCCTGTTTAATTTTGTTAGTTTATATTTGTATTAGTATACAAAATCCTTATCCAAGCAATACATGCTCTTCATTCATTAGCTAAATACAACAAAAAATGTATAGAAAGTAAGAAGTCCAGGGATGGAGAGATGGCCTAGTGGTTAAGGTGCTTGCCTGTGAAGCCTACGGACCTAAGTATGTTTCTCCAGTATCCATGTAAACCAGATGCATAAGGTGGCGCATGTGTCTGGAGTTTGTTTGCAGAGACTAGAGGTCCTGGTGTGCCCATTCTCTCTCTCTCTCTTTCTCTCCATTTACTCTGTCTAATAAAAATATTTTTAAAAAAGAAGTCCAGCCTCATCCTTTTCCTCATTTTTTTCTACTCACATTTCTGTTCCCTGGAGTAATTGCTAAAAAATAGGCATGTGGTCTTTTCTTCCCTGTGTGATTTATTCACGAGAATATATATAGCTTTGTTCTTTTTAATAGAATTACAATTATTACATACATATATGTATATGTATACAATATATATGCATGTATGTATTTATACATAAATATATGTATATATATGTATATATATATATACACACACATATATAAATATGTATACATGTTTCAGTAAACTGCTCTCTCCCAACAAATGTATGTTGTACCATGCACATTAAATCTACTTTATTTATTTATTTGTTTTTGAGGTATGGCCTTACTCTAGCTCAGGCTGACCTAGTATTCACTCTGTTGTCTCAGGGTGGCCTTGAATTCACAGCAGTCCTCTTACTTCTGCCTCCCAAGTGCTGACGTTAAAGGCGTGCACCACCTTACCCGGCTTGAAATCTATTTTATTTTATTTTATTTTATTTATTTTTTTTCACTTTTTTCCTTCAAATTTTATTTATTTATTATTTATTTATTTGAGAGAGTGAGAGAGAAAGAGAGAATGGGCACATCAGGGCCTCCAGCCACTGCAAACAAATGCCAGACGCATGTGCCACCTTAGGTATCTGATTTACATGGGTACTGGGGAATTGAACTGAGGTTCTTTGGCTTTTCCAGCAAACGTCTTAGCCACTAAGCCATCTCTCCAGCACACTTATGTCACTTTTTGCATGAAATCTATTTTAAATAAGCTTTCATGGCAGTGTGTTCTTTCTTTTTAATAGCTAATTTATTGCCATGGTATGAATGAACTATATTTCTGTTATTTATTTCCCTGCTAATAGTTATCTAATTTCTTTCTTTTTTTTTTTAAGGTTAGGGTCTCACTTTAGCCCAGGCTAACCTGGAATTCACTGTATAGTCCCAGGCTGGCCTCAGACTCATATTGATCCTCCTACCTCTGTGTCCCAAGTGCTGGGAGTAAAGGCATGTGCCACCACTCCCGGCTCTCTCTCTTTTTAAGTTTTTTCAAGGTAGGGTCTCACTCTATACATATTACAAAAACTGTAGAGGAGAGTCAGGTGTGGTGGCGCATGCCTTTAATCCCAGCACTTGAGAGGCAGAGGTAGGAGGATCACCATGAGTTCGAGGCCACCCTAAGACTACATAGTGAATTCTAGGTCAGCCTGAGCTAGAGTGAAACCCTACCTCAAAAAAAAAAAAAAGAAAAAAAAACTGCACAGAACTTAGTCTTATCAGACTGTATTAGTATCAGTTTGCTTATTACGATACAGTAAATATGCATGATGTTACCAGTGGAGGAACCTAGTAAGCACTCTACTTGTTTTTATTAAGAAACTACAATTATCTTAAAAAGGTTTTCTTAAATTAACAAAAACTATAGATCTTCCCTGAGGCTGAACATATAATCTTCAGTACCACATCTTGGGATGACTCTAAAAAATGTAGTGTTCACAATTATAAGATGAATTTATAAAGTAACAGATAATAAGGTGTAGGTGTGGCATTGGATAAGTACGTGCTCACACACTCTTGTTCTTGGGGTAAGAAGTAAGAAGAACTGAAGTCCAGAGGAAATAAAGGAGGGCAGGAAGACTGACTGTAGTCTGGGTGAGCTGTGGTAAGAACCACAACAAACTTACAGCTGTGCTATCTAAGGGTCGGGGAACCAGGGACAAAAGGAGAAATGGCCAGAGGTGAGAAAAGGCAGGTAACTTGGAGCCAGGTGTCTTCCTGGTTTTGATAGCATAAAAGAAATTTAAATCCTGTTCTGCTGGGAGGGAGGAAAGCAAGAGTGAGGAGCAGAGGCCTACTTTGCAGAGACATAGGCAGCAGTGGTGGAAGGTAAAGACTGGCACGGCAGCCAGCGCAGTTGTGAAGGGGCCCCGCAAGCAGAGGCGCAGCACGTAACGCCTCACAGCAAAGCAAATGAAACTGGGAGGGAAGGTGCATGCAGCTGGCTTTTATTTCCAAGCTGAAGGTTAATTTAAAAAATATAATGAGGCAGGAGAGATAGCTTAGTGGTTATAGTGCTTGCCTACAAAGCTTAATGACTCAGGTTCAATTCCCCAGAACCCACATAAAGCTGGATGCACAAGTGGTTAACTACTACAGTGTTGCAGTCAGGTTTGCATTGTTGGTAGAAATCACCCAGCCAAGAGCAACTTGTGTGTATGTGGGGTGGGGGATATTTTGGCTTACAATCTCAAGGGGGTGCTCCATGATGGCAGGAAAAATGATGGCATGAGCAGAGAGTGAATATCACCTCTGAGTGTGCCAAACACTGACAAGGGGAAACTGGCTATAACACCCATAAGCCCACCCCCCAACAATACACTCCCCCCAGAAGGCATTAATTCCCAAATCTCCATCAGCTGGGAACCTAGCATTCAGAACACCTAAGTTTATATTTATCAAACCACCACATATAGTAAGGGTGAATTTGTTGGTTTGTTTCATAATGAAAAATTCTGGTAAAACCAGTTTTCTGTTTTTCAGTGTAAGAAATAGATTGCAGTATGTGATCTTTGATATGTGGATGAATATTTTTGTACTTTATTAACTATAATTTATTATAGAAAGTGGTTTATTTTATAATTAGAATAGTGGTACAAAGTGTAAAGTAATACATATTTTAGTTTAACAGCTAAATCAGGAGTCTGTGGAGATAACTCGGGGTTAAAAGCGCTTGCTTACAAAAGGAAGTCAGATAAATAATGGTATAAAAAGTAATAAGAGAAATGGTACAGGACCTATATAAAAGACTTAGGACACAGAAATCATGTTATATCCTTTTCAGAATGAAAAAGCCCTTTTTTTATGTTTAGTCTTGTTGCCGACATAAGAACAGTCTCAAGTTAATAGAAGAACAGCTGTTTGAGAGTCAGATGAATCTGGGTTTGAATCTAGGCTTTCTCCCTCTCTCTGTCCTTCCTTTGGACTTACTGAGCCATAGCCCATTCTTGATGCTCAGGGTCCAGTAGTGAAGAGAACAAAGTTTCTGCACATTCAAGTGAGGGGAGACAGTATATAGTAGATCAGGAAGTAATGCACAGTAAAGCAAAAACAGCGTCAGGAGCAGCAGTGCTGCATTGCCTGCGCTGTGTAGCGAGCACAGACCCTGAGATACGGCAGAGGCACAGGTCAGTTCAGAGACTGCCTGAGTAATCCAGGCACAGATGGTGGTGGTCTAAAATGGGGTGGTGTTGGAGGAGATCATTGCCAATCACTCATACCTGTAGTGTGTTTTCTGAGTCTAAATGAGTAAGACTTCGTGATACACACTTATGGTGTGTAAGGGGAAGGGGGAGAATGAATGTTTGAGTATCTGTCCATGAGAACAATCTGGTAAAATTGAGATTGTGGTTTAGGTATGTTAGGGATCAGATGCTTATTGCATATCTAATGTGGATAAGTTAAGTAGGCATTTGACAATTAGGGAAAGTGTGGTCTAGAACTACAAGTTTGGGAATACTGAGTGTAGTGATAACATTTAAAGCCCTGAACCTGGATGAGTGATGTGAAGAGGAACTGAGGACTGACTCTGAGGCCATTCTGCATTTATAGGGCTGAGATAAAGAAGAACCAGCAAAGGATGCCAAGGAGTGGCTAGCAAGGGAGGAGCCAGAGGGTGATGTTAGAAGCTCAGTGTTACTACTTCCTCATTAGCGTGCTAATGTGGTGAGCTGTGCTACATGCAATTATGTTGCTTAAAGTAGAACTTGAGCCAAGCATGACGGTGTATGCTTGTAATCCTAGCCCTCTGAAAGGCTGAAGCAGGAGGGTTGTTATAAGCTCAAGGATTCCTTGGACTATATAGTGAGTTCCAGGCCCCTGGGATATAAAAAGAGACCCTGTTTCAAACACAAAATAAAACAAACCCTCCTGGACCTTGAGCCCACATCCTCTGATTGGTATCTGAATTCCATGCTTTTCAGGCATTTCACTGTTCAGGGTGTGGTATGTGTGTACAAATGCATGTACACAGATGTGTGTGTGTGTGTGTGTGTGTTTGTGGGTGCACGTGCATATATATGCAAGCATATGTGGAAGCCAGAGTACAACTTCAAGGGTTGTTCTTCAAGAACACTGTGCACCTTTTTTTTTATTTTTTTCTTTATTTCTTTGAGAACAACAGACAGAGAGAAAGAGAGAGAGAGAATGGGCGTGCCAGGGCTTCCAGCCACTGCAAATTAACTCCAGATGTGTGCGCCCCTTTTTGCATTTGGCTAACGTGGGTCCTGGAGGATCGAGCCTCAAACTGGGGTCCTTAGGCTTCACAGGCAAGCGCTTAACTGCTAAGCCATCTCTCCAGCCCCATGCACCTTTTTTTTAAGACAGAGTCTCTTATTGGTCTGTAACTTGTATCATTAGGCTAGAAGGTCTAACCAGTTAGTCCCAGGGATCTACGTGTCCCCACCTCCCCAGCACTGGGACTGCAAGTATATGACACTATTCCTGGCCTTTTGTTTGTTTAAGAGTAAGAGAGAGAGAGAGAGAGAGAGAATTGGTGTGCCAGGGCCTCAGCCACTATACTCGAACTCCAGACTCTTGTGCCACCTAGTGGGCATGTGTGACCTTGTGTTTGCCTCACCTTTGTGTGTCTGGCTAACATGGGATCTAGAGAGTAAAATATGTGTCCTTGGGCTTCACAGGCATGTGCCATAACCACTAAGCCATCTCTCCAGCCCCACCCCTTTTTTTAACAGGGATTCTTGAGGTTGAATTCAGGTCTTTATGCATGAGGCAAGTGCTTTACCAATGGATATCTCCCTACCATTTTCAAGGCATGTTTGCCACAATAAATTTTCTACTCTCTAAGTCTTTTTTTAAACTCTTCTGATGAAAGGACCAGTATTTTTTAAATGTTTATTTCATTTTATCTTATTTTTGTTTATTTAGAGAGAATGGGTGTGTCAGGGCCTCCAGCCACTGCAGACGAAGTACAGATGCGTGTGCCCCTATGTGCATCTGACTTTCCTGGGTTCTGGAGAATTGAGCCTTGAACCAGGGTCCTTAGGCTTCACAGGCAAGCACTTAATCATTAAGCCATCTCTCTAGCCCTAGGACCTCTCCTTTTAGTGTGCATTCCTTGTGACTTACACAATTTCCCATTCATTTGTTTGTTCATTTGACACATGTTATTGCAACTATCCTGTAGTTAGGCTAGGCTCTAGAAATATAGCTAGCAAGCACGTACCCATGTCATCATTATGTTTTCACTATAGAGAGAGGGAAGGACATTACCTAAATATTATAAAATATTTATTGTAATATATAATAGTAAAATATCATAAAAGTATTCATCCAGGCATGGTAATGTACACCTTTAGTCCCAGCACTGGGAGGCAGAGGTAGGAGGATCACCGTGAGTTTGAGGCCAGACTGAGACTACACAGTGAATTTCAGGTCAATCTGGGCTAGAGCAAAACCCTACCTCAAAAAACCAAGAACAACAAGAACAAAAGTTTCTATAAAGTACTGGAGCCATAAATAACTAACGAAGAAGTAGATACTGGGTTGATCCTTGGAGTGGACTTCCTAAAGGTAGTTACATTTGAGCTGAAATTTGAATTGTGAACAGCATTTGACTAGGGGAACGAGTAAAGAGAAGAGAAGGTGCTGCATTAGGGGAGGGACATAGGTTGTGGTCTCATCCTCTTCATACAGCACAATTCATAATGGTTAGTTTTCATTTTCGTTACAATTTAAGAGATTTTAAATTATGAATTAGTCACTGGCTAAGAACAGTATTGGCTTTCTCTCAGTGCATCTCTGGGAAAGTCAGTTGTTTGGCTGCTTCATAGTTCCTGTCTTACATTGTCTTACAGAGATGCCACAAGAATGCTGTTGTCAGGTGCACCCTGCTTTTATGCAGGTAGTTTCTGCTCACGCAAAACATTGAATCTTTCTAAGGGGACAGTGATGTATTTTCATATCTGCCTAAATAAATGCTGATGTAGCATATTATATGAACTAATCCCTAAGACTCTTTTGAAAACTAGGGTTTTTCAAAGTTTTGTTTTGGTTTAGTTTTAGTCTTTCTTAAAAAAATTAAACATTTATTTATTTGAGAGAGACAGACAGACATGGAGAGAAAGAGTGATATGGACTTGCTGGGATTCCTGCCACTGCAAATGAATACCAGAAGTATATTCCACTTTGTAATTTCTGACTTTACGTGGGTACTGGGGAACTGAACCCGGGCCATCAGGCTTTGCAAGCAAGTACTTTTAACTGCTTGGCCATTTCTCCATCCCTCGTTTGTCTTTTTGAAACAGCTTCTCACTATATGACCCTGGGTGATCTGGAACTCATCTTGTAGGTGAGGCTAACCTTAAGACTAGGATGGGCACCCAGGCAGTTATTATTTCTCTTCCTTTTACACTGTCACCTATTGGCTCCCAGCATTTTCAATACCATATAGTCCCATATATTGGTATAGTAAAAAATCCTTTTAAGCATTATAAGGTAAATTTCCAGAAATAAATATAATCTTATTTATAAAAAGAAAGCAGTGACATTCATTGTTACAATAAGTTGTAAAATATATCTAGTGGAGGAGCATCCTGGAGTTGGCTGAAGCTTTTTAGCAAATTAGAAAAATGGTTTGAAAAGGAAGTTGGCTAAAAAGGCAAAGGCTGAATAGTTCTTTAACTTTACAAAGAAATTGCCGAGCACGTTGGTCAAGTAAGGTGTGGGATTTGCTTGGAATGACTCCAGATCATAGTGAGAGGCTGGATAATCATGTTACAATAGAGACAGACAGAGAGCAGTGCCACTGTTGAGTTTTTCCATTAGACAGATACACTTCTTACGTACTTGTTTGGTTGTGATATCTTTTTTCCACTCATATCAGTTTATGTAACACAATGTAGTTGAAAAAAAAATACAAGTATCTAGTGCTCATCTGTATTTCAGTATTGCCACATTCTTGTGTGACCTAGAGTTATTCTTTAAATCTCTCTGAACCTCATCTCATCTGTAAAATAGAAAACTACCTGGTGAAGTAATATACAACGTGGTGCTCATAATGTTGACCCTGTAAAAGGCTGAATCATTCAGTAATATTTATAGTGTTGTTTTATCTCAAGCTACAAGATTGTGTTCCTTTATTTCATTATAAAGACTAGAGAATAAATCAAAATTCCCTATTTCTGAGCTATACTGGAGTAGAGTGTATTTTGTGCTTCTTTCTGCTAAACTGTTGCCTATAAATGAGGGTAAATACGCTTACATTAATGAGGACACTCAAACTGTTGGTGCTAGACAGTGAGCAAAAGCTTAGCCAACTTTTCCTTCATTTCCCGCCTAATGCTTCTTTACTCCCTTTTGAATTTAGGAGTATGTATCCTGTTTGGAAGTCTTTTCTCGAGGGAACAATGCAGGTAGCCCAGTCTCGGATCAATATATGTGAAAACTATAAAAACTTCATTTCTGAGCCTGCAAGGACAGTAAGAAGCTTAAAAGAACAGCAGCTAAAAAGGGTACTGTTTCTATTTCTGTTCTTATTTGCATTTTATATTTAAAATCTGTAAGATTATGCTACATTTCATTTAAAACTTTAAAGTTCTAAAAAAAATGTGATTACAAGATTGATGGCATTTTACTAGGATTTCTCAGCATCCTCCTATTCAAATACATTTTATTAACTGATAAAGGTTTGTACAATTTCAATCTGTAGAAATTGGGAAAGCTCATTTTCAGAGGTTAAAAACACTTGTGGCATGACCACTGGAGTTTAGATGCTCACAACTCGTAAGCTTAAAGATACAGGTAAGGAATGCACTGTCTGTAATCCCAGTGCGCTTGTAGCAGTGGAAGGCAGAGTCTGGAGAATGCTGACACTTCCACGTCAGCTAATCTGGTATTCACAGCAGCAAAGAGAGAACCTGTCTCAAACAAGGTTTGAGAGGACTAGCGCCCCGAGGTTGTCCTCTGCCCCAGACATGTGCTGCAGCATGCACACGTGAACACACACAAAGAAATTGGGAACGCTCAGGAAACCCTTAACCAATACCACTTGTTAGTATAGTTCAAGTAAGTAGAACTCCTTAGTTTTACAATACTGCTTTAATGTATGTTAACAGGGCTGGAGAGGTGGCTCAGATGCTTGCCTGCAAAGCCTAACAATCTTGGGTTCAGTTCCCCAGGACCCACATAAAGCCAGATACACAGAATGGTGCATGCATCAGGAATTCTTTTGCAGTGACTGGAGGCCCTGGTGCACCCACTCTCTCTGTCTCTTTCTCTGCTAGCAGATAATAAATAAAATATTTAAAAAGTTATGTTATTGATATGTTAAGTCTTTTAAAAATATTTTTATTAGAGAGAGAGGCAGATAAAGAGAGAATGAACACATCAGGCTTTAGCCACTACAAATGAACTCCAGATGCATGTGCCATTTTGTGCATCTGGTTTTATGTGGGTACTGGGCAATCAAACCTGAGTCCTTTGTCTTTACAGGCAAGTGCCTTAACCACTAAACCATCTTGAAGAAGATTTATATTAATCTATCTCAGATTTAACTTGAGTTATTTTGTATAACTTAAAAGATGTTGACACAATTTTGGCTAAATATACTAGTAACTTTATTTTTTTTATTTTATTGTTTTTTAAATATTTTTGTTCATTTTTATTTATTTGAGAGTGAGAAAGAGAGAAAGAGGCAGATAGACAGTGAGAGAGAGAATGGGCGTGCCAGGGCTTCCAGCCACTGTAAACAAACTCCAGACGCGTGCACCCCCTTGTGCATCTGGCTAATGCGGGTCCTGGAGAATCGAGCCTCAAACCGGGGTCCTTAGGCTTCACAGGCAAGCGCTTAGCCGCTAAGACATCTCTCCAGCCCTTTTAAAATTTTTCTTTATTTATTTATTTGAGACAGAGGCAGATGACAGAGAGAGAGAGAGAGAGAGAGAGAGAGAGAGAATGGGCACGCCAGGGCCTCTAACCACTGCAAACGAACTCCAGATGTATGTGCCACTTTCTGCATCTGGCTTACATGGATCCTGTGGAATCAAACCATGGTCCTTTGGTTATGCAGGCAAATGTATTAACTGCTAAACCATTTCTCCAGCCCAAGTAACTTTATTCTTTTAAATTTAATGTGCCCTAAGGACTAATTATAGATTGATGTGGTAATGCACACCTATTGTCCTAGTTCAGGCTGGTACATTACAAATTTGCTAATAGGTTACAAAACCAATTCAAGGCCAGTCTGAGCAAATTAGCAAAAGACTCTGTCTCAAAAAATAGTTTAATTGGGCTGGAGAGATGGCTTAGTGGTTAAGCACTTGCCTGTGAAGCCTAAGGACCCCAGTTCGAGGCTCAATTCCCCAGGACTCATGTTAGCCAGATGCACAAGAGGGTGCACGCATCTGGAGTTTCCAGTGTCTGGAGCCCTGGCACATCCTTTGTCTGTCTGTCTGTCGCTCTGAAATAAATAAATAAATAAAAATTAAATATATAGTTTAATTGAGCCAGGCATGGTGGCACACCCCTTTAATCCCAGCACTTGGGGGGGGGCAGAGATAGGAGGATTGCTGTGAGTTCAAGGCCACCCTGAGACTACATAGTGAATTCTAGGTCAGCCTGAGCTAGAGTGAGACCCTACCCTACCTTAAAAAACCAAAACAAAACAAAACAAAAGTTACACAAACATTTTTATAAAGGACCTGTCTATTTTTTGGATTCACTTATAAAGTCATAAAAAAGGCAGTCTTTTGCTATTTGTTTGTTTTTATTTTTGATGTGGGTCCTCACTCTAGCCCAGGCTGACCTGGAATTCACTATGTAGTCTCAGGGTGGCCTTGAACTCAGTGATCTTCCTACATCTGCCTCCTGAGTGCTAGAATTAAAGATGTGTGCCACCATGCCCATCAAGCTCATCATTTAATGTGATTTTTAAATGAAAATTTTACTCTTAAAGGTAGTTGTTTAATCTATGTGCCAGATCTGTGTTTTGCTAACCTTACTGAATTTGTAAATGTCACCTAATGACATAGTTATTATGTTATACTCTGTTACTGATGAGGAGCCTAAGACCCAGTAGGGTTAAGTAAATTGCTTAAAGTCATGTTATATGACAAATAAAATGGAAATAGGAAGATGTGAACCTCAGCTGTCCTACTCTAAAGCCTAAGTTTTTTGCCCACTATGATGTGAGATCATTTTAGTTTCTGGAATGATAAAGAATTAATTTTCCCTGGGATGTGAGGGACTCTCATAATCACTTCTCAGTTTAAATGTTATCTGGTCCTACCTCGTTTTAGCTATTTTCATCTCTTCTTTGCCTGGAATAAAACTATAGTAGGTTCTAGGGGCTGCGAAGATGGATCAGTGGTTAAGGTGCTTGCCTACTAAGCCTGACAGCCTGGTTCAGTTCCCCAGTCCCCATGTAAAAGCCAGATGCACAAAGTGGCACATGAGTCAGGAGTTTGTTTGCAGCACAAGTGGTCCTGTGCACCATTCTCTTTCTCTCTCTCTCTCTCTCTCCCCCTCTCCTTCCATCCTTCTTGTAAATAAATTTAAAAAATGATATTAGTTTCTAGTGTTGGGGGAGGTGTTTAAATTATGTCCTTTTTGGAAATTGTTGCCAAAATGGATAGAGATTATCATGATGACTGACAAATACAGTTATTTTTTAATTTGATTTTTTTTTTTGGTTTTTGGGGGTAGGGGTAGGGTCTTCTGTCTAGCCCAGGCTGACCTGGAATTCACTATGTAGTCTCAGGCTAGCCTTGAGCTCACAGTAATTCTTCTACTCTGTCTCCCAAGTGCTGGGATTAAAGATATGTACCACCATACCCAACTCAATTTTTAAAAATATTTTATTTATTTATTTGCAAGCAGAGAGAGAATGAGAATGGATATGGGTGTGCCAGGGCCCCTGTCACAGCAAACAAACTCCAGACACATGTGCCACTTTGTGCATCTGGCTCTACATGGGTACTAGAAAATTAAACCCAAGCTGTCAGGCTTTGTAAACAAGTGCTTTTTAACTATTGAGCCGCCTGTCCAGCCCTTATGTTTTTTTAAAAATATATTTTACTTATTTATTTGAGTGAAAAATAGAGACAAAGAGAAAGAGGTAGGCATAGAGAGAGTGAGTATGGGCAAGCCAAGGCCTCCTGCCGCTGCAAATGAACACCAGACACATGAAGCACTCTGTGCATCTGGAATTATGTGGGTGCTGGGGATTCAAGCCTGGGTGTCAGGCTTTGCAAGCTAGTACCTTTAACTGATGAGCCATCTCTCCAGCCCCCAAGTAAAGTTCTTTAATAGAAGGTATTACTACTTGAGAAAGTAGTAGTTAAGGAAGTCATCCAGTCTTTTGACTTTGAGTGCAATTTGGATTTTCAGAATTGTTTTTTAAAGCTAAAAAACTAAAAACTTAACCTTTTGGGTTTAGAGAGATGGTTCAGTGGATAAGAGCACTTTCTGCACAAGCATGAATGCCCAAGAGGGCCCAAGACTGCCTGAGTTTGATTCCCCAACACCAATGTTAACAGCTGGGTTTAACCACACATGTATGCAACCCAGTCCTGTGCGGAGCAGCGACTGGAGAATCACCATGGCTCATGAAAACAGCAAGCTCCGGCATCAGTGAGACTGCATCTCAAGGAACTACTTATATAGAAGAGGAGTAGATGTGGTAGAAGCAGAGGGTGCTACTAGTATCATGTCCTAGCCAGGAAATAATACTGTTTCCAGTCGTCATTGTACTGCCCAATATAATTAAATTACTACAAAGTCCCACCCTTTTCAATGTCAGAATCCTCTGAGTGAGTTTAACTACCTTTGATGCTTTACTTCTTATTGAATGGAATAGTCTCAGACCTGAATTTGACCAACTTTCCTAAGCAAAGAATATTTTTAGGGCTGGAGAGATGGCTTAGCGGTTAAGCGCTTGCCTGTGAAGCCTAAGGACTCCGGTTCGAGGCTCGGTTCCCCAGGTCCCACGTTAGCCAGAAGCACAAGGGGGCGCATGCGTCTGGAGTTCGTTTTCAGTGGTTGGAAGCCCTGGCGCGCCCATTCTCTCTCTCTCCCTCCCTCTGTCTTTCTCTCTGTGTCTGTCGCTCTCAAATAAATAAATAATAAAAAAAAATATATATATATATATATAAAAAAAAGAATATTTTTAAAAACTCATTTAGCCAGGCATGGTGGCACACACCTTTAATCCCACCACTTGGGAGGCAGAGGTAGGAGGGTTCAAGGCCACCCTGAGACTACATAGAGAATTCCAGGTCACCCTGAGCTAAAGTGCGGCCCTACCTCAACCCCCCCCCCCCCACAAAAGTCATTTAAAAAATCTCAACGTGCCAGGCGTGGTGGCACTCGCCTTTAATCCCAGCACTCGGGAGGCAAGAGGTAGGAGGATTGCTGTGAGTTCAAGGCTACCCTGAGTCTACATAGTGAATTCTAGGTCAGCCTGGGCTGGTGCAAGACCCTACCTTGAAAAAGCAAACAGAAAGAAAGAAAGGAGGGAGGGAGGGGAGGAGGATGAGAAGGGGAGGGAAGGAAGAAGAGAAGGGGAAGGGAGGGGAGGGGAGGGGAGGGGAGAGAAGGAAAGGGAGGAGAGGAGAGAAGGGGAGAGGAGAGGAGAGGAAAAGAAAGGAGGAGGGGGAGGGAAGGAGAGGAAGGAAAGAGGAGAGGAAAGAGGGAGGGAGGGAAGGAAGGAGGGAAGAAAGGAAGGAAGGAAAGAGAAAATGTATTTTTCAGTTTTAGGATTTTTATTTTTTTATTTTGTTTATTTTTTTTTATTTATTTATTTGTTGTTATTGTTTTTCAAGGTAAGGTTTCACTCTAGTCCAGGCTAATCTGGAACTCACTATGTAGTCTCAAGGTGGCCCTGAACTGACAGTGATCCTCCTACCTCTGCCTCCCAAGTGCTGGAATTAAAGGTGTGTGCTACCACGCCCAGCTGATTTTTATCTTTTTTAATATTTTATTTATTTGCAAGAGAGAAAGAGGCAGACAGAAAGAGAGTTGAGTATAGGCGTGCCAGGGCCTCTTGCCCCTGCAAACAAATTCCAGACACAGGTGCTACTTTGTATATCTGACTTTACATGGTGCTGGGAAATTAAACTTGCATGTTAGGCTTTACAAGCAAGCTCCTCTAGCAACTGAGCCATCTCTGCAGCTCTGGGTTTTTGTCTTTTGTTTTTAAAAAAATAGACCTTGTGTTTCAAGTATAATCCTTCATGGTTTCTTTCCTTCCTTTCCTGTTTTTGCAGTGTTGCAGAGTCTTGTATATGCTAGGAAAGCACTCTACTTCTGAGCCACGTACTTTCCTTTATCCTGTTAAATATGTTACCCATAATTCCATTATTAGAATCATTTTGGTTCCCTTTTTAATTGTTTGCCATCTTTCTTGGTTTCTGTGGTAGTTTGAATGTATGTTCCCCCAAAGACTCTGGTGTTATATTAAAATTGAGTTTGCAGCCTCTGCCCTTAGCAGACAGACTCCTGCAATTGGGGGGAGAGGGGAGTCACTGGGGGTGAATCTGAGTTCTAGCCTAAGGTATGCCGAGAAGTGTGGGCTCTGAGGGCCCTGTTGCTGCAGGTTCATGCTTGCTGGCTGCTGGGCTGTGTGTGTGGATGGTATTAGCTGTTTGATGGTGTCTCTCTGCTTTGATTTGTGAATGGGACCCAGCTTCTTCTGCCATTAATAGAACTTTCCCTTGGATCTGTAAACTGAAATAAATCCCTTCCTTTCATAAGCTTTGTCTGGTTTGGAAGTTCATCCAGCAACATGCAGCTGGCTATAACAGTTTCCATGATCAGGGCCTGCTGCATTATATGCCACATAGCACAGGGTGTTATGGATAAAAATTGTAGAGGTTTGGGACATGTTTCCAAAGAGTGAAGTTTGGCGGACAGCTGGTGTACTAGATCTCTATCCTGTTAAGGTCTGACTTTAGGCTTTTTAAGGGCTGGTGCAGTTCAGTTATTCCTGCAGACTTAACTGTAAGTTGGGGATGCTTACTAGCTTCTCTCTTCATAAAAGTTGAACTCTATCTCTTGTGATCTTAGAATCATTTGGCTGCTCTGACCCTCTAGAGAGATCTGCTCGGTTGTTGGC
Source organism: Jaculus jaculus (assembly GCF_020740685.1). Classification (NCBI taxonomy): domain Eukaryota; kingdom Metazoa; phylum Chordata; class Mammalia; order Rodentia; family Dipodidae; genus Jaculus; species Jaculus jaculus. The sequence continues at coordinate 169,837,502 of NC_059104.1, forward strand.
TCTCAGCTACTGTTGTCTAATGGGTTTCTTGGACTTTCATTCCATGCATGCTGTTTAGAAGACAACTAGTGACTCGTGGGGAAGTCATATTCAGTTTCTTGGACCTGCTTCTCTGTAATTCTTTTCTTTCTAGATCTTTGCCTTGCAAGCTGCTGCTCTTTTGATGTCCCTTAATTGCAGACTATCTTCAAGACGTACACTTTCTGTTGACAATCTCTCTCTTTGTGCCGTGACTGAATGAGCGCCTTGAGTGGGGACAAAGGGCAGGTTGAGTGCTGAGCTTGCCTGGGTGTGCGCCTCTCCTCCCAGCTCTCCTAAGCCCTGGTCCAGCGTGTGCTGGGCCAACTTCTGCACTTCCCTGACTGCCAGAGATGTGCACTGATGGCATTTTTATGTCATTATCAGAATCAATTTTGGCTCAAAATTCTCTCTGTATAACAGATTAACTTTTCTTTTTTGTTTTGTTTTTTTGAGGTAGGGTCTTGCTCTAGTCCAGGCTGACCTGGAATTCACTCTAGTCTCAGGGTGGCCTCAAAATATCGACGATCCTCCTACCTCTACCTCCTGAGTGCTAGGATTAAAGGCATGTGCCACCATGCCTGGATTTTATTTACTTTTTAGCTTTTGGCTTGAAACAAAGTATAACTTAAAGAACCTTAGCTGGTCTGGAACTTATTATATGGACCAGGCTGCCTTTGATCCTATGGTGGTCTCCCTGTGCTTCCCAAGTGCTAGGATTACAAGCATGCACCTCCATAGCCAGCTGACCTATAACTTTTTGTTTTTGAGGTAGGGTCTCACCCTAGCTCAGGCTGACCTGGAATCCACTATGTAGTCTCAAGGTGGCCTCAAACTCATGGCGATCCTTTTACCTCTGCCTCCTAAATGCTGGGATTAAAAGCGTGTGCACCACACCAGGCAGCATTTTTTTTTTTTTTCTATTTGTTTTTGAGGTAGGGTCTCACTTTAGCCCAGGCTGACTTAGAACTCACAGTGTAGTCCCAGGCTAGTCTGGAACTCACAGTGATCCTTCTGAAACTTCTGCCTTCCAAGCACTGGGACTAAAGGCACCACCATACCCAGCTCTTATCTTTAACATTTTAAAGTTCATGTTCTTTTTTAAGTGTGTTATATTGTGACTTTAAAAAATATTATTTATTTGAAAACACAGGTAGATAGAGGAAAGATAGAGAGAATGGGCACACCAAGTCCTCCAGCCGCTGCAGGTAAATTCCAGACACATGAGCCTCTTTGTACATCTGGCTTTACATAGGTACTAGAGAATCAAACCCAGGTTCTTAAGCTTTGCAGGCAAACACCTTATTTGCTGAGCCATCTCTCTGACCCTTGACTGTGGCTTTTTCCCCCAATATTTAAGGAAGAATATAGGCCCATTTTAATTATGAAGGCTTGAGATTATAATGAAAATTATAATAACATTATTGTGAAAATTATAGCCTTTTTAAGATGCCCCCCCTTTTTTTTTGTTCTGTTCTGTTTTGTTTTGTTTTGATGATAGGGTTTCTTGGAGCCCAGCCTGGCTTTGAACTCCTAATCCTCTTGCTCTAGCAATGAAAGTGCTGGGATCACAAGCATTAACCACCATGCCTGGTCCAGATTATTCTTTTAAAATATTTTTTTTAAGCTGGGTGTGGTGGTACATGCCTTTAGTCCCAGCACTTGGAGGCAGAGGTAGGAGGATCATTGTGAGTTTGAGGACACCCTGAGACTACATAGTTAATTCCAGGTCAGCCTAGATCAGAGTGAGACCCTACCTCAAAATATCAAAAGAAAATAAATTTTTTTGCTTGCCTAACTCTGCTTATATATTTGCAAGCAGAGACAGAGAGAGAGAGAGGGAGAATGAGAATGGGTGTGCCAGGGCGTCCAGCCACTGCAAACAAATTTCAGATGCATGCGACACTATATCTGGCTTTACATGGGTACTGAGGAATCAAACCCGTGTCATTAGGCTTTGCAAGCAAGCCCCTTACTGGTAAGCTATCTCTCCAGCCCTATATCATTTTTTCAGATGCTGACATTTTGTTGTAAATCAGAACACAAGCCACGTTAACCTACAACCTTTTGCTATTCTTATATTTACTTGGCCATATCTTTGTCTTTTATAATAGAACTTATCGTTCTTAAAATAATTGTGACTCAGAGACTGGGAAAGTAGTAGCTCAGTGGTAAATTACACCCTTAGTGTACAAGGCCCTCAGCTTGACCCTCAGTAACACTCACATACACAAAGAAAGAATGCGACTCTCGTTTGACTTCATAACAACGGTGATAGGAAAGGAAGTATTATGATTTTAGAAATGGTAAAATTGAAGTTAAAAAGAAGCGAATTACATAAAAAAATAGAAACTTGAACCTACTCCTTCCTAAGCTCTAAACCCTCTATAATTTATTAAAAACATTTCAAGTTTAATATTTAAACAGGTTTATAGGAAAATGTATACAACCACTTTACCTTGGTGAATTTCTTAATTTTCTTCCTCCTCTTATCTTCTTGGTATTTAAGCGAGATTCTATTAGGATTATGAAGGAATTACTTTGGTCTCTTGCCTTTATTGCCATGGTATCTGTAAGGTCATGTGTCTCTTCAGTAGTTGCTCTTCTTACGCCTTTCCTTCCCATCAGTCATCTGCAGCTCTGGGGCCGTTCTTCAAACATGACTGTGAGGCGCGCTGTGACTGTGATACAGCGCTTGCGGTGGAGGTGCCAGCTGTGCACCGGCTTTTAATCTGCACTGTGAAGGACGCTGAAAGTGCTCATTCTTCTGGATTTTCATCCTAAAGACATATTGTGCAGTCCTTCAGACAAACTTATTTTCTGTAAGCCTAAAAGCTGAAATTATAATAATTGCACTTTTGTATTTTACAGTGTGTAGACCAGTTGACAAAGATCCAAATGGAATTACAAGAGACCGTGAAAGATTTAGCTAAAGGCAAAAAGAAGTACTTTGAGACTGAACAGATGGCTCATGCAGTGCGAGAGAAAGCTGACATCGAGGCGAAGTATGTGTTTTAGCATCTCTAAGAATTATGCCAATAAATATTGTTTCTGCTAGTGTCTTGTTCTTTGTTAAGGCATAGGACTTATTCCTAGGTTGTACTGGTTTCATTTGACCTCCTTGTATTTTCTACTATAGATATCATTTCCTCTTATATTGGCTGATACTTGTCTATATTAATACAGCAAAATATGAATACTTAATCATTAAATTGAATTTTGAAAAGGAAAGAAAGTATGTGAACTTTGTATGTACAGACTCAATGTTTACTGACAGTCTAAAATTGCTAAGAAGCCAGGCGTGGTGGTGCACACTTTTAATCCCAACACCTGGGAGGCAGAGGTGGTAGGATCACTGTGAGTTTGAGTTTCTGGACCTAGAGAGAAAGTTCCAGGTCAGCCTGGGCTACAGTGGGACCATACCTTGAAAAAAAAGAAAAAACCTAAAACTAAAAAGGGGCTGGAGAGATTGCTTAGTGGTTAAGGTGCTTGCTTGCAAATCCTAAGCACTCAGGTTCAATTCAGTATCCACGTAAAGCCAGGTGAACAAGGTAACACAGCACATGCATCTGAAGTTTATTTGCAGTGGCTGGAGGCCCTGGCACACCCAGTTTCTCTCCTCTCCCTCTCTCCCTCTTTCTGTCATAAATAAAATAATAATAAAGTTGCTAAGGTGAAAGGTCGTGGTTTAAGAGCCACATTTTTATCATGCTTGACTCTAATGTGATTGAAAACCCCTGTAATCTCCAGGATGCCATTGTAAGAACATGAACATGTTAAGAAAACAAGAGCACTGGCCCACACATAAAACCTCACCCTAGTCACTATGTTTTTATTTTACATGAAATTCTAGCATATATACATTTAATGTATGCTTTAGCAATTGAGTCGATCTCATTGTCAATAGATGTGATTTTGACAGTAACAAGGATGAGAAGGCACTAGCAGTTGTTAATAGAACATATAAATCAAAGTTGAGATTTTTTTTTTTTTTTTTTTTTGGTTTTTTCGAGGCAGGGTCTTCCTCCAGCCCAGGCTGACCTGGAATTCGCAATGTAGTCTCAGGGTGGCCTTGAACTCATGGGATCCTCCTGCCTCTGCCTCCCGAGCACTGGGATTAAAGGCATGCACCACCACGCCCGGCTAAAGTTGAGATTTAAGAAAAAGAAAAAACAAACTTTTATTGACAACTTCCATAAATATAAAGAATATAGCATGATTATAATCTCCTGCCAACACACTTCTTTTTTCTCTTACAAATCCCCCCCCACTGAATCCCTCCTTCTTTCCAACCATTTTCTCTTCTACTTTAAAAGATTTATTTATTTACTTATTTATTTATTGTTTTTTAAACTATTTTTTATTGGCAACTTCCATAATTGTAAACAATATCCCATGGTAATTCCCTCCCTCCCCTCCACTTCTCCCTTTGAAACTCCATTCTCTGTCATATTCCCTCCTCCTCTCAATCAGTCTCTTTATTTTGATGTCATGATCTTTTCTTCCTATTATGAGATTTATTTATTTTTATTTATAGAGATAGAGAATGGGCATGACAGGGCCTCTAGATACTGCATACAAACTCCAGATGCATGCACCATTTTGTGCATCCAGCTCGATGTGGGTACTAGAGAACCAAACCTGGGTTGTGGGCTTTGTAGGCAAGTGCCGTAACAGCTGAGCCATCTCTCCAGCCCCTCTCTTCTATTTTGATGCCATTTTTTCTCCTATTGTGCACATCTGATGTAGGTAACATCTTCCACTGTGAGGTCATGAATATCAAGGCCACTTTGTGTCTGGAAGACAGTATTGTAAGCACTCCTCCCCTTCTTTTTTTTAAGTATTTTATTTTTATTTATTTGTTTATTTGACAAAAAGGGGGAGAGAGAGTGAGAGAGAATGGGCACCCTAGGGGCTTCAGCCACTGCAAATGAACTCCAGACACGTGCACACCCTTGTGCATCTGGCTAATGTGGGTCCTGGAGAATTGAACCTGGGTCCTTTGGCTTTGCAGGCAAATGCCTTAACTGCTAAGCCATCCCTCCAGCCCCATCTCCCCTTCTTTTGGCTCTTATATTCTTTCTGCCACCTCTTCCACAATGTTTCCTGGGCCTTGAAGGGTGTGATAGAGATGTCTCACTCACTGAACACACCACTGTTACTTCTCAACACAAAGTTGAGATTTTTGCAAAAGCAACTTTATTGTTTAGAAATAAATAAGCTGGTATTATAGAACTGGATTCTGAAGAGGTCTTGAGAGCAGGAGAGCTGAGACTCCTGTGCACTGCCTCGGCTTACATAAGGTATGAACTTAGACAGCTTTAGACGCATGTAGTCTAGCAAGAGGGGAGTAGCTATTTAACATGGGTTCTTTTTTTTCTTTAATCTGCAAGAAATTTAAGCATCTTCAGAAGTATCTTATAAAAATTTGGGGGCTCCTAGAAATTTATTCTACAAATGATAAGTAGCTTTCAAATACTCAGTATTACAGGAAAACATTTCTCTAGTATAGTTTGTTGGTCTATTTATTTTATTTGCATTTTTTTATTTGAGAGAGAGAATGAATAAGAATGGGTACTCCAGGGCCTCTAAGCCACTGCAAATGAACTCTAGATGCATATGACTATGTGCATCTGGCTTACGTGGGTTCTGGCAAATTGAATCTGGGTCCTTAGGCTTCGCAGGCAAGCCATCACTGCAGCCGTGTTTTATTTTTTTGAGCATACAGATACTTTCACTACTTTAATAGAGTTACTGAGCCCTTTTCTCAGTGAGAGCTAAAGATTTTATATTAAGGGATCTCCACTGGGAATCTCCATGTTGGTGGATTTGATAGAGTCTAATTTTTTACAGAGCTGAACCCTAGGAATTAATTAATTAATATGGCCCAAATTCACACTGAGGCATTTTACTTCTATATGTAACTTCTCTAGAAAATAAATTCAACTACAGAGTAATTTAGCTTCCTTTTTTTTGGTTTTGTTTTTGAGGTAGGGTTTCACTCTAGCCCAGGCTGACCTAGAATTCAGTCTGTAGTTCTGTAGTTTCAGGGTGGCTTCGTCATGGTGATCCTCTTACCTCTACCTCCCAAGTGCTAGGATTAAAGGCATGTGCCACCCTGCCAAGCTAGCTTTATTTTTTCTTTTCACTGTTCATTGAGTAGTTATTTATGTTGGGTACTGAGGAACAGAGATGAGTAAGGTGAAGTGAACTTTGTGCCATTCTGGAGTTGGGAGCCTGGAATAGGAACGTGCATTTAAGCATAACGTTATGACTTGTGTGTTCATAGTGAGCTCAAAGAAATCAAGTGCTTAAAAATCATCTAGTAACTAGTTGTCCACAGTGGTGAAGACAGTGTTATGAAAGCAAAAAAAAAATGGATAAGTTAATTTTTGCTAATGATAAGGGAAACCTTCATAGAAGCAGTAATGTTTTTACAAAATCCTAAAGATGAATGTGATTTTCAAAGTAGAGATAGGAAGATCAGAAAGGGAAACTAGAAACTGGACTACATATAGTGTTGTTGGTGATTTGATAGATGGCAATATGTGCTTTAGGAGAGACCACAGAGAGAGAGGGAGTGACAGATACAGTTGTAGGAGACCATGACCTCCATTTTAGGTATGCAGATTCTTAAGAGCCTAGAAGGCACTGGTGTGGGTATGTTTGGCAGGTAGTCAAATATTTCTTCATGATAATTTATAACTAAGGATTTCACTTTGGTGATCACTCGCTCGTCATCTAACAGTTATAGAGTGTTATTATACATAAATGAGATGTGAAGTTGTAAGGAGCACTACTGACATTTGAAAGGTAGATGGAAGAGAATAGTATACAACTCAGTTCATTGTATAGTATCTGACTTGTAAAAATCCATCTACCTTATCTAGATACTGTCTTGAGGACATACAGACTTATTCTGTAACTAATACTACCTTAATACCATGAAAGAAATATATTTGAATTAGTAAGTGAAGTACAAGCCAGAAATTTAAAACCTTACATTGGAAGAATCAGGGTCAATGCAGTCTATTTCAATAATGACCAAAAAAAAGAAAAAGAGAATTGAGAATACCTCACATACTTCCTCACTCTAAGCAGGCATTCTTTTAAGCTTAGTGGCCTGTGTTTTTATAGATCTAAATGAATAGAACTGTGATTAATAAAAGCAAAAAAAAAATAGGTATTTGTCCCTGAATGTCTTCTTATCTCATTAGAGAGATAAAAGTCTCTGTCTTTGATATTCTCTTCAGAGTAGCTCTGCAGAGACGAGCTGCTTTGTCTTCCAATCCTCAGTATTCTGCACCTGAGCTTCATGTTAAGAAGTAAGCTGCTAGCACAGGCGTTGAATTCTCCCATCACCATGACACTGCAGTCAAGGCAAACATTGCCACTTCAGAAAAATCACTGGTCATGGGAGTTTTGCTTCTTCCCTTAACATTTGTTGACTGTCTCTGTATAGTTACCGCAGTCTGATTAAAATCAACATACTTTTACTACTACTGGTGTCAAGGCATGAAGGGAGACAAAAATCACTAAGAGTAGGAGATGATTAAGTAGAGAAAGCAAAGGAAGTTCAGAATACCTTCAAGGAGGTATGTTTACAAGCAAGCGAACATGAACGCTTCAAGGAGAAATAATGAGAATAAGGACGTACTAGGTAGGGCCTATGGCTCACATTTAGATGTTGTTAACCCTTCAGAGTGGCTCTGTAGAGACAGAGACCTGAAAGCTTGCTAACCTTGCCTTTATAGATTGGTTATGTTTTCTCACTTTTCTTGTAAGCACTAAAATGTGTGAAGTTGTATGGTGCTGGGTAGTTAGAGAAGTCTTGTTTATTGGGAGATAACAGTATATTTTGATGTTTTCATTGTCATAGTATTTTTGTCATTGAGAAGATTTTTATTATTTTAATCCCAGTATGTCATCATGTCTTTATGAAGTAGTAACTTTTTCCTAAGATGAAGGTAAATAAGCACTGTCCTTAGTGCTTCATTTTTAGATGAGTTTAGAACAGTATATTGAAAAAGTCATAAAAATTAGTAATTATAAAATTGGATAATGGTGGTCTAACAACTTTAATCCCAACACCTGAGAGGCTGAGGTAGGAGGTATGAGTTTGAAGCCAGCGCTGGGCTATAGAGAGAGCTCCAGGTTAGCCTGCCATAGAATGAAACCCTGCCTCAACAGAACAAATTTAGTAATTATAATATTTAGACATTTTACTATGGTATAATCTGTATTCTTTTTGTGTTGTTTTTCTTTTTTGAGGTAGGGTCTCTCTCTCTAGCCCATGCTGATCTGGTATTCACTATGTAGTCTCAGGGCAGCCTTGAACTCATGTGCTGGGATTAAAGGCATGTGCCACCATGCCTGGCTAATCTGTATTCTTATTAAACATTCTTTTTGTCTTTATTGTAGGTCTAAACTTAGTCTTTTTCAATCAAGAATCAGCTTACAGAAGGCAAGTGTAAAGGTGAGTTTTGAACAGCATATTACACACATGAGAAGCTTCTCAGCCTATAAAGAATTGAGCATTTAAGGGTGAAGGTGGGTTCCTTCCAACTTAGAAAAGCATCTTAAGGTCCATAACTCAAGCAGGAACTTTCTCTCCCAATTCATGTTGGGTTTTGTTTTTGTTTTAAAAACTCCTGGTCCAAGAGACATAGGGTAGGCTTTTAGGAAATGCCACACAATTCTGAATAAGCTTTCTGGGCCAGATATGGGTGGATTTTCTGGGGGGGCCTTCCAGATGTGGAATATGTGATAAGTAAATGGGTGATTTGGCTTTATTGCCAGGCTTCTCACCAGCAGGCAGTTCTTCTGGGACATTAGGAATTATGCTGTTTATACCTTCTTCTAACCCCACTAGATTTATCTGCGTCTTAGGAGGTTAGATTTAATTTCAGATCCTTTATTTTCCATACAAATAAATAAACAAAGTATTTTGAAGTTCTTTAGAGAGTTTCAAATGTGTGTTACTTGTTAATAAGATACTTTAAAGGTGGTCTCATGCTTCTCATTAGTTTTATTTCTTAGGTAGTGCTATATAATTTTTATATATAAATACTGTTTTCTCCACATGCTTATCTTTATTTTTAGTGAGGAGCCATCAATTGCCAACTAAGATTTTATATAGATAGATATATAGATATGTATATACACATGTATACATACATACACACACATACATACATATACACATACATACATACATACACACACACGCACTTGTTTTTGTTTTGAAGACAGGGTCTTATTTATATAGTCCAGGTTGACCTCAAGCTCAAGATCCTCCTGCTTCAGCCTCCCCACTTCTGTGATTGCAGGAATGTGCCACCTTTTCCCTCAAAGTAGAATTCTTATTTCCTATGTGTTTCAATAGTGCAATGTCAGTTTGCATTAGTTCTTTTTTTTTCTTTCTTTATTTTATTATGCTGTAGTTGAAAGCTCGGCGATCTGAATGTAATTCCAAAGCTACCCATGCAAGGAATGATTACCTTCTTACACTAGCAGCAGCAAATGCACATCAGGATCGCTACTATCAAACAGATTTAGTCAACATTATGAAGGTAATACAGTTTTAATATCTCTGGTAATTTTCCTTCCTTAAGAACAAAGCCAGCTCGTGGGCTAGATGTTGGTGTGTAGGATTAAGTTATAGTATACAGGCAATGTTTTATTTTTTAGGATGTGTTTGATATTGATTGGGTGACCTTTTCTAGATAACTTGGACCTAATTTTTTTATTTTTATTTATTTATTTGAGAGCAACTGACAGAGAGAGAGAGAATGGGTGCACCAGGGCCTCCAGCCACTGAAACGAACTCCAGACATGTGCACCCCCTTGTGCATCTGGCTAACATGGGTCCTGGGGAATTGAGCCTCAAACTAGGATCCTTAGGCTTTACAGGCAAGTGCTTAACTGCTAAGCCATCTCTCTAGCCCTTTGACTTAATTTTTAATGTAAGAAATCCTTAGGGCTGATGTTACAGCCCCGTAAATGCCTAGCAATTACTAAGCCTCTATATTTGATCCCTAATGCTGCCAAAAAGGGGGAGAAAAAAAACAGAAAGAAAAGAAAATGTTTAAAGCGAACTCATAATTAAGGATTGTATTATTCCTTAGTCACAGTAGATGTTTTCTGTTTAGTGATTATTGACACACAAGATAGAAGATATGAAATATATACATATATATTATGAAATATATACATACATATATGTGTATGTGTGTGATATAAGCCAGGCATGGTCACACACCCCTTTAATCCTAGCTTGGGAGGCAGAGGTAGGAGGATTGCTGTGAGCCATCCTGAGACTACATAGTGAATCCCAGGTCAGCCTGGGCTAAAGTTAGAACCTGCCTCGAAAAACCATAAAAAGGAAAAAAAGAGACCTGAAATAATAACTCTTAAGAAGAGAAATTGCTTCTGAGCCATTTACTGACATCATTAAAATCAAAATTTTGAAGCTAGGTAGAATTCTCAAGCACTTTTTGTTTGGTTTTTTCTAAGTAGGGTTTCTCTCTAGCCCAGGCTGACCTGGATTTCACTATGTAGTCTCAGGGTAGCCCCCAACTTACAGTGATCCTCCTACCCCTGCCTCCCAAGTGCTGGGATTAAAGGTGTGCGTCACCACACCTGCTGGCTCTACTCTGTTTTTGACAGAACAAATATTCCTCCTGTAATTTATCTTCCCTATTTTATTGAGAACTGCTTTTTGGTGCAGATTCAACTTTTAAAATATAAGATGTTTTTTACTTGTTTACATTTATATGTGTGTGTAGTGAGCATACTTGTGTATATTTTGTGTGCGTTTGCAAGTTTGTGTGTGTGAGGGGGTTCACATGCACATGTGTACATTAGACCAGAGGTAGACGTTGGGTGTCTTCCTTAATTGCTCTCTATCATACTGATTAAGGAGCTCTCATGAAATCTGGAGCTCACCTGGCCAGAAAGCCCCAACGTTCCTCCTATGTCTGCTCTCCAGTACTGAGACGCATGTGTGCCCTTACCTGCCTTTACCTTTTATGTGGATATTGGTGATCCAAACTCCGGTCTTCATATTTTTTTTTAGTTTAAAAAAGATATATACATATATTTATTTATTTATTGGGGGGGTAGACAGAGAATGGGTGTGCCAGGGCAAATGAACTCTAGACGCATGTGGCACTTTGTGCATCTGCCCTAATCTGGGCACTGGGGAATTGAACTTGGGTCCTTAGGCTTTACAGGCAAGTGCCTTAACCACTGAGCCATCTCTCCAGCCCTTCTCTGTAATTTTTGTTGTCGATGTTTTTTGTTTTTTGAGGTAGGGTCTCACTCTGGTCCAGGCTGACAGGCTGACCTGGAATTAACTATGTAGTCGGTGGCCTCGAATTCACGGCGATCCTCCTACCTCTGCCTCACGAGTGCTGGGATTAAAGGCGTGTGCCACCACACCCAGCTTTCTCTGTAATTTTTAACACTTATTTTATCTTTTGCATGTCTTCAAACTTATTCTTTCTCTTTGACACTTAACAAATAATGGTTTTTGTTTGGTTAATGAAACCTAGGCCAACAAATAATGGGTTTTTTTGTTTGGTTAATGAAACCTAGGGCTTCACACATGTTAGTTCTCTTCTTTTTTTTTTTTTTTATACTTTTGCAGGTTTTTTAAAAAATTTATTTATTTATTTGAGAGCAACAGACACAGAGAGAAAGACAGATAGAGGGAGAGAGAGAATGGGCGCGCCAGGGCTTCCAGCCTCCGCAAACGAACTCCAGACACGTGCGCCCCCTTGTGCATCTGGCTAACGTGGGACCTGGGGAACCGAGCCTTGAACCGGGGTCCTTAGGCTTCACAGGCAAGCGCTTAACCACTAAGCCATCTCTCCAGCCCATAGTTCTCTTAAATTACAGAAAAAAGTAACCATTGAGCAGGAGTTCCACTGTTGTCCTGCCGGCCTTCATCTCTATGAAAGATTTGCCAAGTGGGCTTTGGAGCATATCTCCTCCCCTACTGCCTTCTTAGGAAGCCAAAACATTTGAATATTCTACATTCTTTTTTTTTTTTTTTTTTTAGGTAGGGTCTTGATTTAGCCGAGGCTGACCTAGAATTTACTATGTAGTCTCAATGTGGCCTCAAACTCACAGTGATACTCCTACCTCGGCCTCCCAAGTGCTGGGATTAAAGACATGTGCCACCAGGCTCAGATTTCTCCTAGACATTGTGTTTTTGAGATCTTGGTTATGACAGCCCTTACATGTCTGTCTGCTAAGTTATGCTTTCTATGTCTCATGGAAGAAGGAATCCTCCCTGTGCTGGCTCTAGTTTTCTATATAGTGTGTTGTCTTTATTCGTGGTTTGATTCATCTTTAGGAAGAGCATGCCCTCTAATACCTTCTTACGAAGATAGTTATATAAGATTGGTTGTTTGAAGAGATGTCTTTTGAGAAGCTGTTTTTGAACATGTCAGTCAGTGCTTCTACTTAGATACATGATTAAAGGTTGAAAACTATTTTTAGGCAAATATTGGAATCAATACTTCATTGTGTTCTTGTTTCCTATGTAGGTATTGAGAATTAGCAGCCATCCTTGTTCTCAATATTTATTTTTATCTACTGTAGTTGGATTTATTTTTTATTTTGGCCCCTTTTAGAAGGTTATAGCATATTCTTTGTGTACTCTTTCATTTGTTACATTACTTCCTTTTACTTTTTCTTTCTGAAGCTCATATGACTGAGATTTTGGAACTCCTGGTTCTGTTGAGAATAAGGGGTGCTTCTGTCAGGGTCTTACTTTGTTAGCCCAGACTGGCCTTGAATTGGAAATTCTCCTACCTCGCGTGTTTTGAGTCCTGAGAGTACAGGTGTGTGTCTCCATGCCTGGTTTTTTGTATTACTTTTTAATTGTGGATACAGTTCAGTGAGTGGTAAGGTACTTGCCTAGCATGCACAAGGTCCTGAGTTCAGTCCCCAATTGCTTTTTCTGTTTTCCATCTTTATTATTATTATGTTCTATTTTGTGGGAGAATTCTTCAACTTTATAATTCAATTTATTAATTGAATTGTTTTTTTTTTTTTTCTTTTGGTGTTTTAAGACAGATTTCATGAAGCTCAGGTTGGCCTTGTATTTTATATAGACAAGGCTGGTCTTGAACTCCTGGTCCTCCTGTCTTTGCCTCCCAAGTTTTGGGATTATAGGTATGCACCACATGTTTAGTATACATTTTAAATGATCTTGCTGTTAATCAGCTGTCTTGGGTCCTTTTGCATTACCAAGATAGAAATTGAAGGTAGGACAGGTTGGAGGGATGGCTTAGTGGTTAAGGCGCTTGCCTGCAAAGCCAAAGTACTCAAGTTTGATTTCCCCAGATCCACATAAGCCAGATGCACAAGGTGGCTGGCACATGCATCTGGAGTTGATTTGCAGCAGCTAAAGGCACCCATTCTCTCTCTCTCTCTCTCTTTTTCTTTCCCTCCCGATCTCTCTCTCCCCATCTTTCAAATAAATAAATAATTTTTAAAAATAAATTTAGGGTAGGAAATGAGAAACTCTTCTGGTGTTGGTTAGCTTTTAAATATCCCTTGGCATTTTCAATTGTGAGCCATGGGAACTGACAGGCTGGAGCAGCAGCAGTTGGGACCTTCTCTCTGGTGTTACAACTCTAATGCAGGGGCACGTGTTAATAGCTCTCATGTGTGTTTAGGAAGTCAGCATTCCTTAGCCCTTGATAGCCGCAGGTTTCACAGCTTTCAGGCAAGCCTAAGTATTGGGATTCTTTAGCACTGACGGTGAGTGCTTGAGGTGTGTAAGGCCCTTGGTCCTAAAGGCTTGGCTGCTCTCTGGAACTCCAACAACCAGGGCCTGCAATCTCTTTTCCTTGGTTTCTTTCTCACCATCAGTGTTCATCTTTTCTCTACTTCTGCTTCCCCCTTGTTCCTGCCCTCAACACTTTCTCAAACTGTTCAGCTGCTCTTGTTGCTGTGGCCATGAGAGGCAGCCACTACTGTGCCTTCGCTGCCCTGTTCCTGCCGCTGTCAGCAGCGAGTCTTGTGGTTCCACCTCTTTGGCAGCTGTGTATGCAGCTGGCCATTCTGCTGTGAAGCTCAGCCCATTCTTTAGCTGTCAGGAAGCCAGCTGCTGTATTGCCTCTGCAGTCCCTGCTGCTCTGCCACCTCTGTCACTGCACACTCTTTGCTGCTGCTTTGTTCTTGTTTCCAGCTCAACCTGCATCACTGAAAATAGTCAAGAAAAGATACCTGAGATGAGCCTAATGTTGTGTCCCCATGGGAAGCAGCATGCGAGGGTGTTTCCCAGTCTACTCCCCAACTAAGCCAGAGAAGGTTTGCACCAATCACAGCATTTTCTCTTTTGTGCTTGTCACATCAGTCCCTCTGCTAGGTGATCAGGGTAAATGCTCTTCCTCTGGCCAAATGGAAATGGGTCATAGGGTCATTGAGCATTCACTGTGGCTTGTGACACTCAGAAATCTAGTACAAACTGTCTGGATTACCTAACTGAGACTATACCTTGAGTAGTCAAAGCAGGCAGCTGTGATTCTTGTGTGGTTTCCTCAGTGCATCTGTGCAATGTTGAAAACTTGTGGTGCTAGCCTAAGGGTAGTCTTGCTGTTTGAATGATAGCTTCGTTTGCAGAGGAGCCATGGTTGTAAGGGAGAGTTCACTGGCTGCCAGTTAGGGAGTCCAAAAGACATCCCAGTGTCTTTGCTTATATAGGAAAACACACTTCAAGATGAGTGTTTATAATAGCAACTTACAAAACTTGAATAGTAGCTAAACTAATAGGAATTTCAGAATACTTAGTACCTGCCCAGTCTACTGGGGAAAGGTGGGTTCTCATCTGTCTCAGTTTTAATGTCCAGTTATGCCTTTTTGTTTTCTAAATCTTCACTTTTTATAACAAGTTTCTGTGGTATATAACTATATATTAGCTTTAACTCTGGTATCAATTATAGGGTTACTTTCAAGTTTCTTCTCCTTATGTAACCTTTGTCTTAGTTTGTGGCAGGTGTCATCAGCTTGGAGCTTCATCACAGGTTGATCATGTGGGGTGGTCTTAGACCAGTGATGTTCTGAGCTTGCTCTTCTGGAACTCTCAGAAATTCACCTTATGCTCCTTCTGTCACGTCTTCAGTCTCTTTTCTTGGATTGATTTAAAAAATTTTTTCTAAAAAAGTTATCTATTTAGTGTGTATATGTATATGTGAGTACAGCCACATTTATGGAGGCCAGAGGATAATTTTCAGGCCAGTCCGTGCCTTCCATCTTGGTTTTTGTTTTTTTTTTTAATTTTTAAATTTTTATTAACATTTTCCATGATTATAAAAAAGTCCCATGGTAATTCCCTCCCTCCCCACCCCCACACTTTCCCCTTTGAAATTACATTCTCCATCATATTACCTCCCCATCTCAATCATTGTAGTTACATATATACAACATCAACCTATTAAGTACCCTCCTCCCTTCATTTCTCTTCCCTTTATATCTCCTTTTTAACTTACTGGTCTCTGCTACTAAGTACTTTCCTTCTCATGCAGAAGCCCAATCATCTGTAGCTGGGATCCACATATGAAGGAGAACATGTGGCGCTTGGCTTTCTGGGCTTGGGTTACCTCACTTAGTATAATCCTTTCCAGATCCATCCATTTTTCTGCAAATTTCATAACTTCATTTTTCTTTACCGTGAACAGCCAATCTTATTAATCCTGATTAGTAAATCATACCATTTTACAAGTGAGGAGGTCATAGCAAAGCTTGGATCCAACTCTGGCAGGCCTCTGTGACTTAAGGAGTGGTGTCATTAACTCTTCTTGGCTTGGGCAAGGCTCTTAGTTTAATCACCAGTATGAGGGGAATACAAAGATGTAAACTCTTAATATGAAACTTGCTGTTCAGACTTACTTCTTTCTGTGTGGAATGAGAGATGATTCTGAATTATCTTCCTGTGTCTGTGAGGAGAAAATGTGATGGTAAAAAGTGTGGGGTTTTTTTCTTCTAATTTTAAAGCTTGGTATATATGTTATATTATCCTTTAAACCACTGCAGACAAACTCCAGATGCGTGCGCCCCCTTGTGCATCTGACTAACGTGGGTCTTAGGGAATTGAGCCTCAAACTGGGGTCCTTCGGTTTCACAGGCAACTGCTTAACTGCTAAGCCATCTCTCCAGCCCTAATTTATTTATTTATTTATTTATTTATTTATTTATTTATTTATTTATTATTTATTTGAGAGTGACAGACACAGAGAGAAAGACAGATAGAGGGAGAGAGAGAGAATGGGCACGCCAGGGCTTCTAGCCTCTGCAAACGAACTCCAGATGCGTGCGCCCCCTTGTGCATCTGGCTAACGTGGGACCTGGGGAACCGAGCCTCGAACCGGGGTCCTTAGGCTTCACAGGCAAGCGCTTAACCGCTAAGCCATCTCTCCAGTCACCTAATTTATTTTTTATTAGCAGCTTCCATGATTGTAAACAGTATCCTATGGTAATGTCCTCCCTCCCCGCACTTTCCCCTTTTAAACTCCACTCTCCTTCATATCCCTTCCCTGCCTCAATCAGTCTCTCTTTTATTTTGATGCCATGATCTTTTTCCTCCTCTTATGATGGAGAAATTCTTTTTTTTTAATAGTTCTGGTGTTTTTATTTACTTTGTGTCTGTGTGTATGTGTGTGTTCATGTGTGTGGTTATGTGTGTGCATATGAAGGTGAGAGGTTAATGCCAGAGTCTTCCTCATTCATCTCCATTTGCTTTTTTTTTTTTTTTTTTTAAGATTTATTTATTTAGAGACAGAGAGAGAGAATGGGCGTGCCAGGGCCTCCAGCCACTGAAAACAAACTCCAGATGCATGTGCCACCTTGTGCATCTGGCTTACATGGGACCTAAAGAATGAAACCTGGGTCCTTAGGCTTCGCAAACATGTGCATTAACCTCTAAGCCATCTTTCCAGCCCTCCATCTGCTTTAAGATAGAGCCTTTCACTAAACCTAGAGAGCTCATTGATTTGGCTGGGCTAGTAGCCAGCCCAAGGGACTCCCTGAATCTGCCTCCCTGGGGCTGGGACCACAGCACGCACCACTCTACCAGGCGCTGATGTGAACTTAGTCCTCATGCTTGTATGGTAAGTACTTTGCCTGCTCAGCCATCGCTCCAGACTTAAGTAACAGAAATTCTAACATATTTCAGTGTTGGGCTTTTCTTGTTTATTTGTTTTGGGTGGGAATGAGAGTAATGGAGAGTCCTTTAGTGCCCACGAATGAGAATGGAGTGAGTCTTTAGGTGACTAGCATTGTTAGCTAGTCTCAGGTACTTTCAAACTGGGTTTTCATTTAGTTTCCATAATCTCTGTCTAATATGCTTATTTAATGGATCAAATATCAGAGGTTCAGATAGTAAGTTTAGTAGCAAGGGCTTAAATCTATGTCTGTGTGACTTCAAAGTCTTGTTCTCTCCTAGATACCCTACTGTGTTCTCTCTGCATACCTTTCCAGTGTCCTTGGTAGTTTAAAAAATAGTATAATAAGTAGTACTAGCAGTCTATGAATATCATAAATTCTGAGAGAATTATAAAAATTACACATTGAAAATTACATTCTTTAGTTTTAATTATTCTAAATTATTCTAAAGAATAAGGTCTTATTGGTATCTGAATGCAAATATTTGGTCAGGTTCCCCAGGGAATACTTCTAATTCATTATGCCAGTGCTGATTAGAACAGATAAAGTATGTTGCTCTGGATCTGTTTATAATCAAGCAAGGTTTGAACTTCAAAGTAAAATAAATAAAAATGATTCCTAGATCTTGGCAATTAGATAACTCATATTGCCATGTAGAAAGCAACTCAGCTAGCAGGGAAGTGAAGTAGTTTGTTCCTTGAATGTTCTTTTCTTTTTTTTTTTTTTTTTTTTTGAGGTAGGGTCTCACTGTAGCTCAGGCTGCCTGGATCTCTATAGTCCCAGGCTGGCCTCAAACTCACAGCAATCCCTTACCTGTGCCTCCCAAGTGCTGGGATTAAAAGTATTCATCATCACATCCAGCCAAATGTTCTTTATTTGCTTATTTCTGTTTGGGTTTTATAGGCAAGGTCTCACTGTAGCCCTGGCTGACCTGTAATGTACTATGGAGTCTCAGGGTGGCCTTGAATTCACAGCAATCCTCCTACCTCTGCCTCCCTAGTGCTGAATTTAAAGGTGTGTGCTGCCATACCTGGATGTAATTTATTTTTCAATAGAACGTTCTTGTACAGTATATGAACTCATACTTATTTTTCTTTTCAGAAGCATGTGGAAATAGCAAGTATCAATGCAATGAAAGACTTTAAAAGCTTAATAATATTAAAACCTTATTTTCTCAAAATTAACTTTTTTTGCTTGTGCATATCATAGGTGTGTATATGTGTATGTGCCCTTGCGGCACTTCACGCACTTGCCTACTGCAGTGGCCAGAGCAGAAGGTTGGGAGTTCTGCTCTGTTGCACTTCCAGTTCTCTTGTTGAGTGGAAGACTTGCTGATATTGAAGCTTGCTGTTTTTTGCAAGCCCAGCCAATTCCCTGGTCTGTGCTCCCTTTGGACTGGGGTTTCAGGTGTGTGGGGCCATACCTAGCTGTTTATGTGGACTCTGGTGATTTCAGGCTCTGATGCTTGTTCAGGAAGTACATTTAACCACTGAGCTATCTCTCCAGTCCTAAAACTTTATTTCTAAACTGGTTATTGTCTTCAGTGGAAACTAAATAGATAGGAACTGGTTGGTGTATAATTAAGAACAATAATAAAAGATAAACATAAATATAATCTGACATAATTTTTGCAGACTTTAATTTTTTTGAGTCAAGGTACATGTAGCCCATTCTGGCCTAAAACTCCCTCTGTAGCTGAGGCTGGCCTTGACTCCCTGATCTGCCTTCATCTACCTCCCAAATACTGGGATTTTAGGGATGTGCCACCAGGCCTGGCTGCAGAAATTACTTGTGTATTTGTTTAGGAAAATATAGAAAAAAACACTGGTATGCAGGTCCCTTCTCTAGCTTTTCTGGCTAAGCATTAATTATTCCAAATGTCTTTCTCAAGTGTGGCTTATCTGTTTCTGTGCTACCTCTAGCTGTTGTACTTCTGATTAATGAATTAGCATGAAAATTATGTTAATTCACTTAATGAAGTAACATGGAAGTCTCCAGAGCTCAAGTTCGGCTCTTCTTCTTTTACTTGACATCCTCTTTCTTGGGAAAATAGATCATTTGGCCTAGTTTTGTATAATAATCTACGATACCATACGATTCTCTGTCTGCAGCCTGTCCTTGCGTTCTTGTGATTGTGCAGACATTTGCCTTTCCTTTTGGTGTCCATCACCATCTCAGCTAGAGTCAGCTCTCCCTGCCCCAGCCTCACGGCTTCCTTTAATTATCCTAGGCACAGGTGATAAATGTTGTCAGTTAAGTTTCTAAGGCTCTAAAGCTATTATTCTTCAACGTGATGGTCCTTAGGTACATAAAACTATTTAGACTAGTTACAAATATATAAATTTCAATTTTTTTGTCAGTCGCCATAGCCACATTTCAGGTGTTCAGTAGACACGTGTGAGCATGCTGGGTAGTGCACATGCTGACTCCTTCCATTATCTCGAGTTCTGTCAGCAGTGCTCTAAAGCTAATTTCATTTTCGCACATCCTCTTCCCATTGCCACTTGATCTGCCTGTCCTCAACCCTGCTGACCATGTTTCCCACTGACCACAACCATGATGAAGTTCTGTTACTTCAGAGCTAATTGTGCCTTTATTTGCACTCTAGACTTTTACTTTTTAAATAGAACAGAAAACATTTTCTGTAAAGAGCCAGATAGTAAATATTTTAACTTCTCTGCAGCAGTCTCTGTGTTGTCGAAGCATGGCCATTGACGATTCACAAATAGATGAAGGTCCTGGTGGGTCAGTAAATCTTTATAAACAGAAATAGATGTTGGGTTGGATTTAGCCCACAGGCTTTAGTTTGCCAACCTTGGTATAGAACTTTTAAAACTGTATTATAAAAATCCTGGCTATAGAAACTTCTCAAAAGAAAATAAGTGCCCACTTACTCTAAATAGCTTCAAAAATGAAACAGTGCTAGTACAATGGAAAATCCTATGACTTCTCCCAAACACATCCCTCTCATCACCGCATTGTAACCACTGCTCTAACAACTTGTTTTTCCCCACTCAACATTATTTAGCATCTTTATATATAAAGCAAACGAAAGGGAAGTTATTTGGTTAAAACTTGTGAGCCTGTTTCCGCTTTTGTGTTTCCCCATGTCACATCTGCTTGTATAGCCTTCCACTTTATCTTGCTTCCTGAGACATTGTGCAGAATTCTAGGGTTGCTTGCAATGTAGTTTCAAAACAGATTTTTTTTGTGTGTGGTTTTGTTTTGCCTTTTTTTTTTTTTTTTTTTTTTTTTTTTTTTTTTTTTGAGACAAAGGTCTCATGTAGTCTAGGCTGGCCTCAAACTCATTAGGCACTTTGGCTTTGATTTTCTGATCCTCCTGCCTCTACTTCCTAAGTCCTACGATTTCGGGCATATTCCACTACACCAGGTTTTGGAAGCAAATGTTTTAAGGCAATATTTTCCAACTAGAAAATTTCTTATAGACTTCTAAGCTTTATCTAAATAGTTTTCATTCTAGATATTTTAAAGTAACCTGTCCATACCCTCCATGATACAATTCTAACAGGTCACTGAATATTCTAGTTTGGCATCTCATTGTTTCTTTGCTGGAGAATCAGCAACCAATAAGGGACAAAGAGCAGAGAATACATAGAATTATAAGAGTGGTAATAGAGTGTAAGAAGAGTACTTACCTCAGGTGTTCTGGGCCCTGAGTTATATCCCTTGCACCACAAACCCAAGTTTCGGGACATAAGAGTCTAAGGAGTGAACTGGAAAGTTTGACCTAGAATCCACGAGTGTTGAAGAAATAGGTCTGACTTTTGTGTGCATGTGAGTGCATACTATGTGTGGTGTATCCATGTATGTGTGCTTATTAGCACCATGTGGGCTTGCCTGTGGCAGCTAGAGGACTTCAGGTTTCCTCTTCCATTACTCACCTGCCTGTCTTTCCTTGCAGAATCTCTTAGGAGATTCCAGGCCTTACTTTTCTGAGAGTCCCAGTGATCCTCTAATCTTTCGTCCCCCACAGGACTGGAGTTACAGGCTGCTTTCAAGTAGGCTGTAAGTCAAGCTGGGTGGTGGCTCACATCTGTAATTCCAGCAGTCAGAGGCTGGGGTAAGAGGATCACCATGACTTCTGAGCCAACCTAGTCTATTGACCAATATAGTTCTAATATATAGTGTAAGACCCTATATCAGAAATAAAAATAAAAAGAGAGAGAGAAAGGAAAAGACAAGGAAAGGTGTGAAGAGAGTGAAAGAGGCAAGAAAAGTTTCTACTAGGAATGCCTTCCTCCAGAGCAGGCTCTACTGCACTTCTTACTGATGAGATCTTGTTTTCTCTTCTGTGGAACCTCGGCTAACAATGCCCTTTTCAGGAGTTGCAACAGTAGGGTTCTTCAAGTAATATTTTCTTCACATGGGTGTGAGGAACTGAACTTGGGTTGGCAGGCCTTGCAAGGAAGTACCTTAACTTTTTTTTTAGATGCCCTGAGCCATCTCCCTTTCATCATTTCTTTCATCATTGTCTAAATGTAATTTAATGTCTCAACTATATCAGTAAGTTATTACCTATATTAACCAATTTCTCTAACCAAAATAAAGGTGATGAATATAAGCAAAAAACAACCACACCAGGCATGGTGGTGCATGCCTTTAACCCTAGCACTTAGGAGGCAGAGGTAGGAGGATTGCTAAGAGTTTGAGGCCATTTTGAGACTGCATGGTGAATTCCAGGTCAGCCTGGGCTAGAGCAAGACCCTACCTCGGAAAAACAAAAAACACAACCAAAATAATTACTTTTACTCTAATATACTGAAGGCTAATATTAGATTTGTTTTTCACTTAGAAAATTTATATATCTTTCTGACATTAAAATAGAGACTGCTTTATCTGAGTGACCAAGCGGGACCAACCCAAGTGACAGTTCATGGGGAGTTTCCAGCAGCACACTCATGTGTGCTCTTCCTCCCTGCCTGTGTCGTATTTGGCAAAACACATGTAGAGTACCAGGAAGCATTGGGGACTTTTTGTTTTGTTTTTGGCCCTTGCACAAAATAGTATACTTGTCAAGAGTGCCAACAATAGGTGTATCCTAAAAGTTACCTTTTAAGTGAAGAAAGCATATAGTTGTTACAATACTTCAGCTTTGTGGTAGGATTGATTATTTTATCTGCTGTACTGAATTCTTGCCTCATTTTCTCTGCAAACATGATTATGCAGTTAGATATTAAAAATGTTGATGGCCGGGCATGGTAGTGCACACCTTTAATCGTAGCATTTGGGAGGTAGAGGTAGGAGGATTGCTGAGAATTCAAGGCCACCCTGCGACTACATAGTGAATCCTAAGTCAACCTGAGTTAAAGTGAGACCCGACCTCGAAAAACCAAAAAATAAAACAAAATAAAATAAAAAAGAATGTATTGAGACTATGAAAATGTAGTCTTCAGATCCATGGGGAAACAGCAGATTGTGAAAGAAAGGATGTTGAGAGTTGGGACACAAAATTATTTTTGACATCATAACATACTAAAGTAAAAGATAAATAAAAGAGACAAAAACATGGGTGAAAGCCCAGCCTGTTGGCATGTACCTTTAATCCCAGCACTTGGGAGGCACTTGATAAGAGGATTGCTGTGAGTTGGAGACCAGTTTGGGACATAGTGAATTCCACATAGTCAGCCTGGGCTAGAGTGAGACCCTACCTCAAAAAAAAAAAAAATATATAGGTGAATGTTTACTGAATCTTAGTGTCAGGATAGTTTTAACTATACTAGTAAAGGCAAGTCCTTTGTGGGAAAATAGTAGTAGATGTTACAATCCCAATTAAAAAAAAAATATATATATATATATATATATATATATGTATATACACACACACACATATACATTTGAGACACAGAGAAAGAGGCAACCGAGAGAAGATGAGTATGAGCACGCCAGAGCCTCCTGCCACTGTAAATGAAATGCAGACACGTGCATCACTTTGTGCATCTAGCTCTTTGAAGGTACTGGGGAATTCAACCTGCAACATCAGGATTTGTAAGCAAACACCTTTAACTGCTGAGCCATCTCTCCGGCTCCCCACCCAAGTTTTTAAAAATTGTAATAACAGGACTGGAAGGGTAGCATATTTGTCTCACAAGCACAAGAACCTGGGCTGATCCCCATTACTCATGTAGAAATGCCCACATGGTGGTACGTACTTGTAACTCCAGTGTTAGGGAGGCAGGTATAGTATGATCCTCAGGGTTCACTGGTCAGCTGGTCTAACCTAATTGGCAAGTGTGAGGCCATTGAGTGACCATCTCAGAAAAGTATGGACAGTATTGCTGAGGATACTTGAGGTTGTCCTCTGGCCTACCCTACATGGGCACACACATGCATATGTATACTCAGACACGCACACAGAGGCATAAATTAAAACTGCATAATAAAGGCAGTCATGTAAATGCCAGGCACTAGTGGGTTTCTATAATCCCAGCACGCTTACAGCAAGAAGAGTGGGATTGGCCGGGCGTGGCGGCGCACGCCTTTAATCCCAGCACTTGGGAGGCAGAGGTAGGAGGATCACCATGAGTTCAAGGCCACCCTGAGACTACAGAGTTAATTCCAGGTCAGCCTGAACCAGAGTGAGACCCTACCTTGAAAAACCAAAAAAAAAAAAAAAAAGAAGAGTGGGATTTTGTGGGCCAGCTAGCCTGGAGCAACAGACAAGAAACCCTGCCTCAACCAAGGTGGAAGGTGAGGACTGACAACTGAAAGTTGTCCTCTGCCCTCCATATACACCCCAAAATGTGTAATAGTAACTGCAGTAGCTGACATTTACTGAACTAAATGCCAAGCCTTCTGCTTTACATCTAAGTAGTTATGAGGGTTGGTGAGAAATTCTGCCTAGAACTGTATGACCCCTTGGGAGTTGTATCCCCCATATTGGTAATACATACCCTGCAATCCTGAAACATGTGCTATATCAAACAGGTTATTAGCCAACCTTGCTTGATTAAAAATGATACTTGTTAAGCCAGACATGGTGGCGCATACCTTTACTCCCAGCACTCAGGAGGCAGAGGTAGGAGGATCGCTCTGAGTTTGAGGCCACCCTAAGACTACATAGTGAATTACAGGTCAGCCTGAGCACAAGTGAGACCCTACCTCTTAAAAAAAACTTGAGTAAACTGTGTCTATTGAGAAATCTACAAGTATCTGTAAAGATTGTGAGGACTGTGTCTTCCCTGAAGATAACTCAAGGTCTGGGTTAACTACAAGTGTTTTGTAAGGATCTAAGGTCTATGCCTATAGCATTTTTATATTTGCCTCCTGTGAGGCATGAATCTTAGAAACTAGAGTGGCTCCCAAACCTACTGACTCATTTTCTTGGACATGCATCTCACCTGGAACGTTGTGGCAGTGAGGCCAGGATGCAAAGACGCTAACTTGAGGAGGCTGTGGGAGCTGTTGCAGAGACTGTTCCCACAAAGAGGAACTCCTAGTCTGTCTTGTTGGTAGGCTCTAACTTTAATTCTGAGTTGGTTTTTAAAATTATTTATTAATTTACTTATCTATCTATCTATTTATTTGCAAGCAAAGGGAAAATGAGAAAGGGCACACCAGGACCTCCTACCTCTACAGACGAATTCCAGATGCATATGCCACTTTGTGCATCTGGCTTTACATGGGTATTAGGGAATTGAGCCTGGGCTGTCATACTTTGCAAGTAAGTGCCTTTAACTGTTGAGCCATCTCTCCAGCCCTCTGTATTGTTCTTAGTATACTGGTGCTAAGTATGTCTACAAATAGTTTACTAGTCTTGTGCATGTGAATGTTTAATTGAGCCTAAGAAATTAGCCCTTGGCATCCTGCGTGAGAATCAGTTTCCTCATCACTAAAATGAAAATACTATCTACATTACCGGGCTTTGTGAAAACTAGAGATACTTTATACAGTTGCTGTCATACAATAGGTTCTTTGTAAGTGTAGTTATTACTCTGTTAATACAATCATATTTTTCATTGTTTTGGATGTGCTATCCATTTTCATAATACCTAGTTTTACTTATATTAGAGGATATTATCAAGTATTGACATCTTGAGCACCATAACTTTGTATTATATAGTTGTTTCTTTGTTTAATATATATATATTT